>NC_084799.1:128968060-131368060 GCF_963169125.1 Humulus lupulus
TGCTACTCCTACTACTACTACTACTACTACTACTACTACTACTACTACTCCTACTACTACTACTACTACCACTACCACTACCACTACCACTACCACTACCACTACAACTTCAACTACCACTACTAAGTAAAATTCTGAGACGCTACAATTCCCCCCTACTTGAAAGAATTTCGTCCCCAAAATTTACTTACCAAACAATTTTGGATACCGTGCTCGGATGTCTTCCTCCAACTCTCACGTTGCTTCTCGTTCTGTACTATTAATCCATAGGACCTTGACTATCAAAATACTCTTAGACCGTAATTCCTTCATCTCCTTCCCTAGGATGCTAACCGGTCGTTCCTCGTAACTTAGGTCTTTCTGAATTGCTAGGGTATCATATTTGACAACGTGGGACGGGTCTGACACATATCTACGCAACATCGAGATGTGAAACACATTGTGGCTTTCTGCTAAAGCTGGCGGTAGGGCTAATCTATATGCTATTGTTCCCACCTTGTCTAATATCTCAAAATGACCTATAAACTGGGGACTAAGTTTGTCTTTCTTCCCAAACCGCTTCACTCCCTTCATAGGAGATATTCTTAAAAAGACTTGACCTCCGACTTTGAATTCCACATCTCATCGCTTGGCGTCCGTATAACTCTTTCGTCGACTCTGAGCAGCGAGCATACGCTTTCTAATCAGCTCCACTGCGTCTTAAGCCTCTCTAACTCCTTCGGGTCCAAGTAGTTGTCTTTCTCCTACCTCGTCCCACTGTAACGGTGATCGACACTTCCTTCCATAAAGTAACTCATTGGGTGCCATACCGATCATTTCCTGGTAGCTATTATTGTTGGATAATTCTATAAGTGGCAGATACTTACTCCACGATCCTCTGAAGTCTAGTACACAAGCGTGCAACATATCTTCTAAAAATTGTATGGTACGCTCGGACTGACCGTCGGTTTGAGGATGAAATGTCATACTAAGAATTAAATTGGTACCCATGGATTGCTGCAAGCTTCCCCAAAATCTTGATGTAAACACCGATCCTCTATCAGATACTATGGTCTTAGGAATTCCATGCAGCTGTACTATTTCTCGAACATAAATGTCTGCGTACTGGTCAGCAGTGTATGTAGTCTTGACAGACAGGAAGTGAGCTGACTTGGTGAGTCTATCTACCACAACCCAAGCCGAGTCGTGCTGGTTATTTGTTTGTGATAATCCTGCCACGAAGTCCATGGCTATGTCTTCCCACTTCCATTCCGGAATACTAAGTGGTTGCAATAAGCCTACGGGTCACTGATGTTCCGCCTTCACTTGCTGGCATACTAGGCATTTGGACACGTACTCTGCTACATCTTTCTTCATTCCCAGCCACCAATATATTTCTTAAGGTCATGAGTCATCTTGGTCGACCCCCAGTGAACTGAGTATGGGGTAATGTGTGCCTCTTCTAAAATCTCATCTTAATCCCTTGGTCATTTGGCACGCATACCCAACCCTTATATCTCAAGAACCCCTGTCCTGATCTAGAGAAATTAGCAGTCTTGCCTTCTTTGACTGCAGTTATATGCGATACTAACGTGTCATCATGCCCTTTCCTGATCCGTATATCTTCTAATAGGCTTGACTAGATGGACAAGTTAGCCAGTTGACCTTTGACTAGTTCTATTCTGGCATTAATCAGCTCTTGTTGTAGCGGCTTTTCTATTCCGAATAATGCTGCTAGATTTCCATTACTCTTCCGACTTAGCGCATCTGCAACTACGTTTTCTTTTTCTGGGTGGTATAGGATTTCGTAGTCATAATCCTTTACTAGTTTTAACCACCTGTGTTGTCTCATGTTGTGCTCTTTCTACGTGAAGAAATATTTAAAACTCTTGTGGTCCTTATAAATCTCACACCGTTCTCCATAAAGATAGTGGTTCTAGATTTTCAATGCAAAGACTACTGCTGCCAACTCCATATCGTGTGTTGGATAGCATTGCTTGTATTCCTTTAGCTGCCTTGAGGCATAGGCAATCACTTTGTCATTCTGCATCAGCACACAACTCAAACCTTGCTTCGACGCATCACAATATCTACATACTTGTCGTTGGGTATCGGTACACAAAGTACTGGTGCTGAGCATAATTTATCCTTAAGCAACTGGAAGCTCTCTTGACATCTATCCGTCCAGTTGAGCTTTTGTTGTTTCCGGGTTAGGTTGGTAAGCGGAGTGGCTATCTTAGAAAAGCCTTCTACAAATCTCCGATAATAGCCTGCTAGCCCGAGAAAACTTCTAACGCATTCTTAGGTCTTGGCCAATCCTACACAGCCTCTACCTTTGCTGGGTCTACTGCGACTCCATATTTGGATACTATATGGCCGAGGAACGCTACTTACAATAGCCAAAATTTTCACTTCTTGAACTTGGCATAAAGTTGATGCTCCTTTAGTTGCAGCATGGTCAATCTTAAATGTTCCTCGTGCTCGACTTCGTCCTTGGAGTACACCAAAATATTGTCAATGAACACTACGACGAATTTGTCCAAGTAATCCTTGAAGACTCAATTCATTAAGTCCATAAATGCGACTGGAGCATTGGTCAGACCAAAAGACATAACTAGAAACTCATAATGTCCATATCGAATTCTAAAAGTTTTCTTTGGTATATCCTCTTCTCGTACTTTGAGTTGGTGATAACCGGACCATAGATCAATCTTTGAAAATACAATCGCTCCTCGGAGTTGATCAAATAAGTCATCGATCCGGGGTAGCAGGTACTTGTTCTTAATTGTCACCTTGTTCAGCACCGCGACTTAGACAATATCAAGTTGCGGCTCATGTCTTTGATGTCCTCCTGATTTAGCCTCTGACTTCCACTAGTGCTGCAACTTATAAGAGCAAGTCGCAGCTCTAATTCCCTTCAGCAACCTTGAGCTTCTGACTTGATTAGAGTCGTGGCCCTTAAGCCCATGCCACGACTTTAATTCCATTTTTTTTCTTCAGATTTTCACCTTTTGACATCCTTCCTTCATCAGAACTTATTATTACTCATTCTTGCAAAAATTTGAGTCAAACAACCACCAAAATCTCTATTTTTCCACCATTTCCTCTTCTTTTAGAATTTAACTCATGATTCAACGCATCGACCTACAACAAAGACAAACAAAAGCGTAATCTTGCACAAAAAAACATAAAGACTCAAGATTACCACAAAAACACATTCTAAAACGACACTAAAATGGAGTTATTAAATATGTTGCAAGAGCTATTTGTTGGGAAAACTTATACGGGATCTTGTTTATTTTCATGTAAATCATATATTAAACATATTAATATAAGATAATCTAGAACATGTTTCTAAAATTGAATTTAAACAGAAATAATGATAATAATAATTACATTATATGCGGCGGAATGATACAGTTCTTCCTTCAGTTTCTCTAACCCTTGTATCCGATCTGTCGCAGGGTATCACCAAGAAACTAAACCGTTCTTCAATTTTCTTCACAGCCTTCCAAAGTATCCTTAGAATCACCTAGACTAGGGTGGGCAATTCTCAACACATGAGATAGATACAGAGAGAAGAAGAAAAAAGAATAATGAGGCTTAGAAAAGGACTTATGTTTGTAGAGAGAATCTAAAACCTACTAGATCTTCTGATATTCTCAAAAAATATGTCTATCATCTCTCACTTAGCACTCCTTTTATAGACTCAATTAGGCCATTTAATTTAATTAAAAAATCAATAAAATAATAGATAATATCATCCCTAGGTCGAAATTATCATGGGCTTTAGGCCCGTGAAATTTTCTATTTAATTATAAGTCTGTTGGACTTAAAATCAAGGTCTATATTATTTTCTATTGATTAATTAATTAAAAAATTATTCAAATCCCTTATAAAATTAATTATTTATAATTTGAACCTTGATTTAAAAGTATTTATTAATTTAGATACCAATTTATCTTAATTAATAAATATGTCCTAATTTCTCTTTTCTTCTCTAAATTACATAACTTTGTGAAACTATCCAAAATTGACCTGGACAATTTTGATAATTAAATCAATTAATTGAGACTATCTAGATAATTTTATCCAAGGTACAGTGGGGGCTATGGGCCTATGAAATCAAGCTCCATTAAGTTATCATAAATCTAACAAATAAATTTACTAACTTATTAATTCCTCGTGATTCCACTAAAGACTCGAAATTGCACTCTTGAATTCATAGAACGCTCTACAAGAAATATAGATACGCTATTAATTATCCATTGTTACATCCATAATTGTCACTCAATCCTCTATAGATGGTCTACAATGAGATGAGACTAAAATACCATTTTACCCCTCATTGTATTTTATCCTTAAAACACTTAGTTCCTTGTAAATAATATTTCAATAAACTAATATTAATTACTGAAATGAGATCTCTATCATTTAGCACCTTGAACCAAACTAAAAGGAAACCATTATTTCACTTCTTCATCAGAAGCTATAGATGTTCATGTCTATGATTAACACTCCCACTCAATTATACTACCGAGTTCCCAAGATGTAACTATGGGCTAGTCCGTAGGGTAAGCTAGTAACAAACAAGTCAAAGAACTCAAATAATACAATCAATTAGAATACTAACCACTCATAATTGAGATTGAATTGGCCTATGGTCAACCATATGATATGACTAGAATAGATAATAACAGTATGTTTACTTATCCTATCAACTGTCAATATCGGTCCAGTCCGATGTAACAAATACATCTAATCTTATCTACTTTGCTAATGTTCTGGAAAGAACATAACATTGTGATGTGTAAGTAGATCATATCGTAGATTGGCAAGTCAATGTAAATCCTGTGCACTGACTAATCTTAGGACTAACTTATTTTGAACATATAATCATATTTATATTCCACTGTGATTACGCCATTATAAATACAATTAGCTATATACTCGGGATTTAATAGAAGTTTATATTAAACAAATAATCATGAAAATAAAATATGTGAGTAAAGTGATTAACCAAGTTAAAAAATGATTTCTATTCTTTTATTGACAATAAAATAAGATTACAAAGAAATTGGGTTTTAATTAGGGCAAAAAACCCCCAACAAACTCTCACTTGCACTAATTGAAACTAACGCCTTAATTCTACTAATCTCATTTCCTTGATATGCTTATCAAATGTAGCTTATGGTAGTGTCTTCGTAAACGGATCTACAATATTGTCTTCAGATGCAATCTTCATAACCTTCACATCTCTCCTGGCCTCATATTCTTGAATTATGTGATACTTCCTTTCTATATGCTTATTCCTCTTGTGAGTACGAGGTTCTTTTGAGTTGGCTATCGCTCCTGTGTTGTCACAAAACAATACAAGCAGTTTATCCATTTCTGGAATAACACCAAGATCTGAATAAAACTTCTTTAGCCAGATTGTTTCCTTAGCTGCTTCTAATGTAGCTATGCATTCAGCCTCCATGGTGGAATCTGAGATTGCAAACTGCTTTACGCTTCTCCATATCACAACTCCACCCCCAAGAGTAAACACCATTCCAGAAGTAGACTTCTTGTCATCGACATCAGTCCGAAAATATGAATTGGTGTAGCCTACAGGGTTCAAAACACCACCCTTGTAGACTAACATATAATCCCTAGTTTGCCTTAAATACTTCAGAGTATGCTTAACTGCTATCCAATGTTCCGGTCCTGGGTTTGACATATACCTGCTCACTATTCCCGCTGCATAGTAGATATTTGGTCTAGTACACAACATAGCATAGATCAGACTTCCAACTGCAGATGCGTAAGTAACTTTTCTCATTGCATCTTCCTCATCAGGAGTCTGGGGAGACTGCTTCTTTGAAAGATGAATTCCATGGCGAGACAGTAGAAGCCCTTTCTTGGAATTTTTCATTGAGAAACGTTCAAGCACTTTATCAATGTAAGTTGCTTGAGATAAAGCTAAGAGTCTATTCTTTCTATCCCTGATGATCTGGATACCTAGAACATAACTTGCTTCACCCAAATCCTTCATCTAGAATTGAGTGCTCATCCAATTCTTCACATCTGACAATTTCTTAACATTGTTTTCAATGAGTAAGATATCATCTACATAAAGAACCAGGAATACCACTACTTGATTTGCCTTCAGTTGATAAACACAAGGCTCATCAATATTTTGTTCAAAGCCATAGGTTTTAATTATTTTATCAAACCTAAGGTTCCAGGAACAAGAAGCTTGCTTAAGTCCATAAATGGACCTATTCAACTTGCAAACTTTTCCTTCTTGTCTAGCTACTTTAAATCCTTCTGGTTGATCCATATAAATGACTTCGTCAAGCTTTCCATTAAGAAAAGTTATCTTGACGTCCATTTATCAGATCTCAAAGTCGAGAGCGGTTGCTATGGATAGGAGGATGCGAATGGACTTGAGCATGGCTACTGGACTAAAAGTTTCCTCATAGTCCACGCCTTCTCTTTGGGTATAACCCTTTGCCACTAATCGAGCTTTATAAGTTTTGATATTTCCATTAACACCTCGTTTCTTCTTGTAGATCCACTTGCACCCAATGGCATTAAAGTCACTAGGTGCTTCCACAAGATCTCAGACAGAATTTGAGAACATGGACTCAATTTCCTGTTTCATGGCTTCGAGTCATAGTTTGTTTTTAGGGCTAGTCATTGCCTGTTTGAAAGACAATGGATCATCATCACTAGTGTCACCAACAACCATATTAGTTTCACCATCCAAACCATAGCAAACTGGCTTCCTAGAAACCCTCCCACTACGACGAGGCTCCGTGACTGTTTGCTCATGAACAATGGTACTTTCTTCATTTAAATCGACTTGCATTGGTTGGGCATGAAGAGTGGGAATTTCATCATCAATTCGCGTTGATGACGATGGAACATTGGTTGGAATCAATTCTTCAACCATCTCCTCTAAAACTACTTTGCTGTGCGGTTTGAAGTTTTGGACATAGTCATGTTCCAGAAAAGTGGCATTCGTATAAGTAAACACTTTCTTTTCTAAATGACTATAGAAAAGTCCACCCCGAGTACCTTTAGGATAGCCAACAAACATGCAAACTTCAGTTCGCGGTTCTACATTTCCCTCCTTTTTCCTCGAGACGTGGGTGGGACACCCCAGATTCTATAATGGCGTAAACAAGGTTCACAACCATTCCAGCATTCTAAAGGTGTTTTGGGGATTGATTTAGATGGCACGACATTGAGAATGTCGTTCGTTGTTTCAATTGCATTTTGCAAGAACGACGTTGTTAGAGTTAAGTAATTAAGCATGCATCTAACCATTTCCAATAAAGTTTTGTTCCGGCATTCTACTACACCATTTTGTTTCGGAGTACCTGAGGCAGTAAGTTGTGATAAAATCTCAAGTTCAATTAAATGATCTTGGAACTACATATCCAAAAATTCTCCACCCGTATCAAATCGCAAGTTCTTTAACGTTTTACCTAATTGATTCTGAGCCATTGCTAAGAATTCCTGAAACTTTGAAAATGTTTCTGATTTCCTATGCATCAGGTAACGACATGATTATCTAGAGTAATCGTCAATGAAAGTGACGAAATACTCAAAACCACCCCTAGCTTGTACATTCAAAGGTCCACAAACATCTTAATGAACAAGTCCAAGTGGTTCCTTGCCCTATCACCCTTTGTAGAGAATGGACAGTTGGTCAGTTTGCCATCTAGACAAGATTCACAGACAGGTAATTCACCTAAGGTGAGTTCCCTCAAAGGCCCATCCTTTGTAAGTCTTTGAATTCTATCATAGCCAATGTGACCGAGTCTCAAATGCCATAAATATGTCATGTTGTCGTTTTCAGTCTTTTGACGTTTATTGGTCCTAGGTTTAGCTACTTTGAATAAATCATTATTAAGAGCGAGAGGTTCGTTAGGTTGCAGAATATAAAGCTCGTTTTCCAAACATGCAATACACAATTATGATCCATTGAAAGAAATAGATATATTAGAACTTGTGAAAGTCATAAAAAATTGTTCTAATTGCAACATGGAAACTAAAATTGAATTTCTACTAAAATCTAAAATATAAAATACATCTTTCAAGATTAAATATTTATTTCTAAACTTCAGGCGAGCTCTTCCTCTAGCTTGGACTGTAACGAACGCTCTGTTCCCAACTCTAAGCTTTAAGCCGCCTTCGTCCACTTCCTCCCATGATTCAAGAAGATGTAAAGAGTTACAAACATGGTTAGTAGATCCAGAATCAACAATCCAATTGGATTTATCATTCTCTAAAACACATGTTTCTAAGATAAATGAAGTATAATCATTACATTTGTTTTACGCTGCTAGAAACTTGGGGCAATCTTGTTTCCAATGCCCTTTCTGTTTGCAGTGAAAACACTTACCTTTACCTTTCTTGTTTTTCTTGTTCTTCCCCTTAGGCATCTGTGCAATTGGTTGTGCACTCGTCTTTATAGCCTTTGCAGGCTTGGGTTGTTTTTTTTTCCACCTTTCCTCTTGTTTCTAGCTTTTGAAGACGAAGCTTGGTTAGCTTCAGCCTTAGCTAGATCAGCAGCAGCAGCAGTAATAGTAGTAGTAGTAGTAGTTGTTATTGTTGTTGTTGTCCTCTTTTCTCCTCCCTTACTTGGTCCACCCATGATAGACTCAAAAGTCTAAAGCTCGTTCATGAGCTAGGTCAGACCATAGATGAGTTTATTCAATACATAGTTGGTGGTAAACGCCAGGAAAGCTGGAGAGAGACAATTGAGGATTAAGCCGACTTGAGCTTCCTCATCTATTGTTGCTCCATGCAGTTCAGCTTCCTGAAAGTATTTTATCATTTTGATCAGATGATCGCGGACATGTTGAGAAGGTGCCATCCGAGCATTGGCATATTTCTTGGTGGCCTCAAAATGAGTCTGCGCTGACTTGGCACCAAACATATCTTGGAGTTGATCCATGATTTCATAGGTCGTCTCGACATTCTCCATCTTTGTCTTGAGAGTGTCGACCATACTAGTCAACACGTAGTACCGCACCTTGTTGTTAGTCGCCTGCCAACGCTCATACTTATCCCTCACAGACTTGGTGGCTCCTTGAGCTGGAACTTCCGGGGATTCCTCAGTCATGACGAACTTGGAGTTGTCACCAATCAACACAATGTTGATGTTTTGCTTCCATTTAAGGAAGTTTTCTCAAGTGAGTTTCTCTATAGAAAGTTGAGAAAGGATGGGTGTAGACACAGCCATAATGATACTACAAATTATCAATAAAATAGAAATCAATCACATTTGCTCAATAAAACTCCTATTCACACAAATTTCAAGAAATAGCACAACATATATCATAAATATGTAAGATATGATAAAAAATACCAAAAACAATCATATCTCTATTTCTTTAGGTTTTTAACTAATCTATGATATCCTTGTCCCGGTTGGGGAGAGTAAAAAATATCACTAGTTAAATAAAGTTGTAAACTTATTGAATAATGGACACCATTATTAACAACCTACTATTCGATCAAAATAGGAAAACAAAATTTCTTATTTTATGAGCAAGACCCACGGTTTCGATAATCAATAGATTTAGTCCTAGTAGTCACCGTAGGGGTGAGTCTAGTAGAATTTGACCTATAATTATCTATCTTTCGAAATCTAACATTGTCAAAATAACTAATGATCACCTTTTGTAGGGGGACGAATCAAAGCGTCTCGAGGCCCCATTAAGCTATTGACCTTGTTAAATCAACAGTGGAGATCGAATATAATTCTTAAAATAAGCTCGTTATAAAATTAAAAATAATATTTTTATTATTTATTTTCAAAAATTAATGACTATTGTTCTCCAAAAAATTGAAAAAGTTAAATTTTTAAAACCAAAGTCCTATAATTTTCTATTAATTCTAAAGTGTCACATTGAAATAAATTCAATTAAATAAGAATTAATTTGTTGCTAATCTATATTTAGATTTAACTATTATAATGAACATATACAATTAAGTCCAACTTAGGCAAATGTGCCTTAACAATTGGGCTTATATGGAGGAGTGATGGGTCCAGCATGTTGTTTCCACTACAAAAGCCCTCATACTTCCATACAAGGTCCAAAAGACAGGAATTTAAACATTCGTTTTATTAATTGATTAGGCTCACTATAATCATGCAAAGCAAATGGGCCTTCACAAGTGGAATCACCCACAAGAGAGGAATTTAAACTTTACATTTTCTAATGGGCCCAAATAAAACCTATCATTTTATGAATATTTTATTAGACAAAATCCATATATCTAGCAAACATATGGGCCACTATATGCATCTAAGCCCAATTGCAAAAATATCACATATAGTGCAAACAGACATGTCATAATTGGATGTGCATAATCATGTTACTATATGAGCAAATCTATTAATTTTATGCAAAAATACCACAATTTATTTCATTTGCAAACAGACCACAATTAATTTTCTAGAATTTATCAAAAATTCAAATTAATTAAATTTTTACAAAAGTAAGTCAATTTAAATAAATTTATGAACAATTAACAAAATTTAATTTAAATTTCATTTATCAACAATCAACTTGGTTTAGGTTAATTTGAAAATTATTAATTTAATTTAAATAGGATTTATCAACAATTAACCAAAGTTAATTTAAATCTCATTTATAAAAAAATATCTTATTATTTGGTTGAAAAATGTGATATTTTTCAAAATTTAACCAATCTTAAAATTAATATCTTAACTGTTTTTCAAAAAATATATTGTGTTGTTACAACTATAAGTTAATATTTTAACCATTTAAAAAAATTAAATATTAATAGTTATAACAACCCTAAAATATCTCAAAATAGTTAAAAAAAATTCAAATATCCATAAAAATATCTAACTAACAAATTTATTATTTCAAATCATTTAAATATTAAAAACTATAGAATAAACAGATATTAATATTTTCAAATAAAGATTTGATCAAAATAACAAGTATTTAAAATAAAATACTTAAAATTAAGTTGTTAGCCTATTTTTAAATTTGAATTTGAATCTTTGTAGAAAATATCTAATTATTTAAATCTCAAACAACAAAAATATCTTATTTTAAAATATATTTTTAAATGATAAAATAAATGTGATATTTTTTGCTTTGTTATAAATAATCAATTTCATATTGTAATTTCTTTAATTTTTTTTTTTTAAATTGTCACGGGTACTATTCACCGTGTGCAGGTGCGCGTGAGTGGTTGGGCAGATGCACGTGCAGGGGGGATGCGCGTAGGGGGGAGGGATGCGCGCAGGTGGCTAGGCAAATGCGCGCGGTGCAAGTGCGCAGGGGGGTGCACACAGGTGCGCACGCCCACGACTGGCAGCCAGAGAAAAAACTTTCCGAAAAAAATTTTGTGCAATTTTTCAAACTAAAACAATTTTCTAATTAATTTTTACCATGTTTTACACAAAATAAAGCATATATAAAAATTAACGGCATAGAAAACACAACAAAATGACCTAAAATTGTTAATAATCACATAAAATTCAATATGCTTCATAAAAACATGAAATCCATCCAATTACTCAAACACATCAAATAATTCAATTTTCAACATGTTCATTCATGAAAATAAAGATTACCAAAGGCTCTGAGGTCAGTTGTTGGGAAAACTTATACATGATCTTATTTATTTTCATGTAAATCATATATTAAACATATTAATATAAGATAACCTAGAACATGTTTCTAAAATTTAATTCAAATAGTAATAATGATAAGAATACTTACATTATACGCAAAAAAATAATAGAGTTATTCCTTCAGTTTCTCTAACTCTTGTATCCTTTCTGTCAGAGGGTATCACTAAGTGTTTACCGAGTTTTTCGGAAACGAATAACTAACAGAATAATAAAAAGATAAGAACTGTAGAAATACTGAAATGTAACTAAACAAACAGTGTTTTTACGTGGTTCAGGCGTTAACAAGCCCTAGTCCACGAGTCGATGTTATTATACTTGGAAAAGATTACAGTAAGATGGCTGGTGCATAAGAACTTCACACACTCACAATGTTTCTCTCGGGTTCTCTTGAAGAAGATGAAGCTAGAGAGATTTTGGTAGAGTTTTTGCTATCTGATCTCTCCCTCCTCCTTCTTGTAAAAGGAAGGAGTCTTTATAGCTAGGGTTTCGGATTAGGGTTTTTCTCTACGTACATGAGTCTTAATTACACCAGCCATAAATAGGGGATACAATTACTGTAGTAGCATGGCTACCAGACTCTATGTGGGTATATTTACGTGAAAGTATGGGGAACACACAAAGTCAGCCGTCTTTTCCAAGTTGTCAGCGGAACAGTAGGCGAAAAGGTACCCTTAGGCGTGCTGGGATGTGCGCGGCTTTGACCTGACGGGCGTGTCAGGCGGGATCCTGTGTCAGACGGATATCATTCCAAATATGCCTTCTCCCGGACTCGACCGTTCGGTTTTGTTCTGTGCGGGGCACGGAACTGTTTCCGCGGAGACCACTCGAAGAACCTCTCCTGGAAGGGGCCTCCCCGAGGGGTATCCTTCGGGAGTCCGGGAGAGTTGACGAGTTTCCGTGTTGTGCTTGTTTGGAAGAGTAATCCGGATACTAGACAGGAGAGGCGAAGCCTTTCTGTCCATCCGCGAGCTCTGGTCACCCTCCGTGAAAGACATCGATAATTCTGCTTCCCCGAGGTCATCAATCTAAACGCTATCCGGAAATCTGGATAACACTAAGAAACTGATCCGTTCTTCAATTTTCTTCACAGCCTTCCAAAGTATTCTTAGAATCACCTAGACTAGGGTGGGCAATTCTCAACACATGAGATAGATACAGAGAGAAGAAGAGAAAAGAATAATGAGACTTAGAAAATGACTTATGTTTGTAGAGAGAATCTAAAACCTACTAGATCTTCTGATATTCTCATAAAACTTGCCTATCATCTCTCACTTAGCACTCATTTTATAGACTCAATTAAGCTATTTAATTTAATTAAAAAATCAATAAAATAATAGATAATATTAGCCCTAAGTCAAAATTATCATGGGCTTTAGGCCCGTGAAATTTCTCATTTAATTATAAGCTCATTGCACTTAAAATCAAGGCCTGTATTATTTTCTATTGATTAATTAATTAAATAATTATTCAAATCCTTTATCAGATTAATTATTTATAATTTGAACATTGATTTAAACTTATTTATTAATTTAGATACCAATTTATCTTAATTAATAAATATGTCATAATTTCTCTTTTCTTCTCTAAATTACATAACTCTGTGAAACTATCCAAAATTGACCTGGTCAACTTTGATAATTCTAATTGATAATTAAATCAATTAATTGAGACTATCTAGATGATTTTATCCAAGGTACAGTGGGGACCATAAGCCTATGAAATCACGCTCCAATAAGTTATCATAAATCTAACAAATAAATTTACTAACTTATTAATTCCTCGTGACTCCACTAAAGACTCGGAATTGCACTCTTGAATTCATATAACGCTCTATAAGCAATATAGATACGTTATTAATTATCCATTGTTACAACCATAATTGTCACTCAATCCTTTATAGACAATCTACAATGAGATGGGACTAAAATACAATTTTTCCCCTCATTGTATTTTATCCTTAAAACACTTAGTTCCTTGTAAATGATATTTCAGTAAATTAATATTAATTACTGAAATGAGATCTCTATCATTTAGCACCTTGAACCAAACTAAAAAGAAACCATCGTTTCATTTCTTCATCAGAAGCTATAGATGTTCATATCTATGATTAACACTCCCACTCAATTATACTACCGAGTTCCCAAGTTGTAAGTATGGGCTAGTCCGTAGGTTAAGCTGGTAACGAACAAGTCAAAGAACTAAAATAATAAAATCAGTTAGAATACTAACCACTCAGAATTGAGATTGAACTAACCTATGGTCAACTATATGATATGACTAGAATAGATAATAACGGTATGTTTACTTATCCTATCAACTATCAATATCGATCCAGTCTGATGTAACAAATACATCCGATCTTATCTACTTTGCTAGAAAGAACATAACACTGCGATGTGTAAGTAGATCATATTGTAGATTGGCAAGTCAGTGTAATTCCTGTGCACTGACTAATCTTAGGAATAACTTATTTTGAACATATAATCATATTTATATTCCGCTGTGATTATGTCATTATAAATACGATTAGCTACATGCCCAGGATTTAATAGAAGTTTATATTAAACAAATAATCATGAAAATAAAACATGTGGGCAAAGTGATTGATCAAGTCAAAAAATAATTTCTATTCTTTTATTGATAATAAAATGAGATTACAAAGTAATTGGGTTTTAATTAGGGCAAAAATCTCCAACACTATTGTGTTATGAAAAGTATGAGATATGGTAAGTTATTGTGTTATGAAAAGTATGAGCTACTATGTTATGATATGAGATGTTGTATATCTGCTTGTATGTTGTATGAAAAGCAGTGGTTGTTAGCGTGTTGAACCTGACACAACAAATGAGTTACTAAGGACCAGAGTTCTTGTTTACCTCATAGATGATGTTGTACCAGTTTATGCTTTTGCTGGTTACCTCATGATGTGACGTGGACAATAGGGGTGTCATGATCGCATGATGTATGATTATGCTTATGTTTATGAAGTCTTGTCTTATGATTACGATTTGAGTATGATATGATTATGATTTATTATGATGTGTCACGAGTTTACGATAGGTACGTAGATTATTTTGTGTTTCTTGTTAATTGTTATATTTTGTTTGTATTTCCTTACTAGGCTTTTAGCTCACCCCCTTACCACTACTACAAAATTGTACTTTGACGAAACACATGAGACAATAGTTTTTGTAGAACTGTCGTCTCTTGTCAAAAATAGACATAGCACAGCAGTTGCCCTCGAACTGTCGTTCTATGCAAATTAAAACATACATGAGACGACAGTTCTAGTGAGATTGTCGTAACATATCTGCTTTTAACACGAAATGACATTTCTACGAAAACTATCGTCTCATCCAATATAATTTTTTTAATCAAGTGCTAATTAAATTTGTATTTTTTTAATATAATTTAAACATTATATAAACATATTCATAAAATAGTATTAATTATTAATTTGCAACAAAGAATGTTTATTTGTTAAAAAATGAGTTTATTTTTAATTTTCTAATTTTTTAATAATTTGTAATATTAAAAATGGGTTAAAATATAATTTGTAATAACATATTTTATAATTATTATTTTTTAAATTAATTTAAATTTATGATATAAATGTGAGATAATACTTAATATTAATAAAAAATATACTTTTATTAATGTTATCCAATAAATTAGCATTTGTGACGTGGCGAATAATCTCTTGACACGTGCCTGACACCTGGAGCGTCTGCTAGAGTATCGACCAGAAGACACACCAGAAGCAGGACAGGCCTGTTTTTACCACGACCAGACTGGTCGGTGGTTCCGCTGGCAAAGCAACATTTATGGAAAGATCTTATGTATCCCGAATTTATTTCATGCAATCTTCTGAATATCCCATGATTCAGGGGATAATATCTGTAACAATATTGGGCAACCCTCCATGAGCCTATAAAAAGCAGGAGATGGCTCATGGGAAGGGACCTTTGGGCAGCCCGAAAACCATAGAAATATAGAAATTATCTGTGAAAACTAGTATTGTTTATGAGGAGTGTTGAAACTCATTGAGCCCAAGCTCTCTGATCACACTTTTGTTCCCATATCAATATCATTCTAAGTGGACGTAGGTCATTACCAGATTCTGGGGCCGAACCACCATAAATTACTGTGTTTTCTTTACTTTTGTCATTACATTATTATCTATACATATTCGTCTATATCATTCATATTTTGACTCTGTGTCAGTTGGCTAAATCGAGGGTCAACATTCTGGTGCTTTCATTGAGAGGGCGACTCATCATTGTTGATAAAACTAATGGCGAAAGCAGGGAAGAAAGCTGCTCAGACCGCCGCCGCTGCACCGTCGAATCCGCCACCTCCTCCTCCCCCTGCAAGCATGGCGGAAGATGAACCGCAACTAGATTTTGAAGAGGAGGAAATGGACGATGCGACTTTGAGGAGCACCTTGGGCACGTTGCAGGAAGAGCTGGCTAGTCTGAGAGCCAATCAAGAGACTGCCGCAGAAGCTATGGCAAGGCAGCAGCAGGAACTTGATCGTCAGAGGGCTGAGTTAAGCGAGAGACAAGCGGAGGTGGATCGCCGCCAGACTGAGGCCATGGCAGCCCTTGAAGCGGCCTTGCCGTTGGATCTGACGCACATGGAATGGGAAGATCGGGACCGTCCACTCGAGGAATTCGAAACGGCTTCTTCCCTGCTATAAAAACGAGGGAAAGGACCTTTCTTCCTCTTTACGCTTTCAGATTCTCCATTTTTAGGATTTTCAGATTTCCAAACCTTCGAACTCTCAGGCTTCCCAGCTTACGTTCCTCCGAACTTTCCATTTCTTTTGGTAAGTATCTGGAAACTTTTCTTTTTGATTTGGCAGTGGGTTTATTCCCCGAAGTTCCTGGTTTGAATCGCCGTTCATCTTTGCAGCTTTTACTTCTCGCGATCGTGCTGTGCAGTGATCCAGTTACTCCTTCAACCTCCACCTACCCGAATATCAGTAAGTATTTCTACTTTGCTCTTTCCTCCCAAACCTTAGGTTGTTGGTAGTTGTTAGAGTAGAAGTTTCTGCCATTATTGCTTATGTGCATGTGTGAATAGGGCTTTGGTAGGCATGTGATTGATTGTGAGTCGATAAGTAGCCTTTTCTGCGTGTTTTGGCGATTTGCGTTTGGAAAGTCGTCCCTTGTTTTGCTGTTTTAGGGCATAAGCATGAACGCCTTTAGGGTGTCTTTCTCTGGAAAAACACTTCTTTTGGCGGGCTTAGGCTCGGGGTCTGAGTCTGGTTCCTTGCTGTCCTTCGGGTGGCATGGTGCCAATCCCTCGGCAAGCTCGGTGGGAGCCTCTCCAAGCAGATTTCGGGGAGGGTCTCCCCGACGCCTTTGATACCACTAGGGTATGACAAGGGTGCTGACTGCTTAGAGTGTTTTCTTCTTTCTTTTCTTTTGTCCAGTGACGAACATCTCGAAGGAACAACTCCTTGCTGCGGGGGAGGCTGAATCTGCCCAAGAGAAGGGCTCTCCTATCGCTGGTGGAAAGGGGAAAGGAAAGGCGAAAGCGGTCGCGGCTAGCCCACCAACCTCCAATAGTTCCATCTGGGAGATGGACCAAAAACCGAACCTTTTCAGGAATTATGGCATGCTGGAGCTGTATTCCTCTGAGGCAGGCCTGAAGAACATCCCAGGTCTGATGTGGCACCGTCTGTCGGTGCTGGGCGAGTCAGCTAGCCAGAGCCACGAGGGCTTTGGTGCCTGGAGTTGGGCACACATAGTGTGCGGAGCGCACTTGCCCCTAAGGAGTTACTTCGCCAATTTCTGTGTGAAGGCGGGGATTGCCCCCTTCCAGTTAATTCCTCCCAGCTACAAGCTCTTAGCGGGGTGGTTCATCTTTTGCAAGTCCCGGAGACTGGAAGCTCCTACCCCGGAGGAGGTGCTGTACTTTTATGGGTTGAAGTCTCAGCCTATGAGGGGTCACTCAGACAAGGTGGGGTTTTACAGGCTAGAAAGGCACCCGGATGTGATGTGCCCCACTTGTCATACCGCGAGGGTTCCAGACCTCCGGGAATACTGGTTCCTGACGACTGGCTTCCCGCTGAAGAGGGTGCCAGCTCTATCTTTGGATTTCAAAATCCCTGGTAAGTGTTTCCTCTTTTCCTTTTCAACTTTGTTTCTTTGTGTTTGATTTGCCTTTTGGGAGGATCTCTAACGCTTGTATTTGATTTTTGCAGAAGTCGTTCCGCGGACACCTCGCTGCGCGGAGATGATAAGGAGGTCCAAGTTCTACGAAGGGCTTTCTGAGGAAGAGTTGAGAGTGGAGGGACTTGTGACCTCCGAATCGTTGAGGGAGTATGGGTTACTCGCCTCCTTCCAAAATATCGAGCCAGTAAGTGGTAGGGGGCAGACTCAGGTGTCGGCTGACATCCGGGAGCAGATTGCCCTGGAGCTGTCTAAGGTGATCACCCAAGCCGCTCGGGACGAAAATACTCTATCTCCTAGTTGGGCGGAGAGGTTCCCCGACCCCCAGCCGGAGGGAGAGGAGATCGAGGCTCGCCACGCCGCGGCTTACCCTAACGAAGGGGCTCCGGGGGCTAGTTCCTCCGGGAGAGGTAAGACTAGTTTTCGATTGATCCACACCCCCAGCCTGTCTGAAGTTTCCCAAACCTCTCAGATGGGGTTTGATCCTCGTTTCCTTAGGCTAGATCCGCGTAGGATACCTTTCGACAGGTACTGTGATAGGGTAGATGAGCTCCTCTGGTGTCTGAGTGATGGTAGTCTGCCAGAAGGTGTCATCATGGTTGACCCTTCTTCTCTCAGCATGTTCTTCCCGGACTTCAAGGAGTACGGGAGCTTCCTGGAGCAGGAAGCGATGTTTTGTTTTGCTCGGGGAAGGCCATCCACGTTTCTCGTGCATGGTCGTCCCTTTCAAACTTTTCTTTTTCTTGTTTCTTGTTCCCTGCTGGCGGGCTTGCTTGTACTTTTATGTTGCTGATTGTCTTGTCTTCCGCTTATCTTCTTTCTCATTTCTTGTTGGTTCGTTAACCTTGCTTTGTACGTTTCTTGCAGAGTATCCCGAAGCCAAGATGTTGGGGAGGGTTACTTTGCTTATTAAGAAGGCTGCCACCAGCCAAGACCCGCCTACGGGGAAAGGACGGAAGACCAAGGCTGGTAGGGGAGGTAAGGCTGCCTCCCCCAAGAAGACAAGTGGCGAGGCGCAAGCGTCTCCGAGGGTAGAGAAGTCCCCTGCTGAAGGGCCTTCCGAGACTATGATGGTCTCGAGTAGCAGTAGCGACGGGGAAGGGCTTGTGTTCCCCGTGAGGACAACTGGGGTGAGCAAGCGTCCCGGAGAAGATGCTGAGGGTGCTAAGAACAAACGCCTTAGACATTCTTCTCCCGGTCGAAGGCAACAACAACAGCAACGACAGCAATCACAACTACAACAACAGCAGCAACAGGAACAAGAGAGACAATCACCAACGCCGCAGCAGCAGCAACAGCAACATCCAAACCAGCAGCAGCAACAAGGGCAATTACTACTGCTACCGCAGCAGCAAAAGCAACAGACCGGGGCCTTAATACCCCGGCTGCCTCCTCCCCCAGCCCAAAGGGGGTCCACCCTTCCGGGGTCTCCGTCTTCTCAGACAACCAATCTTCCCCTGCCTGGCCTGAAGTTCCACTTTCCGCGGAAGCCGACCAGTTTTCCCGCTGCCCTCCTGGAGGGTGTAAGACGGGCCGATAGTTTTTTGAAGAGGCGGCTAGAGGCGGAGAAGGTCGTTACTCAGGGAAGGGCAGATAACTTGTCTGCCGTGAAGAGGGCTGAGCTGGCCGAGGGGGTGAGATCTCCTCACCCGGCCGGAGCGGTTCTGGATGGTCCAGCCTTGGAGAAGAGGCTGGTGCCTAGGCTCGGACGTGCATTGGCGCCGTTCGGAGCTGAGATGATGGAGGACATGGCCCTGAGCTTATGCGAGCTCAATTCTGAGAAATGGGCCATCAGCAGCAGCAAGGATCCGCTGTTGCTGACACACGCTGTGAAGCAGCAACTGTCCGGGGTAAGCCGTCAGTTGTTATTTTTTTTTGGGACCATCTGTCTTTTGGTCCTGCTTTAGCTCATTCTGTTGTCTTTCCTTGCAGGCCTCTATGATCGCGGAACGCTCGTTCCGGGAGGTTGGTGCAGCTCTGGTTCAGCTGGAGGAGAGCCAACTGGCTCGCCAGGCCTTGGAAGCGGAGAAACAGAAACTGA
This sequence comes from Humulus lupulus, assembly GCF_963169125.1. Classification (NCBI taxonomy): domain Eukaryota; kingdom Viridiplantae; phylum Streptophyta; class Magnoliopsida; order Rosales; family Cannabaceae; genus Humulus; species Humulus lupulus. The sequence continues at coordinate 128,987,934 of NC_084799.1, forward strand.
CCCAACAGGCCTTGGGGGCTTCGGAGAAGATTGATCAGGCCCGGCGCACGGCTGAAGAAAAGGCGGAGAAGAAATATCTTGCCAAATATCAAGAGTACCGGGCCAAGGCAGAGAATGAGTTTAGACAGCGGTCGGATGGGATTAAGACCGAAAACTCCAAGCTCCGGGAAGAGCTGTCCCAAGCCAAGGTGGAGAAAGATACCCTGGAAGCCCGCTTGCAATCAAAGAACGATCTCCTCCTTAAGCGGCAAGAGGAATATTCCACTCTTCAGAGTAAGCTGCACGACGAGGAGCAACTCCATAAGAGGAGCAGGGATCTCGTGTCTATGCTTCAGTTGGGGCTCGCCGAGAAGGATAAAGAGATCGGGGCTTTGCAATTCACTGCCAGGGGGCATGTGACCGAGAAGCAATCCGTGCTGAACCAAAATAGGGAGCAGCGCAAGGCGATTGATTCTCTTAAGGGGGAGCGGGATGCCTCCAAGGCCGAAATGGAAAAATTGAGGGCCCAACTAACTGCCGCGGAAGCACAGCTGGCAGCCTCCGAGGCGGAGCGGTTGAAGGAGAAGGAGGATGCTGAGGTGATACTGAACAGGACTATTAATATATCGCATGTGGTCCTCATGCATCAACTCTGGAAAGTGAACCCGGAGGTGTTAGGCTATCTGGGAGATGATGCCGAAGCCATGAGGGAGAAGCTACTCGTGTGGGATCAGGGCCCAGAGGCGTACGTCCAAACTTATAACATTGACGATCGTGCTGAAGCTCCTGAGGCGGGAGATCCCGGAGAGGCGGGGACCTCTGAACCTTCTCATGACCAAATTCCTCCTTCCAATGAGCCGACTCCGCCAGCCTCAGCTGAAACAGATGCCCCCGAAGCTGCGGTCGTGGACGCTGTAGTTACCCCCAATGCTTGAAGGGGTTTTATCTTTAATTGTTTTTCATTTTGAGTTTTTCATTGCGGACAATTTTGCCATAATCATAGCATTCTCCTTTCTTTTTCAACCGAGTTCTTTATTTATCTTTGCGCTTAGGGTAGACATTTATACGGTAGAAACTGTTGTAGGGGCGTATGGGGTTTTGGTTCCAACGGCCAAAACTTATGCACTTCCCAGTTGAAGCTTTAACGGATGATGTCTTTCCCCACGTAGTTTCTAGGTTACGAAGGTTTTCTGGTTCCAACGGCTAGGCTCCTTTCACCGTACTTTATCTTTCCTGAGGCAAATAGCCAATCCCGGGACTTGTAGTTATACTGTTCGCTGGGATTGCTAAGGTGAGTCGTTCTATTGTTTGGAACGGGAGTTCTTTTGGTGAGCGTCGCTAGACTTAAGGTTAAATCTTTGCGAAGCAAAACTAACTGTTGTTGCGAACCTCATGGTGGCTGGCTTCAGGGACCTGGCATGGAGCCCTGCGAGGCTAGATCCGCGCGAAGCAAAGCTTTAGAGCGCTCGCGGATCTCGCCATCTTTTGCCTTGCGGGACCCGGAGCTGGAGCTTGCAAAGCAAAGCTCTTCAGCGCTCGCGGATCTTGCCATCTTTCGCCTTGCGGGACCCGGAGCTGGAGCTTGCGAAGCAAAGCTCTACAGAGCTCGCAGAGAATTCTGCAAAGGACTTGTCAAGGAGCTGGGGGTGTTTTGGCGTAGCTCTATGAACGTGCCTCAACCCCCAGTCCCGTCCATCGCTGGGCTACACAAGAGATAATTCTCATGATACATAATGGCAGGCATTTCTGTGGCAATTTTCACTTAAGCACATAATGCACATATGACACGTAATGCAAGCATGTTCATGGCAACAAATAAACCTAAGCTTAACAATTAGAGCAAAACAATTTAAAAACTTCAAACACAATGCTAGCACATAAGTGGTGTTCTGTGTACGTTTTGTTCAAGGGGCGTATGGCTAAGCCTTAGCCATGTATACCCCCCAAGTGAGCGTGGGGTCCGGACGTCTCCGGACCGCGTGGTCGCTTGTTAAAACGCAGCTTTGAACATAGGGATAAAAAGTGCAGTAAAAGCGGAGTGAATCCCTCCGTGTTTCATTAAAATAGCCTGCTAGGCGCTAGTTTTACAACAGGGAGGATTATTTCCACATTTTTCACTTTTGTTATTTTCACCAAGGACTTCCGACTGGATGGTCCGGGGCTTACTGGTAGTAACGGCGGAGGTGCTCCGCGTTCCAGGCGCGCGGGACTTTAGATCCGTCGAGTCTCTTTAAGTGATACGTCCCATGGCCCACTTTTTCTTGGACTTCGTAGGGGCCTTCCCAGTTGGGTCCGAGGACTCCTACTCCCGGATCCTGCGTAGCAGGAAATACTCTCCGTAGGACAAGGTCCCCAACTTCGAATGCACGGCTCTGGACTCTCGTGTTAAAGTGTCGGGCTATCTTGCCTTGGTACATTTTTAGTTGGACCTGCGACTGCTCCCGGAGCTCTTCGATCATGTCTAAGGACTCCTGGAGGAGGGCATGGTTCCGGGTAGGATCGTAGGTGTCTTGCCTGTGAGAGGGGATCATAGCTTCTACTGGGATGACGGCCTCGCAACCGAAGGTCATGGAATAAGGCGTGTGCCCCGTCGAAGTTCTCTCTGTTGTGCGATAAGCCCAAAGTACTCGCGGAAGTTCTTCCGGCCAGTGAGCCTTGCAGGCTTGGAGTTTTTTCTTCAACGTGGTCTTTAATATTTTGTTTACAGCTTCCACTTGTCCATTAGCCTGGGGTCTGGCGACTGCGGAAAAGCTTTTGATAATTCCATGCGAAGCACAGAAGTTCGTGAAGTGTTCACTGTCAAACTGCTTTCCGTTGTCGGACACAATTTTCCGTGGAAGCCCAAAACGACACACTATATTCCTGATGACAAAATCCAGTGCTTTTTTAGATGTGACCGTGTTCATAGGTTCAGCTTCAGCCCATTTGGTGAAGTAGTCTACCGCGACTATGGCGTACTTCACTCCACCCTTTCCAGTGGGGAGGGAACCTACTAGGTCAATGCCCCAAACGGCGAACGGCCAGGGGCTGGTCATTAGGGTAATTTCCGTAGGCCGCGCTCGCGGAACCTTGGCGTACCTCTGGCACTGCTCACACTTCCTGACATAATCCACACAATCCTTCTTCATGGTGGGCCAGAAGTATCCTTGTCGAAGGATTTTTTTGGAGAGGCTCAGCCCGGAGGTATGATCGCCACAGAAGCCTCCGTGAATCTCATGGATGATGGTGCTGACTTCGGTTCCGGCAACACACCTAAGGAAGGGTATGGACAACCCCCTGCGGTAAAGCTTTCCATCCATAACCACGTATCGGGGAGCTTGATACTGGAGCTTCCTTGCGTCAGCTTTATCGGTGGGGAGTTCTCCGGTGGTGAGAAATCTGAGGATGGGTCCTATCCAGGAGTGGGAATGGTCGATGATGGCGTTTATCCTTCGCGTCTCAGTACTGGGGGCTTCTAAGTGCCCGATGGGGACTAAGCCATACTGTTCAATCTCCGGGTCCGTTGCAAGCTTGGCCAGCGTGTCCGCAAGTGAGTTCTGGTCCCGGGGGACCTGGCGGATTTTGTAGCCTTTGAAATGCTGCAGTAGGTCGCGGGAGAGAGACACGTAGGCAGCCATCCTTTCGCCTTTCGTCTGGTATTCCCCGGATATTTGGTTTACCACAAGTAGGGAGTCGCTGTACACTTCGATTTTTTGGGCTCCGACTTCTCTGGCCAGTCGTAACCCAGCTAACATGGCTTCGTGTTCTGCCTCGTTGTTGGATGCTGGGAATGCGAAACGGATGGCGCTCTGGAGCTGATGCCCTTGGGGAGATATTAGGATAACCCCCGCTCCAGCTCCTTTTTCATTTGAGGCTCCGTCTACGTAGACCTTCCAGGTGGGAAGTTCCGGGACAGGATCTTCTGGGAGGTCATTCATTCCCGAGCACTCCACAATAAAGTCCGCGAGAGCTTGACCTTTTATGGAAACACGCGGTTGGTAGTGGACGTCGAACTGGCTTAGTTCCATGGCCCACTTAAGCAATCTGCCAGAAGACTCGGGCTTCTGCAGGACTTGTCGGAGAGGGTGGTTGGTGAGTACTTTGATGGTGTGCGCCTGGAAATATGGCCTCAGCTTCCGTGAAGCGATCAGCAAGCAGAGGGAGAGTTTCTCGATCATCGAATATCTGGACTCGGCGTCCAATAACCTCTTGCTTACGTAATACACAGGGAGCTGGATACGGCCATCTTCCCGGACGAGAGCGGCACTTACTGCGTGCTCAGTCACAGCTAGGTATAAGAACAACGCCTCTCCTTCGACCGGCTTGGACAGAATGGGGGCTCGGGTTAAATGTTCTTTGAGGTGTTGGAAGGCCGCTTCGCATTCGGGGGTCCACTCGAACTTCTTGTTCCCTCGCAGAACATTGAAGAAGGGGATACACTTGTCGGTGGCCTTGGATACGAAGCGACTGAGAGCAGCTATCCTTCCGGTAACGCTCTGGACATCCTTATGCTTCCGGGGGGAAGGCATATCTATGAACGCCTTTATTTTTTCAGGGTTGGCTTCCACGCCGCGGGAGCTGACAATAAAACCGAGGAACTTCCCAGACGAGACCCCGAAAGTACATTTCTTTGGATTTAGTTTCATCCCGTACTTTCGGATCACGGCGAAAGCTTCCTCAAGGTCGTTACTGTGGTCCCCGGAGGTCTTGGACTTTACCAACATGTCGTCCACGTACACCTCCATGTTCCTCCCCAGTTGGTCCTTGAACATTCTGTTTACCAGACGCTGGTAAGTCGCCCCAGCATTCTTCAAACCGAAAGGCATGACCACGTAACAGTAGACACCCTTATCCGTGAGGAAGCTGGTGTGTTCCTGGTCCGCGACATGCATCTTGATCTGGTTGTATCTGGAGTACGCATCCATGAAGGATAAGAGTTCGTACCCGGAAGTAGCGTCCACCATCTGATCGATTCGCGGGAGAGGGAAACAATCTTTCGGGCAGGCCCTGTTTAGGTCCGTGAAGTCAATGCACATTCTCCAGGACCCATCGGGTTTCGGGACCAGAACTGGGTTGGCCAACCACACGGGATAGTGCGACTCCTGGAGAAAGCCTATGGACATCAATTTGTCCACTTCAGCTTTGACGGCTTCGGCTCTCACTGGGTCCAGCGGCCTCCTCTTTTGGCGAATTGGAGTTGCAGCTGGGTCTATGTTGAGTGCGTGGCACGCAACATTGGGATTAATCCCTGTCATATCAGCGTGGCACCATGCCAGGATATCCTGATTATCCTTCATAGTGGCCACGATCTTATCTCGAACGGCCGACGGCAGGTTTTTCCCCACCTGAATGACCTTGGTGGGTTCTCCCGGATTGAGGATCACCTCTTCGACTTCCTCCATCGGCTCTATTGCTTTCTCGATTCCCACTCTTGGGTCGAGTTCGTCAAAGTATGCCTCCTGAGCATCCCTAGTTTCTGGCAATACTTCCGCCAAAGGAATGGCAGCAAACGTCTCTCGGACCGTGTAGACGGCTCGGACGGAGACGTTATAACAGCTCCGTGCACTTCTCTGGTCTCCTCGGAGGGTGCCAATACGCCCATCGTCGCAGGGAAACTTCAAGCATAAGTGACGTATCGAGGTTATGGCCCCACAATCGATCAGGACCGGTCGGCCTAAGATGGCATTATACGCCGTGGGGCAGTCGACCACCACGAATGTGCTATGCTTGAAGGCACAAGCGTCGCTTTCTCCTCTGAGGGTGACCGGGAGTTGAATTTTGCCTAATGGCATGAGTGCGTCCCCATTGAAACCTTGAAGCTGGATGGGGCATGGGGCCAGGTCCGTCTCGGTCAATCCGATCGCGTGGAAGGCCGCTTTGAAGAGGATGTTCACGGAGCTTCCGTTATCGATCAAGACCCGTGAGACCTTCTTATTGGCAATCTGGGCTTCCACCACGAGGGGATCGTTGTGGGGGAAGTGCACATGTCGAGCATCATCCTCCGTGAAGGTGATGGGAAGATCCATCATTCGGGGACGTTGAGCAGGTGATTGGACCAAGGCGCACATCTCCTCGGCGTGCTCTAACTCCCTCAAGTACCTCTTCTGGGAATTGCGGGTGCTTCCGGCAAGGTGTGGTCCTCCGGAAATGGTGGCGACGTGTCCGTCAACGGGTGGCGGAGCAAGGCCGGGCGGATATGGGTTGCCTGGCCCTGGAGCCAACAAGGCAATGGGCGCCGGAGCAGGTGGAGGAGGAAGTGCTGGGAACTGAGACCCGGGAGCTTGGGGGTGACCGGCTCCAGGAGCGCTAGCGGCCCCCCTCTGTCCCGGTGAATATGCAGCTCCGTGAACTACCCCCTGTCCGGGATAGATTATGGGTATTCTCACCCACTGACCGAGGTGTCCCGCTCTTGCCAGGGACTCGATCTCATCCTTCAGCTGAAGGCACTCATTCGTGGTGTGCCCCACGTCTCCGTGGAACTCACACCTCTTATTGGAGTCTCGCGGACGCCTTCCTCCGTGAGACACTTTCGGGGGCTTCCTGTAGTTGACCATATTACAGGTCGCCCGATAGACATTCTCTCGCGAGTCTATCAAACTGGTATATTCCGTGAACTTGGGCTCATAATCCTTTCGGGGTTTCTTTGAATGGTCTCCCCGGTTGGAGTTTTTTCCGCTTCGTTTGCTCCGCGATTGGCTCAAACTTCGTTCCGGGGCTTCCGCTTGCGGCTGCGGCATGCTAGGAGCGATACTACATCCGGTTTGTACCGCTCCATACCCAGAGAAATGGGTTTGACCCGGCGTCTGAGCAGACGCGGAAGGCCCATACACACTCGGAGTGAATCGGGCTCCTGGAAGCGTGAGGACTGGTGCGGGAGCTTGCGAAGCAAAGCTCGGCGCAGTCACGGAAGGGGTTGGAGCCGGGGGAACTCCAAAGGCTTGCTGGTAGGCATCCTCAAGGTTGATGATTCCCTGAGCTTTTGACATGAATTCGGACAGGGTTTCTGCCCGTCTCCTTTGCATTTCCCCCCATAGCAGGGAGCCGACAGTAAGGCCCGATTGAAGGGCGATCAGCTTCATGTCATCGCTGACCTTGGTTTTTGCAGCAGCTTCCATCATTCTCTGAATGAAAGCTTTGAGGTTCTCAGTGGGTTGCTGTTTGATGTTGGTTAAGGAACCAACCTCCATGTCGTGGTCGCGGGCAGCAATAAACTGCCTCCTAAACGCGGACTGTAGCTCCTTCCAACTGTGGATTGATCCGGGAGCTAATCTTTTCCACCAGTCCTCCGCAGACTTGGTAAGGGTGAGTGAGAAGCACATGCATTTGGCGTCCTCACTGACGCGCGCCACTTGCATCATTTTATTGTATTTAGCTAGGTGGGTACGCGGGTCTGTCCTCCCATCATATAATTCTATGTGAGGCATTTTGAAGTTATCCGGGAGGGACGTTTCCGCGATCCTCCTAATACATGGTTCCGGGTCTTCCTCCTCAGAATCTGACAGGGCCCCACTTTGCTTCCGGACCAGCTTGGTCAAGGCAGCAATCTGTTCCTCGAGCCTCTTCGTATCACTTTCCGGGAGGTCACGTCCCCGGAGCTTGTCATTAATATGATTTCGGAGGTCATCTCCGCGAGGCCGGGCTTTTTCCCCTTTGGCCTTCTCATACTTGGCCTCCAACCTTCTTCTTAGGTCCACCGTGGACCAGCTATCTTCGGAGTGCGAGTTCGCAGCCCGACCGTCCTGATTGACGGAATCACTGGGGCGGTTGTTCCTTCCCCTAGGCCTGGGTGCCTTAGCACCGGGCCCTTTAGGCACAGAGTGCCCCCTTGGGGCTGAAGGGCGTCTGGGCTTAGGAGCGCCAGAGACCTTCTGCGCGCGGGGGGGGCAGTCGGCCTGGTGATTCACACCTTTAGGAGGTGCAGGGGCGTCAACGCGCACAGGCTCTCCAACTTTTTCTTTGCCCTTGTTAGGGGCGGCTTTGGATGGTCCAGCAGCGGCTGGATCCGGCATGGGGGCATCAGCACCACCTCGAACAGAGGTATCCTCGTCCGAGTCGCCTAGATCTCCGAACTTACTTTGGAGGCGTTCCATCATGCGTTGCATTCTTTCGGAGACGCGCTCCTGCTCAGCAAGCTTGGCCTTAGTGGCCACCAGTTCTTCGGCTACTTGGACCAGTTCTGGGTCCTTCTCATAGTAGCAGCCGTCCTTGTAATAACCGTCTTGGACATACTCTTCTTCGTCTTCTAAGTATGTTGTATCTTCGGTACTGACCTGATCCTGGCGGGATGTCGGGTCTTCACCTCGGTAGTCTAAGGGTTCGCTCTGCACCACATCTTCCATCACGGTATCGGGGTTGACCGTAGCATTTTTGTCAACAGCAGATTTTCGCGTAGTCACCATCTCTTTAGTACGAAGTGAATACAAAAAACGTACACAGAAAAAGAGCTGACTAACAACTTCCTACAGCTCTCAATGAAAGCACCAAAATGTTTACCGAGTTTTTCGGAAACGAATAACTAACAGAATAATAAAAAGATAAGAACTGTAGAAATACTGAAATGTAACTAAACAAACAGTGTTTTTACGTGGTTCAGGCGTTAACAAGCCCTAGTCCACGAGTCGATGTTATTATACTTGGAAAAGATTACAGTAAGATGGCTGGTGCATAAGAACTTCACACACTCACAATGTTTCTCTCGGGTTCTCTTGAAGAAGATGAAGCTAGAGAGATTTTGGTAGAGTTTTTGCTATCTGATCTCTCCCTCCTCCTTCTTGTAAAAGGAAGGAGTCTTTATAGCTAGGGTTTCGGATTAGGGTTTTTCTCTACGTACATGAGTCTTAATTACACCAGCCATAAATAGGGGATACAATTACTGTAGTAGCATGGCTACCAGACTCTATGTGGGTATATTTACGTGAAAGTATGGGGAACACACAAAGTCAGCCGTCTTTTCCAAGTTGTCAGCGGAACAGTAGGCGAAAAGGTACCCTTAGGCGTGCTGGGATGTGCGCGGCTTTGACCTGACGGGCGTGTCAGGCGGGATCCTGTGTCAGACGGATATCATTCCAAATATGCCTTCTCCCGGACTCGACCGTTCGGTTTTGTTCTGTGCAGGGCACGGAACTGTTTCCACGGAGACCACTCGAAGAACCTCTCCTGGAAGGGGCCTCCCCGAGGGGTATCCTTCGGGAGTCCGGGAGAGTTGACGAGTTTCCGTGTTGTGCTTGTTTGGAAGAGTAATCTGGATACTAGACAGGAGAGGCGAAGCCTTTCTGTCCATCCGCGAGCTCTGGTCACCCTCCGTGAAAGACATCGATAATTCTGCTTCCCCGAGGTCATCAATCTAAACGCTATCCGGAAATCTGGATAACACTAAGAAACTGATCCGTTCTTCAATTTTCTTCACAGCCTTCCAAAGTATTCTTAGAATCACCTAGACTAGGGTGGGCAATTCTCAACACATGAGATAGATACAGAGAGAAGAAGAGAAAAGAATAATGAGACTTAGAAAATGACTTATGTTTGTAGAGAGAATCTAAAACCTACTAGATCTTCTGATATTCTCATAAAACTTGCCTATCATCTCTCACTTAGCACTCATTTTATAGACTCAATTAAGCTATTTAATTTAATTAAAAAATCAATAAAATAATAGATAATATTAGCCCTAAGTCAAAATTATCATGGGCTTTAGGCCCGTGAAATTTCTCATTTAATTATAAGCTCATTGCACTTAAAATCAAGGCCTGTATTATTTTCTATTGATTAATTAATTAAATAATTATTCAAATCCTTTATCAGATTAATTATTTATAATTTGAACATTGATTTAAACTTATTTATTAATTTAGATACCAATTTATCTTAATTAATAAATATGTCATAATTTCTCTTTTCTTCTCTAAATTACATAACTCTGTGAAACTATCCAAAATTGACCTGGTCAACTTTGATAATTCTAATTGATAATTAAATCAATTAATTGAGACTATCTAGATGATTTTATCCAAGGTACAGTGGGGACCATAAGCCTATGAAATCACGCTCCAATAAGTTATCATAAATCTAACAAATAAATTTACTAACTTATTAATTCCTCGTGACTCCACTAAAGACTCGGAATTGCACTCTTGAATTCATATAACGCTCTATAAGCAATATAGATACGTTATTAATTATCCATTGTTACAACCATAATTGTCACTCAATCCTTTATAGACAATCTACAATGAGATGGGACTAAAATACAATTTTTCCCCTCATTGTATTTTATCCTTAAAACACTTAGTTCCTTGTAAATGATATTTCAGTAAATTAATATTAATTACTGAAATGAGATCTCTATCATTTAGCACCTTGAACCAAACTAAAAAGAAACCATCGTTTCATTTCTTCATCAGAAGCTATAGATGTTCATATCTATGATTAACACTCCCACTCAATTATACTACCGAGTTCCCAAGTTGTAAGTATGGGCTAGTCCGTAGGTTAAGCTGGTAACGAACAAGTCAAAGAACTAAAATAATAAAATCAGTTAGAATACTAACCACTCAGAATTGAGATTGAACTAACCTATGGTCAACTATATGATATGACTAGAATAGATAATAACGGTATGTTTACTTATCCTATCAACTATCAATATCGATCCAGTCTGATGTAACAAATACATCCGATCTTATCTACTTTGCTAGAAAGAACATAACACTGCGATGTGTAAGTAGATCATATTGTAGATTGGCAAGTCAGTGTAATTCCTGTGCACTGACTAATCTTAGGAATAACTTATTTTGAACATATAATCATATTTATATTCCGCTGTGATTATGTCATTATAAATACGATTAGCTACATGCCCAGGATTTAATAGAAGTTTATATTAAACAAATAATCATGAAAATAAAACATGTGGGCAAAGTGATTGATCAAGTCAAAAAATAATTTCTATTCTTTTATTGATAATAAAATGAGATTACAAAGTAATTGGGTTTTAATTAGGGCAAAAATCTCCAACACTATTGTGTTATGAAAAGTATGAGATATGGTAAGTTATTGTGTTATGAAAAGTATGAGCTACTATGTTATGATATGAGATGTTGTATATCTGCTTGTATGTTGTATGAAAAGCAGTGGTTGTTAGCGTGTTGAACCTGACACAACAAATGAGTTACTAAGGACCAGAGTTCTTGTTTACCTCATAGATGATGTTGTACCAGTTTATGCTTTTGCTGGTTACCTCATGATGTGACGTGGACAATAGGGGTGTCATGATCGCATGATGTATGATTATGCTTATGTTTATGAAGTCTTGTCTTATGATTACGATTTGAGTATGATATGATTATGATTTATTATGATGTGTCACGAGTTTACGATAGGTACGTAGATTATTTTGTGTTTCTTGTTAATTGTTATATTTTGTTTGTATTTCCTTACTAGGCTTTTAGCTCACCCCCTTACCACTACTACAAAATTGTACTTTGACGAAACACATGAGACAATAGTTTTTGTAGAACTGTCGTCTCTTGTCAAAAATAGACATAGCACAGCAGTTGCCCTCGAACTGTCGTTCTATGCAAATTAAAACATACATGAGACGACAGTTCTAGTGAGATTGTCGTAACATATCTGCTTTTAACACGAAATGACATTTCTACGAAAACTATCGTCTCATCCAATATAATTTTTTTAATCAAGTGCTAATTAAATTTGTATTTTTTTAATATAATTTAAACATTATATAAACATATTCATAAAATAGTATTAATTATTAATTTGCAACAAAGAATGTTTATTTGTTAAAAAATGAGTTTATTTTTAATTTTCTAATTTTTTAATAATTTGTAATATTAAAAATGGGTTAAAATATAATTTGTAATAACATATTTTATAATTATTATTTTTTAAATTAATTTAAATTTATGATATAAATGTGAGATAATACTTAATATTAATAAAAAATATACTTTTATTAATGTTATCCAATAAATTAGCATTTGTGACGTGGCGAATAATCTCTTGACACGTGCCTGACACCTGGAGCGTCTGCTAGAGTATCGACCAGAAGACACACCAGAAGCAGGACAGGCCTGTTTTTACCACGACCAGACTGGTCGGTGGTTCCGCTGGCAAAGCAACATTTATGGAAAGATCTTATGTATCCCGAATTTATTTCATGCAATCTTCTGAATATCCCATGATTCAGGGGATAATATCTGTAACAATATTGGGCAACCCTCCATGAGCCTATAAAAAGCAGGAGATGGCTCATGGGAAGGGACCTTTGGGCAGCCCGAAAACCATAGAAATATAGAAATTATCTGTGAAAACTAGTATTGTTTATGAGGAGTGTTGAAACTCATTGAGCCCAAGCTCTCTGATCACACTTTTGTTCCCATATCAATATCATTCTAAGTGGACGTAGGTCATTACCAGATTCTGGGGCCGAACCACCATAAATTACTGTGTTTTCTTTACTTTTGTCATTACATTATTATCTATACATATTCGTCTATATCATTCATATTTTGACTCTGTGTCAGTTGGCTAAATCGAGGGTCAACATTCTGGTGCTTTCATTGAGAGGGCGACTCATCATTGTTGATAAAACTAATGGCGAAAGCAGGGAAGAAAGCTGCTCAGACCGCCGCCGCTGCACCGTCGAATCCGCCACCTCCTCCTCCCCCTGCAAGCATGGCGGAAGATGAACCGCAACTAGATTTTGAAGAGGAGGAAATGGACGATGCGACTTTGAGGAGCACCTTGGGCACGTTGCAGGAAGAGCTGGCTAGTCTGAGAGCCAATCAAGAGACTGCCGCAGAAGCTATGGCAAGGCAGCAGCAGGAACTTGATCGTCAGAGGGCTGAGTTAAGCGAGAGACAAGCGGAGGTGGATCGCCGCCAGACTGAGGCCATGGCAGCCCTTGAAGCGGCCTTGCTGTTGGCCAGAAATCAGGCCGCGCCTGCCTCGCAGCCTAATCAACCTGAAACTGGGCCACCCCAGGGAGGTCCCAATCCTAGCCCACCGGTCCATCCTTCAAGTCTGCAAAGGCCTGAACAGCCCCAGATGCCCCATGACGACGTCCCACTGGACCCCGAGGCTGATCCACCATCCCACGCAGCTCGAGGTAATCCCCCGCAGCAAAGGCAGAATAGGGCCGAGCGACAGCCTCGTAGTCCCAGACGCCGCGAGAATGATGGGCCACACCAAGTGAACAGGGGTCACTACCCTCCTGGTAACAGGAGAGACTCGGAGTTAGGCTCTGCGGTCCGTGGATCCCAACAGCATGGTAATGCACGGGGACATCGCGACCAGCGCAGGCCACCCCCTAACGCTCGGGGTGTTTCTGCCAGAGACGGGAATAGAGGGAACAACCAGTCTTACCATAGCCAGTCAAAGTTCAAAGATGGCCACGGCTACAACGAGGCTGACTCAGGCAAGAACAATGCTGATGGGAGGAACGGAAATAAAGGTAGGAGCAGGAGCCAAATACCTCAAGATGATCAGCCAAATAGACAAGATGCTGGGGGGCAACCCCGACAAAATAATGTCTTCAACCGGCTCGGAGGTAGCGAGTAGCGGAGAAGAGAGGAAGATCTAAGAGACATACTCAATGATCGTCGGGAGAAGCATGGTGAGAACATCCCCCCAGCAGCAGAGACCGTAGCTATTCCTACTGCCTTGCAAGCCCAGATAGACGCACTAAATCAGGCTGTGCAACAATTGGTCGGAGGAAGAACCTCTTATATTGACCACGATAGAAGAAAAGGCACTCCATTTATCCAAAGAATAGCCAACGCAGAGACTCCCAGCAAGTTCAAGATGCCCACGCTCCCGAACTTTGATGGATACGGAGATCCCGTCTCGCATGTGAATAAGTTTGAAATCCAGATGGACATTCAGAAGGTGTCCGAAGACGCTCGGTGCAGGATCTTTCCTGCAACACTTTCTGAAGCCGCGCAGGAATGGTTCTTTAAGTTCCCACCTGCAAGCATAGTTTCCTGGGAAATGTTCGTAAGGGAGTTCTACGGACAGTTCTACGCAGGTCGTGTCCACCCGACCGAAGCAAACCAACTGGTTGAGATCCGCCAGCAAGATGGAGAATCACTAAAAGATTACATCCAGCGCTTTATGCGAGCGGCAGCCGGAGCAAAGACAGTCGGGGACGAAGGAAAAATGATGGCTATAACCGCGGGAGTGAGACGCCGTTCGCCCCTATGGAAAAGTCTTCGTAAGGATGGGGTCAGAACCACCCAGGAATTCTTAGACCGAGCTGATCGGTATATCAAACTCGAAGAAGCCATTGCCGATGATGGAAAATCCTTGAACAAGGGCAAGAAGGCTGTCGAACCCGCCAAAGCCGCCAATGGCACCAAACCAAATGGCAACGGCAAGGGTAACGGAGACGGCAACGGTAATGGCAAGAATGGTGGGAAACGGCAACACAATGAGCCTTCCACCTCCGACAATAAACGAGTCAAGGGTAATCGTTATGAACCAAGGTTCACTAACTACACTGCCCTCGTTGAGTCTCGAGGAGAGGTTTACCAGGCCACAAGCTCTAGTGTGCCCTACAAGAAGCCTGGGCCCATTCGAAAAGACATTTCGAAAAGAGACACTACCAAATTCTGTCGTTATCATAACGACTATGGACATGACACTAATGAATGCAACCAGCTAAAAGATGAAATCGAGTTCCTCATTAGACAAGGACACTTGAGAAGGTACGTACGGGCCTCGGGAACTTCCCAACGAGAAGCTCCAGGTGGCAACGAGCAGACGTCCACACGCCAACGCTCGCCACCATTACAGCCTGCCCCCGTAGCCGGAACACTTTTAACCATCTGTGGAGGCCCACACCTCGCTGGAAATAGCGGAAAGGCTAGAGAACGATATGCTCGAACTCTGCGCCACGACCAGGACATCGAGATGATGACTGTGGAGGACCGAGCGCCGAAAAAGGCCCGCTCAGAGGAGTGCGGGATAACCTTCTCTGAGGGCGATGCCCAACACGTCCGGTTCCCACATTCCGATCCGCTGGTCGTGGATATCCAAATGGCCAATATGATGGTAAAAAGAATACTGGTCGATACAGGAAGTTCAGTGAACATCCTCTATAAATCAACGCTGGAACGCATGAAGCTGTCCGTGAAGGACTTGGATCCCTGCAATCAAACCATATACGGCTTCTATGGAGAAGGACTCGCACCAGCCGGAATGATCAAACTCCCAGTAACAACGGGTACAGCGCCTGCCTCAAGGACATTACTCGCCACTTTTGTAGTGGTCGATTGTCCTTCAGCGTATAACGCCGTTATTGGGAGACCCATACTGGTTGAATTAAGGGCAATCATCTCCATGTGGCATTTAGCCATGAAATTCCCAACGGACGCAGGAGTAGGATGCGTTTTGGGAAACCAAAGGGAGGCCAGGGAATGCTATAACGCCTCGATCACAAAGGCAAAAAGTGGAGCATCGAGGAGCGCTACCCCAGAACGATTGCAGATGACGGAAGACAGACAAACCCAATCAGGTGGAAAAGTCACCAAATAGGGAGTTGCCCAAAGTGAGGATATAGATTTGGATCCTCGCTTTGGGGATTTTGAAGAAAATGTTGGACCCGTCGAGGACCTGGAGGAGGTCCATCTCGATGAAAAAGACCCGACTCGAATCGTAAGGATTGGGAAGAATTTAGAACCTACCGCGAAACAGGCGCTGGTGGAATTCTTGCAAGAGAACCAGGGAGTTTTCGCCTGGTCACATAAAGACATGGTCAGAATAGATCCTGCGGTGATCAGCCATGTCCTGAACATAAACAAAGTCTATCCACCGGTGCAACAAAAAAGAAGGCTGCTCGATAAAGACAGATCAAGAGCCTTGAAAGAAGAAGTCGAAAGACTTAAAGAAAATGGGTTCATCAGGGTGGCGTTTTATCCATCATGGGTCTCCAATCCGGTGTTGGTCCCCAAGCCTAACGGCAAATGGCGGACCTGTGTGGATTTTACAGACCTCAATAAGGCCTGCCCAAAAGACTGCTTCCCACTCCCGAGGATCGACCAGCTAGTCGATGCAACCGCTGGGCATGAGACCCTTTCGTTCATGGATGCATATTCAGGCTACAATCAGATCAGCATGCATCCCCCTGATGAGGATCATACCAGCTTTCGAACCGATACGGGCTTATATTGTTACAAAGTAATGCCCTTTGGACTGAAAAACGCAGGTGCAACTTACCAACGATTGGTCAACCACATGTTCAAGGAGCTGATCGGAGTAAGCATGGAAGTATATGTGGATGACATGCTGGTAAAGTCGAAGAAGGCTGAAGGACATGTGAAGGATTTGCAAAGGTGCTTTGACGTGTTAAACAAGTACCATATGAAGTTGAATCCCCTCAAATGTTCCTTCGGAGTCGGGTCAGGAAAGTTTTTGGGATTTATAGTGA
The DNA here is from genome assembly GCF_963169125.1 of Humulus lupulus. NCBI lineage: Eukaryota > Viridiplantae > Streptophyta > Magnoliopsida > Rosales > Cannabaceae > Humulus > Humulus lupulus. Next base: position 129,004,336 of record NC_084799.1, read on the forward strand.
ATTCAAGGGGAATCGAGGCCAACCCCGACAAGATAAAAGCCCTGATCGATATGAAGTCGCCAGAAAAGATCAAGGATGTCCAAAGCCTGACCGGAAGGATAGCTGCCCTTAGTAGATTCATCTCAAAATCAACTGACAAGTGCGTTCCATTCTTCAATCTACTTAGGGGAAATAAAAAGTTTGAATGGACGGAAGACTGCGAGCAAGCATTCCAGACAATAAAGGCTCATATGTCGCAACCTCCTGTCCTATCAAAACCAATGGAAGGAGAGACTTTGTATATTTATCTGGCGATTACCGAAGTTGCTGCTAGTGCGGTACTGATACGGGAAGAAGAAGGCGTGCAGAAAGCTGTTTACTACGTCAGCAAAAGGCTGATCGGTGCAGAATTAAAATACCCACCGATCAAAAGATTAGCGTATTGCCTAATTCTAGCTTCCCGAAAGTTGCGACCGTACTTCCAAGCCCATCCTATCACGGTTTTGACCGACCAGCCCCTTCGGCAGGTCCTCCAAAAACCTGAGGCGGCTGGACGACTGTTAAAATGGGCGGTCGAATTAGGACAGTTCGACGTGACTTATTCACCGCGAGCAGCAATAAAAGGGCAAGCCTTAGCCGATTTTATTGCGGAGTTCACCGAACTCCCCAGCAACGAGTTGTGCGAGAAACCTGAGGCGCCCATGCCTCAAGACAAGACTCCTTCGTGGAAACTATTCACAGATGGATCATCTAATGAATCTCACGCTGGAGCGGGAGTGATATTGATAACGCCCGAAGGGCATCGATTTCACTGCGCAATCAGGTTTGATTTTGCAGCGTCAAACAATGAAGCGGAATACGAAGCACTCCTCGCTGGACTGAAAATGGCCAGGGAGATGGACATAAAAGCGCTCGATATTTTCAGCGACTCTCAGCTGGTCGTGAATCAAGTCCTGGGAGAATATCAAGCGCGAGGGTTAAAAATGATGGCCTACCTTAATAAAACAAAAGATTTGCTAGCACAGTTTACAAAATACACCCTCCAACAAATTCCGCGAGACCAAAATTCGAATGCAGACGCCTTGGCCAAACTTGCAAGTGCCAAAGATGCTGACACCTTAAACATAGTCCCAGTAGAGAGATTAAGTGAACCAAGCATTGATGCAGCCGAAGCCAGCATGGAAATTCGAGTAGAAGATACATGGATGGCACCTTACCTGGAGTATCTAACAAATGGGACATTGCCAGTAGATAGAAACAAAGCCAGAACTCTGCAAAGACAAGCTGCTAGGTACATACTGCTCGACGGTGTTATGTACCGAAGGGGATATTCAATGCCACTGCTCAGGTGCATTACATCAGAAAAAGCTAAGGAACTCATGAAAGAGGTGCATGAAGGCTTCTGCGGAGATCACGCTGGGGGGCAGAGTTTGGCGAAAAAAAATTCTTCGACAGGGCTATTTTTGGCCAACGATGAACGAGGATTCAATGGAGTACGTACGAAGATGTGATAAATGTCAGAGGTTCTCCAAAATCCCACGAGCAGCTCCAAACGAGCTAAAGCAAATGCAAAGCCCGTGGCCTTTCGCAATATGGGGAATAGATTTAATAGGATCACTACCGACAGGAAAAGGAGGAGTAAAGTACGCAGTTGTGGCAGTCGATTACTTTACAAAATGGGTCGAAGCTGAACCACTCGCAACCATAACGACCAAGAAAGTTCTCGACTTTGTCATCAAGAACATTGTGTGCCGGTATGGTTTGCCCAGAAAGATAGTTTCAGACAACGGAACCCAATTTGACAGCGACCTGTTCACCGATTTCTGCGAAAGACATGGGGTAATCAAGAGCTTTTCTTCAGTCGCACACCCCCAAGCGAATGGGCAAGTCGAAGCTGTAAACAAAACCCTCAAAGATATCCTGAAGAAAAGACTTGAAGAAGCGAAAGGAGCATGGCCAGAACAACTACCGGAAGTCCTCTGGTCATATAGAACATCTCATCGAACAGCCACAGGGCGTACCCCATTTTCCTTAGCCTATGGGTATGAGGCCATGATACCCGTCGAGATAGATCCCCCCTCACATCGGCGTTTAACGTATGATCAAGAGAAAAACAGCCAGCTAATACTGGAGTCCTTAGACTCAATTGATGAGATACGAGAAAAGTCTCAACTCCGAGTTGCTGCTTATCAACAAAACGTCGCCCGGTACTTTAACTCCAAAGTTAAAGAAAGAAGATTCAACGTCGGAGACTTGGTGTTACGACGAGTCTTCTTGAATACCCGCGACCCCACTGCCGGCGTGCTCGGACCTAACTGGGAAGGACCTTACCAGATTGAAGAAGTCCTTCACCCAGGCACCTACAAACTTGCACGCTTAAACGGAGATCTCGTTCCACGTTACTGGAATGGAGAACACCTGCGCAAGTATTATCAATAAACAGCCCTTCTTAAAGGACTGGCTTGTTCAAATTTTCCCATTAATTTTTACAAGTTTTGCAAAGAGGGTTAGCCACGGTGTATGGCTAACTGCTCATATATGTAAGATTCTGTTTCAGAATCATTCGTAAAGACATGATTAGTCCATTTTTAATACGAAATTATAAGGGACTGTGCTCAGCCAGTCGTTCTTGCCAAACTTTGTGAATTTACATTTACAAGTATTTGTTCATTACGTGTGTTGTTTTGCTGTATTACAAGTATCATTTTTCCGCGCGAACAGTAATGTTCGAACAGGCCATGGTCAAGGCAAGTGACCAAGGACCTAGGAGCTCCTCGATCACTTGGGGGGCATATAAGGCACATCGATAGCAAAGCATACTCTCAAGGTATGTAAACACATGAAAAAAATGAGTGAAAGCATGCTTCAAGTACTTAGAGTATTTTTTCAAAATATATGATGCCAAAGTACTATGCTAAGTTCGGTCATACGGACAAACGTTATAATAAGCAAAAATATTATAACACCAAGAGTTAAGCTTTTACACCGCAAGCATTGCTGCTTGGATGTAATTGTTCAAACAAAAAGATTTACTGCCCGTGCAGCAAAGTTTAAAAAGAAATTATTGTCTTTACATTGCGACCCGTGGGTCGCGTGTTTAAAAAGAAAGAAGAACAGCTAAATAAATTAAGAGGCATGGGGGGCAGGAGGATCCTGGGCAACAACCTGGTCAGTCTCTTCCTCGATGGTTTCTTCGTCCAAACCAACGACGCTTGGGGTTGCAGGAGTCGCAGCTCTCGCCTCCTCTTCAGCCAGTTGAGCAGCGCACCGAGCCAACTCCGCAACTCTGACCTCCTCTGAAAGGTAGCTAAAGTCAGCACCCTGATTATGTTTCCAAAAGTTATAGAAACATCGGAGTGTCGCCCTCTTATACTTTTCCAGATTCTTGGAGTTGTCAAGCTCCGACTGCTGCACCTTGCCCTCGAGAGAGGCAATAGTCTCGTCCTTAGACTTGACTACCCCCTCCAGATGCTTGATCTCGCGGAGATGAGTTTTATTGTACGACCGATACTCTTCCCTCAGCTTAACCGCTGCATCTTTAGCAGCTTCAGCCGCAGACAGTTTGGTCACCGCTGCATCCCGCTCTTGGACCACCGTCCCCAACTCCTTAGCATGTTTGGCTTCAGCAGCCGAAAGTTCCTTAGCCGCCTTCACCTGATGTTTCTCGAGAACTTTAGCCTCAATCTGCTCAAAGTAGACCTGGGCTCGGGTACGAGCAGTAATGGCAGAAAGTAAGGCCTGTAAACAAAAGAAAAAGAAGTCAAGACTCATCACGAGAACTGAAAAACAAAGACTCGAGAAACAAAGAAATACTTACGCTGGAGATCTCGTTCAGATTCCTGTTCAGGATCTGATCGACTGGTAGCTCTACAGCTTAGATCATGGCAGCCCCAACACGCTCACCTCTGCCAATCCGTTCAATTCGATCCTTAGCGGATCGAATGGTATGGCTCACGAGCCTGGCCTCATGAGCCTCTTCGCGAGAAAGATGCTCTCTAGCAGGCGCAGGTGGAGGATTGGACCGAGCAGGGGTGTTTTGCTGTTCAGAAGGAGCTGGAGGAGGGGTAGGAGTTCGCCCAGTTGGCGCAGGACTTTGCCCGGTTGGAATGCCCTGAGGAAGGTCTTCTGGTCGACTCTTCTTGGCTGAAGGGCCTCGACTGGTTTCACCAGTTCGTTTCTTTGACCTCCGTTGAAGTTGAGGGACTTCCTCTTCCTCTTCGGCCTGGTACATGTCAAAGATATTGGGAGTCGACATATCTGCATGAAAATAAACACAAGAGGTTAATAAGGGAAGAAAAAGGTGGAAAAAAGTAATACAACAGAAAGAAGATAATAAAGTGAATACCCGAGCTACAACTATTGGTCGCTATACTATTGACTCTATTAATCATATACTCATTTTCTGGCATGAAGAAGTTTGGCCCTAGATTTGGAGCATATGTAAAGTTGCCATCCCCGTCAAACATGTGACAGGGGATTGGCAGACCATTTAAAAGCGAAATAACGTTACCATTATCATCAGAAGACTCTTCCAAGTCAACAACTGGTTCTTTGGCCTTTTCTTTCCCCTTGCCTTGGGGAGCAGAAGGCCTTTCTGCAGAAGGGCTGCCCGTGGGTTCCCTGATCGTAACTCCTGTTGGCCTCCTCCTTGGAGAGGGCACAGGAAATTGCTGCTCGGGAACCCCCCCAGCAGTGGGATCGTCCGTTTCGGACCCTCTATTGTCATGGCGAGGAGCCAGAAGGCCAGACGACCTCAAATTCTTTTCTTGTGTCAAGGTCTTGACACATTTGGTAGCGGCAGACATCTTGGCCAGAGTGTCAGACCTCGACACCATATCTGGTGTTGGGGTCGGGCGCAACCAGGGGCCTGAAAAGCAAGTCGAGTTTGAGAAATGACGAAAGGAAATACTCTATGATAAAGTATCGACCAAGGCAAAGACAAAATTGTACCTCCTCTCGCGAAAGCCAAGTTGTTGCTGGATATATCCGGAGTAAAGAAGTACTCCTTGTTGTAATGTCCCACGTTTGATATGTGGGTGGTGCCACTCAAAAACGTCCGGCCAGTTTCCTGATGGCAGAAGTGAAAAAAGCCCGTCCCGTGGTGTTGAGGATTGGACTTAAGGTCAAAGAGGTAATTAACCTCATGAGGTGAAGGTTCTGGCCACTTGTTAAGTTTGTACAGGACATAGAGTGCAGCCAACATCCTATATCCATTAGGGGTTATTTGAAAGGGAGCGACGCCGAAATAATTGGCCACCCCCACAAAGAAAGGATGAAGAGGGAGATAAGCCCCCGCTTCAATGTGATACCGGGACCAGGCGCTGTTTGCCCCTCCTGGATGGTTAGCCCTTTGCTCCGCGGTAGGACGTGTAATAGTTACCCCCGTTAGGGGGTATTTTCTGAAGCAGTTCGCGACCATCCGAGGGGTCATCGAACTGGCTGGAGGGGTGTACCACTCGACATCAGGCGGATTGCGATGACGAGGACGAGCCCTAGTTTGGATATTGGGGTCAGGAGTAAGATTCTCTCGACCACTGGTCGAGGGAGCCCCCGCCTGCGAATCAGGCTGGGCAGAAGGAGAAGGGTTACTTTCAGATTCGGGCCTTTTCTTGCCAGAGGATTTTGAACGGGCCATAGAAGGAGAAGGGTGCGGTCTGGAAGAAGCTCGTGAGAAGGGTATCTGGTGGATGCGATCGGCTAGTTGTTCTTCTCCCTCGAGCAGTTGGGCAAGGAGATCGTCGTCGATGGGTCTCTCACCTCCCCACAAATCTGGCATTAAAATCTGCAAACAGAAGAATGGGGAGGCGAGGTCAGAGGGATCTAGGAGATTCTTAAAGTAACGCTGGTCGAAGTATAAAAGCTAAGCCTTTATATAACAGCATTCTAACTAAGTCTCTCTACGCAAACAGTTTAGAAAGCGGACCAAAAGGGTGAAAGTGAAAAGTTTTCCTGAAAAGCTTTTTCGACTCCCCTCACAACGGGAAGAAATTATTTCCAACTGGATTAAAAAATCGAAATGCTACTTCGATCCTACGTCCTAAAAAGTGCTAATCCTAGGTTTTGAACCTACTTAAAAGCATACTTTGACTACAAAAAACATCTTATCTACAGGCGTTCAAAAAACCAGAAACCAAGAGATTCAAACAGTACACCATTTAAAAGCATGCACCACGAAAGGTTAGAAGCATGGAGTTTCAGAGTAACTTACCAAGGAAAGTGGTCGTGAAGATGGAAATGAGAGTTTCGGAAGTCAATGAGCCCACCGTCTGATCCTACAGCACGAAGGAAGGTTCGTCGGAGAGAGTAAAGCTCTGGTTTTTAGGGTTTTTCAACAAAGAGATGACGTGCGTAAAAAGGAAGGAAATGGCTCAAGTAACCTTATATAAGTTTGTCTTTGGTATTCAAAAGGCGTGATCATTAGTTTTCCATTTTCGAAGTATGGGGAAGCGTAATGGCCGTCAAAATTGTTTCTGGGAAACTAAAAAGCCTTGATTAGACAGGAGTGGTTTGCTTTTTTCAAGAACGCACGAAGGGCTCTGACACGTCAGGAGGGGTTACCGAAGGGTCGTTCGCTCAAAGTTTATTTACTGTTCGTAGTAAATAAACTTTGGGGGGCAAATGTTATCCAATAAATTAGCATTTGTGACGTGGCGAATAATCTCTTGACACGTGCCTGACACCTGGAGCGTCTGCTAGAGTATCGACCAGAAGACACACCAGAAGCAGGACAGGCCTGTTTTTACCACGACCAGACTGGTCGGTGGTTCCGCTGGCAAAGCAACATTTATGGAAAGATCTTATGTATCCCGAATTTATTTCATGCAATCTTCTGAATATCCCATGATTCAGGGGATAATATCTGTAACAATATTGGGCAACCCTCCATGAGCCTATAAAAAGCAGGAGATGGCTCATGGGAAGGGACCTTTGGGCAGCCCGAAAACCATAGAAATATAGAAATTATCTGTGAAAACTAGTATTGTTTATGAGGAGTGTTGAAACTCATTGAGCCCAAGCTCTCTGATCACACTTTTGTTCCCATATCAATATCATTCTAAGTGGACGTAGGTCATTACCAGATTCTGGGGCCGAACCACCATAAATTACTGTGTTTTCTTTACTTTTGTCATTACATTATTATCTATACATATTCGTCTATATCATTCATATTTTGACTCCGTGTCAGTTGGCTAAATCGAGGGTCAACAATTAATAATACTTGATTAAGATGGTTTAATTTAATTTTTGTTTTTAAAACTTATAATACTTTTCTAAAAAATTAGCTAATAATAATAAGTTTTATAAATTTACTAGGAAAAAAATTAATAACACCTTAAAACTATGGAACTAAACTCGGTATTAACAAACAAAACTTAGATGAGAACTCTCTCACTCCCTCTTTTCGATCGGACCAAGGCCAACGGACACCCTCCGACCATCCACCGTCGACACGCACACCATCATGAGAACCAGAACCCGTCGAAGCCCCTACCTCTGCAACCCCGTGTGCATACGCATCGTGTCTTACCTCAGAGATCAACACAAAGCTTCATCGCTGTTGATTCTTCCATATGACTTTTCGATGATATTTGACTTCGTTTCGGCTGATGGGTTGTACGACCAAACTCAGAGTAACAAGGCATGTAAAACCCAAAATCAAAGATCAACTCTAATCGTTGCCGGAAGGAAAGGATGAAACTCGTCAGAGCCGAAGCTTCATGGTGTAGATCCGCCCCCCTCCTGCGATGGTGACTTTCACCGCCACCATCTTCACGTTCCTTTCATCATTAGCTTTTAAACCCAGTCCACCGTTGCCTCCTTCCTCGTCGTGGAGCTATGGCGCCGCGTGCTCTACCACATGCCGATACCCTTTCTTGGCCATGTGTGTTTTTAATGGTTCTGAAACTCATTTCAAACTCTAAGAACCCATGTTGAGCCCATTTCAATCTTAGGGACTCATTGATTTTTCTATTGCTTGTAGCACACTAGTAACTTGTTTTGTCATCCTAAGGGTTGCGTTGTGGTATATATCTTTGAACTGAGTTTCTATTTTATTTTATTTTTAGAATTTATTGATTGTTAGTGGAATTTAATTGGTTTTAAGAATTTTATGTTGAATTGGTGAGATGATCAATGTACAAGATTATGATAAAATATTATATTAGTTTAGCTTCTTTTAAAATCTTTAGGATTATAACCATTATAAAGATATCACTGTAATGCTCCAAATATGCTAATAAGGCTTAGTGTCTTGATTAGTATGTCAGGAGGGCAATAATTAATTTAATTATGTTATTACGTGGATTAATGATTATATGATTAGAAATGCATGTGTTAGGTGAATTAAATATGCATATGGGCCTGTTTTCGTTGATAAGGGAATATTTGTAATTGTTTACCAATTGAGGGCATAAATGTAAATTATGTGTGTGTTATGAAATGTAAATCAAATGTAAGTTTTTGCCCTTGGAGGCATTAAGTGGCTAAGGGTAAACCTAGGGGCATTTCGAACATTTTGCAGCTAGGGATAGACTTAGATTTGGCTTAGGACACTAGAACTAACCAGAAAACAGAAGCAACACAACACATTCTCTCAGCCTTATCTCTCTCTCTCTCTCTCTCTCACAAAGCTAAGGGGAATTTTGCTGAAATTCAAGGAGGAAAGCCTGGGATTAAAGGGGAATTTAAGCTTGAAGTGTTTGGGGTTCAACTCTGGGTCGAATTATCAATTGAGTTAAGGGTTTCAATTTGATTTTTCTGTTGAGTTTCTACTGTGATCTAAGGGCTTTCGTGGGGTTTGAACTCTAGGTTGGTTTTGAGAATTTGATGAGATTATGGGATAGTTTTTTATGTGTTTATACTGATTAGGTTGCCTTGATACGAATTCTAGATTTAATTCTGGGTGTAGGGGTTGAATTGGGTGTGAATTGGTAAATTTGGCTGAGGAAAACGTAGTGAAAACATGCAGGATTTCTGGGTTTTGGGCTCGAGCCGCGACCCTGTTCTTCATGCGCCGCGGCCCGTGTGTGCGAAGAGGCTTGGGGAGCCTCTTATTTTGCCCACATGTCACGGTGGAAGTAGGGCGCATCGCAAGTAGGGTGTGTCGCGGCCCGTGTACCCTAGAAGAGAGCACCAAGGCTCTCTGACTTGTAGCGCGTCACAACCCTAGGGGGCAGGTCGTGACTCAAATTAAGAGAAATGGCCAATTTAGGGTTTTAAGCTTGGGAACCCAAATTTAAGGGCTTGGTAAGGGTTGTACTACCCGATTTAGTAGAATTCGAGGTGCCGGAGGCTAGAATATTATTCTGAAGCTCTTATTTGATTTAGGGCTTGATGGATTATTATTATTGCGTTGTGACTAGGTTTTACCACCAAGGCTTCAGATTAGGGGATTATGCTCGGGATCACACTGGACAGTCAGCTCAGGACATAGGTAAGAAAACGGTTTGTGCTCGTAGAGCAAAGCGTGGCCCGATCATCTATGTTTAATGCTATGTATGAATATTTGAAATTGTTATGCCATGTTTGTGTGATTATGACTGTACGGTGAAGGCTGGGAACGGCGAAGGTCGGGATCGGCGGAGGTTGGGAACGACGATAAGTATGTTGAATGCATGCCGAATGGCAACAAGCATGATGAATGCAGGCAGCCATGACATGGCCATCCAGGGTGTTGTACTCACTCGTTCGGTGAAGACCATGAACCCAGTCCATGGTAAAGCACCTGGGTCGGCATAGGTCGTTATTGATAAGCTGTCCTCAGCTACCAGTGGCTGAGCCGCGCCCTGTGCGCAAATATTGATTCCGGCACTCTTAGGCCATTTATCATATGTCCCCATGGCATAATACCATCCCATGACATCATATACAAGTATAGGGAGCTCTTAGTCCCATTATATTCACATGGTTTATCACAATCACATAACAATGCATACAAACATAGGGGAACACTTAGTCCCAACCTAACCACATAACCAGGTGCAGTTTTCTTACCTTTGATTCCAATAGCTTTGACTAGTGAAATCAACCTTCAAGCACGATCCCGTCCGAGCCCTAGCGTACACCTGGTCACAGCCATAAAATAGAACCATCATTAACTCAATTCCAAAACCTAACCTCGGGACCAATCCCGAGCCCTTGGGAATCCCTAATTCCACCAAACGGGGTGGTGGAATCAAACCCCGAGCCCCCAGGCGAAACCCTAAGAAATAACCCAAAAACCCACTTCTGGAGACAGGGTAGTGCTACAGCGCCACAAAGTGGGCGCTATAGCGCTACAAACAGAGCAAAATTTCCCCCAGAACACAAAGTGTAGCGTTGTAGCGCCCTACTGCTAGCGCTACAGCGCTACAACCAGCACAACCCACTTTCTGGGTTTTTCCTTCAAACTTTCCCCGACCCAAAGCTCTACCAAACCACTCCAAAACTTCCCCAACCTCAAAATTGACCTTACAACCCACTATAACTCAACCAAGACAACCCATCAACATCAAAAGCTGAGCCAAAACATTATCAAACACAAAAATCACTCTTGAGCCCAAGAGCTCAAGAACACCATAGAAAACCAGAAACCCAGAACTTCAAAGTTAGAATTGGTTACCTTAGCTGGGTGAATTCGACCCTAGATTGTCTTAGATGCTCTTCCAAACCTTAGCTCCTCAAATCCCCAAGTTCAAGCCCTTAGTTTCAATCAATAACCCTTAATCAGAATTCATCCTAACACACCCAGGAAAATTCAGTTAAAACCCTTAATCCTTACCTTAATTAGCTGTTATTTCCAGTTAGCTTCTCAACCACCTCCAAGAATCAAAGCCCCCAAGACCTTGCTTAGCCTTTTCCCTGAGTTTGCAGCTCCAAAATCCTCAAGAAAATGGTGAAGAATAGGCAAACCATGTGGGAGAGAGAGAGATAACTTAGGTGCTCTGTTTTTTTTTCCTTCTTTCCTTCTTTCCTTTAACTTCTAGCTTTTTCTACCACTTCCACTAAGTCTAAAAGCAGACTATGACTTATCCCTTTTTGACTAAATGACCATATTGCCCTCCCATTAAAATCTAAATCTTAAAACATTCCAAGGGCATTTTGGTCATTGCTCCCAATTTCCGCTAACTCCTCAAGTGTCCCTAATAATTACCGCTTAATTCCCGTCATCTAAATATTCACCAATTATTTTCCCCAATGCGTAATAATCTCCAATACATCTCCCAAGTTCTCAGAAATACCCCCAGGCTCTCCCGAGCCGGGTATAAACCCCCACCGTGACCTTTTTTGTTAAATCGCTCACGAGGATCACCTTGAGCCACAAGCTGCAAATATAGCCACATAATAATGTGGTCTCAACAATTTATCACAAATATTTACATTTATGCCCTCAACAGGCCAAAATTACGAACATGCCCTTAAGAACAAAACAGGGCCCACATGCATATTCAATACTCATAAACATGCATCTAATCATATCTATATACTCATTTAATCATGCATGCCATAAAATCATGCATTTAATAATTTTTCACATAAATACCAATTATGCCCTCCTGGCACACTAATCAAGGTCGTTAAGCCTTATTAGCAAATTTTGGGTCGTTACAGATTTGCTTAAATCTCTTATACTACACTCTTTTAGGGTTATTAACTTTGACTCATGGGTATTTGGTTACTTAAGCAAGGACGTACAATTTCTTTTTTTTTTAATTGAAAATATAATTTTTAAAGACACTCACCTTGTTTCCTAAAAAATAACTGTTAGGATGCGCACTCAGTTATGAGGACTCATTACAAGTAGCATGTCCTTAAAGTTTATTTTAAGGGCTCATATTGGATGTCCTTAAAACTTGGGCTTTTAGGGCACTGCCTTTAAGGACTTGCAGTAGGGTGTCCTTAAAAAATTTTAAGGACTTGCAAAGAAAGTCCTTGAAACCCTTTTGTTGTAGTAGTGGTGGCTATGCATGTTATATATTCAAGCACACTTTAATTTTTAGAGTAATTTGATATTTATGTTGGAATGTTCATATAAATGTATTATGTGGGTGGTAAATGATGTTATATGGCATATGGTCTCAATAAAGAAGTGTAGCTAGATGAAGTATTTTTAATTTCCATGAATTCATCACTTATAGCTAGATTTCACTGCTTGTTTTCGAGTTGATATTCCACAGGCCAAGTGTTACACCCAGATTTCGAGCTATGTTAATTATGACCTCGAAAGTTGGATTCGCAAATAAGTGGACTCATAAGGTTGGAAACATGCTCCAGGATCATATGCCGAGCTTGCAGGATATAGACGATCTCGAGTATGGTGACCTCGAAGAGTTCATGATCTCGAAAGATAGCTCCGGGAACACATTCACCTTCAGGGACGACTTCGGATCAGGGGTCCCGAGCTCGACCACGTACGATCTCGAAAGCCATGTGGCCTCGGAAGATGTTTCTAGCTCGATAGATGACGGGAAACCTGAGAGGCTAAAGCCTTAGAGATACGTGATAACCACCTTGAATATCTACAAGTGTTATGAATATGAGATGTAATCCTCATTTATTATTGTAAATCCCCTAGAATCATGGGATATTATTTGGTCAGTTATACGTCCCCTGGTCTTTATGGGACGTTTCCTTTTATATCTGATTATAGGCATTTAAAGCCATTTATTTTATTTATACAAAAAGAGTAACTACCCAAAATATGTGTGATAGTATTCTACAGCCTTCCCTATAAATAAAGAAGCCATGCACCATTGTAAAGGACCGAAATTCTGATCCGTGAGAGAAAACTCTGGAGAATTCATTCTTGAAGAATTCCTAGAGATAATCTTGAGTTTAATAACAAAGACTCGTGGACTAGGCAGATTTAACTGCTGAACCACGTAAAAATTGTGTGTTTACATTGTTTTATTTCAATTGGCCATTTTCAATTATTGTTTTCGTGCTCTTCTTTCACTGTTTGACGAAAAACGGCGTCAACACCAAGTGATAAGATTATTAGTCTCTTTCATAGCAGTTATTCAGCCTCTTTTCATTTTCAATAGTGACTCTTACAAATTATTTTAGAGCTCAATGATGATAATTCTTAATAATTGATGCTCCAAGTTTAGTGTTGCAAGCTATATTCTTGGCATTAACATTGACGATGACAGTGCACATAAAAGAAAGCATGTTGTAGACATGTTTTCAACGTTATACACAACATTACTTGATGCCTTTTTATTGCGTGCTCAAGTTTTTTCATTTTGCTTTTCTAGTTTTTGTAACGCCCCGATTTCCCGAGATGTTACTTAGCGAGTCTGTTTAAAATAATAAACAAATAAATACTTTGAGACACTAAAAGAAAATATGTATTTAAAATTTAAACAGACAATGAGATCTCATTATTTAAAAATAAAAATATTAGACACTAGGTTTAATAACAACAACATAAAAAAAATAATCGCTCAAGTCTGAAAATTAAAAACATGACATTTATTTCTAAAATCATAAAATAACTGGAGCCCAGCCTTTAACATGTTCCTTCCATGCCTCGAGCCCGCACCACTCACTGCTTCACATTGCCTTAACCTGCACATAGAGTACCCATGAGCTAACGCTCAATAAGAAGAGCTATGTAGGACATAACTCCCTAAACCAGAAAACATAAACTTTCAACTAAACATTAATAAACATCAGATATATAATAATCATCGTGCGATATATAAACACCATATCATACTAACATAATGTGTGTTATACCCACACACATTTTACTAACAAGTCATATTGATCAGACATGAAATGTAATCTGCCTTGCATGTGTTGTACTCACACTCAGCATTCCCACGGTGGCACCTAGTCTAGCTTGCACTGTACTCACATTCGGTCATTCCCTCAAGACATCGTTGCCTTTCCTGCGCTGTATTCACACTTGGCAGTTCCGTGGTGGCATCTTATTATCCTGAGCTATACGCACCCAAGATAATCCCTGCAAATGCTATATCCACACAAGCAGCTAGAATCTAGTAGCACACCTACTCTATCATCTAAGCATGTCTACTAACTGAAAATTCCTAGCACTACCCTCACGCTAGTCAATCTAATGCAACAATTCAGGTCACAAATATAATTACATAATTAAACAAATAAAAAAACAAGGTCGTACGCATAACGTATACCTTGTGTGTAGATGTCCACTCTTCTTACCTTAAGCAGTGCGTTGTTCGCTAACTTGTCCCGAACCACTTGTTGTGTCACCTTAACGACTTCAAGCTCCTAGACGTCCAATTACACAGCGACAATTCAGGGAAAATAAAAATAGGCATTATCGAAATAATTTAACTATGCAATTTAACGTGCATGTCACATAAATTAAAATCATTTTTCACAAAGGTTCAAACCATCATGTCACATGCACAAACAAGGATGTTTCTAACGTATCGCACGAATTCATATAAATACTTTTTTACGTGAAAGATTACCAAAATGCCCTTTAATATCATAATTAGATAAAAGACTTAATAATTTCTAAAGATTATCATATGATAAAAAAAATTTAATAACCAGCTTTCCAAAATCCTAAATAATCAGCAAAGGCTCATATAAGACCAGAAAAATAATTTTTAACATTTATGAATTATTTTTCCTCAATTTCCCAAATAAAACTCAAATAATCCAAATAAATATACAATCAGCCCATAAAACAAACTAAACATACAGAACTATTCAAAAATCCAAAATAAACTTATGAAAATCATTTTAGAATTTTCTGGGCAAAATAACTATTTTTCTTAATTAATTTAATAGAAAACCAATTAATTCAAGAAAAATACATAATCAATTAAAAATAGAATCTAACTATATAGATCGGTTTCTATACCCTACAGTAACACACAAAAATTACCTAGAGTTCATAACAGTAGCATTAATATTTTTCATAATTAAAATATAGAATAAGCCAGATAAATCATGGAAATTACATAAATAATAAAATTTCTAAATAAAATTACAGAGAGCCTTAGAAACACATTTTAAACATGTAAAAAAATTCCCAGAATTTTTAGAATACTTTAAATAATTTTTTCACATTTATTTCCTTAAATCAAATATTTAAAAGCTAATAATTGAAGAAAAGTATCAAACATTATCAAAAAATAAATCTAAATATATAATGCCATTATAAATCATACATAGATCATTCAAACATTAACTCATATTTTTCTTAACAATAAAAATATTTTTCATAATTAATCTCTATTTAAACTTCAATAAATTATAACAATTCAAAGAAAAATCAGAAAAATACCAAACCAGTTGGAAAATTCTCTAAAATTAATGAATTAATTTTTAAGATTGAAAAATTTTAAAATCACTTCCAGAAACACCCAGATCGGGTTCGCCGGTGTTCCTTCTTCTCCGACGTCGGCAAGCCTAAGGCTTCGTTTTGGCTGCGTTTCGTCCCGTTCTTTCACTTGCAGAGTGATCCTCTCATGTCCAGCACCTCAAAGCAACAATCCCCAGCCCAATAAAATGTTTGGAAGCTCTCTGTTCGAAGTTGTCTTCCTCAAGTTCGGTGTACTGCCAAAAATGGTGATGAAAAAAATGCACTATGCGTTCTAGGCCTTTAAGCTCTGATTCTTTACATCAAAATTGATCCTTGGAGTCCCCTAAGCTTGTACACATGCCTCCATGAACCCAAAATTTTTCTAAACACTCTCAAATTCGAAATCCTTTTAGAACACAAACTTTAATGGTGGAAAATGGTGATTCTCGACTTGGCGTCTTACCCTTGCTTTTCTCACGTTCAACAAGTTTGTTTTCACCCCTAGAATGATTGTAGAACATTCAATACAACCCAGAATTTTCCCAAACAAGAACTCAAAAATTCTCTCTCTCTCTTCAACTCTCTGATTTTTCCTCTATTCCCACGAATTATATTTTTCAAATAATCATGGTAACACGATTTAAGAAGATCAGAAACTAAATTGAGTGTTTGAAGCTTCTAGATCCTCTTTTCAAGGAATTTCTTTTACTTAATTAAAATAAATAGACTAAGATTCCACAACTGGTATCATCAGTTAGATTTCAAAATTTTACAAATTCTATTAATTTTTAATCATGTTAAATCAGAAAAATAAAGTCTCTAAAATGCCCCTTGAACCAATCCCAAACTTGAGGGTATTATGGTATTTTCGTAAATTCCAATTAGTTATTATTATTTAATTCAATTAAATAATAATAATAATAATATGGAAAACTAAAATTTACACATCATAAGATAAAATAATTTCATGCATATTATTATTACTATAATGCCCATAATAATAATAATTTTTAATTAAATAAATAACAACTTATCCTGAGCCGTTATTTATTCACTTGGTATTATACTCATGCCGTGATTCCACAAAAATTCAAACATAAAAAAAAAAGCTATGAATTTTATTGCCTTTGGAAATCATACATATCCAATTAAAATTAAAATATATATATATGCAAAAAGACAAAAATGCCATCAGTGGAGAAATTACAAAATAACCATTTCGAGAAGACGGATATTACAACTTTATTTTCATTCCTCCAATAGACAATTAGGCTAGTTTGGAATGGAAGATTTGACTGTGGCTAGATACTTTCTTTTATAGTTTAGGCATGCACTTACATAGTTCAGACAATGATACATTTTGATCTTGTAACTTAAATTTTATAATATATTGAATTCAATTGATTTTGTCTACATGGTGATTTTTTTCTGGATTATATTATAATTGTACATGAAATATTAAATGAATATAGTGGTTTAAAATAGGGAATTTTTTTCCATTTTTTGTACGTGGTACATCAGTCTTCAAAAAAATGTCGTCTCATGTACAATAGGACACAACGTTTCTCTAAAAATTATTGTCTTATGTAACGACGCTTGCACAAACAATGTCGTCTCATGTAACATAAGGGACAACACTTTTATTTGAAATGTCGTCTCATGCTAGTGCATGACACTACACTGCATGACACGACAGTATTAGAACTATTGTATAAACATCCATACAACAATTTTAAACTGTCGTCGCACGTCAATTTTGTAGAAGTGTATTTTCCCCCTTTCAGGTAGGCAATAGGGTTTCTTCTTGGCATGCACTATGATGTGGGGAGTTCCAATGTCTTGACATGTATGACGCGAGGTGACGATTAATGATTTAGTTAAATGCCAAGAAAGTTTATGAACTTTTATGTTATGGTTTATGTTTTCATTACGTCACAGTGGGACTTATATTTTTATTTTATTTCCAAGATTGCATAAATACACTATATTTGTATTTTAAACTATTGGGTCCAATTTGCATGTTTTGACAAGGCCCCACTGAACATTTTCTCTAAAATAGTATTTTTCTAATAAATATGGACCGATCGAGTTTTTACAAAGTAGTTTAGGGCATTCTTACAGCCCTTAATGCGTATTTTTGTATGAAAGATTACTATTAATTAAATAAAGTTAATATTTTGCAATATTAAATTGTTGATAATGAGTATTATTCTTTAATTTCTCTCAATATTAAATTGTTTCTATTTTTCTAATTGAATGTTATGAATTTTGCGATTTCTTGTTAGGTGGCCAACTAATTAAGGTTTTACATTGTTTAACTGTCATCTTAAAATTACTACTTACCTAATAATTTAGGATTCTAAGTGTATGTGATAAATTGCAATTGATAGTAATGTCAAAAGAATTGTTGATTGTGATGAAAAATGGAACCTAGGTTAAATGAATTATATGCTCCATTAGTTTATAGCCTTTAACTTGTCTCCATAGGACTTAATGATTTACCTAAGTTAAATAGATTGTATGCTTCATAGACTTATTGTTTAGCTAAAAGAGTTAATTATTGAGCGCTTCGCCTTGATTACTTATAATAGGGAGACTGAGATAATTGTCTGCTTCAGCGTTATCTGCAGGGTTAATAGTTTAATTGAGAAATTGGAATGATACTTATTATTAGTGATTGGGAATGATTGTTGAGGGTGGATATTAACCTTTAACTGAATCTTAATATCGTAATATCAATCTTTATTTGCTTTCTAGTTTATGTTATTTAATTTTGAGTTCAAAATCTAAATCCCCATTTTAAGTTTTAGTGCTAATTATTGAATAATAAAGTGAACGATAGTCCTCGTGGGTTCGACCTGTGCTTGTTATTATACTAAAATAATTGGAAGTATTGAAAGAAAAATAATTGTTAAATTTGTTGTGGTATACGATACGCATCAGATAAGATTGGAAATGTCCTCACTACTCAATACTGAAATGTTCAAATCTGAACAACCAAAGCCAAAACGAAAAAAAGTACCTCAAGACGATATGTATCTTTGGCACCTAAGACTAGGTCATATTAACTTAGATAGGATTCAAAGACTAGTTAAGGATGGGCCTCTAAGTGAGTTAAAGTTCGGAACTCTACCAGTTTGTGAATCTTGTTTAGAAGGAAAAATGACCAAAAGAACTTTCTCCTCTAAAGGTGTTAGAGCCAAAGAACCTCTTGAGTTAATTCACACAGATGTTTGTGGTCCAATGAATGTACAAGCTCGAGTTAGTTATGAGTATTATGTCACCTTCATTGGTGACTACTCAAGATAAAGTTACATAAACCTGATGCAAAGGGAATCGGAACCCTTTGAAAAGTTCAAAGAATTCTGAGTCGAAGCTGAAAATCAGTTAGGCAAAACCCTTAAAATGTTGCGATCAGATCGAGGCAGGGAATACCTTGACAAGGAATTCAAATATTTCTTGATAGAGCATGGAATTGTTTCACAACTCATTGCACTAGGTACTCCACAACAAAATGGTGTTGCAGGAAGGAGGAATAGGACTTTACTGCACATGATAAGATCAATGTTCAGTTACCTATCGTTGCCCTTACTATTTTGGGGATATGCTTTACAATCAGCTGCATAAATATTAAACCTAGTTCTATTTAAGTCTGTAGCTAAGACACCATCAGAATTATGGACAGGTTGCAGACCTAGTTTGAGGCATGTGCGTATATGGGGATGTACAACACATGTGCTAAGAGGTAAGACCAGGAAATTGGAACCTAGATCTGAAGTATGTTTATTTGTTGGATACCCCGGAGGCACTAGAGGAGGTTACTTCTATAGTTCAACAGAAAAAATAAATATTTGTATTGACAAATGCTACTTTTCTAGAAGAAGACTATATGAGGGACTTCAAACCTCAAAGTAAGGTTGTACTAGAGGAGTTACTTGGTGATAAGATCACACCACAATAGACTTTAGAAGTTGGAACAGAACAGGCCATGGTTCCAGACAAGGATACTACAGTAGTCCAACGTAGTGGGAGGGTTGTAAGAAAACTCATTCATTACACTAGAATCGGAGAAGCACAAGTTACAATATTCGATGACAATGCATATGACTAGTTGACTTTCGGTCAAGCGATGAATGATCCTGATAAGGAACAATGGCTTGAAGCTATGAAACTCGAGATGGAGTCGATGTACTCCAATTCAGTTTGGGAACTTGTATATCCACCACAATATATAAAACTCATTTGATGCAAATGGATATACAAGAGAAAGAGAGAAGTTGATGGGAAAGTAGAGACTTTCAAAGCAAGGATAGTAGCTAAAGGCAACACATAAAAAAAGGTGTGGATTATGAAGAAACATTTTCTCTTGTGGCTATGCTAAAATCCATCCGGATCCTCTTATCCATTGCCAATCATTTTGACTATGAGATTTCGCAAATGGACATCAAAATGATTTTTCTAAATGGCCACCTTGATGAAAGTATCTTTATGGCACAACCAAAGGGTTTCATAGAATAAAGCAAAGCGCAACAGGTTTGCAAACTATGAAGGTCCATTTATGGACTTAACCAAGTGTCCAAATCATGGAACATATGATTTGACCAAACTGTTAAATCTTATGGTTTTGATCAAAATGTCGATGAGCCTTGGGTATACAAGCAAATCGACAAGGACAAAATGATCTTTTTAGTTTTACACGTAGATGATATATTACTCATTGGGAATGATGTGAATAAATTATCTGGCGTAAAAGTCTTGATAGCCAACCAATTCCAAATGAAATATTTGGGAGAGGCAAGCTATGTTCTTGGGATACGATTAATCCGTGATCGTAAGAAGAAGTTGTTGGCATTGTCTCAAGCATCTTATATAGATAAAATACTTGCAAAGTATGGGATGCAGAACTCCAAGAAGGGAAACCTCCCATCTTGTCATGGTGTTCACCTCTCCAAGAAAAAATGTCCTAAGATACCCAAAGAGGAAGAGGAATTGAGGCAGATACTCTATGCCTCCGCAGTAGGAAGCTTAAAGTATGCAATGTTATGTACCAGACCTGACATGTGCTATGTTGTGGGTATAGTCAGTAGGTACCAGTCAAATCTAGGATTCAATCATTGAACAGCATTCAAACACTTCTCGAGTATCTTAGGAGAACGAGAGACTATATGGTAGTATATTCTGAAAAGAATTTGATTCCAATCGGATATACAGATTCTGACTTCCAATTCGACAAAGATTCCCGAAAATCTACATCTAGATTTGTTTTCACACTTGGGGATGGAATAATTATATGGATGAGTATAAAGCAAGCTTGCATTGCTGACTCCACCATGGAAGCAGAATACGTAGCTACAAGCGAAGTTGCTAAGGAGGTTGTATGGCTTAGGAAATTTTTGGGTGATCTGGAAATTATTCCAGTTATGGAAAAACCAATTGTACTCTACTGTGACAACAATGGAGCGGTTGCCAACTCAAGAGAACAGAGAAGCCATAAGAGGGCCAAGCATATAGAGCATAAGTACCATCTCATAAGAGAGATAATATATAGAGGGATGTAATAGTTCAAAAGATTGAATTTGCAAACTACCATGTCGATCTCTTTACAAAGACGTTGTCAACTACGAGTTTTGATAGTCATTTCTTAGATTTAGGATTACACGACATGTCTCATCTGCTTTAGGGCAAGTGGGAGATTATTGTGAATTGTGCCTTTGAAGCGTATTTTCTATATGAACAATTATTGTTAATTAAATAAAGTTAATATTTTGCACTCATATTTGTATTTAATTATACATGACATTTATTATGAAGATCCAATATTATTGATGTGGTCTTGAATTAAGTATATGTATAATGATATATATACAAAATGATTAAATTCAAGATAATAATATAAAAATTGACTGTAATCGCTAATTAAAGTGGGAGCTTTATTTAATAAAGATTATGAGTACGGTCTATATTCTATTTAAGACAGAGCAGTTTATCCAAACTGTTAAATATAACGACACAAAACGATAGAGGTACCGTATACAATATAGATTGTATTGGACTGGGACATGATGAAATAAAGAACTTCTGATAATTTCCATTAAAATATAGAAGTTCAACATTCATCAATCGATAGTCGTTTGAGACTTGACCTCAATCCTGATGTGAGCAGTGAACTCCGATTTGTGCTTTTATGACTTTTGACCTATCAAGTAAGGTTCAATATTCCTACGACCAAATTATTGATATCTTGGATTCATAGTACTACATGTGGTTGGGAACATACTTCACAGATATGAAATCTGCTCCTCACTTAAATGAAAGCAGATTGGTTGTTCCTTTTAGTGTTGATTCGAGGCTTGAACATAGAGCACTCAATTTCTGTTAGAGAACAGAAATTCCATTCTATAATTAAATTTATAGAATAATGTTCATTAGAGGATCAATGGAACTTCTTGATAAAAACATAATTAGAGAGGTTAACGAACATTAAGACCTAGCTTTAATTATAAACAACTAGCAGAGGGTCATAACTCATGCAAATAACTAAATCAATGGACAGATTTATAGTTATAGCTTCTAATAATATAACACTGTAGTTTTGAGAGTTCAACTATGAATTTCTAGTGGAATAATTCATAGTTAATAAATTAATTAATGGAACTAAGAGTTAGTGAAATTAATTAAATTATTAGAGCTTAGAACTACGGGTCCATACTATCCCCGTATTAGCTCGATAACAAAGAGGTAGGATATTGGTAATAAAAGGAAATAATTAAAAATAATAAACTATTATTTTTAAACTCACAAATTAATATTATTTGTAAACTAATATTTAAAATATTATTTATGAAATAATATTTAATGGCAAATAAAATTATATTGATACTTTTGTGAAATTAATTTTTTATTGAAAATTATTTTAATCATATTTAATTTTGTGGTATAATTGTATACTGCATAAAATAATATGATAAAGGCCAAAAAAATAGCATTTTATAGAGATAAAATACCACAGCGCCCAAAGCCCTGTAGTTGGCGCCAACCACAGTCCAAATGGATTGTGGTAGGCCCAATGAGATTAGGGTTAGGTCTTCTTGCTATTGTTATATAAATAGAACATAAAATCAAAAGAGAAAGAGAGACATCAGATGCATTTCACATTGTTTGCCAAGAGAGAAAAATAGAGAACTTTGTTCTCCCTGAATTGTGAGAAGAACACTGTCTCATGTGTTGAGATCAAAAAGTGTACATAGACATCCACGTGTCTCCTTCTCTTTGTGTGAGCCATAGTATGAAAGATGGTTGGTTAGGAGGCTAAGACGCTATTCGATCTACATGTGTTCTACATCTACAAAAAGGTATTTGTATTTTTCTTTTTATTCAGATTCATGTTGCATGAAAAATATCTCATTCTAGTTATAGTTCCTTGATAACTCTTGAATAAAGAGTTATTTCATGTGCTTTTGAGCTTATAATTGTAGAAAAATCGTGGGTGATGTTAGTGTATTTTTAGCTTTTGTAGCTAACTTTGGTGTTTTTATGATCTTAGTTAAGTTTAGTTATTTTGTAGTTTTTAATAACTAATGGGTTGAAGATAATAGTTTCATGAATAAATATTGTACAAAGAATGAACTAACATGTGAAACTATCTAAATTGAATTTTTGATGGCTGAATTATCAGGTTTTGTTGCAGCAAAGCAGATTTTGCTGAAGCATTTTGATCAGGCAGCTTTTGGACACCTAGGAATACGTGGAAAGTGAAAGGGGTGAGCTGGAATAGTGGCTGAGGTGGAAAGTACAGAAAGTATGAGTCAAAAATTGAGAGTAATTGCCAAAAGAAAAGAGGAGACCCACGTTTTAAGCAAGAAAAAGGGCAATATGGTAAAAAGAGGGCAAAATGAGGAAACCTAGATGATAATTAGAGAGGCTCCAGCCGAAATAGAAGGAAGGCAGCCAATTTTGGAAAGAGAAACCAGCAAGAAGAAGAAAGAAAAACCAGAAATCACTAAGAAGGAAGGAGGACGAAAAAGGAGAAGCTCAAGCATCAATTGGATTTGTTACTTCTTCTATTTCTAAACTTCATTTTTATATTTTCTGAGTTGATTTTTGAATCTGAATATTATGGGCTGTTTTGATTGTGGATTAATTTTTATTAACTCAGCCATAAACTAATTTTTAGGTGGCTTGAATTGTTGATGAACCATATATTATAGTCTAGTAATTTCTTGCACTTTATTTTAGTAAAATCTCTCTTGTTCATTCAAGTGTGCTTATATTAATTTCTTGTTGTTTTTGGCCAGCAATGGCGAGATATTTAATTATGTTTAATGCTGGAAATGTTAAATGTAATGGGAAGAACTTGGATGACACAAGTCATAATCTAGGTTAGATTGTGTTATTAAGTAACATAGGGATGTGTTTTTTGCCTTGTGTAACTTTTTGAGAATTAAACCTTGAATTTCCATTCTTAAATCTAATTTGGCATAGGAATATGTTTAATTAGGTAGAAGAATTAATGTCATAAAATTTGAGAAAGTGTTATGAGTATTTAATGAATTCTTGTTAACCTGGGAGTTTTGCTATAATATTGCTGCCACAATCTGTTCAGGATGATTAATATAGGGGGAATCAATAATTCAACTCAATTTTACAATCCATATATTTTCCTTCAATTTTCTTGTTCAGTTCAGTTTTAATTTCAATATTTCCATCTCTTTAATATTTTGCTTAACCTATAAACAAGTCATTTGATTTTTAGTACTTTTAAGTTGTGTAGTCATTGTTTTGCTTATTTTTCTATTTTACAATCCATGTGGAGACGATTTACTTATCATTGTATTACTTATGTGACTACGTGCACTTACATATTTAAAATCCATTATTTATCACAACATTCCTAGAGTGATTCGTTCTTATGTGTTAATAATTTTTATTATTGAATTTAAATGTTATCCCATGCTTCTGCTGCACTATCAATCACTTGATAAAAAACCAACAATTGGTACCAAAGCCATGATTAACACGAGCAAGAAAGTTTGAAAACATATATAGCATTTAAATTGCTAGATATAGTCAAAATTAATGAGCATCATATTATATGTAATGCAAGAAGAATATTACAAAAATATTTGAGATTAAAAGCTTCTCGGTCAACCAATGTTTTTGCTCCGTGAACCTTAGATTTCGGGTGTCCAGCAAATGAAAAGAAAGAATAAAAATAAACTCCAAAATCATTGCTCAATTGCCTCGCCCTCACCATGCTCGAGTCCTTGGTCACCCTCAAGATTCAGAGAGATCTCCAGACCAGGAGTTTTGGGGAAACAGCAATAATAGACTCCTCTTCTCGAGCCACACACTCGACGATTTCCTTTTCTTGGAGATTGGTGGGTGGATAGTTGAAGTTGGCCTCCTTATTGTTTTTCCAGAACATGAAAAAACAATTGAAGGCTGCATTCCTTGGTCAGGTCCAAGGAATATTTCTCCTTCTCCTGGGCTAGCTCATCCTTTAGTCGTTTCTACTCTACCTCGAGTTGTTGGACGCGCTCCTCAAGACTTATCTTAGCCTGCTCGAGCTCCTCAATATAGCGCGTCTTCTTAGTCTCCTTCTCCTCAAGCACCTTTATCACCTTGCTCGTGTTCTTGTTCTATGCGAACTCATCCTTAAGATCCTTCTCAAGCTCTTGGCAGTGCTAGTAATTGAGAGTATTGGACTCCTTAAAGTTCTTCACGGATTCCCATGATTTCTTCAGGGACTCTACAACTTTTTGGGCTTGATTTCAGGTATTAGCTAATGTCATCATACCCTATAAAAACATAAAATTCGAAGTCGAGTAGGAGACTTGTATAAAAAACAAGTATATTTTTTTAAGATTGGAACAGACACTTACCAACAGGATCACGGACATAGCACAACCAAGGCCCGTGTTGATGGTCGCATGCTCGAGATTGGTGATGGCCTCGATGCTCAGATGATGTTGAGCAAGCGACAGAATCTGGGAGCAAATAGCATCTGACGCAGACTTCAACCTCTCCATTACTCGCTCAACGCCCGCAGGTTGACTAGTAGGGTAGCCTCGACCAGTAGAGGGAGTCTGGGCGAGAGGAGTTTGGCTGGGCACCGCCGGAGAAGTTGGAGCAAAAGGATCACTCCTAGGTTGTTTAGCAACTGGCTCTTTGCTCAAGCCAACTCCCGGGACCACCTTTCTTTTTTATCCTTCCCTGGTCAAGGCAGGAGGAGAGGCGTAGAGATTGAATATATCAGACTCTGACATGGCTGCAGAAAAAAGAAAAGTGTTAGAACAAGAAATAAAGGGTGAAAAGCGAGCAATACACTTGGAAATATCAGATTCTTGAAAACATGAACACACGACCTATGTATACGATTAGCTAAAACAAAAGAGTTAAAACACTTTATTACATGGGAGTTCCTCCTCATCGTCTGAGGAAGAGAATGACATATTGACGAGATAATCATCCTCCTCCAGCACATGTTTGCCCTTCCCCTTATCTGTGGAAGGTGCTGGAGCCCTAGGGCGAGGAGCATCCCCTTGCTCCCTTATATTTATCCATGTTGTCCTCCTCTGAGGGACAAGGGTCTCTTGTGGCTACTCGGATCGGCCCCTCTCCTCGCCAACTGCATGCTCGATAGTTCTTCCACTAGCCGCACCATCAATGGTGTCGTCCTCATTTCTCTAGTTGGCCTCTAGCAGACCAACCCGTCTAAGGTTGTCGCTCGTTACAAGCAGCCTACAATTCTTCTACTCCGAAGAAAGAGCATTTAGAGTCATTGTTCATTTGAGCATTCCTTAATTAGGAAGGGGTCTTTCCCATGGGCCTAAAAACAATGATAAATATAAACTAAGTACTAGTAAAGAGAGGATGATGAAAAAGTAAAAACCCAAGTGAATGGCTCGTTATCTCCTTGGTAGAAGGAAAGATTTTTCGCGACCAGGTCGATCGTAAGGAAGTATTCCGTGAAGTATGTGACGACATTGCTCCTAAATGTGATCTCAGTAAGGAACACCCTGGTTGTATCCCTATGGAAAAAATAAAAAAAACTCAATGCCTCTTGGAGAGTAGGAGGTTTCCACTTTAGGGAATGGTAAAGGATATATAATGTCGAGAGCATTAAATATCTGTTTGGTGTTATTTTAAATGGGGCAATGCCAAAATACTTAGCAATGCCCCTAAAATAGTCATGGAGGGGGAGAGTGGCGCCGACTAGGATGTGGAAGTGTGACCAGGCCCTGAAGGTGCCACCAGGGAAGGTTTGCGCTCTGGTAAGCCCGAGAAGTGACCATGTTTATTCCCTTATTCCATAATTTTTAGGGTACTCCTTGAGGAGACTGCTCGAAAGGGAGTTGGCATGGACAACATGTTGGGAATAGTGTCCTTAAAGCAATTGTAGTTGATAAATGTTTTAAATGAAGTAAATAATTGAATTGAATTATTATATATATAAACTATGTCCGATATTATGTTGATAATATTAAGTAAATATCAGAAAATTCCAAAGTTTATCTATGTGGTCTTAATCTCATATTGATATGAGAGGATCGAGATTAATATAATAAACTGTAGAGTCCCAGAACTTTACTTAGCTAGTTAGATAGTAGTAGTAGTAGTAGTTATAATATGTGGATTTTGGTTTAAGCCGAGACTTAGTTGAACACTCGTAGCAACACTTATAGATTTTATAAGTTTAACCTATAGTTTAAGAATATTAATTATAACATAAGGTTTGATTAATATAGATGATTATAAAAATGTCATTTATTATACTATAAGGTTTAAATAGAATTAATAAGATCATGACACTTGTCGTGTGCATGTTTATTTAAGGATTTAATTATAGTTTAAATAAAAGAAAGTTCTAGAAACTCTAGAATCTTCCAAGATCATTAAGAGCATGACACTTGTCACAATCTTATTTATTTGAGGATTTAAGCATTTTAAGTGGATAATTGAAAATAGAAGTTTCTAGAAGCTCTAGACCCTTCCAGAACTTGCTGGAATCTCGTATTACTCAGTCAAACCTGATTAATCAATGTAAATTAAGCTGATAAAGTGAAATTACGTGTTTAATATTTCAACGTATGCCGATATATCACAGCTATAGGGGCGATATATCGCCACACGGGGGATACGAAAAACATGTCAACTTTGCACGATCAAAACCACGAGCACTCTGGACATAGGGCCAGGCCATATATCGCCTAGGGTGGGCGATATATCGGCCCTAGGACCACATTTTCAAACGTTGTAGAAACCGAGCTTGATACATTCCTTAACCTCTTGACTAGCCTCTGAACATTTTGACCGAGTCTTCAGCACCTGTTGAATGAATATTCAAATATTTTTCAATTTATATTCATTATTTTATTCAAGCTAAAAGGAGGTAGTTTCTGTTATATTATTTCATATAATTTAATGTTAGATTAAATAATGTGACAAAATGTGATTTGTCACACCTTGTAACATATTATTGAGAGTCACAAAATTGGACACATGTGTGTGCCCAAATGTGACATATTTTGGAGTTACAAAATTAGTTACAAATTTGTAACTCCCAAATATTACCCAATAATGTGTATATTATATGTTACACATTTGACATTGGATTTCATAAATCCATGATAAAATATGGATGTTGGAGACATGTTTTTAACTCCCAATAGGTGTTTGGAGGTTACAAAATCATGTGGGAAAGGATTTGGGACGTTTTGGAAAAATGACTTTTTTGTGCTGAAAATGGCCTGTGGCCGCGGCCACTGACTTTTAGTGGCCACAGCCTGGGGGACAGAAGCCAGTGGCCACGGCCACTGATGATCCTGGCTGCGACCAGTGAGGCTGACAGCCTATATGGTTTTTTCTGTTTTTTCCAAATTGAACGGTTCTAACATCCCAAATAACTCCCAAATCTCCATTTTAATTCCATAAACATCCAATTAAACATTGGTAACAGCCATGGGGGTTGGTGGAATTTGAAATTCAAAGGGGTATTTCAAACTCTATAAATAGGAGTCTAATGCTCACTTGTAAGACACACCATTTTCCATCCACAAAGCATTTTGGTCATAAAAGATACATTTCATTTAAATAAACATTTCGTACATGGGATCCTAAAAGAAATAGAGTTTAAAAGACAAATTACAAAAATTCCACGTTATATGCAACTACTGGCCTCTCTAAGGGAGAAATAGACATTTAAGGTTCTCATGTCCTGTACCACTCCTCGACCATGGCAGCCGCTCAGCTGACTATGTACATTCAGCCTCAAAGCTCTCCAACTCAGGACTAGTCCACCTTGCCCTTGCCCTTACCTGCACCACGTAGCACCTGTGAGCCAAGGCCCAGCAAGAAAACTATAATGCATAGCATAAGCGACAACCAACAGACAGATAATTCACAAATCATCAATCAGATATACAACATATCATACTGCTCACATAAACAATAATACCAACCTACAAGTCATTAATTAGTTATTCAGATAACAAACTCATCACAATCATCATTTTAAACAAAAATAAACATATCACACCCAAATCCAGGGTCGACGCCCTTAGGCCGCACCCTCTGATTATCCCACTGACTCCGGCTCGCTTAGGCCGAGCTCAGTGATTATGTACTAACCTCAGCTACCAGTGGCCAAGCCGCGCCTTGTGTGCAAATTTTGATTCCAGAACTCTTAGGCCATTTATCATATGTCCCCATAGCATAATACCATCTCATGACATCACATACAAATATAGGGAACCCTTAGTCCCAATACATTCACATAACCGGGTGCAATTTCTTACCTTTGATTTCGAACGCTTTGGTTAGTTGAAATGATCCTCGAGCATGATGCCGTCCGAGCCCTAGCATACATCTAGTCACAGATGTAACATGGAACCCTCATTAACATTCAATTCCGCAACCTAACCTCGAGACCATTTCCTAGCCCTCGGGAAGCCCAATTCCACCAAACGGGGTGGTGGAATTGACCCTCGAGCCCCCAAGCAAAAACCCTAAGAAAAATACCCAAAACCCTATTCTGGAGGCAGGGTAGCGCTACAGTGCCACAAGGTGGGTGCTACAGCGCTACAAACAAAAGCAAAAATGCCCAGAAAAACCAAGCCTAGCGCTGTAGCGCTCTAAAGCTAGCGCTACAGCGCTACTAATAGCACCAGAAAAACCCTTGAGTTTTCCTTCGAATTTCCCCAAGCCAAAACTCCCTAAAACCCCTCCAAACTTCAACTACACTTCAAAGTAAGCCTACCATCCATTACATCTCATCCCACATGGCCCAACAACATCAAATTTGGCCACATGCACCATCAAACATAGAAAACAAGAATTGAGTTTGAAACTCAAGAACTCAACAAAAAAACCAGAATCAACCCAGCAACTCAAATGATCAAGCTTAGAAATCCTTACCTTTAGTGGGGAATTTGACCCTAGGTTGCCCTCTAAGCCCTTCCAACCTTTAGCTCCTCAGTTCCCAAAGCTCAACTCCTTGAATTCCCATCCAAAGTTCAGATTCAAAGATCAACACAACATAATTCAACAATCCTAGAAAAAACTAGAAACCTTACCTTAATTGAACACTAACTCCAGCTGAACCTCCAAGCTTCACCAAGAACCAAGGTCCCAGCTCTAGCCCAAGCTTCCTCTGAGTTACAGCTACAGAAATCCTCAAGGGAGAGTGAGAGAATAAGTGATCGATAGGGAGAAAAATGAGTCTCTGTTTTTTCTTCTTTCCTTCTTCTTTTCTTTTCTTTCAACTTCCAACATATTCTACAACTTTCACTAAGGCCAAAAGTATAAATGACCATTATCCCTTTTTAACCATCAAATGACCATTTTGCCCTCCCATTTAAACCTAAGCCTTTAAACATTCTAAGGGCATTTTGGTCATTTACTCCCAATTCCCGCTAATTCCTCGAGTGTCCCAAATAATTATCGCTTAAATCCCGTCATCTGATGGACCCAAAACGGGTATGTTTTAAATATTTATACTCGCAAGCGCACGAATCGTATTTATAGAATAGTTTTCGTGTAAGCACGAGATCGAACCCAAAGGAGTTGTCTAAAATAAAAAAGAAAACTATTTTAAATCAAAAGTAATAAATTCTAACCTAGCTCCAAAGATTGATGAGTTTTAATATTATGAACATAAAATAAAATATTGAAAAATAAAGCTATTTAAGAGAATAAAAATAAAGCAATAATGAGTTGACAATAAGTGTTAAAAGAAAAGATTATTAAGATACTAGAATCCACAAAATGTAAGTTTAATAATATTTATTAGTATATTGATTCCCAAGTTTTAGTGATAGTTAAAATAATTTAAACTATCATTTTCCAAAAATATTTATAATTTTAAGCACAAATTTCTTATAAAAAGATAGGATTTTTCTTCACTTTTCAAAATTATAATTTCAAAGCATTTAGTGTAAATCAATCTAATGAAATAACAAATAAATCAATGAACATTATTTATAAGGCAAAACATAATATTTTTGTTCTAAGCATGGATGTATACAATTTAATGACACATCTTACACAAAGAATATTATGTTTATGCACTAATGAAGAACAAAGTGTAAATATGTTCTAACAATCTAAAATACAAGATATTTAAGATGAAAGAAATATATGAAGAAGAAAAATCCATAAACTTTGTTGTATTACAAGGGAAATCAACATACAACATAAATATTACCTAGTTACAAGTTGCTTCATCATGATCTTAATAATCTTATGAAAAAGATTAGAAGTACATAACTAGAATAGAAATTACAAAATAAAAGACATACATACTTGCAAAATGCTCTTGAAAAACCCAAATGGAAGAGAGAATGGTAGAGAGAAAATGGGAGAAGAAAGATGGTAACCAAAAATTAAGCACACCAAAAATGGTCTTCAAAACCCTTATTTATAGCCAAAATGAGATTATTAAAATAATCAATTTAAATTAAGTAAATTGATTAAATTAATAATAATATGGTAAATAAGGATAAATTATATGAGTGATGATGATTTTGGGGTAAAAAGTGTGTAGAAAAATGGGTAAAAAGTGGCATTTTAGACATAGGGGACATTGTACAACTTGATGGGCTCAAGAGGGGGCTGGGTCAGGCTGGGCGTGGCTTTGCTGCTGGCAGATGGGGCAGGCGGTTCATGGGCTGGTGCCAGGCGTGGCTGCTTCAATTGGATGAGTTTCATTGATGCTTGGCTTCATGTGGCTGGAACGTTGAAGGCAGAGGGAGGCTTTGGTGACTTTCGGTTGGGGCTGGCTGAGAAGAGTGCGTGGGCCTAATGGGCCGGCTGGGCATGGAGCTGCTGAAGGCAGCTGAGTTGGGCCAGGCGTGGGCTTGGTTTGCTGAAGGTGGAAATGGGCCTGGCACTTGGGCTGGGCTGACTTGGGCCTTTACTCAAAAACACCAACTTTTCTCTCTTTTCTTTCAACTCTAACATTTTTTTTTCTCTTTCCAAGAGCAATAAAAATGCAACAATTTATCTACAAAATAAATAAACATTAAATTAAAATCAAATATTTTCAATTGTAAAACAACTCATATTAAGTCCATGAAAATATTAATTAAAATTTAATTTACTTTGGCAATTAAGTTCAATAAAATCACTTTTTTTTTTTAACTTATAATCTAACAACACAAATTTCAAATAATTAAACTACAACATATTATAATAAAATATATATAAAAACATATAAAAATCTAGAAAACTACAATAAGACTAATAAATTAAAAATTACATAAAAACTTTAATAAGTTAATTAAAAACTTAAGAACTAAGCAACAATTAGCATATAAAATATGGTAAAATAACTCTATTTTGTAGAGTTATCATCATCTAATTAATCACCAATTATGTTTCCCAATGTCAAATAGTCTCCAATATATTTTCCCAATTCCCATTGTTATATTATTTTATAATATAATGTAATATTATATTATATTATAATATAATGTTTTAGATTAAATAAATGTGACAAAGTGTGTCACATATTGTAACTTATAATAGAGAGTTACAATATTTAGATATAGGAGATATATCCAAATAATGTAACATATTTGGTGTTACAAATTTGTAACTTCCAAATATTACCCTTCATTGTGTAAAATTGTTGTTACACAATATTGAGATGAATTTCATAAAGCCATATGTGATATGGCTGTTAGAGATATGATTTTAACCCCAATAATGTGGTTTGGGAGTTACAAAATCATTTGGGAGGGTTTGGAACCATTTGGAAAAACAACACATTTTTTGTGCTGAAATTGGTCGGTGGCCGCGGCCACCAACATTCAGTGGCCGCGACCTGTGGGTCAGAGACCAGTGGCCGTGGCCACTAATGTCTCTGGCTGCGGCTACAGGCCTAAACTGACCAATTTTTCAGTTTTTTCAATCTTTGTTGAACGGCTCAAAAAACCTAAATAACTCACAAATCTCATTTTTAATTCCATATTAATCCAATTAAACATTGGTAACAGCCATGGGGGTTGGTGGAATTTGAAATTCAAAGGGCGTCTCTAAACTCTATAAATAGGAGCCTATAGCTCACTTGTAAGACACAACATTTCTATCCATTAGAGCACTTGGCTAGAAACACCTTGAGGCTTGATAATTCCATAAAGCTTTTCCAATATTTGAGAGAGATCCCTTAGTTCTTGAGTTAGGGGGAAATAAGCTTTTGGACAAAGGTTTTAAACTTTGTTCAAGTTGGTGATCCCCAACCGTCTTCACTTAGGTTGTGTAAGTGAGAGTTTCTTGCATTTTTGTTCTTCTTTCTATTGTATTGTTTTCTTCTTATTCTCTTGTTCTTTTACTTGTATTTCTTGTTCAAGAGTTGTAATCTTTTCTTTACTTTTGTTTCAAACACCTTCATTTATTTGTAACATTTTGCTTAGAGTTGTATTTTACTATTCTCTTATTCTTCATCATCTTCTTCATTTCCTTTTTTATTTGTAATTTCAGTTATAGAGTTGTAACACTTTATTTAATCAATCCTTGTCTATTGTAATATTTTGCATAGAGTTGTAACATATTATTTTCTTCTTGTTTCAGGTTTTAATGGTCAAGTACATAATATGAAGTGAAATGAGAAGAAACATGTTAAATATGATGAATAAGATGGATTTAGTGTTGATTGTGGAGTTTCAAGACATTATGTGTGGAAAATACTACATTGAAGATGCTCAATACACGTCGTTTATGTTCTATAACGTAAGTCTATGACTTCAAGCTGCATTTTGACCAGGATTTATTCACTTTCTGGAACTTAGAAGAAGTCAAAGGCTTAAAAATCATAAAAGTCTAGTAGTAGATGAGATAGATTCTCAACAAATTTCATTCTACATGGTAGAAGGAAATAGAGAGGAAGTCATTAGGAAAATTCCTATTGTACTTCTCGTTGAGGATGATCCTAAGACTTATAGAGAAGCTATGCAATCGAGAGATAGTGCATTTTGGAAAGAAGCCATCAATGATGAGATGGATTCCATTCTTTCCAATAACACTTGGGAATTGGTAGACCTCCCATCGGGGTCTAAGCCAATTGGGTGTAAGTGGGTATTTAGGAGAAAATATCACGCTGACGGCACTATCCAAACCTTTAAAGCTAGATTAGTAGCTAAAGGGTTTAGGCAAAAATAGGGTATCGATTATTTCGATACCTATGCGACTGATGCAAGAACAACTTCTATAAGAATTTTGATCGCTTTAGCTTCTATACACAACTTGTATGTTCATCAAATGGATGTCAAAACGACATTCCTTAATGGTGACCTCAATGAGGAGGTCTATATGGAACAACCCGAAGGGTTTGTCCTACCAAAATATGAACATAAAGTGTGTAGATTTGTAAAATCCTTATATGGATTGAAACAAGCTCCTAAGCAATGGCATGAGAAATTTGATCAAGCCATCATGTCTAATGGGTTTAGACATAACAATGGAGACAAGTGTTTGTATTCCAAAACTTGTAAGGGATATGTGATCATTGTTTGCTTATACGTGGATGACATGCTTATTCTAAGTAATAGCGTGAAAGGGATACAAGAAACGAAGAGGTTTCTATCATCAACCTTCAAGATGAAAGATCTTGGAGAAGTTGATACCATACTCGGTATCAAAGTAAAGAGACATAGTGGGGGTTTTGCATTAGGGCAAGCCCACTATGTTGAGAAAATATTGAACAAATTTAACCATCTCAAGGTTAAAGATGCCAATACTCCATTTGATCATAGTGTAAAACTAGAGAAGAATGAAGGAAGAGCGGTGACTCAATTGGAGTACGCTAGTGCTATAGGGAGTCTAATGTACGCTGCCCAGTGTACTAGACCTGATATAGCATTTGCGGTAAGTAAACTTAGTAGGTTTACAAGTAATCCAAGTGTGGATCACTGGAAGGCAATTGGAAGAGTCCTAGGTTATCTCAAGAAAACCAAAGGACTAAGCCTTCACTACTCCAAATTTCCTTTGATATTAGAAGGATATACAGATGCAAGTTGGATATCCAATCTTGGGGACAACTTGTCCACAACTGGTTGGGTATTTACACTTGGTGGAGGTGCAATTTCTTGGGGTTCCAAGAAACAAACCTGTATATGTCATTCCACTATGGAAGCAGAGTTCATAGCTCTAGCTGCTACCGGCAAAGAGGCCGAATGGTTAAGGGATCTGTTGATAGAGATTCCCCTAATCAAAGATAATGTATCTACTATATCGATACATTGTGATAGCCAAGCGACATTGGCTAGAGCATACAACGGAGTGTATAATGGGAAGTCTAGACACATTAGTCTAAGACATGGATATGTAAGAGAATTGATTCAAAGAGGAGTCATCTCAATATCCTATGTGAGAACAAGTGAAAATCTGGCGGATCCTTTCACTAAGCCACTAACGAGGGATTTAGTGGCTGCATCATCTCGAGGGATGTGACTTAAACTCCCTAAAGAGATTCACGATTGATGGTAACCTATCTTAACACTAGTTATTCAACTAGTGTTAGGTTCAATAGGTAACAACAAGTCAATCAAGTGAATATTAGTTGTACTCAAAACAAGTCCCATATGAGATATTGAGTACTTGTGTGTTACCAAGTGGAGGGTTAAAACCGAAAGGTTTTTTAATAGAATTCAGTCTTGTAAGAACAAGTATTTTTGGTAACGAAATACTGTAAGAATTCTACCTATATGGACCTAGGGGTGGTGTCGCCTCTCATGAGAATTGGGAGTATTCTCAAGAACGTCCATGAATGGAAAGTGCACACGGCCATTAACGGTGCAAAGCGAGACATAGAGGTCTCAAGTGAACATCGTAAAGGTGTGTGTGTTATCACTGATTTGTCATCATGACAATATGGTTCAATGCCTAGTGCAACCTAATTTCGACAAAATTTGTGATAATTACACTATAATAAAGTTCAAGTTGAAAAACACTTTGCTTTATGTACTAATCCGATGACTCATATAAGAGAGAGTTCTTATTTAATCAAGTGGGGGATATGTTATATTTCAAAATATAATGATTGATTAAATAAGTGTTACAATAGATAACTATTTAATCTAGTGGGAGAATGTTATATTATTTTATAATATAATGTAATATTATATAATGTTTTAGATTAAATAAATGTGACAAAGTGTGTCACATATTGTAACTTATAATAGAGAGTTACAATATTTAGATATATGAGATATATCCAAATAATGTAACATATTTGGTGTTACAAATTTGTAACTTCCAAATATTACTTTTTATTGTGTAAAATTGTTGTTACACAATATTAAGATGAATTTCATAAAGTCATATGTGATATGGCTGTTAGAGATATGATTTTAACCCCAATAATGTGTTTTGGGAGTTAAAAAATCATTTGAGAGGGTTTGGAACCGTTTGGAAAAATAGCACATTTTTTGTGTTGAAATTGGTCGGTGGCCGCGGCCACAGGCCAAAACTGACCAATTTTTCAGTTTTTTCAATCTTTGTTAAACGGCTCAAAAAACCCAAATAACTCCCAAATCTCTTTTTTAATTCCATATTAATCCAATTAAACATTGGTAACAGCCATGGGGGTTGGTGGAATTTGAAATTCAAATGGTGTCTCTAAACTCTATAAATAGGAGCCTATAGCTCACTTGTAAGACACAACATTTCTATCCATTAGAGCACTTGGCTAGAAACACCTTGAGGCTTGATAATTCCATAAAGCTTTTCCAATATCTGAGAGAGATCCCTTAGTGCTTGAGTTAGGGGGAAATAAGCTTTTGGACAAAGGTTTTAAACCTTGTTCAAGTTGGTGATCCCCAACCGTCTTCACTTAGGTTGTGTAAGTGAGAGTTTCTTGCATTTCTGTTCTTCTTTCTATTGTATTGTTTTCTTCTTATTCTCTTGTTCTTTTACTTGTATTTCTTGTTCAAGAGTTGTAATCTTTTCTTTACTTTTGTTTCAAACACCTTACTTTATTTGTGACATTTTGCTTAGAGTTGTATTTTACTATTCTCTTCTTCTTCATTTCCTTTTTTATTTGTAATTTCAGTTATAGAGTTGTAACACTTTATTTAATCAATTCTTATCTATTGTAATATTTTGCATAGAGTTGTAACATATTATTTTCTTCTTGTTTCAGGTTTTAATGGTCAAGTACATAATATGAAGTGAAATGAGAAGAAACATGTTAAATATGATGAATAAGATGGATTTAGTGTTGATTGTGGAGTTTCAAGACATTATGTGTGGAAAATACTACATTGAAGATGCTCAATACACGTCGTTTATGTTCTATAACGTAAGTCTATGACTTCAAGCTGCATTTTGACCAGGATTTATTCACTTTCTGGAAACACTTCTAGAAATAGAAGTTGTAGATATTTCTCTTAGCTTTCCATATATTTTTGAATTATTCAATTTGGAGTTATATCGAAGGAGTTATAATTGAAATACGATGAGATGACGCTGTAGGCTGTTCGAGACAAGTTTAGTTTTATTTTGAATAAAGTAGCGCCCCAGCGCCATAACCCAGCGCTGTCGAGAAACAAAGAGCATGATTTAATGCAGGTTGTAGTGCCTAGGCGCAACATTTCAGCACCCGAGCGCCATCAATTTTCCAGAAACGTGTTTTGAGACTTATTTATAACGCCCCAACGCTATCCATCCCGTGGCGCCCCAGCGCTAGGGTCCGTACGTAAACGAAATTTAGGGGAATTTTCAGGGGTAATCTTGTCTTTTCATGCAAAATGAATTAGGGTCTATAAAAGCTTCCTTAATGACGTTTTTAGAGCGGGGGATCAGATTAAGCAACAAGGTGGCTAGAGAAGAAACAAAAACCTAGAGATCTTTTCTTTATCTTTTGATTTAGATTATGCTAAATTCTATGTTTATGTTTGATTTAGTCATGTTTATGAACTAAATTTTTGTTTAGGTTTTCTAATTGACTCTCTTGAAACTCTATTATGATTTAATGCATTTATCTATTTCTTCTTCATTTGAAATCTATTCAGTTTATGTTTATTGTGTATATAATTGACTGCGCACCTTTTACATATGATTTATGAATTTGAATCAAAATCTGAAAAAATGAGATTTGAATATGCTAAAATTGAATAGACATAGATTTCAATTTAGAACGAGAGTATCAAATTAGTTTATGTGATTTATGGCTGTATTCATTGCTTCCTATTGTTTGAATTGACCATAGAAATATAGGGAATTCACATTAGGTCGAGTTTCTATTTCTTAACTCGAATAGTTAACATTTTTGCATGCCTATCATTTCAGTGAGAAGAGTTTCAGTAGTAATTGCATTAAAGATTAATAGAGTGGATAGTAGAGAAGATTAGGACTCCTAATTGTTTCATAGTGAATTTAATCCTTGTGTTCTTGTTATTATTTGATTTATGCAATTTTCATTTATTTATGCAATTTTCATTTATTTCTGTTTTCTTATTTTCAAATTTCACAAATCCAGTTTTCATTAGCCAAATAGAAACTATAAATTAATTATTTGGTAAATGATAAATCAGTCTTCGTGGGATGATACTTGTTCTTATCGAGGTTTATTACAAATTGCGATTACGTATACTTGTGTAGCTATAAAATTCGCAACAACATATATTTGCGGCATAAGTACCCAATGTTTGGGGAAAATTCCCGGCATGGACCCAATCTTTTTTTTAGTGGATAGAGTACCCAAAGTCAGTAAAACTGTAATTCTGTTAGTCTCCGTCAGTTGAGCTCCGTCACACAATGACTGGACCAACACGTGTCACTCCGTGATTGGTTCAGCTCATAAATATTTTGAAAAAATCATTTTAATTAATTTTAAAATTTTAAAACAAATTAAAATAATATAAAATTAAAAATAATTAAATAAAAATTAGAAATACATTTTAAAATTTTAAACCCTAAAACTCCATTGATCTCTCTCTCCCCCACTTTCTCTCTCTTCGTCCCTTGTTGAACCTAGAACCCAGAAACCCAGCTCAAAGATCCCCAAGCACACAAACCCACAGACCTCCCTCGCAAGAACCCAGTCGCCAGCCAACACCTCGTCGACTTTTGCCACCCCTCCTCGTGAACACCGTCTGAACCCAGCATGCAGAAATTGCGAGCCCACCTGCTTCTGTGCACCCCAGGCGCGTCTTTCATTGCAGCGAACCCAGATCCGTGCTCCACCATCCTTGAGCCTCACCCCAGATCCACGAACCCAGGCGTTCTTCGTCGTCCCTCCCAAAAGCCAAGCAACTCCACTCCGTGCAACCCTGCATTTGAGAGCAACACCTAGGTGCCAAGAAATGCGAAGCACCAACACCTTGTTCTTAGAACCTGTGGTCCCGAGATTTGATCCCTGGCATCTGCTGTCATGGCTGAGAAGAATAAGAAGAAGAAAAAGAAGAACAAGCTTACAAAGAGAGAGAAGAAGAATAATGTTTCTTTTGTTTTAATTTTTTTATGCTTTAAGTTGATAAGTTTTAATGATTTTTAAATGAGTTTTTATTATTCTTTCTATTTTTAAATCAGTCTTTTTGTCAAAAAAAAAAAAAGAAACCAGCTTTTATTATTTTTTTATTTTAAATTAATTTTAACTATTTTTTAAATTTAAAATCTAATAAACTAATTTTTAAAAATATTTATGAGTTGGAAGAGTGACATGTATTGATGATATCATGGTACAATGGAACTCAATTGACGGGTACTAACACAATTACAATTTGACTGATTTTGATTTTAGATAGTCTTCATACTAAAAAAAGATTGGGTCTTACTTTCCCGGGCAC
This sequence comes from Humulus lupulus, assembly GCF_963169125.1. Lineage (NCBI taxonomy): Eukaryota > Viridiplantae > Streptophyta > Magnoliopsida > Rosales > Cannabaceae > Humulus > Humulus lupulus. The sequence continues at coordinate 129,043,882 of NC_084799.1, forward strand.
TTATGACGCAATAATACAAAAAATTAACTTGTGAGAAAATGGGGACTGCTGAAAAAAAAAAACATAAAATAAAATAAAATTACAAAGTTCGATATTCAATTTTCAGTGCTGTCTTTACTCTCTCCCACTGTCCGTACCCATGGAGACCTCTTCTTCGACGCTTTCGTCTCCTTCGACCCCTCGCTGGAACTCCGACAGGCCTTTCCTCACAGGTCGCTTTCACCAGGTCACTCTCACCTCTCCGTTTTCTTTCCCATTTTTCTTAATTCCATCCAACTTTACAATTTTCCGGGATTGGGGATTTGATTAGATTCCATTCAGGAAACCAAGACCACCTCCCGCTTCGCCGAAACGAAGAGCCATTCCGTTGATTCTTTTAGGTATCGGATCAGTTATCAATTCTGGTAATATTGAAGAAAAAAGTGAACACATATTTATTTACTTTTTGAATTTGTTGCAGCCTGGGATCGGAAAATCCTATTGGGTGTTACAATGCTGCGGTTCAGGTAAAATCTATATTCCCTATTTGTTGTGTATTTTGATTTTCCGATTATGTCATTCTTTTTTGGAACTTCATTTCGTGAACTGGAAATAACTGAAAATTAGATCTTATTATGATGTTGTTTGATTATGCAGGAACTTATTCTTATTGATGACCTACTTTCTGCATTGGTTGGAATTGAAGGAAGATACATTTCCATTAAAAGGGTCCGTGGAATGGAGGATAGTTTTACTTTCCAGGTGGATGCGTCCATGGATTTAGCACTACAGGTGCAGTTTAGTACAACTTTTTAGTTGTTGTATAATTGAATACGTTTTGCCATGTGGGGTTTTCCTTAAAATATAATGTGGCTTTGTTAATTCTAATTTCTGGACTTTATGGCTATTAAAAATTTAAAATAAACTTTACCAGCCAAAAAATAGTGATTAGTTTACTGAGTGTTTAATGTGCTTTAATCTGTTAAATTTAAGCTGATTTTTTATTTTTGAATTGGGACACCAATAGCATGTGGCCTTGTTCAATTATTTCATTTAAAGAAGTGTAGAATCATCATTTTTTCCTCTTACTTTACAGCTGATTCTAGTTTTTTAACTTAAGATATCTGTGTTGGTTGATACATACTGCTTCAGGAATTAGCTAAGCGGATTTTTCCATTGTGTGAAAGCTTCATGTTGATCAACCAATTTGTTGAATCAAGGTCACAATTCAAGAATGGCCTGGTCAACCATGCTTTCGCTGCTGCACTAAGGGCACTGCTTCTAGTAGGTTTTCTTCCTTCAAGTCATTAATTTTTCTTAGTTTTTAATTCAGATTGATGTTAATTTGTTGTGTAATATGCCTAATCAGTAGAAATAACTGCAGTGCTCTACTGTTTCTGTCAAACCCTAAGATGTGTATTTTCTTAACTAGTAGAATCAACTAAAGTAGCTTTGATTTGGTTGATTCTTGTTATCAACTTGTTTCTTTTAGGTTAAAGTTGAACTGTAAGAAAAGAAAGTCAAAACTGGAGATTCATTTGGAATTCAAATATGCTCTGATGTTTTGGTTGGTAATCTATTGATTACTGAATTTGCTAATACAATCAATATGCCTCACCTCACTGACTGTGTGTTTTTGTTTTTTCATTTCTAGGATTACAATGCCATGGTGGCACAGCTTGAACATCAATTTCGACTTGGAAGACTCTCACTACAAGGGTTGTGGTTTTACTGTCAGGTTTGGCTTCTCTTAAAATTTTCTTATTTGCATAAAGGTCATTAGGTTGTTTACTCAGGACTCTCTCTATGGTATGTTGTAGCCAATGATGGGGTCCATGCAAGCATTATCATCTGTCATACAGAAGACTTCTGCTAACAATTTTGCAGGCTCTGCAGTTCTTAACCTCTTGCAAAGCCAGGTTACATCTCACACATAAGACTTAATTTGCTGGAACAATAAAATGTCATTTCATTGTGGCTTCACTCATCAACTGTAGGCTAAATGTCCCTCCTTTTTGTTTTCAAATTGATTTACTCTTTCAATATTTAGGCTAAGGCAATGGCTGGTGATAATGCTGTAAGATCCTTGCTAGAAAAGATGGCACAATGTGCAAGCAATGCATACCTTAGCATATTAGAGAGGTACATACTACACGTCTCCTCTCAATATTACTTTGTTGTTTGCAGCAAAATTTCCTCAATCAACTTTAAAAGTGTTCACTTGATTATGGACTTTGGATTTGACTATAAAATGTTCTATCTGGTGTACTTGTTCGTGTAATGTTTTTGGAAAGGATCTCAAATATTTAGGACATGATGTATTTTTCCATTCGTATTGTTTTTCCTTTAATCGCTTTATATGTTGGACTTAAATTTAATCTTTTAGAAATGATTATCCTTTGACGCTCAAGATAGCACTGTGGAAATATTTTGTCATTATTATATTATTTTGGATAGAATTAATTATTGTTGTTTTAAATCTATTTTTTTGGTTGAATATGTGTAAAACCATGCCATGTTTTGTTTTATTTCTTTTATCTGGGCACTCTTGGCCTTGAGCATTTTCTACCGGTATCTTTTGCATCATAATTATCAATTCATTCTGATTGATTTTGTTTCTTGTATGGTAATAATAAACACCTCAGGTGGGTCTACGAAGGGGTAATTGATGATCCTTATGGTGAATTTTTCATTGCTGAGAACAAAACTCTTCAGAAGGTAAATTATTTTCTTTCAGAATGAGTCCAGGTGCAAGTCGTTTTATGATATTTACAGTTTTAGAATTCTACAGGAGAGCCTAACACAAGATTATGATGCTAAGTATTGGAGGCAACGCTATAGTCTTAAAGATGGGATTCCCAGTTTCCTTGCAAATACAGCCGGGACTATTTTGACAACAGGAAAATATCTAAATGTCATGAGAGAATGTGGGCACAATGTTCAGGTTCAATTATAATTTATATCTTTGCTTTCATTCATTAAAATTATTTTTATGTTTATTGTTATGGAGGGGAAATTAAAGATAATAATAGTAAATTCCCTTGCCCTCTTTGTAGATTTTATTGATTGGAATTTATGTCTAGGTTCCTGTATCAGAAAGCTCAAAATTGATGAGTTTTGGTACAAATCATCATTATCTTGAATGTATAAAATCAGCTTATGACTTTGCCAGTGGAGAGCTCCTTAATCTCATCAAAGAAAAGGTGAAGCTCAACTTATTTCTGAAATGCATTGTCTTGTATCTTGTTTTATTTCAAGTTCTGAGAGAATATTATATTCATATGGTATTTTCTAAATGGCACTTGATTTACATTATTGATCAATCTCCTATGATCATTATGCTATTTTTATTGCAGTATGATCTTATGGGAAAACTGCGATCTATAAAGCACTATCTTCTACTTGATCAGGTATATCAAAAACTTATGATGCTCTATTATTAACAAAATAGAAGCTGGTTGTGTTGACAGATAGAGAAATCAAATCCTAAAGATTTGATCTTTTAGTTCCCTGATTTATAGGAATTTTTTATTATTATGTAATCAAAGCCTTGATATGTTTGTAGCCTATATAATACCAGCCCTAGGTTGTAATTTAGAATCACCAAAAAATACATACAGAAATAGAAAGGTGATTATTTCTCACCATTTTTCACATGGTATCACCTCTGTCGCATCTCCGAGCCGTACGACTCTATCTTCTCCGATCGTCCTAGCTTGGTCCGACTATCTTTTTTTTTTATTTTATTTCCGACAATCTCTAGGTGCCCATCCTCCAGTCATCGAGTCGCAACTCTAGTCGCAGGTCTCCTCCTATCGCATCCTCTACTTCAGATGATCTCTTCGGTTCCAGGCGCTCTAGTCCAGTATCCTCTCCGTCCAATCCTCGGTGCCGAAGCCCTCTGTCAGGAGGCCCAGTCCAACATAGCCCTTCGTCCAGACCCATCGTTGGTACAACAACTCTCGACTATTAGAAAGTTAGTCGTTCTCCTCGCAAGCCTCGGTTCCTTCAGATCTTACAGCTTCCATTGAGGTCTCCTAGTCGCACAGGTCACGATGTCCACCTGTTTCTTCTCAAATTAGTGGGCCCACCCAAACTCAGACCCAAGCTCAGGCCCATAATCAATCCACCATTGTGTTTATTAAGTCTAGGCCCACAAACCTTCATCCACCTTCCTTAAAAGCCAATTTTGTTCCCGACTCTCATAGTACCTCAGCTGCACACTCTGGTTACATCATGGATAATCGATTCTAGCGCAACTGATCACATGACAGGTTTACCTCACTTGTTTGATTCTTGTTATCCATGTTCCACTAACTTTAGTATCAAAATCGCAGATAGCTCTTACTCTCCTATTGTAGGAATTGACACCATCAAATTGTCTGCTAATTTACATCCTAAATCAGTTCTTTATGTACTCTCCTTGAAATGCAATTTAATCTCAATTTATAATAAGTTAACTTCTAATAATCACTGCCTTGCTAAATTTGTGTCAAATTCTTGTCACTGTCAGGATCTATCATCGGGAAGGATGATTGACTGTGCTAGGATTCGTGACGGACTTTATTTCTTTGATGGGCAACTTCAAATAACAGAGCAACCTTCTTTACTTTGTTTGAATTCAAGTTCTATTTCTAATTCCTATGTTTCAAAATCTGATTTTGATTTAATTTATCGAACAATTATGATATGGCACTATTGACTTGGGCATCCAAATTTTTTTATACTTAAAACAATTATTTCCATCTTGGTTTATTCATAAAAAGGTTGCTGATTTTCAACGTGATATTTGTCAAATTGTCAAACACACACGGGTCTCCTTTCCTCAAAAAATGTATGCACCTTCCCGTCCTTCCTTTCTTATTTATAGTGACATTTGGGATCCCTCAAAAGTCACTACTTCTCATGGTAAGCGTTGGTTCATTACATTCATTGATGATTACACACGGAACACTTGGGTTTATTTGCTTAAACATAAATCTGAAGCTTGTCAAGTTTTTCAAAACTTCTATCATATGATCTGAACGCAGTTTCAAACATCTATTCGGACACTACAATGGTACTGAATATTTTAATACTACTCTTAGTCCCTTTCTCCTTCATTATGGGATTATTCATCAAAGTTCCTGTGTGATACACCACAACAAAATGGGGTGGCCGAACGAAAAAATCGTCACCTATTAGAAGTTGTATGTGCTCTCATGTTTACCATGCATGTTCCAAAATATCTTTGGGGCGATGCTATCCTCACTGCTACTTATCTCATCAATCGTCTTCCTAGTCGACCCCTTCAGTTCAAAACACCATATTCTGTTTTTTAAACTATGTATCCTCGTGTGTCCACAAATACTTTGCTAGTCAAAATTTTTGTTTGTACTTATTTTGTCCACATTCACTCCCAAAATAGGAGTAAACTTGATCCTAAAGCCATTAAGACTGTTTTTGGGTTATTCTCCTACACAGAAAGGCTATTGATGTTATTGTCCTCTCACCAGAAAATCCTATACCTCACGTGATGTCACCTTCTTCGAAAGTACTTACTTCACTTCTACCTCGCTTCGGGGGAGCATCATAATCATCACGAGCAAGAAGCTGATAGACCACCCCTGACCTACGTGTATGCCAGGAAGGATAGAAGCAAAAGAACGCCAAGTCAGCAGAGAAGGAATAGAGTTAGTTAGAAGGGAAATTGTTTGGTATGTTGGGGTATACGATAGAGCCGTAAGCCTTAGTATATAGTGTGTTTGGTTAGTGTGAGAGGGTGTGATTTTTGTCTGAGAGTTTATTGTATTTTGGAGAGAACCAAGCTCTCGAATTCTTGGTATTTCAATGAAAAGACTGGCTGTGAATTGTTTGAGCTACTGAGTTGATTGTTTAGCTTTGTTATTCTGTGTTAATATATCATAGTGGTATAAGAGCACAGATCTATCCCCTCCTCTCTCTTTTGAACCTAAACGCACTCCTTTCTCTTCTCCAGAGCCTGAAATCTCTCGAATGGTTTCTGAGTTTGAAATCACTCCTTTCTCTTCTCCTGAGCTTGAAAAATCTCCAATGTTTTTTGAGCGTGAACTTCAAAAGATCTAGGTACTCTACCTTCTAAACCTCCATCTGATCTAGATATTCATTCAGATCTAGATATTCCTATTGCATAGAGAAAGGGAACTAGATCTTACACTCAACACACTATTTCACAATTTATTTCTTATTCAAAATTGTCATCACATTTAAAGCTTATACCTCTAGTGTGTTAGATGTTGTGATCCCCAGGAATATCGATGAAGCACTTGGTACTCCTCAATGGAAAACAACAGTTCTTGAAGAGATGAGAGCACTTGAATAGAATGGAACTTGGGAATTAGTGTAATTGCCACCCGGAAAGGTGATAGGGTGCAAATGGGTGTTTACCGTCAAATACAATGCTAATGGATCTATTGAGAGGTACAAAACTCGATTAGTTGCCAAGGGTTTTACTCAAACCTACGGAATTAATTACACTGAAATTTTTGCTCCAGTTGCCAAACTCAACACTGATGGAGTATTACTCTCGCTTGCAGTTAACCTGGATTGGGAGTTGCAGTAGCTTGATGTGAAGATTGCATTCTTGAATGGTGATTTAGAAGAAGTGTATATGAGTCAGCCCCCGGGTTTGAAAAATCTCCCAATACAACTAAAGTCTGCAAGATAAATAAGTCTATATATAACTTGAATCTCCTCGAGCATGGTTCAACCGTTTTTTGAAAGTAGTCAAGGGACTTGGATACACGCAAGGTCAGACTATTCATACTATGTTTATTGAACACTCCGGGAAGGGAAAAATGTCAGTGCTAATTGTGTATGTGTTAGGCAAACTCCTGCAAAAAGAATAACAACACGCACAGATATGGGAACCCAGAAATAATATCCACTGTATATAAATCTCCCCCTGGAATTCGAGAGCCAGGAAATCTCTCCTCAGTCCATACAATTCATAAAATACGCATAAAAGAAAATCCCTTCACCCAATACAATGTTTACTTACTATTTGCTTTAGGTGCACCATACCCCCTGCACCTAAATCTAACAGATTAAAACCCTCCTAACCATATTTCAGCCACGTGTCTCCCTTGCTTTCCTCTCTGCTCTTGTGTACACGTATGTGATAGGTGGTCTATCAATACCCCCTGCCCAAAGTCTCACCTTGTCCTCAAGGTGAAAACTGGGGAATTGCTGTTTGATGACATCAAAGTTTTCCCAAGTGGCTTCAAATGCTGGTAAGTTAACCCACTTAATTAGAGCTTGTGGCTGCTGTTTTTGGGTCCCTGGGCGCACATCCAAGACTTGTTCGGGCTCTAAAATCCACTCTAATTCTTCTGTCAAATCCTTGGGAAGTTCAGTTGCCATTTGTTGATGTCCAAGAGCTGCCCGTAGGAGTGAAATGTGAAAAACTGGGTGTATTTTGGACTCCGGTGGTAGTTGTAATTTGTAAGCCACTGCCCCAATCTTCGCTACTACTGGAAATGGGCCGAAGAAACGTGGAGCTAACTTTTCATTTCTGCGTTTGGCCAAAGATCTCTGTCGGTACGGGCGAAGCTTCACATACACCAAATCTCCTATTTCAAACTGTAAATCGCGCCGTTTGCGGTCTGCCTGGTTCTTCATCTTCTGCTGGGCACGCTGTAAATTCACCTTAAGAAGTTCAATGATCTCATCACGAGATTGCAGATTGTACTCCACAGCTGAGACGCGGGTTTGGGCTGGTTCATAGTGAATCAAAGGTGGCGGTTCGCGGTTATAAACTGCTTTGAAAGGAGTCATTCCAGCGGAAGAATGGTAAGAGGTATTGTACCAATATTCTGCCCAAGGAAGCCACTTAGCCCACTGCTTAGGTTTGGAGCTAACAAAACAGCGTAAATAGGTCTCCAAACAACGATTTACGACCTCCGTTTGCCCATCGGACTGTGGATGATAGGCTGAACTCTGCTTCAAAGTTGTGCCCTGCAAACGAAACAGTTCCTTCCAAAACAAACTAAGAAAGATCTTGTCACGATCCGATACAATGGATTGTGGGATTCCATGAAGGCGAACAATCTCGCGCACAAAGATGGCAGCCACAGTAGTAGTCGAGAATGGATGGCGAAGAGGAATAAAGTGGCCATACTTCGACAAACGATCTATTACAACAAATATTGAGTCAAATCCATTGGATTGAGGAAGACCCTCTATGAAGTCCATGGAAATGTCTTCCCAAATCTGATTTGGAATGGGTAAGGGCTGCAATAAGCCAGCTGGAGACTGAGCCAAGTACTTGTTTTGTTGACAAATGGCACATGCAGCAACAAATTCCTGAATATCACGCCGCATTCCCTGCCAATACAGATCACTAGCAACCCTTTGAAGTGTCTTAAGGACTCCCGAATGTCCCCCAATGTTACTCCCATGATATTCTTGTAAAAGTATTGGAATAAATGGAGAGGAGGTAGGCAATACCAACCTGTCTCGGTACTTCAAACAGCCGTGAATATAAGTATACCCCTCCTTAGCTTGCCCCGTTTGGACCTCTGTAATCAACTTTGACAACTGTGGGTCAGCCATCACATGGGCTTGCAAATCTGCCATAGACATCACTGTCGGAATGGATATGGCAGCTAGCTCCCCCTCATGCGACACCCTAGACAAAGCATCAGCTGCTTTGTTTTCCAAACCCGGTCGGTATTGAATGTCGAAGTCGTATCCTAACAATTTCGTCAGCCATTTTTGATGTTCCGAAGCAACCAGCCGCTGTTCTAATAAGAATTTCAAACTTCTTTGATCCGTTCGCACCAAAAATTTCCTCCCTAATAAGTATGGGCGCCACTTTTGAATAGATAATACTATCGCCATTAATTCCCTTTCATAGACTGATTTAGTGCGAGCCCGTTGAGACAAAACCTGGCTGTAATAAGCTATTGGCCGCTGTCGCTGCATTAATACAGCCCCTAGACCCGCTCCGGACGCATCCGCCTCTAGTACAAAAGGGGCTGAAAAATCGGGCAGCGCTAAGATGGGCACCGAACACATGGCAGCCTTGAGTTTTTCGAAGGCGTCTTGCGCTTCCGCATTCCACCCAAAAGCCTCCTTGCGTAGTTGGTCTGTTAAGGGTCTTGCAATGGCACTTCTTCCTATTGGCATACAACTCGTGTTGTCGAAGCCGTGAAAGTACCAACTCCAAGTGGCCAACGTGGGCTTCCAGTGTGGGGCTGTAAACTAAAATGTCATCAAAGAAAACAAGTACAAATTTCCTTAAAAAATCACGGAACACCTCATTCATAAGTGCCTGAAACGTCGCGGGGGCATTTGTGAGACCAAATGGCATGACCAAGAACTCATAATGCCCTTCATGAGTCCTAAAAGCTGTTTTCTCTACATCCTTGGCTGCTACTCGAATCTGATGATAACCGGACTTGAGGTCTAACTTCGAGAATACTGTGGCCCCATGTAGTTCATCTAAGAGCTCATCTATAACTGGAATAGGAAATTTATCAGCTACTGTTTCCCTATTCAGTGCACGATAGTCCACACAGAACCTCCAACTTCCATCCTTTTTCTTGACTAGTAACACCGGGTTGGAGAAGGGACTAGTACTGGGCTGTACAATTCCGGACTGTAACATTTCTGCCATTAAACGCTCTATTTCATCCTTTTGGACCTGGGCATAACGGTAAGGACGAACTGAAATCGGCCCGACCCCTTCTTTCAGTGTAATCGCGTGCTCTCGAACTCTTGTGGGTGGTAATCCAGCTGGCATATTAAAAACTTCTTCATGTTTCTGCAAAACTGCTGCCACCTCTTCTTGTGAACCCAACTCTGCCGGCTCTATGTCCCCTTGAACCAAAGAACTCAGCTGCACCCAATATCCTTGCCCCTCGTTTTGGACTGTTCGTATCATGACTTTGAGGGAAATCTGTGATTTACAGAGAGTCGGGTCTCCCTGCAATGTGAACAATGTTCCAGCTATCTCAAACCGCATCACCATTGTTCGCCAATTTACTTGCATATTTCCCAACGTTTCAAGCCACTTTATGCCGAGTATAACATCTGCTCCCCCCAAATCAAGTGGCAAAAAATCAGTCACTACTTGTAAGGTTCCTAAATCCAGTGTAACTTGGGAACAAATTCCTTCAGCCCGCACCTTACTCCCGGTTCCCAGCAATATGCCATAGCAGGTTGTGTCTGTTAGTGGTATGTTAGCTGCCCGAACTACTTCCGACGATATAAAATTATGTGTCGCGCCACTATCAATAAGCACAGTGACCTGTTGCTGCCCTATTTTCCCAGCCAACTTCATGGTATGGGCAGAAGAGATCCCTACTAAGGAGTTGAGAGATAATGTTGCAAGCGTTTCTTCTGTGGTGTCTTCTGAGGATGAGTCTGGAGTTGCTGGTGGTGATTCCAGATTTGGTGAACTGTCTTCCTCGTCCATGATTAACATAACTTGCAGCGTCTTCTGCTCGCATTCATGGCTCCTATGAAACTTTTTATCACACCTGAAACAAACTCCCCTAGCCCTTTTATCTTGGTATTCGGCCTCTGTCAGCCGGTGCACTTGTGGTTGCTTGATCGGCGGGGACAACTTAGCCCCTGTGGTGGACGACGGCGCCGTGGAAGATGACCCAAAAGATGTAGCTGGCGGCAAGCTCCTGGACGAGAAGAAGGGAGGGTATCGTGGAAAGGATGTGTTTCCTGGGGTGGGCTTAGCAGCTGGTACCTTAACATTTGGGCCAGATAGCAACAATTGTTGCCCTTCCTCTATACGTTGGGCCGTCTCCATTATCTGGGCTAGGCCCACGGGTTGCAAAATGTGCAAGGGCCCTTTGATTTCTTCCTTCAGCCCCTTAACAAAACTCCCTTCCAAAATATGTTCGGGTACCCCACTGACCCGAGATGCCAGTGTCTCCCATTTCAGGCGGTAGTCCTTGACAGTGGTCTCCTGCACCACGGACAACCACTCCTCCGCTGTGGAACCTACTGGAACTGTGCGGAATCGTAACAGCAATAATGTCTTCAACGCCATCCAGGACGTTATCGGCCTCCTTTGATTTTCCCATTGGAACCAGGATAGAGCATCTCCCTCTAATCCAATGATTGCCGCCTCTAGCATGTGTTCCTCTGACATCCTGTTCAGAAGAAAGAAACGCTCGACTCTGAATATCCAGTTGTTGGGATTGTCGCCGGAGAACAACGAAAGCTCCATTCGTGGTGGCCGGTAGTCTCGACCGTGTGGGTGTTCTGGCGAAGGCCACTGATCGGACCTGTGGAAGTGAGGATGGGAAGATGGACCTGGAGCATTTGTAGCCGGTCCCGCTGCCGACGAATTCTCTGCCTCTACCGCCTTCCACTGTCTGTCGATGCTAGCTGCAGTCGTCTCTGGTCGGGGCTGCCCAGCTGCTTGGAAGAACTGAGTCATTTGAGCCACCATGAAGTCCATTTTCTTCTGCATTGAAGCAAATTCCGATTTCAACGCATCCATCTCTTGGGGTAAGTGCTGGAAATCAGATCGAACCCCCATCAATTCCGACCGAAACCCCAACTGTAGATCTTCCAATCGCTCCTCGATAACCTCCATAGGTGCGTCCTTTTTTGGTCCCATTAGAAGAAGGGCTCTGGTACCAATTTGTTAGGCAAACTCCTGCAAAAAGAATAACAACACGCACAGATATGGGAACCCAGAAATAATATCCACTGTATATAAATCTTCCCCTGGAATTCGAGAGCCAGGAAATCTCTCCTCAGTCCATACAATTCATAAAATACGCACAAAAGAAAATCCCTTCACCCAATACAATGTTTATTTACTATTTGCTTTAAGTGCACCATACCCCTTGCACCTAAATCTAATAGAATAAAACCCTCCTAACCATATTTCAGCCACGTGTCTCCCTTGCTTTCCTCTCTGCTCTTGTGTACACGTATGTGATAGGTGGTCTATCAGTATGTTGATGATATAGTCGTCACTGGTAATAACACCGAAGATATGAATTCAATCAAAGAAATGTTGGCAAAAGAGTTTGAAGTCAAGAATCTCGGCACACTCGAGTATTTTCTAGGGATGGAATTTGCTTGAAGCAAGAAGGGTATTTCTGTGTCCCAAAGAAAATATACTCTTGATCTTCTAAAAGAGATAGGTATGCTTGGAAACAAGCCAAGCAAAACTTCAATTGAGCTCGGAGACAAAAAGAGGATGTTTGAAGGAAATCCAATTGACATAGGAAGGTACCAACAACTAGTAGGAAAGCTAATCTACCTCTCACACACCAGACCAGATATCGCCCTCCCAATAAATCTTGCCAGTCAATATATGCATGATCCGTGTCAAGGACATCTCAATGTAGTATATAGAATTCTGAGGTATCTTAAGCATATTTCACGTAAAGGTCTTTTCTTCCAAAAGACAACTGAAAGAAAAGTTGAAGCGTTAATAGATGCAGATTGGGCTGGGTCAGTTGATGATAGAAAGTCTACATCTGTGTATTGTACAGTGGTATGGGGCAATGTGGTAACATGACGTAGTAAGTAGCAAATAGTGGTTGCTAGAATCAGTACGGAAGCAGAATATAGAGCCATAGCCCATGGAGTGTGAAACAATATGGATCAAACGCCTATTAGAGGAGTTGAAGATTGAGTATAAAGCCCCTATTCAGTTTTACTGTGATAACCAGTCTACTACCATCAATATTGCCCATAACCCTATACATTATGACAGAATTAAACACGTTGAAGTGGATCGACACTTTATTAAGGAGAAGACTGATGGAGTAATTATCAGCATTAAATATGTCCAAACAGATCATCAATTGGTTGATATTCTCACAAAATGGTTATTTGAACGATTATTTGATTTCCTAGTATACAAGTTTGGGCTCATCAATATCTATAATCTAGCTTGAGGGGGAGTGTTGACAAATAGGAAAATCAAATCCTAAAGGTTTGATCTTTTACTTCCCTGATTTATAGGATTTTTTATTATTCTGTAATCAAAGCCTCGATATGTTTGTAGCCTATACAATACTAGCCCTAAGTTGTAATTTAGAATCATCAGAAAATATATACAGAAATAGAAAGGTGATTAGTTCTCACCATTTTTCACAGGTTGCTTTCACCATTTTCTATTGAATTTACAAATATTAAGCTTCTGGTTCTGTAACTCAGAGACATATGTATTTTATTCTATGGGCCAAACAAACTATTATGCTCTAGGGAAATTTATTTAGCTTAGAAAAAAGTATTTGTTTCAGTGAAAATGATCAAATATGTTATTGATAGTAGAATTGAACAATTATTGATTCAATTATTTTGAAAAGGATAACTGGAAATCTATCTATATTATTGTTAGTCTGTTATATAGTATACCAGAAAAATAAAATAAATGATAAACAGTATATTAGGTGAAAGTATATTGTATTTATATTCATTGAAAAAGGCAGAACTACTCTCCCTTTTATAGATAAGATACAGCGGCAGCCTATATAATAAAGGTACTAGGTCTACATCATTTTAGGAATCTAATAATTTCCCCTATACTTACAAAATATACAGCCACACCTCTATAAGAATGAGGAAGTAGATTTCCCTGATTTGATTGTTTTCTCCCCAAACAGCTTCACTAGAAACTGATTCCATTGGGTCCATGCGTGTTTCGATTTGGGTGTGAAATAGCTGCATTTTCATTTTTCTCTTGGCAGTGTATTGAATTGTACCTATATAGTGCTAATTTTGTCTCACCAATAAATGAAGTTCTAAAATGGTAATATGTATTACAGGGTGATTTCCTGGTCCATTTTATGGATATAGCCAAGGATGAGCTGATAAAAAAGGTTGATGAGATTTCTGTGGAAAAGCTGCAGGTTTGGTCCTTACCTTTCACACATCTTTCACATAAAATGTATATATCTCTTATAATATTGGGGCTTTAATGACTGGTTTCTTTGCTGAAGTCTCTGCTAGACCTAGCTTTGCGTACTACAGCAGCTGCAGCTGATCCTTGCCATGAGGACTTAACGTGTTGTGTGGTAAACAACTCATTCTCCTGTTTACAACTGAGAAACTTGTTTTTTTACTTTTCGTAAATCCGCATCTATTTTTTTGTTTCAGGAAACATGTTCTTTGCTCAAAAGACTAGGCACTCTCAAAGATATTGAAAATAGCAGAAATGCTCTCGATGGTAATGGCCTAGAGGAGCCAGTAAATGTAACCGGACTTGAGACACTTTCATTGAGTTACAAGGTCTGTTTCGAGTTGGCATTTTCTTTCATCATTTTTATCTTTTTCTGTAATTAAGTTGAAAAAAACAATATGAGGAGGCCACCCTTGTTTTCTAGTTCAAGTTTTTGATGTGTCTACCAAAAGACTGTCTAGCCACGTGAGTCTAGCTGAAGTGGTTGGGGCCCAAGTCCCCATAATGTATATAAAAAATCAAATGATTGTGCCTAGCAGTTACTGGTCTGGGATAGTGATAAACCTGCCCTACGTGTAGTCAACAAAGAGGGTAATTTCTGTATATTATTTCTCATAAAAAACCATGTATTTAACATGTACAAGGATCCCTTAAAAGGGAAATAAAATCAAATAATAATGACAGAATAAAACTCTTAACTATACCCTACAAATATGGAACAATAAATTACAATAGCTGACTTACAGCCACACAAGAATAATACTAAAAATAGAATGATTTTCTTACACTCCCCCTCAAGTTGGACTAAAAATATTCTCCATAGCCAGCTTGCCAGTTAGAAAATCAAACTGTGTTTTACATAATCCTTTTGTAAAGATATCTGCCACTTGTTGTTCAGTAGGGACATAAGGCATACAAACTTGACCACTGCCAATTTTCTCCTTAATAAAGTGCTTGTCTACCTCAACGTGCTTTGTGTGATCATGAAGTACTGGATTATGGGCAATTGCAATTGCTGCCTTGTTGTCATAGTACAACTTCATGGGAGTTGACTGTGATGACTTCAGTTCTTCAAGCAATCTTTTTATCCAAATCATTTCACAGATACCATGAGCAACAACCCTGAATTCAGCTTCAACATTGCTTCTAGCTACCACAGTTTGTTTCTTGCTTCGCCAAGTAACTAGATTCCCACCAACAAATGAGCAATAACCTGATGTAGATCTTCTATCTACTATACTTCCAGCCCAATCTGCATCGGTATAAGCTTCAATTTCTAGGTGTCCTTGTGGTTTGAACAAGAGACCTTTCCCAGGCGTTCCCTTAAGATACCTTAGAATTCTGTGAACAGCATCGAAATGCTTTGAACCAGGTGAATGCATAAACTGACTTACCATGCTCACAGAGAAAGCTATGTCTGGCCGTGTATGGGACAAATAAATTAGTCTCCCTACTAATCTTTGATACAACTCCTGGTCCTTCACATTCTTCAAATCTACAGGTTGAAGTTTAACATTAGGTTCACTAGGTGTTTCAGCAGGTTTGCAACCCATCATACCTGTCTCATTGAGAAGATCCAGTACATACTTACGCTGGCTAACAAAAATACCTTCTCTGGACCTTGCAAACTCCTTTCCAAGAAAGTAGTTCAAATTACCCAAGTCCTTGATTTCAAACTCTTCACCGAGTCTTCTTTTCAACTTTTCGAGTTCACTAGAATCATCCCCAGTGAGCACAATATCATCCACATATACAATTAGAACAGCCACTGTACCTTCTTCTGAATGTTTGTAGAACATTGTGTGATCTGCTTGACTCTGAGTATACCCATAACACTTTAACACCTTTCCAAAACGTTCAAACCAGGCTCTAGGAGATTGCTTGAGTCCATATAAAGACTTTCTCAGCTTGCACACTTTTCCTACTCCATGGTGATCTTCGAATCCAGGTGGAAGACTCATAAACACTTCATCTTCTAGATCTCCATTAAGAAAGGCATTTTTAACATCTAACTGGTGTAAAGGCCAATTAGAGTTGACTGCTAGAGATAATAACACGAATGGAATTAATTTTAGCAACTGGAGCAAACGTTTCTTGATAATCTATTCCATGTGTTTGAGTAAATCCCTTAGCCACAAGCCTAGCTTTGTATCTCTCAACACTTCCATTAGCTTTGTATTTTATTGTAAACACCCACTTACATCCTACAATTTTCTTCTCTCTTGGCAACACTACAATTTCCCAAGTACCATTCTTTTTTAGAGCATTCATTTCCTCAAACACTGCTAGCCTCCAATTCGGGTCATCTAGTGCTTCCTGAATATTTCTAGGCACAACCAGTTCAGAAATTTTAATAGTAAATGCTTTATAGGGTTCTGATAGGTGATCATAGGATATGTATTTGGCAATAGGATGTTTGGTACAGGCACGGGTCCTTTTTCTAAGAGCAATAGGAAGATTATCTACTTCAAGATTTTCTGGGGCCAACTCTGGGGTAGGCTTAGGATCAGAATTTGAATTTAAAATAGATTGAGATGGCTGAATAATATGTGGAT
The DNA here is from genome assembly GCF_963169125.1 of Humulus lupulus. NCBI lineage: Eukaryota > Viridiplantae > Streptophyta > Magnoliopsida > Rosales > Cannabaceae > Humulus > Humulus lupulus. The sequence continues at coordinate 129,060,325 of NC_084799.1, forward strand.
TTGAATCATAAATAGGAATAGAAGATGAAGAATTACTTGGAATACTTGAAGCACCATTGTCCAGGGCTGGCAATTGACTAGGCGCAGGGATGATAACATGATCTCGAACTCTTTCAGCGACATTCTTCCTTGAATATACCACAGGTTCAAGGTTGTTACGATTTTTAATTAATCGTAGCATTTCTTTTTCTGACAAACCAATTTCAGATTCAACAATTATAGGATTAATCTCCTTAATACTAGTGTCAAAAGTTTTACGTAAAGGTTGAACAGTTTCCCAAAAATTTGATTCCACTAAATTCTCCCCTGAATTAAATTTTTCGAAAAATAAGGGATATTTTCCACAAACAACACATCCATAGTTATATAAACACGTTCAGTAATAGGATTAAAGCATTTATATCCTTTTTTATTAGGAGGATATCCCAAAAAAACACATTTTTCAGCTCTAGGATCTAACTTAGACCTAGACCTTTTAGGAATGTGGACATAAGCAGTACAACAAGAAATTTTCAAAGGTAAATCAAAATGAATCCTAGAATCTGGAAAGAATTTTTTGAAACTTTGCAATGGAGTAATATAATTCAAAATCTTGGTAGGCATCCTATTTATCAAATAAGATGCAGTAAGAATAGCATCACCCCATAAATATTTTGGAATCTGCATATAAAACATCATAGCACGAGCTGTTTCTAACAAATGTCTATTTTTTCGTTCAGCTACACCATTCTGTTCAGGTGTATCTGGACAAGTAGACTGATGTAAAATACCTTTTTCTTTTAAAAAATTTCCAAGAATTTTATTAAAGTATTCAGTTCCATTATCAGTTCGTAAGATGCTGATTTTTGTTTGAAATTGAGTTTCAACCATTTTGTAAAAATCTGCTCCACTTCATTGTTTTCTTCCATCAAATAAACCCAACAAAGACGAGTATGGTCGTCTATAAAAGTTACAAACCATTTTTTTCCAGAATTAGTGGTGACTTTAGATGGTCCCCAAACATCACTATGAAAAAGATAAAAATGTTTGGAAGAATGATAAGCAGTTTTAATATAAGATTTACGTTGGCTTTTGGCCAATAAACAACTTTCACATTGAAAAGACAAAGGATTCAACTTTTTAAACAAAGTGGGAAACAAATGTTTTAAATAAGAAAAACTAGGATGACCTAGCCTATAATGCCAAATCATTATTTGATCATAAACAAAAGAAGAACTGGTGCTACTAAGCCCTTGAGCAATTTTACTCTTAGAAATATTATCTTCAAAATAATAGAGACCATTTATCATCCTAGCACTGCCAATCGTCTTCTCCAAACTCTGGTCCTGAAAAAGACAATAAGATTCATGGAAGATTACACAACAATTAGAATCCCTTGATAATTTACTCACAGATAGAAGATTGCAGGTTAGATTAGGAACATGAAGAACAAATTTAAGATCTATTCCTTCAGATAATCGTATAAGACCTTTTCCTACAATAGGTGAGAAATTACAATCTGCAATTCTAACTTTTTTATCACCTGAACAAAGTATATAGGAGTCAAACAAATTAGAAGAATTTGTCATATGATCAGAAGCTCCGGAGTCAATTACTCAAGGAGCATAAGCTGGAAAGAAACAATTTAAAGCATTTATTTCTTTACCTGATTCTGCAGAAACATTAGGGATACCAGATGAGGACGAAGTGGATTTCAGCAATGCATGAAGTTGAGCCATATGCTCCTTAGTGGAAGGACTAGCCTCGACTTCATTTGTAGTAGGGGTGCGACTATTTCTTTCAGCCTTGCTCTTCCAATTCGCTGGTTTTCCATGGATTCTCTAGCAGGTTTCTCGAGTATGGCGAGGTTTATGACAGAAATCACACCAAACACAGGGTTTCTCATAAGGTTTTGGCAGATGTGAAGTGTTCTTACTATAGCCTCCTCCAACAGCAAGGGCTGATCCTTCAAGAGTAGCGCCTCCTCCAACAGCAAGGGCTGATCCTTCAATAGTAGTGCCAATAACCTTTTTTCCCAGCATAACACTCTTACTCTCCTCTCTTCTAACCTCAGAAAAAACTTCACCAATAGAAGGTAAGGGCTGCCTTCCAATAATTCTCCCCCTTACCTCATCAAACTCAATGTTGAGACCAGCCAAGAATTTATAAATCTGGGTTTTCTCAATTGTTTTCTTATGGGGTTCACCATCTTCCACAGATTTCCATTAATAGGTATCGAAGAGATCCAAGTCTTGCCATATTCGCTTCAGCGAATTAAAATACTTCGTAACGCTGTTCTCGCCTTGCTTTATTTCTCCAAGTTTAAGGTTCAATTCGAATACTTGAGAGTGGTTTTCGAGATCAGAATACATCTCGATAACATTGTCCCAAAGTTTCTTTGCTGTAGGATAGCACATATAATTCGAGCTGTTATCCTCCATATAATTAACAAGCCATGCCATAACCATAGAATTTTCAGCATCCCAAGTGTCGTAGGTTGGATCTGCCTCTGCTGGAGCCTTTTTCTCACCATTCAAATACCCCATCTTTCCTCGACCTCTCATATACATCTTAACCGATTGATACCATCTCAGAAAGTTGTCACCATTCAAGCGAATAATGGTAATTTGGACAGAGTGGGATTCAGCAATGGTAGATTTGGTTGGAACAATAGTGGTCTCGGAGGGATTGATTTTTGTGGTGGCTGACTCGCTGCTATCAGACATAGTGGAGTGGGATTAGAGAGAGGCAGGCTGCGATTAGGTTTTAGGGTTGCGTGTTTGCTCTGATACCAAGTCAACAAAGAGGGTAATTTCTGTATATTATTTCTCATAAAAAACCATGTATTTAATATGTACAAGGATCCCTTAAAAGGGAAATAAAATCAAATAATAATGACAGAATAAAACTCTTAACTATACCCTAAAAATATGGAACAATAAATTACAATAGCTGACTTACAGCCACACAAGAATAATACTAAAAATAGAATGATTTTCTTACACGTGTATACCAGAGGAGACAATAGAAAATAATGGAAAAGAATTAAGTCCTAGTTGGCTTTAGTTTAATATTATATCTTTTGTATTTTAATTCTTGTATCTAGTTGGCTTTATTCTTTATTTTGATTGGCTGAGCGGTCTTATTTTTGGGAAGTCTATATATAGGGAGGGGAAGGGAATTGTAAGGGGAGGTGTGAAGATAGAAGTAAGACTTTGGTGGAGAGAATAGCCCTCTCGAAAGGCTGTGCTAGGAGAGTTTTGAGCCTCTCAAATGCTCAGTTGTAAACATGTCATTGTTATTAATAAAGTTGTTCTTTGAGGAATTCCATTCTTGGATTTTGAAACAAAGATAGAATTATTCTTACCTAAGAAAGATCTATCAATTTGGTGTTGTGAACAGCGGACATGGGACCCAAGAAGAGTGATTCGGTCAATGTTCTGGAGGAAAATATGGAGCCATTGAAGACTGAGCTTTCTGAAATCAGGGGGTCTATTAATGATTCAATTCAACAAATGGGTCGACAGATACAAGAACAACTCCAAGAATCGCTCCAACAATCTCTCCAATAGACGCTACAACAACAATTTAAAACTCTCTTGAGTATGCAAGAAAGGTCAAGAAACCTCCAAGAACCACGGGAAGGGGGAGTACAAGTTTCTGACAGTCAACAAAAGGAGGGCAATAGGGTATTTGATATGCCATTTGAACCGCAGCACAGTGAAGTACAAGCAGAACGCAGAAGAGAGACCATGGGGACATCACCAGCAAGTGGATTTCAAGAAAATCGTGGTTCAGACCGAAATTCCTTTGATAGGGGAACTCAGGGGACTCGATTCAGGCATGAGAATCGACTGAAGAGATTAAAAATGCCACAATTTGATGGGGAAAATCCGGATGGATGGATCATGCAAGCAGAGAGGTTCTTCACTTGTAATGACTATGACGAGGATGAGAAGGTTGAAGCTGTGTTTATCACATTTTCTGGAGATGCATTGCTTTGGTATAAATACGAAAACAATAAGAGAGCTATCCATAGGTGGGAGGAAATGAAAAGATTGGTGTTACGACATTTCCGGGACACCCAAAACGGCAATCTACATGACCAATTTCTGACTATTCGACAGGAAGGAACTATGGCTGATTATAGGAGGAAAGTTGTTGGCACCATTAAAGGATATAGACCCGGCTTGTAGCTGAGCACTTTCATGAATGGGTTAGTTCCGTCTTTAAGGGCCGAGTTGCGCATCCAGTGACAATGGAATGTAGATGAAGCCATGGACATTGCTCAAGACATTGAAGACAAAAATAAGGCCAAGAAACAACGGTTCTCTGCTTTCCAACGCACGGTCCTACAAGAAACTTCAACAAGAATGGAAATGCCACCAGCTCGAACTTCATGACCAATTCCAATACCGATGTACGAAGGCTCAGTGATTCTGAAGTCCAGCAAAAGTGTCAAAAAGGCTTATGCTTTCGTTGTGATGACAAGTGGTCACTGGGGCATCGCTGCAAAAAGGAGCTCCAAGTCGTAATGACACCCGACGAAATTGAGGAAACCATATCGGATCAAGATTCGGAAGAAGAAAGAGAAGAAATCGTGAGGTTGGATTCCATAGAAGTTAACAAAACTATTGAAGTCTCCCTCCAATCTGTGGCAGGATTATCCATCAATAAAACCATGAAAATCAAAGGGCAGCTTGGGTCAGCTGATGTTGTCATCCTCATCGACCCCGGGGCTACCCATAATTTTATATCAAGGGCCCTAATATCCAAGCTACATATTCCGGTGTCTAAAACTAAAGAATATGGGGTCACCTTGGGAAATGGAGAGCTTATGCAGTGTGATGGGGTTTGTAAAAATTTGAATGTCCACTTTCAAGGAGTTGAAATTTGGGACGATTTCCTACCATTACAGCTTGGTAGTGCTGATATTATCCTTGGGCTGCAGTGATTAACTACATTGGGAATGACAAAAGCTGATTGGAAATTACAAACTATGTAATTTCAACTTGGACAGAGAAGTGTAATAATTAGAGGCGATCCTTCCCTTGGCAGATCCTTAGTTTCTCTCAAGGCCTGATTAAAACAATACAAAATGAGAAACATGGAGTATTACTGGAGTTGAATCATGTTACGATGGAGAAAGATGCCTTTGAACCCTACATTCTAGATTTCCTATCCAGCTTCATTACTAAATTTAATGATGTTTTTGAAATACCTGTAGGACTGCCACCAGCCCGTACACATGAGCATGCCATCACTCTTGTTCCAAGAGCTGCATCGATTAGTGTACGACCTTACCGTTATCCTTATGCACAAAAAGCAGAAATTGAGAAGCTGATATCCGAAATGTTGACAGCAAAAATTATACAACCGAGCAATAGCCCATTCTCTAGTCCTCTGTTGTTAGTTAAGAAAAAAGACGGGCCTTGGAGATTTTGTATCGACTACAGAGCCTTGAATAAAGTGAAGATACCAAATAAGTATCCAATTCCCGTGATAGATGAATTACTTGATGAACTTAATGGTGCTCTCATTTTTTCCAAACTGACCTTAAATCAGGGTACCATCAAATAAGGGTTAGATCTGAGGCACGATGGCCACTACGAATTTCTGGTAATGCCATTCAAATTAACAAATGCTCCAGCAACCTTTCAATCCCTCATGAACGATGTTTTCCGACCATATTTGTGCTAGTTTTCTTTGACGACATTTTAATATACAGTCGAACAAAAGAACTGCACCAGCAACATTTAATGGAGGTCATGGAAGTATTGCGACACCACAAACTATATGCTAACCTAAAGAAGTGTGCCTTCGGCCAAGCACAAGTGGAATACCTCGGCCATATAATTTCTCACCAAGGAGTTAAGGCTGATCCTATTAAAAATCAAAGCTATGATGGGGTGGCCGATACCTAAAACTATTAAAGCTCTCTGAGGATTTTTGGGCTTAATAGGATACTATAGAAAGTTCGTCACCAACTATGCTAAAATAGCTCAACCATTGATTGACCAACTAAAGAAAGACCAATTCTTGTGGGGTCTAGAAGCAAAACAAGCATTCCGCAACCTACAACAAGCAATGACTACAGTGCCAGTGCTAGCTTTACCTGATTTTTCCCAGCCATTCGTTATCGAAACTGATGCTTCAGGACATGGTTTAGGAGCTGTTCTTCAACAAAACCAGAAATCAATAGCTTATTTCAGCCAAGTTTGGGGGTTCAGGTACGAAAAAAATCCATCTATGAAAAAGAATTAATGACCATAGTTTATGCAGTGACCAAATAGCGACCTTATCTCTTGGGTTGCAAATTTCGAGTACGAACCGATCAAAGTCTGAAGTTTCTTTTGGGACAGCAAGTTATCAGTTCAGAGTATCAAAAATGGGTTTCCAAGCTGATGGGAATGGATTTTGAGATCGAGTACAAACCAGGAACCAGCAATAGAGTGGCTAATGCACTCTCCCGACAAAGTGAATTAGCTACGGTGGACCACTTATTTGTTTCAGAATGATAACTATGGCCCGAATTAGCTTCGGAAATAGCAGCTGATCCAGTACTCTAGCAGCTACTTCATGCTCTTCAAACTGGTACAAAAAACCATCATGTTTTCCACTTACACAATGGCCTACTCCACTATAAGAATCGCCTGGTTACCCCAAAAAAATCGCACTTAATTCCACAGATATTGGAGGAATTCCACAGCACTCCATTCAGTGGGCATTCAGGAGAGCTTAAAACTTATAAACGTTTAGCAGCCGAATTATTTTGGGAAGGTCGTGAACAGATGTCCATAATTTTGTGCAGCAATGTACGGTGTGTTGGCAAAATAAATTGCTCACTACAGCTCCAGTCGGGTTACTACAGGCTCTTGCCCTTACGGCCCAAGTTTGGGATGAGATTACTATGGATTTTATTGAGGGCCTTCCGACATCAGAGAGGTGGAACACTATTCTTGTGGTTGTTGATCGACTCTCGAAATATGCTCATTTTATCAAGCTCAAACACCCATTTTCTGCTCCTACAGTAGCAGAATTCTTTATGAGGGACGTGGTCCGTTGACATGGTCTACCCTAGTCCATTATCTCAGAGAGAGATAGGATTTTTCTGAGTAACTTTTGGACCCATCTCTGTAAGTTACAGGGTACTACTCTTAAAAGGAGTACAGCTTACCACCCACAGATAAATGGGCGATCCGAAGTTCTCAATCGATGCTTAGAAACCTACCTTCATTGCTTCAACTACCAGCAGCCAAAAAAATGGTCCAAATGGATGGCATGGGCAGAATATTCCTACAATACTTCACACCATTCTTCACTCAATTGCACCCCTTTTAAAGCTCTTTATTGCAGGGATCCTCCATCATTAATTCCTTACAAAAAGGGGACGGCTGTAATATTTTCTGTTGACGGGCTATTACTGTTTTGGGATGCCATATTAGACGACCTCCGGATGCACCTACTTCGGGCACAATTCTAGATGAAGCTCCAAGCAGACAGGAAGTGTTGACTTGAAGAATTTGCAGTTGGGGACATGGTTTTCCTCAAACTAAGACATATCGACAACAGTCCCTTGCTCGATGTCCCAATGACAAACTTTCTGGTTGATATTATGGTCCTTTTTCCGTTATTCAACGCATTGGTCCCGTCGCTTACAAGCTGCAACTACCAGACCATGCCCGAATCCATCCCATTTTCCATGTCTCTCAGCTCCGCTGCGCCATAGGTCCAGCTCCAAGTGCCGCTACAATCCCTCCTCAGTAGACAACCGACTTAGAACTCCACGTGGAACCAGAGGCGGTCTTGGATCAGCGATTTGATACTCCAACAGCCGACTACCCTTCTGAAGTCCTCATCAATTGGAAATCCTTACCTGACTTTGAAGCGACATGGGAACCATTTTCCACCATCAACGGACAGTTTCCCCTATTCCACCTTGAGGACAAGGTGAATGTTATTGGGGGTAATGATAAACCTGCCCTACGTGTATACCAAAGGAGACAACAGAAAATAATAGAAAAGAATTAAGTCCTAGTTGGCTTTAGTTTAATATTATATCTTTTGTATTTTAATCCTTGTATCTAGTTGGCTTTATTCTTTATTTGGATTGGCTGAGCTGTCTTATTTTTGGGAAGTCTATATATAGGGAGGGGAAGGGAATTGTAAGGGGAGGTGTGAAGATAGAAGTAAGACTTTGGTGGAGAGAACAGCCCTCTCGAAAGGCTGTGCTAGGAGAGTTTTGAGCCTCTCGAATGCTCAGTTGTAAACATTTCATTGTTATTAATAAAGCTGTTCTTTGAGGAATTCCATTCTTGGATTTTGAAACAAAGATAGAATTATTCTTACCTAAGAAAGATCTATCAGATAGCTGCTAAGAGTTGATCTTTCTGTAAGAAATCTTTAGTGGAGCAGTGATTTTAATTTATTACCTTCTCCAGTCAACTGTTCTGGAGATGCCACCAAAAAAATAATCTGGAGTTGCACATTTCCCCCGTTTTGTGCTTGTACAGACTATTGAATGTCATAGTGTACCATTACTGCATAAATTATATTGGTGATATTGTTGAAACTTGGAGAACCTTATTGGGTTTTCGGTTTTATTTTCTTCAAACTAATGCCATGGATTAGTTTTTGGAATGTGAATAAATTCCTGGGTGTAACCCTTTTCAAATGTGACCGTGTTCATACAAATATGAAACTGACTGAGTTCACTATGAATGTTGTCTCTCTCTCTTTTTCAGGTTCGATGGCCATTGTCGATAGTTATCTCTAAAAAAGCTCTAACTAAGTATCAGTTGATTTTCCGCTTTCTTTTCCACTGCAAACATGTTGATCGTCAGCTTTGTGGGGCTTGGCAAGTGCATCAAGTATGATATACTCCTCTATCAACTTTGTATTTCTGAGGACAATTAGCACTTTCCCTTTTATCTTTTCTAATTTAATGACTGCAGGGAGTTCGTAGCCTTAAAATGCGTGGAACTGCCATTCCCAGATCATCATTGCTCTGTCGCAGCATGCTTAAATTTATTAACAGCCTTCTACACTATCTAACATTTGAGGTGCATCCAAATCTCTCTCTCTCTCTCTCCTTTTTTTTTCATTGAATTCTCCTTTATGGTTTCATTTAAAACACAAATCACCATTCTGTTCTGTTTAAACTGTGTATTCCACTCATTTAATTTAGTTCCTTTTCGCATCACTTACATCTGCTGCACTCTTCATTTTACTTTTATTTTACCCCTCTCTGTTTGTTAACTTTTACATTATAAATCTTTGCTGAACCATATTGGTAGAAACCTGTAGGTTCATAGCTCACAACAGATCAACAAGAAAAAAAATAGGTAAAGTGGTAGAGTTACTATTGATATCCCCATTGTAACACCTAGGTATTCGAGACACCCAATACTTTCCCAAGAGCTGCTGTTCATTTCACTACAATTCTCATGATCCCCTCATTCTTCTTATGCTTACATATACTATATTCCAGCTCATCTACTACTCACTACAATGACTTATATACCCCTCTGTAATCTATATGCTATCAATATCCAGGATCTATCACATAGGCTAAAAATTGTGGCCTAGATAATTGCTACACAATTTGTGTACATGTTATGACACTAACATGTTGACACATTGTCTAGTTGTTGAATCTGACAATAGCAGTGCATTAGTCTATTAACTGCTATTTTGTATTTTGAGAAAGTGTTGCATGCAAGGATTTAATTTGTATTGAAGAGATGAGCTGCTAGTTTAGTATTGGTAGATTTCTGACCTATTAATTTATAGGATATCGATATGGGGTTCATTTTATCATGTTTTTCCTGACATATGGTTTCCCTTAGTATTGAGGATTTTACTTGCATATTGTATGAATCTGGAATTCATTTTATCACGTGTTTCCTGAAATATGGTTTCCCTTAGAATTGAAGATTTTACTTGCTTGCAGCCTTGACAAAGTAATTGCTTTCAGGTTCTTGAACCAAACTGGCATGTGATGCATAATAGACTTCAGTCGGCAAAGAGTATAGATGAGGTCAAGTCTTCCTTCACAGAATTTTATTTGACATTCTGTTAGATGAGGCTCCTCTGCTCCCACATGTTGCTGCTCCGCATGTTTCTCACATGGTTCTTTCTTAAGCAGGTTATCCAGCACCATGACTTTTTTCTTGACAAGTGTCTGAGAGAATGTTTGCTTCTTTTGCCTGAGTTACTCAAGGTTAGTTCTGTATCTATTTTTACTTTTGAGTGCTGATATTATTACTTAATAAATTCCTCCAGATAAATCCATAGGCTTGTGCTTTCAGATAACCAGTTGCACATAGGTCATGAAAAAGTGAACCTTTAAATAAAATATACAAATGGGCTTATATAGTTTGAAAATTCAGATTAGCAAAAATGAAATTTTCCTTGTGGAAGCATATTAGTGAGTAAAGCATTGAGTTTCTCGCCAAATCTTAATTCAAGCATCATCTCATGTTCTGATTTCTCGTTACAACTTGCATTCCCTGTAGTTTTCAATGAAAGTAGAAGATGGAAACAGAATGAATACTCGTATAGAATAGGATTAAACCTTTCGCTAACTTTACACTAGGGCCTACAATAATTTTTAGTGGCTTTATGCTTTTGTTGTAATTTGATGAGCAATAACAAATTCTTAAAATGCAGAAAGTGGAGAAACTGAAATCTCTATGTGTACAGTATGCTGCCGCAACACAGTGGTTAATAACATCTTCTATCGATATTCCCAGCATAGATGAATCATTTGATGATTCAAAAGTGTCAGAAAATTCCAAGCAACTGAAGTCACGGAGCCCATCTCATGCACTAAAATTAAGTTCCAGCAATACAAATGTCACAGATGCCATACTGTAAGTAAAAAATTTTGGTCACTTGCATCCCCACCTAAGCAAATATTTATTCTCTTACACTTAAAATTGCAGCAATTTTGAGAGGGAATTCAACACGGAGCTTCAGAGCCTTGAACCAATTCTTAGCAGTAGTTCCCAAGCAGAGCCACATCTGACCCACCTAGCACAGTGGATCTTAGGCGTTGGAAATGAGCAATGAATTTATGAAGATCCTACACTACCTTGAGTTGCTACACTGTTAACAAACTGTATATATATTTTCTCTGCGATGGACTTGTGCATGTGTGTAGAATATCTAGTTCAAGAGTGAGTCAGATGATTTTTTTTCGAAAGTAAAAGTTTTCTTTGTGCGATGGACATGTAAAATGATCTGTCTTCTTCACATTTGGCTACCAGTGTCATTCTCATTGTTTATAAGAGCGCTTTTTATTCGCCTTTCAGTAGAGATGGACAATTTCAACAGTAAAAAATCCAAGTATATAATTAATTCTGTGGAATTAGAGACTATCAACTAATTTATTGGAGTTGCTATGGACACCCTTGGTGACCTAACAACACTACTCGATGCTTCTTCCGATTGGAACCCCAAATTTAACTTGAAATTATTTTAACCAACTACTGTATCGGACACCATATGATACCCAGTGTTCAATATATTGAATTAGTGACAAATTGTTGAAGTCATCAATTAGTCAAGTAAATAGGTATGCTGATGTGAAATAAAAAAAAAACCTAGCAGTCCAAATCTCGCATTCACCAGTGTAGATTATAGATAGATTATAGAGAATGATACAACTTGTTCGCTAAATATGTGAATTCTAAATTTCTACACATAATGGGGGGGAAAAATCAATATCATTTTTATTTTATTATCAAGAATTCAAAAGAATTATAAAATTGAATAATAGGGAATTCCAAAAAAAAAAAAAAAACCTGCCCAATCACTAAAATATGCTTGTATAAATACTACATATATAATAAATATAAATATTTAACTGTGACTGATAACAAGTACAATTCAGCAAGCTGAGCTTAATGGGGAAATGCCAGAAACCCTCCAACTCAAATTACCAGCAGAGCAATAATGAAATATATAGTACATATTTATTTCATTAATGCAGAGGTCAATTCAGTTTGTTGCCCCCAAATTGTTCTTCCACACCTGCTTGAATGCCTCAAACTTTGCTACAGTTTAAAAGTAACTAAAATAATAAACAAGAAAAATACAGGTGAATATGCATTTGCATGGGAACTAGACAGCCACGATACGTTGAACAAGCAACACTATATACAATAGCTCATATATCAGTAACAGACAGACAATATAGTTTTATAATTCCTTTTCCTTGTAACCTTCTTATCCCCCCACACAATGCTTTGCCTTCACAATTCCAAAGAAGGGCGAGAACAGGATCTCCTCTCAAACAACCCTCTAGGGTAGTTCTCCACCACAATTATCAAGCATTGACAGAAAGCTCAGGCTCCCCTAGCCTGACGATTTGCAAAGGAAAAGAGACTTACCGGCGTTGCTGGCACATCTGACAGACAGGAGCTGATCTGACATTGGCAAAGGTGCAATGGTCACAAGACCAGTGGCCTGTATCGTCAATGTTTCTGTTCGACTTAGATGTCGTGGCCTTGCTTTTCCCGGCTTTCCCCTTACTACTTGTACCTCCCAAGCTCTTTGTGTTTGCTGTCCTGCTACAGGCACCATGCGAGTCCACATCGGATAGGCCATTCTCTAGAGCTCGAACTAAATTTTCAAAGTAGTTTCGGGTAACGCTGTTGTTGTCAAAACAAAATAAGTAGACAATATGAAAAGTTGTGTTATCTCCTTCATATATGACAATTTCAATTATAAGGACTGAGTATAATCTGACCCATCAAGGACTACAATAAAGCATATGTGCTTAAAGATCTAACTGAATTAAAACGAGACCATAACCAAGTGAAGTATCCTCAATGAAACTGGACCTTCTGATTCAGAGAAAAAAGCCAAGTAAATTTTTGGTTTGGCAACTACCTGGTCAGTCCAGCAAGTTTTGTGCGAAACTCATTGAAGTCTTTTGATTGGCCCTCTGCATTAAGGTAAACATGTAGCTCCTTTTCTGCACATTGATGAAGTCTTTCCAACCCAGACTCTGCCTCACCTGCACAAAAAGCCAAAGTTAAAACTTAAAAGAGGGCAATACAAAGATAAGTTTAGAATCAAGCTCAATAATACTACTAACCTTGCAAGTACTCAAAGAACTGTCTCTTGGCATGTTCATGCTCTGGTAAATAATATCCATAAGCATATGTCCATTTCAAAACACGCCTGCACTCAACGATCTGAAAAAAAAAATAGTAAGGAAAACATTATTTCATTTCTTCGAGTGAAGAAACTGTACCTTGAAATAAAAGTTAAATTATCTTACCTGAAGCCAGGCCTCTGTTATGAACTTTAGCTGTGACTCAGGTTGGCACTGTATGTCACTCAGCTTCTCAAGCTAAAAATTGAATAAATTGTAAAACTTAGATAAGTAACAATAGGAACAGTCTCAGCCAAGTAAATGTAGAACAGGAAAACAAAAAAAAAAATCTGCCTCCCTCCAATCACAGGAATAACACACGGTTTATATATTGAAGATAAATATTGCTTGAGCAAAACAAAAGCAGAAATATCTTATAAATTAGGATAGTTACAACTGAAGAGAACTTATTTGTTGGCAGCAAAGTATTTTTTTTTTTTAAGTGATAAGTAGGCATGAACAGTTAACATACAAAAAGCTAATGTTATAAACAAAATAGGAAAGAGTCGAAATACTGTTCTCTTGGGATATACTTTGCTCAAAAAATAATAAGGCATACTTCTGCAGTGCTATTTCCTTTTCTATTCGAAAAAAAGAACTAAAGATCTAATTCAAGATTGGTGAACCAAAAGAACAACCACTTGAGGGGCATGTCCCACATTTTTATACATTAATAAGAACATGTGCCTTTGCTAATTAGCAATTGATTGAGTTAAAACTCCATGAATCCTAAAAGAAAGTCGTGCATGGTCAAAACTATCAGCCTCTCAAAAATATACAATAAGCATGAGAGAGAGGGGGGTTAAAAAAACCAATAATAATAATATCCACCTATTAATTTAAGTACTCTACAATTTGATCATGAAACTAACAATATATCACTTACATCATAAATATGTATATATATCACATGAAGAAATCTACAATTTGATAGCACATATCACACTAGATCATCACTAAACTAATAATTGGTTCAGAAAAGAGAAAAAAAAAAGTAATAATAATGCTTACATGCACGCTCTGCATTTGCTGTAAGTCTGCAAGTGCTTTTTGCCTAGACTGCAATTAGAATGAAAAATAAGAAATCAGACTCCACCATTACGTATATAATAAAAGAGCAAGAATCCACAGTTCCTTGACAATCTAGCAAGGGTCAAAACAACAAAGAATAACAAACACCACATTCTATTTGTTAAAACCTCACTACAAAGACGAATCAAAGTCAAACTAGCTGATAGGAATTAATTGACTTGTTATAAGAAACGGCTGGTATAAAATACTAAAAAAGGAAATAGCCACAATATATATACCCTTACCAAGTGTTGTATTTTGTTGACCCACTCTGTCTGTAAATGATGTTAGTGGAGTCTGAACTGTATATTAAATAATATCCAGAAACCTATAGTAATTCTGTGACATTTTCATGTCTTGAAATACAAAACTCATGAATTCCTAATTTTCACAACTCACTTTTTGGACCTTGAGTTTGAAAAGAGTCGTCAAGGCAAATGTATGTACCAATTATTGTCACAATTCAAAACTTATGAATTCATAAATGGGTTGATGATGTCTAAATACTAGATGCTTATGATATTCTAGATTACTATGTGGATATGGGTTTATTTGCTATTTCAATTCACTTTAAGTTTGATTTGTAAAATTCAAATTTTGTTTAATTTTGATTTCATTCAGTAAGAACTGCATATTTGACCAGGCCTAATTATATGGACAGGCTATTGGAATTAGTGATAAGAATACATCACTCTCTTATCTTCTTACTCTTCTATTTCTATTTCTAACGCATTCTTCATTGGCCTTCCTTCACTCCTTTTATCTTTTCCCTATATTCCAATCACTAAACTGATCCTACAATTTCTTTTTTAAATTGGTAAATTATTAGCTGAAGTAAAAATTATTATTTTCTACAAAGTAATAAAAGTAAAACATTCCTGCATGAAACATTAGATATAAAGAAGCACCTAAGTAAACACGCAGAACATACATTCAACAAAACATTCCAAAGGTAATTGCAGCTATTACTACAAAGGGATATATCTATTAAATGAACGGGGAATGAAGCGCTTCTGTCAAAAGATAATAAGGTCAAAGTAGAAAGTGGGCTTGAATTTTTTTTATTTTCTTTTGGTGGGATTGGATTGGATAATATTTATCATTTGATTTTGTTGTGAAATTGGAGAGTGATTTTGTTGTAAAATTAGAGAGACTATTAAAAAAAATAATTAATCCTCCTAACATGGGATAGCTTAATCTAATTGCAAAACTTGAGAGATAATTTTATCCTATCCAATCCCTCATTTTTATGTATTGCAGGGTAAGAAAAAAAAAGTTAACAACTTTGCATCCAACTTATTTTCTCCTAATTCTATGTTTATCTCTTCTATTTTTTAATCCAATCCCACTTTCCAAAGGTAAACTAAGGGTACTATTTTAAGGTACATTGTTTCACTCTTTTTTTCCCTTAAAATCAACATTGTCCATGCAGAAAAAAAAAGGAATGCTTCGCATATTGAGTGATCAATTTCTGCTATAAATCATAACAGAAGAATCATCAAAGTAAAAAGGAAAAAAGACTAAATTGAAACGTCAACAACTGAAAGAATATTAGCACATTTGGCGAACTGGTACATACCGATTGGTTAGTTGCCCATCTTTCGTAATAATGAGTATACCTCTCTAGCGAGTTCTTGGCCATCTCTCTTCTTTTCTCAGCTTCATCATACTGTAAAATTGACTCACTTAAATATAGCACCAAAAGTCTAGGGAAACATGTCTCAAGTGACAAATAAACATTTAAGCTGTATTGATATATACCACTCCCTCTTGCTTTGCTGTTTCGTAACGATTGCATGCATAAAAACCACCAGTCCTCTCACCATGGTCCGACCAAGCACCAAGGCAGAGCCTAGAAGCATTAATAAATTCATTAGGATTAAGCAACCACAAGTAAACTTCTTCTTGAAAGGAATTAGTAAGAGAAAAGAAATGGGCCAAAAAAACAAAAGAAAAGAAAGAGATGATACAAATAGAAAATATAATGGGCTTCAGTCATCCATGATAAACAATGTTCTGAACAAAAGATCTCTATTCCTCTAGAACCAGTAATTCAATGATTCACATGACAAAAGGCATTCACATATACAAATGACATTAACTAAGAACAAAAGAGTAATGCAACAAAACACCCCTTCCTAGAATTACAAAATGCAAAAAGTTAATTAGCAAACCTGTAATTCCAATTAAACTGAGTTCTATTTACAGTTGCAAAGAATCTTACCAACAAAACTCAAATTTACAAGGTGGAGTGCAAGTAATATGCATACACCCTTGGTTTTTCTCAATCGGCCGTTTGCACTTTGGACAGGGTTTAGAATTAGCCAATATCCTGAAAATCACCAAAGATGTATAAATTAGAACACAGCATTTTGTACCCAGAGAAGTCTTAATAAAGCATCTTGTAAAGACAGTGAGCCAAGCCATTCATAGATCCTAACTAGACCTAGACATCTTGTATTCATGTCATGATTTGAACCAGCAGTTAAAATTACATTCTCCCTCAAAATAGCCCTGATTTCTGAAATAAGTGATTCATCGCCATAGTCATAATACAAGAAATCCAAGTAGAGGGAAATATGAGAAAACTCACTTCAGAGTAGCCATGACACGACTGAGGAAATCACAATTGGAGAAGAAAAAGAAAAATTAAAGGGGAGAGAGGGGGGGGATAGAAGACCAATGCTGCACGATATGATTCAAATCTATGTTATAAATACCAGCTACAGAGAATAAATGCTTTTTTTATGACTTCTGATTTCACACTCAATCAACCAACCAACTTAGCACCAAAACTTTAACACCTTCAAAACAACTGTATCTTAATGACAAGGTCCCAAATTATCAGTAGCCTAGGGTTTAATGCAAATGGAGAAGCATAACAACAAACAATTAGCAGAAGGATTCTTTGATGTTTGATACTAGGCTATTCATTCAATAGACATCCTATTGCTCGACAGCATCACTAATGTTGTCCACCATCTTTAGAAAAATAGGAAAATTACAATGCAACATAGATTAAAGAGTAAGACCAGACATAATAATTAAAAATCCTGTCCCGTACCAATTCATATTTTCAGATTCAGCACTATTCTTCAAAATCCATTTGGCAACAGTGCCACAATCAACTGGACGGTGAGCTTCCTCAGTGCACTGCAAAGTCAAATTGTAAGATCAGGGTCAGACATTTTTCTTTTCTTTTCTTTTTTTTAAAAAAAAAGGTACTTCTAGGTACCCAAGAGGAATTAAACATGTGATTGAACCAAGCCCCAATTGAGTATTAGGACTGAAAAAAACGACCATAACAATAAGTTCCATAAATTTGAGAAAGTATCCTTTTAGGACATAAACAGTGAGCTAAACAAAATACATCATATCTATGGGACACAATCCACGTATATATATATTGGCACATGTTAAGTTGGAAATTTTTTTGATAATAATTATTAGTTCCTGTAATTTGAAAATTAATATAAAATGGCGTATTGTTATTTGTGAATACTCATTTGGTACTTGTAATTTGTTGACTAAATTTGAGTCAAAGTACTATTTTATACTGGTTTTTAAATTAGAGAGTCCCTGATGATTATTATTGAAAATATTAGGATACCAAAGTTGTATTTTGTTAAAATATAGTATCAAATAAGTATATTCCCTATTTTATTTAATATTGTAAACATAAAAATTGAATATTAATCAAAGAAATTAAATATGTATATGATATACAATTTTTAAATTCAAATTGAAATTCTTTTGTATTTCTTTTTTTTTATTAAAAAATGTAGTGCCACATATGGATCATTTGATAAAACAAAAATAATAAAGATTTCAAAGTTATTATTTTTTGTAGAGTTGTATTTTGAAAAAAGATAATAGTAAATATTTTTGTTGTTTGATATAAGAAGTGATGGGTTAAAGATTGTACAGCTTTCTATTAGTTTTTTTTTAAATAATAGAAAAATTATTATTATACTTTTGTTTTCAAAAATTTGCATCTTAAATAAAGAGAATAGAATATAAAATACATTATTTTATAAATTTAATGAGAATAAAAATAATTTATTTTTGCAATATTAAAACATTGACAAATAATTAAATTATAATTTAGTTATAATAGATAATATTACATATAAATATGTATTATATTTAATCAATCATACATATTTAAATACACATTATATATTAAGTGATAATTTGCATTTTAGATAAAGAGAATATAAAATAAAATAGATTATTTTATAAATTTTACTATTGATATTACATATAAATATGTATTATGTTTAATCAACAAAAATAATAAAATTTTCAAAGTTATTATTTTGTAAAGTTATATTTTGAAAAATGATAATACTAAATAATTTTATTGTTTTCAAAATATAAGAAGTGATTAATTAAAATTGTAGAAATTTATATTACTATTAAAAAAATTATAGAAAAATATTAAATATACTTTTATTTTCAAAAATTTCCATTTTAGATAAAGAGAATAGAAAATAAAATAGATTAAACATAGATTATTAATAAAAAGAGATAATTAAGAGATAATTTTATAAGTTTAATTATTGAAAATAAAAATAATGTTTTTTTTATAACATATATAAAAAAGTTACATATTTAGATAAATATTATATATTAAGTGATATATTTAATTATAATATATTTAGATAAATAGATTTAATATTATAATATTATACATTCATCATTTAATATATATTTTAAATATAGTTAATCAATCATATATACATATTTGGATACACATTTTATTTAATTATAATTATAATTTTGTTAATATTAGCCAAAATAACTTTACCAATGAATAGTAACCATCTTGATATATGTTATAGATCGATAGATTATAGATAGATAGATATGTTATAGATTATAGATAGATATATATTTATATAAACATAGAGCGAGAGAGATTACATTCCAGCAAAAACTGTAGGAGCACCGACAAGTAACATCATAACTTCCACTACCAACCACAAAATCTACAGCATAATCGCAACCTGGAGCTGGACACCATTTGGTCTGCAAAAGTAACCCACAAAAATATAACTTCATATATAATCAACAAACCATAGCCTTTGTTATTTTGGAGAAAATATGAAACAACACTGACTTATAGCATAATTGCGAATAAATGATGTCTCAACAAGAATAATCATCATGTATGTTAAGCAAAAGTAAAGGAAACAAAAAACAATCAACTTGTGTTGAACTTAAAAAATACAAAATATTGAAGTGAAAAAAAGAGAGAAACTGAAGGCTAGGCCAAGAAAATCTACATAAAGAAAATACTAACAAAAAAAAATACATAGAACTTTTAGTCAGATAAATAAGCAATTTTTCTGTATAAAAAAGTCTTGACATATAAAGCTTCAGTGGGAGTTGCAACTCAATTCTACATTTTCATGCATACAATCAACTAAAAAGAAACCATCACTTGGTCACACTCTATATCTTAATTTAAGCATGTTCATCGTCATAAAACCCACTGGAACATGTTTCCAGAGCTGCATTTCTAATTATTGTACAAGAGGGGGGTTTTCCTCAATTCATCAAAGTCCAAAGTTAAATTAATTACCTTCCTATTGTCTTCAACATAAGATCTAATAAAGTAACGACAATATTTCTCCCTGTCTTCATCAGAAGATAAGCCATTAATCATATCTTGACCAACAGCAGCAGCACAAGATGGATCAGGGCATCGCAACATCAAACATCCAGGACCATCATTAATGGCTGTACTAATATAACCTAAAAGAAGGGGTGGGATGAGATGGAAATGTCATATCACAAGAGAAATTTCAAATATAAAAAATAAATAAAATAAAATCGAAACAGAAACCCAGATTGTTAGATATGAAGTGAGCAGTAATGAATTAAACAGACCACTTAGTAGAAAACAAAAGAAAATAGACCAGGAACAGGTACAGGTACAGGTACAAAATAACCAGATCTTAATTAACTACAGCTTCATAATAGGTGGTCAGCACTATCCAATGTTTTTTTAAAAAAAAAATCAATTTTCATTTCACAGTTACTGTTCCGCTCTACTAGAACTTTTTATTTTTTTTTCGTTCTTTCTTTCTGAATTGTATAATATTTTTATAAGAAACTCAACATTCCTACCAATTGTTTGTAGCTAACTGTTAGCATGAATATTAAGTGCACAGACAACCTAGTTAGAGGTTAAAACCTTAAGGGAATCATTGATTTTCCAAGGCAAACAGGCAAATTTGGTTTCTTTGTGGAGAAACTTACTATGCAACAACAAAACAGAGCTAAGCCAGTCTTCCATGATAAATGTCCCAAATGAGATAAAATTAAATATTAGGTTGAAACTACAAAAAAAACTTTAAAACAAGTGACATGGTAGGACTCCAACCATCGGATAAAGAATAGTCACCAAAGTTGCATCTTCAGCCATGAATTATAAAATTCTAAAATTCTTATAATAAATCTTGACAAATTTATAATAAGATTGATCAGAAATTAAGCTTAGAACCCGTAAGTTCAACTGAAAAAATTACTGTTACCAACAATAAGAAGTAAAGTTTCACTCAAGAAACGAACTAGATTCAAATGTAAATAACACATTCTGAAGCAGACCTGTCTGGCGGCACTAAGAAGTAAAGTTTAAATCTGGTAAGGTCAACTAAAATTTTTTTATTTTTTTTTTGAAAAAGAGACAAAGGTCACATGTCCATGAGTGACCTCCTCCCAAATCTTCACAAATTTATAATAAGATTGGGATGAGAGTCAACTAAAAATATTACTTTTACCAACATTAAGAAGTAAGGTTTCACTCAAGAAATGAACCAGATTCAACTATGGTGATGCAGGTAGAATTTTCCTTTATAAGGGCAATCTAGATATAATGTAAATAATACATTCTGAAGCAAACCTGTCCAGCACAAACTACAGAAAGGATGACCACAAGCAGCAGAATGAATCTTATCACGAGGATGGGCTTCAAAACAAATCCCACAAGTCAACTGTCAAAAATTAACGAGCAATTAAAACCTTGTAATCCAGTTTGAGAGTGCACAAAGTCGATGTTTGAGAGTGCACAAAGTCAATAATAAGACATCGCATAACCAGCTTTCCAAAAAAAAAATGCTACTTATCCAACAAACTCAACGTGACAGGCTTACTTCTTTGGCATTAGGATATTCAATAGCTGGTCTCTCCAGAAAGCCAACAGCCCTGCGAACCTTGTCCTCATTTGCAAACCACTCATCATGTACTTTACTAACACTCCTGTTAATAAAATAAATAACAGCTTACTTAGACCAAGCACACACACCAATTCATCATAATAACCTCAACCCTATCAAATAAGAATGGAAAATACAAGCTCGGACTTTAAACAAATATAACTGAAAAATAAATAAAATATTTCATGTTTAGCTGTGTTTATAGATCTAGAATCCATATATATATACATAAAAAAAAAGAAAAAAGACCACATAAATTTACCAATTATAGTAGCGGAGCAGTATGCTAGCTGCACCCTTCGGAATAGAAAGCACAGTAGATATCCTCATGATATCTTCCTCCTGACGTTGACAAATATCTTCTTCATTCAAAACTGTATAGTTTTGCTGTGACAAGACAACATAAAATTACATCAGCTATGGCCACTACTAAATATTTAGACAGAAAAGTAGTAACAATTTGTTGGCATCATAATGCCAATACACTTCACCATTCTGAAGTAAACATTTGGCCAGAAGCCAATATGTCATTCCATTTTTAAAGTTGCTAACTTGCTACCATAAACAACTGAACTAGAATTGAACACTTCAACATAATATTCTTATCCTCGACACCATGCTTACAGTTAAAAATGCTTTATAATTGCTAAAGACCTACTCCTATTTCCCTCCAATAACACCTACCTAAAAGCATATATTATTAAACCAGTTCAACAAACATCATACCATGTACAACTTTTGAGAACATACGCCCATTCATCCACTTAGCTTTATACAACAGCTACATGTAAATGTTTAAACATATATCTGTTTTGTCCCATAACAGACAATAAATAAAAAGTTAACAACATTAGTCCCACTTTAATTTCTAAACTTAAAAATGTGTTACTTTTGCCTTCAAAACAAAGCACTATTTCCTTTCACAAGTTATCCAAACAGGAATACCTTAAAGATTTTTTTTATGAGATAGAGAGGATACATTTTCTAATGCACTGCCAAACTAAGCAAATCTGACAGTGACAGTAGCTCATCGTTTCAATATGCACTACTGAGCTATTTTTTTTTTTGTGTGTGGCGGGGGAATACCCCAGAAATTTCCAAACTTTCTTAGCAACCCCAAGTTTGATATTGAGACTCTCTGCTTAACCTACAATATTTGAAGATCATGAAACTATAGCAAAATCTATGAAGGTGCCCAGGAGCAAACCACAAACTTGACCGGTTGAGCTACCCCTCTTGGGTGACTACTTCGCTAAGTGAAGAGAGTCAAGTTCTCTACTCGCCAAATAGTGCCATAAAATCAATCCAAGTATTGTGATACGAACGAAGCAGCCAACCAACACAAACATCAAGCTCAATAATTACTACCACGAACAAGAGTAAATTAAATTTCTATATAAATTAAAATTTTCCGAATACAGTTGAAACATACTTTTCCAAGAATTAGGCAGAAAATCTAATTTAAACAAAAAAACACGTTATAATTAAAATTAAAAGGAACCAATTTGATTCAGAATAAGAAGCACCCAACCAACACAAAAATAAAAAATCAAGCTGAACAATTGCTACCACAAACAAGAGAAAATTAAATTTCCAGAACAATTTTATATAGATTAGAATTTTCCCAATGCAGCTGAAACATCCTTCTCCAATAATAAGGTAGAAAATCAAATTACAAAAAAAAACGTAATAATTAAAATTAAAAGGACGCAATTTGCAAATTCATCCATTCTTCTGAATGAATACCCTTTGCCTAAGAGTACACAGGTAAATTTATACCATGATATTGATGTTACCCATAATAACTAACAAAAACATGGACAAATTAAGATAAAATAACGTATTTAATAGCCGATACAGGCAATACAACACATCAAAATCGACCTAGCACCTATGCAATTATTCATGGGCAACACTTCCTAGTTCATTCCAACCAGGACCAATAAGAAATAAATTACTATAATCGGAAAGAAAAAAAATACGCAGAACAAAAAACGATCATAAAAAAAACCTTTTGTGAAATTAAAGCTAAAAAAAGGAATTATCCACCTGATATCGATTAGTGATAACATCATCCGAATCATCAGAATCGTTATCGATAAACTCGTAATCGCCGATGTCGGCGTCGTCGCTGTCCATAGCGGCGGCGGCATCATCGTCTCCACCACTATAGAAATGGTCGTCATTGTCGTCGTCCTCATCATCGTTGGCATCGTGCATGTCGAAGTCATCCTCCGATTCCATCTCAATAATTCTCTGGTAGGATTTTCCAAAACCAATAGCAAAAATCAAAAACCCTAAAATCGAGAAAATTTATCGGAATTCGATCAGGAATTTTCTAGCCTGAGAAAAAGTATAGGGTACAGATTTTAGATATATGTGTATTTATACAATTATAAATATATAGAGAGAGAGAGAGAGAGGAGAAGACGAAGAAGAAGAAAAGGTGATCTCGGTGTTGAGTTGGGGTTTGGGTTTGGTTGATATAATAAGGAAACGAGGGATTCTGAAGAAAAAAAAAAGTTGGCTTTTTCAGGAGAGAGGAAACGAGACATAAATACTAATATTTATTTATATATATATATATTTTGAGAAAGACATAATACTACTATTATATCTTTAAATTTTTTAGTTATCACTATTTTTTTCTCTTTTCATGTTCCATTAACAGATTATTTTCCTCAATAATAATAATAAAAAAACAGATTTTCCTCCAAAAAAAAATAAAACAGATTTTTGCAATTTTAAGTAAACTTTTTTTTGTTGCTTAAAATCAAGATTTTTTTTCGATTGAAGCATCATTCATTTTTGTTGCCATTTTCTTATTTTACCTTTTAAAAGTTGAGTTACTTTAGTCAAATGTTTTGTTTCACTAAATTAAAATTATTAACTTATGCGCTTGATTCTTTTGAAATACTTTGAAAACTTAATTCTAATTTTTAGATAGTTATCATTAATTTTTTGTTTATATTAGATATTTTATGAAGTTAAAATAAGAATATTTAAAAATTTAAGTTTTCAATGTGTAAATTTAGCATTATTTTAGGGTGTGATTGACAAAAATTTATAGCTAAAAATATAGGATTTAATTTATTTTATAACTATTATATAAATATTTTTTTTAATGAAATGTTAATTTTAAAGTATTTGAATATTAATTATAATAGATTTTGTATAAGTAAATTAGGAATAATAAATTATTCTAATTTTAAAATTAGTTTCTCAAAAATGTCTTTTGAAAAAAAGCTAGGAATTCTACCTTTTACAAAAATACTTTTTAAATTAAAAAAAAATATCACTTTTTTTATTTTTTACCCAAACTATTTTGAAAATGCATTTTTAATCCTAGAAGCTAAAACAACTTAAAATAAGTTAAGACAAGCGGTTTGGGACACTCAATATAAGTTTTACGTCAAGAACTCAACCACGATCTTCCAAACTGTTCTCTACACCTCAAGACGTGTGTGAGCATGTAGAGAAATTATGAGATTAATATCTCCAAAGTCGTTTTCTACACCTCAAAATGTGTGTGGGCATATAGAGAAACAATGAGATTGATTTGTGATTCACAAGATGTACTCAACGTATGATATCTTAGTATAGGCTTAGAAATCAAGTTTTTTTTTTTTTTAAGAGAAAAAAATAGGATATATATATATTTTTAAGTGAGATATGGATATCTTGAAAAACTTATTTCGCACCTAGAATCAATAATATTTATATATTATAATTTTAAGGTTTTGATATTTTCATTATTTTATTATTCAAAATGTATTAAATCAAATTCAAACATGTATCTTTAATAAAATAATAATTAAAGTTGCACATCAATCACATTACAAGCATTGTGCAAAATCCTAATGGTTTCACATAATGAAGATGTAAAATTTAAGTTTTTGTTATAGGCATCTAAAAATTATAATTTTGGGTCCAAAGTGATACTTTGGGATATATAAGAGTGCCAAAAAAATTTGGGAGCATCTAGAAGTGTTTAAGACACTTTCTGGAGGCTCGAGAGCTCTTAGACGTTGCATCTCCTGTTGAGAGGCGATGCATTGCTTGAAGGCAAAAAATGCCAAAACCTGGAAGAGGCGATGCATCACCACCTAGGGGGCGACATATCACTTGCCAAGTAATGCATCACCTATTAGATGGCGACACAACATGGGATGTCCGTACGACATCCATACAAATGCTTTTTTTTTCTTTCTTCAAAATTAAATTTAAAATGCTCTAATCTCATTGGTTAACACTAATGACGGTGCCTACACTATATATGGGGTCATTTAGAGTTTTTGGGGTGTTGATTACACATCTCTTTCTCTCTAACCTCTCTCTCCCTCTAGGTCTCCAAGATTACTTATTTTCTCCAAGAAATTCATCAAGATTTGCTTGACTTGTTGAATTTGACGACTTGTAAATCACATTATCATTCCACCATTGTTGTAGCCTTAATCAATTCATAAAGAAATGCTAAGAATAGAGATTTTGGACAACAATTTCAATTGTGTCAAACTTTTGATTCTCAAATTTGATTTTCCTAATCAAATTCATGTTCTAGGGTTACATTTTCTTCTCCATAAATTCTTCTTTGTTTGTTTATATTGCAATTAATTCTTTCAATTATAATTGTTTATGATTTGTTTTGATCCTTCCCAACATTCAAAATCTCTAATTCTCTTTTCCTAGGGGTTTTTTTTATTTCTAATTTCTAAATCCTAGGGTTCTAAAGTTTCTAATCCTCACTACAATGGAAGAAAGCTCTTCAAATTTCGATATTCAAGTACATGTCTCAAGATTTTGTGAGGCTAGACAAATTTCATGGCTCAAACTATGTTCGTTGACAAGACAAAATTAAGTTCATTCTCACCATATTCAAGGTCGCCTACATCTTGGATAAGGAATTCAAGGCTATGGATCCACCAAAGGATGGTGACTCTTAAGACATCATTAAACAAAGGAAAAGCGGGATGAATATGAACTCATATGTCGTGGTCACATCTTCAATGCTCTCTCGGATCGCCTCTATAATTTCTACACCAACACCAAGTCGGAAAAGGAAATTTGGGAAGCACTTGAAAACAAGTATAAGGTCGAGGAAGAAGGTACAAAGAAATTTCTAATAACTCAATACATGGAATTCAATTTTTTTGATGAGAAGCCCCTACTCCCTCAAGTGCATGAACTCCAAATCATTGTGAACAAGTTATCTACTTTGAAGATAACCTTGCCGATTTTTTTTTTGGTGGGTGCTATAATAGCCAAGTTGCCTCCATCTTGGAGTGGCTAAAGAAAGAAGATTCCCCGTAAGAATGAGGGTATATCTTTGGAAGAAATTCTAAAGCACCTTAGAATTGAGGAGTCTCGTTTTAGAGATAAGTGTGTGGATGAGTCCAATGGAGTACTTCCAATGCTAACGCCATTAAGATTCTGTAGGAACTTAAATATTTGTCTAGATGCATGCTTCCTATTTTCATATACATAATAGAAAATAGAAAACACCAAAACATGCTCACATATGAATAAACTCATCAATACATAAAACAACATAAAATACTTATGAGATGCGTAGCGGAATAATGTCTCATTCCTTTAGATTCTCTATCCTTTTGTCATTTCTGAATGATAGGAATGGTCAAGAATCTAATTCTCTCGTATGAATACAAGATCATATTCTCATAAATGAATATGAAATTTTTTGATATTTATACAAATTATTCAAACTATAATTATAACATTCAAAGATAATAAAATTGTACTTTTATTTAAGACAATAAAATGTCTTTTCACATGCTTTTAGGGCATAAACCCTAACAATCTCCCACTTGCCCTCAAAGAAAGTGAGGCATCTCTCTCAATCTCATATTGCAAACATGACCAATAAACGACTTTGCAGGAAGTGTCTTGGTGAACGGGTCTGCCAGGTTTTGTTCCGACGCTATCTTCATAACTGTCACATCACCTCGGTGCACTATTTCTCTAACTAGATGGTATTTCTTTCTATATGCTTTCCTTTCTTGTGGCTTCTAAGTTCCTTAGAGTTAGCTACTGCTCCATTGTTGTCGCAGTACATGATTAATGGCTTCTCCATATTTGGAACTACTTCTAGATTAGTGTAGACACTCCTAAGCCAAACAATTTCCTTAGCTGCTTCACAAGCCGCTATATACTCGGCTTCCATGGTTGAATCTACAATGCTGGATTGTTTAATACTTCTCCATACTACAGCTCCTCCACCAAGAGTAAACACTGACCTAGACGTCGACTTACGACTGTCTTTGTCTGTTTGGAAATCAAAATCAATGTATCTAGTAGGGTTTAACTCACCCCATGAATATACAAGCATATAATCTTTCATTCTCCGAAGATACTTGAAAATGTGCTTTACTGCAATACAGTGTTCCAAACTAGGATTTGATTAACAACGACTTACAATTCCCACTGCATAGCATATGTCGGGCCTAGTACACAATATAACATACATTATACTTCCAGCTACTGAGGCATAAGGATACTTTCTCATGACCTCTTCTTCCTGAGGTATCTTTGGACATTACTCTTTGGAAAGAGTAATTTCATGTATGGTCGGTAACTGACCTTTCTTGGAATTTTCCATTGAGAACATTTCAAGCACCTTATCTATATAATTAGCTTGAGAAAGTTTCAAGAGCTTGTTCTTCCTATCCCTTAGGATTTGGATTCCTAGAACATTGCTTGCTTCACCCAAATAATTCATTTGAAACTTTTCAGCTTACCACTTCTTCACGTTTGACAGTGTCTCTACATTGTTTCCAATGAGAAGAATGTCATCCACGTAAAGAACTAAGAAAATCACCACTTCACCTTTGACATATTTATACACACATTATTCATCGACATCATGTTCGAAGCCATATGTTTTAATTGTCTCATCAAAGGTAATGTTCCTAGATCTAGGTGCTTGCTTCAATCCATAAATGGATTTTAGCAACTTACACATCTTATGAACTTCCCCTTTCTTCACAAACCGCTCTGGTTGTAACATATAAATACTTTCATCAAGATAGCCATTAGGAAAGCTGTCTTGACATCTATCTGGCATATCTCATAGTCATAGGCAGCAACTATGGATAAGAGGATGCGTATGGACTTTAGCATGACAACAGGAGAAAATGTCTATTCATAATTGATACCCTCTCTCTAAGTGTAACATTTGGCTACTACCCTTGCTTTGAAAGTCTCTACTTCAATCAACACCTCTTTTCTTCTTGAAGATCCATTTTCACTCAATGGGCCTGACATCTTCAGGTCGATCTACAAGTTCCCACACAAAATTGGAATACATCGATTCCATTTCTTTGTTCATGGCCTCTTGCCATTTTTCCTATTTAGGATCCTTCATTGCCTTTCTAAAGGTGAATAGGTCATCCTTGTCTATGTCAAAAATATTGACATGTGCCTCATGTTCATAGCGGACAGGTTGTCTCTGTTAGATTAGCTTTATACAGGATCTTTATTTATTTTCATGTATATCTAATATTAAAAAAATTAATATGAGATATCCTAAAACATGTTTCTAAAATTGAATTCAAAGAGAAACAAAGACAAGAATACTTACAGTATACGCAGCGGAATGAAACAGTCCTTCCTTCAGTTTCTCTAACTCTTGTATCCTCTCTGTCGCAGAGTATTATCAAGAAATTGAACCGATCTTCTATTTTCTTCACAATCTTCCAATGTATCCTTAGAACCACCTAGACTAGTATGGGCAATTCTCAATACATGAGATAGATATAGAGAGAAGAAGAGAAAATAACAAAGAGGCTTAGAAAATGACTTGTGTTTAGAGAGAATCTAAAACTATCAAAAAATCTGACTTGTGACTTATTTTTGACTTCTCTCTAAGCACTCCTTTTATAGACTCAATTAGGCCATTTAATTTAATTAAAAAATCAATAAAATAATAGCAATTTTAAAGCCCTGGGTCGAAATTATCATGGGCTATAGGCTCGTGAAATTTCTCATTTGATTATAAGCCCATTGGACTTAAAACCAAGGCCTGTATTATTTTCTATTGATTTAATTAATTAAATCATTATTTAAATCCTTTATCAAATTAATTATTTATAATTTGAACCTTGATTTAAACTTATTTATTAATTTAGATAACAATTTATCTTAATTAATAAATCTGCCATAATTTCTCTTTTCTTCTCAAAATTACACAACTCTATGAAACTATCCAAAATTGACCTGGTCAACTTTAATAATTCTAATTGATGATTAAATCAATTAATTGAGACTATCTAGATGATTTTATCCAAGGTACAATGGGGACCATGGGCCTATGAAATCAAGCTCCAATAAGTTATCATAAATCTAACAAATAAATTTACTAACTTATTAATTCCTCGCGACTCCACTATAGACTCGGAATTGCACTCTTGAATTCATAGAACGCTCTATAACAAATATAGATACGCTATTAATTATCCATTGTCACAACCATAATTGTCACTCAATCCTCTATAGACGGTCTACAATGAGATAGGACTAAAATACCGTTTTACCCCTCATTGTATTTTATTCTTAAAACACTTAGTTCATTGTAAATGATATTTCAGTAAACTAATTTAATTACTGAAATGAGATCTCTATCATTTAACACCTTGAACCAAAATAAAAGGAAACCATCGTTTCACTTCTTCATCAGAAGCTATAGATGTTCATATCTATGATTAACACTCCCACTCAATTATACTACCGAGTTCCCAAGATGTAAGTATGGGCTAGTCCATAGGGTAAGCTGGTAACGAACAAGTCAAAGAACTCAAATAATACAATCAGTTAGAATACTAACCACTCAGAATTGAGATTGAATTGACCTATGGTCAACTATATGATATGACTAGAATAGATAATAACGGTATGTTTACTTATCTTATCAACTGCCAATATCGGTCTTGTCCGATGTAACAAATACATCCGATCTTATCTACTTTGCTAATGTTCTGGAAAGAACATAACACTATAATGTGTAAGTAGATCATATCGTAGATTGACAAGTCAGCATAAATCTGGTGCACTGACTAATCATAGGACTAACTTATTTTGAACATATAATCATATTTATATTCCACTGTGATTACGTCACTATAAATAAGATTAGCTATATGCTCGGGATTTAATAGAAGTTTATATTAATCAAATAATCATGAAAATAAAACATGTGAACAAAGTGATTAACCAAGTAAAAAAAAATGATTTATATTCTTTTATTGATAATAAAATTAGATTACAAAGAATTTGGGTTTTAATTAGGGCATAAAACCCTAACATAAACATCATTGAGCTTTGGTAACTGGCCCTTGTGATGTCACTTCATCGTCACTCCCCTCAGCAGCTCCAGAAGCCTCCACGATCTCGGAGGGCTCTTGCGAGAGTTGGCTCTGGAACTTCGTAAGATATCATCCTCAAAGCTCCGCATCTAGAAAGGAGAAATGCCCTTCCTAATTGTATTCCCAGCACTGGTAAGGCATCTCCTCCAGGGAGTTCCTTGCTTTGACAACATCCAGCTTTGTTTGCTCGACATTCTGCTTTGCCTTCTTGGCATCCTCCTTGGCTTTGACTTCAACCCCAGACAACTTATTTTTTATCACATCGAATTCCTCAAGTTTCTTGTTGAGGCATTCGACCTCGACCTGCAGCTGGTCTCGTCGGTGGCTCACCTCAATGACCTGGTCCTTGGTTATTCGCTCGTTGTCTTGGGATGCAGCCAGGGCAGCCTTCAACTCATCTCTTTGAGCTCGAAATCGGGCAATGCAATAGATTTGAGCTAAACAAGAGTGCAAAAGAAAAATGCATGACAGGATTAGCTCGCGAAAGTAAAAACAAAAAGGGAAATACTATAGGAGGAAGAAGGATAACTTATAGTCAGGTTCATGCCCAAGGATGACTCCAAGACGTCCCCTGGGAAATGCTCCTCTATGGCCCTCAGGTCCTTGACATTTTTTTGGTTGGCATGACCCACCATGTTGTTCGCCATGTCATGGAGGGGCCCTCGAAGCGCTTCTGGATCCTTGCAACCTTGAGTGGCTTGACTGGGAGCTGCACAGATGAGGCTTTGCCCTGAACAACTTAGAGAACCGGAGCAGGTTCGCGAGGATGAGGTGGAGAAGCCTCATGAATGGTAACTACAGTTACTTGAGTTGGAAGTTGTGTTTGTTGCTGCTGTTTGAGTGGAGCTAGCACCTTATCCTTTGCAGGAGATTCAGTGGCAGCTCTGGCTCTGGAGGTGCTTTTCTTTGATATTCTCTCCTTCTTGACGACAGGTCCAGTTTCGGCCCCACCGGACTTGAAGACGCCCTTCAGGTCTATATCTTCATCTACAAAAGGATGAGTAGAAAATTTAGATCCAAGAAATGATTAGTCAGGGTAATACAAGGCAAAGAATAGAGCAAGAACCTTACCCTCCGAGATAGAGAAGGAAACTACTATGATCAATTTTGGATTACGAATTTGGCTGGGTAAAACCTCTAACTCTTGGACTATCAGAAGAGTGGGGGACTCTAATATTATTACATTTTGGGACCTAGAGTGTTCAGGCTCCTTATCTGAACTAAACTCATGTGTGACCTGCCTAATACCCATGGAAAAAACACCCTGGCGAAGGTAAGGCCATGACAAAAGGTTTGTATCGTACTCCTAAAAAATGGTGGATCTAAAATGAAGGGCGTTATCTACCACTACAGTACACTGGGGGTAGCTATGGTTGTAGCATACAACCAAGTGATCCACACACTAAAGGAGGGTCACGTTCAGGTCTGGATCAATCGGATGTTGACTCACAAGCTGTCATGGGTTGAATCAAACTAGCCTAAAATTGCCAGCAGCTCGATTTAATTCTCTATATGGGTTACCTTGGTTGGATGTGCCGACTGCTGCCCTCGATTCAACTCAGCCTTAGTCAGGATGTTGTCCATCTTTAGAGACCTTTCTTTTGTGCACAAGCTGTGCGACCTCCTCATCTTTAAAGTCTTCAACGACAAGGATGACTTCTTGAGGAGGAGGGAGCTCGGGGGGAGGACCTCGAGCTCTGATGGCCAGTGTCTGATCTTTCTGGATCAGTTTGCAGGCCACCATGATAGTGTTATTAACTACCAGTAGAAACTTCTTCTCCTTGGCAAGAATACGAGCCAACGTCTCATATTGACCTCTGAGGGTCTCTGACCGCCCCGTTCTCCTATATATAGCTGCATAAAGTAACAACTCAATCAGAATATGTTTAAACTTGATTAAAAAAGAATTCAAGTACAAAGTTCAAGGAGCTAAGAAACTTACGAGGATGGTTGAAATACCAATGGGTACAATTCTTGAATCCGTTTGACATGAAGAATTGATCCTTGTAGTCATTCGGGTGGCTGGGGAGGTCGATGATGGAGGCCGTATTGGGGAATCTAGTGATGTAGTAGAAGCCATCACCTCGCCCCTTCTATTCGGGGTTGGCTTTGAGACAAAAGAAGTACATGATGTCGGCGGGGGTGGGAACCTCCCACTCGTGCTTCATGAATAGATATTTCAACCTCGCTAAAAGTTGATACGAATTGGGGGGAAGCTGGAATGGTGCCAGTTTGATGTAGTTCAAAAAATCTACGAAGTATTGGTCCAAAGGGAGAACGAAACCTACCTTCAGATGCTCGTCACTCCAGGCCCCGAAGTCATCCTGGAGTGGAGTGTAGCTTCGATCTCCTCCAGCGGAGGAAGGGCAACAAGGCCCTCGGACCCCAATTCGATCTGGTGACTCAAAAAAATGTTATTCACCTTGCTCTAAGTCTTTATCTGGGATTCGATGCGCTCAGCCTCAAAAAAGGCGTTGGGGTCAACTATGATCTCCCTATCCACTATTGGGCCAACGTGGGGAATATGGGTCTCAGATGCAATCTGTTTACCTTACTCTTACTTTGAGGAGAAAAGCTCACGATTGACTTCTTCTGGTGGGCCATGTGTTAGCTCGCCTGGCGACAAATCGGCTTGTTAGAGGCGACCTAAGATAAAACCTTGCTATGGTGGTAAAGGTATGGCAACCCGAGGGTTTGAACTTGATCTATTCGACCTAAGAGATATATGAGCTAAGATTTCCCCTAGCAACAACGTGTGTGTCCACACACGTCCAGTAACCACGTGCTGTACACTCAGGAAATCCCCTGATACTTTGGGATCCGCGATGCAAAACCACTCGAGAAATCGTAACCCTTAAGCTACCCAGAACTGAACCTAAAAACCGTCAAATTTTTACACACATACTCAGATGATCCTCTTTCAAAACCCAAAAAATTACTCGTTTCTTTATGCACATTATTTCTAATCAAACCTAGAACTATTGTTTTTGGCCTAACAAAAACCCATATTAAACTTGAACATAACGAAGTAAGAAATTATACTGGAAAATTTTGAAAAACTTATTGAAAAATAAGAAGATGAAATTTAAACCGGATATAGAGATACTTATAGATTGGATGTTTAGTTGAGGGAAGTGATGACAACCCCAAAGATAGTAGCTTAAAAGCTATCGAAGAATGAGGGAATGCCGAAGGTTTTGAAGGTGTTTTGAGAAGGAAAAAGAAATTTTTTGAATGCAAAGGTGGTGAGGTTCAGGCCTATTTCTCCTATTTATACATAAACTTTGGGAACCAATCTGGGTCACCCGATTAGGTCAGTTCGGGATCCAAGGGCCTAGATTAAATAACCCCTGCGACGGCAAAAAGTTGACAAGACAGTTGTCACATTACTCGAAATTCAAACATGCATCTATTACAGGTCGCCACGTGTTTCTCACTCGAGTAGTGGGTGGGAACGATTTCACATAACAGAAGCCTAAAAGCCCCTACTGTGCGTGTCAGCGGTGATGTCATGCACGAGCAGGAGCTTGGGGGCAAATGTTGTACCCCGAACTGAATCACTTAGCACGGGGTACAACTGGCAGATAAGCGCATGGAGCAGCTCGAGTTCAACTTTACAGCTTACGCCAACCAGATAATCATCAAATCGCCTCTTGCACCAACAACCTAGTTTGAGATGCATGATAGCCAGATCGCCTTCTTTGGAACTCTAAACTTAGCCTGTGTTAGGATAGGTTAGTTTAGAGGCATTCAACTCGAAGGAAGTGACCAGCTCGCAGAAGCTTGATCATGACATACAGTGAAGGATCCCAAAATACTTGGAGATTCCTTATACACTCATTATTACCCAGATTTTATTACACATTTATTACCCAAGATAATAGATGTAAATTCCATAGGCAATCATATCCCTATGTAAATGGGAGGTTATCCGAATTTATGATTTACCATATTTATGTACGTGCTTACCCAAAGTTGTTCAGGAAAACCCTCTATAAAAACCAGGGGAATGGGCAGGACCAATTCTTGATATACAGAAACTTTGCTAAAATTTTCAAGAACAATTTCATCCAGAGCCCTAAAGAGATTAATAAGATTGTCTCGTGGACTGGGTGGATTTTAACCATTGAACCACGTAAAAGTGTGAGTGTTTGTGATATCTTTCATTTGTCTAATCACAGTTTAGTAAAAAACCACGTTTGGTCATTTTCTCTTTTAGACAAGACTCACAAACCAGAAGAGTTCCAACATTTAGTTCTCTTAATGGTCATTCTTTTGTTAACCTGCTTATTCTGTCTAGACTAATATGACCAAGCCTTAGATGCCATAGATATGTGTCATCATCTTTTGAAACTTTTTGTTTTTTGTTCCCTTTCGGTTTAGCTACTTTAAATAAATCAAAGTTATTTAGCGATTTGGCTTGAGCATATACAGTCCATTTGTTTGTTCCGCTTCACAAATCTTGAAACCATTCTTTTAAATAACAATCGCATTATTATAAAAAAACAATGTCAAAAGATTATTTATGCAACATAGATAAAGAAACTAAGTTTCTTGAAAATCCACGAATAAAATAAACATCATTCAAAATAAGAAAATTATTCCCAAAATATAAACGGATTGTTCCCAATGCTCTTGTTGACACGAGTGCTCCACTTCCAACTTGCATTGTCACCTAGCCATCAACAAGTTCCCTTGATGACTCAAGTATCTGCATAGAATAACAAACATGGTCAGTGGCCTCTGAATCAACGACCCAGGATGACATATTGTCTTCCACTACACAAGCTTTAAGTACATGCAAATTAGATTTACCTTTTTTTTTTTCAGCTCAACGAGATACTTTTTATAATCTCTCTTCCAGTGACCTTCAACCCCACAGTGGAAGCACTTTCCATTTGGTTCCTTCTTTTTGGAGTTATTGTCATTCTTATTGTCCTTGGCTTTTGGTGCCTTCTTTCCTTTATTGGACTTCTTGCCCTTACTCTTGTCCTTGTCATTGTTCTTCTTCCTCTTCTTGGTTTTATCCTCAGAGGATGAAGGTTTCTCCTCTGTCACATTTGCCTCTGCCTCTTTAGTTATGATTTTGTTAAGAGACTCAAATATATGCAGTTCATTCAATAGCTGGGTCATGTTGAACTCCAGCTTATTCATAATATAGTTGGTTGTGAACGTAGAGAAAGTAGGAGTGAGTGATTCAAGTATGATGCTTACTTGGATACACTCATAAATGACAACCCCATGTATTTCTGCTTCATGGATCACGTTAATCATGCTTAAGACATGTTCACACACAAAAACACCTTTCTTCATCTTAGTAGTCATGTAGGTTCTAGTAGCCTCATGTCTACTTTGATCAGATTGCTGCCCAAACATGGCCTTTAGAGATTCCATTATCTCAAAAGCAGTCTCCATGGGTTCATGCTTTGTTCTCAAAACATCATTCATGCTCACAAGCATGTAACACTTAGCCTTAT
This sequence comes from Humulus lupulus, assembly GCF_963169125.1. Lineage (NCBI taxonomy): Eukaryota > Viridiplantae > Streptophyta > Magnoliopsida > Rosales > Cannabaceae > Humulus > Humulus lupulus. The sequence continues at coordinate 129,096,617 of NC_084799.1, forward strand.
TGTTGGATTGAATCCGGGCATCATATTTGTCCTGAATATTTTTTGGGGCATTGGCAGCGAGTTCTTCAGGAAATTCCTCAGTTAGGACAAATTTATGGTTCTCACAGATTAACATCAAATTTAAATTTTATTTCCATCTTATAAAATTATCACCATTAAGTTTTTCAAGTGACAGTAAAGTAGTAATAGGATTGCCACCATTTGACATTACTGAAAGAAATATAATACAAAAACATTATGATTTGAAAAAATATCAATAATTTGGAAAGTAAATATGATGCATGAATGCAACAATTGAAACACATAAACTTAACATTTACTATTCCGCGATAAAACTAGCCAACAAATAAAGTGCCGCCTTATGGTTGGTCAAGTTAATTTTAGACAGCTTATAATACACTTTTATCTTTATTATTTAAAACTCAAAATAACTCATATTTTCTCTTTTAAAAATAAAGAACCGCTTGTTTAGTCAAGATAAAATTATTCACTACAAAAGCTTAATTGTATCTTTGTAAGTGTAACCCATTATTTCAGAATTTATGACTTAACTTAGAGAGTGCCGCCTTAGGGCCAGTTAATCCTAAAACACATCACTCTTTCCTATCTTCGTAAGAAGTCAACCTTGATATTAATATGACCAGAAACCTTCCTTAGGGGGACGAAAACAAAGTCGCCTTGAGGCCCTTTTCATATTTCATGGTGTTGTACTAATAATGGAGACCATAGGTCACATTAAGATGTTAACTTTCTCCCTCTTACTATTTGAGAATATATGTGTTTATTAAACTAATTAATTACTAGTTTATTAATAACCCTATGAATGTAATTAATTATAAAAATCATATAATTATAAAAGAGTCTGTTTCTACAATTAAAGTGATCTAAATAATTACCCATTGTATTCATCTAACTTTACTAAAACACTTTTTTAAATAAAGTTGGTTATCTTAAAGGCCTATAATTACTATTGCCTTTATTATGGTGTGATTTACCAAGTTTTAGGTAATTTAAGACTTGGCAATTTACATGCAATTGATTTCTTCAAAAAAATTCAAATAAACACCTAGGATAATCCTAGATAGTCATGTGTCTAAAAGATGCATGATTAATCAAAACTTTGTGGGGTTTCATGTATGACATGTAAGAGACTAATGCATGATCATGTTGTCAATCAAACATCTATTAATATTTATTTAAATAAATATAATAAATAAATAAATAAACTATAAATGATGAACCGAGTACTATTGGGTATTTCTAAATTTACAACCCTTGAAAAATAGAAAGTTAAATTGTAAAATGGGCTTAAGTTGTTTTGAAGACCCCAAACTGCTTCTCCTTCTCTATAGGTCCATCTTCATAATTCTTAGGAATCCATTAGGTCCAATAATTAATTTTCTAATTAAAACTAATTATCTATTTAATTTAGTAGAATTTAAATAATTAAAATAATCAAATTAAAATAATTATTTAAATTTAAGATAAGATCTTAACCAACTAAAATATATTTTAGTTTTCTAATAAAAATAAAACAAGATAATTAATTTTTCAAATTCAAACAATTTAAAGAATTAATTAAATAAAAGATAATGCTAAAACTTAGGGATTTGTTGTGCACCCAAAAATGGTGCAACAACCTAGGGCCGACGCTGATTGGGTGAGCCCCAAGGGGCTCGACATCATGGCTGATTGGGGAACTAATTAAAGGGATTTGATTCTCTTTGATTGAGCTTAATGCCATGAAGGTGATGAGCAGATTTTTGGGAGCTCATTATGGGTAATTTCAAAAATCGAAGGGAAGAGGGAATCAAGTGAGTTAAAAATGGAAACTAGGGTAACATTACTATGATTGCTTTGATTTAGGTTTTAATGGTCATTAAGTGTGATTGAGTGATTAGGATCTTGGGTGATTAGGCCATTAAGGGTCGTACAATGCATGACACCGGACTAGGTTCAAAATTTTGGGGTAAGACTTTGACAATGAACATGGTATTGATTGAGGATCATAGGAATTAATGTTGGTATTAAATAGAAAAATATCAAAATACGTAGCAGATGGTAGGGGAGGGGATTTTAAAAAATTATTAATAACAGCCAGGGTCATACATATACATATACATTAAATTAACACATACAAGGATATAGATATTACCTCTCGTAGCCTATCAAGTGTCCTTAAATCTTTTCATAAAATCAACGATCTTCCTATCGAAGTTGAAAGCTCACACCTAGCCTTCCAAATCGTTCCTCTAACACACAAGGACATGTGTGGACACGTAGGATTCACAGGTTGATTTTATGCTCTCTAGATATTCTCAATATGAGATCTAGAGAGGTTTGAGAATAGAGGAGGCTATGGAAACTTCTAGAATTTGAGGATCTTTTTTCTTTTTCTTTTGGGAGAGTCTGATAACAAAAAATTGCTGACTTCGAAAAGAATAGCTTATTTTCAGGTTTATAAAGATAATTAAAACTATTTTAATATTATTTATTTAATTAAATTAAAAATGATCAAATATAACCTATTTTAATTATTTAATTTAAATCATATTTAAAACGAATAATTAAATAAATTAATTAATTTGAAATTCAAAATTCAATTCCTAGGGATATGGCACACACATATGTGGCGCCACTCATTGTCTGAGAGAGTGAGTGGCGTGTGCCACTAATGTGTTATCCATAATTTTCTCATTTGTTTATTTAATTAATTCCAAGACAACATATTTATTCCCAAAATAAATATCAGTTAATTCAAAATTAACCTTATCTTAAAAACTATCAGTTTTGAATAATTATCTTATACTAAGATAATAGTTAAACCCTCTCAAATATTAATCCAAACATGATTAATATTTATTTGTAACTAACATAAAGTTTTTCAAATAAAAACTAATTAGTTAATTAATTAATTCATAATTAATCAATTACCCATAATTATCTCTTTTCCCTAGAAAATTAATTCCATTGTAATCTAGTCATTTTCTATATTAATCTTCCTTGTGACACCCTTACCCTTGACAATGGGGACAGAGGTGACCCGGGGACCATAGACCTATAATACGAAGCCCCAATAAACCATATTATTAATAAAACTTTTTAACTCAATAATCTTATTTATCAATTCCATTATTACTCTAGTAGAAATATGGAATTGCACTCTAAGTATTTATAGAATTATATTTACAGAGTTTTCTATTGTAGTCCATTGATGTAATCAATAAATGTATTTCTGTCCTCCATTTATTGGTTTGCTAATTAGAGTTGGTCAAAATTATCATTTTACCTTTCTAATTACCTCTTGTTCCTTAAGTACCATTAATTCACTAGCGAATAATTAATCAATAACCATATTATAGATTTGAGCTCAATAACTATTCAGTCCCAGAATTAACCCTTAAGGGAACCAATATTCGATCCGTTAGGAAAGCATGAATTCCATTATTGTAAAATCATGTTCCCAGCCATTCATGGTATTGAATCTCCAAAAAAAAAAAGTCATTAGCCTCATTAGATTAAGAGACCTTAATGAATGAATAAAAAAATCCAATAAACATAAACAGGAGTTCATGATTACTCATGATTTAGACTGATCTACAAATGATCATCTATTATGCTTTGAATTAAATCTTTATTGCAAACAGTAAGTTTACAAAGATAATTAATTCATATCGGTCATGCCATATATAATATTTATTATATACATCACCTTTACCAAAATGTCTATCCACATCAGTAATTCGAATCTAGATTACTCGCATCCCATATGCTTAGTAAACTGTACTAGCAACTGTTGAAGGTTAGAACTCATCAATGACGTTAGGTCAGAAAACTCAAAGCTTAGTATGAAAATAACTTAGAAAGAACTCGAAGAAGAAAAGTGCAAAACAACAATGGAGCAAAAATTTTCATATTGCTTAGTAACCTGAGTATACAATGAATTTTCCAACCCCTTTTTCTAAGGGGTGAGGATCTATTTATAGTGGAGCTCTAATGACTCCTGATACATAGTTGTCCCAGGGGACAAGATCGCAGATAGGTACACTATTAGGGTAGTGGCACAAATCGTAGTGGTGCTGAAGAGTGTGGTGTTGGCTCTGGTACATGGCCAGAGGTATGCAGGTAGTTTCACCACTCTGTGTACCATTTTGTACCCCACTACTTGTGTTATACGAATGTCGGGGCCATGCCTCTGACCTCTTCAGTATGGTACGTTCCGTACCCATACACATGTCGCATACATGATGGTTGTTCTCACATTTTCAAGGTATGCCTTTGCTCCAAGTTTCTTTATATTTTCCTAAGTGTAGGAAAATTGATGAGTTATCATGAACGTCACACTCAATCGTCTTCATTAATTATGACTTGACACCAATAATTATTGGGTCTTTCCTAGTTCTCCTCGTACAAATAGTCACGAGGCTTTGAATTTTCCATTTTGTGAGAAGCTGCGTTGAGGGTATGCCTCGCTTGTGGCACCTACTTCAAGAAGGGAAGTAGGGCCTCTCAATGAGGCATGAGTTGCATGTGATGAGACAAGGTGCCTTGGGGTCTTGGCCTCGCATAGCAAGGCCCTCGTCATCAGGTGCCTTGCCCTCTTTCACATGGGCCTTATGCCAAGGCCTCGCACAGGCTGTTCGGCAGGTATGGCCTCGCTATGCGAGGCCTTCTTCTTTGAGCGCCTTGTGCCTTTAGTAAGACACCTTTTACATTCAGCTCCGCGCATGCGTGCACGGGGGATACATAATCCTTCCTCCTTGGCCCTATGGGCTGGTTGAGCCTTGCAAACTGAGGCCATCTTTCACGTGAGCCTTATGTCAAGGTCTTCAGATGGGTGTGGCCTCACATAGCGAAGCCTTTGCATATTTGGACTTCATGACAAATAGATAGGCGCGCGACATGCCCAGGAGGATTGGGCCTCCAATAGCGAGGCCCTTGCATATTCAGACCTCATTAGAAGGGTCATTCGCATAGGTTAGATCCCGCATAGTGAGGCCTTTGTCCCCTTGGGTCTTGCGCCATGACCACCTCAAGGTTGCCTCGCCCTTGCATTGCTCAGGGATAGCCTTGAGTAGCGAGGCGCTCCTATGTGTGCGATCCACTTAACCCCAAAGTCGCCTTGGGGGGTTCTTTTGAAGGTACTTCTCAAGGGAAAAATTTCCCTATTCACACTTGCCCCCAAGTCTTTAAGTATAATTTCATTTGTGCTTGTAGACTCTTTTATATGTTTTTCATGTGCTATGTATGGCATTTGTGTTTCGTCTTACTTCAAGAGACATGGAAGGCTTAAGGTTGGCGTGCTACCTTGTAGTGTATAGAGAAACACAAAATGCATTTGGGTGGTGTGTTACTTTGTAGTGTATAAAGAAACAAAAAAACCAAATAGCTTGGGTGGTGATTCAAGTGCTTCCTTGTAATTAAATGAGAGCCAATTATTTTTAGGTGCGGATCCCAAAGTTACCAATGATCTTGATCTCCACCATTCACCTTAGATTTGATCCAAAGGCTAGGAAGTCTTGTCTCTCCCTACAAGTACCTTAAGGCTTGGACTCATTTTTTCACACTAAAACTTACTTAGTCTAGTGGTATTTCTTCTAAGACATTTCCAAGGGCTCCGAGGTTCTATCCTCCATAGAAGCATTCTTGAGGTAATTTTTGCCCCTTTTAAATTTCCTCCTTTTTTTTACTCATTCATCCTTGTCCCATGCAAGTTTTGTAGGAAGCATGAGGTTAAGAGGTCATCTTCGTATTTCCAAAGGTCCACCCTCACATAGCCAAGGATTCCTCTTTTCACATCCAAAGGTCCGCCCTCACATATCCAAGGACCCGCTTATGCACATCTAGGTATGCCTTTCTTTATCGATGACCCATATGTACTTTTCTTTGTTTTTATACGAGGGTAGAGGCTGTAGGTTCATATTTATTTTTTTCCTTAAGAATTCCTTATTTCCAAGGTCTGCTAGATGTGTATGCATAGGGTCTTATTTTACCTTAACTGCACCATTTTTCGTTTTGTAGATATTGGGTTGTTTTCACGCACAAACGTCCTGTAATGCCCCGAATTCTCCGATGTGGTTTAATGGCGGGAATAATAGGCCGGGAGGGCCATACTTGTTTAATTATGCATGTATATGTGAATTATATTATAATATGATGTTAAATGCATGCATGTGAGTCCACATTTTAATTACAGGGGTGTGATAGTAATTTGGCCCGTTGAGGGTATAATTGTATATTTTTATGCATGTCGGTGATATATGTTGAGACCACATTATAATGTGGGTTTGTTCGAGCTATTCGGCATGAGACAATCTTGGATTATTGATTAGCGGTCTAGTCACGATAGGTTTAAGTTCGGGGCTAGGGTTGAGTTCCGGGATGATTTTAATGATTAGACCGTTATCGGGAATTAAAGGGTAACAGGATGTGATTTAATGGTGTTTGAGATTATTGAGAATAGCGGGAATTGGAGAGTGTTAATTATGATTAAAGAGATAGGAGGAAAGTACCAAATATGCCCTTGGGAGCCTTTAGAAATCTTAAATTGACCTAGGGGTAAAATGGTCATTTCACCCCTAGGATAGATAAAACCATTGTTGGCTGAAAGAAGAGAGTAAAACAGAGCAAGTTTCAAAGTTTCTCCCGTACCATCTTCTCCTTCAGTTTTCTTTGTAATTTTTGAACCATTCTTGAGGATTCAAGCTTGGGAAGCAAGCCTTAGGAGTTTGGGAGTGTGTTTCTCCATTGAAGAGCATCATAAGCTGAGCTTTGGGTAAGTTTCTAACCATAGAATTCTCTAGTTTGCCCTGTTTTAGCTTTGTTTTGCAGCTGAGTTTTCTAGGGTGAATACTTGGTTTTGTTGGGAGTTTTGGCTAGGGTTCCTATGCTTGTGATGTTTGGGATGTGTTGGGATGGTTTTTGGGTTCATTTGGCATTAATAATGGGATTTGGAAGCGTGGGAATCAGGTTGGAATCGAAGGAGATGAAGAAGGTCGGTTCAAGGGAGTTTTGGTCTGGAGGTAGTGCCCACCCTAGGGTGCTACAGCGCTCCTTAGGAGGCTTTTGGGCATGTTGGGGGTTCTGAGTATAGCGCTGGGGCGCTTGGGGTTGAGCACTGTAGCGCTACCTTGTTCCTTCTAAGTCCCGTTTTGAGTGTTTTTGACTTGGGGTTTCGATCCTTAAGGCCCGGGATCGAATCTACTCACCGTGTTGGCATGTTTCGAGGTCCCGAGAGTAGTGCTTATGTTAAGACCCTATTATTGTGAATTCTCATTAATGGAGGTTATAATTGGTTGTGATTAGGTAATCGCTAAGGAACTAAAAGATCGATCGTTCTCAGGGGTCATCCTTATTATATTTCTCGCTCGAACCTGAGGTAAGAAAACTGCACCCTGTGTATATGTGACATACGTGATGGTTATTGAGGCATGTTGATTGACAATGTGGACATGGATTGCATATTAAATACTAGTGAATGTTGATTACTTGTATATGGCACTGACTAGTCAGGGACACTGACCTAAGAGTCATAAACGGCATGAGCGTCCTGAACGCAGGGCCGAACGAGGATTAGATCTAATCGATATCAGTGTTGAATGGCTCTAAGGCATTAACACTGGACCGACCCTAAGGTCGATGAACTTATAAGCGCTTGCTAGTCTAAGACTAGTTACTCAGAGCCAGGGCATATGGCCCAGTGACTGTTGTCACATGGCTAGGGAACGATGTTCCAGGGTTATGACTCTATGGTCATGAGGAGGGTTATGTTGGTGACTATTCACCATACACCTATCCTGTTCAAACTTATGAAAGATTTACTTATCAGTTAAGCCCGAGTGACCCTATCGTCACATGGCTTGAGGGGGCTGCACCCACTATTGTGACTTTTGCGGCTGTCACCTATCTGTTTTGGACTGATAGTCCTGGATGACTATTACGATCATTGTTGATATTATATCATGCTATATTGTGCTTTCTTGCTGGGCCTTGGCTCATGGGTGCTATGTGGTGCAGTTAAAGGGAAAAAAAAGCTCACCCAGCCTTGAGTGGAGAGCTTAGGCGGTGATGTGTACATATGCAGCCGCATGACCACCACGACCAAGGTGTTCTCAGAGGAACTAGGGGGTTTACCCTATTTTTGCCGCTTAGGTCGGCGGGGTTGTAAATTTGAAACAGTAATGACTATTTTGTACTGAGAATAACTTGTAAATGTTTTAATTAGCTCTGTAGAGCAGTTTGTATGAAAGATATCCATTCCTTTCTATTAGTTTTCTACCTTAACCTGTTGATCACATTTAGAGCATGTTTTTAACCAAAGGACTCGGGTAGCGGGTCAAATTTCCGGTTCACCGATCACTGTAATTGTTATGGGGTAACCAGGGCGTTACACGTCCGTCTAGTGTTAGGTTTCCCATGGCGTCTCGACAGTCCTTTAAAGTCCCTCCTGGTGTTGAAACTATCGAGTTGTCATCCTCTGACTTCGAACTTGATACCCACAAACCTCCCGCGAACTCGGGCATGCAAATGCGCTATCTACAACGGCTATCTGACCTTAGACAGAATGTATGGGGCCTTGAGAGTGAACTTAAGTTCGTCACCAGGGGGGAGGGTTTAAGATTATCCCCTTGGCATGAGTCATATATAGCTTAGCTAAAATCGACTCTTCAGGACCACTTGGCTGAGATTGCCTACCTAGAAGAAAACTAGCTCCCCAACCTTCATCTCCTTGTGGTGAATATGGTGCTGGAGCCACTGATGCTGAGGGCCTTGCCCATAGGGGAACTGATGGCAATTCATATGAACCTAAGTTTCTTCCCATGGTCTTTCCCTCATTTCTTCCTCCATCTGCGGCCTGATGTTATAGGGTTAAGCAGTATGCAGGTAGACATAGGACACACAATGAGTCTTCTAGGGGATTGACGAAGTCAATTGCTCACAAACCACATCTTGTTTGTATTCAGATACCGAATATGCCAAGGAGGATCCTCGAAAGTTTTGAGATTATGGACATCGAGCCCACCATGAATCAGACTAAGCTTTCCAACATGTTGAAAGCCCATCAACTATAGCCAAACATCAACTACACTATTCCGACTCGCGACTGTCGTGCGTATAACCCGTCGGAAGGGCTTGTAGCTTTTAACGAATATGTGATCAGATTTGGGGGGGCCTTTCCACTCCATCCATTCTTTATGAAGGTACTCAACCACTTTGAACTGGCACCCCTCCAGTTGTCACCTAACTCATGGGTCATGTTGAGTTGTTTGTATGTTTTGTACGAGCAAGTGCACCAGGGTGGACCCTCAATGAAGCAGGTCCATCATTTGTTCACTTTGAGGGTAAGCATGTAACCAATCAAGTAAGCTCGTTGTCTTATATTTTTTTTTATCTTCATCCTTTTCCTAGGGCTTGCCTTACTGGATTCTTTCCTTTCTTTTGTTTTCAGGTCTTGAGGGGGTAGTTGGCCTTAACTTGGGTAATGCAGCATCTATGCGTGTAACGAGGATCCTATCTTTGCCATCCACATGCAAGCAGGCCAGTACTCTTTTCACTGAAGGAAACCTTAATTCATATGGGTTGTTGTCTCCTGATTAGACGATTTCCTTGTGTTCTGTCTCATCCAAACTTTCTGTTCTGGAGGGTGCAGATGATGGTGATGATGACGATGAGGACTACCACTATTCTGATGACGATTTGATGGATACAAAGGATGAGGTTGAGGTGGATTAATAGAATTATTCATGTTTAAGGTCCCTGACTAATAGGGGCAAGGATGCTACAGATGATGGAGGCGCCGATGATGTTACTTCTCGAATTCTGTCATTAGCAATAAGTGATGAGTTTATCTTCGTCGCTTCTCCTCCTTCTTCCTCTGTCCCGAAGAGGAACTTCATCCTTCCTTCTTTTGACGACACTCTTCCACCCTCGGGGGCACACTTGGGATGGGGACCCTCGGGTACCTCATTTCCCAAGGAGGTGATTCCTTGCACTTCTGCCCCCATGCTTCTATCGATGGGTCGGACCCTCCCGATACCCTTTTCTATCTAAGCATGCGTCCACAGATGTGCACGCTTTGCCTCATCAAGCCTATACCTCTATATCTTGGGGGCATCCTCTGGTGGCCCAGTATGGTGATTCCTGAGGCTGCATGGAAATCTATATATGATTTTCCAGACATCGATTCTGGCAAGGCTCATTTGTGAGCCTCTATTCAGGTATGCGTCAAGACACTCACTATATGCCTTTTAGTTTTATTAGTGTCCGATTGTTGACATTTTGTTTCATTTTCTTATTTTTACTTAGGCTTCCATCTTGGGACACCATTTTGTTACCTCAAGTTCTTGCTCAATGCAGCACTTGTAGTCCAAGCTCGAGGTGGTGATGAAGGACCTAGCCTTGGCAAGAACAGAGAAGGATGAGATGACTGCATGCGTTAGTGATTTGGAGGGCCACCTTGCCGAGGTTGTTCACAAGAGGGATTCTGTGATAGCCAAGGTTGCATCGACCTCCCAATTCAACACTAGGCTCAAGGCTACCATACAATCCCTTAATGAGAAAATTGGTGTTCTTGAGATGTTGAAACAATATAGTTGAGCAAACATTGCATGCTGTGTGGAGGACCTACCCTGACGTCAACCTGTCTCCCTTTGGTGACTATGCTGTTGAGAAGGTTGATGAGGGGAGAGGTCTAGGTGGGGATCCATAGGGCCATCTTTGGGGCTTATCTTCTATCTTCTTGGAAGGGGTGTCACATGACCCTTTCCTTTTAATCTTAGATTTTTTGTTCATGTATGGAACTTCTCAAGTCCGTTACCATGTGTAGAAATGTATGTTTAGGATCCTTTTAAGTCCGTTTTCATGTGTGGAACTTTTTTAAGTCCGCCATCATGCGTAGAAATTCTATGCTTGGAACCCCTTTTTATTTTTGTAGTAGTTGTGAGGATGTATTGGCCTCCTGAGCCTTTATCATCCTCTTTCGTGTGTAAGGGACTTTGATAAACCCTTCATTTATGATGAATTCCTTATGCCTTCTTTGGCATGATGACTATAGTATTTTTGGTGCACCTTGACTATATTTTATTTTGTAAGGGCATGTTAACCCTTTGGGTTTTTGCCATCCTTTTATAAATTTTGCAGGAGCTTGTTATTTTTGTTCGAGAAGTGTCCTTCTAGTTATTATGCATAATACCATTTTTACAAGCGTCTCTTTTAGGACCCTTTTTGGCTAGATAGCTTGGTGGCCGCTCAAGGCTTATTGATGGACATCCTCCTTGAGGCCTTACCCCCAGTGGAGGTATTAGCTTTTATCATGAGGTTGTCCTTGTGGAACCTTTTAAATCCTTTTTACAAGCATCTCTTTTAGGACCATTTTTGGCTAGAAGATTTGGTGGCCGCTCTAGGCTTATAGGCATACTTCCTCCTTGAGACCTTACCCCCCGTGGAAGTATTAGCTTTTATCACGAGGTTGTCCTTGTGGAACCTTTTCGCTCCCTTGATATCCATAAGGGTAGCTAATCCTCATGCATTTAAGAGATGCCTTGCAAGGTTTTTTTTGCTATGTATACTGTCCCCTAAGTGGTTGGCGAGATTTATCTTGTCGGGCACTTTGATCATTTTGCTCTTATACACTTTGACAATGCAATGTGCACAAGAGTTATATACGTGCTTGTATAAAGAAGAAATATAATATGCAAGATAAAAAATATATTCATTGATAACGAGTAGAGTACAAGGGCACGTATGGCAATATTGCATCTACTACACTATGAGGGTAACTGGGCGACCTCTTTGATTCGTAACTACTTAGGTAGGGAGGACTTACTACTAAGTCGGAAGGTCAGCGAAGGTGACCTCTTTTATTTACTACCAAAAACAGGAAAGTCTTACCAGAGGAACTCCATGAGACATTCAACATTTTGAGCACGGGTGCCAAGGAGGGCTCAAACCTGTGAAGGATTAGGCATCACATAAGAGGGGGATGAGGGGCCTTCATTACGCGAGCGGCTGCTCGCTATGCGAGGGGGGTCCTCCTTGTGTAAAGGAATCATCAGTTGACATCCTCATGTGGCCAAATCCTTGTGGTCTCCTTGAGAGCTTTTCATTGTCTTCACATTCTCCAGCGACTTTGGGATATAGTCCTAGTGAGTTTGATTTCTTAGCTGCCAATCCTAGTATTGCAATTGCCATTGGTTCCCACGACTTTGCAGCTGTGCGAAGGGATGTGTTGTAGCATTCTCTGGCTTCTTTCTGCGCTCCTTTCACTAGTCACTCCGCCTGGGGTCAAGAACTTCATGGCCTGATGGTAAATTGATGTCACTGCCTCCAGCTCTCTTAGTGAGGGCCTTCCTAGCACTACGTTGAAGGTAGACACGCAATCTACCACAACAAAGTTCGACATTATTATTGTTTACCTTAGTTGTTCACACATAGTAAGAGCAAACTTGATAGTTCCCAATGGTTGAATTGAATCACTAGTAGATCTGTATAGCAAGGTAACACATGGTTTTAGGTCCTTCGTTCCTAGACCCATTCTTTCCAAAGCTTGGTGATATAAGATGTCTACTAATCTGCCATTGTCAACTTCTATGGTTCCTCATGTTCGCTAATTAGATAGTTAACACCAAGGGGTCGTTGCGAGGAAAGTGTATCCCTATCACGTCCTCCTCAATTAATGTAATAGGGTCATTCTTTCCTTTAAAAATCTTCGAGGGTCTCTCTTCTAAGCTCATTGTGTAAGGAGGGGGGCTTCGTCTTGCCTCTTTAGCATACCGATCTCTACCTTTTCTAGAGTCTCTACCATATCCTGACCCTCCAAAGATTGTTCTGACCACCCCTTCGGCTTCCGAGGCTCGCTCAGGGGCGCGAGGTGAAGCTGGTTGATCATCTAGTCTCTGATTATTTCTCCTCACATTCCTACCAAGATGCCCCTACAATATTTGCTCGGGTCCCTCTTTGACCTTTCTTGCTTCATGGGTGGTGGCCTCTTGAAGGGGACTCGATTCTCATTGGTGACGAATATATATTCCCTCAATTTCGTTAATTCTATGTAGAATGTATATGGAGGAGGTCGGGGCTCATTCCCATGCCTGTTCTTCTTTGGGCGGTCATCTCTTAGGTTGTCATGCATCCTTTTCTTCTTCATGTCATCGGAGGTGTCCTGAGGTGAAGAGTCTGATAAGGGTCCAGTCCTTCCGACCTTGAGGTTTTCATGCTTGTCTTCGACACTGATGTATTTCCGCACTCTTTCATAAAAATCGTCCAGGTCTACAACTTCTCTCTTGAGCATGTTGTCCCAAAGTTTACTTTCGAGATGCACTCCTGTTGTGATGGCCATTTTGAGTTCGCCTCTTGATAAGCTCCCTACCTTTGTTGCCTCTATATTGAATCGATGGATGTAACTTTTCAAAATCTCATTCTCGCATTGTTTCACGTTGGCAAGGCTCGTACCCGACATAGTGCAGTCGCAGACAGCATGATGATGTTGAAGGAACTCGTCGAAAAATTGTTGCCTTAACCTGATAGTTCCTAGCCTTAGTCTTTTGAACCACTTATATGCAGATCCCTTTAAAGTGACTATAAAACAGTGGCATCTCACCTTGCTATTGACCCCTCTTAGCTTCATCAGGTCAATGAAGGCGTCTAAGTGGCACTTAGGATCAGTCGTTCCCTCATACGGGGTCATATGTGGCCCCTTGAATTTAGTGGTTAATTGTTCGGCGTGGATCACTCGGGTGAAGGGTGACTCATAATCAAACTCATCATCATGCCCTTGTCCCCCCAATGCCGTGACTATCTTACTTCTGATGGTTCGCATCTCAGAGTCAAGCTCTTGTCTCCTTTTGTTCAAGGAGTCCCTGAGGCCGGAGGGGTTGACTTCCCCTTTCCCTGTGCCCTTGGGGGAGCCACGGGGGGTGTTTTCCTCACATTCATCCTTCTTCTATTGAGCTTATCTCTCAGGTTAGTGTTAGGAAAAACTTATACAGAATCTTTATTTATTTTAATGTAGATCTAATATTAACAAATTAATATGAGATAACCTAGAACATGTTTTGTAACACCCTGGATAGCCAAGACTGTCACGCTGTGTATTTATAAAAGTGCAAGACTTGCTAATCAAGTCATTTAGTTAGAAACGTGTTATAGAAACTATAATTGAACTAGGGTTAAAAGATTTTGGTCACAAAAGTTGCATTTCATATATTTAAACATTTTAGTACATGGGATCCCAAATGAAATAGTGTTTAAAAGACAGTTTACAAAATTTCAGGTTATAGGAACAACTACTAGCCACTCTAAGGGCAAAACAGACATTTAGGCTTTCCCGTCCTGTACCACTCCTCGGCCGTCGTGACCGATCAGCTGACTATGTACATTCAGCCTCAAAGCTTTCCCACTCAGGACTGGTCCACTTTACCCTTGCCCTTACCTGCACCACGTAGCACCCGTGAGCCAAGGCCCAACAAGAAAACACAATAATAGAGCATAATCATCAATCAAACAATTAGATAATTCATATAGTGTAATCATACACTCAATAGTCCAAGACATCCATATAATCAGGCATTCAACATACCAAGCTTATCAATTATCATTAACAACCAATTCACATATAACAATCAGAGTTGACGCCCTTAGGTCGCACCCCCTATTTATCCCACTGACTCCGGCCCGCTTAAACCGAGCTCAGTGAATATCAAGCTGTCCTCAGCTACCAGTGGCCGAGCCGCGCCCTGTGCGCAAATATTGATTTCAACACTCTTAGGACGTTTATCACATGTCCCATGGCATAATACCATCTATGACATCATATAGATATATGGAGCTCTTAGTCTCAATACAATCACATAACCAGGTGCAGTTTTCTTACCTTTGAATTCTGGTAGCTTTGATCAATGATGACAACCTTCAAGCACGATCCCATCCGAGCCCTAGCGTACACCTAGTCACGGTCATAAGTTAGAACCATTACCAAACTTCAATCCCAAAACCTAAACTCGGGACCAATCCTGAGCCCTCGGGAAACACTAAATCCACCAAACGGGGTGGTGGAATCAAACCCCGAGCCCCCAGGCAAAAACCCTAAGAAATAACCCAAAAATCCCCTTCTCGAAACAGGGTAGCGCTACAGTGCCCTAAAATGGGCGCTATAGCGCTACAAACAGAAGCAAAAACGCCAAATTAGCCAAGCCTAGCACTGTAGTGCCCAAAGGCTAGCGCTACAGCGCTAGTTGCAGCACTTCAGCACTTTGTTTTTTTTTCTCCTTCGATTTTTCCCCGAGCCAAACCTCTATAGAACCCATCCAAACCTCAACCATACACCAATTTAGCCCATCATCATCTACATCTCACCACACATGACCCAACAACCTCAATTCTAACCACATGCATCATCAAACAAAGAAATTAAGCATTGAACTCAAAATTCAAGAACCCCAACCAGAAACTCAAAACTAACCCGGCAATCAAGTTGATCAAACTCATAATTTTCTTACCTTTGATGGGGAAATCAACTTTAGGTTATCCTCCAAACCTTTCCAGCTTTAAACTCCTTAATTCCCAAAGCTTAATTCTCCTAACTTCCATCGAAATCAAGTTTCAAAAATCATTTCTAACACAGTTTAGAAAACTCAACAAAACCTTGAGACCTTACCTCAATTAAGTGACAAATCCCTGCTAAAACCTCTAGCTTCACCAAGGTCTCTAGCCCCAAGCTCCAGCCCAAGTTATCCTGAGTTAAATCATCAAAATTCCTCAAGAGGTGGTGAAAGATGACCAAACCGATTGGAGGAGAAGAGAGTAAGTCTAAGTGTTCTGTTTTCTCTTCTTTTTTTATTCTTTCAGTTTCTACTTCTTTCTAACAATTCCACTAAGTCCTAAAAGCTGAATATAACTTATCCCTTTAAAGTCAAATGACCATATTGCCCTCCCAATTATAACTAAACCTTTAAGTCCTTCTAAGGGCATTTTGGTCATTAATCCCAGTTCCTGCTAATTCCTCGAGTGCCCCTATTAATTACCGCTTACATCTCGACACCTAACTAATCACCAATTATATTCCTCAATATCAAACGGTCTCCAATATATTTTCTAAATTCCCAGAAATACCCCTAGACTCACCCCGAGCCGGGTATAAATCCCCGCCGTGACTTTTCCGCTAAACCACTCACTATGATCGCCTCAAGTCACAAGTTACAAATATATCCACATAATAATGCGGTCTCAACAATTTATCACAAATATTTACATTTATGCCCTCAATGGGCCAAAATTACGAATATACCCTTATAACCTAAACAAGGCCTACATGCGTACTAGTACACATAGTCATGCATCACATTTATCCAATTAGTCATATAAGCATGCATTTAATCATTTAAATCACTCATAATCCAGTTATGCCCTCTCGGCACACTAATCAAGGCCCTTAAGCCTTATTAGAATACTAAAATTGAATTCAAAGAGAAACAAAGACAAGAATACTTATAGTATACACAGCGGAATGAAACAGTCCTTCCTTCAGTTAATCTAACTCTTGTATCCTCTCTGTCGCAGAGTATTATCAAGAAACTGAACCGATCTTCTATTTTCTTCACAATCTTCCAATGTATCCTTAGAACCACCTAGACTAGTGTGGGAAATTCTCAACACATGAGATAGATATAGAGAGAAGAAGAGAAAATAACAAAGTGGCTTAGAAAATGACTTGTGTTTAGAGAGAATCTAAAACTATCAGAAAATCTGACTTGTGACTTATGTTTTGACTTCTCTCTAAGCACTCCTTTTATAGACTTAATTAGGCCATTTAATTTAATTAAAAAATCAATAAAATAATAGCCATTTTAAAGCCCTAGGTCAAAATTATCATGGGCTATAGGCCCGTGAAATTTCCCATTTGATTATAAGCCCATTGGACATAAAAATTAAGGCCTGTATTATTTTCTATTGATTTAATTAATTAAATACTTTATCAAATTAATTATTTATAATTTGAACCTTGATTTAAACTTATTTATTAATTTAGATACCAAATTATCTTAATTAATAAATCTGCCATAATTTATCTTTTCTTCTCAAAATTACACAACTCTATGAAACTATCCAAAATTGACCTGGTCAACTTTGATAATTCTAATTGATGATTAAATTAATTAATTGAGATTATCTAGATGATTTTATCCAAGGTACAATGGGGACCATGGGCCTATGAAATCAAGCTCCAATAAGTTATCATAAATCTAACAAATAACTTTACTAACTTATTAATTCCTCGTGACTCCACTATAGACTCGGAATTGCACTCTTGAATTCATAGAACCCTCTATAACAAATATAGATACGCTATTAATTATCCATTGTCACAACCATAATTGTCACTCAATCCTCTATAGACGGTCTACAATGAGATAGGACTAAAATACCGTTTTACCCCTCATTGTATTTTATCCTTAAAACACTTAGTTTATTGTAAATGATATTTCAGTAAACTAATTTAATTACTGAAATGAGATCTCTATCATTTAACACCTTGAACCAAAATAAAAGGAAACCATCGTTTCACTTCTTCATCAGAAGCTATAGATGTTCATATCTATGATTAACACTCCCACTCAATTATACTACCGAGTTCCCAAGATGTAAGTATGGGCTAGTCCGTAGGGTAAGCTGGTAACAAACAAGTCAAAGAACTCAAATAATACAATCAATTAGAATACTAACTACTCAGAATTGAGATTGAATTGACCTATGGTCAACTATATGATATGACTAGAATAGATAATAATGGTATGTTTACTTATCTTATCAATTGTCAATATCGGTCCAGTCCGATGTAACAAATACATCCGATCTTATCTACTTTGCTAATGTTCTGGAAAGAACATAACACTACAATGTATAAGTAGATCATATTGTAGATTGACAGGTCAATGTAAATCCTGTGCACTGACTAATTTTAGGACTAACTTATTTTGAACATATAATCATATTTATATTCCACTGTGATTACGTCACTATAAATACGATTAGCTATATGCTTGGGATTTAATAGAAGTTTATATTAAACAAATAATCATGAAAATAAAACATGCGAGCAAAGTGATTGACCAAGTCAAAAAATGATTTCTATTCTTTTATTGATAATAAAATGAGATTATTATCTTTGGAGGCGTGTGATATTCCTCTCTCTCTTCCCATGGGTCGGAAGAAGAAAGTAATATTGAAGCCAGTAGCGGTTTCCGATGAGACGACGGTGGAAGACCTCCCTTCGATCCTAGAAGTGGAGCCTGAGTTGACTACTGCTGAAGAGTTTCATGAACCATGTGCCGATTTCGAGATGGATCATGGAACTGAAGAGATTTTGAATCGCTCTTCGCCTAAAGCAGGGAACTGGGCTGAAGAGGTTGAGGATGTCGATTTTCAGAACTCTGCGAAGGAAATTTGGAGTAAGTTCAAAACAAATCAGGTTCTCACACCTTCTACCCGTCTGGTTTATACTGAACCTTTGAAAGTTGGTGAACAAATTGTTGCTCGTCTGGACTTGGAGGAGGTGGAGATTGAAGCCTCATTTTGGAAAAATGCTATAGTATGTATTGTGCTTGGTGCCAACCCTCCCTTCAGAGTTTTTGAAGGTTTTGTCAAAAGAGTATGGGGGAAACTAGGGGTTGATAAGATAGTAAGAATGCACTCTGGTTTTACATTGGTAAATTTCAGGGATGAAGTTACTCGGGACCTAATTCTAGAAACGGGAGTCATACACTTCGACAAGAAGCCTGTTGTCCTTCGCCCTTGGACAACAGACATGGATTCTGTGAGAATGGTGAAGTCTGTCCCGGTGTGGATTCGAATGAATGGTCTGGGTTTGCAATATTGGGGAAAAAATAGTCTTAGTGCTCTAGTGAGTACAATTGGCAAACCAATTATGGTGGATAAGGTGACCCAGAGTAGAGAGATGGTGAAATATGCTCGGGTTTTGGTGGATATGGAGATTTCAGATCACCCTCCTAACAGTATCGCTTTTATCAATGAACGGGGGCAGTTAGTGGAACAATCGGTTGAGTATGAATGGCTCCCTTCTAAATGCACAGCTTGTACTCAGTTAGGGCATATAGTGGCCAATTGTAATAAGGAAAAAGGAGTGGTTTGGCGAAAGAAAATCTCTGTTGAGAAAGGAGAGAAGTCAGATCAGGAAATTAATGGTTCTGAGACAGTTCATGAGCATCAATCTGAAGTTTCCATACCAGAAAACATAGTGCAAACTTCTACTAGTATTGATGCAGAAGAGCGGGGTAAAAGCTTATCTAAGGACTATGAGTCAATGGAGAGAACTGATCAGGGTATTCGCATATCATCTCAGCTAGTTGGAACAGACAGAGTTGGCAGTGCTGGCATTTGGATTACTCCCAAAAGGAGAGGGTCACGGGCAGGGGCTGCTCCTAACAAGACAGTAACAGCTCCTAACAAGGTAGTAGCAGCTCCATTTAAGACTAAGGAAAGTAATGGCTATACGGTTTTACTTGAGTCCGGGGGTGGACAAGTGGTCACTAATTCAAACCCAATTCTTGATGGAGGTTTGTAATATGATAGGGTGGAATGTGAGGGGGATGAATAAAAAAGAAAAGCAGAAAGCTATTCTTGATGTTTGTAAAGAGAATAAAGTTGGTTTTGGTGCTCTTTTTGAG
This sequence comes from Humulus lupulus, assembly GCF_963169125.1. Taxonomy (NCBI): domain Eukaryota; kingdom Viridiplantae; phylum Streptophyta; class Magnoliopsida; order Rosales; family Cannabaceae; genus Humulus; species Humulus lupulus. Next base: position 129,116,296 of record NC_084799.1, read on the forward strand.
ACCAAGGTGAAAAATGAGAAGCTTCAGGAGGTTTTTGTGAATAACTTCCATAACTGGGACTATTTTTCTAGTTCTATCACAGCTGGTAGGATTTTGGTTCTTTGGCAAGCTAAGTTTGTGAAGGTTGAAATTTTACTTGAGGACTCTCAATTAGTCCATTGCAGGGTTAAAGTTTGTGGCCAGCAGGAGGTTTTCTATGCCACAGTAGTCTATGGTAGTAATTCTATGGGGGAAAGGAAACATCTTTGGGATAAGTTGGCTAGTATTGGTCATTTGAAACACCCTTGGATTATTTTTGGGGACTTTAATGCTATGTTTAGTTTCCATGATAGGAATGGTGGGAGACAAATTGTAGCTAAAGATTTCTCTGATGCTCAAAATTGGTTGGCTTTAGGCCAAGTGGATGAATTCAAGTGCTCTGGGGCGCACTTTACCTGGTCTAATAAACATGAAGTTGGAGATCGAATTTATTCTAAGCTAGATCGAGTTTTTATCAATGACTATTGGCTGGACATTTTCCCTAAATCTGAAGCTTGCTTCAAATGGGACTATATTTCAGATCATAGCTACTGTGTGATTAAAAGCCAGGAGTTGAATAAGGTGGGGTTCAAACCCTTTAGATATTGCAATCACTGGATGTCCTATAGAAGCTACAAGGAGACAGTTCTGAACAGCTGGTTTTCTTCTTTAGATTCAGGAGGTGGTTTATCTAAGATTGTGCAGAAGCTGTTTCGGGTCAAACATGTTTTAAAAAGATTTAGTAGGGAAGTGGTGGGGGATGTTGTCTTGGATTACAAGTTGGCTAAGGAGGATTTTAATATAGCTCAGGAAGCTTTGGCTTCTAACCCCTCTGACATTCTGCTTCAGCTTGCTGTTACTCAGAAGCAAGAGAATTTTTCTGTTATGCTGAACAGGTACTCCAGTTTTCTTAAGTAGCAAAGTAAAATTAAGTGGGTCAATTTCAGTGATGAAAATTCTAGGTACTTCCATGCTATTATGAGGAAAAGAAGGTTGGAAAATAGGATTACTTCTTTCTGTGTTGGTGATAAAATTGAGGATGATTATTCGACAGTAGTGGAGCATTTTCTCAATCATTTCAGGAAGTTTATGGGGAGTAGTAGTTCGGCCACTGAGGGTATTGATTTAAATTGTTTGAACCAGGGTAGAAGGCTGTCTTTGGAGCAACAAGTCAGGTTAATTCGGCCTTTTAGTAAGAATGATGTCAAGAAGGCACTTTTCAGCATCCATTCTTCTAAAAGCCCTGGGTTAGATGGATTTGGTTCAGGCTTTTACAAGGGATTATGGGAGTATATTGGAGAAGATATTACTCGGTCTGTGTTAGCTTTTTTCCAGGATGGTGCTTTGCCTCCATCGTTCAATGATACAGTGATCTCTCTTGTTCCTAAGGTGACTGACCCGAAATCAGCCAGTGATTACAGACCAATTGCCTGCTGTAATACACTTTATAAGTGTATCTCGAAGATGCTCTGCTCTAGGCTTTCGGAAGTGCTTCCTCTCCTTGTTCATAGCAACCAAGGAGCTTTCATAAAGAATAGATCTCTTGCGCATAATATTTTGATCTTTCAGGATCTTCTCAAAGGTTATACTAGGAAGCATATTTCAGCTAGGTGTATAATGAAGATTGACCTTAGTAAAGCATATGATACTGTTGATTGGTGCTTTGTGGAGGAGCTGCTTAAGCATCTTAGTTTTCCGTCTAGATTTATAGACTGGATTCTGGTGTGTTTAAAAAGAACGAGATATTATCTCCTCATGAATGGTAGGATTCAGGGTTCTTTCAAAGGGGAAAAAGGCCTTCGTCAAGGAGACCGCATATCCCCCCTTTTGTTTGTTTTGATAATGGAGTATCTTACCAGATTATTGGCTCATAGTTCTGGTAAAAAAGGGTTTGGTTTTCACCCTTTGTGTAAGCAACTTGGGTTGACTAATCTGTGTTTTGCAGATGACTTGATATTATTCTGTAAGGGCAATCTCAGTTCAGTGACTCATATTCAAGATGCTTTCAAGAAATTCTGTTCTTCTACAGGTCTTTCAGCGAACAAATCCAAATCCCATATATACTTTGGAGGAGTTAAAGAAGACAATAAAAAGAAGATTCTTGAGTTGATGCAAATAGAGGAAGGTTCTTTTCCTTTGAAATACTTGGGAGTTCAACTTCGTCCTACTAAATGGAAAGCGTCAGATTGTGGGGTGATTTTGGATAAGCTGAATAAAAATCTCAATTGTTGGGCGAGTAGAAATCTGTCTTTTGCTGGGCGTGCTCAACTAATTCACTCAGTTTTGCTTGGTATCAGAAATTTTTGGATGAGCTTATTCATTCTGCCTTATAAGATCACAGCAGCCATAGACAAAAGTTGTCGTGACTTCCTCTGGGGTGTCAATGGTAACAGGAGCAAACTTCATATCCCTTCTTGGGAGAAAGTTTGTCTTCCTAAGAATTTGGGTGGTATTGGATTTCGAGAAGGTAAGAAATGGAATATGGCTTTGATGGCGAAGTGTTTATGGGCAATCTCAAATAAACAGGACTGCCTTTGGGTTAGGTGGATTAACTCTGTCTATCTTAAGGATCATTCTATTTGGACTGTCCCTTTTAAACATGACATGAGCTGGTATTTTAAGAAGCTACTGAGGCTTAGTCAGATAATTGATACTTCTACATTGAAGCAAGCTGAAAAGGGAGGTAAGTTTCGTGCCAAAATTTTCTACTCTTCTCTTGTTTCTGCCCAGAAAGTTTCTTATGCTAGATCAGTGTGGAATAAGCTGATTGTGCCCAAGCATAGATTCATTTATTGGCAAATTTTGAACAACCATCTGCTTACTAGAGATCATCTGAGTCGCATTTTGCCCATCCATTCTACTATCTGTCCTGTTTGCGCTTCAGCAAATGAATCTCACAGCCACTTGTTTATGGAATGCATCTTTTCTAGGAAATTATTTGGGGAAGTTAATTGCTGGCTGGGTATATTTCAGTGGCCGAAATCCTATTTGGAGCTTCAGGTTTGGTGTATGACAGCGATCAATTCACTGCAGAACCAAGTCATTAATGCTGTTTTTGCTGCCACTTTGTACTTTATTTGGAAAAATCGAAACAAGTGTATTTTTGAGTATGTTTGTTTTTCAGCTAGTAGTCTTAGCTTAGAAATTAGGAAGATTGTCAAATATAGAGTTTTGGGTCTGAGTTGCCTTTTTCCTAGTAAAAGGGACAATTATATTCTCAATGTTGTAAAGGGTTGGTAGTGGTGTGTTGAGTGCAGCTGCTATTTTCGCAGGCTGTGGTGTGGCTGTTTGTAGCAGTTGTTTCTTGTTTTGCTTTGTATCTTGCTTAGTTTTTGAATGAAGTTTTCCTTTTGTTCAAAAAAATAAAAATAAAATGAGATTACAAAGAAATTGGGTTTTAATTAGGGCATAAAACCCCAATAGTTAGGTGGTGCTTCCTTGGATGTAACCTCGACTTCATTCCTCCAGTTAGCTTCGTCCCCCTGACTTTGCTCTTGAGGTTGTACCGTTGGCGTGGAGTCTTTGCGACGCTTTGACAGGGGAGTGTTGCTGGTGGAATGTCAGGTTTTCCCGTCGTTCATGGGGATGGTGGTTTTTGTTGGGATTAGGCTTTCTAAACCTTTGTTTATATTACAACTCAATGAAAAAATCATACAAGTAAATTAGTCTCATAGAATAGTTAAACAAAAATTACATAAACACAATGGATAAAAGTTTAGAGTAGACCTTCCTTGAAGAACAAACCTTAGGGACATAAAATTACAAGCTATGATTTTATGTGAGATATAAAAGTGACAAGGCTTGACACAAATGAAGATTTGTTGTCTAAAAATCTCTATTCCTAGCCTTCCCTTTGAAGATGCTTGAAGCTACAACAATTGGAATGAGAATGAGATTCACAAGCCTTAGATCTCCATACAATTCAAGCTTTCTTGATGAAGATCTTGGAGAAAACTAGTAATCTTGAAGCTAGAGAGAGAGAGAGAGTGTGTGTTCTTCTTTAGTGAGAGAGAGAGGTGAGTGATCAAGTCACCAATTAACTCATTTGAATACCTTAAATAGTAGAAGATCCTCATTAGACTCAACCAATGAGATTAGAGAATTTAAATTTAAGTTTTGGAGCTAAGACACTTAGTAGTACGGACATTCCATAACGGACCAGGCGATGTGACACTTGGCACCAGGCGATACGTCGCCCTATACCTAGCGAAACTTTGCCTAGTTCTTCTCTCTCTAGGGTTTTGAGAGCCAAGGTGACACATTGCCTCTTAGAAGGCGAGGCATCGCCGATGCCTTTGTAATATGGCTCCATGAGGTGTCTCAAAACACCTCCAAATACTCCCAAACTTTTTGGGTACTCTTATATACTCCAAATAAACATTTTGGACCCAAAAGTTTGATTTAAAAATGCCTATACTCAAAGTCAACTTTCAAATGTTGATTTATGTGAAATTGTTATTGTTTTAGCACCTCTTCGTGCCTAAAAAATTCCACCATGTATTTACCCAATCTCAACATTCCCCCACTTGGTTAAATACATCATCTCTTTTTCTAGCCAACGATATTAGCGCATAAAGTAAAGTGCCTTTTGGGTTTGAACTTTACCTTAGTGAAAACACTACAAAGCTTAAATCGAAATGCTAAGGTACTCTTAAAAGGTTGAACCCAACATTTCTAGTGATAAAAACTGGTAATGTCTCACACACCCCTATCTGATTACTTATGTATTTCCCACTGTTTGCATCCAACACTATTAATAGCCTTGTGCTTGATCCATTCATGAACCATCCAGAGAGAAAATTCCTACACTCTTGAGAGGCGGCCCACCTCTAGGTTCACATCGGTGAAATTCTTACATCATCTTTGCTACTTTTAGAGATGCTTGTTACTCTTAACTGAATTTCATTTAAAGCCTTAGGCTTAACCCTCACTTCGGTAGCAACCAACATCAACTCACCCTTGATGAGACTTTAAATTGTTAATCTTGAAACTATTCCTTTATCGAATGACTTGTTCTCACCCATTGAACTCTACGCTTGATGTAAACAAGTTTTGAGTTGGTTTACTGCTATTGAGGAATCTATATATCAAGGAGTTTTAGTCCCATCCCTCAATTTGTGGAACTAACCTAATCTCTCCCAAGAGGTTTGGTAAACGGATCCGCTAAGTTCTCACATGATTTCACATATGAAATTGATATGATACTCTTAACAATCAATTCCCTCACATAGTCATGTCTTAGACTTATATGTCTAGACTTGCCATTGTAAATCTTGTTGTAAGCTCTAAGTAGCTTGATTATAACAATGTATTGAAATCGTCGATACATCAATTACGGTTCTTGGTATCTCCAACATGAGATCTCTTAACCACTCGGCCTCTTTGCTAGTTGACGCTAGAGCTACAAACTCGGATTCCATGGTTGGGTGGCATATACATGTTTGTTTCTTAGAACCCCAAGAAACTGCACCCCCACAAAGGGTGAACACCCAACTAGTTATGGAGAGATAATCTCCTACACCGGATATCCAACTTGCGTTGGAATATCCCTCAAGTACCTTAGGAAACTTAGAATATTGGAGGCATAACTCTTTAGTCCTTTTAAGGTATCCAAATACTCTTTCAACGACCTTCCAATGTAAGATACTTGGGTTACTAGTAAACCTACTAAGTTTAGTAATCGCAAATGCAATGTCCGCTCTGGTACAGTGAGTGGCATACATCAAACTCCCAATTGAACTTGCATATTCTAGTTGAGCTAACACTCTCTCTTCATTCTTTTCAAGCTTTAGAATTTAATCGAAGGGTGTGTTTGCCTCTTTGATATTGAGATGACTAAACTTGTCAAACATTTTCTCAATATAATGAGCTTTACCTAAGGCATATCCATCAACGTTCCTTCTAACTTTAATACCTAAAATGGTATCAACCACTCCAAGGTCCTTCATCTTAAAGTTAGAAGATAGAAACCTCTTTGAATCTATTATGTCTTTCATGTCATTACTCAATATCAACATATAGACACACTAATATGACATAGCCATCACAAGTCTTAGAATATAAGCACTTGTCCGCAATATTGTATCTAAACCCATTCAAACCAATGGCCTAATCAAACTTCTCATGCCATTGTTTAGGTTCTTACTTCAAACCATATAATTAATTGACAAGCATACACACCTTATGTTCATTCTCCTTTAGAACAAACCATTTTGGTTGTTCCATGTACACCTCCTCATCCAGGTTACCATTTAGGAATGTTGTCTTGACATCCATTTGATGAACATATAGGTTGTGTATTGATGATAAGGCAAACAACAATCTTATAGATTTTTTTCTTGCTATCAGTGTATAGGTATCAAAATAATCTATGCCCTCATTTTGTCTAAACTCTTTAGCCACCAATCTTGCTTTATAGGCTTGAATGGTCCCATTAGTATTGTACTTCTTTCGAAATACCTATTTACACCCTATTGGCTTGGATCCTTGTGGTAGATCAACAATCTCCCAAGTGTGGTTTGACATGATTAAATCCATCTCATCATTTATTGACTCTTTCCAAAAGTTAGAGTCTCTTGAGGACATAGCCTCTTGGAAAGTCTTAGGATCATCCTCCATTTGAAGTACCATAAGATACTTCTTTGTTTATTCCTTATGGTTTCTCTCTATTAGATAAAGAGTCTCCACTTGAGAGGTTTCACCTTGTGATCCTATCTCTTTGAGCCTTTGGCTCCTTCTAGGCAATATAGATTGCTCTTCAACCCTTGAAGGTATCTCCTCTTGAGTTCCTTCCAATGAGATTAGTTCTTGAGACTTATTGTCACTATACAACAAACTCTCAAAGAATTCCACTTCTCTTGATTTAATTATCACATCAGACTTCAAGTCTAATAGTCTACAAGCCTCGCTATTTGAGGCATAGTGTACAAACACACATTTGATGGCCCTTGAACCTAACTTGGTCCTTTTAGGCTCTGAGCTGTTGCAATAAGCAAGGCACCCCACACTTTGGGATATCCTTGGTTGGGCCTTTTTCCCTTCCATATATCATAAGGTGAAATTTGATTCTTCTTAGAGAAATCCGGTTTAGAATATGACAAGTGATAAGCAAGGCTTCTCTGCATAAAGAAAAAGTCAAATCCGCATATAATAGTATAGCATTAATCATTTCAACATAGGTTCTATTCTTTCTTTCTGCTATACCATTTTGTTGGGGAGTATAAGGGGCTGTACATTCATGTATTATACCATGCATCTCACAAAACACATTAAACTCATTTGAAAAGTATTCATCGCTCCTATCACTTCTAATTACTTTAATTTTCTTTTCCAATTGATTTTCAACTTTGGCTTTATAGATTTTAAACATGCTAAAGGCCCCATCCTTATTCTTAAGCAAGTATACATATATAAATCTAGAACAATCATCAATAAAGGTAATAAAATACCTATGTCCTCCTCTAGTAATTATTCAATTCCATTCAATTCAAACAAATCACTATGTATCAAATCTAACAAATTAGTTTCCCTTTCAACACTAGGATAAGATTTATTTACCATCTTAGATTTAACACACAATTCACATTTTTCATAATCAACATCATTGCATACAATTAAACCACATTTAATAACTCTTTTAATTGTACTAAATCCTATATGAGCAAGTCTATTATGCCACAAAGTAACAGAACCAAAACTAAGCACATAAGAGGAAGATGAGCATGCATTATTATACAAACCATTGTTCTTGGTACACAATTTAATCATCCCATCACAAACATAACCCTTTCCCACAAAATAGTTTCCCTTGGATAAAATTAGCTTACCGACCTCAAACACCGCTTTGATGCCTGGTTTGCTCAACAAATGCCAACTCACAAGATTCCCACTCATATCTAGAACATACAACACATTGGCCAAAAGAACGTTCTTTCCGGATGTGAAGTAAAGATCAACATCCCCTTTGCCAAACACATTGGAGCTTTGCTCATTCCCCATTTGGATCTCATGCCCATCCTTTGACTCCTTAAAAGTCTTGAAGAACTTTGTATCATAGGTTGCATGAATGGTGGCACAAGTGTTATACCACCACCCTTGCACCTTTCCTTGGATGGCATTCACCTCACTTAAGTGGCAACAAACTCCTCTTGAGTTGTGTTAACTTTAGATCCATTGTTATGAGGCTTTCGATACTTACATTCTCTAGCCAAGTGACCACTCTTGCCACAAACAAAACAAGGGCCTCTCACACCCTTGAATTGCCCTTCATTCTTTCTTGGAGCTAGATGAGTATCTTTCTTTGATTGGGGTTTCATGTGAGTCTTCCCTTTGGATTGAGAGGGTTTCTCTATGGCATTATCCTTTGATGCCCCAACATTGAACTCTTCCATACTCTTGTATCTAGACTGAGACTCCTCTTCAATTCTTAGGCGTTTTAAGATTTCTTCAAAATATATCTCTTCATATGGAGAATCTTCTTCCTATAGCCTCTCCAAGATGGAGGTGTTGGGGTTATATGCCCTAATTAAAACCCAATTTCTTTGTAATCTCATTTATTATCAATAAAAGAATAGAATTCATTTTCTAACTTGGTCAATCACTTTGCTCACATGCATAATTTTCATGATTATTTGTTTAATATAAACTTCTATTAAATCTTGAGCATATAGCCAATCATATTTATAGTGACATAATCACAGGGGAATATAAATATGATTATATGTTTAAAATAAGTTAGTCAGTGCACATCATTTACACTGACTTGCCAATTTACGACATGATCTACTTACACATTGTAGTGTTATGTTATTTCAAGAACATTAACAAAGTAGATAAGATCAGATGTATTTGTTACATCGGACTGGACCGATATTGAGAGTAGATAAGATAAGTAAACATACCATTATTATCGATTCTAGTCATATCATAAAGTTGACAATAGGTCAATTCAATCTCAATTCTAAGTGGTTAGTATTCTAACTGATTGTATTATTTGAGTTCTTTGACTTGTTCGTTACCAGCTTACCCTGCGGACTAGCCCATACTTACATCTTGGGAACTTACTAGTATAATTGAATGAGAGTGTTAATTATAGATATGAACATCTATAGTTTCTGATGAAGAAGTGAAACGATGGTTTCCTTTTAGTTTGGTTGAAGGTGCTAAATGATAGAGATCTCATTTTAGTAGTTAATATTAGTTTACTAAAATATCATTTACAAGGAGCTAAGTGTTTTAAGGATAAAATGCAATGAGGGGTAAAACAGTATTTTAGTCTCATCTCATTGTAGACCGTCTATAGAGGATTGAGTAACAATTATGGTTGTAACAATGGATAATTAATAATGTATCTATATTTGTTATAGAGCGTTCTATGAATTGAAGAGTGCAATTCCGAGTCTTTAGTGGAGGCACAAGGAATTAAGAAGTTAGTAAATTTATTTGTCAGATTTATGATAACTTATTGGTGCTTGATTTCATAGGCCTATGGTCCCCACTGTACCTTGGATAAAATCATCTAGATAGTCTCAGTTAATTGATTTAATTATTAATTAGAATTATCAAAGTTGACCAAGTCAATTTTGGATAGTTTCATAGAGTTATGTAATTTAGAGAAGAAAAGAGAAATTAAGACAAATTTATTAATTAAGATAAATTGTTATCTAAATTAATAAATAAGTTTAAATCAAGTTTCAAATTATAAATAATTAATTTGATAAAGGATTGAATAATTATTTAATTAATTAATCAATAGAAAATATTACAAGTATTGATTTTAAGTCCAACAGGCTTATAATTAAATGAAAAATTTCACGGGCCTAAAGCCCATAATAATTTCGACCTAGGGCGGATATTATCTATTATTTTATTGATTTTTAATTAAATTAAATGGCCTAATTGAGTCTATAAAAAGAGTGCTAAGTGAGAGATGTCAGACACAAGTTTCTAAGAAGATCAGAAGATCTAGTAGGTTTTAGATTCTCTCTACAAACATAAGTCATTTTCTAAGCCTCATTATTCTTTTCTATTCTTCTCTCTGTATCTATCTCATGTGTTGAGAATTTTTCACCCTAGTCCAGGTGATTCTAATGATACTTTGGAAGGTTGTGAAGAAAATTGAAGATCAATTCAGTTTCTTGGTAATACCCTACGACAGAAAGGATACAATGGTTAGAGAAACTGAAGGAATGACTCATTCATTCCGTCGCGTATAATGTAAGTGTTCTTATCATTATTTTTGTATGAATTCAATTTTAGAAATATGTTCTAGGTTATCTTATATTAATATATTTACTATATGATTTACATGAAAATAAGCAAGAACCTGTATAAGTTTTCCCAGCAACTGGCCTCAGAGCCTTTGGTAATCTTTATTTTCATGCATGAACATGTTAAAAAATTGACTTATTTGATGTGTTTGAGTAATTGGATGGATTTCATGTTTTTATGAAGCATATTGAATTTTATGTGATTATTAGCAATTTTAGGTTATTTTGTTGAGTTTTCTATGCCATTAATTTTTATATATGCTTTATTTTGTGTAAAACATGGTAAAAATTAATTAGAAAATGGTTTTGGTTTAAAAAATTGCACACAAATTTTTTCCGAAATTTTTTTGCTTGGCTGCCACTCGTGCGCGCGCGCACCTGTGCGCATCCCCCCTGCGCGCACCCGCCCAGCCACCCGCACACGGTGAACGGGTACTGTTCATCAAAATATATTTTTTAAATTAAATAAATTAAAATATGAAATTGATTATTTATAACAAAGCTAAAAATATCAGATTTATTTTATCATTTAAAAATGTTTTTTAAAATAAGATATTTTTGTTGTTTGAGATTTAAATAATTAGATATTTTCTACAAAGATTCAAATTCAAATTTAAAAATAGACCAACAACTTAATTTTAAATCTTTTAATATATTAAAATATTAGAATTACGATATTTTCTTTTAAATACTTGTTATTTTTATTAAATATTTATTTGAAAATATTAATATCTGTTTATTATATTTTTTAATATTTAAATTATTTGACATTTGAAATTTGTTAAATATAGATGGATATGAATATCTATAGCTTCTGATGAAGAAGTGAAACGATGGTTTCCTTTTATTTTGGTTCAAGGTGCTAAATGATAGAGATCTTATTTTAGTAATTAAATTAGTTTACTGAAATATCATTTACAAGGAACTAAGTGTTTTAACGATAAAATACAATGAGGGGTAAAACGGTATTTTAGTCCTATCTCATTGTAGACCGTCTATAGAGGATTGAGTGACAATTATGGTTGTAACAATGGATAATTAATAGCGTATCTATATTTGTTATAGAGCGTTCTATGATTCAAGAGTGCAATTTCGAGTCTATAGTGGAGTCACGAGGAATTAATAAGTTAGTAAATTTATTTGTTAGATTTATGATAACTTATTGGAGCTTGGTTTCATAGGCCCCTGGTCCCCATTGTACCTTGGATAAAATCATCTAGATAGTCTCAATTAATTGATTTAATTATCAATTAGAATTATCAAAGTTGACCAGGTCAATTTTGGATAGTTTCACAGAGTTATGTAATTTTGAGAAGAAAAGAGAAATTATGGCAGATTTATTAATTAAGATAAATTGGTATCTAAATTAATAAATAAGTTTAAATCAAGGTTCAAATTATAAATAATTAATTTGATAAAGGATTTAATTAATCAATTAATTAATTAAATCAATAGAAAATAATATAGGCTTTGTTTTTAAGTCCAACGGGCTTATAATCAAATGGGAAATTTCATGGGCCTAAAGCCCATGATAATTTTGACACAGAGCTTTAAAATGACTATTATTTTATTAATTTTTAATTAAATTAAATGACCTAATTGAGTCTATAAAAGGATTGCTTAGAGAGAAGTCAAAACATAAGTCACAAGTCAGATTTTCTGATAGTTTTAGATTCTCTCTAAACACAAGTCCTTTTCTAAGCCTCTTTGTTATTTTCTCTTCTTCTCTCTATATCTATCTCATGTGTTGAAAATTTCCCACACTAGTCTAGGTGATTCTAATGATACATTGGAAGGCTGTGAAGAAAATAGAAGATCAGTTCAGTTTCTTGATAATACTCTGCGACAGAGAGGATACAAGAGTTAGAGAAACTGAAGGAATGACTCTTTAATTCCGTTGCGTATACTGTAAGTATTCTTGTCTTTGTTTCTCTTTGAATTCAATTTTAGAAACATGTTCTAGGTTATATCATATTAATTTGTTTAATATTAGATCTACATGAAAATAAATAAAGATTCTGTATAAGTTTTCCCAACATTTTGAAGGATAGCCCTAGGAACAAAATCAATTTGATGTTCAATTCCTCGGATAAGAGGTAATCCACTAGGGATTTCCTCAGGAAAGACATCCTTAAAATCCTGCAAGAAAGAAACATATGAACTAGGAAAAGCATCATCAAATTGGTTAGTATTAAAAAATGCCTCTTTGTACAAAAGTACAATCATTGGCTGATTAAGAAACATTGCTCTCCTGATTTCATTCGCTTTTGCATAAACATTTGTTTTTCTCTCTTCTTTTCTCTCAACTTTTTCAATTTCTCTTTCTTTTTCTTTATGATTCTCTCTCAATTTCATTTTTCCACTCTCTTTTTGCAACATCACTTGATCTTCATAAACCTGTTTTGGTGTCAATGGAACACAAGTGATTGATCTTTGATTGTGAACAGATGAGTACCTTTTGGTAAAGCCGTCATGCTTGACTCGCCTATCAAATTGTCTTGGTCTTCCTAATAACAAGTGCCCAGCTTGCATGGGAACCACATCACACAACACTTCATCTTCATGCTTCCCAACGCGAAAAGAAACTAACACTTGTTTATGCACCCATACCTAACCACTATCATTTAACCATTGCAATTTATAAGGTCGAGATGCTTAATTGTTGGCATGGCTAACTTCTCCACCATGGTAGAGCTAACAACATTAGTACAACTCCCTCCATCAAAAATCACACTACATACCTTGTTCTAGACATAGCATCTAGTATGAAATATGCTCTCCCACTACACTTCATCATTTTTTTGAATTGCAAACTCAGAGCTCTTCTTGCAATCAACAATTCACCTTGGGCAGCGTACTCTTCATCATCAACATCCTCTAATGGTAGCATAGATTCGTTGTTTGATTCATTGTCAATTGCGATTTCACCATCGTCTTTCATCATCATAACTCTTTTGACCCCAACCTTGACATTTGAAACACTTAATATCATGATTTCGAGTAAGAGAATAATCTGATTTACCTTGAGTTCCTTGGCTAGCACTGCTTGCTTTTGCTTTGGTGGTTTTGGCTTTGGAGTGGAAAGATTTTCATCTTATTTCTATTGGTTTGACTTCCAAGTGGATGTACTTTGGTTATGGCTCGCACGTGTACTGCCTCCCCTCTTGAGTTGACTCTCAATCTTAATAGCCATGTGCACCATGTCCTCCAACTCCACATAATGTTGCAATTCCACTGCATTTTGGATTTCTCTCTTCAAACTAGCCAGAAACCTTGCCATAGTAGCTTCTCGATCCTTTTCAATGTTTGCTCGGACCATTGTGACTTCCATCTCTTTGTACTAATCTTCTACACTCCAGTTTCCCTGCCTAAGGCCTTGCAACTATTATACAACTCTTGGTAGTAGTAAATAGGCACAAATCACTTCCTCCTTAAAATTTTCATCTCCTCCCATGTCTTTATTGGTCGCTCCCTATTTTTCTTCATGATCAACACCAATTGATCCCACAAAATAATAGAATAGTCAGAAAATTCAACGACAACAAGTTTTACCTTCTTTATCTCGGAATAGTTGTGGCAATCGAATACTAACTCTGCCTTCTTCTCCCACTCTAGATATGTTTCTAGATCATTCTACCCTTGAAACGATGGAATCTTCATCTTAATACTACCCAAATTATTATCTTTGTGATTCTTTACATTCCTAAATATACCACCATATCTCCTTCTAGCACTATCAATTAATTCTTGATCATCTTCCTCTTCAAACCCTTCAAACTCATCCTCCTCTATCCTAACTCCCCTTGGTAGAATTCTCCCCCCTATGCACACGAGGTGGTTCAACTCGTGTGTTTTCTACCTGGTCTAACCTCTCATGAATGAGTTCCATCTCTGCTGTAACGACCCGAATTTGCTAATCAAGCTTAGGGCCTTGATTAGTGTGCCTGGAGGGCAATAAGTGGTTTAATATGCTTATATGTGAATTTATGTGTATAAATGATTATGATGCATGTTTAATTGAGTTAAATGTGCATGTGGGCCCCGTCTGGATATTAGGGGCATAAATGTGATGAATAAGATGTATGTTGTATATGTGTGATATGTCTGTACAACACGATTCGAGACAGTCCTGGGGAGCAGTTAGCCAGGGAGTCACAACGGGGTTTAGATTTGGACTCGGGGCGAGTCGAGGGGTAATCTGGGTAGTAGATAAGTTATGGGGTTATTGGGACGTGAAAATATATATTTGGAGATATATTTGAGGATAGAATGTCCAGGTGGGAATATTTGGGAAATTTACCATTTTGCCATCGGGGACGTTTTGGTACCTCGAGCCTTGATGTAACCATATAGATTTAAGCTGAATAAAACAAAATAGAGGAATTGTTTAGAAACTTAGGGAACCGACTCATATTTTCCTTGAACTGAAGAATAGCTCTTGTCTCTCTCCCTTTCACTGTCTAAGGCTAAACTTGAAGGGAATTCAAAGGAAATTGGCTAGGAAGTTAGGAGGATTTCAGCTGGGATATTCTAGGGACTTGAAGCTTGAGGATTAAGGTTCAACATCAGGGGTTTAAATTCAGCAAGAGGTAAGCTTTTTCATGGAAGTTATGTTCAAGTTTCAGCTGTGTTTTCAAGCTTTGCATGTGGGTAGAATCTAGGCTGTTTTTGGGTGTTCTAGTTGTATTTTTGGAGTAGGTTTCTGTTGGGTTTTGGTGTTGAAATTGAGCTAGAATGATGGTGTTATTAACTAGGATTGTTAGCTTGGTTTTTGTGGGAATTGGCTTGAAGGAAGGATGGAAAACTGGTGTAGAAATTTGGGTTCGATGTGGTGCGCCGCGGTCGTAGGAGGGGTGTGCCACGACCCGCATGCGCGCACGGCCATGGGAGGCCGAGAGATTCATGCATGCCGCGGCGTCTGCTGGGCACGCCGTGGCCCGTGTGGGGGTCAGTGAAGAGCTAGCCTCTGTTTCGAGGCTAGCCGCGGCTCTAGTGGGTGGGGCCGCGACCCTTAGTGTCAGATTGGGTTTTAATGGTATTTTAGGCTTGGGAACTCAAGGGGTAAGGCTCGGGATGGATTTTATCATCCGGATTGATAGAATTCAAGGTCCCGGAGGTTAGGGATTGTGGCTCGGAGTTATTTATTGGGTTAGAATTTGATGGACGGATATTGTAATGTGTTGTGACTAGGATTTCGGCGAGGCTCACGTTAGCGAACTGTGCTCGAGGCATTGGTGCTCAGGAAGCTCGGAACTCAGGTAAGAAAACCCCTGTTTCCATAGAGCTTGTGTGCAGGGCTGAGCCCAATGTGCTGAATGGAAATGATATGCAGGGCCGAGCCCTATATGCTAGAATTGCAGAGCGTAACTCTTTATCTGTTTATACCTGAATTCTGTATTTGTTATTATATCGTGTATGATATTATGTGTGTGATCGGCAAGAGCCGGGAACGGTGTAGACCGAGAACGGCGTGGGGCCGGGAACGGCGTCAGGCACGTTGAGTGCAAGGCCGAGAATGGCAAGGGGCCGGAGCAGCGTTGAGCACGTGGGGTGCAAGTTGCCAGGGCGAGTCCCTAAAAGGATACCTGGGATATCCTCACGGCGTGGTCTGTGAACCCAGGGCTTGGAAAATGCCTGGGATGGCTAGGCCATATGTGTTTTAGCCATTGGTGGCCTGTTTATATGTCTGACTTATGTATTGCATATGTTATCTGTTATGGGTTTTCTTGCTGGGCTTCGGCTCACAGATGCTCTGTGGCGCAGGTAAGGGTAAAGAAAAGATCAACCAACCATGAGTACAGTTGGCGTGAGGCGATGTGTACATGTTCGGCCAGCCTGGCTGCCACAGCTAGGGGATTATGGGAGATGCTTGTAAATGAACTTAGATTTTGTCGTTTAGTCGACTCAGATCATTTTTGTGTTGTAAATATTTTCTAAACTATGTTCTGGGATCCCAGGTGTAAAATTTTATGATTTGCTATGAAAAACTACTTTCTCTAATGTTTTCCTTTTAATTATGGCTTAGTTACACGGTTTGAATTAAAACCCCGATTAGCGAGTTGAAAGCACGATTTTAAACACACTTGGTAACGGCTCTAAGGAAGTAGGGCGTTACATCTGCCCTAGTCATTCTCCCCATCTCCCTTGTTAAAGCCCCCATTAACAACTTTGTATCAATCTTACTCGCTACCTCTCCTGAAGCATTTTCTTTAGACATGTTATTGTTGCAGAGAAAACGTTAGTTCAGAATAAAGGACCTCACATCACTCTACTTACGTGGTTCACTCAAAGAAAGATGCACTCAATTTCACTCGTGTTTCAGTCAATAATTTTGGCTTTTACCCTCTTATATGCTCACCAGTCTTGCCTTTGTCCACTCTTAATTTCTCAAAATTCTTATCAAACTAATCAAACAAGAATCAGATTTGTAAGCAACAATCCACACCCAATCAACACAACACCAACCAAGTTTAGATTCTAAAAGCAAGAATATAATGATCCCAAATGGAGTAAGATTCCAAACATAAAGAATACAATTTTCAAGCAAAATTTTACAAAATGGGGTAATATCAGATTTAGGCTCCCTATAACAAGAATAACATAATTTTTTTTTTTTTTTTAAAGAAGTGTTCCCAAACTCTTCTTTGTTTTCTTTAGTTCAAGTACTTGTGTTTTTTTTCTTCTTCTTCCTTTTTTTTCGTAGTATGATAAAACAATCAAGAACACAAGACAACCAAAAAAGAAAGACACAACTTTGTAACTTGTAGAGATGTACAAGAAAATTTGAAACAAAACAAAATTATAAAATCAAACTTTGAATGGAAATGGAATGAAATAATAAAAATAGAAAGATGTGATTCTATTTTTTTTTTTGATGAAATATTAATGAAGAAGAAAGATAGGATTGAGATATGAGATAAACACAACAACGAAAAAAATGCAATAAAGGATAGGTAAACCTGAGACTAGATTTTAGCTCTCTGATACCAAATGATACTAACCACGACAACTTATGATGAAACCCGAAACAAAAATTAGTTCCTAGGACTGTTCTACTACAGATTTGGATGGTACAACCCAACACCTATAAAGAGAAGTGAACCTTGGTATAAGGAACACATCACAATCAAGGAATGGAAACTTGAATGATAAGTCAAGTATGAACGCCATAGACAAAATCTAATAAGTTCGAAAGTTCTTCAAAAAAATAAAGAGAAATTTATTCTCATGTTTTTTTATCAAAGTATTATATCTTTTATTGAATGAAATAGATTATATATAGGATTTACAAGCTTTTAATTTCATTTATAACATGAAAAGGAAAGAACTAAAAACAGAAAAAAAGAAAAGAAAGGAAACTACCCTAAATAGAACAAAAAAATAGGGTTGTTGTGCAAAGTAGAAAAATTAAACTTCCAAGTTTCTTTCTCTCCAAGATACACACCCATATAAAGGACACTGGTGTACCCTAATTTTAGCCCGAGTTCATTCACTCAGCTCGGGTACATCTGGCAAAAAAATATATAGAGAAATAACCAAGGAAATGATATCTGCTTATTATCCATGTCAACAACTCCAGTTTCATGTGGTCACGCGTGGTGTTAGGCGTCTTGGGTTTAACCCGAGCTACAGACACGAAGGTTGTGAAGTATGAGCTCAGAATATTAAAACAGTTGCTGAAGCATGAGCTTGGAGGGGATATCCAGCTCATGGTAGTTATTGTATATTGCATATCCGCGGATCCCCAGAGACTCGGGATCCCTTTATACGTATATTTATGACCAAGTTGTCATATTTAATATCCCAGATATTAGCAGTACATTTACCTTGTGATCAGATCATATCCCAATATAAATGGAAATTATTTGTATTAAATGTAATAATTATGTAAATGCGTGATTGACTCATGCGGTTACCCAAACCAGTCCATGGAATTCCCTTATAAATACTGGGAATATTGGACAAGAAAGGAGACCATTATTCTGTAATACCGAAGCTCTGCCAAAATAGAGAGAGAAATAACAATAATATAGACTCATGGACTAGGTGGATTTTAACACCTGAACCACGTAAAAGTTCTGTGTTCTTGAGTGAAATCATATATTTTTCATTACTGTTTATGAAGCACTAATCTATCTTATTATTTCTTAATACACTGCTGGCGAAAAACTGCGTCAACAGTTTGGTGCTTTCATTGAGAGAAAATTTGTGTTTTTATCAAAATCCCAGTCAAATCTCATCATGGTGCTCACCCGCTCAATGCACGATAATGAGATAGAACAGCCTGGTGGGCAGGAGGCCCATCATAGCGCTGTTTCGAACGAGCATGGCCCTGAAGTCCAGCAACGACCGGGAAAGCAACTGGCGGGTCACAAAGACATTGGGAGTTCAGCGTCATTACCATTGAATCCAAACCCAGACTACTTAACTACCGTTGAGATGGAAAATATGCAGTTAAGAAGCCATCTTGCTAAGGCAAACAGGAAAATTTAGGAGGTTTTGGCTCGGTTACCCCCTCTTGCAACTGACGTTAAAGTCAGAAAGAGGCAAAGTGAGTCTCACAAGTCCCATAGGAATAACCGATCCAAACCAAGTCAGTCAGTCAGAGCTGCTACCCCAAGTTCTGTGCCTATAGGGCGAGATCGCCAGAATGCTTAACCTAGTGGCCCCCATAGGGGTCATCAGCATGTCAGTCGATCGGTTAGAACCGCAACCCCAAGTTCATTGCCTCCTTCACAGGCACCTAGGAATGCCCATGGAAATCCACAAGGAGGGGCTGGGACAAGCTCACAGAGACAAAATGTTCCAGCAAACCCTCCTACGTCGTGATTGGATCATCAGGCGCAGAGAGCTAGAAATAATGGGGTTGAATAAAGGCGGGCTAATCTAGTTTGCCCTGTTGGGACAAGGATTGCCTCGCCAATAAGGCATACCCTGTCATCTATAAGACATACAATGCCACCTCATCCTATACGGGACATTCCAGCTTATGGAGACAGTAGGAGAAATCCTCCTCCGTCTGCCAATACCTACGTCCCACGGACACTTGTTGAAAATCTAGATCCTCGGCCCCAACCCAGAGCTGTAAGCTTCACAAATGGAAGCTACTGGACCAAAATTCGTAGTGGTAGGTCCGAGGACAACCTAAGAAATCAGTTGAGTTTAGCGCAAAGCCCTCGATACGAGTTGCAACTCGATTTGCGTGAGCGCTTGAATTCATAGAGAAGGAATCCAGCTCAGAATGAAGATGTTAGTTATACTCGACAAGAGGGAGGTCCGTCCATAGTACGTGATAATGGGAATGCCCCACCAAACCAAGCTTGAGCTTGGTGGGACAATAACCCATCAAACGCATATGATAGGATGAGAGTTGTCGAACAGCCCCCAGGTAACCTAGGGACCAGAGACAAAACCCTTGAGAGGCTAGCTCTGATGGAAGAGCAAATGAAGAGACTTTTATCTGGAAAAGACAAAGACGATTGCAGCTCAGAGGATGAGCTCGAGCCTTTTGCTCCAAATATTTTGGCGGCCACATATCCAGTAGGCTTCAGAATGCCACACTTGTCAAAATTTGATGGAGATGGAGATCCGTCAGACCACCTCGGAATGTTTAACACCATGATGATGGCCCACAATGTCAGACTCGATCTAAGGTGTATTTTATTCCCTGCAACTTTGGTCAGGCCAGTCAGGCAGTGGTTTAAGCAGTACAAGAGACATTCCATAATCTCGTGGAAGAAGTTTTCCTCCGAGTTCAAAAAACCATTCTGAGCTTCACAAGCAGCTCGAGTTGAGGCTGATTCATTGGCCAATGTAAACCAGAAACCTGGCGAAACGTTGAAGGCATATCTAAGTCAATTTTCCAATGTTGTTGCACGAGCTAGGGATGCTGACGACAGCTCCAAGCTCATGGCACTGAGAACAGGAATCCTCGTTGGGGGCGATCTGTGGCAAGAACTCCAAAGGAAAGGAGTTAAGAGTGTGGATGAATTCTTGGCCCAAGCTCAAGAATGGATTAACCTAGAAGAGGCACGAGCTTCAGTCACAGGAACCAGCCAGCTCCCCATCTAGCCCGTTGGAGCGGTAACGGACGTTGCAGCTACGACTCAAACCGTTACCCAGAATAACCAAAGGGGGAATAACAAAAGGAAGGGAAATGGCGAGGGTGACCAGAGTGGAAGGAAGAAAAATAAGTCTAGGGAGAAATTCAAACCTGTTTATACTACTTATACCGACCTAATAGACAGTAAGGAGCACATCTTCCTGGCAAATTCTGCTCGCCTTCTGTGTAAGAAGCCAGAACCGTTGAAGAACCAGAGGGCGAAGAGAGATTCTTTGAAGTTCTGCCGATTCCATAATGATATCGGTTATAACAATGATGACTATTGATAGCTGAAAGATGAGATCAAAACTCTCATTAGAGCGAGACCTTTGGCCCAGTACGCCCGAAATCGGGTGGTCCCTAATCAACCAACTGGACCAAACCCTCCGTCAGTCCCCGAAGCTCCAGTAAATCAAACTAGAGCTCAAGTGAATTAGGATGACCTTCCTTCGATAATAGGGGGAGATATAGCCACCATTTTGGGAGGACCTCATCTAGCAGGCACAAGCAGAGGGGCCTAGAAGAGGTACATTAACGAACTAAAATCCCATAACCGAGTGGAGTTCATTCTGAAACAACGATTATCAAAATAGCAACGATTGGAAAAACAACCAATCATTTTTATAGAAGAGGATGCTAGCCACTTCCAATTCCCACATAACAATCCCTTGGTCATAACCGTTCAACTCGCCAACTGAAGGGTCCGGAGGACACTAGTAGATAACGGGAGTTCTGTGAATCTACTTTTTAGGTCCACCTTGGAAAAAATGGGGTTGTTTGTAACAGAATTGAAGGCGGCCTCAATGAATCTGTATGGGTCTTTTGGTGAAGGGTTAGCAGCCATTGGGAAGATCGAATTAGTGGTAACATTGGGAGAAGGCTCACAAAATATCTCTAAGCTACTTGATTTCATGGTAATTGACTGTCCAGCTCCATACAATGCGATTTTGGGCCGACCTGCATTGATGGCATTTGAAGCCATAACCTTTATCCGCCACCTAGCAATAAAATTCCCCTCAGCTGCAGGAATATGCACCGTCAGAGGTGATCAGATCGCTGCCAGAGAATGCAATAGCATTTCTATGAAGGGAAAATCACAACCCGTGCAGCAAGCTATGGTCATAAATGACAAAGGTGAGGAGTCCCAGGAAGCAGAAGTTACTTGTAGGATGAAAGAACCTTAGCAAGAAGAGGATAGTGATGATGTGAAGACATTGACCCACGAATGGGTGAAGACAGGTCAGAACTCCAAGCTATAGAGGATCTCGAGGAAGTAAACATTGACCCTAATGAAGCTTCAAAAGTCATAAAGATTGGGAAGAATCTGGATGATAAAAGGAAGAAGGAGCTGGTCAATTTCTTACAAGAGAATTTGGACTTTTCTCCTGGTCACATGAAGATATGGTGGGAATAAGCCCAAGTGTAATTATGCACACTTTAAATATGGATAGGAACGTGCCTACAAAATCCCAAAAACGGAGACGCTTGGGAACAGTCAGAGCTGAGGCTCTTGAGGAAGAAGTAGCTCGATTACTAAAATATGGGTTTATCCGTGAAGCAAAATACCCGATCTGGGTTGCCAATCCTGTGCTGGTCCCAAATCCAAATGGGAAATGGAGGACCTGCATCGACTTCTTTGACCTAAACAAAGCTCGTTCCAAGGATTGCTTTCCACTACCAAGGATTGATTAGTTGGTAGATGCCACGGCAGGTCACGCACTCATGTCCTTCATGGATGCTTATTCTGGATATAACCAGATCGCGATGAATCCTGCGAACCAGGAACATACTAGCTTTATGACCCCAAATAATGTATATCATTATAAAGTCATGCCCTTCGGGTTGAAGAACGTCGGAGCTACATATCAACGCTTAGTCAACAAAATGTTCGCTAATCAGATCGGGAGAAATATGGAAGTGCATGTCGATAATATGCTTGTAAAATCAAAGACTGCCAATAACCATGTATCCGATCTAGAGGAATATTTTGGAATCTTAAGGAGGTATCACATGAAGCTGAATCCTCAGAAGTGCACGTTCAGAGTGGCATCTGGAAAATTTCTGGGTTTTATAGTCAACACGAGGGGAATAGAGGCAAATCCTGAGAAAATCAAGTTGGTGTTAGAAATTCCCTCACCCAGGTCGCACAAAGAAGTTCAAAGCCTGACTGGAAAAGTGGCAGCTTTGAATCGTTTTATTTCAAAATCTACTGACAAGTGCCTGCCATTTTACAACTTGCTCAGGGGAAACAAAAAATTTGAATGGACTGAGGAGTGTGAACCTGCATTACTCGACCTAAAAATGCACCTAGCTAAGCCCCTAGTGTTATCTAAGCCTATGACTAGAGAACCTCTGTTCTTTTATTTGGCCGTGACAGAAAATGCAGTTAGTGCCGTGTTAGTTCGAGAAGAAGACCGTGCTAAAAAACCAGTATATTATATAAGCAAGAGACTTCTCGGAGCTGAGTCACGATACCCACTGATAGAGAAGCTGGCATTCTATCTAATATTGGCTTCCAGGAAGCTCCGATCATATTTCCAGTCCCATTCAATCAACGTCATGACCAACCAACCTTTAAGGCAGGCATTACAAAAACCTGAAACATCAGGACGTCTTTTAAAATGGGCTATTGAGCTTAGCCAGTTTGAGATATTGTACATGCCACATACCTCAATCAAAAGTCAGGCCCTTGCTGATTTTGTGGCTGAATGCATCGGATTTCAAGAGGAGCTCTTGAAGGAACCGGTGCAGGAGTTATGGAAAATCTTCATAGATGGGTCATCAAACGAGAATAGATCGGGAGCTGGGATCATCTTAATCTCCCCAGAAGGGCATCGATTTCATACAACTCTGAGATTTGGATTCGAGGCGTCCAACAACGAAGCTGAATATGAGGCCTTATTAGCTGGGCTGAGAGTGGCAACAGAGCTCAAGGCGAAGGCCGTCCAATGCTATAGTGATTCTCAACTCGTGATTAAATAGGTGTTGGGAGAATATCAAGATTGAGGTACCAAGATGGCGGCCTACTTAGCTAAGGTGAAGGGAGAACTGTTTGAATTTGAGGACAGTTATGCTGAATAGATACCTCACGAGAAAAATTCAAATGCTGACACCTTGGCACGACTTGCCTCCATAAAAGAAGCTGAGACATTGAATGTAGTGCCATTGGAGTTCTTGGAAAATCCGAGTGTAACAGAAATGATAAAAGTTGAAATGATCAACACAAGACCGACTTGGATGACTCCCATAATGGAATACCTCACAATAGGAAGGCTACCTGACAATAAAAAGGATGAAAGAAAAATACTTTATCAAGCTCCGCGGTATGTGATAGTGGATGGGACGTTGTACTGACGTGGTCATTCATTGCCTCTCCTACGATGTGTTCTGCCCGAGGAAGCTAAAACCATTTTGCAAGAAGTGCACGAAGGCTTTTGTGGAGATCATGCTGGGGGGCAAAACCTAGCACTGAAAATACTGAGGCAGGGCTATTTTTGGCCCACGCTAACAAACAACTCAATCTCGTATGTTCAGAAGTGCGACAAATGCCATTGTTTCGCTATAGTTGTCAAAGCTGCTCTAGTTGAGCTAACGATGATCTCATCCCCATGGCCATTCACGGTATGGGGAATCGACCTAATAGGGTCCCTACCTATGGGAAAGGGAGGAGTTCATTACGCGGTGGTGGCGATCGACTATTTCACGAAGTGGGTAGAAGCTGAACCTCTAGCAACCATCACTTCAAAGAGAGTCCTAGACTTCATGGTGAAGAGTATTATATGTCGATTTGGGCTTCCTAAAAAGACCATGCCAGACAATGGGACACAGTTTGATAGTGATCTCTTCACTGACTTCTGTGAAAAATTCGCAATTATTAAGAGTTTCTCCTTAGTAGCATATCCACAAGCCCAATGGGCAGGTCGAGGCTGTGAACAAAACCCTAAAGGTGAGCCTGGAGAAGAGGTTAGACGAAGCCAAAGGATTATGGCTAGAATAGCTCCCGCAAGTACTTTAGGCCTACCGAACTTCTCACAGAACCTCCATGGACATACTCCTTTTTCCTTAACTTTTGGAAGCGAGGCCGTCCTTCCAGTCAAAGCCATGGTAGCC
Source organism: Humulus lupulus (assembly GCF_963169125.1). Classification (NCBI taxonomy): domain Eukaryota; kingdom Viridiplantae; phylum Streptophyta; class Magnoliopsida; order Rosales; family Cannabaceae; genus Humulus; species Humulus lupulus. The sequence continues at coordinate 129,140,794 of NC_084799.1, forward strand.
GCTCACAGGCAAAGGACATTCAACCAAGAGCAGAATGATGGACTACTTAACACATCCCTCGATCTGATTGAAGAAAAATGAGAAGAGTCGCAGTTACAGCTTGCCCATTATCAACAAAAAATCACTCGCTATTTTAATTCTAAAGTTAAGACGCGTAGATTTGGATTGAGCGATCTTGTTCTCCGAAGGGTATTTCTAGCAAATAAGGATCTCAAGGATGGTGTTTTAGGCCTGAATTGGGAGGGACCATATCAGGTCGTTGAAGTTTTGCGTGAAGGAACTTTCAAGATAGCTCGGCTGAATGGGGAAGTAGTCCCACGGACCTAGGACGCCCTACATTTGAAAAAAATATTATCAATAGCACCACCATCAATGTAAGGCTTATTTATAATATACATTTTATTAAATAATAGGTGGATTATTATATAATTTTTAAGATTGTATGAGTTCATGTTCTAGTGTTTGTAAAAGCAACCAAGAATGTTTCTACATTCTGGTTACTTAGGGGGCATATATATAACCCAAGGCTGTCAAAATTAAGCTTGCTTGATAAGATTAACAAACTTAGAGCTTGGAAAAATTGATTATTCGACAGTTTTTTAAGAGCTCGAGTTTTCAATAAACCTAGCACGAACTAAGTTAAAATAATTTAAAATCCTGGACGTAACCAAGTTCGAAATTTAGAAGATTGGAAATATTGATTATTCAATGGCTTTTTTAAAGTTTGAATTTTCAATAAACCTAGCGCGAACTAAGTTTAAATAATTAAAATCCCTGGATACTATCGGGTCTGGAACTTAGGGCTTGGGGAAATTGATTATTCAACAGCTTTTTAAGAGCTCGGGTTTTCAATAAACCTAGCGTGAACTAAGTTTAAATCATTTAAAACTCTGGACGTAACTAGGTCAACAACTTTGAAAATTGGGAAAACTGTTTAATATTAAGGGCTTGTTAAAGCTCGAGTTATCAATAAGCCTAGCACGAACTAAGTTTAAATTATTAAAACCCCTGGATATATTCGGGTTCAAGGCTTGATTCTTAACAGGTATGATAAAAATCAACACACAAAACTTGGATATAACCAAGCTCGATAAATTCTATCTAAAAATCGATTCCTAAAATCTCGAATGTACAAGTCTAAGGATTCATAAACATGAGAGATAGTAAAGGAAAGATAAATGGATTAAAAAGTTAGATGTATATTGAAATAAAGCAAGAAAATTATCCCAAGGAGAAAAAACCTCAAACTAAGCCTGAAGGCAATTGTTTAATAAAAAAAACTGTTAATTTTTTTTTACAAAAGAGGTATCATTGAGCTCCATCAGCTTGCCCCGAAGATGTGACCTCCTCGCCATCCCCCCCAGCTGCTCTGGAAGCCTCACCAGTCTCTGATGGCTCTTGCAAGAGCCGAGCCTTCAATCTTGCAAGGTACGAATCCCACAGCTCGACTCCCATGAAAGAGATTCCTATCCAGGTTGAAGGCTCAGTAGTGGTACATCATCTCTTCCATGATCGACAATGAGACTGCCTTTTCCTCTTTGACTGTGGCCTCGGCCTGGAGCAGTTTCGCTTTGGCTTCATCAACCTCAGCATAAAGTTGTGCAGTTTGAGCCTGGAGGGCAGAAAATGCAGTCTTTGCAGCTTGCTCTGTAACGCCCTGGATAACCAAGACCGTTACACTGTGTGTTTAAAATAGTGCAAGACTTGCTAATCAAGTCATTCAGACAAAGTGTAGACTCTATACCATTATCAGAGTAGGAATAAAAAGATTTTGGTCACAAACAGGCTATTCTCATTAAAAATGACGGTTTAATACTTGGAGACTCAAAATAGGGTTTAGATGTCTTAGTTACAATAAATTCTAGAAATTACAAATAGTTCAAGCCACTCTAATGGCAAAATATACATTTTAGGTTTCCGTTCCTGTACAATTTCTCGACCGTGGCGGCCGAGCAGCTGACGATGTACACCTCGCCCCCAGAGCTCTCCAACTCATGGTCGATTCAGCCTACCCTTGCCTTTACCTGCACCACGTAGCACCCGTGAGCCAAGGCCCAGCAAGAAAGTATGATAATATAGCAAGATCAACATCATTTATCAAATATCCCACAATGCACAACCAGGAATTCAAAATTTCATAACATTTATTTAATCAGTGATAACATACAATAGATTCATAGTTTGTCATCCAAACAGCCAACAAATCATGTTCAGAGCACAATACTCACGATCATAATCAACAGATTATCACATCATCACATGATATTCAGGGTTAGCGCCCTTAGTCGCACCCTCTATTTAGCACACTGTCTTCGGCTCTCTTGGGCCGCCCCCAGTGTAATACTCACTGACTCAGGCCAACTTAACCGAGCTTAGTGAAAAATAAGCTGCCTCAGCTCCCAGTGGCCGAGCTGCGCCCCAGTGCGCAATAGTGATTCCGACACCCTTAGGCCGGTAATCGCGTGTCCCATGGCATAATAACACCATCTCATGACATGATATACAAATGTAGGGAGCTCTTAGTCCCATCGTGTCCACCTGGTTAATCACATTCACATAACAATGCATACAAACATAGGGAACACTTAGTCCCAACCTAGCCACATAATCAGGTGCAGCTTTCTTACCTTTGGCTTTCAAATGAGCTAGTTATAAGCGATGTTCCTTGAGCGCGATCCGATCCCCGAGCCCTAGCTTAGCACCTAGTCACAACCAAGATAAAGGTTACCATTAACAATCTTAAATGAGCTTCTAAACCAAGTTCTAGTCCTCGGAACATTGAACTTCGCCAAATATGGTAAAAGACTCAACCCCGAGCACCCTAGGTTAAATTCCCAAGCCTAAATTCTCAAAATCCCAAAATCCCTTAAGCGCCGCGGCATGGGCCATCCATGCCGCGGCATGGCCCCTGACAGAACCCTCCATGGGCACAAAAACAGGTAAGGGCCGCGGCATTGCTTGGACCATGCCGCGGCCCGCCCTCCTTCCTCAGCATGCCACAACATCGAAGGGCCGCGGCTCACCAAGAACCATGCCGCGGCCCGACCCTTCGAACCCAGAAAAAACCACCATTTTCAATCTCTAAACCTCACCTAAAACCATTCTAAAGCCCCCAACTCAAAACCAATTAATAATAACAACATTATAATGATTTAAACAACACAACCCAACCAAAAATCCAGCCTAAGACTCACCAAAATCCCAACTCCAACTTCTGAAATTTCAAACCCACAAACTCAAAACCAGCCATGAAAACTCTCAAATTCAACCATCAAACTTCAAATTAATCCTTACCTCAGCTGTAGAATCGTTCTAGCATCCAACCAGCTTCAAGCCCTTCAACTCCTCAGGTTCATATCCCTTTATTCCATCCAAAACTCAAACTTAAAAACTATCTCATTAAAACCCAGAAATTCACATCAGAAAACCTTAAAACTTACCTCAATTGACTGGCTTAACTCTGCTAGTTCTTCAAGCTTCACCAAAGTCCCTAGCCCCAAGCTCCATCCTGAGCTTGCTCTAGAATTCCAGCTCCAAAACCCACAAGAAATGGTGAAGAGATGCCCCAGCCGAATGAGAGAGAGTGAGATATCTAAGTGTTCTGTTTTCCTTTCTTTCCTTCTTCTTTTCTTTTCCTTAAGTTTCTAAGTTTATCTACAACCTCCACTAACATCAAAAAGCAGAACATAGCCTAACCTTAAGTAAGCCAAATGACCACCTTGCCCTCCCAATAATAACTAAACCTTTAAACATTCTAAGGGCATTTTAGTCATTGCTCCCGATTCCCACTAATTCCTCAAGTGTCTTAAATATTTACCACTTAATTCCCGATACCTAACTAATCTCCAAATATATTCCTCGATGTTAAAAATAGACTCCAATATGCTCACTGAATTCCCGTTTATACCCCTAGGCTCACCCCGAGCCGGGTATAAATCCCCGCCATGACTTTTTCGCTAATTTGCTCACCAGGATCGTCTCAAGTCGTAGATCACAGATATATCCACATAATAATGTGGTCTCAAATTTAGCTTACCAATATATACGCAAGTATGCAATTACGCTCTCAATGAGCCAAATTACCATATTACCCTCACAGCAGAGTATATAGCCCCATGCATGCCTTTATCATCATATAATAATATGACCCACATAATCATGCATATAATCATATAATAGCACAATAAATCAATTATGGCCCTCCCGGCCTCCTAATCAAGGTCCTAAACCTTATTAGGGATTTTGGGTCGTTACATGCTCACTTTCTTGGGATGAGGCGATAGTAGCCTTGGCATCATGCTCATTCTTCTGAGCAGCTGCCAAGGCAGCTTTGGCGGCCTGCTCGCCTTTTTGAGTGGCAGTCAAGGCAGTGTTGGTAGTGTTTATATCGGCCCATAGCTCATCATTTCTAGCCCTAGCATGGGATATGCTGCGATACTGGGCCAGGGTAGACTGCAAAATAACAAAACAAGTCAGAGATATACCTTTGGCCACAATAAAAAGAAAATTTTCACCAAGGAAAGACAACTTACAGTGAGGTTCATCCCTATACCTGATTCCATGACATTCTCCGGGCTGAGCTCCTCGATGGTCCTCAGATCCCTCGAGCTGGCCTTATAGGCATGCCCCACCATATGGCTCGTAGTCTCATAAATGATACCCTGAAAGGCTTCAGGGATTTTCTCTAGATCCTGGGGATCTACCGGTATTCAGACGGTGGGAGCTGGGACGGTGGGAGTTGGGGGCTCAACTTGTATCACTTGAGCCTGTGGAGGCACAAATCGAGGTGGAGGAAGAGGAGGGGGTACCTTAGCGGCAACAGAAGTCACCAGAACTGGTTCCCGAGCTGAGCTCGTGTCTTTCCCCTTGGCAGGGGATTTTGAGGTGTTTCCCGCTGCAGGGGGTCTTCTTCGTAATCCTAGGCCTCTTCACAACGGGGCCCGAACTGACCTTCTTAGCTTGGAAAGTAGTTCAGAGGTCAGGAGCTTCAGGTTGTTCCATCTCTTCGCCTGAAAAGAACAAAATGGAATTAGTTCACAAATAAAGTTGTCAGAAATATATATAAAGAAAGAAAATAATCAAAGATCCTACCCTCCGGGCTGGGGGAGGAGTCTATTATAACGACCTCCGACCTTGGAGCTAATGGAGGAGAGGGGGATTCTACAACTAATATTTCTGGGATCCTAAGGGGTTCAGGTTTAGGTCCTTCCTTGGGGCTGGATTCCTCTACATACTGCTAAATCTAGGGGCAAATGTACCCCGGAGCAGAGAAGGCCAGGTCTTACGGTTAGTCCCATACTCCTCAAAAATGGAAAATCTAAAGTTTAAAGTGTTATCTACTACGAAATTGCCCTTAGGATAATTGTTGTCATGGCGTACCACTAGGTGGTCTACGCACTACGACAAGGTTATGTTTCGATCCGGGTTATAGGGATGACGATGGACGAGCTGGTTTGGATTAAAACGAACTAACCTAAAATCGGCAACAACCCTATCTAATTCCCTAAAGGGGTATGGGTTACCTTGGCTGGAGGGGCCGGCTGCTGCCCCTGGCGTAACTCATTCTAGATCGGGTTCCCAGACAGCCTCGGGAGCCCGCCTTTTTTGTACTAGAGGCACCTCATCCTCCTTGTCCTCAATGGCTGGCAAGGCCTCTTGAGAGGATGGGAGCTTGGGGATCACCAGAAGGGCAGCCCGAGTCCTCAAGGCCAGAGTTTGGCCTTCGTCGATCAACTTGCAAGCCAACATCGTGACGTCATTCAAGACCTGGCGGTAGTCCTTCACACTGGGAGGAAGCCCAGACAACTTATTGTACTGACCCCCAAGAGTCACAGACTTTCCCGTCCTCGCAAATATGGCCGCACAAGAAACAAATTCAGTTAAGACAAAAAAAATATATATATATATATCTTAAATGAAATTACACGAACTGAGGTCACAAGGATGGAAGACTTATGAGATCAGTTGAAGTGGTGATGTTCGCAATTTCGGAATCCATTCGACATAAAGAACAAGTCTTTATAGTCGTTTAGATTACTGGGAAGCTCGATGACGGAGGCCGAGTTAGGGAATCACGTGAGGTAGTAGAATCCATCATCGCGTCCCCTCTGGTCGGGGCTTGCCTTGAGGCAGAAGAAATAAAGAATGTCTGCTGGAGTGGGGACCTCCCACTCGTGTTTCAGGAACAAATACTTCAGCCCCGCCAAAAGTCTATACGAATTTGGGGGGAGCTGAAATGGAGCCAGCTTCACGTAATTTAAAAAATCTGCAAAGTATTGGTCCAGGGGGAGGAAGGCCCCGACCTTTAGGTGTTCATCACTCCAAGCTGCGAAGTCGTCTTAGAGAGGGGAGCAGCTCCGTGTTGGGGTTTTATGCCCTAATTAAAACCCAAATTCTTTGTAATCTCATTTTATTATCAATAAAAGAATATAAATCATTTTTTTGGCTTGGTCAATCACTTTGCTCACATGCTTTATTTTCATGATTATTTGTTTAATATAAACTTCTATTAAATCCCGAGCATATAGCTAATCTTATTTATAGTGACGTAATCACAGTGAAATATAAATATGATTATATGTTCAAAATAAGTTAGTCCTAAGATTAGTCAGTGCACAGGATTTACACTGACTTGCCAATCTACGATATGATCTACTTACACATTACAGTGTTATGTTCTTTCCAGAACATTAGCAAAGTAGATAAGATCGGATGTATTTGTTACATCAGACAGGACCGATATTGACAGTTGATAAGATAAGTAAACATACTGTTATTATCTATTCTAGTCATATCATATAGTTGACCATAGGTCAATTCAATCTCAATTCTGAGTGGTTAGTATTCTAACTGATTGTATTATTTGAGTTCTTTGACTTGTTCGTTACCAGCTTACCCTACGGACTAGCCCATACTTACATCTTGGGAACTTAGTAGTATAATTGAGTGGGAGTGTTAATCATAGATATGAACATCTATAGCTTCTGATGAAGAAGTGAAACGATGGTTTCCTTTTAGTTTGGTTGAAGGTGCTAAATGATAGAGATCTCATTTTAGTAATTAAATTAGTTTACTGAAATATCATTTACAAGGAACTAATTGTTTTAAGGATAAAATACAATGAGGGGTAAAACGGTATTTTAGTCCCATCGCATTGTAGGCCGTCTATAGATGATTGAGTGACAATTATGGTTGTAACAATGGATAATTAATAGCGTATCTATATTTGTTATATAGCATTCTATGAATTCAAGAGTGCAATTGCGAGTCTATAGTGGAGTCACGATGAATTAATAAGTTAGTAAATTTATTTGTTAGATTTATGATAACTTATTGGAGCTTGATTTCATAGACCCATGGTCCCCATTGTACCTTGGATAAAATCATCTAGATAGTCTCAATTAATTGATTTAATCATCAATTAGAATTATCAAAGTTGACCAGGTCAATTTTGGATAGTTTCACAGAGTTATGTATTTTTGAGGAAAAAAAAGAGAAATTATGGTAGATTTATTAATTAAGATAAATTGGTATCTAAATTAATAAATAAGTTTAAATCAAGGTTCAAATTATAAATAATTAATTTGATAAAGGATTTAAATAATTATTTAATTAATTAAATCAATAGAAAATAATACAAGCCTTGATTTTAAGCCCAATGGGCTTATAATCAAATAGGAAATTTCACAGGCCTAAAACCTATGATAATTTCGACCTAGGGCTTAAAATTGGCTATTATTTTATTGATTTTTTAATTAAATTAAATTTCCTAATTGAGTCTATAAAAGGAGTGCTTAGAGGGAAGTCATTAGTTAAGATTTCTGAGACGACAGATAAGTTTAATCACTAGTTTTCTGATAGTTTTAGATTCTCTCTAAACACAAGTCCTTTTCTAAGCCTCTTTGATTATTTTCTCTTCTTCTTCTCTGTATCTATCTCATGTGTTGAGAATTGCCCACACTAGTCTAGGTGATTCTAAAGATACATTGGAAGACTGTGAAGAAAATAGAAGATCAATTCAATTTCTTGATATTACTCTGCGACAGAGAGGATACAAGAGTTAGAGAAACTGAAGGAAGGACTCTTTAATTCCGCTGCGCATATTGTAAGTATTCTATTCTTTGTTTCTCTTTGAATTCAATTTTAGAAACATGTTTTAGGCTATATCGTATTAATTTGTTTAATATTAGATATACATGAAAAATAAATAAAGATCCTGTATAAGTTTCCCAACACTCCGTTCCCCTTCGAACGCAGGTCGGACTAAGAGAGTTCCAGTTCTGACCTCTTTGTTGTGGCTCAACATAATTTTGTTCACCCTCCCATATGTCGTGATCTTGGAAATGATACGCTCAGCCTCAAAGTATGCATTGGGATCGACCTCGATCTCCTTCTCCACCACCGGACTGAAGTGCGGGATGGGAGATTCTGGGGCGATTTACTTCCCTTTGTTCTTTTGTAGGGAGGACGAGCTCGAGGCATTCTTCTTTGGGGCGTTCTTCTTTTAAGGAGCCATCAGATCGCTTAACGACAGAACGACCTAGTTAATAGGCGACCTAAGATGATCTACAACTAGGATGCAAGAGTACGAAGAGGGAAATGGTTTACTCTTGTTATACGAGCTAAGGTTAGCCTCAGTCCCATCACGTGATGCCACGCGATATTCTGAGCTACGCGCCTCGGTTTCCTAACAGACCCCTAATATTTAGGGATCCATGTGTCAGAATGTCGGACCACTACTTTCCTTGGGAGGCAGTTTAGTGCAAAACCACCCAATAAACGTAACCTATAATCTATCTGGTTCTAAACCTAAAAACCCTTCATTTCCTTTACCCCCAAATGGGTATTCTTTAAATTAATGCACCACTAGGATTACCCAGATTTACCCAAGAATTTCCCAGTTTTATGAACGTCTTATTTCTAAAACATTTTTGGATTCGCCCGTCAAACCTAAGTCAAGACCTATTCTCTAAGAACATTTAGAAGTAGCCTAACATAAACTATAATGAATGTTGCAGATGAACGTGGTGAAGAACATAAATTCCATTAAAAAAGGGAAAAAACTCTTCAAACCAAAGAATGAGATACTTACAGTGTGTTCTTCGACGGTAAGATGTAGACTCGGCGACGGGAAGCTTCTGCAAGGCTTCTGAGTGACTGGGTAAGATGAACGGTCTTTAGGATTTTTGGGAAAGAAGAGAGGCTTGGAAGTGTAGAAAAGGAAATCTTTTAGATGAAAGGTGGTGAAGTTTGAACTATGGCCATCCTATTTATACGTAAATTGTGTAAATTAATTTGGGCCATCCAATTGGGTTAGTTCAAGATCCAAGGGCCAAGGTTAAATAGACCAAACGACGACAAAAAGGTGACAAGACAGTTATTACAGTCCTCGAAACCCGAACAGACGCCAATTGCGGTACACCACATGTCCAATACTCAAGTAGTGGGCAGGAGTGGTTTTGCGTAACGGAAGTCTAAAAGCCCCTACTGTGTAAGTCAGAGAGTGACGACGTCATACACGAGTAGGAGCTTGGGGCCAAATGTTGTACCCTAATTTTAGCCTGAGTTCATTCACTCAGCTCGGGTACAACTGGTAAATAAATATACGAGGAAATAACCAAGGAAATGATATCTGTTTATTATCCACGTAGATAACTCCAGTTTCATGTGGTCACGCATGGTGTTAGGCGTCCTGGGTTTAACCCGAGCTACAGACACAAAGGTTGTGAAGCGCAAGCTCAGAATATCAAAACAGATGCTGAAGCACGAGCTTGGAGGGGATACCCAACTCATGGTAGTTCTAGTATATTGCATATCCGTGGATCCCCAGAGACTCGGGATCCCTTTATACATATATTTATGACCAAGCTGTCATATTTAATATCTCAGATATTAGGAGTACATTTATCTTGTGATCAGATCATATCCCAATATAAATGAAAATTATTTGTATTAAATGTAATAATTATGTGAATGCGTGATTGACTCACGCGGTTACCCAAACCTGTCCATGGAATTCCCTTATAAATACTGGGAATATTGGACACGAAACGAGACCATTATTTTGTAATACCGAAACTCTGCCAAAATAGAGAGAGAAACAACAATAATATAGACTCATGGACTAGGTGGATTTTAACCATTGAACTACGTAAAAGTTCTGTGTTCTTGAGTGAAATCATTTATTTTTCATTACGGTTTATTAAGCACTAATCTATCTTATTATTTCTTAATACACTGTTGGCAAAAAACCGCGTCAACAGACACTAAAAAGGAAAATAAAATAAATGGCACATGCCTTATTTGTGTAATAAAAATAGAAACTAATCCCAACACAATATTTGAATTTAATCCCATAAAATATTCATATCTCCTTGGCTGGATTATTCTAAAACTTGAAGCATGTTGACGCATCTTTATTGAATATGTGGGCCCTATTCCATTAGCCTATACGAATTGGCTTGAGCCTAAATCTCTGGCATCAACCCGTTCAATGCATCCTTGAATTTCTTCGCTCTTGCTCTTGTTATTGGACCAAGTGGTACTTCAAGTGGGTCCACACTCCATTTGGTAGCCGTATTTCCATTATAGGTAATTGTCCTTCCTTGTTTGGGGCTTCTGTGAGCTTTCCCTTTTGATTGAGTGGTTATCTCTATGTAATTTTCCTTGGATGTCCCTCCATTGGACTCTTCCATACACTTGTCTCTAAAACGAGACTCATCTTTAATCCCTAGGTGCTTAAGGATTTCGTCCAAAGATATCTCCTCATTCTTATGGAGAAACTTAATCCTATAGCCCCTCCAAGATGGAGGCAACTTGGCTATTATAGACCCATGATAAAGGACTCCGACAAGGTTATCTTTAGAGTAGATAACTTGTTCACAATGACTTGTAATTCATGCACTTGTGGAAGTAAGGGTTTTTCATCAAAAAATTTGAATTCCATATATTGAGTTATGAGGAATTTCTTGGTACTTTCTTCTTTAGCTTTGTATTTCTTCTCAAATGCTTCCCAAATTTGTTTTACCGATGTTGTGTTGGTGTATAGATCATAAATACAATTTGAGAGAGCGTTGAGGATGTGACCACGACATATGTTCTCATCTTCCTCACGCTTCTTCCTCTCTTTGATTACTTCTTGAGAATCATCATCCTTTAGTGCACTCAAAACCTTCAAATTGTCTAGGACATAGTAGACCTTCAAAGTTGTGAGAAGGAACTTGATCTTATCCTGCCATCAAATAAAGTTAGAGCCATAAAAAAGATCTAGCCTAACTAGATATTGGGATATGAATTTGAGAGTTGAGATAGATGAACTTTCTTCCATGGTGTTTGGGTTAGAGTATTGAAACAAAAACCTTAGATATAAATAATCTTAGAAGAGAAATCTAGGGTTTGAGGATATATTTTTTTTGATTGTTGGGATTATGGCTTATCAACACAATTAGAATATTGTAAGTTAGGATAATCAATCACAATATACTGATATACACAATGGAAGAATAAAACACAAATTAGAGCAAAGGAAAGAGATGACCTTTCTTGAAAGAAACCCTAGTTACATAAAATCATAAAGTTATGGTTTAATGTAATAAATCAATGGAGATGGACATGAAGGCTTGACACAATTGAATTGTTGTAAAAAAAACTCTATTCCTAGCCTCCCATAAAAGATTTCTTGAAGCTACTATAATGGTGGAATGAGTCTTGGGATTAACAAGCCTTGGTCTTCAAACAAGTCAAGCTTTCTTGATGAAGATCTTGGAGAAACTATTAATCATTGTGAGTTAGAGATAGAGAGAGAGTGGAGAGTGATCGGTTCACCAAAGTCTCAAATGAACCCCTTAAATAATGTATGAACTGTAGTGTTAACCAATGAGATTAGAACATTTTATACTAAGTTTTGGAGCCAAAACACGTAACTTTATAGGTCTGTATGGATGTCCCGCATGATGCGTTGCCTGTCTGGGCTGTCATAAGACATGTGATGCATTGCCTCTCAACAGGTAATGCAACACCTGTTGCACTGAATTTTGGCCCCGTACATCGCCCTAAAACACCTCCAAATGTCACCAAACTTTTTGGGTATTCTTATATACTCCAAAGAAACACTTTGGAGCCAAAAATATAATTTAAAAATGCCTACACCAAAATTCATCACGCTCATGTTGACTTCAGTGAAATAGTCTATTATTTTGCACTTTTTTATGCATGACTTATTTAATTTTGTATTTAACCAATCCTAACACCCATTGTCTTCTTAAAGGGCAATGGATCATCTTCATTTCCCCAACCAGCATGTTGGTTTCACCATCCATACCATAGCGTATCGGGTTTTGAGAAACCCTCCCACTAAGATAAGGCTCTGTAATTATCTGAATTGGATTAGCAGTTTCTAAATCTAATCTATTTTCATGGACTTCCATTAGTGGGGAAGGAACACTAGGAATAGTCAAATATGATCTCATTTCCTCTAATCCTATTTTGCTACGAGATTTGAAATTTAGCATATAGTCATTTTCTAGAAAAGTAGCATTTGTTGAAGCAAACATTTTCTTGCCGACTAGGCTATAAGACAGACCGCCCCGATTACCTTAAGGATAGCGAAAAAACATGAAAACTTTAGTTTGTGGTTATATCTTTCCTTCCTTTTTCCTCAAAACGTGATTAGGACACCCCTAGATTTTGTAATGATACAAACTAGGTTCACGCCCATTCTGTAATTCTAATGGTGTCTTGGAGACAACTTTAGATGGCACAACATTTAAAATGTCACATGCGGTCTAGATTTCATGTCCCTAGAAAGAAGTCGATAAAGTTGAATAACTTATCATAGATCAAACCATTTCCATTAACGTGCAATTACGATGCTTAGCAACACTGTTTTGTTGTGGAGTTTCTGGGGCTGTAAGTTGAGACAGCACTACAAGTTCAATTAAATGATCTTGGAACTGATTATCCAAATATTCTCCACCCCTATCAGATCACAAGGTCTTTAACATCTTACCTAATTGGTTTTGAGCCATAATTTTCTTATGCATTAGGTTCAAACATGAGTATCTATAGTAATCATCGATGAAAGTGATGAAATGACCATAACCACCCCTTGGTTGAACATTAATCAGTCCACAAACGTCAGTATGAACTAGCCCTAGAGGTTCTTTGGCCCTTTCTCCTTTTGTTGGAATACATGCTTTGTCATTTTGCCTTCGAGACAAGAATCACAAACAAGTAGGTCATCCGTAGTGAATTCTCTCAAGAGCTTATCCTTTGTTAATCTTTGAATCCTATCATAGCTAATATGACCAAGGCGAAGATGCCAAAGGTACATCATGTTGTTGTTATCGATCTTTTGTCGTTTAGCGGTCCTAGGTTTAGCTATCTTAAATAAGTCATTATTAAGTGCGTAGGGTTCATTTGTTCGCAAAAGATATAACATGTTTTGCATACATCCAACTCATAATTCACATCCATTTAAAGAAATAGATATATTAAAACTTGTGAAAGTAACAACAAAATGTTGTTGATGTAATAAAGAAACGGAAATTAAATTCCTACTAAAGTTTGGAATAAAAAACATCATCCAAAAGTAAATATTTATTCCCAAAATTTAGAAGAGCTAATCTTATTGCATTTACGTCCACTAACTCTCCATTCCCGACTCTTAATCTCAGCTCTCCGTCCTCACCTCCTAGTTATTAAGCAGCTGTAAAGAAGTTTACACATGAATAGTGGATCCAGAATCAACAATCCACACACAAGGGTCATCTTCTAAAACACATGCATCCAAGACAAATAAACTATTACCTTGAGTTCTATTTGCCTTGAGGGTTGGGCAGTTTTACTTCCATTGCCCAATCTCATTGCAATGGAAACATAGTCCTTTTACCTTCTTAGCTACTGGCTTTGCTACAGTAAGTTTTTCAGCTGCTGCGACCTTGCCTTTGACTTTGTTGGATTTCGCCTTCTACTTCCTTTCTTTCCTATTTTTGCTCTTGGAAGTTGAAGCCAGGTTAGCTTCTCCTTGATATCTATTTGTAGCATTAGTAGTAGCCTTGTTTTCAGTTCCTTTGCTTGGTCCACCATTGATTACTTCAAACATTTGAAGTTCATTCAGCAGTTGTGTCATGTCATACTCCAAATTGTTTAGGAAGTAGTTAGTGATGAACGTAAGGAAAGAAGGAGAAAGACTATTCAGGATGAGCCCCAATTGAGTCTTCTCATCAATGGTGGCTCCATACAACTCAACTTCTTGGAAGTAGTTCATCATCTTGATGAAGTGATCACGAACATGCATCCCTGGTGCCATGTTAGCATTTTCATACCTCTTGGTGGATTCAAATCGGGTATGATTAGATTTATGCCCGAACATGTCCTGAAGTTGGTCCATAATGTCAAAATTAGTGTTGACATTCTCCAACTTTTTCCTAAGTGTGTCTGACATGCTCACAAGTATGTATGCTTGGGATTTGTTGTTGGCAGTATGCCAATGCTCGTAATTTTATCGAACAGTCTTGGTTGCATTTTCACTAGGAATGTTAGGTTCATTCTCAGTCATGATGAACTTAGTGTTATCGTCGATCAACACAATGTTGATGTAGGACTTCTACTTCATGAAGTTCTCACTAGTGAGTGACTCTTTAGAGAATGGAGAGAGAATGAGGTTGGAAGCCATAGAGCTACAATTATCAATAAGTAGAAATTTATGCATTGCTAGACAAGCATGTAATCACACATGAATTTAGAATTAGCATAACACATTGAAATGTTTAGAGATAAGAAAAATAGTAAAAAAAAAAAAAAACACTTATCACCTATTTCCAAGGTAATTTGACTAGCCATGAAATATGTGTCCTAATAGGCGAGAGTTACAAAAAATCACTTATTTAAATAGAGATTCATCTCAATTAATGGAAAGTCTACAACTTTTCACTAACTACCTTCCTATTCAATCAAAGTCACGAATACAATTAATCCAAACTTTATGAGCTAAACCCATAGTTTCGATGATTATAGACTATATTCTTAATGGTCATCATAGGTGTAACGCCCTGGATAGCCAAGACTATCATACTGTGTATTTCAAATGCTAGACTCCCTAATAAGAGTCTCTTGGCCATAAATGTGTAACTAAACATGATTATCGGTTTAGGGTTAAATTTTTTTGTCAAAGGACTAATCATTTCATTAAAACGTTTAATTCCTTACATGGACTCCCAAAATAACATTTAAAAGGCTAATTACAGTTCAAAAGTTACAACCAGCCGACCTAAGTGAAAAAATAGGGTTTGACCCTAGTTACTTTAAGAAACCCCGACTGTGGTGGTCGAGCAGCCGCATATGTACACGTCGCCACCGAAGCCCTCCAACTCATGGCTGGTTCAGCGTCCCTTTCCTCTTACTTGCACCAAAAAGCACCCGTGAGCCGAGGCTCAACAAGAAAACTTAAACATGCTCATAAGCAGTTAATAACATATCATAGAATCATAATAAGCATGCCTAGTAGTAATAACCCTACTCATGCCTGCTTTCTATTAAGATAAGTGACTACAGTGTCACACCTGGGCATGTTGCCCTAACTACGTGACCATAGAGTCACCCCGAGGCTGCTGCCCTAAATAAATGATTAATAAGTCATATCGTGGTCTATTTCCCTAGGATATGGGACTATTGAGTCACCTGGGGCCCACTGCCCTATCCTTTGTATAACCAGCCTTAGAGCTGGCCCATCGTACCTGGCGCTTTAATTTTCCAATGACCATAGGGTCGGTCAAGCATATATCACGCTACATATTAGGCCTAACCATACCGACCATCGCTCATCACCCTATTGCCGCCCTTAGCTTATAAGTTAATGCTTTCGACCAATGCTCAACACGCTATTGCTGTCCTTTACTTATAAGTCATGCCTTTTTAGTCAGATAATGCAAACAAGCATACATCACTTAACAATTATCCACATACAGAGTATTCAAACATGCTTAATCAAGCAATCATAGGCACAATCATAATCATGGTCGTTCATAAGGGCCCAAGCCCTAATTATGTCTATATTTAACAACCAAGCCAAGCCTTAATCACATACATCACGTATTGGGTGCCATTTTCTTACCTCTGGTCCAAGCACGAGTTAATTAACGACGACCCTCGAGCATGATCCCATCCCGAGCCCTAGTGGTACCCTAGTCACAACCATAATAGGAGATATCCATCAATATCGAGTAATTAAATACTTCCAGACTTTCTCCGGGACCCCGAATTCTACTAAACTGGGTAATAGAATCCTTCTCGAGCCCTTAGGTTTGAGTTCCACCCACCCAAAAATTAACTTGGCCAAAGTTTCCTATTTGAGCTATGGTGGCCCTCACAGGCACTGCGACTCTCGTCAAGTAAGAGAGCCCAACACTCTTTTTATCTGGATATGGGTCGCACCGCGATGGAGGTTCAGAGAACTGCCTTGACCTCTGAGTTCATGATGGTTGCGGCGCCCCAAGAACAGGGCCGCGACGTGTTCCTGCGAACCCAGTTTTTCAAATGTTTTCTCTGAGAAAAATCCGTTAAAATTCACCCCAAAATGGTACCAAACCCAGAATTGAGTCCCAGAACATCACAGGCAACAAAACCCAACTCAAAATCGAATCAAACACTCACCAAAATCATAAAATCAATCGAATCTTAAGAAACTTAAAAAAAAAACAAAACTCAGAAACTTAAAAGCTCAAATCACCCCTGATACAGTCATTTTTCAGCTAAATCCCCAGGCTATAAACCTTCTAATCTTCCCTAGAATCGCTATGATTCTAACCTCGCTTGAATCCGAGCTCTAAAACTCAAGTTTCCTTCGAAATTACTCACGAGCTATGTGAGAGAGAAAATGAGAGAGATTTTGTGTTTTTTGAGCTAATGAACTCAGCCTTAACCTTATATTCGAACAATCCAAAATGACCAAAATGCCCCCACTCAACCCGCTTCTCTCTCAACACCCCATAAGGGTGAAAATGTCATTTTCACTTTCTAATCCCGCTCTATACCCAATTTCTCCCCAAATAATTTCGCTAAACTCAGAATAATGCTATTTCTCCCAAAATATGACTCACGCTACAATGAGTCCCGATGACTCTCCATATCACCCAAAATAACACATGGCTTGCCCCGAGCCGAGTATTTCTCCATGTTGCGACTAAACCACTAACTTGCTCCCTAGGATTGTCTCACGCTGAATAACTCAAATGTATCAACATAATAATGTGGTCTCAATCAATAAAAAAAAACACACACAAATATATATATATATTCAAATATGCCCTCAACGGGCCAAAATTACAAAAATGCCATTCTAATAAGAAACGACCCCACATGCATGCTTAATACACCTAAACATGCCATTACAGTCATATTATAATATAACTCACATAATACATATAATTATGCATATAATCACAAACATGCACATAATATTCAATTATTGCCCTCCCGGCCCCCTAATCAAGGCTAAGCCTTATTAGGGAAATTGGGGCGTTACAACTATTCCCTCCTTACAAGAATTTCATCCTCAAATTTTACCTGAACAGCTCGGGTTACTGATTCCGCATGTTGGAATCTAGTTCCCTAGTCACCTCCTCGACCTTGTTGTACCTCCATAATATCTTAACCAAAGGTATGGTTTTGTTCCTCAAGACCTTGTCCTTCCTGTCTAGTATTTGGACTGACTGTTCTTCATAGGAAAGATCTGCTTGTAGCTCCAGATCTTTGTAACTTAATACATGAGTCACATCTGACACATACTTCTGAAGCATCGAAATATGAAACACATTGTGTATGGACAGAAATGTCAGAGGTAAGGCCAATCTATAGGCCACCTGCCCGATCCTCTCCAGGATTTTAAACGATCCTACAAACCTAGGGCTCAACTTGCCCTTCTTTCCAAATCTCTTCACCCCTTTCCATGGTGAAACTCTAACGAAGACACAATCTCCCAATTGGAACTTCACGTTCTTGTGCTTCAGATTCGCATAAATTTTATGTTTACTCTGAGACGGAGCATTCGAGCTCTGATCTTCTCAATAGCCTCGTTGGTCTTTTGAACTTCCCCAGGACCCAAGTATTTCCTTTCTCTCATCTCATCCCAGTGAATGGGCGATCTAAATTTCCTACCATACATCATCTCATAAGGATCCACTCTAATAGTCGACTAATAGTTGTTATTGTAGGAAAACTCTATCAAAGGCAAATACTTACTTCAAGAACGTTCAAAGTCCAGCACACATGCTCGCAACATGTCTTCTAATATCTGAATTGTCCTCTCAGATTATCCATCTATATGAGAATGATATGTGGTACTAAACTTCAGCTGTGTACCCATATCCTTCAGCAAACTTCCCCAAAACATGGAAGTAAACGTGGGATCTCGATCTGATAGATTCGACCTTAGAGCCCCATGAAGGAGCAATATTTCTCTCACATAGAGATCTGTGTACTAATCAAATGTATAAGTTATCCTCACTAGTAAGAAGTGAGATGATTTGGTGTATCGATCCATGATAACCCACAATGAATCATGTTGACCCACGGTGTTGGGTAACCTAACCACAAAATCCATTGTGATATCCTCCTATTTCCACTATGGGATATCTAGAGGCTGTAATAACCATGCCGGTCTCTGATGCTCAACCTTGACATGTTGACACGTCAGGCACTTAGCCACATACTCGGTTACATCCCTCTTCATCCCAGGCCACCAATACAAAGTCCTCAGATCCTGATAGATCTTCGTAGTGCCTTGATGCAAAGAGTAAGGGGTGGTATGAGATTCATCTAGAATCTCCCATCTGATAACAACATCCATCGTAACATAGATCTGACCCTTGAATCTCAGCAAGCCCATATCTGATACTGAATAGTCCTAGCCACTCAAGCTAGGATGTCCCATCTAATCCTCATCTGTTGTGGAACACTCAACTGACTTTCCCTTATCTTCTCCAAAAGAGTAGACTGTAGTGTGATGTTGGCTAACTGCCCCGCCACTAACAATATTCCAGCTCTAGTCATATCATCTGTTGACTCCTTGGATATCTGTCTCGCACTGTATAATTTTCCTGGACCTTTTCGGCTTAAGGAATTTGCCCCCAAGTTGGCCTTTCCTGGGTGATACATGATTTAACAGTCATAATCCTTCACTAACTCTAGCCAATGCCTCTATCTCATGTTCAGGTCTTTCTGCGTGAAGAAATATTTCAAGCTCTTGTGGTCAGTGCATATCTCACACTTCTCCCTGTAAAGGTAATGCCTCCATACCTTTAATGCACAGACCACCACTACTAACTCCAGATCATGAGTGGGGTACCTCTGCTCATATTCCTTCAACTAACGTGAAGCAAAAGCAATCACCCTTCCTACCTGCATAAGAACATAACCCAAACCCTATCTCGAGGCATCACAGTACACCAAAAACTTCTCCAGATCTGTTGGAAGACTCGGTACCGGAGCTGTAATCAATTGTCGCTTCAACTCCTGGAAGCTGTTCTCACACCTATCATACCACACAAACTTCAAGTTATTACATGTTAGCTCCGTCAATGGGGTAGCAATCCTTGAGAACCCTTCCACAAAAAGCCTGTAATAACCTGCCAACCAAAGGAAACTCTTGATCTCAGAGGTATTCTGTAAAGTCCCAAATTACCTAATAAGGCTTAGGGCCTTGATTAGGGGGCCGGTATGGCAAATTATGGAGAATTATTTGAATATATATGATTTAATTATGAAATATATTTTCATGTGATATATATGATTATCATTATATGATTACATGAGTTATATTATAATATGACTAGATATGCATGTTTAGGTGTATTAAATATGCATGTGGGCCCGTTTCTTATTAGAAGGACAATTTTCGTAATTTGCCCCGTTACAGGTATATTTGGAATATATGTGATATATGTGTGAGATCACATCATTATATGGATATATTTGGGTTACTCGACACGAGGCGATCCTAGGTAGCAAGTTAGCGGGAGAGTCACAACAGGACCAAATACCCGACTCAAGGCGAGTCAAGGGGTATTTTGGTTATTTAGTACATTATCGGGATATTAGGTAATGGGAATAAATATTTGAGGATATATGCACAGTTAGTGAGATTAGGAGGAAATTTTGGGAATTTTGACCATTTTACCCTCGGGGATGTTTTTAGTACCCCGAGCTTTGGGATTTGCTTAAAGTTACTTGAACTCTAAGTAAACTACACACAAATAGAAAAACACAGAAAAAAAATACAAACACCAAACTCTCCCAATCGCGTACACACACACACACACTCTCTCTCTCCCTCTATCCCAATTCTTTGAAATTTCTTGCGATCTAAAGGGAATCGAAGCTAGCTTAGGCTCAAGATTGCTTGGGGAAAGGCTTAGCATTGTTTTGGTAGCAGAGGTATTAATTTATAGCCTCAATTCTTTATGTTTTATCTGGTTTTAAGTGAGTTTTAGAGTTTTGGAAACTCAAATTTGAATTTGGTTCTGTGAGGAATTTTAAGTTTGTTTTTGGGGATGGTTTTGAGGCTTTTGAAGTGCTGAGTTTATTGGGAACTTTGTTTTTGGAATTTGGCTATCTTTGGATGGGTTTTTGGTGAGTTTTGGCTTGAAGAAAATGAGGGAAAAACTAGGTTTTCATGTCGAGCTGCGATTATGTTCTTGGGGCGCTATGACTCTCATGAACGAAAGGGAGAAGAAGGTACTGAACCTCCATAATGGCTGCGACACTTGCAAGGAGAGCCGCTGCACGCGTCTTCCAAAGAAGAGCCCTTGGGCTCTCTGCCTAGAGGCAGGCCGTGACTCTTGGGCCTTGGGCCGTAACCCTTGAAGGGGTTTTGAGCCCCAGGAAGGTCTTGAGTGTGCGAACACAGACTTATGGGCTTAGGATCAATTATACTATCCGGTTTAGTATAATTCGATGTTCTAGAGGCTAGGAATCATTCCATAAGCCTTTATTTTCTCGTTATTGTTGGGATTCTATATTATGGTTGTGACCAGGTTACCGCTAAAGGCTTGGAACCAGGATCGTGCTTGAGGGTCATTTTATCTATCCTGTGCTTGGACCAGAGGTAAGAAAATTGCACCCAATACGTGATATATGTGATTAGGGCTTGGCCTAACTATTAAACATAGTTATGATTAGGGCTCAGGCCCCTGAGAATGAACATGATTATGATTATGCCTGTGATCGTTGATTAAGCATGCTTGAATGCTATGTATTTGGATGATTGTTAAATGATGTATGCTTATTTGTATTATTTGATTGAAAAACATTGACTTATAAGTCAAGGGTGGCAATAACATGCTGAGCATTGGTCAAAAGTTGAGTCCTAGATAAGGGTGCAGTCCCTACTCGCTCGACATGAGTTAAGAGTTGAGCACCTGAGTACACACTCACTCAGCTGGGTTGTTTGGTAGGATTGATTCCTGGACCGTGTGACTGAGAACAAGTCCAATATGAGGGTGCGGTCCCCATTACTCGGCATGAACTACAGGCTAGGTGCCTAAGTACGCACCTCGCTCGGTTGGGCCACTCGGCAGGACTGATATCTTGGGCCGAATAACTGATTGTATGATTTAAACGAACATTTTATTTGTAAACTGTGGAATGTGTTTACAGGTTAAATGATGGGAATGAATGTATCTGATATCCACGAAGCATGTGTTTAGTGCTTTTGAATATTTGAGTATATTTTTATACCTTGTGAGGTTTTCTTGCTGAGCCTTGGCTCACAGGTGCAACGTGGTGCAGGTAAGGGGAAAGGAAAGCTGGACCAGCCATAAGTTGGAGAACTTCAGTGGCAACGTGTACATATGCAGCTGCTCGACCACCACGACTGGGGTATCTCAGAGGAACTAGGGTGAAACCTTATTTTGCCGCTTAGGTCGGCTAGTTGTAACTTTCGAATTGTACTAACTTTTTAAACATTATTTTGGGATCCCATGTATGTACTAAAATTTTAAATGAAAAGTCAATGTTTCCTTTTGACCAAAATTTTAACCCTAACCCTTGTCATTAAGCTTAGTTACACATTTACAACCAAGGGACTTGATTGGCAAGTTTGGCACTATTTAAAGTACACAGTGTAACAGTCTTGGCTATCCAAAGCGTTACAATTTGGTATCAGAGTGTGCCAAGGTTAAGAATTCCTGAAGATTGGCTGGGTATGTACACTCGCCACTAAAGACAAGCTCGACTTAGGGTTTGGTAATTATTTATGTGATTATGTGTTTAACTGCTTAAATATGACATAAATGCTTTATCTGTTTGCCTCATTAGGGAGCATGAGATATTCTGATAAGGCCTGGCCTTTGACTGTTGATATGATTATGTAATTGACTGCTTAGTTGATAAATAAATGCTTTACATGCATGCTATTATAGAGAGCGTGATATTTATATTGGTAAGAGCATGGCTTATTAATTGATGGATGAATTTTATGGGTATGCATTTTAGTACTATTGCTGCATGTGAATTCGGTGTTGTTTGGTTTTCCCGTGGGAAGGCTTTTGGATGTGATCATCATGCCTAATGGGTGTAGATGGACTCAGAGGATATGTACCCAAGGCAGTCAATGGGACCCGACGGTGTTTATGTTGAGGCCAAAGATTATAGCCAGGGCCAGAGCTCTCTGCCCGCCCCTCGAAATTGGTAGCAGGTGTTTATAGACATGCAAGCAAGATTGTAAAGGCAAGAGGAAGAGATCAGGTGGTTGAAACAACAGATTTTGCCAGAGAACACTTCTTCCTTTGTTATGCCAGGAGTGGCACTAGTTTTGGCTCAGCTTAGGGTTGAGAACAGGTGGAAGTTAATATATGAGAGATTTCAGAAACATTACCCTCCAGTTTTTGAGGGAGGCCTAGATCCATTCAGAGCTGAACAATGGACGAGCATGATTAGTTTTGTCCTCGACTTTATGGGGGTGGTAGGCCACACTAGGGTGATCTATGCTACGTATGTGTTACAGGAGGATGCCTAGACTTGGTGGGAAGTGGTATCCCAGGCGCGGGATACAACTACAATGAACTGGGAAGAATTTAGGCAGTTGTTTAATGAGAGATATTATAGTGACATAGTTAAGACTGCAAAGACAAATGAATTTCTGAATCTGGTTCAGGGAAACATGATAGTAACAGAGTATGTTAATAAATTTAATCGGTTGGCCAAACTTGCTTTAGATATGGTGCCCATGAACGTGGCTTGGAAAGAGAAATTTATCTGAGGATTAAGTTCTAGGATAGCTTAGGGCGTTAGGATTGCTCCAGTACATGAGATCTCTACCTATGCTCAGGTGGTACGGATTGTTGAGGGTACATGAAACAAGAAATGGAGGGAGAGCGCTGGAGAGTGCGGAGTTCAAGTAGTGATACCTCCATTTATTAGGTCAGGCAGGGGCGGAGGACCCAGTGATCAGAAAGGAAAGGTTACCCATATATTCAGCACCCCTAAACTAGAATAAGGGTTCCAAAATGCTCAGATAGGCCATCAGAACAGGGACGAGGATTGGAAACTCTACCCAAAATGCACTTGATGCATGAGGCACCATATAGGAGAATGTAGAGTAAGGGCATGTTTCTTATGTGGGGTGGTTGGACACCTTAAGAGGGATTGCCCAAGGTTGAGGAAGAAAGAACCAAAGGGGGCAGATAACTTGACCCCAACTCGAGTGTTCGCTCTGACGCAGTCAGAGGCTGAGGTTGATCCCTTATTAGTGACAGGTCAGCTTCCTAGCTTTGATTCTTATATTATGTTGATTGGTTCTGGTGCCATGTTTTTCTTTTTTTTGTTACATCTAGTAGAGGCATAGACTTATTATGTAGATTTTGCAATGATGTTGTGATGAGAATTTGGAACCCTATCGCCTACCGGGGAACTGGTAACATTTAAGAGATGGGTCAAATTATTGTGGGAAAAGATTCATCAGTGGAATTGATAGGAGACTTGAAGATGACTCTGAGTATAGACTGGATTGGCCAGTGAGGTTTCAGACAGGTGTTTTGAGGAGTAATAGGGATTCTTATCATGTCGGGGGACTGAGTTTGTCTTGAGATTGACACAGGAACAGAATGGGAAGTATAGTTATAAGAACTACTAATTTGGGGTTTACCAGATCTAGTTTTTCACCATGGGATACATCGATGTGGGTTGATGAAGAAAGAAGCTGAGATATTAAGGATGTGTGCTAAATACAAACAATTGAGCAAGTTGGCTATCAAGCACGAGTAATTTCTATCAGGGAGTGACAGTTTATCTGATTAGTTGAAAAGCTAAATAAGAGCTCTGAAAATTAATCTTTGATTTGGTTATTGCCAGCTGAGGATGAAAGAAGGAGAAGACATGTTGAAGATAGTTTTCATATAGGGTTTTATGGATTTAATGAACAGAGTGTTCCAGGCTTACCCAAACATATTTGTGATGATCTCCACTGACAGTATACTGATTAACTCTCAGCCAGACACAGAGTATGGACAATATCTTCAGTAAACAGTTTAGAGATAGAGGGAACACAAATGGTATGTCAATCCAAGAAGGACAAGCTCCGATTACTTTAGGTGACATTCTTTGGTCACTGTGTTAGCAAGAATGGGGTTAAGGTGGATCCATCTAGAGTTGAGGAATTTAGAAATGGGCTAAGCTCGAGAATGCTTTTGGGATTATTAGTTTCCTTGAAACGACAAGGTATTACCAGTTTTTTATAGAAGAATCCTCAAGGATTGCTACACCATTAAAAGAATGGATACGTAAGAATTTAAGGTCTGTATGGTAAGACAGATATGAGGACAACTTCTTGGAATTGAAGCGACAATTGATTATAGCTCCAGTTTTGAATCTTCCAACAGACTAGAAGAAGTTTGTAGTGTATTGTGATGCCTCTAGACATGGATTGGGTTGTGTTCTTATGTAGACAGGAAAAGGCGATTGCCTATGCATCATGTCAGTTGAAGGAATATGAGCAGAGGTACCCCACTCATGATCTGGAGTTAGCGGCGATGGTCTTTGCATTAAAGGTATGGAGACATTACCTTTATGGAGATAAGTGTGAGATATACAGTGACCATAAGAGCTTGAGGTATTTCTTCACGTAGAAAGACCTGAACATGAGACAGAGGCGTTGGCTGAAGTTGGTAAAGGATTATGACTGTGAAATCCTATATCACCCAGGAAAGGCCAATATGGTGGCAGATGCCTTAAGTTGGAAGGGTTTAGGGCAGTTATATAGTGCGAGACAGATATCCAAAGAGTTGGCAGATGATATGACCAAAGCTGGAATAGAGTTGCTGGTGGGCCAAATGGCCAACATCATGCTACAATCTGCACTATTGGAAATGATAAAGGAAAGTCAGTTCAGTGATCCACAGTTGGCGAGGATTAGAGGGGATGTCTTAGCTGGAGTGGCTAGGGAGTATACAGTGCCAGATACGGGCTTGATGAGATTTAAGGGTCAGATCTGTGTTCTAATGGATACTATTATCAGACTGCAGATTCAGGATGAATCCCATACCACCCCTTACACTTTGCATCCAGGCACCACGAAGATGTATCATGATTTGAGATTGTTATATTGGTGGCCTGGGATGAAGAAGGATGTGACTGAGTATGTGGCTAAGTGTCTGACGTGTCAGCAGGGCAAGGCTGAGCATCTGAGACCAGTAGGGTTATTACAGCCTTTGGATATTCCAGAGTGGAAATGGGAGGATATCACAATGGATTTTGTGGTTGGGTGACTAGGACTGTGGGTCAACATGATTCATTGTGGGTTATCATGGATCGATACACCAAATCAACTCACTTCTTACCAATGAGGATGACATATACAGTTGACCAGTAGGCAGATCTTTATGTGAGACAGATAGTACGCCTTCAGGGGGCTCCGAGATCGATCTTGTCAAATTGGGACCCCACATTTACTTCCAAGTTTTGGGGAAGTTTGTAGAAGGCTATGGGTACACAACTGGCGTTCAGTACAACTTATCATCCTCAAACTGATGGTCAGTCTGAGAGGACTATCCAGATATTGGAGCACATTCTGAGAGCATGTGTACTGGACTTTGAAGGGTCCTGGAGTAAATATTTTCCTCTCATAGAGTTTTCCTATAATAACAGCTACCAGTCGACTATTGGGGTGGCTCCTTATGAGATGTTGTATGGTAGAAAATGTATATCACCCATTTATTGGGAAGAGACAGAAGAAATGAAATATCTGGGTCCTAAGGCAATTTAAAGGACAAATGAGGATATTGAGAAGATCATAGCTCAGATGCTCGCTTCTCAGAGTAGATAAAAAAGTTATGATGATCCGAAGCGTAGGAACGTGGAGTTCCAAGTGGGAGACTATGTATTCCTTAGGGTTTCACCACTGAGATGGGTGAAGAGATTTGGGAAGAAGGGCAAGTTGAGCCCTAGCCTTGTTGGACCATTTGAGATCCTGGAGAGGATCAGTCAGGTGGCCTATAGGTTGGCCTTACCCCCGACCCTGACTAGTGTGCACAATGTATTTCAAATTTCCATGTTAAAGAAGTATGTATTAGATGAGACTCATGTGTTAAGTTACAAGGATTTGGAATCAGAGACAAATTTATCCTATGAGGAGCAGCCTGTTCAGATTTTAGACATGAAAGACAATGTCAAGAGGAACAAGACTATACCTTTGGTTAAGGTATCATGGAGAAACAACAAGGTCAAGGAAGCGACTTAGGAGCTAGAGTTAGATATGCGGGATCAATATCAAGAGTTGTTTAGGTAAAATTTTGAGGACGAAATTCCTGTAAGGAGGGGATAGTTGTAACGTCCCAAATTGCCTAATAAGGCTTAGGGCCTTGATTATGGGTCCAGAATGGAAAATTATGGAGAATTATTTGAATATATGTGATTTAATTATAAAATATGTATTTATATGATATATATGTGTATCATTATATGATTACATGAGTTATATTATAAAATGACTAGATATGCATGTTTAGGTGTATTAAATATGCATGTGAGCTCGTTTCTTATTAGAAGAGAAATTTTTGTAAGTTGGCCCGTTACGGGTACATTTGGAATATATTTGCATATATGTGATATATGTGTGAGACCACATCATTATGTGAATATATTTGGGTTACTCGGCACGAGGCGATCCTAGGGAGCAAGTTAGCAGGAGAGTCACAACGGGACCAAATACCCGACTCGGGGTGAGTCAAGGGGTATTTTGGGTATTTAGTACATTACCAGGATATCGAGTAATGGTAATAAATATTTGAGGATATATTCAGAGTTAGAGAGATTATGAGGGAATTTTGACCATTTTACCCTCGAGGACGTTTTTGGTACCCCAAGCTTCGAAATTTGCTTAGAGTTACTTGAACTCTAAGTAAACTACACACAAAAAGAAAAACACAGAAAAAATACAAACACCAAACTCTCTCACTCGTGTACACACACAATCTCTCTCAATTCTTTGAAATTTCTTGCGATCTAAGGGGAATCAAATCTAGCTTAGGCTCAGGATTGCTTGGGGAAAGGCTTAGCGTTGTTTTGGGAGCAGAGGTATCAATTTTTAGCCTCAATTCTTTATGTTTTCTCTGGTTTTAGTTGAGTTTTAGAGTTTTGGAAACTCAAATCTGAATTTGGTTCTGTGAGGAGTTTTAAGTTTGTTTTTGGGGATGGTTTTGAGGCTTTTGAAGTGCTGAGCTGATTGGGAACTTTGTTTTTGGGATTTGGATATGTTTGGTTGGGTTTTTAGTGAGTTTATTCTTGAAGAAAATGAGGGAAAAACTGGGTTTTCATGTCGAGCTGCAGCCCTGTTCTTAGGGCGTCGCAACTCTAATGAACAAAAAGAGGAAGGAGGTGCTAAACCTCCATAAGGGCCGCGACACTTGCAGAGAGAGTCGTGGCACGTGTGTTCTAGAGGAGAGCCCTTGGGCTCTCTGCTTAGGGATGGGTCGTGGCTCTTGCGCCTTTGGCCACGTTGCTTGAAGGGCTTTTGAGCCCCGAGGTGGTCTTGAGTGCTGGAACTCAGACTTAGGGGCTCAGGATGGATTCTACTACCCGGTTTAGTAGAATTTGACGTCTCGGAGGATAGGTTTCGGTCCGAAAGCCTTTCTTCGCTCGTTATTGTTGGGATTCTATATTATGGTTGTGACTAGGTTACCGCTACAGGCTTGGAACCAGGATCGTGCTTGAGGGTCGTTCTATCTATCCTGTGCTTGGACCAGAGGTAAGAAAACTGCACCCAATACGTGATATATGTGATTAGGGCTTGGCCCATTTGTTAAACATAGTTATGATTAGGGCTCAGACACCTGAGAATGAACATGATTATTATTATGCATGTGATTATTGATTAAGCATGCCTGAATGCTTTGTATTTGGATAATTGTTAAATGATGTATGCTTGTTTGCATTATCTGATTGGAAAGCATTGACTTATAAGTCAAGGGCGATAATAGCGTGCTTAGCGTTGGTCGAAAGGCGAGTCCTGGATAAGGGTGCAATCCCTACTAGCCTGACATGAGCAAAGAGTTTTGTGCCTGAGTATGCACTCACTCGGCTGGGCCGTTTGGCAGGATTGTTTCCTGGACCGCATGACTGAGAACAAGTCCAATATGAGGGTACGGTCCCCATTACTCGGCATGAACTACAGGCTGGGTGCCTGAGTACGCACCTCGCTCGGTTGGGCCACTCGGTAGGACTGATATCTTGAGCTGAGTATTAAATTGTATGATTTAAATGAATATTTTATTTATTAGCTGTGGAATTGACTTACATGTTCTATGTTGGGAATGAATTATCTAATATCTGTGAAGCATGTGTTTAGTGCTTTTGAATATTTGAGTATATTGTTACACCTTGTGAGGTTTTCTTATTGAGCCTTGGCTCGTGGGTGCTATGTGGTGCAGGTAAGGAGAAAGGAAAGCTGGACCAGCCCTGAGTTGGAGAGCTTCGGTGGCGAAGTGACATATCAAGCTGCTCTACCACCATGGTCGGGGTATCTCAGAGGAACTAGGGTCAAACCCTATTTTGTCGCTTAGGTCAGCTAGTTATAACTTTTGAACTGTATTAATCTTTTAAACGTTATTTTGGGATCCCATGTATATACTATACTTTTAAATGAAAAGTCAACATTTCCTTTTTACCAAAATTTTTAACCCTAACCATTGTCATTAACATTAGTTACACCTTTATAACCAAGGGACTTGATTAGCAAGTCAATCAAGTCTGATACTATTTAAAGTACATTGTGTAATGGTCTTGGCTATCTAGGGCTTTACATGTTCCTTGGCCTTGGCCAATCTCTGACTGCCTCAATCTTAGCTGGGTCCACCTTAATCCCATCCCTACTGATAATGTGACCAAGGAAAGTCACCTGTTGTAACCTAAACTCACACTTCTTAAACTTTGCATACAGTCTGTGTTCCCTTAGCCTTTGTAGAACCACCTTGAGATGCTGCTTGTTGACCCTCGATTTGGCCAATGACACAGAGTCAGAAATACGATAAAGAAATAAGAAGGCAATCAAGAATGGAATCAAATGGTAAGAAATGCCACAAATGATTTATAGTGGTTCAGCCCCAACAATGTGGTAACAACCTACGTCCACTTAGTGTTATTATTGATGTTGAATCCCAATGCCATGATCAAAGAACTAGGGTTCTTGAGTTTCAAAAGCCTTAGGAGAATTACAACTTTTCGGTGGATAATCACACTTACGCTCTTTCTATGTGTATTCAGAAAAAAGGTTCAAAAGTCCCTTCCTTGAGACCTCTCATGAATATGTATAGGCTTAAGGGGGGTTACATGGGCCAATGGGCCTTGATTCTCCTTAATACCAGCGTATTAAGGCAATAAAAAGAATATAATAAATGTAGTTATTACAAGATTACATATCTTGAAAGGAAATAACCTGAAGCATGCGACCAGTCTGGTCGCATCTAATCGCGAGATCTGATGAAGCAATAAGGAGCTGGTCGATAGTCGAACATCACCTCTTCACTTTGATGCTGCCATGTGCCAACCACGTGTAATCAATTCTTGCCATGTCATCAAGAACCATTTTGGGTAAACATTTGCCCCCCAATTTTATTTTGCTGCGACCAGCATAAAGTAAACTTAGGAGTCTGACCCTTCGAATACCCCACCAAATCTGTCAAAGGTGTCCATGCCTTCTTGAAAAAGGCAACCAATCATGTCTTTCCAATTTCCCAAAAGCTGTCTGACGGCTATTGAGTTTCCCCATGCCTCGAAAAGTTACCCAAAATGATTATCTGGGTAACTGCTCCTCAGCTAATATAAATAATCCTTTAGAAGCCATTTTTACTTTTTACATTTTACTTCTACTTTCAAGAAAACCGAAGAATGAGGTGCACTCTAGAAACTCAGACGGTTCTTGGCGATCTACGAAGTCCAGCCAACTCGACTTAGCTTCTCAGAAATCTACTCCATCTTTTATATAAGTAATTTCCTTAAACTTTTCAGTTGTTGATATGCCATGCAATATTCATTTCACCTCCATTTTTGACTCCGAGTTTCTGAATATTCTTGACTGTTTTTGCACAAATTTATTTTGGGGTAAACGGGCACGCAGACTTAAGCTTGAAATAAAGTTTGGTATTGGTTAAGGACTAGCTTGGTATTTAGGATCATGAATTTAGGGTGCAAAATCGAAGTAAAAATTCAATTTTTAAGCTTGTAGAAAAACTAGGTTTTTCCTGCCCCTTCAGAGTTGAAAAAGTGTTTCCTGATTTTTTTTTTTATTTATGCTTTTTGATCCGTTTTCCAAACTACTCGTATGAAACATAGTGTTTTTGCTAGAATGCTGTTGGTCGTATAATAGTTTAACTTTTATACACGAGCAACGTTATTCCAACTCCCAACACAGGTTTTTAGGCTGTAGATTCACACCTCCCTTTCTCTGTTTACAGATTTTCATGCAAGATCCGTGGGGAGGTGAGAGGCCAATTGACGACGACCTGATCGCTCAGCTGCTCGTGGATGAAGAACAGCCGTCACTACTTATCCCAGATATTCCTTTTTCTCGAATTCCACCCAACAAACCTCACTCAAATCCACCAAATATGGATAAAGTAAAATCCACTGCCCAGAAAAAGAAACCATCTGAACCTTCTTAAAATCAGCCTGCTCCTCAGGCTGAAATTCCCTCGACCAACGATAGGGCTGAAAATACTCCCGAGCCAGGAATCCAAACACAGGCCAAACCTCGAGATATCCTTCGACTAGACGTTGAATGGTACGATGAACCCCTAGCTGAATCACAGTTAGGATGATAGCCAATTATATCAGGAAGTACAGACTTCCTAGGGTAACCTTAGTCCAACCTACCAGAGACCAGCGGGCAAACCTGGCTGGAGGCGCCTTTAGCGCCTGGTCGAGGTATCATATTGAGGTAGGAGCAATCCTGCCTCTCCATCCTTTTTTCCAAGGAGTGGCCAACTATTTTGGGGTCGCTCATTTTCAAATAACCCCAAATGGATATAGAATGCTCTCTGCACTCTATATCCTTTACAGTCATAAAAAGTGGTCTGTTCTTATGCCACATGAGGTCAATTACCAGTTCGACCTCAAATCCAACCCCAACCAAGAAAATACGGGGTTTTTTCACTTTTCCCACCAAGAAATGACTCGTGTTTTCCTGAGCAAAACTACCTACTAGTCTAATGTAGGAAAGTACTTCCAGGAGTACTTTTTAACCACAGACCTGGTCGCCCACAACCTGGCCTTCACCGAAAAAGGTATATTTTCTACTTCACTGATCGCTTAAATACCATTTAGCATTCCCACACATTTATTATATCCTTTATGCCGTTCAGGTCCATGATTACGACTAGCCCCCACTCCAGATATGGAGATTCGAGCGACCCTTTTGGCCAGCATGACCGACGTAGAGAAAAGCGACAAACAACTGGTTACATAGGCCAATCTAAGGCTGGTCGGCCTTCTGGCCCCTCACCAGGACATGAGGGAATCCACAGCGGGGAGTGGCACTGGAGGTGATATCCTCGATCAACAACAAGATGTGTCACAACCCCCGACGAGGAGGGCAACAGGCGTGATCATTAATGAACCATCTGGCGCCCCGCGAGCTGCCGCTGCTTCGGTCCCCCTAGGGAAAGGCAAGAAGAAGGCCTCCGAGCCTATTCTTGAATCATCGGACAAGAACGATTCTAATTTTTCGCTTTTAGATAGTCTGCCTATTCCCTGTCACCTATTTGATGGGGACGACAACTTTAAATACACACCTACTTTAAATTCAGACTTCTTCAGGGCAGAGAGTGAGTGTAGCACTAGTAAAGTAAATAGTGTGGCGACCAGTAATTATAGCTTAGGTATTATACTTTTAATTTCTTTGCCCTTGTTTTCATATCTTAGCAAGATAATTATATTATATTGCCTGAATGTTCGCTTGCTTCTACCCTGCAGACATGCCTGCTGACCGAGCCTTTGACTTGTATGCCAAATTGGCGAGTAAGAAAAAGTCCAGCAAGCGCCAGCCTGGGGAAGGCTGCAGCAATCCCTCTATGAAGAGGTCTCGAACAGAGGACCTTCCTGTGCCTACTCCCACAAAGGAGACAACTTCTCCACCAACTCTTGCCGAAGAGACATCCCCGCTGATTCCAGTGAATCAAGACCCCCCCCCCAGCTCTGGTCGAACAGACTCCTCCACTAGCTCTTGTCGACCTCACGCCTCCAGCTTCCGCCGACCAGCAGCCTGCTGGTCACCGAGAAGAAGCCTCGAGAGAAGATCTCACGGGTGTGGTGCTTAATTCAGCTAAGGACATATTGTTTAGAATAACAAAGCACCGTTGCAACCGAGAGGCGATTCAAGAGACTGGTTCCATGGTGGTTGATCAAGTCTTCAATCGCACACAGAACAAAGTGCTCGCTGTAAGTTGCTGTTTTTATCGTACTTCACTACTTTCTTCGTCAATTTGTCCCTATTAACAGCTTTATCTCTTTATGACTGCAGGGAGTTCTTACCATGACCTCTGGCTGGCGGAGCTCGAGGATACTGACCGCTCAATTCGAGAAGAAACTTAGTGATCAACTTAGCACTAATGAGGCCCAATATGCCGAGCAGCTCAAAGCGACTGAAGCCACTCACACTGAGCAACTGAAGGAAGTTGAGGCAAGGCATACTGAGGCACTCAAGGAGGCCGAGGTGAAGCACATTGAGGTGCTGCAAACGGTCGAGGCCAAACTCGCCTCTCTCAAAGATGATCTGAAGAAAAAGGAAGCGAGCATTGCCAAGATCACAACTTCTAAGGAGCAGTACAAGGAGGTCTCTCTCATGAACTACCAGGAAGCCCATAAGCTCCAAGAAGAGCTGGAGATAAGCTACAAAGAGGTTGTTGCTTTGGAGGAGGCGAATGCCTACAACCTTGAAGACTATGAAGGGGCGGTGTTTGAATGCTTCTACATGTTCTGGAAAAGCAACCCCAGCGCCAATTTTTCCTATGTTCCAGATCACATCAGGGAGGCGGAGCTGGCGAGGTGTGTTGCTCGCCTGGAAGAAGAAAAAACTCCAGGGTCTCCAAAGATCTCCTTAGTAACTGACATTGAGGGTGCCCGAGAAGAGGCTTGAGTTACTGCCGACCAGCAACAACAAGAATCACCGCAGGATCCTCCGGCTACCTCATAAGTCTATTTTATTTTTCTTTTATTTTATTATCTTTTAAATACACGACCTACAGGTAGTGATGTAAAGACAATTTATTTTTTAATTTTTATTGTTGCATGCACAACTTTTTTCCTTTTAATTAGACAATTACATCCAAGCAGTAACTGCTCGTGGTGTAAAAGGATTCTTTTTTTTTTTATATATTATAATATATTTGCACTTTAATATAATGTCTGTTCGCATGAATGAACTTAGCATAGTACTTTGGATTGATTTAACAAAATTTTGAAAAATACTCTAAGT
The DNA here is from genome assembly GCF_963169125.1 of Humulus lupulus. Taxonomy (NCBI): domain Eukaryota; kingdom Viridiplantae; phylum Streptophyta; class Magnoliopsida; order Rosales; family Cannabaceae; genus Humulus; species Humulus lupulus. The sequence goes on from NC_084799.1 coordinate 129,174,749, forward strand.
ACCGTAGCATGCTTTCACTTATTTTGCTCATGTGTTTACATACCTTTCAATATGTTTTGACTACTAGATGCCTTATATGCCCCCAAGTGATTGAGGAGCTTTAGGTCCTCGGTCACTCTCCTTGACCGAAACCTGTTCGAACATTTCTGCTCGGAATAAAGACTTATAAAAATGACTAAACAGCAAAATAACACACGTAATGAGAAAATACTTGTAATAAATACAATAGTTGGCAAGAATGACGGGCTGCACACAGTCCCTTTTATTTCTTGTAATGAATGGACAAAACATGTCTATACGAGTGATCAACAAAATGATCTTACACTTATAAGCGATCAGTCACATAAATGACCAACCCTTTTTCATAACTTGTAAAAAGTAAAATTAATACAAGCCAATTCTTTAAGAAGAATTTTTTATTGATAGTACTTGCGCAGGTGTTCTCCATTCCAATAGCGAGGAATGAGATCTCCATTTAAGCGAGCAAGTTTATAGGTGCCTGGCTGAAGGACTTCTTCAAATTGCTATGGTCCTTCCCAATTAGGTCCGAGTACTCCAGCGGCCGGATCACGGGTGTTGAGAAAAACCCTTCTAAGTACTAGGTCCCCGATACTGAATTTCCTTTCACGTACTTTAGAATTGAAGTACCGGGCGAACTTTTGCTGGTACGCTGCTACTCGGAGTTGGGCTTGATCATGCTTTTCATCGACCAAATCTAGAGATTCCATCAACAATTGGCTATTGGAGCCTTGATCGTACGTTATTCTTCGATGCGATGGTGGTTCTAACTCAACAAGCAGCATGGCCTCATACCCATAGGCCAAGGAAAATGGAGTATGGCCTGTTGCTGTTCGATGGGAAGTTCTATACGACCAAAGGACCTTAGGTAGTTTCTCTGGCCATGCCCCCTTCGCTTCCTCAAGTCTTTTCTTCAGCATATCCTTTAGCATTTTATTGACTGCTTCGACTTGTCTATTTGCTTGAGGATGAGCGACTGAAGAAAAGCTCTTGATAATTCCATGTTGTTCGCAAAAATCTACGAACATATCACTATCAAACTGGGTGCCGTTGTCTAAGACAATCTTTCTTGGCAATCCATAGCGACACACAATGCTTTTAACCATGAAATCCAGCACTTTCTTGGTTGTTATGGTTGTGAGTGGCTCAGCTTCGGCCCATTTAGTGAAGTAATCAACGACCACTACGGTGTACTTAACACCGCCCTTTCCTGTGGGTAGAGATCCGATTAGATCTATACCCCAGACTGCGAACGACCACATAATTTGCATATGTTTTAGCTCATTAGGGGCTACTCATGGAATTTTGGAGAACCTTTGGCATTTATTACACCTCCACACAAATTCCATTGAGTCTTCATTCATTGTTGGCCAGAAGTATCCTTGCCTTAGGATCTTTTTTTATAAACTTTGCCCCCCAGCATGGTCCCCACAAAAGCCTTCGTGGACCTCTCTCATCAATTCTTTGGCTTTTTCTTTCAAAATACACCTGAGGAGTGTCATTGAGTATTCCCTTCGGTACAAGATTCCATCGACTAGGATATACCTAGCAACCTGCCGTTGAAGGGTCCTGGCTTTGTTTCTGTCTGTCGGTAACATGCCCTGCGTCAAGTACTCTATGTAAGGTGCCATCCATGTGTCCATCGCTTGAATCACCAAAGAGGTCCCTTCTGCTTGGATGCTTGGTGCAGATAGTCGCTCAACCGACACTATGTTCAGAGTGTCAGCATCCTTGGCACTTGCCAGCTTGGCCAAAGCATCAGCGTTTAAATTTTGGTCGCGAGGTACTTGCTAGAGGGTGTACTTATCAAACTATGCCAATAAATCCTTCGCTTTATTCAAGTAAGTGACCATTTTTAAACCTCGGGCCTGGTACTCTCCAATGATCTGATTGACTACTAACTGAGAGTCACTATAGATGTCAAGTGACTTTATGTGCATGCTTCTGGCTAACCATAATCCAGGGAGCAGTGCTTCATACTTGGCTTCATTGTTAGAAGCAGTAAAGTCAAATCTGATTGAGCAGTGAAATCGATGCCCCTCAGGCATTATCAAAATCACTCCTGCTCCTGCATGATGTTCATTAGAAGAGCCGTCCATGAACAACTTCCATGAGGGAGTTTGGTTTTGAGGTTCAGGCTCTTCAGGGGCTTCTGGTTGCTCGATATTTGGAAGCCCAGTGAGTTCTGCGATGAAGTCTGCCAGGGCTTGTCCTTTTATCGCTGCTCGTGGTGAGTAGGAGATATCAAATTGCCCAAGTTCGACCGCCCATTTCAACAATCTGCCTGCGACTTCTGGCTTCTGCAGAACTTGTCGTAGAGGTTGGTCGGTCAAAACTGTGATTAGGTGAGCTTGGAAGTAGGGTCGCAGCTTCCTGGAGGCTAAGATTAAGCAATAGGATAATTTTTCAATAGGTGGATACCGCAGCTCCGCTCCTATTAGCCTCTTGCTTACACAATAAACAACCTTCTGCATGCCTTCTTCTTCTCTTACTAGGACAATACTAGCAGCGTATTCTGTGACCACCAAGTAAATGAACAAAGTTTCTTTATCAACTGGCTTTGATAGAATCGGTGGCTGCGACATGTGAGTCTTGAAGGCTTGAAAAGCCTGTTCGCACTCCTCCCTCTATTTGAATTTCTTGTTGCCTCTGAGTAGATTAAAAAATGGGACGCATTTGTCCGTCGATTTGGAAATAAATCTACTGAGAGCAGCAATTCTTCTGGTTAAGATTTGAACATCCTTGATCTTCATTGGTGATTTCATATTGACCAGGGCCTTGATCTTCTCTAGATTGGCCTCAATTCCTCGTGAGTTTACAATAAATCCCAAGAATATCCTTGATCCAACTCCGAAGGAGCACTTGAGGGGATTCAACTTTATTTGATATTTGTTCAAGATGTTGAAGCATTCTTGCAAGTCCTCTATATGCCCTTTTGCCTTCTTTGACTTAACCAGCATGTCATCGAGATATACTTCCATGTTTGTGCCGATCAGCTCCTTGAACATGTGGTTGACCAGTCGCTGGTAAGTCGCACCAGCGTTTTTCAAACCGAAAGGCATTACTTTGTAACAGTAAAGCCCTGTATCAGTCCGAAAGCTAGTTTGATCCTTGTCAGGGGGATGCATACTAATCTGATTGTATCCGGAGTATGCATCCATGAATGAGAGAATCTCGTGCCCTGCAGTGGCATCGACCAGCTGGTCGATTCTAGGGAGTGGGAACAATCTTTAGGGCAGGCTTTATTAAGGTTTGTGAAATCCACACATGTTCGCCACTTGCCATTCGGCTTGGGAACAAGCACGGGATTAGAGACCCATGATGGATAAAACGCTACCTTGATGAATCCATTCTCCTTTAGCTTATCGACTTGTTCCTTTAGAGCTTTAGATCTATCTTTTTCGAGCAGCCTCCTTTTCTGTTGTACTGGTGGAAAACTCTTGTCTACGTTCAGGGCGTGGTTAATAACCACAGGGTTTATTCCAACCATGTCTGCCACAACTATCCTCTGCACAAATGGAGTGCCTCTCCTCCGGTCGTACTCCATGTGGGATGTTCGACTCCCGACCAGCTGCTGTACTGCCTGGTTTAGAGCATCAATTTTTGCCTGAACCGCGTCTAGGATCGCTAGGGTGACCGGTGCTGGAGGAGCGTACTCATCGTGCCTCTCATGATGGTCGTTGAGTACGTCCCTCAAATCATCATCCCTGCGCCTCTGTTCGCTAACTCCTAGCCGATCAAAGACGTTATTTTGTCGGGGTTGCCCCCAGTGTTATGGCTCACCAACCTATTTTCTCTAGGTGGGGTGTTTCCACCTTTTTTTTTCGTTCCCTCGAACAACATTCCCTCTGCCAGAATCGACCTCATTATAGTCAAGGCCGTCTCTAAACTGTGGCCGGCTATGGCGTGATCGGCTGTTCACGCTGTTTCCTCCTCGGACTGGCATCTCCCGAGCGTCAGGGGGAGGCCTGCGCTGGTCGTTGGGTCCCCGTGCATTATTATGTTGTGGGGGCCCCCTGACCGTAGAGCCTGACTCGTTGTTCCTTTTGTTGGCAGAAGGACGCTGCCCCTTGCTCGGTGGAATTGGCTCTTCATCCCCTGGGCGTCTAGGGCTGCGGGGCGGTTGCCCGAACCTATTCTACCTTTGGCGCTGGGGGTTGCCTCGACCAGCTTGAGATGGCGGCTGCTGTTCAGGATCCTAAATTGGGATATCATCCTAAGCCACAGGTGGCTGCTTCGGCCTTTGAGGGCTTGCTGGTTAGAGTGGAGGACTTGGATTGGGAGCCTGCTGAGGTGGCGTACTCGATGGCTGATCCGGTTGAGAGGCTGGTGCAGCCTATCCTCGAGCCAATTGAATGGCTTCTTCAAGAGCGGCCGTGGCATCCCTCTGTTGACGATCTATGTCCGCCTACCGCTCATTCAACTCCTGGCGCTAACGCTTAATCTCCCTTTGCTGCAACACCAAGGTTTCCGCTGCATTCTCCTGATTGGCCTTCAGATTGGCCAACTCATCTTGCAACACCCCCAGTGTTGCCGTCAGCATCTCTGAATCTAATTCCTCCTCTTTGAATTCCAAATGTGGTTCATTCTCAGCCACATTTGAAGGAGGAGGTTGAGATGATGCAGCGCCATCAGTCTGTCCAGCCCTCTTGGATGTCTTTGCCATTTTATTTTCTTAAAGCTTCTTGAGTTCAACTCTCAATGAAAGCACTAGAATGTTGACCCTCGATTTGGCCAACGACACGGAGTCAGAAATACAGTAAAGAAATAAGAAGGCAATCAAGAATGGAATCAAATGGTAAGAAATGACACAAATGATTTATAGTGGTTCGGCCCCAACAACGTGGTAACAACCTACGTCCACTTAGTGTATTATTGATGTTGAATCCCAATGCCGTGATCAAAGAACTAGGGTTCTTGAGTTTCACAAGCCTTAGGATAATTACAAATTTTCGGTGGATAATCACACTTACGCTCTTTCTATGTGTATTCAGAAAAAAGGTTCAAAAGTCCTTGGGGGTTACATGGGCCAATAGGCCTTGATTCTCCTTAATATCAGCGTATTATGGTAATAAAAAGAATATAATAATGAGTTATTACAAGATTACATATCTTTAAAGGAAATAACTCGAAGCATGCGGCCAGTCTGGTCGCATCTAATCGCGAGATCTGATGAAGCAATAAGGAGCTGGTCGATAGTCGAACAACACCTTTTCACTTTGACGCTGCCACGTGCCAACCGCGTGCAATAAATTCTTGCCACATCATCAGGAACCATTTTTGGGTAAACACTGCTCATGCTCTTCCTCTCACTGAGAATAAACTAGAATATCATCGATGAAGATGATCATGAACCGGTCCATCTTTGAACACCCTGTTCATCAGATCCATGAAATTTTTTGGGGCATTAGTTAAACCAAACGACATGACTAAAAACTCATAATTCCCATATTTGATACAAAATGCAGTCTTTGGTATATCTCCCTCCTTGATCCTTTGTAACGCTCTGGATAGCCAAGACTGCTACACTGTGTATTTATAAAGGTGCATGACTTGCTAATCAAGCCATCCAGTTAAAAACATGATTGCTAAAGTCATTAATGTGCTAGGGTTAAAAGGTTTTGGTCTCAAAAGATACTTTCCATATAATTAAACATTTTACACATGGGATCCCAAAAGAAATAGCGTTTAAAAGTCTGTTTACAAAATTTCCAGTGTATAGACAACCACCAGCCTTTCTAAAGGAAAAACAGATGTTTATGGTTCTCCTGTCCCTGTCTCCCCTCAACCGTGGTGGCTGAGCAGCTGTTCATGTACATTATGCTCTTAGAGCCCACCGAGTCAGGGCTGGTCAATCTTGCCCTTGCCTTTATCTGCATCACGAAGCACTCGTGAGCCAAGGCCCAGCAAGAAAACATAACATCATAAAACGAGCAGTGATAACAGTTGAATAACCCTTTAAGCATGATCATATATCACATTAATCACATAGCACGTAGATACAATCAAAGATTTAGCCAATTGTTGCGATATTTTTGCTATGCAAGTGCACACAGTCGCAAACTCGTAATAAAATGGTAAAACCAAGTATCGTCCTCAAGGACTGATTTATCAATTACCAGTCAATTAATTTCTTGTTCTATTTGATGAATTGAAATTCTTGATTTTTGTAAATACAGCAAAAGAAACTATAAAATGCAGAAACAATAATTGAAAATTGAATGGAATAACAACTAATGGAAAAACTTTTAATTTAATCACTGAGAAACAATTAGGATATTCAATCTCATCAACTATCCTCCCTATTATTCCCTAATGCAAAGTGTGAATTCTTCTTCTTTTTACCTAATTCAATTAACAAGTTGATACAGCAGCCTATAATCATACTATGAATTATAAACTCAATCTAGGTGACAATTTCCTATATTTCTATGGTAAATTGAACCACACAGGTAGCATTAATCTCAACAACTTAATAACAGTTTCACAATTAATTCAGATACTTTCGTTCTAAATTAGAATTATGTCCAATATAACCACAGCAGAATTAAATCTCACTTCTCAGATTTTGACTTAAAAACATATGTAAATGAATAAAGATGGCCAATCAATAATCAATCTATAAGAACAGGTTATATGGAATTGAAGAAGATTGAAGAAGAAGAATATTAAAATTGCATTAGTTCATAACAAGGATTCAAGTGATTCAATTAAACATCCTAAACAGAAAATTAGTTCATAACCATAGTGCTAATCACAACAAAAATTAAAGATAACATCAGGAAAAGAAGAAAAACATGTAAAAATACTCTAAGCTTGAGCCTTCAAAACCAGCACTCCTCTCCCTCGTCCGTACGTCCCCTTTTCTTCTCTTTTTTCGCCATATTAAAAACCTAGGACTTCAAATTTTAAAGAGGCGGGCCGCGGCTCTACATACACTATGCCGGGGCCCGTGTCCAATTTCCTGGGCAAAAAGCTCTTTCCATGCCGCGGCCCGCGTCGACGAGTTCTGGGCAAAATGCTCATCTATGCCGCGGCCTGTGGATTTCCTTGAAAACATTGGTTCTATTTCCCACCTAGCCGCGGCTCCACTTTGTTCATGCCGTGGCTCTTAAGGGATTTCTCAATTCTTTAAGTTTTCATCCCAAAATTTCACCAACACTTCTAAATTATGTTGAGAACCATTCTTTATCAAAATATGATGAAAAACTTGGTTATTTCTTCCCTTTCTTTGGCATTTTCTTCCACAAGCTCGATTCTTCCTGATATTCACAAAGACAGACAAACAAAGCATAAAACCGCACTAAATGAAAGAAAAACGAAATAAAAGACTACTAAAAACATCACCAAAACATGATAAAAACTAGACTCAACACCAATCAACGCTCAACTATACAATACGACTAATTCACCAACCAATAACAACAATCAAATCACATATAAGTTAGGGTCGACACCTTAGGTCGCACCCTCGATTTACCCCACTAACTCCGACTCGCTTAAACTGAGCTCAGTGCATAATAAGCTGTCCTCAGCTACTAGTGGCCGAGCCGCGCCCTGTGCGCTATTGTAAACCTTGGCACTCTTAGGCCGTTTGTTTACTATTTGCATGTCATAATACCATCCTCTAAAGAGCATACAGATCAGGGAACCCTTAGTCCTATAATAGATCCACAACCGGGTGCAGTTTTCTTACCTTTAATTTCCAATTTTACTGATTACGAGCGACGCCTCTCGAGCACGATCCGCTTCCCGAGACCTAGCTTAATACCTAGTCACAACCAAGACATGGAGTACAATTAATAATCATGTTAATATTTTAAGATGGAGTTCTAGCTTCAGGGACATTGAATTCCACCAAACACGATGGTGGAATTGATCCCGAGCACCCTAGGTTAGGTTCCCGCGCTTAAAACCTCCAAAAGACCAAAAATACTCTTAAGGGCTGCGGCCCTTGAAACCCATGCTGCGGCCCGCCCCTGAAACAGAGGCTAGGCCTCTCTGAAGACAGACATGTGCCACGAACCTGCCCTGAGGCGCCGCGGCGCTTCCCCACTGCAGAGCCTCCTTGGCTCTTCCTTGCTTCGCAGGGCCGCAACACTCTAGAACAGAGCTGTGGCCCAGCCCTTCATGCCCAGAAAATCCACCATTCCTAACATCCTAACCTTGCTCAAAACCACCCCAAATCACCCTAATTCCAAAACCCATTGATCACAAGACTTTTAACATGATTATAGCAACATAATCCAACAAAAACCTAGCTTAAAAACTCATTAAGATCCCATTTTGATTTCTGAAACCCAGTAGCTCAAGAACTCTAAAACCAGTCATGCAAACTCAGAATTTAAACTCTAAATTACGAATTGAAGCTTGCCTTCTTTGATGAACCACTTCCTTAACAATTTATGAGCTGAAACCCAAGCTTTCCAGCTTCAATTCAGTCCTTAAATTTCAAAACCACAAACACTTTTAAAACTCAGCCAAAACACAGAATTCTAATGATCAAGAGTGTAATTCAATTCTTACCTTAGTCCTGGTTGAGCTCCCTCAGTTAGAATTGTGCTAATCCCTCAAAACTTCAGCTCAAATCACAGAGTTCGAGCTGAATCTCCTTAGGTTTCAATAGCTTTCTTGAGAGAGAGAGAAGAGAAGGAAGAAAGGAACATTAAAGGGTCACTTTTGGGTTTTTTGTTCTACTGGTTTCTATTTTAATTAGTCTAACCTTGGTTAATTAAGTCAATCTCGAGGCTCAGGGTACCGAAAACGTCCCCGAGGGAAAAATGGTAAAATTCCCCAATATTCCCGCCTAAGCTTCCTAACCTCAAATATATCTCCAATTATTTATTTCCATAACCCGATAACCCAAATAATCATCTAATACCCGAAAATACCCTTTAACTTGCCCCAAGTCAAGTATTAAGCCCCGTTGTGACTTTCCCGCTAACTAGCTCCCTAGGATCACCTCGAGTCGCATGCTGCAGATTTACCCACATAATAATGTGGTTCTCACAAATATAACATACAATCACATTTACATTCATATAACCATACAAGCGTGTTTATCATCTAATCACACGTTAAGTTAATAAATTCACACATAAACCAATTATGCCCTCCTGACACACCAATCAAGGTCCTTAAGCCATATTCGTGATTTTGGGTCGTTAGAACTATCCCCTCCTACTGAGAATTTTGTCCTCAATATTTACCTGAATAGCTCGAGATACTGATCTCGTATCACCGTCTCTAGCTCCCAGGTTGCTTCCTCGACCTTGCTATTTCTCCACAACACTTTAACTAACGGAATCATCTTGTTCTGTAGAACTTTATCCTTCCGGTCCAAAATCTGAACCGGTCGCTCCTCATAGGACAAATCTGCCTGTAACTCTAAGTCCTCATACTTCAGCACATGTGTTGAATCTGAAACATACTTTCGTAACATAAAGACATGGAATACATCATGAACTCCTGACAACGACGGTGGCAAAGCCAACTTGTAAGCCACCTGTCCAATCCTTTCTAAAATCTCGAAAGGTCCAACAAACCGAGGGCTCAGCTTGCCCTTTACTCCAAATCTCTTTACCCCTCGCAGTGGTGAAACTCACGGAAACACGTGGTCCCCAACCTGAAACTTCACGTCTCTACGCCAAGGATTAGTGTAGCTTTTCTGCCTACTCTGTGAAGCAAGCATCCTGGCTCGAATCTTCTCAATAACTTCATTTGTCTTCTGAATCATGTCTGGTCCCAAGTACTTTCTCTCACCCATCTCGTCCCAGTGAATGGGCGACCTGCACTTCCTTCCATATAACAACTCATAAGGAGCCATTCCAATCGTGGACTGATAACTATTGTTATACGAGAATTCAATCAATGGGAGATACTTACTCCAAGACCCCTCGAAATCAATCACACACGCCTTAAGCATATCCTCCAACACCTGTATCGTCCTCTCAGACTGTCCATCAGTCTGAGGATGAAAAGTTGTGCTAAACTTCAGCTGAGTCCCCATAGATTTCTATAGAGCTCCCCAGAACTTGGAGGTAAGGATAGGGTCTCGATCATATACAATGGACTTAGGAACCCCATGGAGACGAACTATCTCCCTCACATACAACTCTGCATACTGTTCCACTGTGTAGGTTGACTTCACTGGTAGAAAATGAGCTGACTTGGTGTATCTGTCCACTATTACCCACACCGAGTCATAAAGTCCCACCGTCCTGGGTAGACCTCCCACAAAATCCATCGTAATGTCTTCCCACTTCCACTCAGGAATACCTAAAGGCTGAAGCAACCCTGCTGGCTGCTGATGCTTAGCCTTCACTTGCTGACATGTCAAACATCTGGCCACATACTCTACCACATCCTTCTTCATTCCAGTCCACCAATATAATGTTCGTAGATCCTGATACATCTTTGTGGTACTCGGATGAAGCGAGTATGGCGTAGTGTGAGACTCATCTAGTATCTCTCGTCTGATCTCCTCATTTGTTGGAACACAAATCCGCCCCTGATATCGAAGCATACCAGCCTCAGAGATAGAATAATCCTTAGCTACCCCCGCTAAGACATTCTGCCGAACTTCCTGTAGTTGTGCATCTACCAATTGACCCTCCTTGATCCGCTCTAGCAGTGTCAACTGCAAGGTAATATTGGCTTACCGGCCTACCACTAGCTCCATCCTCGCCCTGGTCATCTCATTGACTAACTCTCTGGAGATATGAAAAGAACTAAATAATTGCCCCGAACCCCTCCGGCTTAATGCATCTACCACACTATTGGCTTTCCCTGGATGATAAAGAATGTCACAATCATAATCCTTAACCAACTCTAACCAACGCCTTTGCCTTATGTTCAGATCCTTTTGGGTGAAGAAGTACTTCAAACTCTTGTGGTCAGTGTATATTTTGCACTTCTCCCCATACAGATAATGCCGCCAAACCTTCAGTGCGAATACCACTGCCGCCAGCTCCAAATCATGGGTAGGATACCGCTGTTCATACTCCTTCATCTGCCGCGATGTATAAGCTATAACCTTCTCATTCTGCATCAGCACACAACCCAAACCCATCCTCGATGCATCACAATATACTACAAACTTTCCTTCTTCCAAAGGAAGACTCAGTACAGGTGCAGTAATAAGCCGTCGCTTCAACTCTTGGAAACAGTCCTCACACTTCTCTGACCAAACAAACTTCTGGTTTTTTCTTGTCAACTCTGTCATTGGTGAAGAAATCTTTGAAAATCCCTCTACAAACCGCCGGTAATAGCCTACCAACCCAAGAAAACTCTGTACCTCTGAGGCGTTCATTGGCCTCGGCCAATCTCTCACTGCTTCCACCTTGGACGGATCCACCGTAATCCCATCTGCACCAACTATATGCCCAAGAAAAGTCACTTCAGGCAACCAAAACTCACATTTCTTAAACTTGGCATACAACCGCTGCTCCCTTAATCTCTGTAAGACCTGTCGAAGATGCTGCTCGTGCTCTGTCTTTGAACTAGAGTACACCAAGATGTCGTCGATGAAGACAATGGCGAACTGATCCAAGAAGTCCTTGAACACCCTGTTCATTAGATCCATGAAAGCTGCTGGGGCGTTGGTCAAACAAAAAGACATGACCAAGAACTCATAGTGCCCATACTGCGTTCGGAAGGCCGTCTTCGGTATGTCCTCGTCCTTGATCCTCAGCTGGTGATAACTAGATCGAAGATCAATCTTTGAGAACACCATCTTTCCTTGCAGCTGATCGAACAAGTCATCAATCCTTGGTAGAGGATACTTATTCTTAATGGTCAACATGTTCAATTCCCTGTAATCTATACACATCCTCAAAGTCTCATCCTTCTTCTTAACAAACAAAACTGGAGCGCCGCATGGAGAGTAACTAGGTCTGATGAATCCCAAATCCAGAAGTTCCTATAACTATATCTTCAAATCTTTCAACTCTGCTGGTGCCATCCTGTATGGCGTTCTTGATATCGGTTCTGTCCCTGGTGCTAGCTCAATAACAAATTGAATCTCTTTGCGTGGCGGAAACCCCAGTAGCTCCTCAGGAAATACATCCAAAAACTCACAAACCACCCTGGTCTCACTCGGCCCTGCTGGCAACATCTTGGTAGTGTCCACTACACTAGCCAAAAAACCTATACGTCCACCCTGTAACAAGTCTCTGGCTCTCAATGCAGATATCAAGGGTACGCGGGGTCCATATACCGCACCCACAAAGACAAAAGGATTCTCGCCCTCAGGCTCAAAAGTCACCATCTTCTTCCTGCAGTCAATAGTAGCCCCATATCTGACCAACCAATCCATCCCTAAGATCATGTCGAAATCCTCCATATCTAGTTCAATCAAGTCAACTGAAAGCTCCCTACTATCAAACATCACTGGTAGTACCCTAACCCATCTCCTAGAAACTACCAGTTCCCCAGTATGCAATAAAGTCCCAAACCCCGCAGTCCGATACTCACTAGGTCTACACAGTCTATCAATCATTTTACTAGAAACAAAGGAATGTGTAGCACTAGAGTCAATCAATACAGAAAAAGGAGAGCCAGCGCTAGAAAGTTGACCTGTCACTACCGAGGGACTAGCCTCGGCCTTTGCCTGCGTCAAGGTGAACACTCGAGCTAGAGTCAAGCTGTCCACCTTTCCTAATTCCCCTTTATTCACTGTTGGGCAATCCTTCTTGAGGTGCCCCACCGTGCCACACACATAACAAGTCTTGGCTCGACATTCACCCTGATAGCGTCTTCTACACCTTGGGCACTCCGGATAACTCCTCCATGGTTCACCGCTACCTTGACGGCCGCCCTGACCACCCTGACCCCTCCTATCAGGACTAGCAGCGGTTGAAGTGTCAGAGGTCTTTCTCTTGAAATCACTGGGGCCTCCGCCTCTACCAGATCCAGAATAAGGAGGCACCACCCTGCAACCCTCGCGCCTCACTGTACTTTCCTTCCAAATTTTGTTCTCCACTTCCTCAGCAGTAAGAGCTTTCTCAACGGCCTGGGCATAAGTTGTTCCTCCAGGTACCGTTGTAATCCTAACATCCCGGGCTATCATAGCATTAAGCCCCCGAATAAACCTGTCTTGCCTAGCTACATCTGTAGGCACAAGGTCTGGTGCGAACTTTGTGAGTCTGTCAAACTTCAGGGCATATTCTGTAACTGTCATGCTGCCCTGAACCAACCCTACGAACTCAAAAACCTTTGCTGCCCTGATGGCAACATTATAATACTTCTGACTGAACAAATCTTTAAATCCTTCCCAACTCAATGCAGTGACATCCCTGGTTTGTGAGGCCACTTCCCACTAGATGCGAGCATCCTCTCTCAACATATACGTGGCACATGCCACTCTGTCATGTCCCTCTATCCTCATGAAATCCAGGATAGTAGTAATCATAGTTAACCATTGCTCGACCTTCAATGGATCAGGTCCTCCCTCAAATATTAGGGGCTGATGCTTTCTAAACCGCTCATATAATGGCTCCCACCTATTCCGAATCTCTCATGACTGTACAACTGGTACCACTGCAGATGGTACAATAGGGGTGTCACTCCCTAATGGAGCCTGCTGTCGCACAAGCGAATCTGTTCATCTTGACTCTGCAATCGTGCTTGCATATCTGCCATAAATTGCTACCAGTTCTCAGGGACTGACGGAGGAATCTGGCCCTGATCATCACCTCTGGTCCCAGACCTAGTGACGGCTAGTCGCGTAGATTTTCTTGGATGCATAGCTATCCAAGTCAATCTGCAATCAATGACTCGGTAATTAGACCATGATGACAGGGTAAAAGATTCTCCAAAATCCACCAAAGGAATATAACCAATCACAAACAATCAAGATATAAGCATTTATTCACATGCATCGGCATTGCTAATAAGCATGCCCCAACATTTCCATACAACAGCTAAGATATAAACATCCATCCATACACAATATGCAGTCCATCATCCAGATATTTATTTACATGCACAACAATGCTAATAAGCATTTCTCAATATTTTCACACAGCAGTCAAGGGCCAGGCCCTGTTAGTATCTTATGCTTCCTATTAATTCAATAAATGACAACGTTCATAATTCATTCCAAGCATACAAGAATATAAGCATATACATACACATTACCAAACCCTCAACCGAGCTTGTCTCTAGCAGCGAATGTACATGTCCAGCCGGTCTTCAGGAACCCTTAAACCTAGGACGCTCTGATACCAAGTTGTAACACCCTGGATAGCCAAGATCGCTACACTGTGTATTTATAAAGGTACAAGACTTGCTAATCAAGCCAACTAGTTAAAAACGTGATTGCTAAAGTCATTAATGTGCTAGGGTTAAAAGGTTTTGGTCTCAAAAGATACTTTCCATATAATTAAACATTTTACACATGGGATCCCAAAAGAAATAACGTTTAAAAGCCTGTTTACAAAATTTCCGATGTACAGACAACCACCAGCCTTTCTAAAGGCAAAACAAATGTTTATGGTTCTCCTGTCCCTGTTTCCCCTCAACCGTGGTGGCTGAGCAGCTGTTCATGTACATTATGCTCTTAGAGCCCTCCGAGTCTGGGATGGTCAATCTGGCCCTTGCCTTTACCTGCACCACGAAACACCCGTGAGCCAAGGCCCAGCAAGAAAACATAACATCATATAACGAGCAGTGATAACAGTTGAATAACCCTTTAAGCATGATCATATATCACATTAATCACATAGCACGTAGATACAATCAAATATTCAGCCAATCAACACTCAACTATACAATATGACTAATTCACCAACCAATAACAATAATCAAATCACATATTAGTCAGGGTCGACACCTTAGGTCGCACCCTCGATTTACCCCACTGACTCCGGCCCGCTTAAACTGAGCTCAGTGCATAATAAGCTGTCCTCAGCTACTAGTGGCCGAGCCGCGCCCTATGCGCTAGTGTAAACCTCAGCACTCTTAGGCCGTTTGTTTACTATTTGCATGGCATAATACCATCCTCTAAGGAGCATATAGATCAGGGAACCCTTAGTCCCATAATAGACCCACAATCGGGTGCAGTTTTCTTACATTTAATTTCCAAGTTTACTGATTACGAGCGATGCCTCTCGAGCACGATCCGCTTCCCAAGCCCTAGCTTAATACCTAGTCACAACCAAGACAGGGAATACCATTAATAATTGTGTTAATATTTCCGGATGGAGTTCTAGCTTTTGGGACATCAAATTCCACCAAACACGGTGGTGGAATCGATCCCGAGCACCCTAGGTTAGGTTCCTGCGCTTAAAACCTCCAAAAGACATAAAATACTCTTAAGGGTCGCTGCCCTTGAAACCCATGCTGCGGCCCACCCCTGAAACAAAGGCTAGGCCTTTCTGAAGATAGACACGCGCTGCGGCCCAGCCCTGTGGTGCCGCAACGCTTCCCCACTGCAGAGCCTCCTTGGCTCTTCCTTGCTTCGCAAGGCCGCAACACTCTAGAACAGAGCCGTGGCCCAGCCCTTCGTGCCCAGAAAATCCACCATTCCTAACATCCTAACCTTGCTCAAAACCACCCTAATTCCAAAACCCATTGATCACAAGACTTTTAACATGATTATAGCAACATAATCCAACAAAAACCTAGCTTAAAAACTCATTAAGATCCCATTTTGATTTCTGAAACCCAGTAGCTCAAGAACTCTAAAACCAGTCATGCAAACTCAGAATTTAAACTCTAAATTACGAATTGAAGCTTGCCTTCTTTGATGAACCACTTCCTTAACAATTTCTGAGCTGAAACTCAAGCTTTCCAGCTTCAATTCAGTCCTTAAATTTCAAAACCACAAACACTTTTAAAACTCAGCCAAAACACAGAATTCTAATGATCAAGAGTGTAATTCAATTCTTACCTTAGTCCTGGTTAAGCTCCCTTAGTTAGAATTGTGCTAATCCCTCAAAACTTCAGCTCAAATCACAGAGTTCGAGCTGAATCTCCTTAGGTTTCAATAGCTTTCTTGAGAGAGAGAGAAGAGAAGGAAGAAAGGAACATTAAAGGGTCGCTTTTGGGTTTTTTGTTCTACTGGTTTCTATTTTACTTAGTCTAACCTTGGTTAATTAAGTCAATCCCGAGGCTCGGGGTATCGAAAACGTCCCCGAGGGCAAAATGGTAAAATTCCCCAATATTCCCGCCTAAGCTTCCTAACCTCAAATATATCTCCAATTATTTATTTCCATAAACCGATAACCCAAATAATCATTTAATACCCGAAATACCCCTTGTCTTGCCCCATGTCAAGTATTAAGCCCTGTTGTGACTTTCCCACTAACTAGCTCCCTAGGATTGCCTCGAGTCACATGCTGCAGATTTACCCACATAATAATGTGGTTCTAACAAATATAACATATAATCACATTTACATTCATATAACCATACAAGCGTATTTAGCATCTAATCACACGTTAAGTTAATAAATTCACACATAAACCAATTATGCCCTCCCGGCACACCAATCAAGGCCCTTAAGCCCTATTAGTGATTTTGGGTCGTTACATCCTCAGCTGGTGATCAGATAGAAGATCTATCTTTAAGAATAACGTCTTACCCTAAAATTGATCAAACAGGTCATCTATACTTGGTAGATGATACTTGTTCTTAATAGTTTACTTGTTTAGTTCCCTGTAGTCAATGCACATCCTCAGAGAACCATCCTTCTTCTTTACAAATACGACCGATGCACCCCATGGAGTGAAACTGGGTCTAATAAAACCCAAGTCAAACAACTCCTATAATTGTACTTTCAGTTCCTTTGACTCTGTTGGGGCCATCTGATACGGTTCCCTAGACACTGGCTCTATCCCTGGTGCCAGTTATATAACAAACTCTATCTTTCTGTGTGGCGGCAACCCTGGTAAACCCTCTGGAAACACATCCAGTAACTCACAGACTAGTCTAGTCTTTTCTAGTCCCACTAGCACGACCTGAGTGGTATCTACCACACTGGCTAGGAATCCTATGCAACCACTTCGCAGTAGGTCTCTAGCCCTCAATGTTGATATCATAGGTACACAGGGTCCATGCATAGTGCCAACAAATACAAAGGGATCCTCACCCTCAGGTTAAAAGGTTAGCATTTTCTTCTTGCAATCTATGGTTGCCCCATACTTCACTAACTAGTCCATACCCAGGATCATGTCAAAGTTGTCCATAACCAATCTATCAAGTCAACTGACATTTCCCTACCATCCACCATCACTGGCAATGATCTGACCCATCTCCTGGAAACTACTAACTCCCCAGTGGGCAATAAGGTTCTGAACCCCACAATATAGTAATTACATGGCCTACACAGTCTATTAATTATCCTACAAGAAATAAAAGAGTGTGTAGCACCAGAGTCAATCAAAACAGTATAAAAGGTTTCAGCACTAGAAATCTGATCTGTCACTACCGAGGGACTAGCCCCAGCCTTTGCCTGCGTCAATGCGAACATTCAAGCTGTCTGTCTTCCTTGGTTCTTCCCTTCTTGCTCTTGGGCAGCCTTTCTTTAAGTGTCCCACTATCTTGCACAGAGAGCAGACCTTTCCCCGGCATTCTCTCACATGGCGCCTCCTACACCTTACACACTCTGAGTAAGTCCTCCAGCCCTCATTGTTGCCCTAGCGGCCTATCTGTTTGCCACGTGGCCTCCTGTCAGGGCCTGGAGTAGAAAAGGCATCCAGAGCCTTCCTTTTCTGATCACTGGGGCCTCCGCCCCTACCTAATCTCATAAATGGAGGTCCCATCCTCCTGGTATCTCTCTTGGTCGCATTCTCGTGCTAGATTTTGTTCTTTGTGCCCTCTACAGTAATGGATTTCTCTACCACCTGTGCATATGTTGCCACTCCAGGCACGTGGTAATGCAAACATCCCGGGCTATCATAGGTTGTAGCCCCTGAAGGAACCTTTCCTTCCTTGTCCCATCAGTGGGCACCAATTCTGCATCAAACTTGGCTAATCTATCAAACCTAAGTGCATACTCTATCACTGACATGTTTTTCTTTAGCATCTTACTGAATTCTTTTACCTTTGATTCCCTAACTGCATCATTATAGTACTTTTCATTGAATACCATTATGAAGTTCTCCCAATCCATGGTATTCAAGTTCCTTGTCTGGGATATCACTTCCCACCAAATTCGGGCATCCTCTTGAAACATATATGTGGCACAGGACACCCTCTCATTAGCAACTACCCTCATGAAATCCAGGATAGTGGTAACCATGCTCATCCACTATTCGGTCTTGGCCAGATCTACACTATCCTAAAAAACTGGAGGGTGCTGCTTTCCAAAATTTTCATAGAGAGGTTCCCATCTATTCCCATCCTCTGCTGGCTGTATTACTGTTGGCACCATCATAGGTGGCACCTTTGACTGAACATTCCCTGCAGGAACCTGTTGCTATATCAGGAGGTGGATCTCTTATTCTTGCCTCTGTAATCTAGCTTGCATATTAACAAGCACTTTCTTCTAGTTTTTAGGAGCTGGTGGAGGGGTTTGACCCTGATTATCATTCTCGCCCTGTATTCCTTGGCTGACTTGTAAATCTGACTGCCCTGGAAGCATACTTCCAAGCTTGTACCTTGCTGTAATAGTCAATTCGACCAGTTAGGTAGTAATAACTATGCCTCTTGCTGCCCTACGGTCCAAGACTGAACAAACAAACATTCACATTCAACAATCATGCTGATAAGCATGTCAGTTCATATTCATACTCAAACATTGTGCTAATAAGCACTTCCGGACATTTATGAGAAACTAACGATGCTAATAAGCATGTTTTGGTGTTTATAGACAAATAAAGATGCTAATAATCATCTCCTAACATTTACCAGTATTAACAGTGCTAATAAGAATTTGCTGGCCTACATATACATATAACAACACTAATAAGCATTTTATTTGCATTCACAAGCAATATCAGTGCTAATAAGCATGTCTTTATCAATCATACAACAGTCAAGGGCCATGCCCTATCAGAATATCTCATGCTCCCTAATAAGGCAAGCAGATAAGGCATTTATATCTTATTTAAAAAATTAAACACATAACCACATAAATAGTTAACAAACCCTGAGTCGAGCTTGTCTTTAGTGACGAGTGTACATGCCTAGCCAGTCTTCAGGAACCTTCACCTTGGCACACTCTAATACCAAGTTGTAACAACCTGGAAAGCCAGGATCGTCACATTGTGTATTTTAAATAGTGTCAGACTCCCTAATAAGAGTCTCTTGGCCATAAACGTGTAACTAAGTGTGATTAATGGTTTAGGGTTAAAATTTTTGGTCAAAGGACTAACCATTTCATTAAAACATTTAATTCCATACATGGGATCCCAAAATAAAATTTAAAAGGCTAATTATAGTTTAAAAGTTACAACCAGCCGACCTAAGTGGAAAAATAGGGTTTGATCCTAGTGCCTTTGAGAAACCTCGGTTGTGGTGGTCGAGCATCTGCATATGTACATGTCGCCATCAAAACTCTCCAACTCATGGCTAGTCTAGCTTTCCTTTCCCCTTACCTGCACCACCAAGCACCTGTGATCTGAGGCTCAGCAAGAAAACTTAAACATCCTCATAAGTAGTTAATAACATATCATAGAATCATAAAAAGCATGCCTAATAGCAATAACCCTACTCATGCATGCATTTTATTAAGATAAGTGACTACAGTGTCACAACGGGGCCCGTTGCCCTAAATACGTGAACATAGAGTCACCCAGGGCTGTTGCTTAAATAAATGACTAATAAGTCATACCTTGGCCTGTTTCCCTAGGCTATTGGACTATTAAGTCACCCCAAGGCCAACTTCCCTATCCTCTGTATAACCAGCCTTAGAGCTAGCCCAACGTACCCGACGCTTTAATTTTCCAACGACCATAGGGTCGGGTGTTGACGGTCAGAACTCGTCAACTAATTTAAATTAAGGATTTTGTGCGTTCTAAAGGAAATGAATTTCAATTGACTGATCTTCAAAAAAACTTTATGATATCTCTAAGAACTTACAACTCGAATATTAGAATAGAAATGGAGAAAATGTAGAAAATATGTCTATTGCTAAAAAAATGTCTGGTTACAATGCTCAAAATTTTTACCCCCTTCTCAGGTGAAGGGAGGTCATATTTATAGAAGAGCACTGCTGGCTCATTTTACATGGTGGTCCCGAGGAGACAAGGCATTGCACATTCATACTACAAGTGGTAATGGTGCTGGAAAAGTGGTGGCCGGCTCTTGAACATGCCAGGGATCTGTGGGAGCACTTCCACTTTCGCACTAGGTTGTACCTACACCATTTATCTAGTACGGACGTTAGAGGTTGGCGGGGAAAGACCTTGTCATGCACCCTACTTGTATCGCCATTACTTGTCTGACGTGGAGATTAAGATCAGACACCTGGGGTCTTTAGGGCCATACCCCCGTAATCGTACACGTATTTCGTACCTGGGGTCGACAATGTCCATTTCTTTTCTGGCATGGACATTGTGTTTATAACCTAACTCCTCTTGGTTTGTTTTTGCATTCCGTACCTATACATGCTCTTTGAGTCATAAGTAGGTTTTCACCCTCACAAGGTACCATATTCCTACGAGCTTCAAGTGTTGAAGTCCTTATATGTTATCATGGATGACACGATTCCAAGATCCCTGGGAGGCAAGAACCTCGCGGGATGGCCCTATGAAAATGATATGCGATGGGCCTTTTGAACCTTAGGCGCAATATCCTCGGTGCAAGGTATGCCATCATAGGCGAGGCATGTGCCTCGTGACATGACTGACACAAGATGCTACACCAGGTACGAAGGATGACCTCGCGAGATGCTTGGTGCGAGGCGGGGCTTCGCAGATGAGGTTGTGCCTTGCGAGATATGCACGGGGGCACATGGAGTGGCCTCGGGAGATGCTTGGCACAAGGTGGGACTCTGTAGGTGAGGCTGTGCCTCACGAGACCTGCAAGGCGTGAGATGGGGCACAAGAAGTGGCCTTGCAAGACTCTTAGTGCAAGGCGGGACTCTGTAGGTGAGGGTGTGCCTTGTGAGACCTGCAAGGTTTGAGATGGGGCACACAGAGTAGCCTTGCGAGATGCCTAGCATGAGGCGGGGCTCCATAAGCAAGGGTGTGTCTCACGAGACTTGCAAGGCAGGAGACGAGGCACACGGGGTGGTCTCGCGAGATACCTGGTGCGAGGCGAGGCTCCGTAGGCGAGGTCGTGCCTCGCGAGATCTGCCAGGTGCGAGAATGAGTGTGTGTGATGGCCTTGCGAGACCTTTGGTGCGACACACGCCATCATGGACAAGGAGTTCTTTCCCGCGGGATCCTCAGTGCGAGACGCGACGCCAGGTGCAAGGGGTGACCTTGCGAGAACCTTAGAGCAAGGTGCAGGGCCGGGTTTGGTTGTTTCCATCCATAGTTTATATTTTGAGAGACACGAGGTGGCGGCCTTTTGCAAGCCCAAAGGTTTAGCATCCACACTTGCCCCCCAGTTTATGAGAGGGCCTTTCGGCGCTCTGGTAGACTCTTCAGTATGGTGTCCTCAAAGCACATGTGGTGTTAGTATGTTTCTTTGCTTTGGTGGTGTGAAGAAACACACTTTGGAGGTGGTGATCCTCATGATTCGTTGAGATTTAATGTGAGCCTATCATTTGGTTTTGCATATCCCAACGCAGGTTTTAGGCTTCATTCTTGACCATGGATCAATTATTGGATTCAATGGCTAGAATGGGTTCATGATTTCTATAACTATGCCTTCTTCTTGAAGACACTTACTACATTCATTTGTCTTAGCTTGGTGGTGCTTTAGTCTTTAAAACTTTCAAGAAGTGGGTGGTTCTATCTCCCACAAGAACACTTTGTTTTTCTTTTCTTTTCTTTTTTGCCTTTTTTTTTTTTTTTTTTTTATAAATGTGTATAGATATTTGTATGTATACTTGGGGACTAAAAATTATCCTTTCTATCCCCTTTCATTTTGTAGGCATGTACTTTTTATGTCAGGTACTTTTGCAGCTGTGGTGGTGTGTAGGTTCACCTATCCAAGGTATACCTTCACCCTTTCTCGTGTTCAATGGATCTAAATTAGCGCTGTTTGGGAATGGTTGCCCCGGCTGGAGCACCTTGTGAGCTGAATTATGCATTTGCACATATTAGCACGTATACCCTTCATTGTACCCCGCAGTTGGTTATTTTGGGCACTCGTGTCTAGGATTTTTGAATTTATTTCTTTATGTCTTGTTGTATACTGTGTTTTCCACATACATTTGCACTTGTGTTTCTAATGAGGCACGAATCTATGGAATTTGAGAGGTCTTCTAGCATTCCTCCAGGGTTGAATTTGTAGAATTGTCCTCTAACTCGGGGTCCTCCGAAAACAACCCCTACCAAAGATATGACACCTTAAGGAGGGCCCGTATATGTCATCTAGAATGCATGACTGAGCATAGGAAAAAAATCTGGGTTGTCAAAAGCGAGAAAGACTTGATTCTGAGTGGTGATGGAACCCCTTTGTCCTTTGATCCTGATGACTATGTTTCTAGCCTTAGAGTGAGCCTTCTTGACCTATAAACGGAGTTGGAGTTCATGGAGGGAAACCTCCCTCCTGAACCTCCACCTCCACATCCTCCTCATAGCAGTGCTGAGGTCACTCCCGATTCCCCTCAACCCTTGTCTACAATCCACCCCTATTTGATGCTCCCACGCTCAATGTCTCGATGGAAAACTCTCACAAGAAGGAGAAAGTGGAAGGTCAAGTACCTTTTTATGACCTCACCTTTTGCCTTTGGTTTTGATGATATGTCGAAGAGAGTGAGGCATCAAGTTGCTCCTGAGAAGCTGGATTCCGGTCCTCTATTGGTGGCCACCATTGTCTCCAATGTCAAAGAACAGACTACTCGATTTGGCAGAGAAGTACCACATTGGCAAAGGGTACACCTTATATGTACCTTCAAATAAATGTCGTGCTAGCAATCCACCCTAGGGCTACGTCGCATTCAATGAACATATTTTGAAGGCTGGTGGTACCATTCCTCTACACCGGTTCTTTGTCATGATACTGAACCATTTTTACCTTGCTCCACTTCAGCTAGCACCCAACAGCTGGTTGACTCTGAGCTGCCTGTACATGGCGTTTATGAAGCTCAACAGTCGAACCCCTATGACTCATGAAGGGCATTTCATGTATAACCTCATGCCTACTCCCAAGTCAAAAGGCTTCTATTTTTTACAAAAGGCCAATTCTCAAGTCTCTTTGATCGAGGGATTCGTATCTAACCCCAGTTCGTGGAAGCATGACTTTTTCTTTGTCAAAGGACCTTTTTCTGTCCACGAACTCTTCCGCTCCACTCCAAGTAAGTACCTCAAGTCTTTTATTTTACATTGAGCTTGCTATGGTGGACCTTGTATTTGTGTTGATAGCTGAGCTGATTATTCAGAGAATTTTACGATCCCTGATGTCCCTTAGTCAAAGGCGGCACCAGTGGATGCCTTCCTTGTTCAGACCCCTCAACAAAAATGGCTGCCCATCTTTTTACCACGACCAACCTTAACCGTTACAGTCTATCCAAGGTTTTAGAGCCCGAATTGATATGGAATATTTCTGAGCGAAAGGAAAAATAGCTCCAGTCGAACCTGACTCAGATGATGGTGACGTTGAATAGGTGCCTGAGGAGACTTCTCCAAAGAAAAATGTTCGGCCCACCTATCTCCCGCCTTAAGGGGACGCACTTCTCCTGTTCCTATGGACCACGACACGACCTCTCATTCCCACGCTTCACAGTCTATGCAAGAGCGCTTCATTTTTCCTTCTTATGATGAATTCGACACTCCTCCTTATGTCCCTTATGGTCATGGCTAGTCTAGATATCCTCTACCTAATGCTCCTGCGCCTCCTCCTCTCTCAGTGAGTGGGTCATCAGTTCCTGCTCACCCAGACGCTCCCGATTTGGAGGGGATGTCATGGGTTAGTCCCACATTAGCTCCTTATGTGCAGAGGTATGCTCGAGTTTCTGATGACATCCCTGAGACCAAGTGGAGAGGTCTCGAGAGTTTTAACATAGTGAAACTTGGGGAGACCTTCATGCACTCCACTACTTGGGTGATTTCATGCATTTTACCTTGGTCCTTTTTGTGTTTAGGTTCCTTATTTGCTCACTTGGTTTTCTTTGCAGACTTCTCTGGTGGCTCAGCGTTTGATAGACTTGGCACAGGACCTATCCTCGTCCAATGTAGAAAGGGATCGTCTTACAGCTAGAATTCAAGAGCTCGAGGAACAACTTGCTGATGCCAATCTCAAGCTGGAGATAGTCATGGCGAAGGCCTCATCTTCGACCCAAAAGAAGAAGAGAGTGAAAGCCCAGCCTAAAGTGTTGCGGGAGAGGATCACTCTTCTGAAGGCCAACCTGGTAGAGGTTGAATATAAGTCGTGGAGTGCACCTTGTATGGAGTGTGGAGGCAAAATCCTAGTTTCAACTTCTCCTCCTTTGGTGATCATGTCATTGCCAAGGCAGCCGAGTGGAGTGCTCGTGGCGGGAGGCCTTGAAATTTTCTTTCTACATCTTTTATTTTTCTACTTCGATTTGGTTGTATTATTATTATCCAAACCTTATTATGCATGAGAGGTTTCTCCAAGTCTTTTGCTTTTTCCTTTAGGAACTTTTATAAGTCCTATTATGGTTGGTGTTGGTTTTATTCTGGAACATTATCATGCCTCTATTTTTTCTTATATATATGTGATCTTTTGTTATCGTTTCTTTATGTTTGAGGTCCTTTTGAGCCCGCTCCTGTATGCAGGAGAAAAATGGGTTCGATAGGTCTCTTTTTTTTGATAACTTGCTGATGTTTTATCTGGACCGGTAGTGATATTCTCTTCAGTGCACCATGGCTGTATTTGTAAGGATATGTTGACCCTTTGGGTTCTTGCTATCCTTTTATATATTTTTGCGTGCGCTTGTTATTTTTTGTGAGAAGTGTCCATCTTGTCATTATGCATAGTACTATTTTTGCAAGGGTCTCCTTTACGACCCTTTTTGGCTAGACGGCTTGACTGCCGCTCTAGACTTATTGATGGACGTTCTCCTTGAGGCCCTACCCCTCATGGAGGTACCAGCCTTTTCTAGGAGGTTGTCTCTGTCTGTCAGCTTGGATCCCTTATCATCCACAAGAGTAATTACTCCTCATGAATTCAGGGAATGCTCTTGGCTTGTTACCGGGTATCTTCATTGAGACCTTGTTCTTTGTGGAGGTCTTTGTTGAGAAGTTACCTCGTAGAATCTCTTGGCTCTCTTGATATTCATAAGGTTAGCTAATCCTCATGAATTCAAGAGATTCTCTACAAGGCTTTCTTTTCTGTTGTAAACCTTCTTTACGGCTCCCTTGATATCCATATCGGTAGCTAACCCTTATGAATTCAAGGGATGCCTTGCAAGGTTCTTTATCATTTTTTTTTTGTTTCCACTATATACCCTACCCCCAAGTGGTTGGTGGGATTTATCTCATTGAGAACTTTGGCCGTTCTATTCCCACAATGTGTGCATATCTGTTATATGGGTGCTTTCATGGGAAAATAATGTAACAATCGGAAAATGAATTATTCTCGTTAAAGATAAGTAGATTACAAAGGCGCCCCTGGCAGTATTGCATCTATTGAGGCTTTTGGACAACCTCTTTGATTTTAAACTACTTAACTTGACATAGCATAATCAAACAAAGCAAAGACATTCTTGCCTCAGATATGGAGGTCTAATGATAGTAATTTTTAGGTGTTCTACGTTCCACACTTGGGGTACCATGGTGTCATCTAAACGAGCCAACTTGTAGGTGTTAGGGGGCACCACCTGAGCGACCTGGTAGGGTCCCTCCCTATTTGCTCCCAACACACCCACTCTTGGGTCACAAGTGTTTGGCAGGACTTTCCTCAACACGAGGTATCCTACCCTAAACGCCCTCTCTCACACCTTGAAGTTATAGTACATTGTGGCCCGTTGTTGGTACGTTGCCTACCTCAGCTGTGCTTTTTCTTTTCTTGCCTCCAACAGGTCCAAATTTTTTGTGTGGTTAGCTTGAACATCGTATGCATGTACTCGGAAAGAATTATACTTCATCTCTATTGGAGAGCAGCCTCACACCCATAGGCTAAGGCAAAAGGTGTTTCTCTAGTAGTAGAACGGGGGGTGGTCATGTAGGCCCAGAGCCCATTAGGCAGTTCTTCAACCCAAGCTCCCTTCAACTTTTCCAATTTCATTTTTTTAGGTTCTTCTTGAGGATCTTGTTGATGGCTTCCACTTGTCCATTGGCTTGTGGGTGTACTACAACAGAAAAGCTCCTCTTGATCCCTATTTTTCTGCAATATTCTTCGAACAACCCTCCTTCAAACTGGGTGTCTTTGTCAGAGATTATCTTATAGGGCACCCCATATCTGCAGACGATAAAATTGTTTACAAAGGCGATGATTTGTTTTGCCGTTATATTGATCAGAGGCTCCACTTCAACCCACTTGGTAAAGTAATCCATTGCTACAACCGCATAATTTGAACCTCCTCTACCTGTGGTTAATATGCCAATCAAGTTGATCCCCCACACATCAAAGGGCCACGGACTGGTGATGCTCACTAGCTCATTCGGTGACTGTCTGAGATAGT
Organism: Humulus lupulus; assembly: GCF_963169125.1. NCBI lineage: Eukaryota > Viridiplantae > Streptophyta > Magnoliopsida > Rosales > Cannabaceae > Humulus > Humulus lupulus. The sequence goes on from NC_084799.1 coordinate 129,201,411, forward strand.
TTGCATGCCATTGGCACTTGTCACATCTTCTTGCAAAGTCACTCATGTCCTTTTCCATGGTAGGCCAGTAATACCCCTATCGCATGGCCTTTTTTGTCGTGGATTGCCCCCAACATGATTTCCACATTCTTCTTCGTGTATCTCTCGTAGAACCTTCAAAGCTTCCTCCTTGTTAATACATCAGAGGAGCGGGGTGAAGAAGCCTCTTTTATACAAGACTCCATCCACTAGGGTGTATCAGACGACTCTATAATCTAATTTACAGGCATCCTTTTTGTCCAAAGGAAACGTTCCATCACTTAAGTACCTCACGATGGGGCTAGTCCATGAATCCTCAGGGACGCGCTAACCGTGTGAACTTCTCCCTCTGTGATACTTAATTTGGACAGGTATTCCACGGGGATAGACTCAAGCGTATCTCCATCTTGGGTGGAGGCGAGCTTTGCAAGAGCATCGTCATTCATGTTTTACTCTCTTGGGATTTTTTCTATGGTATATTGTTCAAACTGGTCCAAATACCCCTTTACCTTTGTCAGGTTTGCAATCATCTTTGAACCTTTCACCTGAAATACCACCAATTGTGAGTCACGAAAAACATACAAATGTGTTACCTTCAGCTCCTTGGCTAGTCGTAGGCTAGCCAGGAGTGCTTCATATTCTGATTCGTTGTTTGAAGCCTCAAATCCAAAAATTATTGCGCAATACATTTTGTGCCCGAGGTCCCGTCATTACTATGCCAGCTCCTGTCCCTCTTTCGTTGGACGCTCCGTCCACATGGAGGTGCCATTCTTCAAGTTGCTTTTGTTCTCCCTTGTAAGTCAGTTTGTTTTCTTCTATTTCTCCTTCTTCATGGGGTCGGTAGGCAAACTCAACTATAAAGTCTGCAAGTACATGCCTATTGATTGAGACTCTTGGGGTATAGGTGATATCAAGCTGACTTAATTCAATCGACCATTTCAACAACCTTTCTGAAGTCTCCGGTTTATGCAAGACTTGACATAAATGGGTGTTGGTGGGCACTTCAATAGCATGAGCGTGAAAATAGGGCCTTAGCTTTCACGAGGCCAATACCAGAGCGTATGCTAATTTTTATATTTCTGGGAACCGGGTTTCTACATCTACCAACCGCTTGCTTACAAAGCATATAGGCTGTTGGTGCCTCTTTTCCCCTTTGACTAAGGGGGCACTAATGACGTGTTCCGACACTGCTAAGTATATGTACAACCTTTCCCACTTTTCAGGTTTAGCTTAAAGGGGTGGTTTTTCGAGGTGTTCCTTTAGCTTAGCAAAGCCCTCCTGACAATCTTCATCCCAAGCGAACTTTTTACTCCCTTTTAGGATGTTGAAGAAGGGGAGACACTTGTCGGTGGATATTGAAATGAACATGTTGAGTGCAGCTACCCTCCCTATCAAGCATTGCACCTCCTTTTTGTTTCTTGGTGGGCTTATCTCCAATAATGCTTTGATTTTATCAGGATTGGCCTCAATGCCCTGGGAGTTTACCATAAAACCGAGGAATTTTCCTGACGAAACTCCGAAGCTGCACTTGAGTGGGTTTAACTTCATTTTGAATTTTCAGAGGGTATCAAACATTTCACCAAGGTCATTTGTGAGTTCTTCTGCTCTCTTAGTCTTCACCAACATATCATCAATATATACTTCCATATTTCTTCCTAACTGATTTGCAAACATTCTGTTTGCCAACCTTTGATAAGTAGCGCCTGCATTCTTTATCCCAAAAGGAATTACCTTATAAACGAAGTATGCTCCTTATTAGCTGGGTTCATGGGTATTTGGTTGTAGCCCGAATAGGCATCCATGAAGCTAAGTAGCTCATGCCCAATCGTTGCGTCTACTAACTGATATATCCTAGGAAGTGGGAAGCTATCCTTGGGGAAGGCTTTATAGAGGTTAGTAAAATCCACACAAGTCCTCCACTTCCCATTGGGCTTTGGGAATAGGACTGGGTTGGATACCCATACAGGGTAGAATGCTTCTTGGATGAATCAATTTTCCTTCAACTTGTCGACTTCTTCCTTCAGGGCTGCGTATCTTTCTGGGTCTAGCGCCCTCCTTTTCTGCCTCATAGGTCTTGCTTTGGGGTTGATGTTCAAGAGATGGCACATGACTGATGGATCTATCCCCACCATGTCCTCATGACACCAGGCGAATACATCAAGGTTGTCTTTCAGAAATTCTATCGACTTCTCTTTTGCGTTATCCTAAAGGTTTCTTCCTACCTTTAGCTTTCTCAGCAGCTCATTCATAACTGTGACATCTTCCAATTCTTCTATCGGCTCGGCCCTGGGTTCTTCTCAACCTGGAGGTCTAACTCATATGAGTTTGCGCTTCCATGCACTACCATTTCCATGGGTCCTGACAGTTTTGTGGCTGTGCGGATGGATGCGTTATAACATTCCCTTGCTTCCTTTTCTTCTCCTTTCACACTTGCTATCCCCTCGGGAGTTGGGAATTTTATGGCCAAGTGGTATATTGAGGTTATCATCTTCAATTCTCTTAGGCAGGGTCTCCCTAATATTGCATTGAAGGCTGATGCACAGTCTACTACGACAAAGTTTGTCATTACACTGGTTTGTCTGGGTTGCTCTCCCATGGTGAGGGCCCACTCGATTGTCCCTAGGGGCTGTATCGAGTCCCCAGCAAACCCATACAGGGAGGTATTGTAGAGCTCTAGGTTCATTATGCCCTGACCCATATTTTCTAAGGCTGGGTGATATAGGATGTCTACGGAGCTCCCGTTGTCTACAAGGGCCCGATGCATCCTCATGTTAACTAGCTCGATAGTAAGTACCAAGGGGTCATTGTGTGGAAAATGCACACCCTGTGCGTCTTCCTCAGTCAAAGTTATTAAATTGTTTTCTCCCTAAAATCTTTGTGGGGGTCGTTGTTCCAAGCTTAGGATGCATGGGGGTGAATTTCGCCTGGCCTCCTTGACATATCTATCTCCCCTCTTCCTCGATTCTACTCCAAATCCTGGTCCTCACCTCTCCTTGCACTTCTGGGGCTACATCTCGTGCCCATGGTGAGGGTGGTTTATCTTTTGGTCTTTGATTTTGTCTTCAAACATATCTATCCAAGTGCCCCCTGCGTATGAGTTCTTCGATTTAAATGAATGCATTCCGTCGTGGTGTGGCCAGTGTTATTATGATAATGACAATACTTACTGGGATCTCTTTTCGATTGATCTCTCTTCATTGATGGGGGTCTCTTGAAAGGGACTTGATTCTCATTCGTGACGAAGATATGTTCCTTAGTATTTGTTAGGTCAGTATAAAAGGTGTATCGGCTCTACCTATGTTCACCCACACATTTGGGTTTCCTCGGATGATCGTCTCTCGGCCCTTCGTAGAACCTCTTTTTCTTCGTGCTATTTAGGCCTTCATGGGTTGAGGGTTTTAGGGACGGCTTGCTCTTTCAAGCCTTAAGACTCTTGTGACCATCCTCAAGACGGATGTATTTTTGTGCCAGTTCGTATAAGTGATCTAAGTCAGTGACCTCCCTCTTTAGCATGTTATCCCACAACTTACTGCCCGGGCACACTCCGGCTGTAATGCCCATTTTTAACTCCCCTTGTGCTAGGCTTCCTACTTTAGATGCCTCCATATTGAACCTATGGATATAGCTCTTTAGGCTCTCATCCTCCCCTTGTTTTATGTTAGCGAGGTTGGTGCATGACATATTGTAATCAAGCACTACGTGATGTTGCTGGAGAAAACCGTCAGAAAATTGTTGCCAAGACCTGATGGACCCTGGCCTAAGTCACTTGAACCGCTTGTATGCAACTCCCTTAATGTGAGAGTGAAGCAATGGTATCTGGCTCTGCTATTAATTCCCCTTAACTTCATTAGGTCACTGAACACATCAAGATGGTACTTTGGATCAATATTGCCCTTGTAAGGGGTCATGTGAGGCTCTTTGAAGTTAGCTGGGAGCCGCATAGCTTGGATTTCTCTAGTAAAGGGTGACTCGTTATCAAACTCGTTGTCGACAGCGTGCCCTCAGACGCGGTGATTATCTTGCTCCGTAGGCTCCTCATCTTGGTGTCTAACTCTTGTGTCCTTTTGTTCAAGGAGTCCCTCAAATTGGATGGGTTGGCTTTTCCTTTCCCTTTGTCTTCCTAGGGAGCCACAGGAGGCGTGGTACTCACGCCCAACCTTATTCTGTTGAGCTCTCCCCTCAAGTCTGGGGATGTTTCCCTTGAAGTGACCTCAACTTTATTCTGATGGTTAGCGTCGTTCCTCCACTCCGGCCTCTTAGGTTTCTTTGCCTACCCGAGATGCTCATGCTGCTTTGGCCAAGGGGTATTGCTAGTGGAGAGTTGAGTCCTCCCATCATCCACAGGGATTGTGGTCTCTCCCCTCACATGCCCTCTCTCTTTTCGTTTAGGAAGAGGCATGCTTGATTTTCCCTGTAACATGACATTTAATACCTCTTGCATGTTTTCTAAGGTGGTTTCTAGCCTTTGGCTCTTTTGGTGTAACTCGCGTATCTTATCCTAGAGCTCGAGCTTATGGAATGTACTCGGGCGCTCTTGCCGAGCCTGCGCATTGAAGGACCCTGATCCCGTCGGCCAGAGCTCGACACCGGTGGTGGCCTTGGGGGAGGGAATGCTCCCGCACCACCTGTAGGGGCGGCAGTTGGTCCTGGATGGTCTCAATCAGGCTGGACAGCTAGGGATGAAGTTTCTTTTGTCTTCGAACAAAATTTCAGATATCTCCAAGAACTTAAAACTTGAATATTAGAATAGAATTGGAGAGAATGTAGAAAATATGTGTATTGCTAAAAAATGTCTGGTTACAATGCTCAAAAATTCGACCCCCATCTCAGGTGAAGGGAGGTCATATTTATAGAAGAGCACTATTGGCTCAATGTACATGGTGTTCCTGAGGAGACAAGGCCCTGCACATCCAGACAATAGGTGGTAATGGCACTGGGAAAGTGGTGGTCGGCTCTAGTACATGCCAGGGGTCTGCAAGAGCACTTCAAATTTTGCACTAGGTTGTACCTCCACCATCTGCCTAGTACAAACTTTAGAGGTTGGCTGGGAAAGACCTCATCATGTAACCTACTTGTACCGCCACTACACTTCTGGTGTGGAGATTAGGTTAGACACCTGGGGTCTTCAGGGCCGTATCCCCGTACTCGTACACATATTTTGTACCTGGGGTTGACAATGTCCACTTCTTATTTGGCGTGGACATTGTATCCATACCTTAACTCCTCTTGGTTTGTTAGTGCATTCTGTACCCGTACGAGCTCTTCGAGTCATAAGTAGGTTTTCACCCTCACAAGGTACCCTATTCCTATGAGCTTCAAGCATTGAGGTCCTTATATGTTATCATGGATGACACGGTTCCAAGATGCCTGGGAGGCAAGAACCTCGCAGGATGGCCTTATGGACCTTAGGCGCGATATCCTCGATGCAAGGTATGACATCATAGGCGAGGCATGTGCCTCGCGACACGCTCGACATGAGATGCGACAATAGGTATGAAGGATGGCCTAGCTAAATGCTTGACGTGAGGCAGGGCTCTGTAGATGAGGCTGTACCTCGCGAGATCTATGAGGTGTGAGATGGGGCACATGGAGTGGCCTTGCAAGACGCTTGGTGCATAGCAGGACTCCATATGCGAGGTTGTGCCTAGCAAGACCTGCAAGGCACGAGATGGGGCACATGGAGTGGCCTCTCGAGATGCTTGGCCCGAGGCGGGACTCTGTAGGCGAGGGTGTGCCTCACGAGATGTGCAAGGCACAAGATGGGGAAACAGAGTGGCCTCACGAGATGCTTGACGAGTGGTGGGGCTCCGTAGACGAGGGTGTGCCTCGTGAGACCTGCAAGGCATGAGATGAGGTACACAGAGTGGCCTTACGAGACGCATGGCGCGAGGTAGGGCTCCGTAGGTGAGGTTGTGCCTCGCGAGACCTGCAAGGTGTGAGACAGGGCACACGGAGTGGTCTCGCGAGACACCTTCGTGAGATGCACCATCATGGGGAAGGCATGCACCCCTACAGAATCTTCAGTGTGAGACATGAAGCCAGGTGCAAGGGGTGACCTTGTGAGACCCTCGACGCAAGGTGCAGGGCCGATTTTGGTTGTTTCCATCCCAAGTTTATATTTTGAGAGACATGATGTGGGGGCCTTTTGCAAGCCCAAAGTTTTAGCATCCACATCGGTCAAGTGTATATCACACTCCAGATTAGGCGTAACCATATCGAGCAGCGCTCAGCGCGCTATTGCCATCCTTGACTTATAAGTCAAGCCTTTTCAGTCAGATAATGCAAACAAGCATACATCACTTAACACTTATCCACATACATAGTATTCAAACAAGCTTAATCAAGCAATCACAGGCACAATCATAATCATGCTCATTCACAGAGGCCCGAGTCCTAATTATGTCTATATTTAACTACCAGCCCAAGCCCTAATCACATACATCACATATTGGGTGCAATTTTCTTACCTCTGGTCGAAACACTAGTTAATTAATGATGAATCCCGAGCATAATTCCGTTCCAAGCCCTAGCGGTACCCTAGTCACAACCATAATAAGCGATATCCATCAATATTGAGTAATTAAAGACTTCCAGACCGAGTCCTTGTCTCTGGGATCTCTAATTCTACTAAACTGAGTAGTATTGTAACGACCCAAATTCACTAATAAGGCTTAAGGGCTTTGATTAGTGTGCCAGGAGGGCATTACTGGAATAATTGTGATTTAATGGGTAATTATATGTTTAATGATGCTTACATGATAATTGATTATATTATATGATGATGTGATATAAATTTTTGAGATATATGCGAGAACCACATTATGATGTGGATAAATCTACAGCCGGCGACTCGAGGCGATCCTAGGGCTAGATAGCAGGAAAAGTCACAACGGGGTATTATAATTGATTTTGGGCAAGTCAGAGGTATTTTAGGTATCAGGTAATGATTTAGACTATCGGGTGATGGAAATAAATAATTGGAGATATATTTGAGGTTAGGATGTCTAGGCGGGAATATTGGGGGATTTTACCGTTTTGGCCTCGGGGACGTTTCTGGCACCCCGAGCCTTGGGATTAACTTAATGGATAAGTTAGACTTAAGGAAGTCTTTAGAAGAAAACACAAACCGACTAAGTATATTTCTCTCAGCTCACTTACACGCTCAAAGGAAACCAAAGGAAGGAAAAACATAGAAAAACAAAGGAAAAACTACTGAGTTTGAGAGGGAACTGCTAGGATTGAGCTGTGTCTTTGGGAATTGAAGGAAGTAATCTGGAGGATTAGTTCAGGAACTGATCAAGGTCTGAGATAGAGCTAAGGTAAGTTTTGAATTTTCGTTTTGGGGGTTAGGAACTTAAAGAAATGGCTGAGTTTTAAATGGTTATGGTTTTGACATTCAAGGTGGAAATTGAGGCTTGGGACCTTGAAGATAGGTCAGGGGACTCTTGGAGAATCGATTCTACAACTGAGGTAAGGTTTAAATTATAGTTTGATGGTTGAATTTGGGGGTTAACATGGCTGGTTTTAAGTTCTTTGGGTTTGGATTTCAGAAGTTGGAAGGAAGAGATTGAAGTGTGTTGGGCTGCGTTTTCTGGGGAATTATGTTGCTTAGATCATGTTAAAAAGGTTGGGAGTTAATTGGTTTTGGTTTGGGGGCTTTGGGATAGCTTTAGGTGAGGTTTGGAGGTTGAAAATGGTGGTTTTTTTCTGGGTTCGAAGGGTCGGGCCGCGACATGGTTCTTGGAGAGCCGCGACCCTTCAAGTGTGTTGCATGCTGAGGAAGAAGGGCGGGCCATGGCATGGTCCAAGCAATGCCGCGGCCCTTACCTGTTTTTGTGCCTTGGATGGCTTTGTTTGGGGGCCATGCCGCGGCATGGGTGGCCTATGCCGCGGTGCTTAAGGGATTTTGGGATTTTGAGATTTTAGGCTTGGGAATCTAACCTAGGGTGCTCGGGGTTGAGTCTTTTACCATATTTGGTGAAGTTCAATGTTTCGAGTACTAGAACTTGGCTTGGAAGCTCATTTAAGGTTGTTAATGGTGTCTTTCTTCATGGTTGTGACTAGGTGTTAAGCTAGGGCTCGAGGATCGGATCGCGCTCAAGGAGTATCGCCCGTGACTAACTCATTTGAAAGCTAAAAGTAAGAAAACTGCACCCGGTTGATTATATGTGACGGGACTAAGGGCTCCCTATTGTAAAAGCTTGAAAGGATGGTATTATGCCATGCAAGCTATTTAGTGAGCCAACGGCCTAAGGGTGCCAAGGGTCTCACTAGCGCATAGGGCGCGGCTCGGCCACTGGTAGCCGAGGACAGCTTATTATGCACTGAGCTTGGTTTAAGCGGGCCAGAGTCAGTGGGTTAAACAGAGGGTGCGGCCTAAGTCGTCGGCCCTGATTATTATGTGATATGAGCAATATATGTGATGGAATGTACATAGCCAGGTGCTCGGCCGCCACGGTTGAGGTCTAGGAAAGGACATGGAACCTAAAGACTGTCTGTTTTGCCTTAGTATGGCTAGTGGATATTCACATACTTTTGGGAGTCTGTAAACTTATTTTATCTTTGTGTTTATGGGATCCCTTGTTTGCTACAGTTTAAATATATGAAATGAGTCTTTTGAGACCAAAACCTTTTTAACCATAGATCTTGCATGTCTAGAGACACGTTTTCAAATTAACGACTTGATTAGCGAGTCCTGCACCTTTACAAGTACACAGTGTAACGGTCATGGCTATCCAGGGCGTTACAAGTATCCTTCCCGAGCCCTTAAGTTTGAGTTCCCGCCACTCAAAACCTAACTTGGCCAAAGTTTCCTATTTGAGCCGCGACGCCCCTCACAAGCATCGCGACTCTCCTCAAGTCAAAGAGCCCAGCCCTCTTTTTCTCTGGACACGGGCCGCGACACAGTTGAACAAGCGTCGCTACGCGATGGCAGCTTAGGGAACCGCCCTAGCCTTTGAGTTCATGAGGGTTGCAGCGCCCCAAGAACAAAGTCACGACACGACCCTGCGAACCCAGTTTTTTTAACGTTTTCTCTGAGCCAAATCACTGAACATTCACCCAAAACGGTAAAAAACCTAGAATTAAGTCCTAGAACATCATCAATACATCATAGGTAGCAAAACCCAACTCAAAATTGAATCAAACACTCACCAAAATCATAAAATCAATCAATGATTAAGAAAGTTAAAAAAAGCAACACTCATAAAAATAAAAGCTCAAATTAGCTCTGATAGAGTCATTTTTCAGCTAAATCCCAGGCTATAAGGCTTCTAATCTTCCCTAGAATCGCTATGATTCTAACCTCGCTTGAATCTGAGCTCTAAAACTCGAGTTTCCTTCAAAATTGCTCACGAGCTATGTGAGAGAGAGAGAGAGAGAGAGAACAAGAGAAAGAGAGAGAGAGAGATTTTGTGTTTTCTGAGTTAGTGAACTCAACTTTAACCCTATATTCGAACGGTCCCAAGTGACCAAAATTCCCCCACTCAACCCGCTTCTCTCTCAACACCCCATAAGGGCGAAAATGTCATTTTCACTTTCTAATCCTGCTCTTTACCCCAAATCTCCCCAAATAATTTTGCTAAACTTAGAATAATGCTATTTCTCCCAAAATACGACTCATGCTACAATGAGTCCTAGTGACTCTCCAAATCACCCAAAATACCCCTTGGCTCGCCATGAGCCGGGTATTTTTCCCTATTGTGGCTAAACCACTAACTTGCTCCCTATGATCGTCTAGTGCCGAATAACTCAAATTTATCCACATAATAATGTGGTCTCAATTAATAAAACACACACACACACATATTCAAATATGCCCTCAACGAGCCAAAATTACAAAAATGCCCTTCTAATAAGAACGACCCCACATGCATGCTTAATAACCTAAACATGTCATTACCGTCATATTATAATGTAACTCACATAATACATATAATCATGCATATAATAACAACACATGCACATAATATTCAATTATTGTCCTCCCGACCCCCTAATCAAGGCACTAAGCCTTATTATGGAAATTGAGACATTACAGTAGGGGTGAGTCGATAAGAAAACATATATACAAAAATCTATCCAAAAAAATTTAACCATGTTACGAATCTAGTAAACACCATCAAGAGGGAGACAAAATCAAAGTGCCTAAAGGTGCTACTAGATTCTTACATTGTTAAATCAACGGTGGAGATCGAATTCTAATTAAGATCATTATTTCTTTTACTTTTATGTATTTAATTTCCAAAAACATATTTACTTTAGGTTTGCCAAATTATCAAGATAATCAATAAGCCTTAGTCTATAAGTTTCCATAAACTCTAAATTAACCATACAAAATCTAATTCAAATTAATTTAGAATTAATATGTTTGTAATCAATTATTAAGTTTCTAAAGAGGAACCTAATACAACTAAGTCCAACTAATGTAGATGGGCCTTAACAATTCAGCTTGTATGGAGAGTGTTATCCCTAAAAAAATACGAGGATGATGTGGCAAATGAGAATGCGACAAGTAACATCACAAATCAGGGAAAAATAACGAAGTATTGAGAAAAGACTGATGAGCAAAAAAGATAGGTCCAGGACCTATAGGGGAATCGATCAAGCCTAAACCCCCTAGGGGTGGTCGGCCTGACCCCTACCCAAGGGTGGTCAGCCCTAGTGTGTCCAAGAGCCCCTAGGAGTGGTTGGCTGACCCCTACCCCAGGGGTGGTCGGCCCCAGTATGCCTAAGGACCCCTAGGGGTGGTTGGCCTGACCCCAATCCCTAGGGTGGTCAGCCTGACATACTCAAGAACCACCTGGGTGGTCGGCCCACCCTATTCTTCATAGGGTGGTCGGCCTAAACCCCTAAGTACACTTCACTGAGAAATACTCACTCTCGTTCAAACTAACATCAATAGGCCTAGCACACAGAAGGTAACAGGCCTTGCACCCAGAGGATCAACAGGTCCAGCACCCAGAGGATCAACAGGTCCAGCACCCAGAAGGTCACAGGCCTAGCACCCATGCTCGGGTCATCGGGCCTAGCACCTATGTCCCATATACCAATAGAGACTTAACATCTTCCTAGAGGTTTCTATCATGCATTATCCACCACGATCTAGAGAAACATCGAGAAGACCCACAATCTCATAATCATGGGGAGGTGGACACGTATCTCCACTACCTGATAATCGTGTACCAAACCATGATATCCAGTACTACTCATCATGTAACAACCCCTGGGTACTCTAAATAAAGGACCCAGGGCTTCATAAAAGGGACTTTTCCCTGATCCCTTTTTTTGGAATTTTGGAGATCTAAAGAACATTTGGGGAGAAATTATGGGCAAGTTAGAATGAGTGAATACTTTGGTTCAACAGTGTAATTGTCGAGTAATTCAATACTAAATGCTAAGTGGATTAGGTTATTACTGTTCATCAGAACAGGGCTGAATCACTATAAAATTTCTGTGTGTTTACTTAAGATAATCGTACTCTGTCGTTTATTCTATTTATTTCATTCAAAAGGTGTCGTATACTGTACATAAGACTGTTGGCCAATTTCACAGGTCAACATTTTGGTGCTTTTATTGAGAGTACGAAATCAAGAAACACACTTTCATCAGTTTACGATGCCTCCAAAACCCAGTCAAACAAAGAAGACGAATCCCAGGGATTCCAACACTCAGGATCCCATCGATCCCGTTAATGAACCTCAAGTGGAGGTTGGAGACCAACCTGATGCAAAAGATCCATAGGATACTCACCAGGAGAAGATGGCATAATTTCTGGCGAGGCAGGAGAACTTTGCTGCGGAAATTGCCCTCCAGAGGGCGACTATGGAACGAAAACGACGGGAGAAAGATGAGCAGATCCAGAGGATGATCCAGAGGGAGCACGAAGTTGATCAGAGGCACCAGGAGGCTGCTGTGGCCCTAGAGGTGGCTACTTAGTTTGCCTGAGGTAACATTGAAGCTACTGCTCAAGAGGTGAGAGAGGCTCAGGCCAAAGCAGCAGGAATGTGAGACAATAGTAACAGAGAGTTCCAGGGGAGGAGTCGAACCCCACTGACCCTCTCAGAGCCACTTTTCCAGAGACAAGATGAAGAGGTTCATTCTAAGACTGCCTCCTCCATGACTAAGAAGAACAACACTTCATCTCGGAGTAGGAGTGTTACCAACTCGAAGGCCCCCTCCTAGGGGGACAAATGAAACAAGGCAGAAGATGAGGGTCAAACATCTGAAAGGCATGACAGGAATGGAAATGGCCTCTCAAAATCTCAAAGTCATGTAGGAGGAGAGGCTCGGGGGTAGGGTCACACCGACAGGGGCAAGGACCTACCACCCCTACACCCTCAGTCTTGCAAGGAAAAGGAACCGATGAACAACGCCAATACTATGTTCGATAGGCTCGGGAAAGATGCACAACCTCAGGATCTGAGGGAGGTCATTAATAGGAAGACCAATGCTCAGGAGGGGGTACCAGGGATGTCTACCTCACCTGGAGCAGCAATCCCACCAGCAGTGCAGGCTCAAATGGATGCACTCGTCATGGCTGTCCAGGGTCTGACAAAGAAACTTTCCAATATTGAGCTGGCACATAGAAGTAGGAGTCCTTTTAGAACTAATATCTAAGCTGCTCAACCACCACTGAAATACAAGACCCCGAAACTCCCAACATACACTGGGAAGGAGGACCCAGTACGACATATTGGGAAGTTCGAAGATCAAATGGAGTTACTCGGTGTGGAGCATGATTATAGGTGCAGGGTGTTCCTACCACTCTGTAATGCCCTGGATAACCAATACCGTTACATTGTGTTTAAAATAGTGCAGTACTTGCTAATAAAGTCATTTAAATGAAAATGTGATCCAAAAGTCATAAACATGTTAAGTTTAAAAGATTTTGGTCATAAACGAATAATTTTCATTAAAATAAATGCTTAGTACATTGGATCCCAAAAAACAGGGTTTAAAGGACGAATTTACAAAATTCCAAAAAACATTATATACAATCAAGGCCACTCTAATGGAAAAATGTACATTTTAGGTTTTCGTCCCTGTACAATCCCTCGATCGTGGCGGATGAGTAGCTGACAATGTACACCTAGCCCCCAGAGCTCTCCAACTCATGGTTGATCCATCTTACCCTCGCCTTTACCTGCACCACGTAGTTTCCGTGAGCCGAGGCCCAGCAAGAAAACCGTAACCTCATAACATAATTAATAATGATAATTAAATAACTCACAAGACATTAACTAGATATTCAACAGGACATAGCATACACATAATCAGTGATGACAATCAATGAATCACCAGTCTATCATCCAGGTATTCAACAAGCCATAAGCATCAAATTAACAACAGTAAACATATTCATATTCGACAGTTTATCTCAATCATCATACAATACTCAGGGTCGATGCCCTTAGGCTGTACCCTCTATTTAACCCAATGACTCCGGCTCGCTTAGGCCGAGCCCAGTGTTTATCTGGCTGACCCCAGCTCTCAGTGGCCGAGCTTTGTCTTGTGTGCAAATTATCAGCCCTGACTCTCTTAGGCTACTTATTTCATGCTCACTTGGCATATAATAATCATACAACATTTGTATTCAGATAGGGAATCCCAACACAACCATATAAGGGTGTACTTTTCTTACCTTGAATTCCGAACAGAGATAATAGAGCGGTCCCAAGCACGATCCTCAGCCTTGAGCCTTGGCTAAAAAGCTAGTCACAAAGGCCAATGGGTATCCATCAACTTCCAATTCAAAATAAAATACCTAGGAGACAGAAACTAGCCTCCGAGACCTAAATTTCTACTAAACCGGGTAGTATAAATTGTCCCGAGTGCTTAGGTTTAAACCCCCAAGCCTTACCAATTATAGAAATAATTCTAAGGCAAAAATCCCCAGGCAGGTCGCGACTTGCCCCCAAGTCAGAGAGCACCCCAGGTCAAAATGGCCACACGCGCCGTGGCGTCCCCAGGCTGGGTCGCGGCGCCCCCCCTTCGAACCCAGAAAAATTGGGTTTTCTCTTCTTCTTCTTCCCAGCCAAGAACTACTAAGCTTTAACCTAGAATTTTCTACCAACAAAACTTATCAACCTCCATCAAACCAAATACAAATCTAAGGCTCTTGATTGCTCAATCAAACTCAAAACCATAGCTATATTACTAAAGCTAATAATCCAATTCAGCATGTATTCTCTACCCAAAAACCAGTCAAACTCACCTCTTGAACTCAAAATTCAAAAACACCAAAATCAAGCAAATCAAACATAACTAGCAATAGAATTTGAGCTTACCTCATGATAATTATGACCCCTGAATTGAATCTTAGTCCATCCCAGCTCCAGCCTTTAATTTCCTAAGCCTTCAGCCACTAATTTTCCCCCTTAGCTTCTTCAAGGACTCCTCTAACTTCAACTCTTAGCCTTACTTCACAAGCTTTTAATCCTCAGCCATCCTTGACTTCTCCAAGATTTGAACCCAAGTTCATCAGCTCCTTAGTCCTTCAATTTCTTCAAGAAATTCCCAGCTTAGGCCTAATTCCCTGCCTTTTTCTTCCTTAGCCTCAAAGCATAAATGAGAGAGAGAGAGAGAGAGAGCATTTGTGAGATAGAGAGAGAAGAGAGTTCCCAAAGTTGTTTCTACAACTTTTTGCCTTCATCCCAAATAATTATGAGCATATCCCTATTATGAAAAGTCTATTTTGCCCTCCCATATAACACTTAGTCCTTTAATAAATCTATGGGTAAATTAGTCATTTCGTTCTCAATTCCAACTAATTCATCAAATGTTCCTATTATCTTCCAATTAATCCCGTCATCCAATTAATTACCAATTATGTATCCAATATCTAGTAATTCCCAACATATTCTCTAAATTCCCAAAAATACCCCTAGGCTCCCCCGAGTCGGGTATTAATCCCCATCGTGACTATTTTTCCAATCCGCTCATTAGGACCGTCCCGAGCCATATACTGTAAATATATCCACATAATAATGTGGTCTCAACAATTTATCACATAAAATCACATTTATGCCCTCAACGGACCAAAATTAAAAATATGCCCTTATAAGCTATACAGGGCCCATATGCATATTTAATACTCATAAACATGCATTTAATCATATCCATATAATTATATAATCATGCATGCCACATATTCATGCATTTAATCATTTATTCACATATATACCAATTATGCCCCCTGACACACTAATCAAGGCCCTTAAGCCTTATTAGAAAATTTGGGTCGTTACACACTCTCTCTGACTCGGCTTAGGAATGGTATTGGAAATTCAAACCTGGATCCATCACTTTCTGGGAGCAGTTCAGGAAAGAATTCTGCAAGGTCTTTAGTGCCGGGCGAATTCAACCAGTTTATGTCAATAAGTTAGCTGGCATCAAGCAAGGAAAGATGAATCCTTGAAAGATTACATTAAAAGATTCATGAGAGAGGGAAATCGAGCATCCATGGTAGGAGATGAAGGGAAGTGCCATCTCGGCAGGAATAATTTACCGTAGTCCCTTGTGGGATAGTATACATAGGAACCCTATCAACACCTTGCAGGAGTTCCTGGACCGAGCCGACAAATACATGAAGCTAGATGATGCTATCATGAAGGAAGAAAAAGGCATAAACCATCCAACCACTGTCAAGGCAGATAAGAATGGCACAAACCCTCAGGGCGACAGTGGGGGCAACAATAAGAAGAGGAATACCTCAGAGGCCGAACACGGTGGAGAAAAGAAAGCTAAGTCAGCACCCGCTGAAAAACAAGCTAAGCATCAACCCTACCAGCCCAGGTTCACCAATTATACCATCCTGACCACATCAAGGACCGAGATTTACTTGGCAACATTCTAGGAGGTACCATACTGAAAGCCACCACCCTTGCGTGTAGAAGGAAAGAAGGACAAGAACAAGTTTTGTTATTTCCATAATGATTATGGGCACGACACAAATGAGTGCAAACAATCGACGGATGAGATAGAGTTTCTTCTCTGATCAGGAAAACTCTCGAGGTACCGAGTCAAGACCGAAACCCCGAGCAGGAATCCAGAATTCCAAAGGTAGAGAAGTCCACCACTAGAGCCAGTGGCCGTAGACTTCACACTGGATACCATATGTGGGGCCCCACATAGCAGGTAACAGTAACAATGCTCATGAGTGACATGCAAGGACCCTAAGACATGAGGTAGGGGAGTGTTCCCAGTGCATGACAGTCGAGGAGTGGTCTCCAAAAAATCTGAAGTATGAAAGTGAAACTCTCACTTTTACCGAGGATGACATCAGACACGTGAGGTAACCCCACAATGACCCTTTGGTCCTTACCATTCAAATTGCCAATGCCTGAGTAAAGAGATGATTGGTGAATACGAGAAGCTCAATAGATATCATCTACAAATCATCCCTCGAGAAGATGAAGCTCACAGTCAATGACCTGACACCGTGTTCCCAAGTGATATATGGGTTCACAGGAGAATGCCTAGCACCAGCAGGAACAATCAGACTACTGGTCATGGTGGGGGATGCCCACAGGCACGAGACTGTGATGGCAAAGTTCCTGGTGGTAGATTTCCCATCAGCTTACAATGTAGTGCTCGGGAGACCCCTCCTGATGGCGTTACATGCATCAGTATCTATCTGGCATCTATCTTTGAAGTTCCCCACGAGCGCAGGGCAAGGATGCGTACAGGGTAACCAAAGGGAGGCACGAGAATGCTATAATGCATTAATGGTCAAGGCAAAGAAAGGACCATGTGTAAACAACATGATAGTAACCTGCTGCAAAGAGAATGAATGAACCGATGAGGTTGTCAACATGGAAGTTGACATTGAAACTCTAGTGGAGCTGGGGGCTCCTTTTAACGAAGATTTGTTATGATAGCAAGTTTCCCAAAGTGAGGGAAACGACATCGATCCTAGCTTTGGGGATGACGTCATGGGGGTAGGACCAGTCGAAGATCTTGACGAAGTCCTACTAGATGTGGAGGACTCGACTAGAGTAATCAAAGTCGGGATTGAATTAAAGGTGGAAATTAAGGCACGGTTGGTGAATTTTTTTAAGAAAAACCAGGACGTCTTTGCCTGGTCACATAATGACATGGTTGGAATTTTTCCATCCGTGATAAGTCATGTCCTCAATGTAGACAAGAACTACCCACCAATGCAAGAAAAAAGGAGACTGCTTGATAAAGACCGATCTTAAGCCCTGAAGGAGGAGGTTGAGCGACTCAAGGAAAACAGTTCTATAAGGGAGGCCTACTACCCAGATTGCGTATCAAACCTCGTGCTGGTCCCAAAGTTAAACAAAAAGTGGAGAACATGGTGGATTTCACAGATGTGAATAAGGCTTGCCCCAAATACTGCTTCCCACTACCCAGAATAGACCAACTAGCCGATGTAACGCCAGGGCATGAAATACTCTCATTCATGGATGCGTATTCTGGGTATAATCAAATAAGTATGCACCCTCTCGACGAGGAACATACCAACTTACGAACAGACAAAGGATTGTACTGTTATAAAGTGATGCCATTCGGGTTTAAGAACGCAAGAGCCACCTACCAGCATTTAGTGAATGGCATGTTTCGAGACTTGATCAGCAAAAATATGGAGGTATACGTTGATGACATGTTGGTCAAGTCCAAAGAAGCTGGAGGGCATGTTCAAGACTTGGAGGAATGCTTTGCAATACTTAGAAAGTATAGCATGAAGTTAAACCCTCTCAAGTGCTCGTTTGGAGTTGGCTCTGGTAAGTTTCTCAGATACATAGTCAATTCATGTGGAATCGAGGCTAACCCCAAGAAGATCAAAGAATTGATCGACATGAAGTCACCTACCACAATCAAAGAAGTGTAAAGCTTAACCGGGAGAGTAGCTGCCCTAAGTAGGTTCATATCAAAGTCTACTGACAAATGTGTCCCTTTCTTTAACTTACTTAGGGGCAGCAAGAAGATCCAATGAATTGAGGAATGTGAGGAGGCTTTCCAAGCCCTAAAGGAACACCTCGCCCAACCTCCCGTCCTAGCGAAGCCAGTATATGGTGAAGTATTATTCATCTATTTTCCAATCACCGAGCATGCAATCAGTGCTGCTTTGGTAAAGGAAGAGAATATGGTACAACACCCTGTATACTATATCAGTAAAAGGCTAGTAGGTGCAGAGTCTAGGTATCCTCCTCTTGAAAAACTAGCCTACTGTTTAGTAATCACCTCTCAAAAGCTGCGTCCATATTTCAAAGCTCACTCGATCCGAGTCCTGACTGATCAACCGCTGAGACAGGTTCTTTAGAAACCAAAGGCCTCAGGACGATTACTCAAGTGGGCAGTGGAACTAGGATAGTTTGATATCACTTAGCATTCAAGGATGGTGATAAAAGGACAAGCATTGGCAGACTTCATAGTTGAAGGCACCAACCTTGAAGACCCTTCCTACCAATGGGAAAATGGAGATACCAAGAAGGAAGGAGATACTTCTGTATGGAAGCTATATGTTGATGGAGCATCCAATGAGCACAACTCAGGCGCAAGAATCATACTGATCACTTCGAAGAATCATCAGATCCATTGCGCTCTTAGATTTGGATTCAACGCTTCAAACAACGAGGCTAAATACGATGCATTATTAGCAGGATTATGTTTGTCTCGGGATGTACATGCACAATCCCTGGAGATATTCAGCAACTCCCAGGTAGGGGTGTACCAGATACTGGGGGAGTATCAAACTAAGAGACTTAGGATGGTGCAGTACCTGGACAAGGTGAAGGACTTGTTGGCGCAATTAAAAAAATACTCAATTATACAAGTTCTGAGAGAACAGAATGCCAATGCTAATGCCTTAGCCAAGCTTTCCAGTGCCAAAGATGCAGACACTCTGAATGTCATTCCCGTCGAATACTTGGTGGAAATAAGCATAGCCGAGCAGGAGGCAAATGTATTATTTTCGAATTATCTGTGTAACAACCATTATTCTTAAATGAATGAATGAATTTAATTTCTTAAGTTTCACTTAATTCTTTGAATTTCTTTCAACGAGGGTCTTGTCCTTTAGACCTGTCAACCCCATCGGATCATGTTCAATCTTGGTTCTTGAGGAGCCTATCGACCCATACGATCTAAAAGAGAGACAGGTCCTAGGACCTTGTCGCCAAATTAATGGATCATGTTCGATCTTGGTTCTTGAGGAGCCTATCAACCTATAAGATCCAAATGAGAGACTGGTCCGAGGACCTTGTCACGAAATTAATGGATCATGTTCGATCTTGGTTCTTGAGTAGCCTATCCAAATGATAGACTGGTCTGAGGACCTTGTCACCAAACTATTTGATCATGTTTGATCCTGGTTCTTGAAGAACATATTGACCCACACGATCCAAAAGGGAGACAGGTCCTAAGACCTTGTCGCCAAGATATTTGATCATGTTTGATCCTGGTTCTTGAGGAACCTATCAACCCACATGATCAACAAGAAAGACAGGTCCTAGGACCTTGTCGCCAAATTAGGGATCATGTTCGATCTTGGTTCTTGAGGAGCCTATCGACCCATACGATCCAAACAAGAGACAGGTCCTAGGACCTTGTCGCTAAATTTATTGATCATGTTCGATCCTGGTTCTTGAGGAACCTATCGACCCATACGATCAACAAAAGAGTCTGGTCCGAGGACTAGCCGCCATTATTTTATCACGTTTGATCTTGGTTCTTGAGGAACCTATTGACCCATACGATCAAAAAACAAGAGACTATCATAATTGAATCTGGTCCTTGAGGGACCGATCGATAATTTTATCTAAGATTGTTACAGGCTCGATTAACCCATCTAGACCCGGTTGATCCAACTTAGACATTTCTGTCTATAATCATTATAACGAGTACATGAGAGATTATGAAGATCTTGATTGACACTTGCTACACAATCTGCATCTATGTATAGGTGTCATTACTACTGAGTATGAAACCATCACTCGACTACCAATGAGGGACAAGCATTTGCTGCTTGCATCATTGGGTGAAAATGATAGCACTATGTGTCCAAATGCTCGATGCAAGGCATGGTTAAGTAGCAAGTGACCAAGGCTTTTAAACCCATGATCACTTGGGGGCATATAGTACATACCGATCAGGGTATACATAAGCAATGAGGGCGTGACCTTAAGTACTAAGCAAGCTCAAGTTTTTCTAGGACATATGTTCAACATATGTTCCGAAAATGCAAAAAACAAAAACAAAAAAGGCATTGGTAGGGAGACTCCTAGCCAAGTCCCTTATAGGGTGGTCGGGCTATCACCCATGGGGTGGTCGACCTAACCTGTTTTGTTCATGGTACTTGGTGAAGTATCATACTACTCACATTACCATGGTTGTTAGCATGAAAAACATAAAAGAGTAAGGTTAGCATGGCCCATGAAATACATGTGTTCAGAGTATACTGATACCTGAACCAATGAGGGTTGTGAGTTGATATACTTAGTAAGCATTGGAAATAAAAAATTTCAATCAATACACTGAGTACTCATAACAAAAAAGCATAAAGGCATATAATGTCATATGTAAAAATTGTCAAGTACAAGGTGCCCCACCAATGGCGTGAAAGGAAAGATAGAATAAAAGACCAAGAGAAGACTAACTAGGGCGATGAGTATCGTCTGAAAGGCCACCCTAAGCCTCGACAACCTCACGAGCCAGACACTTCCTAGGTTCCTTCACTCGCGTCTTCTCAGGAAGGAAATCCAAGTTCAGATCTTTATTGGGCTTCCAGATCAAGTAAAAGCAAGAGAAAGCTGTCTCTGAATACTCCTCTCGAGCCTTGTCTCGGGCAGCTTTTACCTCCTGCTCCTTCTCGACAAGAGCGTCCTTCTGCAATTGGTCCATGTCAGCAATCAGCTTCCCTTTCTCGACTTCAGACTGCTAGAGATGATTGGCAAGTTTCCCCTCCATCTGGGTTATCCTGAGAGTCAACTTGGTCACTTCCTGCTATTTGAGCTCCACAGTACTACGAAAGGTGTTGAACTCTTCATCCTTTGAAGCAATGTCATCATCCCTAGAGACAAGAGCATGCCTAAGGTCTAGCACCTCTTGGCGGACAACTTCAAGCTCAAAACAAAGGTTGGAGAGTGTAGAGGTATACTTCACAGACCTATCACAGACATGAGAGACAAGCATCATCACCTGCAAAAAAAAAAAAAATACAAGTGTTAGATAAACGTTCGAACATAAGCTAACTAGACAAGAAGAGAACTGTAAAGGTCTCACACTCTGAATGTCTAGGAGTGAATTTGTTAGAATGGTGCTCAAGTCCTCATTCTTAGTCCCATTAAAAGTTGTTGTTGTTTGCTCCAGATGAGATTCTCGGTCCATGAGAGCACCTAAGTTCTGTATAGCAGGCTGATGTATCTCAGATAAGGGAGTAGGCGTAGAATAGGAAGCACACGCATCAGTGAAAATGGGAGGAACAGGTGTAGACAAAGATGGCTCTACCTCTGCGATAGGACTAGATGCCAAAAGAATTGGACTAGACGCAAACGGAGTCGGAGGAGACACCTCAGGAGGAACCTCCATGACCGACTCATACTCAACCCTGGCCCTTTTTGCCACTCGTATAGAAGGAGTGGCCTCGATGGGAGTCGACCTCTGTTTGGTATGAAAACAACCAAACATGTCTGAGCCTGTAGAAGAAGGTCAAATTTTAGAAGGAAATTAAACGTGGATGAATCATAAAATAAAGGTGATAAAGTGTCGAACCTTCTGAATGAGATTCAGGTTCGAACGTAGTCTCATTAAAGTCATCTGAAGCAAGCGATGAGTACGCGACAGATGCACCCAACTCATCACCCTGATGTCCAGCTAGCACAGGCAAAGAGGGTACCTCCTCAATATGAATGGGTCCCGGGTAGTCTATGGTGGTCACGAGCTCGGGACCATCGTCATCCGAAACATTGGCTATAGTAGGAGGAAACAACCCCACCTTCCTAAGGTTCTCTGAAGTAACAAGGGTCTTGAAATTATTCTCCTCAGGGTCATGGTAATAAATGCCTTGGCCCTAACTGTCATAGCCTGGGTTGGGAGCGGTCTATAAAAAGGCCCAATGTGCTTAAACTTGGAGTAGTTGGCATCTGCGTCCTTAGTAAAGAAATAGTTGTCGTCGTATCTAAATGCCTTGCTATTTCCAGAGATCTCTTCCAAGAAGGTGTTGGTACCCTCGCTCATATAATGGTGGAAGTGGAAATACCCCGAGTTGCGCTGAGAAGGGTTTGTCATCAGGTCAAACAAGTAGTGGATCTCGTGAGGCCCTGGAGCAACCCATTTTCTACGGTGATAGATAATGTACAACGCAGATAGGACCAAGGTCGCATTAGGAGCCAATTGAGAGGGACTAATACTAAAATGGTCTGCTACGCTATGGAAGTATGGCTAAAGAGGAAGTAAGGCACCATACTTGATGGCAGAACGTGTCCAAGTGCACATGCCCAAGGGGGGTCCTCAACTCTGTCATCTTGACCAGGGATATTAATAGACACGCCGGAGAGGTCAAAGTTCTTCCTTAAGTTGTTTACATTCTCTACAGTTATGTCAGAGGCCACCCCCTTGAACCAAACAACCTCATAATTAGTAGGGCAAGGCTTCTCAACTAGTTTCCATATGATTTCACTGGCAAAGGTGGCCTCAGAATCTGATGAATTGAACTCCTTTTGTCCTTTCTTTTTCTGCTGCGCAGCAGGCAAGACTGCCTTACTCTTGGAAGGGGGCGAACCTCCTTAGGTCGAAACCTATGAATAGAACACTCCTGAGGATGAGTAGCATAGTGATGAGAATCCTCAGTATGTCCTTGCTGAGAAGAAGATTGATGGGGAACTCGACTAGTATCTCAGTGCAAAGGGTGTTTCAATGAGTCTCGTTGACCTGACCTATCCCGCTGAGAAGAATGACTCCACTGAGATGTACCTTGGGATCTGCAGGGCGTATTATGCTGAGAAGAGATCTGAGAAGATCCAGGCGAGGAGCCCTGAGTTATATGCCTAGCAATATGAGGATCATCTTCAGAGGGTTGCCGAGTCGTCTGTTTTACTTTCGCCATTGGGCAGTACATTTTCAAGAAATCTTCTTCACTGAACAAATTAAAGCAGAGTGAGGGAGAATCCTTTTCACCCTTTCCAAGAACTCCTAGGGAGTACATTCACTTATTGACTTGTCTGATGAAGAGGAGCTGGACATCTGCAACAGAAGAAAAATAAAGAGTAAAGTTAGTAAGTGAGCATAATGAAGCCAATAGCCGGGGGCATATCCATGAACTAAGGAGCAAAAGTAAAGAGAGCAAGAGAAAAATTCTATATAGGGGGTTGGCCCAGTGAGCCTAAGCCTGGGCCGACCACCCTGAATCCATCAAATTACGAAGCATGGAAATGGGGAACAGGTGGTCGGCCTACCACCTTGGGCTGACCACCCTAGGGATGCAAGCCTCAGAAAAATGCCAGAGGACTGTTCAAGTCTCAAGAAAAAAATTATTTTTAGGGTACCAAGTGGTCGGCCCATGAGGTAAGCATTGCTCGGCCCATGATGGAAACTCTAGGGGTGGTCGGCCCTAACCCTAATCCTAGACCTAGAAATCACATAAGGCAAGGAAATGGAAGCCCTGGAGGTATTCGGCCCATGATTGGAAACTCTAGGGATGGTCGACCCTAGCCCTAATCCTAGACCTTGAAATCGCATAAGGAGAGAAGCCCTGGAGGTGCTCGGCCCATAATGATGCCCCAGGGTTGGACGACCCATGAGGGAATAGACATCCCTGGAAATCACCTACGCTAGGGTTTGAAACTCTAGAAATTGCACGCAAATGGATCTTAAAGAGGTGGCCGGCCTAGGGTTTTACATCCCTAAAATCGCATGTGCTAGGGTTTATAACCCTGGAAATTGCCCAGGCTAAGGAATTTCACAGAGAAATCGTAACTTGATTCAAATAAGTCAATTATTTTGGATCAAAATAAAACAAAACAAGAAGATTCAGACAAAATTCCTCAAAGATTCAAAGTATTTCCTCTAAATCTAAGCACATTTAAATTAAATGGTGTAAGGATTAGGAGAAAGTACTTACCAAAGATCTGAGTTTGATGAAGAAGTGAAGAAATCAAGCTTGGAGACTCCTATGGGTGAGGCACACAGAGCAAGAGAATGACCACTGAGGCTCTACTTATAACTTCTCAGGTAGACAAGATATTTTTAGGAATTCAAATTTCCTTGAAAAATATCTAGTATGGTTAAATTTTCAAATTCCTTGAAAAATATCTATATTTTTAGGAAATCAAATTCCTTGAAAAAATATCTTATATTTTTAGGAATTAAAATTCCTTGAAAAATATTTTGTATTTTTAGGAATTAATATCCTTGAAAAATATATTATATTTTTAGGACGTCAAAACTCCTTGAAAAATATGTTATATTTTTAGGATTCTAAATTTCCTTGAAAAACCTAATTATTTTTAGAAATTACTAATTATCCTTGAAAAATTAGTGCTAAGCAAATTATCGATAGTTAAAAAAGTACTATGTAATGTCCCAAGGGACTTGACTATTTAAATATTGCTATAGTACGTTTCTCAGGCCAGGATCAAGTTTACCGTAATGTTGAAAACATTACAATAAACTTGGGGGGCAAATGTTATCCCTCAAAAATACGAGGATGACGTGGCAAATGAGAATGCGACACGTGACATCAAAAATCAGGGAAAAAGGACGAAGTCTTGGGAAAAGACCGACGGGAAAAAAAAGATAGTTCTAGGACCTATAGGGAAATCGACCAAGCCTAAATCCCCTAGGGGTGGTCAACCTGACCCCCACCCTTAGGGGTGGTTGGCCTAATCCCTACCCCTAGGGGTGGTCGGCCTAACCCTTACCCCAGGGGTGGTCGGCCCCAGTGCGTCCAAGAGCCCCTAGGAGTGGTCGGCCTGACCCCTACCCCAGTGGTGGTCAACCATAGTATGCCCAAGGACCCCTAGGGGTGGTCGGCCTGACCCCAACCCCTAGGGTGGTCGGCCTGACATGCTCAAGAACCACTTGGGTGGTCGGCCCACCCTATTCTTCATAGGGTGGTCAGCCTAAACCCCCAAGTACACTTCACTGAGAAATACTCACTCTCGTTCAAACTGAAATCAACAGGCCTAGCACCCAGAAGGTCACAGGCCTAGCATCCAGAAGGTCACAAGCCTAGCACCCAGAGGATCAATAGGTCTAGCACCCAGAAGGTCACAGGCCTAGCACACATGCTCGAGCCATCAGGCCTAGCATCTAAGTCCCATATACCAACAGAGACTTAACATCTTCTTAGAGGTTTCTATCGTGCATTATCCACCACGATCTAGAGAAACAACGAGAAGACCCACGATCACATAATCATGGGGAGGTGGACACGTATCTCCACTGCCTGATAATCGTGTACCAAACCACGATCTCCAGTACTACTCATCATGTAACAACCCCTGGGTACTCTAAATAAAGGACCTAGGGCTTCATAAAAGGGACTTTTGGACTTTTTCCTGATCGCTTTTTCTGGAATTTTGGAGATCTAAAGAACATTTGGGGAGAAATTCTGGGCAAGTTAGAACGAGGGAATACTTTGGTTCAACAGTGTAATTGTCGAGTGATTCAATACTAAAAGCTAAGTAGATTAGGTTATTACTATTCATCAGAACAGGGTTGAACCACTATAAAATTTCTGTGTGTTTACTTAAGATAATCATACTTTGTCGTTTATTCTATTTATTTTGTTCAAAAGGTGTCTTATACTGTACATAGGACTGTTGGCCAATTTCACAGGTCAACAGAGAGAAACTGGAACTAGTATGTCATTCCCACTACAGCAACGTCCACATCCACACAAGGCCCAAAAGACAGAAATTTGAACCTCAATCCTATTAATCATTATTAATTGATTAGACTCATTTAATCATGTAAAGTAAATGAGCCTTCACAAGTAGAATCACCCTCAAGAGAGGAATTTAAACTATACACTTTTAATGAGCCCAAATAAAGACTAATTTATTATGAAATAGTTTTATTTGTCTGCTACTATCTAAAATAATGGGCCACCACTACAGTGCGAACGAATAGTAAATAGGAACAAGAAGATTTTTACATGGTTCAACAGTTAAATCTGCCTAGTCCACAAGTCTGTATTATTAAGATTTAGAGTTTTCTGGAAATTGTTCAAGGATGAATTACCCAGAGTTTTTTTCTCAAGATCTCAGATCATTGATCCCCTTAGAAATGGTCATTCCTTCTTGTTTACCCTAAAAACGACTGCAGATGACGTGGCAAGGATTTCTCACACGTAGTTGACACATGGCAGAAGTACTGCTCGACTATCGACAAGAACCACATCGCTTCGCCAGGGGTTAATTTTTAGATACGACCAGGCTGGTCGGACAACCTGATTTATTTCCTTCTTAAACTGTAATCTTATAATAATTGCATGGAATATTTCTTCCTTATTATCTTGATACGCAGTTATTAAGGAAAGATAGGGCACGTTGGCATATGTAACCTTCCTTGAGCCTATAAATATACATGAAATATGTAACGACCCAAAATCGCTAATAAGGCTTAAGGGCCTTGATTAGCGTGCCAGGAGGGCATGATGGGATTTATGTGTGACTTTAATGAGTTAAATGCATGATTATGATTTAAAGCATGTTATATGACTATTTGACTATTTGAGATGCATGACTATGTGTATTAGTATGCATGTAGGCCCTGATTGTGTTAGAAGGGCATAATTGTAATTTTGGCCATGTTGGGCATAACTGTATTGATATGTGATGATTGTTGAGACCACATTGTGATGTGGATGTATCTGTGATATGTGACTCGAGACGATCCCAGTGAGCAGACTAGCGGAAAGTCATGGCGGGAATTTATACCCGGCTCGGGGCGAGCCTGGGGGTATAAGCAGGAATTTAGAGAATAGATTGATATTAATTTTGATGATGGGGAATACTTATTTGGTGATTTATCTGGTGTTGGAAAGCAACGGGAAAATATTAGAGACACTTGAGGATTAGCGAGAATTGGGTAAAATGACTAAAATGGCCCTACTTGGACAAAAAGGGTTTAGAATTAATAGGGAGGGAATTTTGGTCAATTGGATCTTAGAGATTGATTTATGAGGCTTTATATACTTAGTGGGTTTGGTAGAGAGAGTGAATGGCTGTGGAAAAGAAAGAAAAAGGAAGAAAAAGAAAAGAGAGAAAAACAGAGGGGTTTTGTTTCAAAGGATCGGTTTCGGGTTCTAGCACCATTTCTCTTCAAATTTCTTGGAGCAAAGCTCAGTGGAGAGCTATGATAGGCTGAGCATCAAGGATCTTGAGTTAGACTTGAATATTTGGCAAGGATTAGCAAGAACACATCAACTTTTGAGGTAAGTTCTTAGAGTTTTCAGTTTTAAGGGTTTGGCTGGTTTGAGCTGTGTTTTGGGCTGGGATGATGGGAATTTTAGGGAATTTCTGGGTTTAGGGTTGATCATGGTGAATTTTGAGATTTGGGATTGAATGTGCTTGGGTTTTGAGGATTTGGGATGCTTGGGATGAGTGGAGAGTGTTTATAAGCTTGATTTTGAGTTTGGTAAAGATTTGGGGAAGTTTGGGTTGAGAATGGCTCAAAGAAATCGCAGAAATGGAATTTGGGTTTTGCCTGCCTGCAACTAGCGCTACAACGCTAGTCTTTGGGTGCTGTAGCGCTAGGCCCTGTTTCTGGGGTGGTGTTGATTCTGCTTGTAGCGCTATAGCGCTCTCTTTTGAGCGCTGTAGCGCTACCCTGTGCCCAGAAAGGGGTTTTTGGGCTATTTGTGAGGGATTTTGACCTAGGGTTCGGGGTTCGATTCCACCACCTTGTTTTGTGGATCTAGGACTTCCCGGGGGGCTCGGGATTGGTCCCGAGGCGAGGTTTTGGACTCGAGGCTTGGTGTTGACTTTTACCTATGCTTGTGCTTAGGTGTGCGCTAAGGCTCGAGTGGGATCGTGCTCAAGAAGTTAAGTGTTGAAAGCTATCAAATTGACAGGTAAGAAAACTATAGCACCCGTAGGACAGGGCATGGGCCCATGATGTGATTGCAGGCTCGGCCCTACATTGCATGCTAAGATGATTGCAGGGCACAGCCCTATATTGCATTACATGTTAGGGTGCAGACTTAATTGAATTGATATATGTTTGAATGCTACTTGAGTTATACTATTTGCATTTATAGTAGAGAGAACGGCAAGGGCCGAATGAACGGCAAGGGCCGAGAACGGCAAAGGCCGGGAACGGCAGTGGGGCCGGAAGTACCACTTAGCACGTGAAGTGCTTGTAGTCAGGGTGGGACCCCATGGATACATGGGATATCCTTACGGTGAGGACCGAGACCCCAGGCTTTGGTAAGGCTTCTGGGGCAGCATGGCCGGGTCGCTTAAGTCTAATGGTTGACCCATTTATCTGTGGACCATCTGATATGATTAACTGTATAATTTGCATATGTTATGTACTGTATGAGTTTTCTTGCTTGGCTTTGGCTCACAGGTGCTCTGTGTTGCAGGTAAGGGCAAAGATTGAGTCAACCAGCCATGAGTATGGAGAGCGTGAAGCGACGCGTACATGTTTGGCCTGCCCGACTGCTTTGGTTGGGGGTATTTTCGGGAAATGGCTGTAATAACCTGTGATTTTAATAACGGCCCAACTGTAATCTTATTTTATGTTGTAAATAGTTTTCAAACCTTATTTTGGGATCCCAAATGTTTAATACTAGAAGTTTTCAATGAAACAACGCATTTTTAAAGATTACAGCCTTAACTTTTGCTTAGTCACACTTTTGTTTTAAAAACCTCGGTTAACGAGTTCATTGCACCTTTTTTCGTTTTAAAACTCACTTAGTAACGGCTCTAAGGAAGTAGGGCGTTACAAAATAGCTCAAGGAAGGGACTTTTGATTCCTGAATCTTTTTGCTAAGATAGAGAAAAATAGAGAGCTATAGTGCAATTATCAATCGTTTTATTGTATTTCTTCCAAGGTTTGTGAAACTCAAGAACCCTAGTTCTTTGATCACCACCTTGAGATTCAATCTTAATAATAGCACTAAGTGGACGTAGGTCATTACTATCTTTTGGGGTCGAACCACTATAAATCCTTGGTGTTTTCTTCTCATTCATTAGATCATCTTTCTTACTTGCCGTTTTATCCTTTGTCGTATATTTGACTCCGTGTCGCTGGCCAAATCATGGGTCAATATTCAGGTTCTTTCATTGAGAGTTTGACAAAAAAACTGTGAAAAAATCTAATGGCAAAAACATCCAAGAAGACTGAACAGGCTGCTAGCGCTGCACCGTCCCAACCTCCTCCCCCAAATGTGGCTGAGAATGAACAACATTTGGAGTTCAATGAGGAGGAATTAGATTTCGAAACACTAAGGGCAATGCTAGGACTGTTGCAAGATGAAATGGCAAATCTGAGGGCCAACCAGGAGAGTGCTGCTGAGACGATGGCACTGCAGCAAAGGGAAATAGAACGCCGACGCCAAGAGCTGAGTGAGTGGCAAGCGGAAATGGATCGTCGGTAGAGGGATGCCATGGCCGCCCTTGAAGCAGCCATTCAACTAGTTAGGAGTCAGGCTGTGCCAGCCTCCCAGCCAGATCAGCCACCAAACGCACCACCTCAAAGAGGTCCCAATCCAAGCCCTTCGCTCTAGCCAACAAGCCCTCAAAGGCTGGAGCAGCCACCTATGGCTCAGGATGATGTCCCCCCTAGGGATCCTGAGCGGTAGCCTCAGTCCCATGCTGGTCGAGGCAATCCTCAGCGCCCGAGGCAGAATAGGGCAGGGCAGTCGCCCTATAGCCCTAGCCGCCCAGGGGACGAAGAGTCAAATCCACCGAGCAGGGGGCAGCGTGCTTCTGCCAACAGGAAGAACATCGACTCAGGCTCTACGGTCAGGGCCCCCCAAAGGTATAACAATGAACGGGGACCCAACGACCAGCGCAGGCCTCCCCCTGATGCTCGGGAAGTGCCAGCCCGAGGAGGAAATAGTGTGAACAGTCGGTCATGCCGTAGTCAGCCACAATTCAGAGATGGCCATGATTATAACAAAGTTGATTCCGGTAGAGGAAATGCTAGCTGGAGAAATGAAGAAAGGGGTGGAGGCAGAAGCCCCCCACCTAGAGAAAATAGGCCGGCTAGCCACAACGCTGGGGGGTAACCTAGGCAGCCGAACATCTTTAGTTGGCTAGGAGCTAGCGAGCAGAGACAAAGAGACAATGGCCTGAGGGACATACTCAACGAGCATCGTGAGAGGCACGACAAGTACGTTCCCCTGGCACCGGTGGCCCCAATATTCCTAGAAGCTGTTCATGCTCAGATTGATGCCCTGAACCAGGCGGTACAGTAGCTGGTCGGGGGACAAACGTCCCATATCGAGTACGATAAGAGGAGGGGCACCCCCTTTATACAGAGGATTGCCTCGGCCGAAACCCCCAGTAAGTTCAAGATTCCTACATTGCCGAACTTTGACGGGTACGGAGACCCAATATCTCATGTTAATAGTTTGAGATACAAATGGACATACAAAAAGTGTTGGAAGACGCCCGCTGCCGGATCTTCCTTGCGACACTGTCTGACACCGCTCAAGAGTGGTTCTTCAAGTTCCCTCCTGCTAGTATAGTATCTTGGGAAATGTTTGTGAAGGAATTTTATGGACAGTTCTACGCGGGTTGTGTACACCCCACAAAGGTCAACCATATGGTCGAGATATGTCAGAAAGAGGGAGAGCCCTTGAAAGAATATGTCCAACACTTCATGCAAGCAGCAGCTGGAGCAAAGACAGTGGGCGATGAAGGTAAGATGATGGCCCTAACTGCTAGGGTGAGACGTCATTTGCCCCTCTGGAGTAGCCTCAGAAAGCATGGGGTTAGAAGTACCCAAGAGTTCTTGGACTAGGTTGATCGATATGTCAAGCTTGAAGACGCGATTGCCAACGAAGGGAAATCGCCAACAAAAGACAAGGGAACCAAGGAAGAACCTGCCAAAGCTGCCAACGGGTCGAAAAAGCCCAATGGCAATGGCAAAGGCAACGAGAATGGAAGTTGTAGGAATGGTGGAAAACAGGCGAACAATGAACCCTCAACTTCTGAGAGTAAATTCCCCAAAGGTAATCGATACGAGCCAAGATTCACCAACTACACGGCCCTTGTCGAAAGCCAATCTGAAATCTACCAGGCGACCAGCTCAAGTGTGCCTTACAAATGACCCACAGCTATAAGGAAAAATATTTCCAAGAGAGATACGACAAAGTTCAGTCATTTTCACAATGACTACGGGCACGACACTAATAAGTGTAACCAGTTGAAAGATGAGATTGAGTTTCTGATCAGGCAGGGACATTTAAGAAGATATGTGCGAGCCACAGTAGGGTCTCAAGGAGAGGCTCAAGGTGGCAATGAGCAGATGCCTGCACACCAACGCTCGCCACCTCTATAGCCAGATCTTGTGGCAGGCCCTTTACTCACCATCTGCAGAGGCCCACATCTTGCAGGAGATAGTGGGAAAGCAAGGGAACGATATGCTCGAACCATACGCCACGACCAGGACATCAAGATGATGAGTGTGGAAGATCGAGCACCAAAAAAGGCTCGAACGGAGGAGGAATTGATAACCTTCTCTGATGACGATGCCTAGCACGTGTGATTCCCACACTCCAATATGCTGGTCGTAGACGTACAAATCGCCAACATGATGGTGAAAAGGGTGTTGGTCGACACAGGGAGTTCAGTCAACATCCTATACAAGTCTTCGCTGGAAAGAATGAAGCTGTTCTTCAAAGACCTGGAACCACGCAACCAAACCATCTATGGTTTTTGCAGTGAAGGGCTCGCCCCAACAGGGTCAATTAGGCTTCCAGTTACAGCAGGTGTTGTGCCTGCTAATAGGACATTACTCACTACTTTCATAGTAGTTGATTGTCCTTCAGCATAAAATGCTGTAATTGGGAGACCAATTCTAGTCGACCTATGAGACGTCACCTTGATATGGCACCTCGCCATGAAATTCCCAACAGACGCAGGGATAGGATGGGTATTGGGAAATCAACAGGAAGCGAGGGAGTGCTACAATGGCTCGATCACCAAGGCAAAGAAGGGTGTATCGAGAGATGTTCACGGAAAAGAGTTGCAAGTGGCAACTGATGCTCAGTCCCACTCAGGTGATAATGTCACCAAATAGGGCGTTGCCCAAAGGAGGATAGAGATTTGGATCCTCGGTTTGGGGCTTTAGAGGAAGAAATTGGGCCCATCGAGGACCTTGAAGAGGTCCAACTCGATGAGGAAAATCTGACCAGAGTTGTGAAAGTTGGTAAAAACTTAGAGACAACGACAAAACAAGCACTGGTGGAGATTTTAAGGAGGAACCAGAAAGTCTTTGCCTAGTCTCACAAAGACATGGTCGGGATAGACCCTGCAGTCATCAGCCATGTCCTAAACATCGACAAGAGTTTTCCACCAGTGCAACAAAAAAGGAGGCTGCTCGACAAAGATAGATCAAGGGCCTTAAAAGAAGAAGTCGAGAAGCTGAAGGAGAATGGGTTCATCAGGGTGGCATTTTATCTATCGTGGGTCTCTAATCCCGTGCTAGTTCCCAAGCCAAATGGCAAATGCCGTACGTTCGTGGATTTTACAGACCTAAATAAATCCTGCCCCAAAGATTGTTTCCCACTCCCAAGAATCGACCAGCTGGTCGATGCCACTGTAGGACATGAGATTCTCTCATTCATGGATGCATACTCTGGGTATAATCAGATTAGTATGCATCCCCCTGATGAGGATCACACTAGCTTTCGGACTGATACAGGGCTTTACTGTTACAAAGTAATGCCCTTCGGTTTGAAAAACGCTGGTGTGACTTACCAGGGACTAGTCAACCACATGTTTAAGGAACTAATCGGCACAAACATGGAGGTCTACATCAACGACATGCTAGTCAAGTCGAAGAAAGTAGAAGGACATATAAAGGATTTGCAGGAGTGCTTCAACATCTTGAACAAATATCAGATGAAGCTGAATCCCCTTAAATGCTCCTTCAGAGTAGGCACAGGGAAGTTATTGGGATTTATAGTTAACTCGAGAGGAATTGAAGCCAATCCCGAGAAAGTCAAAGCCCTGGTCGATATGAAATCGCCAGCAAAGATTAAGGATGTTCAAAGTTTAACCAGAAGAATTGCGGCTTTTAGTAGATTCATTTCAAAGTCAACAGATAAGTGCGATCCATTTTTTAATCTACTTAGAGGCAACAGAAAGTTTGACTGGATGGAGGAGTACGAGCAGGCCTTTCAAGCATTAAAAACTCATATTGCGCAATCACCCATTCTGTCAAAGCCGGTCGATAAAGAAACTTTGTTCATCTACCTGGCGATCACGGAATATGCTGCTAGTGGCGTTTTAGTAAGGGAAGAAGAAGGCGTGCAGAAGGCTGTTTATTATGTAAGCAAGAGGCTAATTGGAGTGGAGCTGCGATATCCACCAATTGAAAAGTTAGCCTATTGCTTAATTTTGGCCTCAAGGAAGTTGCAGCCTTACTTTCAAGCTCACCCAATCACAGTTTTGACCAACCAGCCTCTATGGCAAGTTCTACAAAAGCCAGAGGTTGTGGGAAGATTGTTGAAATGGGCAGTTGAACTTGGGCAGTTCAATATATCTTACTTTCCATGAGCAACAATAAAAGGGAAAGCCTTGGCAGACTTCATTGCAAAGTTCACTGAACTTACAGACGACGAGCAGATTGAAGAGCCTAGAGAGCCTGAGTGTCAAAACCAAGCTCCCTCGTGGAAATTATTTACAGATGGTTCTTCTAACGAGTGCCACGCTGGAGCAGGAGTGATATTGATAACGCCGGAAGGGCATCGATTTCACTACGCAATCAGGTTTGACTTCACTGCTTCTAACAACGAGGCCGAGTATGAAGCATTACTCGCTGGGTTGCGGTTAGCCAAGGACATGAATATAAAAGCGCTTGACATCTACAGTGATTCTCAGTTGGCGGTGAATCAAGTCATGGGAGAATACCAGGTGCGAGGTTCAAAGATGGTTGCCTATCTAAACAAAACAAGAGATCTATTGGCTCAGTTCGACAAATACAGCCTCCAGCAAGTACCTCGCGACCAGAATTCCAATGTCGATGCTTTGGCCAAATTAGCAAGTGTGAAGGATGCTGATACTCTAAATATAGTGCCGGTTGAGCGGATATCAAGGCCAAGCATCCAAGCAGAGGAGACCGCTATGGTGATCCAGATGGCGGATACATGGATGACACCATATACAGAGTATCTGACACAAGGCTTATTACCAACAGACAGAACCAAAGCCAGGACCCTTCAGCGACAGGCTGCTAGGTATATCCTGGTCGATGGAATCTTGTACCTAAGGGGATACTCAATGCCACTCCTCAGATGTATCCTAAAAGAAAAGGCAAAAGAATTGATGAAAGAGGTCCACGAAGGCTTTTATGGAGACCACGTTGGGGGGCAAAGCTTGTCAAAAAAGATATTGAGGCAAGGATACTTTTGGCCCACGATGAATGAAGACTCGATGGAGTTTGTGCGGAGGTGCGACAAGTGCCAGAGGTTCTCCAAAATCCCACGAGCAGCCCCCAATGAGCTTAAACAGATGCAAAACCCATGGCCATTTGCAGTTTGGGGCATAGATCTAGTCGGATCTTTGCCCACAGGAAAGGGCGGCGTCAAGTATGTTGTGGTTGCCGTCGACTACTTCACGAAATGGGCCGAAGCCGAGCCACTCGCAACCATAACGACGAAGAAGGTGCTGGATTTTGTGATAAAAAATATTGTTTGTCACTATGGTTTGCCAAGGAAAATCGTCTCGGATAACGACACCAAGTTCGATAGTGATTTATTCATGGATTTTTGCGAACAACATGACATTATCAAGAGCTTTTCTTCAGTCGCTCATCCCCAAGAAAATGGACAAGTCGAAGCAGTCAACAAAATGCTAAGGGGGCGTGGCCAGAACAATTGCCCGAAGTCCTTTGGTCGTACATAACTTCTCACCAAAAAACAACATGCCATACTTCATTCTCTTTAGCTTAGTGATATGAGGCTATGTTGCCTGTTGAGTTATATCCACCTTCGCATCGCAGAATAACGTACAATTAGGGCTCGAATAGCCAACTACTGATGGAATCCATAGACTCGATCGATGAGAAGCGTGAGCAAGCCCAACTCCAAGTAGCTGCGTACCAGCAAAAAGTCACTCGGCATTTCAATTCTAAAGTTTGAGAAAGGAAATTCAGTGTCGGAGATCTGGTACTTCGAAGAGTTTTCGTGAACACCCGCGACCAAGTTGCTGGAGTACTTGGACCTAATTGGGAAGGGCCATACCAAATCGAAGAAGTCCTTCACCCAGGCACCTACAAACTTGCTCGCTTAAACGGAGATCTCGTTCCTCGTTATTGGAATGGAGAACACCTGCGCAAGTACTATCAATAAACAATCCTTCTTAAAGGATTGGCTTGTATTAATTTTACTTTTTACAAGTTATGAAAAAGGGTTGGTCATTTTATGTGACTAATCGCTTTTAAGTGTAAGATCTTTTTGATCACTCGTACAGGCACGTTTTGTCCATCTATTATGAGAAATATAAGGGACTGTGCGCAGCCAGTCATTCTTGCGAATTATTGTATTTTATACAAGTATTTGCTCATTACGTGTGTTGTTTTGCTGTATTACAATTTTAATTATTTTTCTACGAGCAGTATTGTTCAAACAGGTTTTGGTCAAGGCAAGTGACCAAGGACCTAAAGCTCCTCCATCACTTGGGGGGGCATATAAGGTATCTAGTAAGCAAAGCATATCGAAAGGTATGTAAACACATGAGCAAAATAAGTGAAAGCATGCTAGGGTACTTAGAGTATTTTTCAAAATTTTGTATTTTGTTAAATCAAACCAAAGTACTATGCTAAGTTGAGTCATGCAAACAGATGTTATAATAAGATGCAAATATATTATAATATCAAAATGTATCCTTTTACACCACGAGCAGTCACTGCTCAGATGTAATTGTTCAATTAAAAGTAAAAGCTGCCCATGCAGCAATAAATAATCAATTGGAAAATAAGTGTCTTTACACTACTACAAAAACACCTTTTTAGGACACTCACATAAATGCGAGTCCTAAAAAAGTCTCCTGGATCTTTTAGGACTCGCGTTGCGAGTCCTTATATAATTTATTTTAGGACTCGCGGAGAGAGTCCTAAAAACTATGTGTGTCCTAAAAGTTTGAGTTATTTTTTTAAACAAACACCTCCTTGACTTTTTAGGACTTGCATTGCGAGTCCTAAAAACTTATGTGTATCATAAAATTTTAAATTTTAAAAAGTTGGAGTTTTTTAGGACTCGCGTTGCGAGTCCTAAAAGAATGTTTTTAGGACTCGCATTCCGAGTCCTAAAAACATTCTTTGCGAGTCCTAAAAACTTATGTGTATCATAAAATTTTGAATTTTGAAAAATTTCAAATTCCCACCAATTTTTTTTAAGTGTTCTCATTTAATTAATTATTTATTAGGAAATAATCAATAAGAAATAATTATTATGTGTTTGGGAAATAATATTTAACAATATGTTTTTTTTTAACATTTTATTTTTATTTTTTAAATGTTATATCATATACATAATATATACCTAATCCTAATAAGCTAATAGATCTGCCGCCGCCTCCTTCCTTCTTCTTCAGCCTCCTTCCTTCTTCTTCAACAGAAAAACTCAGCCTTCTTCTTCTTCTTCTTCAACAAAAAAACTCAGCTGCCTCCTTCCTTCTTCTTTTTCTTCTTCTTCAACATAAAGAACTCAGCCCTTAGCCACTCATCATCAACAGTTGTGGACGACGACCGACGGTGGCGCAAATCTTCGGGCTGGGTGGTTCTCGGCGATGGCGGCGGATTCAAGCGACGCAAGGGCGAGAACTTTCGGGCTGGGTGGTTCTCGGCAACGACTACGGCTTCGAGCGACGCAGGGGCGACGACTTCAAGCTTCGGCCGACGCATGCTCGGTCTAGGTGGTTCTTCTCGCCGATGGCTTCGGGTGACGTAGGGGCTCATCGGTGCAAGGCTGGGGCTCGACGTCGACGGCGACTGGTGGTTCTCGGCGCCTCCGTCCACCACGGTAGTTATTCAGAAATATTTGTTATATATATATATTGATTTAATATTTTTTCAATATATAAATGTTATTTCTGAATTATATATATATTGATTTAATATTTGTTTAATATATAATGTTATTTCTGAATTATATATATATATTGATTTGAATTTTATTTTGGGTATGCTTTTAGTGTATAGATAATAATTTCAGATTATCAAGTGTATGTTTTTAGTGTATAGATTAATATTTCAGATTCAATTTATTTTATTTTGGGTATGTTTTTAGGGTATATTAATAGTTTTGGTATTTTTGTGTTTCATTTTCAAATTAGTTAATGTTTAACTAATATGTTGTGTTTGTTTCTGGACTGTCTGATTTTGTTTATATGTTGTGTTTGCAGGTTTTTAAAATTTGGGGATGTCCGATTTGCAGTTGATATGCTGCCGGTTTTTCTAAGAAAATTTATGGACTCATGTAGATTTAATTATATAAAATTGTTGTTTATCTTTAGAATTAATTAGAATGGCTGTTAATTGTTGCGTCTCATTGAAAATAATGTACAAATTTTGTTATTTTAATTTATAAGTTTTCAGATTTTTATATAAATGTTTCATTTAAAAAGTTATTTTTAATTTAAAATAAAAATAAATTATTTTTAAAAAACTAAAAATAAAATTTTTCAGGACTAGCAATGTGAGTCCTAAAAATTTAATTAAAGGCACTCAACCAGATTTTTTAGGACTCGCAAAAACATTCTTTTAGGACTCGCTAAAAACTTAATTAAAGGCACTCAATCAGATTTTTTAGGACTCGCATTGCGAGTCCTAAAAAACCTTAGTTTTTAAGGCTCTCAAATAGAGGACTCGCGCCCCGCGAGTCCTAAAAAAATTTTTAGGACTCGCAATGCTAGTCCTAAAAAACCGTTTTTGTAGTAGTGTTACATCACGACCTGTAGGCCGTGTACTTGAAAAATTAAAAGAAAAACAAATTACAGATTACGAGGCTGGTGGATCTTGAGGGGTGTCCTGGTCGACGACATCTGTAGCTTCATTGTCCACCCCGTCCAAGCCAATTGCCAAGGAGATTTTGGGTGAGGCAGGTACCCTTACTCTCTCTTCTTCCGCCAATCGAGCAACGCAGCGCGCTATCTCAACATGCCTAGCGCACTCGGGAAGGTAGCTGAACTCAACCCCTGATTGTGTTTCCAGAAGTCATAAAAACACTTACCCATGGCGTTCTTGTACCTTTCCAAATTGCTGGCGTTGGCTTTTTCAAGCTCCTTGATCCGGCCCTCCAAGGTTTTAGTGTCTTGTCTACTCGCAGCCAATTCCTGCTCGAGCTTTTGAGCCTCGCGATAGTTGATACGGTTAGACTCCTTGAAGTTGTCTTTTTGCTCGATGGCCATATCCAGAGCAGTCTACTTCTCCCTTAGCTCTGCAACCAGTTTATTCTTCTCCTCAAGCACCATCTCAAGTTATTCAGCGTATTTTGCTTCGACAGCTTTGAGATCATCAATGTACCGTTGCTCCAAAGTCTTAGACTGCTCGGTGACGGCACCCAAGCGGAGCCGACCGACAGTAAGGGTTAGAATTGCCTGCGATTAGAGCAAAGGTTAGACTGACTGTAGAGTATAAAAGGGGCTGTCTCCATAGAAAAAGATGACTTACACTGGCAAACTCATTCAATGCGTGGGTTAGGATCTAGCCGACGTCCATTGTCTCCGTCGAAGCCATCGCCTCTCAGCAGCATTCGTGCTTCAAAATTTTTGCGACCCTGTCTTTGACCAATCTTAAGGCGCGACTAGATATGTCCCTCCCTATGGAAGCAGGACCAGCCTGCTGAGTTTGGTTGGTTGAGGCCGGTGGAGACGGTTTCGACCCAGTAAAAGCAGGGGGAGTCGGCTACTCGAGAGGAGAAGGAGGTGGTGTTGCATTGGCTGAGGGTTCGTTTGCCGCGGGGCCTGCAGTACGGGCTTTCTTGGCCTGAGGCATTTTATTGCTTTCCCCGGGATGCCTCTTGCTCGTTTTCTTTTTGTTCGAGGGAGCTTCGGGAGCCTCAGGGGCACTGTATATGTCGAACACGTACTCAGAGTCCATGTCTGCAAGAGAAGCAAATACACGAACAATGAGATAGTATAAATGATTATGTTATGTCAGGTTAAGAAACAAAGAAAATTGTAAGTGAAATACTCGAGCTATCATTACTGGTCGCTACATTATATACTCTACTAGTCTTACACTCACTCTCTGACATGAAGAAGTCTGAATCTAAATTTGGAGCGTACTTAAAATTGTCATCCTCGTCAAATAAGTGATAGGGAATTGGAAAGCTATCTAAGAGTGAGAGATCAATACCGTTCTCATCCGAAGATTCGTTGAGGGGCTCGAGAGGTTCGGTGGCCTTCTTTTTTCCTTTTCCCGTTAGGGTGGGGGGAGCAGTAGCTCGCGGGATGCTAGAGGGTTCCATGATTGTTACTTAAGTGGCCCTCCTCGGAGGGGGTTGTACCACATCTGGGTGCTGCTCGGGAACCTCTCCGCCAGTGGCACTCCCCACCGTTGACTCCCTCACATCCTGATGAGGGGCCAAAAGGCCGACTAGTCTCAGATTGGCCTCCATGACCAGCTATTTGACGCTTTTCTCTATGTTGGTCATGCTGGCCAGGAGGGCTGATCGCATCTCCATGTCTGGAGTAAGGTTTGGTCGCAACCTTGGGCCTGATACGCACTAAATTTCTAAGGAAAATGCAGCAAAAAATTGAAGAAAGATTGACGACTAGTGGTATAAATACCTTACCTCCTTGAGTGAAGACCAAGTTGTTCGCGACCATGTCAGTCGACAGGAAATACTCCTGATGGTACTTCCCCACGTTGGAGATATGAGTGGTGTCAGACAGGAAATTGTGACCTGTCTCCTGGTGACAAAAGTGGAAAAACCCCGTGTTTTCTTGGTTGGGGTTGGATTTCAGGTCAAATAGATAGTTGACCTCATGTGGAGTGGGGACAGGCCATTTTTGTGGCTATAAAGGATATAGAGTGCAGCAAGCATTCTATATCTGTTGGGAGTTATTTGAAAAGGGGCGACCCCGAAGTAATTGGCCACCCCCTGAAAAAAAGGATGAAGAGGCAGGGTCGCTCCTGCCTCAATGTGATACCTCGACCAGGCGCTGAAGGCTCCTCCAGGCAAGTTTGCCCGTTGGTCTTGAGTGGGTTGAACTAATGTCACCCCAGGGAGTCCATATTTTTTGATGTAATTAGCGATCATCCTGATCGTTACCCGGCTGACAGGTGCGATGTACCATTCAACATCTGGTTGAACAGTGTTTTGGGGCTGAGCATGAGTTTGAATATTTGGGTCGGGGATATTCCTTTCCCGACTGCTAGTCGAGGGAATTCCAGCCCAAGGAGTGGGCTGGTTTGAAGGTTTGGAGGATTTCTTTTTCTGGGCTGTGGATTTTACTCTACCCATGGCTGGAAAGTTTTTCTGAGGTCTATTGGGTGGGGTTCGAGAAAAAGGAATCTCTAGCACCAGCTACGACAGATGCTCCTCGTCTTCAAGTAATTGGGCAAGCAAGTCATCGTCGATAGGCTTCTCACCTCCGCAATGATCTTGCATGAAGAGCTGCGAACAGAGAAAGGGGGAAGTGAGAACGTAAAGCCTAAAAATCTGTGTTGAAACTTAGAATAATGTTACTCGCATATAAAAGTGAAGATTTTATACGACCAGTAGCATTCTAGCAAAAACACTAAGTTCTATACGAGCAGTTTGAAAAATAGATTGAAAAGCGAAAGTAAAATGTTTTTCAAGAAAAAGCTTTTTGGACTCTGAAGGGGCGGGAAAAACCTAGTTTTTCAACTAGCCTAAAAGTCAAATTTTTACTTCGATTTTACGCCCTAAACCTACAATCTCGACTACCAAACTTGCTCTTAACCCCTACAAGACATTGTTTCATCACCCTTTCAAGCGTTGGTTAATATTCCCAATCTCCGCAAAACAGTTTCAGTCAAGAACTCATAAATCAGGAATAGAGACAAACAAGTATTGCATGGTATATTAACAAATGAAAGGTTCGAAGAAACATACTTGTATGAAAGATAGAGTGAAGTTCTGAGGCACTAAGTTGATTTGGCTAGGCAAGAGCTTCGTGATCTGTCTGAGTTTCTGGGTTTCCAGAAGTATAGCTCCTGGTTCTTCAATTTCTTAAAGATAAAGTTAAAGTGTAAAAAGTAAAAACTGATTCTGAAGGGTCATTTATATTAGCCGAGGAGCAGTTACCAAGATAATCATAAAGGGTAACTTTCCAAGGCATGGGGAAGTGTGATAGCCATCAGACAAGTTATTGGGAAGCCGAAAAGACTTGATTGGACATGATTTATCACCTTTTTTCGAGAAAGTATGGGCGGCTCTGACAGATTTCGTGGGGTATTCGAAGATTCAATTTCCTAAGTTGACTTATTGCTAGTCGCAATAAATAAACTTGGGGGGATGGCTGCAGATGATGTGGCAAGGATTTCTCACACGTAGTTGACACGTGGCAGAAGTACTGCTCGACTATCGACCAGAACCACATCGCTTCGCCAGGGGTTAATTTTTAGATACGACCAGGCTGGTCGGACAACCTGATTTATTTCCTTCTTAAACTGTAATCTTATAATAATTGCATGGAATATTTCTTCATTATTATCTTGATACGTGATTATTAAGGAAAGATAGGGCACGTTGGCATATGTAACCTTCCTTGAGCCTATAAATATACATGAAATAGCTCAAGGAAGGGACTTTTGATTCCTGAATCTTTTTGCTAAGATAGAGAAAAAGAGAGAGCTATAGTGCAATTATCCATTATTTTATTGTATTTCTTCCAAGGTTTGTGAAACTCAAGAACCCTAGTTCTTTGATCACTGCCATGAGATTCAATCTTAATAATAGCACTAAGTGGACGTAGGTCATTACCATCTTTTGGGGCCGAACCACTATAAATCCTTGGTGTTTTCTTCTCTTCCATTAGATCATCTTTCTTACTTGCCGTTTTATCCTTTGTTGTATATTTGACTCCGTGTCGTTGGCCAAATCGTGGGTCAACACTTCTCTATTTATAGGGAAGGTTACAGAGTCTGTTCCCACATATTTCGAGAAGATATTCTGTATATCAATTTAAAATAATGACATTAAATACTATATCTTCTATATACAAGGAAACGTCCCCTGAAGACCCGAGAATGAATATCAAACTAAATAATATCCCCTTAATGTTGGGGTTTACCAACAATAAATATGTTCACACATACACGATGGGCTATCTTAGGTGACTCATTGAATCTTCGAGATCAGCGACCAGCCTCATGACTGTCAAGACTTACGGACTTGTCACGAACTTGTCATCTTACTCCAAGATCTGCTCAGAGCAGATAAATACTATCGAGGCTATCATAATCAAGCTTGCATTTCTTAAGCTCGGGCTGCTCGATCCGAAGGCACTCGATAACGAAGGTATCCCGATGTCATGCCATTTCGAGCCTAGAAAGAATCCCGGGGTTACGTCTTCGAGATTTCCATATTACTTCGGAGGTTTTACAACTATACCATGCAATGTGTCTCATATATTTCGAGCTCATACTTGACGAATCCAATATTTCGAGGCCATAATTTCTGGTCTCGAAATCTGGGCGTAGCAAAAAATATATATGAAAACATAATTTATGGCCTATGTCACTAAATTATATATGTGGTAAGAGTAATTAAAAATATACAATTAATATTATTTTTAAGGGAATATGCGATTACTGTTGAAATTGAAAAGTTGTAGAAATTATTAGTAGGATTAATGATTATTTTAAGAATTAGAAAATAAACGTATGTGCCATCATACAATTAATATATAATTTATTTTTTGTTACACCCATTTTTTCTCTTGCGTTAATATATCTCCATATTTTTCTTCTATAAGCCCTCATTTT
This sequence comes from Humulus lupulus, assembly GCF_963169125.1. Lineage (NCBI taxonomy): Eukaryota > Viridiplantae > Streptophyta > Magnoliopsida > Rosales > Cannabaceae > Humulus > Humulus lupulus. Next base: position 129,244,530 of record NC_084799.1, read on the forward strand.
CAGTTTTCATCTATCACATAGTTGTATGCAAATGTGTTGATCTTGGCTTGGGCATGATGTCAAGGGCGGTGGGTCATTGGTTTTGGGCATGGCAGAAGAATTTGAGCAATGCTTTTGTTTCTCAAAATGAACAGTTGGCAAGTGCGGGAACAAGACAATAAAAAAGGCACACCATTAGTTTGAATAAGGTTGAGGATTTTGATAGATATGATATGCAGACACAAGGCTATTCTATATAGTAAGATTCAACCACAATGCACATCCCCTATTTGGCGTCTACTTTTTCCTTGGCGGGATATTATTTGTGATTGATCCTTGCTATAAAGATGTTGTGATATGTATCTTTATACTACCTAATGTTGAACAACCAGGTTTTATCCTAATGCTTCCCCTATACGAGAAAGAGCCCATAGAGGGATTTAGAAAGCCATAGAAGATGTAGAGAAAGAGAAGATTTTATTAATTGGAAATTGATGCCCTTCAAATAAGTGTGGAGGAGTATTTATAATCTCCTTCCACTAAAACTATAATAAAGAAAAGTTAAATACACCCTTCCTTAGACTGAGGGGAATCTCTGCTACTCCAGATTTTTTTTTATATTTAATACAAAGAGTTGTCTTTTCAAACGACAGGGAATCTCGGTTGTCTTCAGAAATAACTGCAAACGTCAGGGAATCTCTGATGTCTTCAGGGACTCTGCAAACTTCAGTGTATTTTTTCTGAAACATGTACCTAGGCGAATTTGGTCAACATAGATGGGTGCGTCACATGGGTGGGAGAATCTTCTCAAAGGTCAGATGGATTTATTTAATGATGGGTTCATGACTGGGGCTAAGATTCATGCAGGTGTCATCACTGCCATCTTCATCAGACATACTTGGTCCTCCACGTGTTGGTCTTTTCATGATTGATAATCCCCTCATTATTTCTTCATCAAGCTCTCTTAATGATGTCATTAGTGGATATGAGCACAAGGTATCTGGTTGTTGTGAGTCTTGGAAGATCGAATCATTATAATCAACCTCATTTTCGGAGTAATGTTGATTGTAATAATCCATATATTTTTCCATCTTTAGTGAGTATTCTGCCGGATACTGTTCCCAAGGTGTGTCATCTTCTAGTCGTGGCCATATTTCTTCAGGAATTATGCCATTTGTACTAAACAACAGTTTCTCCAGCTGTCTATGTTCGGGGTTCCCGATTACAACCATTGGGTTTTCCCTGGATTTGTATACTTGGACATTTGATGTAAATGACAGACTTTGGTTGACATTTAGCTTTAGTAACAAGATGGTGTAGCACTTTTTTGGGTTTGCCACGTTTTCATCAGATGGGTAAGAGAAACCAACTGGTCTATTGTTGCGAACATTTTCCCATTGTTGGGTGAGAAGATCATTCCAATCAGATAGTGGCTTGAACCATTGTAACATTTCCATGGGATGTTGGTATGCAGGGTGGAGGTCAGGCCTTTGCATGTAGCTACGAACCGATGTTCGGAGAACTATGGTATGAACCTCAATAACAATAGTGTAGGAGCTCATTAAGTACCAAAACATGTGGGTGATCTTTTTTGGCATGAAAATGGTATTCTCCATGTGAAAGAGTTTGGCAAATGGGTACTTTGGATGGAAGCCTAACTCTTTTGCCATCGATTTTCCATGACCTCTGATAAGGGTAGATTGGATATCTAGGGAATTTTGGATGGCCTTTATTTTTGGGGTTTTGTTGTTGATAACCTTTTGAGCATCTCTTGGAAATGTAGAGATGACTGCTACCGGGTTTTCCATGAAAACTAGAGGGATGGGTTGTTTAGTTTCTTGGGAGATCATATTTATAGTGCTCCGGGTTGGCCTTAACAAGAAATCTGGGATGGTGTTTGATTTTCCTTTGATGTGTTTGACCTGAAAGGTGTAGCGAGAGAACTACGTGGCTAGTCAGAGGACCTGGGCATTGATAGCTTTGTTTTGTTTGAATGTGAGCATTCCTTCAAAGGATGAGAAATCTGTTTCTACCAAGAAATTATGACCGATGAGGTGGAATTAAAATTTCATGATTGCCATTTTGACCGCCAGGATTTCTTTTAGAGTAGAATGGTAGTGGAGTTGGGAATCTTTGATTGCTCCACTCTTGTATCCACACTCCTTTCATTTGTTGTTGGTGTCTTCTTCTAATAGGACCGGTCCCCAATTTTTGTCGCTAGCGTCAGTCTGCAGGATTCTTTTTCCATCTGATGGAATCTATAGTGGTGGTAAAATTTTCATTAACTCTTTCAGGTTTTTCACCGCTTCCGTTTGTTCTTTAGCCCAAGGTGGAGAGTCTTTTTGAATCATCTTGGTTAATGGGCTTGTGAAGCCTGACAGGTGGGGCACAGAGTCTTTGAGGTAGTTCATGATCCCTAGAAACTGTTGGACTTAGGTCTTTGTTAGGCCTTCATTGGGGAATTTTTGAAGTTCTTGGGCTACGTGAGGTTGGGCTTCGTACATACCATCGTGCAACTTCATCCCTAGGAACACAATTTTGGGCTGGCCCAAGACCATTTTATTTTCTGATAACATAATCCCATACTTTTCGGTGATATCTGTCAGAAGATTCGTATGAGACCTTTTATCTGGGGAAAAAAGTAGGATATCATCAATGTAGATAAGGGCCTGGTTTAAGATTGGCTTGCATATCTTGCTCATGACTTTTTGGAAGAGGGATGGGGCTGCTTTGAGCCCAAATGGCATTACAGTCCATTGGAAATGATGGTTTGGGATATGTTGACCATCAATTTGGTCAACGACATAGAGTCAAGTAAAACGACAAAAAACAAGACGAATTCAAGATCAAAAGATAAATGACACCAAAGATTTATAGTGGTTCGGCCCCAGTGATGGTAATAACTCCACTTAGTGTTCTTATTGAAGTAGAATCCCAAAAACTGTGATCAATGAACTAGGGTTCACGAGTTTCACAAGCTTCGAGATGAATACAAATTTGGCGGATAAAAACACTATAATTCTCTCTATCAAAATTCTCCAAAAGAAAAGTCCTCACTCTAGAGCTCTTTGAGTCTTATTTATAGACTCAAGGAGTTTTACATGGGCCGATGGGCCTTAATTACATTTAATATAGGTGTATCTAAATAAAAATGGAAATCAAAATTATTACATACATGCGAAATTACATATCTGTAAGAAATATCTGAAATACTGGGACCAGACTGGTTGCTCATAAAATATGTTGTCTGCTGAGTGAACTGTCTTCTGGTCGATGGTTGAACAGATCATCTCACTAAAATGGTCACGTGTATACCACATGCTTGTTAATTCTATCACGCCATTAGGTAAATCTTTTTTGGGTAAACATTTTCACCCTAAGTTTTTTTTACTGCAACCAACATATAATAAACTTAATCAACCAAATTTTTGTCTGACATGTCATGTCTGTCAGCGCCTTTTCGAAAAAGTAAATAATTATGATTGTTGCAGTTTCCCAAAATAATTTTGACAGCTTCCACACTTTCCCACGCATTGAAAACTTACCCTCATCATTGCCTCTTTTACTGTGTCGCGATCAGTATAAATAAATTACTTTTTTCATTTTTTTACCTTTTACCAAACCTTCCTCTCTCAAGAACTCAGAAGAAAATCCTCAAGAGAAGCCCAGAAAATTTCGGTGATCCGAGGCGTGTCCAACCAACCTTGAGCAATAAAACCCATGACTTCTATACAATCTGCAATCAAAGTAAGTTTTCGAACTCCTTGACTCTATTTTCGGAGTCGAAATTTTTTTCTGAAAAAACTTTTCATTATCGCTTTTTAATCTATTTTTCCAAACTGCTCGCATACTTTTAGTGTTTACGTTTGGATACTGCTGGTCGTATAAAATCTTAGCTTTTATACACGAGCAACGTTATCCCAATGTTTCCTCTTCTTCTATTTGTTGGTCGTAGATTCTCATCTCCCCTTTCCTGTTCTCAGATTTTCATGCAAGATCCTTGGGGAGGTGAGAGGCCAATTGACGGCGATCTTCTCGCGCTGCTGTTCGAGGATCAAGATCAACTGTCACTGTCATTTTCGAAAGTCCCATTTTCACAGCAAAACCCATCGAACGGTCAACCAAACATGGGTCGTGTGAAATACACTGCCCATAGAAAGATGAAAACAACTAGCTCTCCTTCTAACCAGCCTGCCCCTTGCGCCAAGGACCCTTCAACTAACCCTCAGCCTATAAATACTGCACCACCAGAAATCCAACCTAAAGCCTGGCCTCGCGACGGCCTTAGGGAAGATATTGACTAGTATGTTGCGCCTCCTAGCATCATATCGGTGAGGATGGTGAACAATTATCTCAAGAAGTACGGTCTTCCTGGGATAACCCTAGTCAAACCTTCACCCAACTAGAGGGCAACGTGCCTGGAGGCGCCTTCAATGCCTAGTCAAGGTACCATATCGAGGCAGGGCAATCTTGCCTCTGCGCGAATTCTTTCAAGGGGTGGCCAATTACTTCGAGGTTTTCCCTTTTCAAATCACCCCAAATAGATATAGATTATTATCAGCACTCTAAATCCTTTACAACCATAAAAAATGGCCTGTGCCTACACCGCATGAGATCAACTACCTGTTCGATCTCAAGTCCAATCCCAACCACAACAACACGAGGTTCTTCCATTTCTACCACCAATATTCAGCTCTTACATATTTGAGCGACATCACCTACAAATCCAACGTTGGAAAGTAATTTCAGGAGTACTTTCTTACGACAGACCTAGTCGCCAATAACTTGGCTTTCACTCGAGGAGGTAAATTTCTCGATAACTGGTTTTTTACTTTCTACTAGTTTGTTTTTCATCTCCATTCTTAAAACCTTGATGTTACGTCTAGGTCCATGGTATCGACCAGACCCCACTCCAGAAATGGAGATAAGGGCCACAGCCCTGGCTTGCCTGACGGATATCGAGAAGAACGTCAAGGAGCTGGTCACAGAATGCAATCTGAGGTTGGTCAGCCTCTTGGCAGCTCATCAGGAAGTGAGGGAGTCCACTGCAGGGAGTGCTACTGGAGGTGAAATCCCTGAGAAACAACATGATGTGTCACAACCCCCGAGACGACGGACAACAGGAGTAACCATCCGGGAACCCTCTAGCAACCCTCAGGCTGCTGCTGCCCCTGCCCAACATGGGAAGGGCAAGCAAAAACTTCTAGAGTACATCGAGTTTGTACTCGAGTCTTCCGATGAGAACGATACTGACTTCTTACTTTTAGATAACTCGCCCATCCCCTGTCATTTATTTGACAGGGATGACAACTTTAGATTTGCAATCAGCAGTTTAAATTCAGACTTCTTCGAGGCAGAGAATGAGTGTAGCAGTAGCAGTAATTCTATAAATAATGTATCGACCAATAATAAAAGCTTGGGTATATCACCACTACTACAAAAAAGGCCTTTCTCTGCGGTTTTTTTACTTAATACACTGCGGTTTTCGAGAGTATTGAAAAGCGCAGTGTATTCGACCGCAGAGAAAAGTGTTACACAAACCGCGGAGAAAAGCTACACTTTTCTCTACGGTTGTAGTAAGCCAACCGCGGAGAAAAGAGAGCTTTCTCTAAAAGCTCTCTTTTCTCCGCAGTTTGCTTATTACAACCGCAGAGAAAGCTCTCTTTTCTCTGCGGTTAGCTTACTACAACCGCAGAGAAAATTGCTTAATAAAAAAAAAATTCAATTTCGGTTGATAACCCAGCATTTTCAATTTTAATTATAAATAATTATTTTCAATAGTATAACTAATTTGTTAAATTGTTATATATATGTTGACGGTAAGATCTCGTCAACTAAGTTGAGTTGGGAAAATTATCAAGTCAAGGTCTCTAATGGAAAAGCTGTAGAAACTTAAACAATCACTCAAGAACAATGATAGAACAATAATGGAGAATTCAGTCTTTCATTCACACTCAAGCCTTTGCTACAGTAAAATTTCCAACCCCCTTTCAGGTGGTCTTAGAGTTCATTTTATAGTAGGCTCTAATGGCCTTAGGTACATAGTGGTCCAGGAGACCATGGGGTACATAAGTACTATGTCAGGGGAGTGGCTTCAGAGGCTGTGGTCGTACATCCAGCACAGGAGCAGGTGTCAGGAGAATGCCTCCACTACTTGTCTGTACCCATGTCTGATGAGTGGTGGCAGGCGTAGTGGTGCAGGAGGTAGTGGTGTCGGCTCTGACCTTTGGCCGTAGACTTACGGACCATGACTCTTACCCCAGCAGTCTCACTGGCACTGGTATCCGTACTCAGTACTAGGTCGTACAAGTATGTCCCATTCGACCCGTACTGGAGCCTCTAAGCATTGGTGTCTCAGGGTATGAGGAAGGGGACCCTTGGAAGGCTTATTGATGGCGCGGCTCTCTTGGCTGCTCATGAGGCTGAGTGTGCTGCGGATGTGACCCCCATGAGGCCATGGGCGAGGCCACCACGGGGCCTATTTGGTGAGGCCCCCTCGTGGGCATGGGCGAGGCCACCACGGGGCCTATTTGGCGAGGTCCCTCCGTGGGCATGGGCGAGGCCACCATGGGGCCTATTTGGCGAGGCCCCTCCGTGGGCATGGGCGAGGCCACCACGGGGCCTATTTGGCGAGGCCCCTCCGTGGGCATGGGCGAGGCCACCACGGGGCCTATTTGGCGAGGCCCCTCTGTGGGCATGGGCAAGACCACGGGGCCTATTGGGCGAGGCCCCTCCGTGGGCATGGGCGAGGCCACCACGGGGCCTATTTGGCGAGGCCCCTCTGTGGGCATGGGCGAGGCCACCACGGGGCCTATTGGGCGAGGCCCCTCCGTGGGCATGGGCGAGGCCACCACGGGGCCTATTTGGGGGCGAGGCCCCTCCGTGGGCATGGGCGAGGCCACCACGGGGCCTATTGGGCGAGGCCCCTCCGTGGGCATGGGCGAGGCCACCACGGGGCCTATTGGGCGAGGCCCCTCCGTGGGCATGGGCGAGGCCACCACGGGGCCTATTTGGCGAGGCCCCTCCGTGGGCATGGGCGAGGCCACCACGGGGCCTATTTGGCGAGGCCCCTCCGTGGGCATGGGCGAGGCCACCACGGGGCCTATTTGGCGAGGCCCCTCCATGGGCATGGGCGAGGCCACTCTTGGACCATGAGCACCGAGGTACGGCCGAGTGACGCCATGGAGATGCGCGCGCGGTGGCCGAGCGACGCCAGGGAGACGCATGCGCGGTGGCCGAGCGACGCCAGGTGGTGCGCGCGCGAGGAGGGCCTCGCGCCTGGGGCACGGCCGAGCGAGACCACTTGGTGCGTGCGGGCGTGGCCAAGCGAGGCCACCTGGTGTCCGAGCGTGGCCGAGTGAGGCCATGGCTTCTATGTCGTGTAAATGGGGGCTTCATGGCATCGATCTCATATTTTCCCTTGATGAGATTTTGAGCATCAACACTTCCCCCCCAGTCTAGGAGAGTACCTTTAGGTGCTCTTGTAGACTAATCACCTTAGTTCTTATAAGTAGGCCTTCATGCGTGGCTTAATATTTTCACCTTACTTCCTTGGCTTAGTGGTTTAGAGAACCCTTCCTTCAAGAGATAAGGGGTTCAATCCTTCATTACCTCACTTTTTCCATAGTTTTTTTTTTTTTTTTTTTTTTAAGTATGGGCTAATTTCTTGGGGTATCTATTTGGAGACTAATACATCCTTTTAGTCTATTTTTGCAGGCCAATATTGTGGCTCTACAGTTTCCCGACTCGTCTAGCAACCTCTCTGCGTCTACTGCTGAGAGGGACTGCCTTACAGCCCGGGTCCCGGAGCTTGAGAAAGAGCTTGAGAAAACCCAATCTGAGCTAAAGAAGGTTCGGGCCGAACTTGCCACCTCATCGAGGAGGAAGCAGAAGGCAGTTTCCAAGGCCAAGGAGCTGAAGGACCAAGTTGCCATCCTGAAGAGCGAACTCCAAGCGACCAAGGATATCGTGACGGTGTCGCAGGAGAGGGTTACTTATTTAGAGGCCGAAGTCGAGTCTATCAGGGTTGAACTCCAGACTGCAAGGGCCGAAGTTGAGGTTACCAGGACCCCTTGCAGGAGAGAAGTGCTTCCTTGGAGGCAGAGAAGACTGTCATTGAGTACTGGTCCATAGACAGCGCCCTTTACAACGTATGGAGGCAGAATCCCAATTTTGATTTCTCTTCTTTTGGTGAGCATGCCGTCGCTCGAGCGGCCATGTGGAGTGTCTCTTATTCTACTGCATTCGAGGCCCTTTTGAGCCTGTATGATGGGGTTTGGTTGGTTCCCCTCTTTTATTTACCAGGTTGGAGGTCCTTGGGAGCCCATGTGAAAGGGTTCACTGGGACCTCTTTTGGTGCCCCTTGATTACTCTTATAAGGATATTTTGACCCCTTGGGTCCTAGCTATCCTGTTATATATTCTTGCGCGCGCTTATTATTTTTTGCGAGAAGCGTCCCTCTCGTCATTATGCATAGTACTATTTCTGCAAGGGTCTCTTTTAGGACCCTTTTTGGCTAGACGGCTTGGTGGCCGCTCTAGGCTTATTAGTGTTGTCACTATATATTTTTCTTTCGTAAGACCTTTTGGCTTCCTTGATGTTCACAAGGGTAGCTAATCCTTGTAAACCCAAGGGATGCCTTGCAAGGTCCTCTCCCTGTTTTCTGTATTTAAGGACTTCGCCTAAGGCCCCGATATAAGGGGTCCTTCTAGGACCTCCCATTAAAGGGTCCTTTTTAGGGCCATGGTCCCTTTTGGGTCCTCCTGATGGAGGGCCCTTTTTAGGATCCTCCTGGTGCATAGGATCCTTTTTAGGATCTCGGTGCAAGGGGTCCTTCTTTGGGTTCTCCTGCTTGTTGCTTACTTTGTCTTCACGGGCCACTTCCTCCTGATGGAGGGCCCTTTTTAAGATCCCCTATTAGAGGGTCTTTTTTAGGAGTCTCCTTTTTAGGAGGGCGAGGGGTCCTTTTTAGGATCCTCCGTTAGAGGGCCCTTTTCAGGTTCCCCTTGCTAGCTGCATGTTATTGCCTCCTGCCCTACCCCCCAAGTGTTTGGTGAAATTTATTTTGGCTGACACTTTGGCTGATGCCCGTGTAGCGAAGAAAAATAACACATGAAGTTGCAAACAGTTTCATTCATAACACGCGGTTTACAACTGACCCTGTAAATAAAAAAGGGGGATACATCTAACTAGGAGGTTACCTAGGTAGCCTCTTTGATTCTTACTTGCTTAAGCTAAAACAACGAAGAACAAACTAAACATAGGATTCTTTTGGCCCTGAGAGCTGAAGCCTTGCTGGTAGTACTTCTTGAGAGGCTTCGTAACCCGTGGGTCCAATCTTGTGCGGATCTAACTTGTGTGGATCGCTCCTTCATACACAGCCATTTTCATTGGTATAGATGGTTTGGTGGCTGCGCGGAGGGACATGTTATAGCATTCCTTCGCTTCCTTCTACTCCCCTTTCACGCATGCTACTCCCCTAGGGGTTGGGAATTTCATAGCTAGGTGATACACAGAAGTTATCGCCTTTAATTCTCTCAGAGAGGGTCTCCCTAATACCGCATTGAAGGTTGAGGTGCACTCCACCACGACAAAGTTAGCCATTATGGTGGTTTGCTTGGGTTGCTTCCCCATGGTGAGGGCTAATTCGATTGTCCCTAGGGGTTGCATCGAATCTCCCGTAAACCCATACAAAGTCGTAGCGGAAGGTTTTAGGTGACGGATGCTCAACCCTATCTTCTTCAGCGCTGGTCGATACAAAATGTCCACAGAGCTCCCGTTATCCACCATGACTCGACGTACCCTCATGTTAGCAAGCTGGGTGGTTAGCACCAGGGGGTCATCATGAGGGAAACGCACCCCCTGTGCATCTTCTTCAGTGAAAGTTATTGAGCCATTCTCGCCTTTGAAGCTCTTCGGGGGGCACTGCTCCAAACTTAAAACACAAGGTGGTGGACTTCGTCTGGCCTTCTTGGCGTACTTGTCTCGCCCCTTCCTTGAATCGCCTCCGACTCCTGGTCCTCCAAAGATGGTCCTGACCTCTCCATGCACTTCTGGGGCCACCCCTCGTGCCCGCGGAGGGGACTCTCCTTCTTGTGGCCTTTGGTTCTCCTTGCGCACATATCTGCCCAAATGTCCCCGGCGGATGAGCTCCTCGATTTCCACCTTCAAATGGCTGCACTCCACGGTGGTGTGGCCGATATCCTTGTGATATTGGCAATACTTTCCTGGGTCTCTTTTAGACCGATCCTTATTTATTGGCGGGGGCCTTTTAAAAGGGACCTGGTTTTCGTTCGTAACGAAAATATCCTCTCTCGCATGGGTGAGGCCTGTGTAAAAAGTGTAGGGGCTCTGTATGCGCTCGCCAGAGCGTTGGTGCTTCCAGGGATGATCGTCCCTCGTTCCCTCATATACACCCTTCTCCTTGGCACGATTTTGGTTTTCCTGGGCGGAAGGTTTCGGGGGCGATGGGCCTTTTCCAGCTTTAAGGTTTTCGTGACCATCCTCCACGCGAATGTACTTTTGTTCCCGCTCGTAGAAATCATCCACGTCCGTGACCTCTCTCTTGATCATGTTATCCCATAACTTGCTCCCTGGGCGTACTCCAGCGGTGATGGCCATTTTCAGCTCTCGGCGGGTCAGGCTCCCTACCTTAGCCGCCTCCATATTGAACCGGTGGATATAGCTCTTCAAACTCTCATTTTCTCCTTGTTTCACATTGGCGAGGCTGGTGCCTGGCATTGTGTAATCTCGCATGGCGTGGTGCTGCTGGAGGAATTCATCAGAAATTTGCTGCCAAGATCGGATGGACCCCAGTCTAAGCCTCCTGAACCATTTGTAGGCAGGTCCTCTTAAGGTGACAGCGAAGCAATGACATCGCGCCCCGCAGCCAATTCCCCTCAGCTTCATTAGGTCATTAAATGTATCTAGATGATATTTTGGATCCGTGTCTCCTTCGTAGGGGGTCATGTGGGGCTCTTTAAATTTGGCAGGGAGCCTGATGGCCTGGATCTCCCTGACAAAGGGTGACTCATGGTCGAATTCTTCCTCAAAGACCTGGCCACCTGATGCGGTGACGATCTTGCTTCGCAGGCTCCTCATCTCCGTGTCCAGGTCCTGCCTCCTCTTGCTTAGAGTGTCCCTCAGAGCGGACGGGCTAAGATCCGCCTTTCCCTTGCCTTCTCGAGGTGCCACAGGGGGCGTGGTCCCTTTGCCCGCCCTCTTTTTATTGAGCTCCTCCTATAAGTCTGAGGGTGCTCTTTTAGAGGTGACCTCGTCCTCATTGCGAGGGGCAGCGTTGGTCCTCGGCGTTGGTTTCTGGGCCTGCTTAGGAAGTTCAGGGTGCTCACGTTGCTTCGCTCGGGGGGTGTTACTGGTTGAGTGTCGGGTCCTCCCATCATCTACTGGTACAGTGGTTTCCACCCCATCCTTGCCCTTCTCCTTCCTCTTAGGTAAGGTCACGCTCGACTTACCCTGCAACAGGCCATTCACGACCTCTTGCATGTTCTCCAAGGTGGTTTCCAACCTTTGGTTCTTACGGTGGAGCTCACGTATTTCCTCTTCATAAAACCGATATTTCGAACTCGAGCTCACGGAATGGACCCGGGGGTGCTTATCATGCCTACGGGCAGAAGGGCCCGGGTCCTGCCGGCCGGAGTTCGGTACCTGCGGTGGTTTTGGAGGAGGGAACTCATTAGCATTTCCCGGTTGTGCTCTTGGAGGACTTTCTCCAGGTGGAGTAGCCGGTGACGAGGCCACTCTATCACCTCCGTGAACCTCAGGGTCCTTCGGGGGCTCCATGTCTCTGGGTGGAGGAGCATCCTTCATGGGGGCCTTTAGCTGGACTTCGTTCAGGTGAACCTCTACCTCTCGTGGCTCCCTCAGCCGCTTTGAACGTCTTGGCATTTTCTTCTTGCCGAAAACAATGGTGGAACAGTAGCTTGAAACTAACGTTCCCACAGACGGCGCCAAACTGTTGACGGTAAGATCTCGTCAACTAAGTTGAGTTGGGAAGATTATCAAGTCAAGGTCTCTAATGGAAAAGCTGTAGAAACTTAAACAATCACTCAAGAATAATGATAGAACAATAATGGAGAATTCAGTCTTTCATTCACACTCAAGCCTTTGCTACAGTAAAATTTCCAACCCCCTTTCAGGTGGTCTTAGAGTTCATTTTATAGTAGGCTCTAATGGCCTTAGGTACATAGTGGTCCAGGAGACCATGGGGTACATAAGTACTATGTCAGGGGAGTGGCTTCAGAGGCTGTGGTCGTACATCCAGCATAGGAGCAGGTGTCAGGAGAATGCCTCCACTACTTGTCTGTACCCATGTCTGATGAGTGGTGGCAGGCGTAGTGGTGCAGGAGGTAGTGGTGTCGGCTCTGACCTTTGGCCGTAGACTTACGGACCATGACTCTTACCCCAGCAGTCTCACTGGTACTGGTATCCGTACTCAGTACTAGGTCGTACAAGTATGTCCCATTCGACCCGTACTGGAGCCTCTAAGCATTGGTGTCTCAGGGTATGAGGAAGGGGACCCTTGGAAGGCTTACTGATGGCGCGGCTCTCTTGGCTGCTCATGAGGCTGAGTGTGCTGCAGATGTGACCCCCATGAGGCCATGGGCGAGGCCACCACGGGGCCTATTTGGTGAGGCCCCCCCGTGGGCATGGGCGAGGCCACCACGAGGCCTATTTGGCGAGGTCCCTCCGTGGGCATGGGCGAGGCCACCATGGGGCCTATTTGGCGAGGCCCCTCCATGGGCATGGGCGAGGCCACCACGGGGCCTATTGGGCGAGGCCCCTCTGTGGGCATGGGCGAGGCCACCACGAGGCCTATTGGGTGAGGCCCCTCCGTGGGCATGGGTGAGGCCACCACGGGGCCTATTTGGCGAGGCCCCTCCGTGGGCATGGGCGAGGCTACCACGGGGCCTATTGGGTGAGGCCCCTCTGTGGGTATGGGCGAGGCCACCACGGGGCCTATTTGGCGAGGCCCCTCCGTGGGCATGGGCGAGGCCATCACGGGGCCTATTTGGCGAGGCCCCTCCGTGGGCATGGGCGAGGCCACCACGGGGCCTATTGGGCGAGGCCCCTCCGTGGGCATGGGCGAGGCCACCACGGGGCCTATTTGGCGAGGCCCCTCCGTGGGCATGGGCGAGGCCACCACGGGGCCTATTTGGCGAGGCCCCTCCGTGGGCATGGGCGAGGCCACCACGGAGCCTATTTGGCGAGGCCCCTCCATGGGCATGGGCGAGGCCACTCTTGGATCATGAGCGCCGAGGTACGGCCGAGCGATGCCATGGAGATGCGCGCGTGGTGGCCGAGCGACGCCAGGGAGACGCGTGCGCGGTGGCCGAGCGATGCCAGGTGGTGCGCGCAAGAGGAGGGCCTCGCGCCTGGGGCATGGCCGAGCGAGGCCACTTGGTGCGTGCAGGCGTGGCCGAGAGAGGCCACCTGGTGTCCGAGCGTGGCCGAGCGAGGCCATGGCTTCTATGTCATGTAAATGGGGGCTTCATGGCATCGATCTCATATTTTCCCTTGGTGAGATTTTGAGCATCAACAATATACATTTCATATATAATACAAAATAATTGGCTAGTAATGAATCAAAGACTTTAATCATTCTAACCAATATAAGTTAACACTTTAATCTTACATACATACAAAAATTTAGATTTCATAAACAAATGGCATTAATCTAGCTAACCAATCACTTTGTAGTGGTAGTAGATCCTCTTTGACATTGAATTGCTTTTTGTCAAACCACTGCAAAATTGAAAAGTTAATATAGATTAGATAATGAAATACTATATCTAGTTTTTCTTAAGCAAAGAAGAGTTTAAAATATAACATATTTTCTTCTTGATAACTTCTGTTGGATTCGGTGCATTTACAAGATCATAAATGTATCTTAGTACATAATAACCACATTCATGACTTTCAAGTTGTTTTGGACAAGAACCTCTCACCAATTTTGTAAATGTGCCGATGTATTCATTTTCCAAACATTGTGCGTATGCTCTACAAAAATTAAAATTAATTAAATACATATTATGCTCTCAACTTTTAAAAATTAATAATGCATACATTACAATTGAAGAACTTACTTTTCCATAACCTTCGTAATTATTGGTGGAGATTTATGATTTTTTAAAGGGTCCAAAATTATGGTCATCCCCCGCATCATCACGAGCACCAACATCCAATGTTGACTAAAATAATAATAAAATATGATTATTATAAAATTAAAATTCAACCATAGTAGTGATAATGTTTAAGTAGTTCGTTCTTACTCAACAATCCAAGGAATGAAATATATTTGGCCTCGTCTATCCATAGTCATCATCCATTTGGCTATAAGATCCATCGTATAGTTTTTACTTTCATCATTGCCAATAGAAAGATGTTCGGTGTCAAAAAATTTATATAATTGTCGTGAATTTGGGTGCATGATTTCCCAAATGCATCTGTAGAGAATCAATCATTCATATTACATTTTCAAATAATAAATTAATATCGTCAAAAAAAATTGGGCAGAGTTTCCTCTGTTTCTATAGCATATCCAAAATTATTAGAACCTATAAATTCAATTCAGACAAAGCATACAACAAACAACATGCATGTTCTCAACCATAAGCCACCGCAGCACACAAAATTCGCAGAACCTACTTCACTAAGACACGCATGTTCTCAACCTTCTGTTATCTCCGCAGCACACAATTTCATCTCAGAACTTACTTCACTACGGATGAATATCTAATATATTCAAACTCCTCTAATAGTTTGTAATGACATAACGGATTGATACATACCTCATACCAAACAGCATAGTTGAGGATCCAATATTATCCATGGAGGCTGCTTGATAAACGTCTTCCGAAGTGATGAAGATAGCCTCACGTTCTCCTATAAACTCTGGGTCAATGGGAACTTGTACAACCCCATCTATTCCTTTATTGGAATAATACTCCTTCACTATAAATTTTAGACTCAGATCAATTTTGTCCCATTGGTTATCTGTTAACCAATTTGAAGGTTCTGGTTGAGGTATTTCAGCGGGGATGACTACGTGAGATCCAACTGATGATAAATGTGGGCTTGGTGATAGGGATTTGTGATTAGATGAAGATGGACCCTACATAATAGCATTAAACATATCAGTATAGTGTACCCATTTAAAAATAAAATTTAAATATCTAAGCAAATAATTTTATACCTGACAAGCCACAATTAAATTTTTTGGCCAAGGCAGGAATGTGTCTCGTGCGTCCCCAACATATCGTACGTTACCAAAGGGAATAGGGATCTCAGCTTCTTCTTGTAAGACATCTATAAGCCAAACCCTCGCAATTGAATCATCAAGTACATTTCCATGGATGGTAATTTGGCTACCCATGTTTGGTACAATGAGTACACCCTTAGCCACCACATTGTCAATATTATCAGAACACAAATAAACTTCATAGCTCGGTGGTGGCGGAGACTCATAAATTGATGATCCATCATCTTCATCAAAAGGATAGTCTTTGGTTTGATGAAAATGATCATCTGCGTTGGGGGCAGGTCGATAGACATCATCACTTGTATTCTCATAATATTGTCCCTCATCAAATTGCCCTTCATCGTAGTATCCACACTCATCGTTTTCCTCATTATATTCTTCATTTTGAGCTAATTCCTCTTCTGTGCTAAATTTATGTCTTTTTAGCTCTTCAATCTCAGTTTTTAATCGAGCAATCTCCTCTCTTGCAGTCATTGTTTTATGTTTTTTTCCAAACATTTTGGAAACGGTCGCAGTGAACCTACAAAAAAAAATCAATAAAGTCCATTAATAAACCAATCTAAATAATTCTTAAAAGAAAACAACTATTATAAATTATCATACCCGCCAGCTCGAACACGACCTGGGTGTTCTGGTGTCCCTAGTGCTTGAGTCAAGATGTCATCTCGACCCTGAGCTGTAATTTCGCCACGAATCAATTTTTCTTTGACGTCCTCCTACTCAAGATATTATTTGGTTAAATTAGTTTATATAAATAAAAACAATATATTGATTCTGAAACCTTAGAAAACTTACTATCTTTTTGGCAATTTGTCGGTCTAGCTCTGTCACAAGAACTTTTTTTTTTTCACGCGATCTAAGCCAAACTTGATACCTCTCTGGATTTTGAATATTTCGTTCTTTTTTCTGCATTGTACAAGATAATTATAGTTATATGTTGCGATAATATCAACCATTATTTAAACTATAATATCAAATATACTTACCAAATCTTCTCTTATATTAGCCATTCCTCTACGAGAGGATCGATGCCTTGACTTCATTAGTAATGCACGTTTTTTTTGTTCTTGATGCACTATTTGAAACTCTGGACTTAGACGACTAGTTACAAATTGTAACCATTCTCTCTCGTCAATTATATCGCTATACCTCTTTGGGGGAAATTTGAGTTCTTCCATCATACCCATTTCAGCCAAAGGTTTGATGTACTTGGTAGTGAGTTCACTTTTAAAATCTCTCATTATTTGACCAACTTTTTTCAAAATCTCACGTTTGAAGGTTTGAGGAATGTTGTGACCACCCTGAGAATATAATTAAGAAAAGTAATTATTAAATTTAGATATCACACATAAATAAATAAATATCATAATGATAATTTCTTACAATGATATCCTCCCATAGACCATCTTTCAAATCTTGTGGGACCTTCCTCCAATCACCTGAGTTGATAGAAATTGTGGCTCGTACTCTAGATCCAAGATATGATATCATGTTTGTATACACATCACCTATTGGTTGTCCCAAATCGTTCCATTGAAGATTTTTCTTGATTCCTTTGGCTTTTTGTTGGGTCATGTAACTCATTCTTGTTTTACCACGACCTTGTTGTTTCTCTTTGTCATCTCTTTTATCCGCCATCTGCATCACACAAATTACAAGTGTTACTGCATTATACAAATAAATAATCACAAGTGTTAATGCATTATTCAAATAAATAATCACAAGTATTAATGAATTATATAACTTACTAAACATGTTTTCTTCTTTTTCTTATTTTATTTCTAGTCGATTCACAATCGACCCATATTCCTTCTTCGATGTCGGTTCTAAGATAATCACGATCATCGCTATCGCTTTCATTATCATGTTCCTGAATATTCTCAACTTGTTCATGTATCGGTTGTCCAACAATGAAACAGTCATGATATAAATCATAATTTTCATCGTACTCTTCTTTTTCTGAGAACTTCCGCTCGGGAACTGATAAAACAATGGACCATTTATCATTAACCGGATCAAGAATGTAAAACACTTGTTTCGCTTGGGAATCCATGATAAAAGGATCGTTCTTGCTTCCCTTCTTGCTTAAATCAACCAGAGTGAATCCAAGTTCGTCAGTTTTAACTCCAGTATTGTTGTCTACCCAAGAACATTTAAGAAGAGGAATACGAAATAATGAATAATCTAGCTCCCATATTTCTTCAACAACCCCGTAGTATGTCATTGTGCCTGAAATCGGGTTATTATCTTTTGCACTGGCAAAATGCATAGCTTCTGCGACTACACTTACTCCACTATTTTGAACCAGCCGAGCATCATCTCTTGACTTAGTATGAAATCGTTTCCCTTCAACAATGTAAGCTTGATGCTTTATTACATCAATGCTTGCTCCAAGAGATATGTGCTTCAACTCAGTCGACAGTCCATGATTTTTTTCTCCCAACTTCGTCAAAATTGTATTCTTCAGCCACTGGCAAAACGTTTAATTATGCTCATCTATAACCCATTTTTGTTTATTTTTAATCTTGTTTGGAATCATCGACCGTAATAACTCTATGTGATCACTGAAACATAAAAGAAATAACAAAAAGTTTAAACAACAAAAAGAAAATCACTACTCTAATATATATGATTGAAATATATTTTCTACTTACATTATATATGATTGAATCTCAGGATTATTTTGCAACACAACTAATTGAGCTTGATCTAATTCTGCCCTAGACACGGTGGTCACTGTTCCATTCCCTCGTAGTCCTTTATCAACTCCATCTGAGTTATTTCGTGGTTTGCTGATTCTGATTGCTTCAACCCCACTCATGTATTCTGAGCAAAATTCTACTGCCTCTTCCGATATATAACATTCAACCATACTAGCTTCAGGACGATAATGATTACGCACATAACTTTTCAACACCTTCATACTTCTTTCAAATGGATACATCCATCTCGCCCAAACTGGTCCACACAACTTGGCCTCCCTTACTAGATGAACCATTAAATGAATCATAATGTCAAAGAAGGATGGCGGAAAAAACATTTCAAGGTTGCATAGAGTTTCCACTATCTTATAATGCAATGCATCCAATTTTTTCATTTCTAATTCTTTTCCGCATAAATGATTGAAGAATATGCAAACATTCGTTAAACAATCTCGAACTTTTTTCGGTAATACTGACCGAATAGCAATTGGAAGTAATTGTTGCATCAACATATGACAGTCATGTGATTTCATACCCATCAGCCTCAAATCTCCCATGGATACCAAGTTTCGAATGTTGGATGAATAGCCATCAGGCACTTTCATCTCTGCAAATGATTTACATACAACTTTTTTCTCTTCTCTGGACAACGTGAAACAAGCAGGAGGTAAATATGTGCGTTTACCTTTCTGTTCAGGTGCTAAATCAGTTCGTATACCCATTTCAACAAGATCTAAACGACTAGTTAAACCATCCTTAGTTTTACCGGGAATATCAAGTAATGTACCTATAATACTTTCGCACACATTTTTTTCTATATGCATGACATCCAAACAATGTCGAACAAGTAAATATTTCCAGTAAGGGAGACGAAAAAATATTGATTTCCTTTGGAAACATCCACTTACTTTCTTATTTTTCTGCATTTTTCCATACTTGAAATCAATTTTCTCTACTTCTTTAAGAATTTGTTGCCCCGAAAGTGGCAAAGGAGCAACACCTTATTCTTTATCACCATCAAATGCTTTTTTTTGTCCCTATAATGATGATTTAGGGGCAAATATCGTCTATGACCCATATAACAAATTTTGTGCCCATTAGACAGACGAATAACCTTTGTGTTAGTGCAACATATTGGACATCCCTGGTAACCTTTTGTGCTTAACCCTGATAGATTACCATAAGCTGGGAAATCATTAACAGTCCACAACAAAACAGCTTTTAAGTTAAAGACTTCTTTCTTAAAACCGTCATATGCCTCAACACCATTTTCATACAAATCTTTCAAATCATCAATTTATGGTGCCAAATAAACATCTATATCGTGTCCCGGTTGTTTTGGGCCTGAAATCATTAACGTGAGCATCAAAAACTTTCTTCTCATCACTAACCACGGAGGAAGATTGTACATAACAAGGACGACAGGCCACGAACTATGCCTACTACTTAGAGATTTATGTGGATTTACACCATCGGCTGCTAGACCTAGACGAAGATGTCTTGCTTCAATTTTAAATTCTGGATTTAAGTTATTAACTTTTTTCCAAGCCTGCGAATCTGCAGGATGTCGAAGTTTACCATCTTTCACTCGCCTAGTCTCATGCCATATTAAGTTTTCAGAGTGTTCTGCACTTCGATATAATCACTTAAGCCGCGGAATCAAAGGCAAGTACCACATCACTTTCTGAGGAATAAGTTTCCTAATCTCCTTACTCTTGTTAGGTTTGTAGCGGGGTGAATCACATTCTGGGCAAGTGTCCATGTCTGCATACTCTTTACGATATAACACACAATCATTCAGACATGCATGGATCTTCTCATACTTCAAGCCTATGCAATTTAAAGTTTTCTTCACTTCATACGTAGACTCAGGGAAGCAGTTATCTGACGGCAAAATCTCTTTAAAAGCAGCTAAAAATTGACTAAAACATTTATCACTAACTCCATTTTATACTTTTATGTTGTAAAATTTTACCATCGTTGGTAATCTTTGTTTCAGACAACCATTGAATAATGGTTTATCTGCATCTCTAACCAATTTATCAAATTTTGAAGGATCATCAACAAACTCTTCTTGTGCTTCATCGAGCAATTCCATAGGATGATCGTCAAAATCACTATAACCCAAATCATCAACCCCTCACCTCTCGAATGGATATGGATTATTATTTTTCAATGATTCCCCATGCCAATACCATGTACGATAACTTGTATCAAATCCCCGACAAAATACATGATTTTTTATTATGGTAATATTTCCTTTTGTTCCATTACCACAATCTATACATGGACAATGAATTCTTTCCGGATCACTACAATTTGTTTGGCAAAAGTCTAAAAATTGGTTGAATCCGTCTTGAAATTGTTGTGTTTCTCTATTCTCAAGAACCCATGACTTATCCATAATGATAATATCTACCTAATTCCTAAGTTTATAATGAAAAGAAAATTAGTATAGTAATACTCTAAAATTATGTTCAATTATTAAATTATAAAATGAAATGGACAGAGTTTCATTTATTTCTATAACATATCCAAAATTCATATGTATTTAAAATTTCAACAAAAACAAAAACATTATTATTATATATAGTAACTTATAAAACATGTTCAACTAATATCATCAAAAAAAAATTGGGCAGAGTTTCCTCTGTATTTATAGCATATCCCAAGTTATCTACCTATAAATTCACATCAAACAAAACATATAACAAACAACATGCATGTTCTCAACCATAAGTCACCGCAGCACACAGAAAATTCACAGATCCTACTTCACTAAGGCACACATGTTCTCAACCTTCTGTTATCTCCGCAGCACACAATTTTATCTCAGAACCTACTTCACTATGGATGAATATCTAATATATTCAAACTCCTCTAACAATAGTTTGTAAATATAAAAAAAAAAAAAAAATTAAGTAGTAATTACTACTTACCTTAAAAATTAATATTCACCAATTTCAACCTCGAACAAATATTTCAACCTTGAGTGGGAGCTCACACTCAAACAAATATTTCCTACAATAAAAAGTTAAACATTAGTAAATATATGGTAATTGAATTGATCCTAAAATAATATAATTAACAAAAATATACTTTAAAAAAATCATTACCTAAATAATATACAAAATTATGCAAGCACTAATTTTTAATATAAAAAATTATGTAAACAACATTATTCTAAATAAAATAATACAAAAATACCCTAAACCGAAATATACATTAAAGAAACCAAGTTTTAGTGATCAATACACGTTTTAAACAATGAAAATGTCTTCCAATCCTATATAAAATTTCAAAAATATTACAAAAAATAACCATATAAACATACATAGAAACCACCATTAAACCCACACAATATTTCTTCATTTTTACCCTAAAACTTCAAAATAACTCAAGATTAAGTGTATATACATGATTTCAAGCTTTAATATGCAAGGAAATGGAAAAAAAAACAAAAAGAAATAGACAATGTGGGGCTTACCGTGGGTAGGGACGGTGGTGGGAGAGAGCTTCGGCCGTGACCTTTCAACAAAGAAGAAGATGAGAAAATGAGTGGGAAAAATAGGTTTTTGTGCTTAAGTGGGTGGAGACCACCTTTCTCTGCGGTTTTATACCCAAAACCGCGGAGAAAAGTGTGCCATTCAAACCTTTCACTGCGTTTTTTTTAAAAAACCACAATAAAATAGGACGCGGACATTAAATATAATTTTTTTGACTCTTTCAAACCTTTTCACTGCGGTTTTTATTTATTTTTTAAAAAAAACCGTAGAGAAAGCCTATATTTGTAGTAGTGCACTTAGAATTTCCTTTCTCCTTATTCCCTTACTCTTTTAAATAACTTAAATTATTATTTGATCGTTTGTTTCCATCCTGCAGCATGCCTTCTGGAGAAGCCTTTGACCTATACGCTGATGACGATGCTCCTCCGAGCAAAAATAGAGCGAAGAGGCAGCATCCTAAAGAGGGTAGCAGCAAACCCTCCAAGAAGAAGGCTCGAGCAGAGGATCCTCCAACACCTCCTACTGCACACTCCTTCAAGGAACACTACACCTCCCCCTCCTCCTCGCAACAGTATTCCTCCTAAGTAGGCAAGGCACCCTTCAACCAACGACCTGCTGAGTGTCGCCTACAATGCTACTTATGAAAAGCTTCAAAGGCTTTCATGGCATCGCTGTAGCCAGGAGGCCTTCTCGCACCTTCCTCCGCTACTGTACAACCAAGTCATCAGCCGCGGGCTGTCCGAAATTCTCATCATAAGTTTCTCCTTTCTCTAATTGAACAACATTGTCTCTCATTGCCTCTGACTGGCTTACCGTTCTTTTTTTGTTCGCAGGGTATCCTCACAATGGGGCAAGGCTGGCACTGGGCTGAGGAGTTTGAGGCTAAATTTGCTGAGGAGGTTAAGGCAATCGAGGCTAGATATGCCGAGTAGCTGAAGGCGGCCAAGGAGAAAAATGCCGAGCAGCTGAAAGAGGCCGAGGAGGAAAATGCTAGACCAAGCGAGGAGCTGAGGAAACACCAGGAGGCATTGATTAAAATCATTGAGGCCAAGGAGAAGTACAAGGAGGCTTTGGTGCTGAATTTTCAAGAGGCCTCCAAACTTCAGGATGACCTGGTGATCAGTAGGAAAGAAACCGTCGAGCAGGAGGAGCGTGCTAAACTGATCGAGGAGACCAATGCTCGCAGCCTAGAGAAATACAAGGGATCGGCTTTCAAATGCTTCTACTTGTTCTGGAAGAGCAACCTAGGAGCAAACTTTGACTACCTCCCAGAGCATATAAAGCAGGCGGAACTGGCAAAGTGCGCTGCTCGCCTGGAAGAAAAGAGAAAAGCTCAAGATTCTCCTGAGATTTCTTTGGTGACGGGCATCAAAGGTGCCGAAGAGGATGTTGGGACTACAGTCGACCAAAAATCTCAGCAAAATCCTCCTGCTGCTCCATAATTTTATTTATTTATTTTTATTTGTAACTGGGACACACGAACTACGGTTCGTGATGTCAAGACAATTTTTTTTGCTGCGTACAACAGCTTTCTTTTAATTACAAATTACATCCGAGCAGTAACTGCTTGCGGTGTAAAATATTTCACTTTGATATTATAATATTTTCTATTTATTATAACATCTGCTCGCATGACCGAACTTAGCATAGCACTTTGTTTCCATTTTACAAAATCTAAATTTTTTGAAAAATACTCTAAGTGTCGTAGTATGCTTTCCCTTATTTTTCTCGTGTGTTTACATATGCTTGCTGATATGCTTTGCTTGCTTAGTACCTTATATGCCCCCCAAGTGATTGAGGAGTTTAAGGTCCTCGGTCACTTGCCATGACCAAGACTTGTTCGAACATTGCTACTCGCGAACTTATAAAAAATGATTATATAGCAAAACAACACACGTGAGAAAATACTTGTAATAAATACAATAATTGTCAAGAATAACTGGCTGCGCACAGTTCCTTTTATTTCTCGTAATAAATGGACAAAATTGTGTTTGTACGAGTGATGAAAAATTGATCTTACACTTGTAAGCGAACAGTCATATAATGAACTAGCCCTTATTCATAAACTTGTAAAAAATGAAATTAATACAAGCCATTTCTTTAAAAAAAAATGTTTATTGATAATACTTGCTCAGGTGTTCTCCATTCCAATAGCGAGGAATGAGATCTCCATTCAAGCGATCAAGTTTATACGTGCCTTGTTGTAGGACTTCTTCAATTTGATACAGACCCTCCTAGTTAGGTCCAAGCACTCCAGTAGCTTGATCGCGTGTGTTAAGAAAAACTCTTCTAAGAACTAAATCTCCCTCATTGAACTTTCTTTCTCGTACTCTAGAGTTAAAGTATTGAGCCACCTTTTGTTGATAAGCTGCCACTCGAAGTTGAGCTAGCTCACGCCTTTCATCGACCACATCCAAAGATTCCATCAATAACTAATCGTTAGTACTCTGATCGTATGCCAACCTTCTATGTGATGGTGGGTCTAATTCAACAGGCAACATGGCTTCATATCCATAGTCCAGAGGCCAGAGATAATGGAGTATGGCCTGTTGTTTTTCGATGGGATGTTCTATACGACCAAAGGAATTTTGGTAATTGGTCTGGCCATGCCCCCTTTGCTTCTTCCAGCCTTTTTCTTCAGGGTGTCCTTCAGGGTCTTGTTAACAACTTCAACCTGTCTGTTTGCTTGCGGATGAGCTATCGATGAAAGAAAATTTATAATCCTGTGCCTCTCACAAAAATTAGTGAAAATATCACTGTCGAATTGTGTGCCATTATTTGAGACAATTTTTCTTGGTAACCCATATCGGCACACGATGTTCTTGATCACAAACTCTAAAACCTTCTTGGTCGTTATTGTCGTGAGTGGCTCAGCCTCGACCCACTTCATAAAATAGTCAACAACAACCGCTGCGTACTTGACATTTCCTTTTCCCGTGGGTAAAGACCCAATCAAATCAATTCCCCATACTGCGAATGGCCATGGGCTTTACATCTGTTTGAACTCATTTGGAGCTGCTCGAGGTATCTTGGAGAATCTTTGGCACTTTTCACATTTCCGCACAAAATCCATGGAGTTCTCATTCATGGTTTGCCAGAAGTATCCTTTCCTTAGGATCTTTTTCGACAAACTCTGCCCCCCAGCATGATCTCCGCAGAAACCTTCATGAACTTCTTGCACCAGTTCCTTGGCCTTTTCTTTAGAAACACATCTTAACAGCAGCATCGAGTACCCTCTTCTATATAAAATTCCGTTGATGAGAACGAACCGAGCTGCTGCCTCTTGAGGGTCCTTGCTTTGTTTCTTTCCACTAGCAACACTCCTTGCTTAAGTCATCTAATGAAGGGTGTCATCCATGTGTCTGTCACTTGGATCACCAGTGGAGATTCCTCTGTTTGAATGCTTGGTGCTGACAAACGCTCAACTGACACTATGTTCAAGGTGTCAGCATCCTTCACACTTGCTAATTTGGCCAAAGCATGGGCATATGAATTCTAATTGCGAGGTACTTGCTGGAGGGTATACTTTTCAAACTGTGCCAATAAGTCCATTGCTTTGTTCAAATAAGCAACCATCTTGAGACCTCAGGCTTGATAATCTCCTATAACTTGATTAACCACCAGTTGGGAGTCACTGTAGATCTCAAGTGACTTTATATCCATGTCCTTGACCAATCTTAATCCTGCGAGCTGAGCTTCGTATTCGGTTTCGTTATTGGACATTGTAAAGTCGAACCTGATTGCACAATGAAATCAATGTCCTTCAGACATCACTAAGATCAAACCTGCTCTAGCATTATGCTCGTTGGAAGAGCCATCTACGAACAATTTCCACGATGGACTTTGACTTTAGGGTCCAGGCTCCTCCCTTGGTTCAACATTCTGAATTCTAGTGAATTTTGTGACAAAGTCTGCCAGAGCCTGTCCTTTCACAGCTGCTCGTGGAGAATAATAAATATCAAACTGCCCAAGTTCAACTTCCCACTTTAATAATCGACCAGCGACTTTTGGTTTCTGTAGGACTTGCTGTAATGGCTGGTCGGTAAGTAGCACGATGGGGTGAGCTTGAAAGTATGGTCGCAGCTTTCTGGAGGCCAAAATCAAGCAATAGGCTAATTTCTCAATGGGTGGATATCGCACTCTGCTTCTACTAGCCTCTTGCTTATATAATACACAAATTTTTGGACATGGTCCTCCTCTTTGATCAAAATTGTGCTAGCAACATACTCCGTGACCGCCAAGTAGATGAACAAAGTTTCTCTTTTAACCAGATTGGACAAGATCGATGGTTGTGACATATGAGACTTTAGCGCCTAAAAAACCTGCTCGCACTCTTCTATCCACTCGAACTTCTTGTTGCTCCTAAGTAAATTAAAGAATGGAACGCACTTGTCCGTTGACTTAGAAATGAATCTACTCAAAGCAGAAATCCTCCCGGTCAGACTTTGAACATCTTTAATCTTGGAAGGTGACTGCATCTCGATCAGGGCCTTGATTTTTTCGGGATTAGCTTCGATTCCTCGTGAGTTTACTATGAATCCCAAAAAATTTCCTGATCCGATTGCTGGTAGTCACAGTAGTGTTTTTCAAACCGAAAAGGCATTACTTTGTAACAGTAAAGTCCTGTATCTGTTCGAAAGCTAGTATGATCCTCATCAGGTGGATGCATACTGATTTGATTATACCCAGGGTATGGGTCCATGAATGATAAAATCTCGTGCCCTGATGTAGCATCGACTAGCTGGTCGATCCTTGGGAGTGGGAAATAATCTTTCGGGTAGGCATTATTGAAGTCTGTGAAATCCACACACGTCCTCCACTTTCCATTCGGCATGGGAACCGGTACAGGATTAGAGACCCAAGATGGATAAAATGCTACCCTAATGAATCCGTTCTCCTTTAGCTTCTCGACTTCATCCTTTAACGCCTTCGCTCTGACTTTGTTGAGCAATCTATTTTTTGTTGAACTACTGTAAATTTTTTGTCTATATTTAAGACGTGGTTGGTAACTGATGGGTCAATCCCAACCATATCTTTATTCGACCAGGCAAACACCCCTGGTTCTCCTTCAAAAATTCCACCATTTTTTTCTTTATTGTTGTCTCTAAGTTTTTACCGACTTTCACTACCCTGGTCAGATCTGCCTCTTCTAGTCGGACCTCCTCGAGGTCCTCCATGGGTCCCACATTTTCTTCAAAATCCCCAAAGCAAGGATCTAAGTCTCCATCCTCACTTTGGGCAACAGTCTATTTGGTGACCTGTTCACCTGATTGGGCTTGTATTTCATTCGCCAACAATAACCTTTTTTTGACTTTTTCCCCCGATCAACCCATTTTTGCCTTGGTGATCGAGGAATTATAACATTCCCGCGCTTATCGCTGGTTTCCCAACACACATCCTACCCCTGCATTGGTTGGAAACTTCATGGCCAGGTGTCATACCGAGGTCACAACTCACAGGTCGACTAGGATAGGCCTTCCAATCACATCATTATATGTAGAAGGACAATCAACTACTATAAAAGTAGTGAGTAATGTCCTCTTTGCAGGTACAGTTCCTGCTATGACGGGAAGCCTAATCGACCTAGTTGGGGCGAGCCCTTCACCGGAAAACCATAAATGGTTTGGTTGCATGGCTCCAAATCTTTCACTGACAACTTCATCCTCTCCAGTGAAGATTTATACAAAATGTTGACTGAGCTTCCTGTATCCACCAATACTCGCTTGACCATCATATTAGCGATCTAGACATCCATGACCAGAGGATCCGAATGGGGAAATCGAACATGCTGAGCGTCAAGCTCGGAGAAAGTTATCGATTCTTCCTCTGTTCGAGCTTTTTTGGGAGTTCGCTGCTCTATGTTTAGCATTTCAATGTCCTGGTCATGGTGTAAGGTTTGGGCGTACCTCTCCCTTGCCTTCCCACTATCACCTGCCAGGTGTGGAACACCGCAGATGGTCAGCAATGTTTCAGCGATTGGAGTTAGCTGTAAATGGGGCGAGCATTGGTGTACATGTGCTTGCTCGTTGCCTCCTTGAGCCTCTTGCTGAGAACCTCTAGCCGCTCGCACATACCTCCTCAAGTGTCCTTGTATAATAAGGAACTCAATCTCATCCTTGAGCTGGTTGCACTCGTTGGTGTCATGACCATAATCGTTATGAAAACGACAAAACTTAGTAGTATCTCTCTTGTAGATGTCTTTCTTGATAAGGGCTGGTCGCCTAAAGGGAACAATCGTGTGAGTGGCCTGATACACTTTTGCTCTGCTATCGAATAGGGTCGTATAATTGGTGAACCTCGACTCATATCCATTGCTTTTATGGTGCTTGTTCTCGGACGTTGAGGGTTCGTGGTTCTCCCTTTTACCTCCATTTTTCCCATTATTTTTTTCGTTGCCATTGGGTTTCTCAGACCCACTGGCAGCTTTGGTGGGATCTTCTTTGGGACCCCGGTCGTCTGTGGACGACTTCCCTTCATTGGCAATGGCCTCCTCGAGCTTGATGTACCTGTCTACTCGGTCCAAAAATTCTTGGGTGCTCTTGACCCCATTCTGCCTCAAACTGTTCCAGAGGGATGAATGGTTTCATACTCCAGTAGTTAGAGCCATCATATTTCCTTCATCACCAACCGTCTTAGCCCCGACAGTGACTCGCATGAAACGTTGGAGATACCCCTTTAAGGTTTCTCCCTCCTTCTGGTGTATCTCAACCAGCTGATTCGCCTCGGTCGGATGTACTCGACCAGCATAAAACTATCTGTAAAATTCTTTCACAAACATTTCCCAAAACACTATGCTGGCTGGAGGGAATTTGAAAAACCACTCCTGAGCAATCTCGAACAAGGTGGCTGGAAAGATCCTGCACCGAGCATCATCTGACACCTTTTGTTTATCTATATGTATCTCGAATTTATTCACATGAGATACAGGGTCTTCCAATCCAGTAAAGTTAGGAAAAACTCGCATCTTAAATTTTCTTGAGGTATCGACCATTGTTATTCTTTGCACAAACAGAGTGCCTCTTATCCGATCAAATTCGATGTGGGATGTCCGACTCCCTACTAATTGCTGGACGGCTTGGTTCAAAGCATCGAGATGGGCCTGCACAGCGTCTGGTACTATTGGAGCGACTGGTGCTGGAGGTGCATACTCATCGTGCCTCTCTCTTCTATCATTGAAAACATCCTTCAAATCCATATCCCTATGCCTTTGTTCGCTCGCGCCAAGTTGATCAAAGATGTGTCTAGGCTGCCCCCCAGCATTCTAGCTCGTCGGCCGATTCTCTCTTGGTGGGGGGTTCGGTTCTCCACCCCTCTCTCCTTGCCGCCGACCAACGTTTCCTCTTCCAGAATCTGCCTCATTATAGTCATGGCCATCCCTAAAGTGTGACCGACTACGGTGCGACCTACTATTCGCACTGTTTCCCCCTCCTCTTGTTGGCATGTCCCGACTGACAGGTGGAGGCCTATGTTTGTCGGTAGGTCCCCGGGCATTATTATGTCATGGGGGACCCCTAACCGTAGAGCCTAAATCAACCTACCTTCTGCTCGCAGAAGGATGCTGTCCCTTGCTCGGTGGGTTTCACTCTTTAGTAGTTTGGCGCCTAGGACTTCGAGGAGGCTGCCCAACCCTATTCTGCCTTCGTTGCTGGTGATTATCTTGACCAGTGCGAGAGGGTGATTGCTGCTCAGAATCCTGAAAAGGCCTATCCTATTGAGCAGTAGGGGTTGCTCCGGTCTTTGAGAGTGATGTTGAGGATGATCTGAATGTGGACCTTGCTGCAGTGGTGTACTAGGTGGCTGATCCGGTCGGGAAGCCTGTGTAGGCTATCCATAGGCCAGCTAAACGGCTGCCTCCAGAGTGGTAGTGGCATCCCTTTGCTGGCAGTCCATATCGGCTTGCCGTTCATTCAATTCTTGGCGTTGCCTATCAATCTCTCTCTACTGCAACGCCATCGTTTCAGCCACATTTTCTTCATTAGCCCTCAGATTGGCTAATTCCTCCTGTAACACAATCATAGTCATCCTTAAAGTCTCAGAATCCATTTCCTCCCATTCAAATTCCACTTGTGGCTCATCCTCAGCCACATTTTGCAGAGGAGGCTGGGTTGGTGCAGTACCAGAGGTTTGTCCAGTCTTTCTAGCTGTTTTCGCCATTTGATTTTCTTGGAGGTCTCGAGTTCAACTCTCAATGAAAGCACTAAAATGTTGACCCTCGATTTGGTCAACGAGAAAGAGTCAAGTAAAACAACAAAAAATAAGACGAATTCAAGATCACAAGATAAATGACACCAAAGATTTATAGTGGTTTGGCCCCAGTGATGGTAATAACCTACGTCCACTTAGTGTTTTTATTGATGTAGCATCTTAAAACTATGATCAATGAACTAGGGTTCATGAGTTTCACAAGCTTCAAGATGAATACAAATTTGGCGGATAAAATCACTATAATTCTCTCTCTCAAAATTCTCCAAAAGAAAAGTCCTCACTGTTGAGCCCTTTGAGTCTTATTTATAGGCTCAAGGAGTTTTACATGGGCCGATGGGCCTTAATTATATTTAATAAAGGTGAATCTAAATAAAAATTGAAATCACAATTATTACATACATGTGAAATTACATATCTGTAAGAAATATCTGAAATACTGTGACCAGACTGGTCGCTCATAAAATATGTCGTCTGTTGAGTGAACTCTCTTCTGGTCGATGGTCAAACAGATCGTACTCACTAAAACGGTTTCGTGTATACCACGTGCTTGTTAATTTTGCAACGTCATCAGGTAAATCTTTTTGGGGTAAATAGGATACAAATAGTTGTTTTCGGCCTGTCTTCTACTTTGACTCCTAGTTGCCAAAAGCCTGCTTTTAGGTCAAATTTGGAAAATATCTTTGCTTGTGATAAGCTGGAGAACAAGGGATTTCTGTTTGGCAGAGGAAACTTGTCATCTGTTAGGAAGTAGTTGAGTGGTTGGTAGTTTATTACCAATCTTTGCTTTCCTCGAGCTTGTTCTGATCTATTGTTGACATAGAATGCATGGCAGGCCCATGGAGATTCAGTTTCTTCGATTAATCCTTGCGCTTTTAGCTCATCGCATTCCTTGTTTGCCAAACTTTGGTGGTCGGGGTTCATTCTAGGATGGCTTGCTTTAGTTGGGTTTGCATCTTCATTCATCTTAAACGGAAGGGAAATGAAGAATTCTTCATTTTTCCATAGTGGGTGGTCACATTTATGCGAGAACTCCATATGGGAATTAGCACGTGATTTTTGGATAATGCGTTCCTTGATCGATGTTAGACAATCTTCAGTCATGTGAAAGTAGTTCAGAACTAGTTCCCATGGAGTAAAGTATTGCTTGTATGCCAATCCCTGTGGAAGTATTCTCAGACATTTTTTCTTTGTGTATAAGTCGAATCCTATAATTAAATCTTTTCCTGGAAGTTTGGAGCTAATGAACCTGTGGACTATTGAGCAACTTGGAAAGAATTGCAGCTTGATAGGCTTGTTGATCAGTTTTGTGCAAAAAATTTGGTTATTTGCTGCATGGAAATACTATTTCTTTTTCTTCCAGAATTCAGGCGGTAGTATATCAGGATTCATGATTGTATAGGAGGCTCCAATATCAAAGAAGACAGCTACTTTGATTGGTTTTGAGTATTTGGTTGGGATAATCTGCATTTTTTCCATAGGGATGGGTTGAACTAAATTTATGGCATTCATTTTGAAGATTCCTCCATCACTATCGTTGTTTGAGTTTGAGAATGGTCGTAAGGCACAGACAATATATGGAGAGATTTCATCTTCTATAGAGACTACAAATTCTACATCATCGTCGGAGAGAGATACGCCTGTTACATACTGGATGTGTGAGATCATTTTAGCCGTTTTGTCTTTTGTACATTGCTTGGCAAAGTGACCTTTCTGTCTGCACAAGAAACATCTATTAGAAGACTTGCCTGGTCTATTCTTTCTCCGGTGGAATTTCCATGGAGTCCTCGGTTTGAATGATCAACTCTTGTATCTCCTCCTTCCACAGTTTGGCCTTTCACTGCAGCAAGATGACTTTGTTGAGCATTTGATTGTGAGGTCTCTTGGGCCACAGACCTTATCTAGCTGCTTTGTTTGCTTCATATATTCCTGTAGAAACTATTTATGGGAGCACATTTTTTCTAGTGCTCTCATTATTGTCTGGAATAGCTCACCGGGAGTTGTGTTCTGTAATGTTTTACCATTTGCTTATAGAAGTCTGAACGTCTCTTCTCCGAGTGGTTTTGGTATGGATGCCAGGAAAGATTGCTTTAGGTTTGGATCATCTACTCCCCAATTAGGTAGAATCATTTGGACATTCTTTGATAATGCAACTCTAAGTCATTTTTATCCATTGAACAACACTTCATTTTAAAGAACTCTGCTCTGAGTCTTTCTATTACTTGGGCATCTTGCCCATGAAATTCGACATAGAGGTGGTTCAGAGCTGTTTCGATTTATTCTGCTTGTAGGAATTGAAGTTTCTTGTATTCTCCCAGACATTGCCACCAGTCTTGCAGTATACCAGTGAACCTTGACACGAGTTGCAGAAGGATATCTCTTATTTCTGCCCTAAGCTTTTGAGCTTCGAGCAAGGTCCAAGCTTTGAATTCCTGAAATGAGACCTCCATTAACTTGGTGGTAAATCATCCAGTGTGAAGGTATGAGGTTTTCCGCTTGTCGCAAAGTTGTGCTTGGTGGTGTTTTGTTCTTCTGATGATGATGCCTCTTCTTTTATGATTGGCTCTGTTTGAAGAAATCTTATTTCTCTATCTACCCCCGAAGCTTAGGTGTGGTTTTTCATAAATTGATGTGGGGCTTCGTTGCTACTGTCGTCATCTTCGATCTCCCATAATTCAAATTTCCCAGAGGAGGATGATTGCATATCGTCGCTTGAGCCATCTAGTTCTTCATTAAGATTAATATGAGGGAGATTGTCTAAGCAGTGTTGATGGTTAATTTCAGTGAAGCAATTTGTCTTTTGGACCATGAGCTGGTTTTTTGTCTGACTTCCATGTACTTTCTTTTCTTTTTGTTGTTTCTTTAGTTGGTCTTCTTCTTCTAGGATTCGTTTGAGGCGAAGTATTTGATCTCCCCTTTTTGTTGGCGTTTCTAGTGGTTGGGAATGTTGTGGTAGCATTGAAAACATCCATGGAGTGGGATTTACGCCTGGAGATAGAGAGACTTCTTTTTGCTGACTTTGCATAGCGACATATTGACTTTAAGACTTTTAAGTTCTGCCTCTTTAGCTCGAAAGATGTCATGTGGAGCATGTTGGGACTTTGCCATATTCAACAGTTCTTCGTGCACTTCTGAGATTCTGTAAACAAGTCTACTCATAGTCGTGTCTGCCTTTGAGATTTCGTCGCTAAGTTTGGTCACCTTATGGATGACGTGAGAGAGTATTTCATCGATCTGTGCTAGATTTTTTGTTTTGGGCTAGCATGTTCTCCGTTTGCCAATTCAAGACGGCTTCTGCAGGTGAGATCTTTTTCAGGGATCCATCAAGCTCTCGAACTTTTGGATTTGTGATCTTTGGTTGGTGGGTTGTTGTACCATTGTCATCAGTAAATGAAGCAGATAGTGGAAAGTCGCCTTTATTGGTATTTATCATGAGGTGGTGAGCGATTTTTGGGTTGGGTCTTTTTTGCTTGTAACATGGTAGGACCTTTTTTTGTTTTGGCTGAGGGGGGGGTCATTGGGTGTTTTCATCTTCATCCCATCCAGTAGGTGGGAGAGGGGGTAGGATGGTGAATCGAAGGAGTATTTGACTAAGTAATAAAATTTTCCAGAAGGTTGCCCAAGAGGAGCAATATATGTGTGCCCTACCTCCCATTTTTCTTTTAATACTTTGCCAGTACTAGTCTTCTTGGGGATTCTTTATGGTTCTTCCATGTTAATGCAATCTGGGCAGTTGCATACGTCCTAATAAATATGCCCTGAGGATGACTTGTAGGCATATATGGGGACTCCATTTTTGTCAAACGAGGTAATTTATGCATTTGATGGTATGACTGAGGACATCATGTACTGAGTAGAGAATATTTTAGGTGTATCTTCCTTCTTTTGAAAGTTGATTTCAATAGACCCATCTTTATTTGTGGAGTACGTTAGATCTGCCGAATGGATTGTAGGAGGTGGTTTGTGGAACCTTTCGTAATTAGTAATCCATGAGGTCGGAAGGATCTTTTGCAGTTCTTCAGTAGTGATTTGTCTTGGTATGTGGGTGCAGCTTTGTTGTTGATTTGTATCAACAGTGATCATTAGTTCGTCTGAGCTTCCTGGAAGTGCTATGTCAATGGCATGGTTCTAGACTCTGTAAGCCATTTGATAGTGCAGTGTAGCACCAATAGATTCTAGATCTTGGTCTAAACCCACTATTTGTAGTTGAACTTTTAAAGCATCGATAAGTCTTGTATCTTTCAAAGACATGCAGAATTTTGGGTATAATGTGACAATTACCGTACCCTCATTAAGTGTCGTTTCAAGAGTACTGATGGAGGCATGTTGAAACCTTCGCATTCGTGTATCCATCAAAGTGATCCTAGCACAAACAGGTAAGCCTTTTCGTCCATGATGGGTGAGGGCAAGTCAAATAGCCCCAAAATGGATGTGTGTCAGCCCTTGCTCTATCCATTGTTGAGGGAATTCCGACGAGATCTCTAATGTAACTAGTTGTTCTTGCTTCGTAGCAGGGAGGTTACATTGGTCAAACTTTGTTGATTGGATGTATTCTTTGAGTGACTTGGGTTGTTGGCGGATAAGGGTTTTTATGGATCGAGTGAGTATAAAGATACATATCGCAACATCTTTATAGCAAGGATCAATCTCAAACAATATCCCGCCAAGCCAAAAGTAGACGCCAAATAGGGGAAGCGCATTGAGGTTGAATCTTACTATATAGACTAGCCTTGTGTCTGCATACTATATCTATCGAAATCCCTGACCTTATTCAAAACAAGGTGAGAACACTATTGTTGATGCAACAATCTTGTCTTTCTAAATTGGGTGGTACTTGCCGTCAAACTCTAGTTCTCTGATCTCTTTCCGACAATGAGGATGGCTCCATTGATTGTCAAACCGTCTGGGAGTACCTGTAAGAAAGACACTCTGATTCTTAAGTTAGATTCTAATCCTTTCCCTAAATGAGAACATGATATTTATAGGGTCAAAAATACTAAGAATTTAGTCGGTTAGGTATACTTCCTGGTTGGTTGAATGAATAACTGAATTTCCTACCAAAATGCTTTCAGATATTTTAGGTATGTAGAGGACAAAGGCAAGGTCCTCCTCTTATCCATGGCCTTTGACTCTGGCTCCTTTACCCAGACTAAAACACTCCGTTTCACTTTACCCAAAACAGCAAAACATTTGGGCCGAATATTTTGAGCCCAACAGATGCCCCTCGGCCCAAGTTTTGAATTTGGTATATTTATTAGACCATTCAAATCTTGGGTCGACTCTTCATCTTCAAAATTTTCGCCCAATGCCGTCGCTTCCCTTCAATTGAGAATCGCTGCGTACAAACAATCATGGTGAATCCTGACAATTTTCACCTCAAATTTATTGAGCACACAATTACTGAGCACTACACCTCGTCTGTGTGTATTCCTTTTTGCACTTTATTGTTTCAAATCGTTTCATTCCATTCT
The DNA here is from genome assembly GCF_963169125.1 of Humulus lupulus. NCBI lineage: Eukaryota > Viridiplantae > Streptophyta > Magnoliopsida > Rosales > Cannabaceae > Humulus > Humulus lupulus. Next base: position 129,279,667 of record NC_084799.1, read on the forward strand.
CAAATCAGCTATCTTTCATTTTGATTTTTCTCAGAGAAAGATAGAAAAACCCTAAGTTCTTCATTCTTTCTCTTCTGTGGATAATCTACCATTTGCATCTCTGCAACTATGGCTTCACGTTCGTCCCATGAACCTGTAGACTGTGAAGGTTACAAAGCTTCATTCGACCGTATATGCAAGTCGTTCGATATCCTAGACAATGTTACAGTTCAAATGCTTACAGATTTAGAATTAAAAGAATAGTGGTTTAAGGATGTGGTTAAGCCTGGTGAGATCGTCATGAGTTTGAGGCACATTGAGTGGCTTCGGTTTCCTCTTCCTGCTCTACTAGTCCAAATAATTTCAAAATTTGGGGCACACATTTCTCAGTTCCTCCCAAACGCCATTCAATCCATTGTTAGGGCCTAGATGATTGGAGCTCTTAGAAATGTCGAAATTCAGTCAGATGACATTTACGCATGCTTGACCAAGTCGACCAACAAGGCAATAGAAGGTAAGCCCTGGAAGACCTTCTATCTTTCCCCTAAGAAGAACCGTACAATTTTTACTGATTTCAACAGTTCCCACAAGAATTGGGATAAGTATTTCTTCACTGTCAGAGGCGCATGGTACCCCGAGTTTCTGCCCCAAGAAATTTTCCCCCTCGCTAGGGTTTTCATAAGAGGTGCGCCTCGTCTCTGCTTCATTTTTCTTCTTTTTATGTGTATATTTTTTGTTTTAAGTGATTGTTTATTTACACGGTCCGCTGTGCTTTAATTTTTCCTTATGTCCCAGATTTTTCGTGGCCTCAAGTCAGCATGAACCTTGAGAGGCAGAGTCTATTGACAGAGAAAAGACTCCTAAACGAGTCTAAAGAGAATGCCATTAGCATCAAGGGGGGTCATGAATCCCTACTGTATGCAAATCATGACTCGCCTCTGCTTCCTAGACCGAACTGATTTAGGGGCTATGCGAGTCAGGACTCAGAAGGGTGACATATCCCTTGCCAAGGTCACGAATGTATGCGTGAAGTAGTTGGGAGTGTTTTTAAAAAGGCCTAACCCTACTTCATCTACTTTGAAATTATCAAGGACTGAGTACGAAAGGGCATGATCTGAAACCTTTGCTGCGTGCACCAAGCATCAGGGGGTCCCTGAGAACAAAAAGAAAGATGGCTCTGAGCCACCCCACTCTTCAAAAGTTTCCCCAGACAAATCCGCTCTGGCACACATATCCTCTCGTATTCATGGGCGATCCTCCACGCCCTCTGCAGCTCTGCAAATCCAGGCTCTTTAACAGGTGCCTTTGTCAAAGGATGCCCTGGGGAAGAGGAAGTCATGGGAAGAGTCCTCTGATGAGGATTCAGATGATGGAAATCTAATTTTTCCCAAACTCCGTGTTCCGAGAGGATCTGTATCTACCACCGAAGACTCTTCCTTGACAATTCGTAAGCTTACGCCCGGGAAATTTCCACTTGGGCAGGCTTTGTCACTCTCCAAGACGTCTCTAGGGTCTGCTCACGCCCCTTCTCAAGCTAAGTCGTCCCCTTCTTCCTTTGTATCAACATCCTCTCTGGGGGAGGGCTCAAAAAGTGATTTGCCCCCAGTGGCTCTTTCCTTTGCAACAGTCAAATCACCAAGGGCGATGGCTCACACTTAAGCGCTTGATGACATGCTAGTGGGGGCGAGATCTTCCAATGTCTTTCCTAGATCTTCAGGAGTGGTGACTTCTGCTGTTGCCTCATCTTGAGGTTCTGACACCTGCCTTACTAACAGGCATGGATCAGAGGGAAAACACCCCGCCTCTACCTCCCGTAAGAACTGCTTTTTAGAGGATGCTTTCGAGGGCAGCTCGGGAACCACATGCAGCCCTTCACGTTTAATAGATGCGAGCCAAGCAATGACCTTGGTGTTGCGAGATTTAAACCACGATGCTTCAGTTGTGGAAATTGCTTCTGTTCCTCAGAGGTCAGAAGCTACTAAGGTCGTATGAGGCCATAGCTTGGGTGTTGATGCTTTCCCCGCTTCTGCAGTGGTAAGGATGTCCTCAAGGGAGGTCATTATCCTTTCCCAAGAGACGATGAACAATTTTGACTCACCCAAGACCTTCTTAGAGCAGCTGACGTCCTCTGCAGTGTATACGCTGGTATTTTTACCGAGTGATTTATGTGAGGATGTTGGCGAAGGGTTTATTGCTCGCTCTTCCATGCCGCAACTCCCCGAGTTGGGATTAACTACATTGGCATCTGATAGCCTCGTGGTGTCGACACTAGCAGGTGGGGAACCGGTTGCCCCCGTTGCTTCTGTTACTGCGTCAGCAGGGATAGAAGCAATTGGCCGAGCAGAGGGGTTGTCAGAGTTTGTGCTAACTGTGTCAATGGAGGTAATGGAAGAGATGTTGTGCATAAGTCGGCCACATCTTCCTGCTGAAGCGGTTGGGTCACTGAGTGGTTAGGGTGACTTACTGCAACAAGCATCCGATCATATATGGATGATGAGTATTACTTGCTGGGATATTCATGTGAATACCCTTTATGTGTTATGATTTTACTTATACATTGTGTGTTGCTTTGAAGTTTGATGTATTGAATTTCTGCAGAGCTATGTATGCACATCTACTACTAGAAGGGAGTATGCAGCGGATGTTCAGAACAACTCTAAGATGGTTGAATAGGTGACCATGCTCGAGGAGGAATGTGAGGGAAGGAGGGTGGCGGAGGCTAACCGCAGCACGCTTGTAGAGGCTGTAAAGAAGCTATAAGCAGAGTTGGCAGAGGTGAAAGAGAAAGTGGGGCATCTATTGAGGCATAGTTGGTAGGGTTCGTTGAACTAGAGATGGAGCGTGAAAAGCTGAAGGCGAATTTAGTGGTGATGACCAACAATTGGATGGAGAAGAGCCAATTTTTGGTGGAGCACGAGAAGCGGATGGTGACGTTGAATAACATTATCAATGATTTGCAGGAAGATGTGGTGTCTTTGCAAACAGATAAGGAGTTGTGGGAGAAGGAGAGGAAGGAGTTGCAACGAAAGGTGGAGGGGTTAGAGGTGAACGTTGCAAATGTACAGAAGCAAAAGCTGGAGGCAGAGCTTTAGTTAAGCGTTGAAATGAAGGAGATAGAGGAGGTCATAGCCAAAAGCGAGCGGGAGTTGAAGGAAATGACCGAGGTACATGATGTATAGACTATCATGATGATGGTATGGTTGAAGTTGGTGTTTTATGTGTTAAGTGTTCGACCTGTGTATTTTGCAAGAGATGGGAGATGCAACAGTGGAGGTCATGAGGAAGCGCATTAGAGATCGTGAAATTACTGAATGAAAGTTTGTGCGGATTGCCAAAGTGGACACTTCAAAGTATCTAGACCTTGCGTTGCAAAATAAGAGGAAGACCCAGAGGAGAAATGGGCTAAACTGGAGATGTACTATAAAATTATAGACATTAAGGTTGGAGATTATGACGTTGAACAGTACCTCGTTGAGCTCGGGGATCTACAAATCAACTACCCGACGCAGCATCTGGAGAAATTGAGTCAAAGGGGTGACGCCCTGGGTTCGATCTATACGGAGAGTGGAGAACCTGCCGAAGAAGGTGATGTTGTAGGGTAGGTGGCTTCTGTCTCGGGTGTTTTTGCCATTACAGAGGCTGCTGGAGAGGCATCTGCACAGATGGTAGCAGAAAAAGAGGCAGACATAGAGTCGACGCCAGTGACAGAGGCAATGTCAAGGAGTGAAAGAGGTGTTGTAGAACGGTCGACATAACTTTTATATGTTGAATATATGTGTTCATCTCTCCTCTTTTTTTCATTTTTGGACAATGATCGTGTATAGTATCGAGACAATGTATATTGTTTATATAGTATTATGCATCATATATAAAGTTTTTGGTTCCATCTGTTGTTGAATATGTCTACTTGATATGATGAAAATGACAATATTGCAACTTGTGAATTTCAGTTGACGTGTATCAATGAGAGGCTTTACAAGCCCTTTAGACCTCTGCATGAGAGATATACGAGAAGTCCGTGTAGATGGTGGGAGAGAATGCCCAGTTAAGTGTGGAGTGAGTTATGTGTGCATAGTTTTAAGGCAATCGAACAGTTCTGATGATATTTCCATTTCAGGTGAGCATCGTGATTGGGTAAACATGTCGTTTATGAGGTAGATCTTTGATAAGCCACAGTGGTTGTACTCAATGTGGGCGTTAAATGAGTTAGTGAGAAGTGGAATCCCATACTACATATCGTGTGAGCGATATGGAATAGGTTACCCGAAGCTAGAGAGTAGGATGGTGGAGTATGTATGTCTTATTGAGTGGGATTAGTCATTAGCAGAAGGTGTATGGAACTAGTAATGTTATGTTTGTCTTGCACATAAACAACAATGAATTATGTAAATAATTGTAAAGTGATATTTAACAAAACACATTTTATAAATGAAACTGATCTTTTGATAAGTTATTGATTTACAAAACACGTTTTCATTATCCTTACGATCACTGAGAGAGTTGAGTGTGTTGTTCTCTCCTTGGAACTAATTCATCCCCTTGGGTGCGTGAAAGAGCAAGTTAGATGCTCTACCATTTGCGAGAGGAGGCGACGTGGTTGAGTTCAGATGCAGAACACAGCAAGCGAGGCTAGGCGCTGAGGCAGAGTCGAGAATGGCAAAGCCTAAGATCAACCATCTTCTCATACCTTGGTTTATCGGGTGCCTTTTGTTGAGATAGGCTCCCCGAAGAAGGAGGTGGGCCATTAAATCCAACAAAGGCAGCCAGCATGTGAGACGTGGATATGAGTGCTGGGAAAGTTCCTCTCATTCTTGGATTGCCAAACCAGTTACTCTGTAACTGAGGTAGAGCCGAAGTGGGGTGTCCGATGGTTTTGTTGTAGTAGTCAAAGTGGATTACACCGCATAGGCGGGGCTCCTCTGTTTGCTTGACCTGATGGGAAGATTGTAGTGTAAGTTGTATACACATAATCTTCCAGCAAAATAAGATGACAGGGTAGATGGTGAATATTACCCTGACCTGTCAGCCAAACCGCATAGTTAGGTCAGATTAGATTGTGAAATGGCTTGCCCTAGCTCCCTGTTTTTTTAGTCAGGTTAGATTAGAACACATTTGGTTGTGTAATGTGATTCCTAATGTGGAATGCATTGTGTAGATGCCACGAGTGAAGTAGAACGACTCATTGTTTAAAGTTTGACTAGGCGAAATCATATGCCTTTGCTCGTAAGAGAACAAGTAGAGTGTGGGAGACATCATGCCTCTGTGTGTTTAATTGATCACCACATGGCCATATTTATATTGGACGTGGTAGGTGGGGTGTAGTGCACGTGAATAATGTTTTAACCCATATAGGTAGGTAAGGATATATTAAAGTATGCATGGTAATAGTAGTTCCTAGTGTAGAGTAAGCATGGTGGCAGTGTTCACATGTGTGTACTACTTATTGTGCGTCAGGAGAGATTCCTTACGCAGATATACGTCCGTATATGTTGACTAAGTACAGTATTATAGAGTGATGTGAAAAACAAAAGTTGTTCTATTACTTTTGAACTTTGGAGTACATACAGTATTTAACAGTAGTAATGTTTCAAAGACATAGAGTTCCAAGTACGTGGTACATTTTTTCCATTATGTATGTTCTTTAGAGTGTAAGACCCTCATCCCAACGATTCTGTGACTTCAAAGGACTCTCCCAGTTAGGTTCTAGCTTCTTCTGATTGCCAGTAACTTCACACAGAACCCAATCTCCCTTCTTAAATGAACGCAAGTGTACCCTCTTGTTGTAATAGCGTTTTGCTACCTTCTGGTATTTTTCGTGTCTAATATGTGCTATCATACGTAATTCGTCCAAGAGGTTGAGGTTGTGAGTCAGTTGCTCGTTGTTCGTGTTCAGATCAGAAGCGATTTCTATACGAAGTGTTGGCAGGCCCACCTCTTGGGGATAATGGCTTATGTTCCGTATACCACAGCGTAAGGAAAATCGCCCGTGGAGGTCCTTTTTGTTGTTCTGTATGCCCATAGCACCTTTGGTAACTCTTCTACCCAAGCACCTTTTTTATCTTCTAGGTTCTTTTTTATGTTGGCGAAAATGACCTTGTTAAAGGCTTCTGCTTGGCCCTTGCCCTAAGGATAGGTGACAGAAGCAAAGCTTAACTTTATTTTTTATGTATCACACAGTTCTTGTACTTTGGCATTTTGGAATGGGGTCCCGTTATCAACGACTATTTCCCATGGGATCCCGAACTAGCAGATGATATGTTTCCAAATGAAACTCATGGTGTCTGTTTTGCTGACTGTAACGTAAGCCTCTGCTACAACCCATTTTGTGAAGTAATCAATGGCTAATAAGGCATATCATTTTCCTCCAGCAGCCCTGGGGAGTTCACCAACTACTTCCATCCCCCACTTCGCGAATGGCCATGGGGTGACAATAGAATGCAGAAGTTGCGCCGGTTGGTGTATGGTAGGTGCAAAGCGTTGGCATCTGTCACATTTTTTCGCGTAGTCATGTGCCTCTGTTATCATGTATGGCCAGTAGTTCCTCGCTGTTAGTGCTTTGTGTGCTAAGCTACGTCCCCCCTTATGGTTTCCACAGGCTCCTTCGTGGATTTCTTCTAATAATTTTTTTGCTTCTGTGGGGCGCAAGCACCGTAAGTAGGGACCATTAAAGGATTTGCGATACAGTGTCCCATTAATAATGAAATAGCGTTGTGCTCTAAGTCGCAGAAGCTTGGCATCTTTCGTATTGGCAGGCAGTTCGGATTTGGTCAGATACCTGGTAATAGGGTCCATCCAACATTTGGGTTCTGTCGAGATGGAACAAACTCTCATAGCTTCTTGTGTATGGCCTGTGTAAATTGATGAGTCTCGCGAGCATTCTCCCACAGAGGCTTTCTTTGTGAGGGCATCTGCCTTCTGATTCAGCTACTTGGGTATTTGTATGAGCTCAAACTGTTGGAATTGTGACTTTAATGTGGATACCTTTTCCAATAGGTTGTTCAGATGGGGTGCCTTAGTGTCGAAATTACCGGCCACTTGTTCTATCATCAGCTTCGAATCTGCTCTGACTTGTAGTCGCTTGACGCCCATGCTTCGTGCCAATTCTAATCCATAGATCAGAGCTTCATATTCGACTTTGTTATTTTTGACGTGCTATTCCAACCGTATGGCTTCCTCAATTAGTAATCTATAGGGTGCCTCCAATATGATGCCAATCCCAACCCCTTGTGAATTGGAGGCCCCATATGTATGCATTGTCCACATTCATTCCTCTTCAAAATTTAGCAGTTCAGGAGCGGTCTCGGGTGTAAATGATTGTATTTCGACTAAGAAATCAGCGAGTACTTGCCCCTTCTTTGCTTTTCATGGAGAGAAGCGTATGTCATATGTATCGAGGTCAATTGCCCACTTGGAAATTCTTCCAGAGAGGTCGGGCTTACTTAAGATTTGCTTCAATGGATAGTCTGTGTATACTACAATTGTATGTCCTTCAAAATACTGTCGGAGTTTTTTCTTTGCTATAATTAATGCGAGGACCAATTTCTCCATCATGGTGTAGCGTGTCTCAGTGTCTAACAACATCTTACTACAGTAAAGCACTGGCTTCTACTGGCCTTCGTCTTCTCGAAAGAGTACAGAGCTCACAACAAAGTTGGAAACAGATAGGTATAAAAAAAGGTCTTCATTGGGGACGAGAGAGTTTAATATGGGTGGAGTACTTAGGTAGGCTTTTAATTCTTCGAGAGCTTTATTTTGATCTGCCCCCCATGCGATTTTGGTGGATTTCTTGATGCACTGAAAGAAGGGCTGGCAACGATCTGACATGCGGGATATAACTCTGCTCAGAGCTACTACTTTGCTTGTTAGAGTTTGAATATCTCGGATGGTTCTAGGCTCCTTGGCCTCTGATAGTGAGGCAATTTGGGTTGGATTAGCCTTGATGCCTCTCTTGTTAACTACATACCCTAAGAACTGTCCACAGGATACCCCAAAAACCCATTTGGCTGGGTTCAACTTCATTTGATAGGTATCGAGTATGTTGAAGCACTCAGTTAGGTCTTCCATATGCGTGACACCATGTCGAGATTTGACAACCATGTCATCTATGTATACTTCCATGTTTTTACCCAGCAGTGAGGGAAAAAGCTTGTGCATCAGCCTCTGATATGTTGCCCCTACATTTTTCAGGCCAAAGGGCATGACTTTGTAGCAGTATAAGTCGCGCTCTATAGTGAAAGTTGTGTGAATTCGATCCTCTATTTCCATTGGGATCTGATTGTACCCTGAATAGGCATCAAGGAAGCTCATCCCTTCATAACCCGCCGTGGCATCTATCATTTGATCGATTTTTGGAAGAGGGTAGCTATCTTTGGGGCATGCCTTGTTCAAGTTAGTATAGTCTATGCACACGCGTTTTTTCTTGTTTTTCTTTGGGAACACCACAGGGTTTGTGAGCCAACTGGGATATAGGCATTCTTCGATCGTGCCTATGCTCAGTAATCGTTGCACCTCTTCTTGTATTTTCTGGTTGACTTCGGGAGCGAACCTCCTTTGCCTCTACTTGACGGCTGGGAAGTCGTTTTATATATTGACGCTATGGCTCATGATTGTGAGGTCTATACCCAGTATATCATTTGGGGACCAGGTAAAAGTTCCAATTCTGATTTTGAGGAACTTGATTAGACCTTTTTTTTTTCTGAATCTAGCAATCGGGCACTTACCAGCAATTTTTTTGGATGGATCGTTTTCATCTATGCAGATCTCGTCCAGATCGTCGAGAGTTGTATGGGGCTTATCGTGATCTTCCTCTGCTTCTATGCTCCTGAGATCTGCTGGTAATCTACCCTCTGATTGCTATTTGGTGGGATCGTCGCCAGGGGTGGAGGTGCCGATTTCGTTTATCTCCTTCAGGGTCAAGTAGCACTTTTTTGCTCGCTTCTAACACCCTTTTATGTCAATGGTGTAGTGCCCATAGGGCAATTGACATCGCATAACTTGGTGCAAAGTGGAGACGACGCCTTGCATTCTGTGGAGACAATTTTGTCCCATGATTGTGTTGTAGCTTGTGATAGAGTCTACTATCAGGAAGTCTACTTCTGAGGTGCGTTCTGCAACTACTACATTTAGTCTGATAATGCCCTTCAGGTATACTCTTTGGCTGTTGAATCCCAGGATTGGTGCAATAGAGGATCTGATCAGGCTTTCCTCGAGACCCATTTTCTGGAAGGCTTCCCAGAAGAGGACATCAACGCCACTGCCCCTGTCGACTAAAACTCTCCCCAACTGGCAACGGTCTACTTGTAGTTTGATGACGAAAGGGTCGTCATGGAGTAGGTGTACCGCCCGTAGGTCGTCTTTTATAAAAGTTATTGCAAAAGCAGGGTAACACCTCTCTTCTATAGTGACAAAATTAACGATGTTCCTTAGTGATCTATATCGCTTTACTCTTTCCTCCATTCGCTTGTGGTTTCTGGACTTTTGCTCTTGTTCCATGGTCGGTTCTACGGTCCCGTGTATCATGGGGACTTGCTTGAGGGATTCTTGTGAACTTGTAGAAGCCACGCTTGTGGAGGTCGGCGCCGTCATTGGCGTTGGGGTAGGAGTGGTATTGAGTTGTGGGATGTCAGGCCTATTAGATCCTTTAATGTACTGAGTCAATCGTCTGTTTCTCATAAGGGCCTGAATTTGGTTATGAAGGTTGTGGCATTCAGAAATTGTATGGCCATGGCCCTTGTGGAAGGTGCAGAACCTACTCTTGTCTCTCCTTTCTCTGGGAGTGGTGATTTTTTATGGTTCCTGCCAAATGGGTCTATCTTTGTTCTCTTCATAGATGACCTCCTGCGGGACAGTGTACTCGAAAGAAGAGAATCTTTGTGGGTCTCGACTCGTTCTTGGCCTCTTTACTCCCTTCATAGGGTTTGACTCCTGCATCTTTCTTTTTTCATCCCTTGTAGATGGAGGGGACGGGTTGTTTGGTGGTTGTGTGGAAATGAGGGCGGACTTCTTCTGTGAGCGCTATCGATACTCCAAGAATCTGAAGACCCCATCGGCTCGGGCCTGAATTTCGGCCATGTCATATGGTGGAGTCATAGTGAGATTTTCATGTAAGAAGGACCCCACCTGCAGATTCTTGATGAAGAGGTTGATCGCGGTTACTGGTTCTACATCATGAATTTGGTGGACAAGATCGATAAAGTATTGTAGGTACAACTTTGGGTGATCATTTTCTCCTTGCTCAATTCGGTAGAGATCTGCCATCGTTCTTGGAGCTTCGCAGTTGGCATTGTACTGCTGAAGAAAAGCTCTGCGAAGGTCGCCGAAGCTACTGACAGAGCCGGGCTTTATTTGTTTGAACCACAGCAGAGTTGGTCCAGAAAAGGTCATGGAAAATACTTTGCATTGTATGGCTTCATTATTTACTTCCAATGCCATCTTCTGCTAGAACAAGAATAAGTGATTAAGTGGGTATCCCAACCTGTTGAATGCTGGGAGAGGGGGAGTCACGAAATCTCTCAGCTTCGGCTCGTTCTGTATCAATTCTGCGAAAGGTGATCTCTCAGCAGTTCTTGAAACCAATTCTGCATAGTCAGAACCGTGCGCCCGTCTGAGAACTTTTGCATCACCTCTCGCAGCATTTCCTCTTTCCAGCTTTCCAAGAATCAGACAGAGGGGGTAGGTTCTTCGATTGCTACACCATGTGGGACCTGTGCCTGGGTTTGTTGTCGCCCATTCTTTGCGGCAGTTTGGGCTGTTCTTGTGGGTTCTGCGTCGGTTCGTGTACGTGTTTTGTATCACTCAGCCCGTCGCTCGCCAGTCCTTTGATGGTGGCATGCCGAGGACAATGGCACAGGGCCCTGAGATCCCTCTCCGACAAGATGAGCGTTCCCTTCGGGTGAGTCGATCTGGACGACCTGAGTTCCTAATCCATCAAGGTTGGGACTTTTTTTGTCTTGAGTTTTACGCATGGCTTCATTGGTTCATTGCAACTCGGCGATCTCGGCTTCTAATTTGGCCTGGGCTGCAGTCAGTTCTCTGATGGCCTTGTCGGATCTCTACTGACTAGCTTCCAGTAGTCGTCACATTTTGTCGATTCAGTCACTGACATCCGTCGCAGGGGCGACCGGAGCTATCGTACTTGATGCTCCGTTGTTATTTGGCGGCATGGCTTTTGTGTTCGACTGAATCTTGATCATTTAGAAGTTTCTTGATTCAAAGATTTTGTGAGAAAGAATTTCCCACAGACAGTGCCAAATGTTGATGCAACAATCTTGTCTTTCTAAATTGGGTGGTACTTGCCGTCAAACTCTAGCTTTCCGATCTCTTTTTGACAATGAGGATGGCTCCAATGATAGTTGAACCATCTGGGAGTACCTGCAAGAAAGACACTCTGATGCTTAAGTCAGATTCTGATAATTTCCCTAAATGAGATCATGATATTTATAGGGTCAAAAATACTAAGTTAGTCAGTTTGGTATACTTCCTGATTGGTTGAATAACTGAATTTCCCACCAAAATGCTTTCCGATCTTTCAGGTATGCAGAGGACAGAGGCAAGGTCTACCTCTGACTCTGGCTCCTCTGCCTAGACTAAAATGCTCTGTTTCACTTTACCCAAATCAGCAAAACATTTTGGTCAAATATTTTAAGCGCAACAACTATCTATCATTCAATTCAATGTACGATAATTGATATCACTTGCTATATAGAACAATTTGTCATTAATGTATAAAGTATTATTCATAGAAATATATGTTATACCTTATGGATATGAGAGGCAACGCTTTTTTTCAATACATTTCTCATCTTCATCGTAATTTTTAACATCGATCATCATCATCATCACTTCTCTTTGTTCCAACATTTATATAAATTATATTATTTTTGCTCGATTTTTACAGATTTACATATTTTTATACGATTTCCTCTATTTTTGGCTTTAATAATTTTTTTTCCTTCAATTTCTGGATGTATGTTTTGGTGTTTGCCACATTTTATTTCAGAGCAAATTATTAAAAAAGTTATCTACAATAAAATTTATGGATATATTACCAAAAATCTTTCAAAGGCATTATTATTGGTGGAAGTTCACATGGTGATGGTAATTTCTCCATTTTTTTTCTTATTTATTTATTTATTTTTTAATTATCAATTCAGTACTTTTTGTTGCATTTTTTGTGTTGTATCATGTTGTGTTAATATCTCTTCTATACAATAAATATAGATAACAGAAATTATTTGTTTTAATAATTTTTTTATTTTTTTAATGTTAGCTTTAACGTAATATTTTTATATTTAACTGTAGTTTGTAGACACTTAAACTTAAATAAAATAAAATAAATAATTAAAAAAATTAAAATAGTATTTTTTGAGATATTTTACAATAATAATTATTTAAAAATAATAAATAATTAAACAAATTAAAATAAGATATTTTTTAGATTTTTTACTATGATAATTATTTAAAAATAATAAATAATTAAACAAATTAAAATATGATATTTTTGAGATATTTTACAATGATAATTATTTAAAAATAATAAAATCATTTTATAACTTAAATAAAATTTATATCATATTAAACATATAATATAATTTACTGTCAATTAGTAACAAATTATTTTTAAAAAAAACTAGCAAGAAACATATCAAACATATATAATATAATCTATTGTTGTTACTCCCAAATTCAAAAACTATAACAAACATAAACTTAAACAAAAATAAATAAATTATTTAATTAAAATATGATATTTATTGAAAATTTATATGACATTAATATAAATTTAATAAAATAATTAATAAATTTTATAAATAAAACTAAGCGACTGTGCATATTGCACGTTACTTGTATCTAGTATATTTATACATATTGCACATATATATTTTTCACCATAATAAGTTGATGTATTGAATCTTGATTACATGTTTTGAACATAGTTTAGAAAATAATATAAGATATAGATAAATATAATCATAAAATTTGGTATATTTATATATATATACTAGATACAAGCAACATTTTCTTAATTTTATTTATAGAATTTATTAATTATTTTTATTAAATTTATATTCATGTCATATAAATTTTGAAAAAAATATCTTATTTTAATTAAATAATTTATTTATTTTTATTTAAGTTTGTGTTTGTTCTAGTTTTTGAATGTGAGAGTGACAATAAGAGATTATACATTATATGTTTAATGTAATATTAAATATTATACGTGGATTTTAAATTTAGGGGTCGCTTGGTATGTAGGAATCTGGACACGGGAATGAGAATCTGAACACTGTCTCATGTTTGGTACTGAGTTTGAGTTTTTCTAACCTGGGAATCTGTACTCCAGGGGTTTTAACTTGTCCTGATTCTAGGTTCAAGTGAAACCCATCTGACAAGTGGTTTTCAGATACCCAGCAATGTGAAACACTTCAAAATTATTAATATTTTTTATAAAAAAATCTTAAACCAATAACTTTTTAGTTAATGACTTATTTTATTTTTGAAGCTTATAATATAAAAACAAATATACATATATCAAACTATAAAATGATAAATAATATTTGTTTATTTAAAGAAATTGATTTGTAAAACCTTTATATCATTACTTTAGTTTAAAATAACAAATGAAATATTATTAAAAATAAAATAAGGGTATTTTTGTAATTTTAAAAATTATAGTTGATTCTAGTATTTAAATAGATGTATTTTTTTGATTTTGTTAAAAAATATTTCATGAGTAAAATTGTTTATAAATTATTTTGATGAAATATATTATTATATTAATTTTATGAAAATATGAAAACTTGACAGATTCCTATGCACAACCAAACACATAAATGATATTCCCAGGAATCATAGATAAGATTACAATGCACAACCAAACACAATGATGTAAGTTTCCAGACTATCAGATTACCCTCTTCAACTTTCCCAGTAGTATGAAAACTGTGAACTCCTCATACCAAACGGCCCATTAAGTTTCTTGCTAGTTTTTTTAAAAAAAAACAATTTGTTGCTAATTCACAGTAGATTCTAATAAGCGAGTTTAAGTTTAATTAAATTTTATTTAAATTATAAAACGTTTGATTTTATTATTATTATTATTAAATAATTATCATTGTAAAATATTTTTAAAACATCATTTTTTATTTTTTTAATTATTTATTATTTTAAAATAATTATCATTATAAAATATCTCAAAAATGTCATATTTTAATTTTTTTAATTATTTATTTTATTTTATTTAAGTTTAAGTGTTTGCAAACAACCGTTAAATATAATAATATTCTGTTAAATATAAGAATATTCCGTTAAAGTTAACATTAAAAAAATAAAAAACTGTTAAAACCAAGAATTTCCGTTATCTACACACTTATTATATAGAAGAGATATATATTTACTTATAGCAATTGTTCTTTTTTTTCTTCCACATCAGTGTGACGAATATCTTTTCTCTGCCCTAGATGTCGGCATTGTTAAAGATTTTCAATTATATGTATAAATATATATATTTAATTTATAATATAATAAGTGTGTAGATAACATAAATTTTTTGTTTTAACAATTTTTTATTTTTTTAATGTGAACTTTAACAAAATATTCTTATATTTAATAGAATATTTTTATATTTAACAGTAGTTTATAAATACTTAAACTTAACTAAAATAAAATAAATAATTAAAAAAATAAAATAAGATATTTTAAAGATATTTTACAATGATAATTATTTAAAAATAATAAAATCATAAGTTTTATAACTTAAATAAAATTTAATTAAACTTAAACTCACTTATTAGAATAATATTGTTGACGCGGTTCTTCGGCAACAGGTAATTATATGAATAAAGAGAGGGATTGGTGCTAAATGATGAACCGTAATAGATGAATGATCTCAAAGGAAAATTATAACTCGAATACTTTTTTAGGTGGTTCAAAGGTTAAAATCCTTCTAGTCCACCAGCCAATATTATTGATATATCTCTGATATTATTTACAGGGTATTTCTTTACAAATTAGAAGCCAACCATTTGCAACTCCTAGGGTCTCCATATTTATAGGGAGAGGACACTTGGGTGTTGGCAAAGGAGGTCATCCCGTGACCTTCTTACCCATCATGTCACTTCCTGTGACATTCATGAATAATTCCTAAAACCTGACAATGAAGTGTGGTCTAATCCATAGGTAAGGGGGATAATGGGCCGCATGGCCCAAACCAGTGGTGGGGTGCCTGAACACGCACGTTTATGCTGCGTGTCCGAGAATTCAGGAATGGAGTAGACACGTGATGTCTGATATATGCATGTTTACATTGCGTGGTTGACTTTCTAAAGAGTCGGAGGTGTCAGCTCCAGCTCGTACCCCGAGCTTGATGTAGTCTCAGCTCATGGTGTCCACACTGCTGAACCGATGCCTTAGTAATCTCACTAAACCTTTGGCTATCTCGAGCTAAAGAGGCAGATACTTGTAAAAGCAGCTCCGGGTAGGTGGCTTCCACGTGGCTGATAGAATTATGCCCTTTTCCAGCTCCCTAATAACCTGTGGATATTTAGGGCATACATTTTCCCCCCAAGCCACTGCTCGTGGCATAGCATGTCACCTGTAACCACAGTGGGGGCTTTTAGGCTTCCTTGTGGACTCTTCATATCCCGTCCATTACGCTGGTATTAGATACGTGGAGCATCGTGGTTGGTTACGGTCCGTCTTCCAAGAACCGCATTAAATGGCCTAGCCTATCTTCGGCCGTTGTTTCGTCTTTCGAGTTGTGATCCTCGTATCCCACATCAAGACAATCGAACAACCCTCATCCTTTGGCCTTTTACGTATATATAAGGCTGGCCACCTTTCGCATGAGCCACCCTTTTATTTGAAATTTTTCTCCTCTTCTTCTTTCTTCTCAGTCTCAAAACCCTTTCTTTCTTCCGGTCACTATTCCCGACCTTAATCGAGTTTCAGACACGAGGGCTCTTTCGTGACTCCGGTACCAGCAATTCCAACAGGACTTCAGCCCAGACGCTCCTTTCAGTCTTTACACAGTAAAAAATTAATGTAAGTCCTCCGTTTGTTGCATGCTTTAAATGTTTTCCCTTTCCCTTGCTTAAGTAAACTTTATTCTTAGTCGCATGTAGTAGGTTGTTTGTCTTTTGTTTTTCTTTGCTGGTATTTTTTGCATAGTTTTTTATCCTAGGGGTATCGACCGTAGGAAAGAGAATGCTTAGGAGCATGACTCGTAGGATACAACTCTGGGGTGATTTTCTGGGTAAATGTTTTTTATGCCTGTTTGGAACAACAAGTTTCTAGGGTGCAAAAACTGGGTAGCTTAGGGGACACGCTTCACAGGCGGTTTTGCCTTTCGAAACTTTCCTTCCAAGGCAAAATTTATCCTGACCCTCCTGACACATGGATCCCGAGCAATCGGGGACCCGTTGGGAGCACAAGCGTGTGTTCATAAAACCGCGTGGTCTCACTCGCCGCGGGTTGAGATTGCCTCAGCCCTTGTAAAGGAAACCCTTCTTCGCGCTAGATTCTTTCTTATACTTAGCTCGCCTTTTCTAAACTTTCTTCTTTGTTCGTTAGGCGACCAGATGGGACCCAAGAAGAGCGCATCCAAGAAGAGTGCTGGTAGCTCGTCTTCCCAGCAAGCCAGCAAAGGGAAAGAGGTGGCAACAGACTCCCCGATTCCCTACTTTGGTCCCATCGTGGAGAAGGAGGTCGAGGTGGGGCTCGACGCCTTTTTTGAGGCCGAGAGGATTGCCTCGAAGGTCACCACCCAGGGGAAAGTTCACAAGATAATGCTTTCCCACAATATAGAGATAGGGAAAGGCGCCCTGGATGTCCGACCTCCCCTTGAGGGGGAGCGGAGCTGCGCGTCGCTCGACGAGGAGTTCGCAGCCTGGAGCGACGAACATCTCAAGGCTGGGGCCTTTCTTCCCATGGACCAGTATTTTGCGGTCTTCTTAAATTACGTGAAACCAGCCCCCTTCCAGCTCCCCCCGAACTCCTACCGTCTGTTAGCGGGGTTAAAGTATTTGTTCCTGAAGCAGGAATGGGAGGTCCCCACGCCGGTGGACATCCTTTACTTCTTTTGCCTCAAAGCCAGCCTGGAACAACGGGGGCGAGGTGACGGGTTCTACTACCTAACCCGTTTTCTTAATTCGGTTGCGATCATCGAGCTGCCTAGCCACCCCAATGACTTCAAGGATCAATTCTTCATGTCAACGGGGTTTCGCAACTGCGAATATCATTACTTCAATCATCCTCGTAAGTTCATTTTAAATTTAGCTCGCTAGCTTGTCGCTGATTAGTCTTTCCATTCGTTGCTGACTTGAAAACTATTGTGCAACTATTTTCGCGAGGACGGCTAAGTTGGTGACCCTTGGGGGTCAGTACGAAAACTTGCCGGGGCTCCCCCCAAGTGCAAAAGACTACAGCCAGCTCATGTCTGATGAGATGATGCTGGCGTGTAAGTTAATTTCCCCAGGCCAGACTCTGGCTCTGAGGAGGCTGCAGACCATCCCCGTTGCTCGCGAGATGGCGCCCATCCTTGAGGAGGAGGCCGAGGATGAGGACGAGGACGAGGAGGACGAGGTCCCCCTCGTGCGCCGGAAGCAGGCTCTTGAGGTCGCCCAGGAGGTCAACGCAAAGCGGACCCAAT
Organism: Humulus lupulus; assembly: GCF_963169125.1. NCBI lineage: Eukaryota > Viridiplantae > Streptophyta > Magnoliopsida > Rosales > Cannabaceae > Humulus > Humulus lupulus. Next base: position 129,297,293 of record NC_084799.1, read on the forward strand.
CCGGGGCAACAGCCAGCCCCTCCGGCCAAGGTAACCCTTACTTAGTTAGGGATTTAGACAGGGCCGTCGCAGACCTACAACTTGCTAGGTTTAACCCCAGCCAACTCGTCCACCGCCACCAAAACGACCCAGATCGCAACATCACTCTACTCCAATTTGTTGACCAGCTCGTGTTGCATTATGACATGGGCCGCCCTAGGGGTACTGTAGTAGTAGATAATATCCTGGCCTTTAGGTCAGCCTTTTTTGAGGAGTACGAGACCAATCTTAAGTCGTGGCCCTCCCTTCTGGAGGGTGTAGTAGCTTCAGGTCTTAGGTAGTATGTAGAGGAGTCTAGTCCTGAGGCAATTCTGAACCCAGAGCCTCTTCTCACCCGTGAAGTGATCATCTTAGACTCCCACGTAGAAGCCCCGGGGCTGGAGGTCATGACAATAGATTCCTCCTCTAGCTTGGAGGGTAGGACCTTTTTCAATACATACTTTAGCTTTTTTGTTATCAAAGAAATTTTACATGCATACTAATGATTTTTTCTTTGTTTCAGACGAGGAGATGTTGCAGCCTGGAGATAACATTCTGCGTTCTATGTTCCAGGGGGAAACCCTTCCTCTGGGCCATCCGGGCCCTTGGTGAAGAGGCTCCGGTTGGCGAAGAAAGCTGTCGGGACTTCTTCCAAGTCCCCGGCCAAGGGGAAAAACCAGGGTCCCTCCGCCACGGAGAAAGTGCCTCCACCACCTCCTGCAGTAGAGAAGATGGCTCCACCTCTCCCGTGACCTCCCGTCCCTGCCCGGGAAAAGGAGGTACCAATCGGGACCTTGGTGGCTCCGGATCCCACTGTGCGCATCCCGGTCAACAATCAGGCCCTGGAGAAAATCCCCGAGGCCTTTCGAGGGACGGTTTACGAAACCGCGAACTATACGGTGGATCATTACTACAACGCCACCCCAAGGGACTTGCTAAAGATCAAGACGAGGAGCCTCGAGAACGTGATGGAGTCTTCACTGGAGATGACCCTCACAGTAAGTTCGCTTTACCACTTGTTCTTTCTGCTTAATTTCTAAGGCACTCGCCTCACATATTTTCGTCTTGCAGGCGGCTTTGGCTCTCCACCGGAGCATATCTCGGTCCAAGGCTAGGCTTGCAGAGATCAGGGGCGAGCATCAGGCTGTCCAGGCCGCCCTCACGTCCGCTCAGCAACAGGAGCAGGATGCTAAAGCCACCCTGGCGACTGCGCAGGCTGAGCTGGAGGCTGAGGCTACCAAGGTCACCCTAGGCGCCGCGAAGGTGGAACTTGAAGAAGCCAAGGCTTCCCTTGTGGCGAAGAAGGCATCCTCCAGCTCCTCCATGGAGGCCATGCTGTACCATTGCTGGGCCTTCAACCCGGATGGTGACTTCTCCTTCCTGGGGCCGGATGTGTGGGAGTCCTTCTTGGAGAAGTTCAAAGCTCTCCTTCAAAAGGAGGCGCCCTCCAAGACCGGGGAGACTTCCACCGCAACCGAGCAGGATGCCGAGGGGGTGACTTCATCGGAGCAGCCTGCCGGGGCTTAGGATTTTTTCTCCTTTCTCTTTTATTTTCATTTGTAACTTTATATTATGAGGTTTTTTATCCTCGAGACAGTTGATTTCCTTCGATTTATTTAATCTATATATATTTTCTGTCTCGACCTTATTGTTACTCCTCTTCAATGCATTTGGTGAGAACTTAGCTCCTGTTGGTGTTGTGATTGACATCCTATGCTTTTTAGGAAAAAACATATGTTAATCAATTTGAACCAACTTCTAAGATTTAGGTCCTGGTTGTATCCAGGATATTAATTTGAAAACTTAGTTCGCGTCAATTCTTTATCGGTATCTCGTGCTTTTTAAGAAAAACATCGATCAATCAATTTGAACTAACTTCTAAGTTTTAGGACCTGGTTATATCCAGGATATTAATTTGAAAACTTAGTTCGCGTCAATTCTTTATCGACATCTCGTGCTTTTAAAGAAAAACATCGATCAATCAATTTGAACTAACTTCTAAGTTTTAGGACCTGGTTATATCCAGGATATTAATTTGAAAACTTAGTTCGCGTCAATTCTTTATCGATATCTCGTGCTTTTTAAGAAAAACATCGATCAATCAATTTGAACTAACTTCTAAGTTTTAGGACCTGGTTATATCCAGGATATTAATTTAAAAACTTAGTTCACATCAATTCTTTATCAATATCTCGTGCTTTTTAAGAAAAACATCGATCAATTAATTTGAACTAACTTCTAAGTTTTAGGACTTCGTTATATCCAGGATATATGCCCCTCAAGTAATCAGGAAAGGGTCTTTCATGGTTACTTGAGTTTACACCCACAAACATATACAATAATGTAAAAGATTAGCTGTTATTACTTAATAAACAAAAGATGGCCTTTCCAATTAAGCCTTACAAAGATATTATTGATAATATTTCTTCAAGTGGATAGCGTTCCAAGTCCGTGGGACTACTTCTCCATTCAGCCGAGCTAGCTTGTAGGTCCCTTCTTTCACGACCTCGGTTATTTGGTAGGGCCCTTCCCAGTTTAGTCCCAACACTCCATCCTTGGGATCTTTACTGGCTAGGAAGACTCTTCCGAGTACCAGGTCGCCAACGCTAAAGACGCGTTTCCTCACCTTTGGGTTGAAATAATGAGTGACTTTTTGTTGATAATGCGTGAGTTGCAGCTGTGAATCTTCTCATTTTTCGTCAATCAGGTCGAGGGACATGCAAAGAAATTTGTCATTCTAGTCTTGGTCAAATGCCTAGACTCGATGCAAGGCTACCTTTACTTCGACAGGAAGGACTGCCTCACTCCCGAAAGTCAGGGTGAAAGGAGTATGACCCGTCGGCGTTCAATGTAAGGTCCGGTATGTCCACAGTACCTGGGGGAGCTGTTCTGGCCAGACTCCCTTGGCTTCACCCAATATTTTCTTAAGGCTTTCCTTTAGCTTCTTATTGACTACCTCGACCTGCCCATTGGCCTGGGGATAGGCCACGGAGGAGAAGCTTTTAACAATGCCATGCCTCTCACAAAATTCGAGGAAGAGGTCTCTATCGAACTGCGTTCCATTATCTGACACGATCTTCTTTGGCAGCCCAATTCGGCAGATAATGCTCTTGACCACGAAGTGGAGGACTCTTTTTGAAGTGATCGTTGACAAGGGCTCTGCTTCTACCCACTTGGTGAAGTATTCGATAGCCACCACCGCAGAACGAACTCCTCCCTTTCCAGTAGGGAGGGCACCAACCAAGTCAATCCCCCAGATCGCAAATGGCCACATGGACGAGATCATCTTCAGCTCGACCGGGGGAGCTCGGGCAACTGTGGCAAATCGCTGGCACTTGTCACATTTGTTGACGTAGGAGATCGAGTCCTTTGACAGAGTGGGCCAGTAATACCCTTGCCTTAATATCTTCAGGGCCAGGTTTTGCCCCCCAGTGTGATCTCCGCAAAAACCCTCATGCACTTCCTGTAAGATGGTCTTTGCCTCGCCTGGCAGAACACACCGTAGGAGAGGTAAAGAGTGTCCACGCCGATATAATGTCCCATCTATCACTGTATACCTTGGAGCCTAGTAAAGTACCCTCCTTGCGTCATTTCGCTCCTCGGGTAACTTTCCTGCTGTGAGATACTCGAGGATGGGAGTCATCCAAGTCGGTCGGGCGTCAATCATCTCGATCTTCGCCCTAACTTCCTCTATGCTGGGCCATTCCAAGAACTCTACCAGAACCAGCCTCAAAGTCTCCGCCTCCCCAGAGGTAGCGCGCTTCGTGAGGGCGTCCGAATTGGCATTATGCTCTCAAGGTATCTACTTGATTGAGCCACGCTCAAATGCGGATAGCTCGCTCTTTACCTTGGCCAAGTAAGCAGCCATCTTGGTTCCCCGTGCTTGGTATTCCCCTAACACGTGGTTTACCACGAGCTGGGAATCGCTATAACATTGGACGGAGCTGGCCTTCAGCTCCTGGGCCACCCTTAGCCCAACTAGTAAAGCTTCGTATTCAGCCTCGTTATTGGACGCTTTGAATCTGAATCGCAACGTCGAGTGGAATCGATGTCCTTCTGGGGATATCAATATGATTCCAGCCCCGGAGCCACTCTCGTTAGACGAGCCATCTATGAAGACCTTCCACGAGGCCTGGGCTAAGGAGGCCTGGACTGACTCTTCTACAGGATCTTCTCGGAATCCTGTGCACTCTGCCACAAAATCAGCCAGGGCCTGGCTTTTTATTACAGTTCGCGGTATGTACAATATCTCAAATTGGCTGAGTTTAATAGCCCACTTCAACAGACGTCTCGATGCTTCAGGTTTTTGTAAAACCTGCCTTAAAGGCTGATCGGTTATGACGTGTATTGAGTGGGATGGGAAATACGACCTGAGCTTTCGGGAGGCCGTAATGAGACAGAAAGCCATCTTTTCCATCAACGGATACCGAGATTCAGCTCCGAGAAGCCTCTTGCTGATGTAATAGACTGGCTTTTGAGATCGGTCCTCTTCTCGGACTAATACGGCGCTAGCTGCATCTTCCGTGATTGCTAGGTAAAGGAAAAGAGGCTCTCCTGTTGTTGTTTTGGATACTACCGGCGGCTCGGCTAAATGTGCCTTCAGGTCGAGGAAGGAACGTTCTTATTCCTCGGTCCATTCGAATTTCTTATTCCCCCAGAGCAGGTTGTAGAATGGCAGACACTTGTCAGTAGATTTAGAAATAAAGCGATTAAGGGCCGCCACCCTTCCTGTCAGACTTTGAACGTCCTTTCGCGACTGGGGTGAGGGCATCTCGAGTAGCGACCTGATCTTATCGGGGTTTGCTTCTATTCCCCTGGTATTAACAATGAAACCCACGAATTTTCCTGACGCGAACCCGAAAGTACATTTTTTGGGGTTAAGCCTCATGCTGTATTCTCTCAATATCTTAAAGCATTCATCCGGATCGGAAACATGGTTATCGGCAGTTTTCAACTTGACCAACATGTCGTCAAGATACACATCCATATTCTTCCCAATCTGGTTGGCAAACATCCTATTTACCAACCTCTGGTATGTAGCTCCGGCGTTCTTCAGCCCGAAGGGCATGACCTTGTAACAATAAAAGTTAGTTGGGGTCATGAAGCTAGTGTGTTCCTGGTCTGCTGGATTAATGGCGATCTAATTATAGCCCGAGTATGCATCCATAAAAGACATGAGCTCGTGCCCTGCCGTGGCGTCTACCAATTGGTTGATCCTAGGCAAGGGGAAGCAATCTTTGGGGCAGGCTTTGTTCAGGTCGGAGAAGTCGATGCAGGTCTGCCATTTCCCGTTGGGCTTCAAGACCAACACAGGATTGGCGACCCAGATCGGGAACTTTGCCTCACGGATAAAGCCGCACTTTAAGAGCCGGGCTACTTCCTCTTCTAGGGCCTCAGCTCGGGTTGTTCCTAGGCGCCTTTGTTTCTGGGATTTTGCAAGCACACTTTTATCCAAGTGGAGGGTGTGCATGATGATGCTCGGATTGATCCCTACCATGTCTTCATGAGACCAGGCGAACACATCTAGATTCTCCTGTAGAAACTTAATAAGCTCCGCCTTCCTTTCGCTACATAGATTTTTCCCGAGCTTTACCACCTTCGAGGGATCATGTGGATCGATGCTTACCTCCTCGAGCTCTTCGATGGCTTGGAGCTCGGATCTATCCTCGCCTATTTTGGGGTCGATATCATTATTTAAGATGATATTCTCCCCTTTGGCACTCTGAGGTTTTTCAATCTCAGGACTAGGCACAAGTTCCTGAGATTCCTCATTCCCGCCCTGGATGGTCATCGTTAACTACCCGGGTTTTAATTTTCCCTTCATAGAAATGCTATAGCATTCCCTGACAGCGAGTTGATCGCCTCAGACCGTGCATATCCCCGAGGAAGAGGGGAATTTTAGCGCGAGGTGGCGGAAGGAGGTTATGGCTTCAAACACTATCAATGTAGGTCGGTCCAAAATAGCATTGTACGCGACGGGACAATCGATGACCACAAACTCGAGGAGTTTCGAGACAGTCCGGGGTCCCTCTCCCAGGGTGATCACCAGCTCGATTGTTCCTATTGATGTCGACCCCTCTCCAGAGAATCCATATAGCATTATGGAGGTGGCTTTCAATTCGGTGACAGATAAACCCATCTTTTCTAGCGTAGACCGGAACAGCAGATTCACCGAGCTCCCATTATCTAACTCTCCGGTTAGCGAGCTGAGCGGCTACGACCAAAGGGTCGTTATGAGGGAACTGGACGTGACTGGCATCTTCCTCGGGGAATATGATTGGTTGCCTCTCCAATCGTTGCTGTTTGGGTAGATGCTGCTCAGGGACGAACTCCACTCCATTATGAGCCTTAAGTTCGTTGACATATCTCTTCTGGGCACCTCTGCTCGTGCCAGCCAGATGGGGGCCTCCAGAGATCGTGGAGATCTCTCCTCCTATCACAGGAGGAGGGACGTCCTGATCTATTCGAGACCCAGGCTGACTTATCGGAACTTCCGAAGCTGGTTGGCCGGCGGGAACTCTATTCCGCGCATACTGAGCAAAGGGTCCGGCTCTGATGAGAGTCTCGATCTCATCCTTCAGGTTCCTACAATCATCAGTGTTGTGTCCAATGTCATTGTGGAACCGAAAAAACTTGGAGGGGTCTTGCTTACCCTTCTGGTGCTTCAACGGTTCTGGCTTCTTCCAAGGGAGGCAAGCAGAGTTTACTAGGAAAATGTTCTCCCTAGTGTGTGCGAGCTTGGTATAAGTCGCGTAGACTGGCTTAAATTTTTCTACGGACTTGTTCTTCTTTGGGCCGTGCTGGCCGCCCTTGCTGCTCCCTTTTCTCTTGCCTCCACCAAACTGGTTATTCTGTGTAACGGTTTGTGTCACTGTCATGACATCCGTTCCCACTCCAGTGGGCTGTTCAGGGCCTGGCTGGTTCCCACGGCCGATGCTCGCGTCTCCTCCAGGTTTATCCATCCCTAGACCCTATTTAGGAATTCGTTCACAGTGCTGACACCTTTCCTCTGTATCTCTTCCCAGAGTCTGCCTTCGACGAGGATCCCAGTCCTCAAGGCCATGAGCTTGGAGCTGTCATCTGCGTCTCTGGCTCGAGCAACAACATTTGTGAATCTGCTCAAGTAAGCTTTCAAAGGCTCGTCGGGCTACTGTCTTACGTTGGCCAGGGTGTCGACCTTGACACGGGCAGTCTGAGAAGCTCGGAATACCCTCTTGAAGTCGGCAGAAAAGGCTTTCCACGAGCTGAGGGATTGCTTTTTACTCTGCTTGAACCATTTCCTGGCCGGCCCAGTCAAGGTGGAAGGAAATATTAAATATCTCATCTCAGGACCGAAGTCGTGGGCCATCATCAGGGTGTTGAACATACCCATATGATCTGACGGGTCCCCGTCTTAATTGAACTTGGACAAGTGAGGCATACGGAAACTAGGTGGATACGCCGTAGCTGCTATGTTGGGGGCAAAGAGCTCGAGTTCATCCCCCGAGTCGTACTCATCTTTTTCTTTTTCTGATAAGAGCTTCCTCATCAGCTCCTCCATCTGAGCCAGACGCTCAAGGGTTTGGTCCTGACTTCCTTGGTTGTTCCGGGGCTGTTCAACAACTCCAGTTCCATGGTTCGCGTTAGGCGGGTTATTGTCCCTCCTATCTTGAGATAGGTTATATGGGACATTCCCGCTGTCACGTACTTCAGATAGGCCTTCCCCTTGGCGAGCACGACTGCCATTTCCAACTGGGTCTCCTCTCTGAGAGTTTAGATGATCTCGAAGATCTCCCCTCGAGGTGGGCCGAGGGCTTTGAGCCGAGCTCAAACGATGGCGCAGGTCTCCGCCTGACATGTCACTTCGATGACTTCCGGTCCAGTAACTTCCATTTGAAAAGCTCGGAGCCCACCGCTGGGGGTGAGGATCCGGGACTTCCCTGGGCGCCCGACTACGATGGGAAGGTCCGACGGAAGGAGGATTTCTATTGCTGCTCCCATGAGCCGGAATATCTTGGACTAGAAGGGGAGGAGATGGGTGTCTTATTGGTGAAGGAGGATGCCTGACTAGGGATGCGATCCTAGTCCTGTCAGGGTGGATCAAGCTAGGTCGCGGCCGCTCCGCTCTACCATCCTCCGCGACCTGTGCTCGGCAATCTGAGCGGGGTGCAGGACGGCTGGCCGGGGCGGGCTGTCGTCGTGAGCCTTCCCCGGATCTCCTTCGCGAGCTTCCTCGAGCTCTCCTCGGTGCACTCGAGGGCAGAATTGAGCTAGGAGTTCAGGTCCAGACCGATCGACTGAATTGCTGATCAGCCCTAGGAAGTTCCTCAAATGCAGTTTCTTAGTGATGCGACATGGGAGTAGAATTTGATGTTGGGGGTCTGACCGACCGACTGGGCTTGGACCGGTTACCCCAGTGGGACTTATGAGTCTCACCATGCCTCTTTCCGACGTTAGCGTTGGTTGTAAGAGGGGGTAATCGGGTCAAAACCTCTTGAATCTGCTGGTTTGCTTTCGCCAGCTGACTCCTCAGCTGTGCATTTTCCATTTCTACTGCCGTGTAGAAATCCATGTTCGGATTGGGCGGCTGGGTAGCCGAACTTCCAGTGTCGTCTTGGCCCATTGGCTGCTTGCCCGGTCACTACTGAACCTCAGGGTTCTGATCATCGGACATGGCGGCATGGTGGGCCTCCTGCCCATCACGTTGGTCCGCCTCATTACCATGTCTTGAGCGAGTAACTACCATGGTTGGGTATTTGCGATAGCACCAATCTAGAAGCTCTCAATGAAATCACCAAATTGTTGACGCGGTTCTTCGGCAACAGATAATTATATGAATAAGGAGAGGGATTAGTGCTAAATGATGAACCATAATAGATGAATGATCTCAAAGGAAAATTATAACTCGAATACTTTTTTAGGTGGTTCAAAGGTTAAAATCCTTCTAGTCCACCAGCCAATATTATTGATATATCTCTGATATTCTTTACAGGGTATTTCTTTACAAATTAGAAGCCAACCCTTTGCAACTCCCAGGGTCTCCATATTTATAGGGAGAGGACACCTGGGTGTTGGCAAAGGAGGTCATCCCGTGACCTTCTTACCCATCATGTCACTTCTCTGAAATTCATGATTAATTCCTAAAACCTGACAATGAAGTGTGGTCTAATCCATAGGTAAGGGGGATAATGGGCCGCATGACCCAAACCAGTCGTGGGGTGCCTGAACATGCACGTTTATGCTGCGTGTCTGAGAATTAAGGAATGGAGTAGACATGTGATGTCTGATATATGCACGTTTACATTGCGTGGTTGACAATCTAAAGGGTCGGAGGTGTCAGCTCCAGCTCGTACCCCGAGCTTGATGTAGTCTCAGCTCGTGGTGTCCACACTGCTGACCCGATGCCTTAGTAATCTCACTAAACCTTTGGCTATCTTGAGCTAAAGAGGCAGAGACTTGTAACAGCAGCTCCGGGTAGGTGGCTTCCACATGGCTGATAGAATTATGCCATTTTCCAGCTCGCTAATAACCCGTGGATATTTAGGGCGTACAAATATCATATTAAACATATAATATAATCTACTGTGAATCAACAACAAATTGCTTTTCTTTTAAAAAATTAGCAAGAAACTTAAATTTAAAATACACGTATAATATTTAATATTACATTAAATATATTATATAATCTCTTATTGTCATTCCCAAATTCAAAAACTAGAACAAATATAAACTTAAACAAAAATAAATAAATTATTTAATTATAAATGAAACATTGCACATTGCTTGTATCTAATATATCTTTTCTATATAATACCAGTGTAGATAACGAAAATTCTTTGTTTTAACGGTTTTTTAATTTTTTAATATTAACTTTAATGGAATATTCTTATATTTAACAGAATATTCTTATATTTAACGGTAGTCTGTAAATAATTAAATTTAAATAAAATAAATTAAAAACTTAAAATAAGATATTTTTGAGATATTTTACAATGATAATTTTTAAAAAATAATAAATAATTAAACAAATTAAAATATGATATATTTTTAGATATTTTACAATGATAATTATTGAAAAATAATAAATAATTAAATAAATTAAAATATGATATTTTTTAGTTATTTTACAATGATAATTATTTAAAATTAATAAAATTATTTTATAACTTAAATAAAATTTAATTAAACTTAAACTCAATTATTAGAATAATATTATATTAAATATATAATATAATCTACTGTCAATTAGTAACAAATTTATTTTTTTTAAATCTAGCAAAAAACTTAAATTTAGAATACATATATAATATTTAATATTACATTAAACATATAATATATAATTGTCATTCCCAAATTCAAAAACTAGAATAAACATAAACTTAAACAAAAATAAATAAATTATTTAATTAAAATATGATATTTATTTGAAATTTATATGACATTAATATAAATTTAATAAAAATAATTAATAAATTTTATAAATAAAATTAAATAAATGTGCATATCTAATATATATATATATCACTGAATATCAGTAGTGGTGGTCTCATATGTTATTATTTAGTATTTGGCTATAATACTTTTGTACGCCCTGATTTTCCCACGGGCTGATTAGCAGGACGAACCTCGGACTAATCAGGTTTAGTCCGAGGTGCCCACAGGACGAAGATCCTATTTCCAGGGCGGATCTTCTCAGCTCGAGAGGGGCATCAGAAGGCCACGCCGGGAGAACAGCTCGTAATACGAGCTGTACGTGTCACGAGGAGCCCAGGAAGCTCTGAGCCTTTATGAAGTCAACACGCAAGATAAACGTGCATATATCTGACATCACGTGTCTGATATCCCCCTGACTTCTCGGACACGCAGTAGGAACGTGCGTGTCAGACACCCACGGATGGGTTGGGCCGTGCGGCCCATTATCTCCTTCCATGCTGATTAGACCACACTTATGTGTCAGGTTTAGGAATTAATCATGAATGCCATAGAGTTGATATGACAAATGGTAAGGTCAAGGGATGACCTCCCTACCAACTTCCAGGTGCCTTCTCCTATAAATATGGAGACCTGTGAGTTGAGAGGGGTTGGAAAATATAGTCTTTGAAGAACTATATACTTTGTAAACCCAATACCCAGAGAGGATAAATAATATTGACTAGTGGAGTAGAAGGATTTTAACCTTCAAACCACTTAAAAACGTGTCTTGAGTCACCTAGTTCATTATATAAGATTTCATATCTGTGACGGTTCTACCTTGAGTGCTAATCTCTTTCTCTTCTTCTCTTAATTACCTGTTGCCGAAGAACCGCGTCAACAGTTTGGTGCTTTCATTGAGAGCAAGTTCGATTAGTACTACCACAGACATCCAACTATGGTGACCACTCGATCCAGGCATGGCAACGAGACAGAACAGCATGATGGGCAGGAGGCCCACCAGGTTGCCATCCCTGATGAGCAAGCTCCTGAGGTCCGGCAGAGGCCAGGAAAGCAGCCGGCGGGCCAAGACGACACTGGTAGTTCAGCGCCCCGGCCGCCTAATCCGAATCCATGTTATTATTCTGCGGTGGAGATGGAGAATGTTCAACTGAGGAGCCAGTTAGCAGCAGCTGGTCAGCAAATCCAGGATATTCTAAGCCGACTACCCCCTTTCGCAACCAACGGTAACGTTGGAGAGAGGCAAGGCGAGGCTCCTAAGTCTCGCCGGAGTAATCGGTCCAGGCATAGCCGTTCGGGTGGACTTCCTGCAGCCAACTCCACCCCTTCATCACACCATCAGGAGGCAAACCTCAGGGAAATGCCTCGGATCGGACAGCAGCAGTACAGCCGTTCGGTTAGGACGTCAACCCCTAGCTCTCAACCTTCCTCGAGGACGCCCAGAAGAGATCGAGGAAATTCCCGGAGAAGGGCCGAGGAAGGCCAGAGGCGTTGGCCCGTCCCCGAAGGACGTTCAGTTCCTCGTCCAGCTCGCCCAGTGCGGGACCAGCAAGCTGGCAGGGCCGAGAGGCCCCCACCAAATTTAGTCCGTCCGGACGGCACTAGGATCGCCTCCCCGGTCAGGCACCCTCCTTCTCCCATCAGATATCCGTCTCCTCAGCCCGTCCGAGACATCCCGACCTACGGAAATAGCAGGAGAGACCCACCGTCAGCTGGACCCTCCTAGCGCGGCAGGGTGCCAGAAGAAGGATCAGGTCGTAGCCGCCAAAGACGCACCCCGAGCCTGTCCAGCAGGAGTCACTGGACCGGTAGTGGACGGAGTGATCTCTCGGGAGGAGACCTGCGCCAGCGACTAAGTTCAGCACAAAGTCACCATACTACCCAGGGAGGCGACCTTCGAGATCGCCTCAATTCTCACAGAGAGGATCGAGTTAGGGATGGTAGCCAGGCCCGCTCAGTGGGGGTCCGATCCAAAGTACGTAACGGTGGAAATGTCCCAAATAACCTATCTCAAGATAGGAGGGGCAACAACCCACCTAATATGTACAACGGGACCGGAGCTGTTGAACAGCCCCGGAACAACCCAGGATCTCAGGACAAAGCCCTAGAGCGCCTAACTCAGATGGAGGAGCTGATAAAGAAGCTCCTATCGGAAAAAGAAAAAGACGAATATGATTCTGGGGACGAGATGGAACTCTTCGCCCCCAATATAGCAGCAACGGCATACCCTTCTGGTTTTCGTATGCCCCACCTGTCAAAGTTCAACGGGGATGAAGACCCGTCTGACCACTTAGGGATGTTCAACACCCTAATGATGGCCCATAACATCGGCCCGGAGCTGCGTTGCTTGATCTTTCCCTCCACCCTGATTGGACCTGCCAGGCAGTGGTTCAAGCAGAGTAAAAGGCAGTCAATCAGCTCCTGGAAGGCCTTCTCGACGGACTTCAAGAGGGCATTCCGTGCCTCTCAGGCCGCCCGAGTCCAGGCCGATTCTTTAGCTAACGTGAGGCAGCAACCCGGTGAGACGTTGAAAGCCTACTTGAGTAGATTTGCAAATGTCGCTGCTCGAGCAAGGGATGCTGATGATAGCTCCAAACTAATGGCCATGAGGACCGAGATCCTAGTCGGCGGAGACCTGTGGAAAGATATTCAAAGGAGGGGAGTCAGCTCGGTTAGCGAATTCCTTAACAGAGCCCAAGAGTGGATAAACTTGGAAGAAGCTGAAGCTTCGGCCGCCGGGATCAGCCAGGTCCCCGAGAAGACCGCTGGGACGGGAACGGAGATCGTAGTGGCGACTCCCGACGTCGCGCAAAATAACCAGCCCGGTGGTGGCAAAAGAAAAGGACATGGTGAGAACAATCAGCACGGCTAGAAGAAGAATAAGTCTATGGATAAGTTCAAGCCCGTGTTCACAACCTATGCCGAGCTCACCCAGACCAGGGAAAATATTTTCCTGGCCAACGCTACTCGGGTCCCCTGGAAGAGGCCGAAACCATTGAAGCATCCTAAGGGAAAGAGAGACGCTTCCAAATTTTGCCGTTTTCATAACGACGTCGGGCACAATACCGACGACTGCAGGCACCTCAAAGATGAAATCGAGACTCTTATCCGAGCAGGTCCATTTGCGCAATACTCGCGGAATAGGGTCCTGGCAAGTCGACCCATTCCGGAGGTCCCAGCCATCCAGCCCAGGCCTCGGGCAGACCAGGACGTCCTTCCCCCCGTGGTCGAGGGAGAGATATCCACTATCTATGGAGGACCACACATGGCTGGCACGAGTAGGGGCGCCCAGAAGAGGTATGTGAATGAATTAAAGGCCCACAACGGAGTGGAGTTCGCCCCGGAACAGCGTCAATCAAAACAGCAACGATTAGAGAAACAACCGATAACTTTCACGGAGGAAGATGCAGGCCATGTCCAATTCCCTCATAACGATCCCTTGGTCGTAGCAGTCCAGCTCGCCAACCGGAAAGTAAGGAGAGTGTTGGTGGACAATGGGAGCTCGGTGAACCTCCTGTTCCAATCCACCTTAGAAAAAATGGGTCTGACTGTTGCCGAGCTGAAGGCAACCTCGATGATGCTATATGGTTTTTCAGGAGAAGGATCAGCAGCGATAGGGACAATCGAGCTGGTGATCACCCTAGGAGAGGAGTCCCGAACAGTGTCCAAACTACTAGAATTCGTGGTCATTGACTGCTCCGCTACCTACAATGCCATTTTGGGCCGACCTACGCTCATAGCCTTCGAGGCTATCACTTTTATCCGGCACCTCGCCATGAAGTTCCCTACTTCAACACGGGTCTGTACTATCAAGGGCGATCAGCTCGCTGCCAGGGAATGCTACAACATTTCCATGAAGGGAAAATCTGAACCCGGGCAGGAGACGATGGCCATTCGGAATGAAGAGGAATCTCAGGGACCCAAGGCGGCTCCTGAGATTAAAAAACCTCAGATTTCCGAAGACGAAAAGCTCGCCCTAAGTGAGGACATTGACCCCCGTGTAGGCGAGGACAGGTCCGAGCTACAAGCTATTGAGGAGCTCGAGGAGGTGAGCATTGATAAACAAAACCCATCACGAACGGTTAAGCTCGGAAAGAACCTCTGCGATAAAAGAAAGGCGGAGCTGACTATGTTTCTGCAGAAGAACCTAGACGTATTCGCATGGTCGCACGAGGACATGATAGGAATCAGCCTGAGCATCATCATGCACACGCTCAAAAACAGAGGCGTCTGGGAACAACCCGAGCCGAAGCCCTCGAAGAAGAGGTGGCCCGGCTCAAAAAGTGTGGCTTTATTCGTGAAGCCAAATTTCCAATTTGGGTCGCCAATCCCGTGCTAGTTCCAAAGCGCAACGGGAAGTGGCGGACATGTATTGACTTCTCCGACCTGAATAAAGCCTGCCCCAAGGATTGCTTTCCATTGCCAAGGATCGATCAATTGGTGGATGCCACGGCGGGGCACGAGCTCATGTCCTTCATGGACGCGTACTCAGGCTACAATCAGATCACGATGAATTCGGCAGACCAGGAACATACCAGCTTCATGACCCCGACTAATGTCTATTGTTATAAGGTCATGCCGTTTGGTCTGAAGAATGCCGGAGCTACCTACCAAAGGCTAGTGAACAGAATGTTCGCGAACCAGATCGGGAAAAACATGGAAGTGTACGTCGATGATATGCTTGTCAAGTCAAAGACTGCCAGCAACCACGTTGCCGACCTGGAAGAATGTTTTAACATACTGCGCGAATATGGCATGAGGCTCAATCCTCAGAAGTGCACTTTCGGTGTTGCATCGGGGAAATTCTTGGGTTTCATAGTTAATACCCGAGGAATCGAGGCAAACCCCGACAAGATCAGGTCACTACTCGAGCTTCCTTCCCCCAGGTCGCGGAAAGATGTCCAAGGCCTCACAGGAAGAGTGGTAGCACTGAACCGGTTCATTTCCAAGTCGACCGATAAGTGTTTGCTCTTCTACAACCTGCTCCGGGGAAACAAGAAATTCGAATGGACGGTAGAGTGCGAAAGCGCATTCCTCGACCTAAAAGCGCATTTGGCCGAACCGCCTGTGCTATCAAAACCCAAGGTAGGAGAACCTCTTTTCCTCTACATGGCCGTCACTGAGGACGCGTCTAGTTCCGTTCTGGTGCGAGAAGAGGACCAGGCTCAGAAACCGGTCTATTACATCAGCAAGAGACTCCTCGGAGCTGAATCAAGATATCCAATGATGGAGAAACTGGCGTTCTGCCTAATCACGGCCTCGCGAAAGCTCAGGCCATACTTCCAGTCCCACTCTATACACGTCATGACCGATCAGCCTTTAAGGCAGGTCTTGCAAAAGCCTGAAGCATCGGGACGCTTGTTAAAGTGGGCGGTCGAACTCAGTCAGTTCGAGATTTTCTATACTCCCCGAACTACCATAAAAAGTCAGGCCTTGGCCGACTTCGTGGCGGAATGCGCGGGATTCCATGAGATTCCATCAAGAGACTCACCTCAGGTCGCCTCCCCACACTCGTCGTGGAAGATATTCGTTGACGGCTCATCTAACGAGAACGGCTCCGAGGCCGGAATCATTCTGATATCCCCAGAGGGACATAGATTCCACTCAGCGCTAAGGTTCGGGTTCAAGGCGTCTAACAACGAGGAAGAGTACGAGGCTTTGTTGGCTGGACTTAGGATAGCTAGTGAGCTAAAGGCGAGCTCTGTCCAATGCTTCAGCGATTCCCAGCTCGTGGTGAATCAGGTTCTAGGCGAATATCAGGCGCGGGGACCCAAGATGGCCGCCTATTTGGCAAAGGTAAAGTCCGAGCTGTCTGCGTTTAAGCGAGGGTCAATCGAACAGATACCTCAGGAGCAGAACGCCAACGCAGATGCTCTCGCCAAGCTCGCCACCTCGGGAGACACAGAAACCCTGGGGCTGGTGCCAGTTGAGTTCTTGGAGAATCCTAGCATAGACGGGGATCGGGCAGAAATTGAAATGATTGACATCGGGCCGACCTGGGTGACTCCCATTGTTGAATATCTCGTCGAGGGCAAGTTACCCGAAGGGCGCAACGACGCACGACGAGTCCTTTATCAAGCTCCGAGATATACGCTAGTCGAAGGGGTGTTGTACCGACGTGGGCATTCCCTACCTCTCCTCCGGTGCGTTCTTCCAAGTGAAGCGAAGGCCGTCCTGTAAGAAGTTCATGAAGGATTCTGCGGGGACCACGCTGGGGGGCAAAGCCTGGCTTTAAAGGTTCTTAGGCAAGGTTATTACTGGCCGACTTTGTCCAAAGACTCGATCTCATATGTAAAAAGGTGCGACAAGTGTCAGCGATTCGCTGCGATTGCCCGAGCTCCTCCGGTCGAGCTAAAAATGATTTCGTCTCCCTGGCCATTTTCCGTTTGGGGGATAGATCTAGTAGGCGCCCTGCCTACCGGAAAGGGCGGGGTCCGTTATGCCATAGTAGCCATCGACTACTTCACCAAGTGGGCCGAAGCAGAGCCGTTAGCGACAATAACATTGAAAAAGGTGCTAGACTTCGTGGTTAAAAGCATCATATGTCGATTTGGCCTACCTAAGAAGATCGTCTCCGATAATGGCACTCAATTTGACAGCGATCTGTTCACCGAATTTTGCGAAAGGCACGGAATTGTGAAAAGCTTCTCGTCCGTGGCCTATCCCCAGGCGAACGGCCAGGTCGAGGCTGTCAACAAAACTCTGAAGGCGAGCCTCAAGAAGAGGCTAGATGAGGCAAAGGGGATCTGGCCAGAACAGCTCCCCCAAGTCCTGTGGGCATACCGGACCTCACATCAGACTCCCACGGGTCACACGCCTTTCTCCCTAACCTTTGGGAGTGAAGCAGTCCTCCCCGTGGAGGTTAAAGTTCTGTCACACAGGGTCCAGTCTTACGACCAAGACAGGAACCACGAGCTCCTATGCCATTCCCTAGACTTAGTGGATGAAAGGCGAGAAGATTCACAACTCCAGCTCGCCCATTATCAACAGAAGGTCACTCGCTACTTCAACACTAAGGTCAAAAGACGTGCCTTTAGCGTCGGTGATTTGGTCTTAAGGAGAGTTTTCCTGGCCGGGAAAGATCCCAAAGATGGGGTTTTGGGACCAAACTGGGAAGGACCATACCAGGTCATCGAAGTCATCAAAGAGGGAACTTATAAGTTAGCTCGACTTGGTGGAGGGGCGGTCCCACGGACTTGGAATTCCACCCACTTAAAGAAATACTATCAATGATCCACTTGTAAGGCCTAGGAGGTCACCTTCCATGTATAAATAAAATCAAATGTTTCTCTTTATTTGCAAGTGTGATTTTAAAGTAACCACGAAAGACCCTTTCCCAGTTACTTGGGGGGCATATGGTACCTGGATATAACCAGGCCTCCTTAACGACTTAGGTGATAATTTTTATCTATGGATAAGAGTTATCACAAACTAAGTCCTATCCTGGTTTTAACCAGATCATAAAACTTAGAAGTTAACTAAAATTTATTGATCGCGGTTCTTCTTTAAAGAGCCCGGGATATGGATAAAAGTTGACGCGAACTAAGTTTTCAAAATAAGTTCCTGGTTTTAACCAGGTTGTAAAACTTAGAAGTTAACTAAAATTTATTGACCGCGGTTCTTCTTTAAAGAGCCCGGGATATGGATAAAAGTTGACGCGAACTAAGTTTTCAAAATAAGTTCCTGGTTTTAACCAGGTCGTAAAACTTAGAAGTTAACTAAAATTTGTTGACCGCGGTTCTTCTTTAAAGAGCCCGGGATATGGATAAAAGTTGACGCGAACTAAGTTTTCAAAATAAGTTCCTGGTTTTAACCAGGTCGTAAAACTTAGAAGTTAACTAAAATTTATTGGCCGCGGTTCTTCTTTAAAGAGCCCGGGATATGGATAAAAGTTGACGCGAACTAAGTTTTCAAAATAAGTCCCTGGTTTTAACCAGGTCGGAAAACTTAGAAGTTAACTAAAATTTATTGACCGCGGCTCTTCTTTAAAAGCCCGGGATATAAATAACGATTAACCCGAACTAAGTTCATAAAAATAAAGAGATGAATTTTAGCAAAAGGCATAAAAAAAGTATATATATATGTCAAAGTTGCTGAGCAAATTGTCTCAAGGTGGAAACACCTCATAAAAAATTACAAAGGAAAATAAAATAGTTCAAAATGCTCAAAGAGAAGTATCCTAAGCCCCATCAGTTGGCCCTTTGGAGGTCGCGGTCTCGTGATGCTCCGCCGCGACAGAAGCCTCTCCAGTCTTCGAGGGAAGTACCTCTTTATTTAGGCGGGCTTGGAGCTTCGGCAGCAAGAACGCCCAGAGATCCGGCGGCATGAAAGAAAAGTCCGCATCCGGGTTGTGGGACCAGCAGTGATAAAATAGGTCCTGCAAGGACTGCTCCGAGACGGTCCGCTCGGCTTCCATGGCGGCCTGGGCCTCGGTCTTCGCTACCTCAAGATCTGTCCGCGATGCGGCCAGGGAGTTTTTAAGGTCTTGGTTCTCGGAGCGGATCTTCTCTAGCTCGGCTTTAGAGGCCGCCAGCGTGTCTTTCGCCTCCTGAACCTCCTGGAGGGCGGTCTGGTGCTCAGCCTCCATACCCTCGAGCTGGGCCTTGGTCCTAGCGATGCCTCTATATGCGGCAGCAATGCCCTGCAAGAAAGGAAGGATAAATTAACTAACTGAAAAAACAAAAGGGCGGCGTGTGAGTGTTAAAGCTTTAAAAGAATGGGGCAGTTTACCGTTAGGGTCATGTCCATCGAAGACTCTATGACTCGGACCGGGCTCGTTGTTTCGATGGCCCGGAGCTCCTTCTCCCTGAGCTTGTAGAAATGGCTGACGGCATAGCTCGCCGATTCATACACCGTCCCCCGGAATGCTTCTGGCATCTTCTCCAGGTCCTGGGGATCGACCGGGATACGCACATCCGGGGCTGCCGCGGCCGGATTCCCGACCTCCATTACCCCGTCCTGGACGGCTAATGTAGATCGTTGGGGTGGCGGGAGCATGGGTCCTGTCCTGACGATAGGAAGGATCGCCCCCGCGACCTGGGATGGAGGGGCTTTCTCCTTCTCCTTAGCCGGGGATTTGGTGGAGGTCCCAGCCGAGCTCTTGGATTCTCGAAGCCTTTTCAACCTTGGCCCCACTGGGGGGTTCCCGCCAAAAACCACGCCCCGCAGATTACCTCCGGGCTGAGACATCTCTTCTGCCAAGAACAAAAAACATGGTTATTACAAGGTAGCAATCATGCAGAAATAGAGGCAAAAGGTTTAAAGGCAATAAATAAGTGAATACTAAGGGAGCCCTACCCCCCGAGCTGGAAGAGCCTAAGACGATTATCTCACAACCTGGCGCAGGTTCTAGGTCTGGTTCTGACTCGGGGCTGGACTCTTCTACATACTGCCTAATCCTCGGGGCATAGATGCCCCTCTGGAGCGCCGGCCACGTGCGTAAGTTGGTCCCATACTCCTAAAAAAGGATCGACCTAAAATCTAGGGTGTTATCTACTAATACGGTACCCCTAGGCCGACTCTCTTGGTTATCCAGCACGAGCCGGTCAACACAATGGAGCAAGAGCGTGTCCAGGTCCGGATTCCTCGGGTGACGATGGATGAGCTGCTTAGGATTGAACCTAACCAGCCGGGGGTCTGCAGTGGCCCTATCTACATTCTTAAATAAGTAAGGATTACCTTGGCCGGAGGGACCCGCGGCTGCTCCGGATTGGACCCTCTCCTCGTCCATCATCTGGGCGACCTCCAAGGTCCTCTTCCTACTCCTCACGAGAGGAACTTCGTTACTCTCTTCCTCACCTTCGTCGTCGGTGATCTCCTCCGCGACGATCGGTCTGTTGTCGCGAGCTAGGGGCGGCCCCCGGGGCCTCTTCAAATTCAAAGTCTGATTTGGGAAAATCAGCTTGCAGAATACCATCGTCTCGTCAGTCACGAGCACACGGTAGTCTTTCTCACTGGGGGGCAAGCTCGCCAGTGTGTCGTATTGACCCCCGAGGGTCGCGGACTTTTCGGTCCTCGCGTAGATGGCTGCAAGATTGGTTGAAGTCAGAAGTGGGATAAGGAGGGAGCTAAAATAAGATAACCCTTAAAAGGCGGGCTAAGGTCAAGGATCACTTACGAGGGCGGTTAAAGTAATGATGATCGCAGTTGCGGAACCCAGTTGACATGTAAAACTGGTCCTTGAAGTCATTCGGGTGGCTCGGCAGCTCGATGACCGCCGCTGTATTAGGGAAACGGGTTAAGTAATAGAACCCATCGCCTCGCCCCCGTTGGTCCGGGCTGGCCTTGAGGCAAAAGAAGTATAGAATATCAGCAGGAGTGGGGACCTCCCACTCGTGCTTTTGAAATAAATACCTCAACCCTGCCAGCAGACGGTAGGAGTTGGGAGGGAGCTGAAATGGGGCCAACCCCACATAATTCAGGAAGTCGGCGAAGTACTGGTCCAGGGGGAGGAAGGCCCCTGCCTTGAAATGTTCGCCGCTCCAGGCCGCGAACGATTCATCGAGCAGCGCGCAGCTCCGCTTGCCCTCTGCGGTAGGTCGGGCAATCACTGAGGCTTTCCCCAAGGGAATGTTAAAGGGTGATGAAGAGTTTGGTGATCTTGGCCTGCTCGGTTATCTTCGAGACGATTCTCTCCGCCTCAAAAAATGCGTCAGGGGCCACCTCGACCTGTTTCTCCACGGTCGGGCCAAAGTGGGGAATCGGCGAGCTGGGCAGCACCGCCTTTCCTTTATCTTGTTGGGAGGCCGAGCTTCCCACGTTCTTTGGGGGCAGGTTCTTCTTCGGGGCCATCTGGTCGCCTATCGAACAAAAGAAAACACTTTAGAAAAGGCGACCCAAGCAGAAAAATGAAGCAAGTGTTAATTACACGAGCTGAGGTAAGCCCAGCCCGTGGAGAGTGGAACCACGCGGTTCAATGAACAAGCGCCTATGCCCTCAACATATCCCAGATTACTCGGAATTCGTGTGTCAGGGGGCTCAGAGTAAAAAATTTTTCCTTGGGGGGAAAGTTTCAACAGGCAAAACGTTGCAAAACCGCTTTTGAGGCGTATTCCCTAAGCTACCCGGTTTTGCACCCAAAATTCCTAAAGGTCCTACCCAGAAATTGTTCCCGAAGAAACACCTTGAAACCCATATTCTAAAACAATTTCCTGCAACAGGCGTGCCCTAATCTAAGAAGGGTCGTCACCCTCCATGTCCGCGTAACCCAGAAAACCCCTGCATGTGGCTACAGTAAAGTTTTTTACCTAAGCTACAGTGGCATGCTTTCAAAATAAACTGGGTCAGAGAACTTACAGTGTATAGCTGGATGGTGAGCGAGATTGCTGCGCTGGTAGGAGCTTCGTTGGTACAGTGGCTTCCAAGGCTTTGGAGAAACTCGTACGCTTAGGCTTCGTGAATGGAGAGGATGAAAACAGCAGAGATGAGGGTTTCGTCCTTCGGAAAGTCAGAGAAGGAAGAAGGAAATTTGAGAAATTTTTTAATGATAGGGTGGCCCATGCGTAGGGTGGCCACCCCCTTTTTATACAAGGGAAGGATCACGTGTGAAAGGCTCTTGGGAGACCCTCCACTCGAAATATGAAACGACGGCTGGTCAGTAGGCTAGGCCATTTAATGCGGTTCTCGTAGAGTGTACCGTCGCCACCCACGACGTTCCACGTATCAGACGCCTGCGAAAAGAATGGAATGCGAAGGGTTGTGGGGGAAGTTTAAAAGCCCCTACTGTGGTCTCCTATACATGACGTCATATACCACGAGCAGGAGCTTGGGGGGCAGATGTACGCCCTGATTTTCCCACGGGCTGATTAGCAGGACGAACCTCGGACTGATCAGGTTTAGTCTGAGGTGCCCACAGGACGAAGATCCTATTTCCAGGGCGGATCTTCTCAGCTCGAGAGGGGCATCAGAAGGCCACGCCAGGAGAACAGCTCGTAATACGAGCTGTGCGTGTCACGAGGAGCCCAGGAAGCTCTGAGCCTTTATGAAGTCAACACGCAAGATAAACGTGCATATATCTGACATCACGTGTCTGATATCCCCCTGACTTCTCGGACACGCAGTAAAAACGTGCGTGTCAGACACCCACGGATGGGTTGGGCCATGCGGCCCATTATCTCCTTCCATGCTGATTAGACCACACTTATGTGTCAGGTTTAGGAATTAATCATGAATGCCACAGAGTTGATATGACAAATGGTAAGGTCAAGGGATGACCTCCTTACCAACTTCCAGGTGCCTTCTCCTATAAATATGGAGACCCTGGGAGTTGAGAGGGGTTGGAAAATATAGTCTTTGAAGAACTATATACTTTGTAAACCCAATACCCAGAGAGGATAAATAATATTGACTAGTGGAGTAGAAGGATTTTAACCTTCGAACCACTTAAAAACGTGTCTTGAGTCACCTAGTTCATTATATAATATTTCATATCTGTGACGGTTCTACCTTAAGTGCTAATCTCTTTCTCTTCTTCTCTTAATTACCTGTTGCCGAAGAACCGCGTCAACAACTTTCTTTTAACGTGCATAATCTCTTCTTCACTGCTATAGTATCATTGCTTATTTAACCATTCAAATCTCACTTTGTTGTTAATTAGAACTCTGTTATTAGTTATATGTTGTTTTTTCAGTAATTTGTTTTTTACAGATTTTGATTTTCATGAAGCATATGTTTTGTCCACATATTTCCTTCTGTTTTCTTGTGACTTCGACTAAATCAATTTAAAATAGAAATGTTGATTTATAATTATCTTACTTATGTGTATGTCTATATATGTTCTGCTATGACCAACTTGCTCTATTTTGAAAAACATATATTTTGGTCCATGGACTTGGTGCAGTCATGACAAGAGTTATTGTACTCCATCTAAAAACTCATTGGTGATTAGTGGAGTTACTTATGTTCTTATTAATGACTCATTATTTTTGCACTTATACTATGTTGGACATCATGCTCCAATATGATAATAACTACTAAAACTGATAAATAAGAAAACAAAACTATTCATAATGATAATTTTTTTTAATACAATTACACAAAATAATAAAAGAAAGATTTTTTTTTCAACAGCTACAAAATAATAAAGGAAAGTGTTGCTCTCATTCTTTTTTTTGTAATATTTTTTTTTCTTCTTTTTTTTTCAGTTTATTTTAGAAGAGACAACACAAAAATAAAAGGAAATTACAAATAAAATAAAATAAAATAAATAGAACACAAATTTAAAATTTATTACAAATACTTATTCTTACATGAAAAACATCACTCTAGTAAATGTCATGTTTTAAATTCCAAAGATGTAGCTTTACCAACTCAAATGATCAATAAAAGTTCAAAAAGTTATTTTCTCAATTCTCACAACTCACCAAGAAATGAAAAACTTTAAACTTAAAATTTCTTTCAACTATTTGTATTAACAACCAATTTACTACATGTTTGGAAAGTGCACAAAAGAACTCTGGAGATCACTTCTTAATATCTAAACATAGTAAAAAATGACTCAAACCAACAAGTTGTACTCATGCTTGGATAATTTTGAGAAAATTTGACTTCAAAAATTCAACAAGACAACAAGATTTTCCAAATGAATGCTCACAACCCCCCACCAAAAATTAGATAGTGTCCTCAATGTCAAAATGTATACTCAACGAAAATGATAGGGAAAGAGAACACATATATGAAGATCATGTCCATGAGGCGAGAGCTAAAATAGCCTTGTTGACCTGTGAAATTAGCCAACGATCGTATGTACAATATACGACACATTTTGAACGGAATGAATCTAATATACGACAGAGTACAAATATCATAAATAAACACACATGAATTTATAGTGGTTCAGCCCTATTCTTATGAACAGTAATGTTATCCCCATTTCCTGCATGGACTCAGGGACTTCGTCCAAGCCCACAGTCAGGGGTCGTGTGAGCTTGCGGGCCCGGCCCAAGGCCTCCTGGTACGGGAATGTCCGAGAGGGGCATGGACCGGGGGAATGGTTCTCCGGGGTCAGTCCTCCGGGACGGTCATTCAGGTAATGTACAGATCATTCGGACCCCTCAGCCTACGCATCCTGGTCCCGGACCTGGGCACAGTCCGGGCCTGTGGTAAATGAAGAGGGACAAAGGTAAACGGACCCAGATCACCTCACCCCCAGTTGAAGGGGTCAAGCGTCCAGGAACCTGAAGCCGCCTTACTCCGCGTGGGTGCTGTCCCCACTTTTCACTTGCAGAAAAGGCCACCTCAGGATTGCACGCCGTTGTTTCAGGTCTGCGCTGTCAAGTACTCTGACTGGTCTTGTCTCCTGAATCTGCCTCGTAACTTGAAATGTCCAGACCAAAAGCACCATTTTTTCGGGCGAGATATAGTTCTTAGGTCAACCTATTGGGCCTTAGCCGGTCTGGAATTCGTGTACGTTGTAACTTTTTGTATTGGGCCTCCGCTGAAAAGGTCCAGAATATCCATTTATCTGGTGGGCCCGGGTCGTACCCAGCCCAGATCCAGTGTTCCCATAAGCCTATAAATACAAGCTACTGAACACGGTAAAGGGGGCTCTCTCTTCATCTAAGATACAGGGACTCTGTCAAAATATAGAGGGAAACTCCATTGTAAAAGGTTCTTCAAGCTCTAATAATATAGACTCATGGACTAAGGCTAGTTAATGACCCAACCACGTAAAAACCATGTGTTAATCTTCTGCTTTCATTATAATTATCATTAAATCATAGTTATTAATATAGTTGTCGAAAATCTCAGTTAACAGTTTGGTGCTTTCATTGAGAGCTGAAGGAAGCTAGTGCTAACGTCAGGCCTTTACTACAATGGTGAACACACGACACACCACCTTCGACCCTACCAATCTAAAGCAAGGCAACGGAGACCCGCTGCCTTCACAGCATATCCCTCAGGATCTGCCCGATAACGCGCCTCCTCAAACTTCTCACCAAGACGAGTCACAAGACTACGAGGGTGGGACAGAATACGAAGAGGAAAACGAGGAGGAGTATTATGAAGAGGAAAACGAGGGGGAGTACCGCGACGAAGCTGCGGATCCCAAGACCCCCGAGAGAGAGCCCGATCAGCAAGACTTAGAGGTGACCAGACTAAGGCAGCAAGTCCTGGATCAGGAAGCCAGGATCGCTGAGCAAGCGGAGGCGTATCGACGGATGCAAGAGTCTCTCCATGCCCTACAGGCACTCATGGCCGCGCAGGGTCCGACAGCCAACCCTGCAACTGGCCCACTTCCAGAAACGCAACAACCTGCCCCATGAGAGCAAGTCGGGGTCCCCAGAGGTGCCAGCCCGGTCGCTCCCCCAAAGCCTTTTCCCGAGCCAGTTCCAGGAGGCCCGGGCAGAGAACGACGGAAGAACCGGGAGAAGACCACCCCCGTCGCAAGAGCCGGGGCCCGTTCCTGGCCGCTACCTAGGGGAGAGAAGTTGTGCCTCGTCCCAGGATGAGGCCACCCGATCGATCCACAGGGGACGCGGCCGCGGAATGCACATCCCCGACACGCCCCAGGGCCAGACTGGCGGGAAGGATCTTTGCACCCAAGTGCCTCGGTTAACGAGAACCGTCGGGAACGGCCTCGTCGCGAGGAGCGTCATGACCTCAGTTCAGGGGACGACACTTCCCGGATAGACTTACGCGATGGATTGAACGCATGGAAGGAGCGAGCCCGCAAGGAAAAGACCCTCCCCTGAGACGGTGACCTCAGGAACAACATCAAGGACAGGAGGAACGAGAAAATCCCCCTGGAGGATGGCACGGCCAGGCAGCTCATGGAGCAGATGGCCGCATTGAAAAAGGTCACGGATCGCCTAGTCCGCAAGCAAGAGGGCGCGGACACCGACTCCGACGAGGAGGATAAAGAGCCCTGCGCAAGGCACATCCTGGACGCCATACTCCCCAAGGGGTTCAAGATGCCAAGTCTCACTGCCTATACTGGAAACACCGACCACAGGGACCATCTGTCCCGGTACAACCGACTCATGACAGTGGTCCATGTAAGCGACGACGGCAAATGCCTCTGCTTCTCGATCACTTTAGGCGGTCCCGCCGAAGAGTGGTGGAAAAGACTTAAACCGGGGTCCATCCAATCCTTGTCCGGGCTGCAGTCAGCGTTTTGAAAGCAGTTTGTGGCCGCCATGAGGATGGATATGCAAATCAGTGCCCTCACAAATATTAAGCAACTCCCCGTGGAGACACTGAGGGCCTACATCCAGCGCTTTACTGAAGAAGTCTCCAAGACGAAAGTAAACGACGGACAACGCCTGGTGGCACTACAGTCCGGAATCCAGGCTGGGTCCCCCCTTTGGGATGACATGCGGCATAGCAAGGCAGCTACCCTGGAAGAGTTCATCAGGAGGGCCCAAGGATTCATCAACTGGGAGGAAGCTCATATCCAAGCTTTCGGGTGGCCTCCGGCCTCACAGCCCGTCCCCCAGTCGTTCTCGGGTTATGGCGGGCAGTTCCCGGCGCAGCCCTACGCGCCCCCCATTGCCCCTGGATCAGCCGTCGCGCCTGGGGTTAGCTACACCCCTACGATGTACGGCCCTGCCACTTTGGGGTATGCCCCGGCCCAATCCACCCACTTCTCCAGTTATGGCGTCGCGCCGGCAAGACACAGCGTGGCCCCTGTTGGGGCCCAGCAGTCACAAACAGGAGTGACTGAGGCGAGCGTGAATCCCTCCCGGGGGAAGCGATCGGGCAAAGGCCAGAACCGGCCCGAGTCGGTCAAGAAGGGGAAGAGGGGATATGAGCCCCAATATTAAGAATACACCAACCTAGTGGACACAAGGGAGAACATCTATCTGGCGACAGAGAGGGCGGTCCACTACTGGAGGCCTAGCCCCATGTTCAAAGGGGGAAGGAATCCGAGAGACACCAGCAAAAGGTGCGCCTATCACAAGGATGTGGGCCACACCACCGATGAATGCCGGCAGCTTAAGGATGAGATTGAAAATCTCATCAAGCTGGGGCACCTCCACCAGTGGATAAGGATGCCCGTGGGAGTCCCGGGCATGTTAGCAAGCCCCTGGCAACTCGTGGCCCCAGGAACGATTCAAGCATACCCCCCCCCCAAGGAGGGTATGCACAGGGACCCCCGGCGCAGGCCCCTCAGGGAGTCCCCGCCGCGCAAGTTCCCAGCCCCGGATTGCCTTATCCCTTCGGGGCAACACCCCCTCGAGTTGACGGACATGTGGAAACCATCTCGGGCGGACCTCACCTGGGAGGGCCATCAAGGAATGACCAAAAGCGCTACCTAAGCGAGCTGGATCACGACCAGGAAGTTTACGCCCTTATCCAGGCTCTGGCTCAGCGCCCTAAGTTGATAAACCTCCCCATCACCTTCACGGAGGACGACGCCCGCAACGTCCACTTTCCGCACCACGACCCACTGGTCATAGATGCTCAAATCACCAAAAAGTTGGTGTCCAGCGTGTTGGTGGATGACGGAAGTTTCGTCAACCTGTTGTTCAAGCCCGCCTTCACCGCCATTGGCTTGACGGAAGCGGATCTGGCATCCTGTCCGACCCAAACTTACGGCTTCAACGGAGATGCGCTTCTCCCCATGGGAAAGATCCAGCTACCGGTTACGCTGGGGGGTGAATTGCAGCATTCGTTCAAGTTCTGCACCTTTTTAGTGGTGGACTGCCCCACCGCTTACAACGTCATCTTTGGCCGGCCCGCACTGGTCGAGTTCGGGGCCATCACCTCCATCCGCCATCTTTGCATGAAGTTCCCATGCGACAACGGAGGGGTAGGGACCGTCCGGGGAGACCAAAAGAGTGCCCGGAAGTGCTACCATGTCTCCGCCCGGCCCATATACATGGTCCGAGAGGAGCCCGTCGAACCAGTTCCCCTCCCTCCTGCTGAGAGGGTGGTCCTGGAAGAAGACGATCTGGACCCGCAGATAGGGGACGATCGTGTCCTGGAGCCGATGGACGAAATAGAAGAGGTGTGCATCAGCGAAATTGATCCGACCCTGATCATCCAAGTCGGAAAAAGCTTGCCGGCAGACATTCGAGCCGCCGTCATCGCCCAAGTCAAGGGAAACCAGGACCTTCTGGTCTAGTCCCACTCCGACATGATCGCGATCGACCGCAATATCATTTGCCACGCATTAAGTATCGACCCAAACGCGACCCCGGTCTGCCAGAAACGAAGGCCTTTGGGGACATAGAGGGCCGAGGCCCTTAAACTGGAGATTGAGAAGCTGTCTTCTATCAACTTCATACGCGAGGCTGTGTACCCTGTGTGGCTGGCCAATCCCGTCCTGGTGCCGAAACCGAACGGGACCTGGAGAACGTGCATTGACTTCACGGACCTCAACAAAGCCTGTCCGAAGGACTGTTTCCCGCTCCCCCGGATCGATCAAATGGTGGATGCTACGTCCGGTTACGAGATCTTGAGCTTCATGGATGCTTACTCCGGCTACAATCAGATCTCTATGCACGTGGCGGATCAGGAGCACACCAGTTTCCAAACCGACAAGGGAATATATTGCTACATAGTCATGCCTTTCGGACTCAAGAATGCCGGAACAACTTACCAAAGGCTCGTCAATCGGATGTTTCGGGCTCAATTAGGGCGAAACATGGAGGTATACATCGATGATATGCTGGTCAAGTCTAAGACATCCCGGAACCATTCGGACGACTTGGCGGCGGCTTTCGCGGTTATCCGGAAATACGGGATGAAGCTGAATCCTAAAAAGTGCACGTTCGGCGTGGCTTCCGGGAAGTTCCTGGGCTTCATAGTGAGTTTCCGGGTAATAGAAGCCAATCCGGATAAGATCCAGGCATTGATCAACATGGCCTCTCCCCGGAAACACAAGGACGTGTAAAGCCTGACGGGGCGAGTAGCCGCCCTGACCCGTTTCATTTCTAAAGCCACGGACAAGTGCGTCCCGTTCTTCAACGTACTTCGGGGAAGCCAGGGTTTCGAGTGGTTGCCCGAGTGCGAAGAGGTCTTTCGAAAGCTGAAAGAACACCTGGCCAAATCCCCAATCCTGGCGAAACCGGTAGAGGGGGAGCCCCTATATCTATACCTGGCCGTGACCGAGCACATGATCAGTGTCGCGTTGGTGCGAGAGGAAGAAAGGACACAATTCCCGGTGTACTATGTAAGCAAGCGATTGCTAGACCCTGAATCTCGATATCCACTGATTGAAAAGCTGACTTTCTGCCTGCTGATGGCATCCCAGAAGCTTCGACCTTACTTTCAGGCCCACGCCATAAAGGTCTTAACCAACCATCCCCTGCGGCAGGTGTTACAGAAGCCCGAGTCATCGGGAAGACTCCTGAAGTGGGCCATGGAACTGAGCTAGTTCGATATATCTTACGAGCCCAGGGTGTCCATCAAGGGACAGGCCCTGGCCGATTTCATCGTCGAATGTTCCAGGATATCTCCGGAAGAAAATATTCCCGAAGCCCTCGCGGCGCCCGTGTGGAAAATCTTCGTGGACGGAGCCTCTAACGAGAATGGGGCCGGGGCTGGGATCATCTTGGTGTCACCACAGGGGCACCAACTACAAAATGCCCTCCGTTTCCAGTTCAAAGTGTCGAACAACGAGGCGGAGCATGAAGCTGTCCTAGCCGGCCTGCACTTGGCCCGGGAGGTAGGGGCAGCGAACCTAGAAATATACAGCGATTCCCAGCTAGTCGTCAGACAAATCTCAGGGGAATATCAGACCAAAGGAGAGAGAATGGCGGCATACGTGACTCAAACGAGAGAAATGCTACAGGCGTTCGCAGTACATTCCATCCGCCAGATCCCCCGGGAGCAGAATGTCTTCGCGGATACACTGGCAAAGCTGGCCACCGACGCAGAGGCCGAGCTGGCCGGGCTGGTCCCCGTCAACCATCTCCCCATCCTGAGCATCAGGGCCCCCACCGTCCACACCGTCGACCACTCCCTTTTCTGGATGGGACCGTTCATCCGCTACCTGTCTACCGGGGAAGTTCCAAACGACCGGACCGCAGCCAGGAAAGTCCTGTACCAGGTCCACCGGTACGTCATGATGGATGGAAAACTCTATCACCGGGGTTTATCCATGCGGTGTGTATCCGGGACTGAGCTGAGCGCCATCATGCATGAAGTGCATGAAGGCTTCTGCGGAGATCACACTGCCGGGCCCAGCCTATCCAAGAAGATCCTGCGTCAAGGATACTTCTGGCCAACCATGAAGAAAGACTGTATTGACTACGTCCGCAAGTGCGAGAAGTGCCAGCAATATGCGAAGGTCCCACGGGCCCCCCCCGACAGAGATAACCTTGATGAATAGCCCCTGGTCCTTCGCAGTGTGGGGGATCGATCTCGTCGGATCCCTCCCGACCGGGAAAGGAGGGGTAAAGTACGCCATCGTGGCCGTCAACTATTACACGAAGTGGGTTGAGGCGGAGCCCATGAACACAATCACATCAAAAAAAGCCTTAGATTTCGTCATCAATAACATAGTGTGTCGGTATGGCCTCCCCTACAAAATCGTGTCCGACAACGGGAAGCAGTTCGACAGCGCCCACTTCACGGATTTTTGCGAAAGGCACGATATAGTAAAGAGCTTCTCCGCAGTTGCCAGACCCCAGGCAAACGGGCAGGCATAAGCCGTGAACAAAATCCTAAAGGGGATACTGAAGAAAAAGCTCCAGGCATGTAAGAGCAAATGGCCCGAGGAACTCCCCTGCGTACTGTGGCCTTACAGGACGACCGAGCGGACGTCAACCGGACACACCCCCTACTCTATGGTCTATGGATGCAAAGCCATCATCCCAATCGAAACGACCATCCCGTCCCACCAACGTGACACGTATGACCCCACCCAGAACCACGCCTTACTCCAAGAATCACTAGATCTCATCGAAGAGATCCGGGAAGAGTCGCAGGTGCAGTTGAAGATGTACCAAGGCAAGATCGCATGGCACTTCAACTCCAAAGTCAAGAGCCGTAAGTTTGAAACCGGTGACCTGGTCTTGTGAAGAGTCTTCCCTGCCACTCAAGATCCGGGAGTGGGGGTTCTGGGCCCAAATTGGGAGGGGCCATATGAGATCCAACACGAGGTGTGCCCCGGGACGTAGCTCGATGGCTCGGAAGTCCCACGAGCTTGAAATGCGGAGCACCTCTGTAAATACTATCAGTAGTCAGGGAGCCTTTCCCAGTTTAATACTTTCCTTGTGAAAAATGTACGCCTTAGGGAAAACCTTTTTTCCAAACAATGAAAATGACGTGTGCAAAACGTCATAAATAAATATTGCGAAACCATGCTAATCTTTCTCAAGTGACCCCAGACTCGTCTCAGCTCACTTGCACGGGTATCCCGGGTGTAAGCAAACACCTGGCGGGGCGCAAGCTTAGGCTAGTCCCGCCCCGGACGAATGATGTCCGGGGGTATAAAGAGGATCGGCCCAAGGCCGGTCCCACCCCGGACGAACGATGTCCAGGGGTATAAAGAGGATCGACCCAAGGCCGGCCCCACCCCGGATGAATGACGTCCGGGGGTATAAATTAGAGGACCGAGCCCAAGGCTGGTCCCACCGCAGACGAACGACGTATGGGGGTATAAATTATAGGATCGAGCCGGAGGCCGATCCCACCCCAGACGAACGATGTCCGGGGGTATAAAGAGGATCGACCCAAGGCCGGCCCCACCCCGGACGAACGACGTCTGGGGGTATAAATTAGAGGACCGAGCCGTAGGCCGGTCCCACCCTGGACGAACGACGTCCGGGGGTATAAATTATAGGATCGAGCCGAAGGCCGATCCCACCCCGGACGAACGATGTCCGGGGGTGTAAAGAGGATCGACCCAAGGCCGGTCCCACCCCGGACGAACGACGTCCGGGGGTATAAATTAGAGGATCGACCCAAGGCTAGTCCCACCCCGGACGAAGGACGTCTGGGGGTATAAATTATAGGATCGAGCCGGAGGCCGGTCTCACCCCGGACGAACGACGTCCGGGGGTATAAATTATAGGATCGAGCCGGAGGCCGGTCCCACCCTGGACGAACGACGTCCGGGGGTATAAATTATAGGATTGAGTCGGAGGTCGATCCCACCCAGGACGAACGATGTCCAGGGGTATAAAGAGGATTGACCCAAGGCCGGTCACACCCCGGACGAACGACGTCCGGGTGTATAAATTAGAGGACCGAGCCCAAGGACGGTCCCACCCCGGACGAACGACGTCCGAGGGTATAAATTATAGGATTGAGTCGGAGGCCGATCCCACCCTGGACGAACGGTGTCCAGGGGTACAAAGAGGATCGACCCAAGGCCGGCCCCACCCCGGATGAACGATGTCCAGGGGTATAAAGAGGATCGACCCAAGGTCGGTCCCGCTCCGGAAGAACGACATCCGGGGGATAAGGTATAGGACTGAGCCCAAGGCCGGTCCCACCCCGGACGAACGATGTCCGGGGGTATAAAATAAAGGACCGAAACCAAGGCCGGTCCCGCCCTGGACGAACAATGTCCGGGGAAGTAAAGTAAAGAGGACGGAGCCCAAGGCTCGTCCAGTCCAGACAATTGATGTCCGGGAGACAGAAGCATCCGGTTTGCCCCAGGGCAAAGCCAGGGCCTAAAACTGATAAAAGGAGAACATAAATCCAAGTTAAACCAAGCCCCGACGGCCCTAGACTGGGTGCCAGGATTAAAAACTTGGAAGGTTAAGTCGTTGGGTCTAGTCCAGGCCGTTGGAACCGGAACTAAACCCTTGCAATCAGTTAATCGCAGTAACAAAATGAAATTTCTACTTGGAACAACGAAAGGAAGCCTTCATAAAAACCAAAGAAGGTAGCAGTATTTTAAATTTAATTACAAGCCAAAAACACTAATAAAACTACAAGGCCAGGGTTCGGGCCTTCAACGCATCCGCCCGGAGGTCCGCATCCTCCCTCTCCTTGGCCTCGTACTCGGCCTGCTTTGACTCAGGATCAGGGAAGACAAAGAGATTCATACTCTTATCCTTGCACCAGGCCATGTGGATGGCCTCGTCAAAGGTGACATCCAGCAGGCCCTCGGCCTCCTCCTTTTCGCGATGGGTCGTTTCGTGCGCCGCCTTCTCCTGAAGCAGAGAATCGCCCAGTTCGCAGACTCGGGCTTTCAAGGCCTGGATCTCCTCCTTGTCCAGGACAGACTGAGATGCGGCTGTCTCTAAGAGCGTCGCCTGTTCATCGACCTCCTTTGTCTTCTGGGACAACTCCTCTTCCAACCCGGCCTTGGCGCGGTCGAGCTCCTCGCGCTCTGTCTTTACACGGGCCACCCCTGCCTGAACACGGTCCGTCTCTCGGCCAAGAGCCTCCTTGGCGGCCTCCCTCTGATTCACGGTCGCCTCCAACTCCAGCTTGGTCGTCTCCATCTTTATGGCAAGCTCGGCCACCAGATCGGCACTTCGTTGGGACAACAGTTCAACCTGGAGCAAAGAAAAGTTAGAAAATAAAACCCTCATCAACAAGTAAGGGAAGGAGTGTAAGAGAAGTGAAAGTTACCGCGGTGGCCTAGTGCCGGAGAGCTTGGGAGATGAACAGTACGTCCGGGTTGGCTATCGTGGCATACCTCTTGAGCTGAAGGTTGGACATGGTGCTCCCAACCTGGTCCAGCAGATCAGCTGCCAGGGGGGCCGTGTCTTGGCCGAGTTTAGGGCGGAAGCCTGCTTCGGCGGCTAGCCGGTCCACGATCGGCTGAGAAGCGCTGAATTCGGCAGGACGCTCCGCGAATTCAACCTGACGACGGATCGTCAGGGCCTTGTAAGTTTCGTCCCTCCACAACCGACCATTTTCCCAAGTCCGGTTGATCATCCGGGACTACTCATCCCGCAGGGCTGACTCCCCCTCCTCGAGAAGAGTCGGCCGTAGGGGGAGAACTGGCAGTGCAAGGATTTCCTTCGCGGCCAGCCGGCTCTCCCCATTTGACTCTTCAGTCGAGCCGACCCGCCTCGTCTGGGGCCTCTTCCTGGTGTTGCCCTCTTCGGCGCCAACATCCGGGCCCCTCTTCCCGGAGCTCCGACTAACAGCCGTGCCCGCCTCTAAGTCAATCACGGGGGGCGGGGCGGAGGCGGAGTTTGCGGCAGGCTCCATGGCCCGGAAGGGGACCACGGCCTGGGCACCTTCACCGGGGCGGAGCTCCGTCCCGAACAATTCCTTGGCAAGGTGGAGCTCTGGGCCTGTCGCCTCGCTGTTCTTCCTGGCCGCCTTCTTGGCCGCCCTTTCCTTGATGAGCCGCCTCATTTCGCTAGCAAGGGTTGACATATCGGAGTCCCCTGCAAAAGTGTAGAAAAAAGGGAGTTAGGACGATAAACCATTCAGATAAAGACATAAATCAAAGTTAGAAATGACCCGGGATGAACCCTCGTCTATGCCCCGGGCATGACTCAATTCCTCTAAAGCAAACGAATGGACTCGATCCCCTATGTCGTCCGGGTTCAGGAAGCCCCCGTACTGGAGGAACACGAATAAGAACATGAGGACCTCCGAGCCTACGGGGATGGGAATTGAAGGTCTCATCTCCCCGTCGGCCCCAAGCGCGGGGTCCGGGGGTACTATCCTATCCCTAGCTAAGTCCCCGACTCGGGGAGCATAAGTTAAGAATAAATGTGAGTTACCTCGCCCCGATACGCTAGCCCCGGGGGTCCCGGAGTTTGGTAGGGCATCTTCGAAGAGCTCCTCCAGCTCTTCTGAGGTGGCCGCTTCTGCTGGGGCCTGGTCCTTCTTGCGCCGGGCCGCGTCGGCTTGCACTGATCTTACCACAGTGGCAATGTGATCCAGGGCCATCTGCTCCCGAACGTCGATGTTCTTCTCGCAGGGGATGCCCCGAAGGTTCGGGATAACAATGGTCTGGGTGGCCGCGAGCATCCCAACCAGTCAAAGATTGTCGTCCGTGACGTAGCCCCCGACGTCCAGATCCTCCACGCTCAACTTGGAATAAAATCTCCTCCTTTCCAGAATATACTCGGTAAGGGGAGTTTGAGCGAAGGGCCCTGCCACCCGGAAGATATGATAAGAGACGAGTAGAAAAAATGAGGAATAAAAGAGAGGTCCAGAAAAATACTTACCCACTCGCTGGAAGTCCAGCAACAGTGTGGGGTTCTTGTCCACGAGGAACCCGGACGTCATGAACCAGTAAAGCCTGACGTCCAGGGGATGCCTCCAGGAGCTGGTAGGAGCGGGATAGCTACTCCGCGACTTCAGCCTATAAAAGTCGTCCAGGGTCTTGTCCTTGACGTAAACCTACGACTCCAGCTTGTAGAAGTACAGGACCTCCGCAGGGGTGGGCTCCGCGAT
Source organism: Humulus lupulus (assembly GCF_963169125.1). Taxonomy (NCBI): domain Eukaryota; kingdom Viridiplantae; phylum Streptophyta; class Magnoliopsida; order Rosales; family Cannabaceae; genus Humulus; species Humulus lupulus. The sequence continues at coordinate 129,332,990 of NC_084799.1, forward strand.
CTCCTTCACGGCGCAAAACACCTGCCATCTAGCGAGTAGACGGTACGCTTGGGGCAGAAGTTGGAACGGTGTGATTCCCACGTATGTCAAGAACCGCACGAAATAGTCGTGCAGCGGGAGCGTAGCTCCCGCGCTAATATGGCCAGCACTCCAGGCTCTGAATCCTTCCACGGACGTATGCGCCCGCTCGTCGATCCTGGCCAGGCGATTGTGAAAGAGGCCCGAAGTTGATTCGATGCCCAGACGATGTTCCAGGAGCAGCATCATTCGGTAATTTCGGAATGAGTTGGGCGTCACGTCCATTTCCCACCTGTTGCCCTTAGGCATCTGGGATCCGGGAACGACGACAGGGGCCCTATTGACCTTTTCTTCAGAATGGAGCGTAACGCTCGTTGCCATAGTTGACGATCTGGGAACAAAGAAAGAAAACCAAGCAGTCAGTACCTAAACCCAAGAAAGTCGGTCAAGGTATGGGGAGTCTCCTAAGGACTGCTTGGAGCCCCGTCGGATCAGGTTCAGGACTCCGGAGAGCCCCGGGACCCTGATCGGGAGAGGAGACTACTATGACCCACCCTCTGTCCGGGAAGCATCCGGATACAGAGCAACCCGAACCAAGCGACCTTCCTAACATCTTCTAAGCATAAAACCTAAACACACGCATCAAAAGAACATAGGCTCATAAAGTTGTCAAGAGAGTCAAGAGGACTTACTATGAGGTGTCGGCTGTAGAAGATGATGGTTGTCCGACTGTAAGGACGGCAGAACCTCGTTCTTGAAGCGGTGCAGCCGGTGTAGTAGTTCGTCGACAGGACAAACCCGAGATGCGTCTTCAGATGGAAGATCAGAAGTCGGGGTTCTGGGGAACAGGCGGCGGCACAGAGTCAACAGATGGCGATGTATGTCGTCGGCGATATCGGACATGCAAGGCTCGAGTAGGGTTTGTCGGTTCTTAAACTGGTTCAACGGTGTAAAAGTGCCAAATTTGGTTTTCGTGGGGTATTTATAATGGCCCCAAGTCCTGGCCCCCGATCCAATGGACAGGTGTCTCATCATCGGACGGTCAGGAGTCGCGCAGGGACATTTATGCGTCCTTTCAGGTTGGATCCACGCCATCTCAGATCCAACGACCCAGGAGGGGCGGAGGCCAAAGGTCGCCTCATCTTGCGGTCCACCTCGTCCCAGGGACATTAATTATGGATCCCCGTGCGGATGGGATGCTTCGTGACGTGCACTGACACCCTAGCCTAGGCCTAGCGACCCTTGGGAGGGCTAGGCGACCTTTCAAGATCTGTGTAGCAATCGTCTGATGACACGCGTGTCCCTGCCACAAAGCGGGACAATGGTAAACGTCCCCAGATAATGGTAAACGATCCAGGCCAAACATGTGGCCAGCGCCTCGGCCCACTGTCACGGACCCTCAGTCCTGGGCAGGAACTGGGGAGGCAACCGTGCGGGCGTCCTGGAAACGATGCAACCCTCCTCCTGGTAGGCCTAGGCGAAGGCTTGGGGGGTAAATTTTATCCTCATTTCTTGCATGGACTCAGGGCCTTCATCTAGGCCCACAGTCAGGGGCCGTGTGAGCTTGCGGGCCTGGCCCAAGGCCTCCTGGTACGGGAATGTCCGAGAGTGGCATGGACCGGGGGTGCACGGCTGGGCCCATTTGAGGGGTCCGGAATGGTTCTCCGGGGTTAGTCCTCCGGGACGGTCATTCGGGTAATGTGCAGATCATTCGGACCCCTTAGCCTACACGTCCTGGTCCCGGACCCGGGCACGGTCCGGGCCTGTGGTAAATGAAGAGGGACAAAGGTAAACGGACTCGGATCACCTCACCCCCAGTTGAAGGGGTCAAGCGTCCAGGTCCCTGAAGCCGCCTCACTCCGCGTGGGTGTTATCCCCACTTTTCACTTGCAGAAAAGGCCACCTCGGGATTGCTCGCCGTTGTTTCAGGTCTGAGCTGCCAAGTACTTTGACTGGTCTTGTCTCATGAATCTGCCTCATAACTCGAAATGTCCAGACCAAAAGCACCATTTTTTCGGGCGAGATATAGTTCTTGAGTCAACCTATTGGGCCTTAGACGGTCTGGAATTCGTGTACGTTGTAACTTTTTGTATTGGGCCTCCACTGAAAAGGCCCAGAATATCTATTTCTCTGGTGGGCCCGGGTCGTACCCGGCCCAGATCCAGTGTTCCCATAAGCCTATAAATACAAGCTACTGAACACGGTAAATGGGGCTCTCTCTTCATCTAAGATACAGGGACTCTGTCAAAATATAGAGGGAAACTCCATTGTAAAAGGTTCTTCAAGCTCTAATAATATAGACTCGTGGACTAAGGCTAGTTAACGCCCCAACCATGTAAAAACCCCGTGTTAATCTTCAGCTTTCATTATAATTATCATTAAATCATAGTTATTAATACAGTTGCCGAAAATCTCGGTTAACAAGTAATAACCCAATCCACTTAGTCTTTAGTATTAAATCACTCGATAGACAATTACAAAGATCAACTTAGAGCTCACTCCTCACACATTCGTCCAAAAGATCGATCCAAAAATTCCAGAAAAACAGATCCTTTGAAACGAAGCCTTGGGTCCTTTATTTATAGTACTCAGGAGCTGTTACATGTTCAGTAAGAGTGGGATCGTGGTTTGGTACACGATCATTGGGAGTGGAGATACGTGTCCAAATTCCCATGATTATGAGATCGTGGGTCTTCCCGTTGTCTTCTCTGGATCGTGGTCGATAATGCATGATTGAGACCTTCGAGAACATGCTAAGTCTTGATTGGTCTATGAGACTTAGGTGCTAGGCTCGACGACCCTTTAGAGCTTGGGTGCTAGACCCGTTGGTCCTCTGGGTGCTAGGCTTGTGATCTGCTGGGTGATGGGCCTGTTGATCTGCTGGGTGCTAGGCTTGTTGATCTTCATTTGAACGAGTATGAGTTTTACCCAGTGAAGTGTCTTTGGGAGTGTAGGCCGACCACACTTAGGGGGTTCAGGCCTGGTTGACTTTCTATAGGTCCTGGACCTATCTTTTTTGCTCAACGGTCTTTTTTCAATACTTTTTCGTTTTTCCCTAATTTTTTATGCCATGTGCTGCTTTCTCATTTGCCACGTCATCTATGGATTTTTTAGGAATAACAAGTCTGATAACAATACCCCCCAAAAAAAAAATACAAGAACGAAAAACATACAAAATATAAAAAGAAAGATAAAAAGAACAAACAAAGCATTCAGAATTTCAGAGTGTATAAATTGGGTCCTTAAGAAGGACCTCTTCAACATGACTCACACTCTCAATGTAATGCTTCCGTCTTTGGCTATTGACTCGAAAAATTCTCCCATCATTTGGGTCCTCGACCTCAACATAACTTATGGGAAATACTTGCTTCACTACAAATGGACCAGTCCATCGCGATCTTGATTTACCAGGGAGCAAGTGCAAACAAGAATCATACTGGTGCACTTTCTGATTTGGCTCAAAGTGTTTTCGTAGGATCTGTTTATCATGAGCGATTTTCATTAGGCTTTATAAATCCTGGAATTCTCATATGCATCTTTTCTCAACTCCTCAATTTCGGACTATTGGAGTTTGCAATTGATACCTGCGACAATCAGATCAAAGTTGAGGGCTTTGATAGCTTAATAAGCTTTATGCTTGAGCTCGACAGGTAAATGACAAACTTTTCCAAAGACAAGCTGATAAGGAGACATCCCAAGAGAGGATTTGAAAGCAGTGCGGTATGCCTAAAGAGCGTTTAGAAGACGTGTAGACCAATCTTTACGGTTGGGATTTATCGTCTTTTCCAAAATGTGTTTTATCTCCCTATTGGCTAACTCAGCTTGTCCATTAGTCTATGGATGATAGGCATTTGCAACTTTATGAAGTACATCGTACTTACGCATAAGAGCTTCAAAAGATCTGTTGCAAAAATGAGTGCATTGATCACTGATGATAGTGCGAGGAGTACCGAACCTTGCTAACACATTTTCTTTCAAGAATTTGAAAACTCTAGCGCTATCATTGGTTTGACAGGGTACGACCTCGACCCATTTTGAAACATAATCCACAACGAGAAGAATGTAAGGTAGCCAAAAGAAGGTGGAAATGGTCCCATAAATTCTATCCCCCAACAATCAAATATTTCGATAACAAGAATTGGGTTCAAGGGCATCATGTGTAGACAGACAAGGAACCTAACTTTTGGCACCTTATAAAAGACGAGAGAAATCATTGGTGTCTTTGAACAGAGTGGGCCAGTAAAGACCGCATTGTGAGATTTTTGCAGTGGTTTTCTTCACAGAAAAGTGAACACCACAAGCATCATTGTGGAAAAAATTCAGGACACTAAACCCCTCATCGTCATGGATGCATCTTTGCATGATTTGGTCGGGGAAACACTTCAATACGTATGGGTCATCCCAAAAGAAATTGCGCAACTCGACCAGAAATTTGTGTTTGTCTTGTGAACTCCATTCAGATGGGAGTTCACCTGTTACTAAGTAGTTCACAATGTGAGCATACCACGACAACTTAGTAACATAAATCAATTGTTCATCAGGGAAATCATCATGGATAGGTGGACCATCAGCGCGATCACTGAATTCAAGTTAGGACAAGTGGTCCACGAAGAAATTTTCAACAACTTTCTTGTCTTTGATGGTTATATAAAATTCTTGCAAGAGAAGGATCCATCGTATTAGTTGCACCTTAGCATCCTTTTTGGAAAGGAGATATTTCAAGGCGGAGTGATCCGTGAAGATCCTAATAGGTGATCCAATCAAATAAGATAAGAATTTGTCAATGGAAAAGATGACGACAAGAAACTCTTTTTTCAGTAGTGGAATAGTTCATTTGAGCACTATTGAGAGTTCGACTTGCATAGTAGACAACAAAGGGTTTTTCTTGGTTGTCATAACACAACTCCCACAGCAAAGTTGATGGGGTCACACATGATCTCGAAAGGAAGACTCCAATCGGGTGACAGAAGGATGGGAGTGGAAGTGAGTGAATTTACAAATGTTTAGAATGAATCCTCACACTTAGGTGTCTACTCAAAAGTAACATCTTTGGCTAGGAGGTTGCTTAGCGGACGAGCAATCATTGAATTTTTTTTTTATGAACCTCCTATAAAAACCAGCATGACCAAGGAATGATCTAACATCTTTGACAATCTTAGGAGTAGGCAGGTTGGAGACAAGGTCAAATTTTGATTGATCAACCTCAATTCCTCTTTCAGAAATAATGTGGCCTAATACTATGCAGAAGATACCATGAAATGACATTTCTCCCAGTTGAGCACAAGTCCTTTCTCAATGCATCGTTTTAAAACAACTTCAACATGAAGAAGACATGTGTCAAAGGAATTTCGAAAAACGGTTAGGTCATCCATGAATACTTCCATTTATTTTTCAATCATGTCACTAAAGGTGCTCATCATGCATCTTTGGAATGTAGCTTGTGCATTACACAAGACAAATAGCATACGTCGGAAAGCAAAGGTGCCAAAGGGACAAGTGAAAGTGGTCTTATCTTGATCCTCTAATGCAATCTCGATTTGATAATATCCATAATATCCATCAAGAAAGCAATTGAATGGATGACCAGCTACACATTCAAGGATTTGATCTATGAATGGGAGTGGAAAATGATTTTTGCGGGAGGCGGCATTTAATTTTCTATAATCAATGCACATGCGCCACTCTATCACAGTTTTTGTGGGGACAAGGACTCCATTTTTTTTTTGGACCACAATCACACCAGATTTCTTGGGCACGACTTGAGTTGGACTAACCCATTTGCTATCAGCTATTGGGTAAATAATACCGACATCTAGGAATTTCAAAACTTCATTTTTTACAACTTCTTTCATTGTGGTTTAGTCGCTTTTGAGGATCTCTTCGAGGGATAGCCTCATCCTCCAGATTGATTTCATGGGAGCAAATTAAAGTGCTAATACCTTTGATATCAACAAGCGTCCCACCTATCACAGATTTATGCGTTTATAGTAGCTCGAGTAACTACAATTCTTGAGAATTTTGAAGGTTGGACGAGATGATAACTGGAAAGGTTTTACCGTCCCCCAAGAAGGCATGTTTTAGAATGTCGGGTAGTTGGGTCAATTGAACAATTGGTGTAACACCCTACTGCCTTAGAGTCGTTACTAAGTGAGTTTAAAATGTGTAATTAACTCGCTAATCGAGGTTTTATGACAAAAGTATAATTAAACCATAATCAGGGTGTTAACCTTGAAAATAAACCTTCCATTGAAAATTATAAAGCGTTTAACATTTGGGATCCCAAAAATATTGTTTAGAAATATTTACAATTAAAAAATATAACCAGAGTCGACTAAACGACAAAATTTAATTTTAGTACAATTGTCCCCCAAAGGTACCCCTAGCCGTGGCAGCCAGGCAGACCAGACATGTACGCGCTGCTCATCACGCTCACCATACTCAAGGTTGGTCGACTTTACCCTTGCCTTTACCTGCACCATACAGCACCCGTGAGCCGAAGCTCGACAAGAAAACCCTCACAAGCAGATAATATATGCATATCAAGTACTTAACATATAAACACGCCATCATCAGGCTATACACGTACGGCCATGCCGTCCTAGGCGCTTTACCAGACCCTGGGTTCGCGGTCCACACCGTGAGGATATCCCAGATATCCTTTGGGGTCTTTTCATGGCAACTCGCACTCCGCGTGCTAAACGATGCTCTCGGCCCCTTGCCGTTCTCAGACTGCGCCATTCCCGGCTTGCGCCGTTCCTGGCCTTCGCTGTTGCCGGCCGTCACCGTTCACTCATTTATATGTACACATAATTTTACTAAACACATACTTAAACACATATATATTCAATCAAAGGGCTACGCCCTGCAACACAGTCATATAGGGTCGAGCCCTGCAACTCTATCATATAGGGTCGTGCCCCGCACCTCAAGCTATATGGGAACAGTAATTTTCTTACCTGTGTCCCAAGCTTTCCAAGTACCAATGTCCCAAGCACAGTCCCCTAGTCCGTGCCTTGCCGAAACCCTAGTCACAACGCATTGATAATTTCCACCCATCAAGTTTAAATCCATTGAATAGCTTTGGGTCATAATTCTAGTCTCTGGAACATTGAATTCTATCAATCCGGGTGATAAAATCCATCTCGAGCCTTAACTATTGAATTCCCGAGCCTAAAACCTCTTTAGAACCCAAAAATACACTAAGCACTGTGGCCCTAGGAACTCATGCCGCGGCCCCTAGCTCAACCCGAGGCCCTGCCTCAAATCAGCCTACACGCGTCGTGGCCCTTCCTGAAGGGCGCCGCGGCGCGCCTCCAATTCCAGATGCCCCTATGTTCTAAGGGGCCACGGCTCAGCAAGAATAGCGTCGCGGCCAGACCCCTCGAGCCTAGAAAAAATCACCATTTTTACCCCAAAAACCAATCCAATTAACCCCAAAATCAAGCCAACAATCCAACTAATCATCACAGAGGTTATACTATAGATTCAACAACAAAACCTAACAAGAATTCTAGTTCAAAGCTTCATCGAACTCAAGGTTGAATCTTCATCTCTCCAACATGCAAAACTCTTAGCACACCAACAGAAATTTCAAGCACAATTCAAATAATTTAAAAGCTTACCCTTGCTTAATTGAGTCTCTGAGTTGATCTCCTAAGCTCCAAGCTCCTAGCCTCCAAAGTTCTAACTTGATTCTTAGCTTCCAATTAGTTTTCACAAAAAAGAACCTCCAAGCTTTCAAAGAAAAAGATGAGAGAGAGAGATAGAATGGGTGGGTCGGTTCCTAAGTTTTGAGTGTTTCCTTAACTTTGTTTTATTCAACTTAAGCTTCTAAGGTTACCTCAAAGCTCGGGGTACCAAAAACGTCCCCGAGGGAAAAATGGTATATTTCCCCAATACTCGCTCTTAAACATTCTAACCTCAAATATTTCTCCAAATATTTATTTCCATAACACGATAACCCCATAAAATTTCTAATATCCGAAATGCCCCTCGACTCGTCCCGAGTCAGATTTTCGACCCCGTTGTGACTTTCTAGCTAACCGCTCCCTAGGACTGCCTCAAATCATGCAACATAGATATATTGCATGTATATCACAATTATCACATTTATGCCCTCAACGGGCTAAAAAATCTTGCCCCTAATAGCCAGACGGGGCCCACATGCAAATCTAATCACATATTCACACAAATTCACGTATGATAACAATAATTCACTTATTGCCCTCCAAGCAAGCTAATCAAGGCCCTAAGCCTTATTAGCAAATTTTGGTCATTACAACTATCCCCTCCTTACAAAAAAATTTTCCTTGAAATTACCAGAATAACTCGGGATACTAGTCCCGCATCTCAGATTCAAGTTCCCATGTCGCCTCCTCAACCTTGCTATTCCTCCACAGCACTTTCACCAAGGCGATGGTCTTGCTCCGCAAGACTTTGTCCTTCCGGTCAAGGATCTGAACTGGCTTCTCCTTATAAGACAAATCCTGATCTAGCTCCAAATTCTCATAGCTCAGAACATGCATTAAGTAAGACACATACTTTCGGAGCATGGACACGTGAAACACATCATGAACCCCTGATAAGGCTGGTGGCATTACAAATCTGTAAGCTACCCCTCCAACCCGCTCCAGAATCTCAAAGGGGCCCATAAATCTAGGGCTCAGCTTGCCCCGAACACCAAACCATTTCACTCCCCTCAAAGGTGAAACCCTAAGGAACACGTGGTCACCAACCTGAAATTCCACGCTCCTGCGTTTCAGGTTCTAGTAACTCTTCTGGCGACTTTGGGAGGCGAGCATTCGAGCTATAATCTTCTCAACCGCCTCCTTGGTCCTTTGAACCATCTCAGGACCTAAATACCTCCTCTCACCTATCTCATCCCAATGGATAGGTGATTTGCACTTTCTCCCATAAAGCATCTCATACGGAGCCACTTTGATATTCACCTGATAACTGTTGTTGTACGAGAACTCAATCAAAGGGAGATACTTACTCCGAGATCCCCCAAAGTCTAGCACACAAGCTCGTAGCATGTCCTCCAATATCTGAATCATCCTCTAAGTCTGACCATCTATCTGAGGATGATAAGCGATACTAAATCGTAACTATGTGCCCATAGCCTTATGCAGGCTCTCCCAGAACTTGGAGGTGAAGGTGGGGTCCCTGTAAGATACTATCGACCTTGGAGCCCCATGAAGTCGAACAATTTCCTTCACATATAACTCAGCATACGACTCTTTAGTATAAGTCGTCCTGACTGGTAAAAAGTGGGCGGACTTTGTGTACCTATCCACAATCACCCACACCGAGTCATGCTGTCCCACAGTCTTCGGCAGACCAACCACAAAGTCCATGGCGATATCATCCCACTTCCACTCCGGAATCCCTAGAGGCTGCAGCAACCCTGCTGGCCTTTGATGTTCAGCTTTGACATGCTGACAAGTTAGGCACTTGGCCACATAATCCACAACATGCCTCTTCATGCCTGACCACCAATACAAAGCTCTCAAATCATGGTACATCTTCGTCGTACCCGGATGTAAGGAATAGGGAGTGGTATGCAGTTCATCTAAAATCTCTCGCCAGATATTTGAATCCATCGAAACACAGATCCAACCCTTATACTTCAGTAACCCCATCTCTGAGACAGAAAAGTCCTTAGCCGCTCCGACTAAGACGTTCTCCCTGTAACCCCTTAGCTGGGAATCATTTCCCTATGCCTCATTGATCCTCTCAAGGAGCGTAGACTGAAGAGTGATGTTGGCCAACCGACCAACCACCAACTCTATACCCACTCTAGTCATCTCCTCCGCTAGCTTATCGGATATCTGTCTTGAACTGAACAGCTGTCCCGGGCCTTTCCGGCTCAATGAATCAGCAACTACATTAGCCTTCCCAGGATGGTATAGGATGTCACAATCGTAATCCTTAACCAACTCTAGCCACCACCTCTGGAGCATATTCAGATCCTTCTTAGTAAAGAAGTACTTCAAACTCTTATGGTTGGTGTATATCTCGCACTTCTCACCATATAGATAATGTCTCCAAATCTTAAGTGTGAATACCACCGCTGCCAATTCTAGATCATGCGTGGGATATCTCTGTTCATACTCCTTTAACTGTCTCGATGCGTAGGCTATCGCCTTCCCAGCTTGCATCAACACACACCCTAAACCCTGTCAGGAAGCATCACAATAAACCATGAACTTCTCATTGTCCATTGGCAAACTCAACACTGGCACGGTGATCAGTTGTCGGTTCAACTCTTTGAAACTGTTCTCACATATGTCTATCCAAATGTACTTTGTCTTCTTCTTTGTCAATTCTGTTAATGGCGTAGCTATCCTGGAGAACCCCTCAAAAAACCACCGATAATACCCTGCCAATCCCAGAAAACTCCTCACTTCAGGAACACTGCTCGGTCTAGGCCAGTCTCTCACTGCCTCAATCTTACTTGGGTCGACCAGAATCCCCTCCTTGCTGACAATATGCCCAGAAATGTAACTTGCGGTAACCAAAATTTGCACTTGCTAAACTTAGCATATAACCTATGCTCCCTTAACCGCTACAATACCAAACGTAGGTGCTGCTCATGCTCTATCTCTGACTGTGAGTACACCAGAATGTCGTCGATAAACACGATCACAAAATTGTCCAAATAATCTATGAAAACCCTATTCATCATATCCATAAAAGCTGCTGGGGCATTGGTTAATCCAAAGGACATAACCAGGAATTCATAGTGTCCATACCTCGTGCGGAAAGCGGTCTTTGGTATGTCCTCCTCTTTGATCCTTAACTGATGGTAACCTGACCGGAGATCAATCTTGGAAAAATTTGTTCTTCCCTGTAACTGGTCGAATAAATCATCAATCCTAGGAAATGGATACTTATTCTTAATGGTAAACTTATTCATCTCCCTGTACCCAATACACATCCTAAGAGATCCATCCTTCTTCTTGACAAACAACACTGGAGCACCCCATGGTGAGAAACTCGGTCTGATGAACCCCAAATCCAGTAACTCCTGTAACTGAATCTTCAACTCCTTCAACTCCAACGGAGCCATTCTGTAAGGTGTCCTAGTTATTGGCTCTGCTCCTGGTACTAACTCTATAAGAAAATCAATATCCTGCTGCAGCAGTAGCCCTAACAGATCTGCTGGAAATAAATCTGGAAACTCGCATACAAATCTAGTCTCCCCCGGTCCAACCGATACAACCTTAGAGGTATCCACAACATTCGCTAGGAACCCTATGCAACTTCCCTGCATCAGATCTCTAGCCTTCAGTGCTGGAATCATAGGTAACTGCGGTCCACTAACTGTTCCCACAAATACAAAGGGTACCTCCCCTTCTGTTTCAAAAGTCACCATCCTGCGCTTGCAGTCAATCATCGCCCCATACTTCGATAGCCATTCCATCCCTAGGATCACATCAAAGTCATCCATCGCAAGTTCAATCAGATTAGCAAACAATTCCCTACCATCTACCTCTACTGGTAAAGCTCTAATCCACCTCCTAGAGACTACCAGTTCCCCAGTCGGCAACAAAGTCTGAAAACCCCTAGCATACAAAACACTAGGTCTACACAGCTGATCTATCACCCTAGTAGACACAAACGAATGAGTAGCTCCCGAATCAAACAATGCAGTATAAGAGGAACCAACACTAGAAATCTGACTTGTCACAACTGTGGGGCTAGCCTTCACCTCAGTCTGAGTCAAAGTAAACACCTTGGCAGGAGCGAGACTGTCACCCTGCTTCGACTCCTCCTTCCTGGCTTATGGGCAGTCCTTCTTCAGATGATTGGCACTCCCACAGACAAAGTAGGCCCTAATCCTGCACTCACCCTGATGTCGTCGTCTGCACCGAGGACACACTTGAAAACTCCTCCAATTGTCACTCATGCCCTAACGCCCACTAGAACCACCCCGTGCCTTCCTATCTGAACTAGGAGGAACAAAGGAATCAGAGGCCTTCCTCTTCTGCTCGCTCGAGCCACTGCCCCGACTGGATCCAATAAAAGGAGGCACCATCCTCTTGGCATTGCGCCTAACAGCGCTCTCTCTCCAAATCTGGTCCGCGGCCCCCTCAGCGGTAATGGCCTTATCTACAACCTGAGCATAGGTAGTAGTCTCTGGATCCAAGGTGATCTTCACATCACGGGCGATCATAACATTAATCCCTGTACAAATCTGTCTCTTCTTACCACATCTGTCGGCACTAAATCCAACGCAAACTTCGCCAATCGGTCAAATTTCAGAGCATACTCTGTCACGGTCAACTGGTTCTGGGTCAGGTTGATAAACTCATCAACCTTCGTAGCTCGGACTGCAACACTATAATACTTCTTGTTGAAGATGTTCCTGAATTCTTCCCAGGTCATAGCTGTCACATTTCTCCTCTGAACTACTACATCCTACCAGATGTGGGCATCCTCTCTGAACATGTAACTTGCACAAGCTACCCTCTCGTTCCCCTCAACCCTCATAAAATCGAGAATAGAGGAAATCATATTCATCCACTGCTCTGCCCACAATGGGTCTAGTCCACCCTCAAAGGTGGGAGGATGCTGCTTTCTGAACCTCTCATATAAAGGTTCCCACTTGTTCTCCACAACAAGTTGAACTGGCACTGGCACCATAACCTGCTAAATTGGCAACCCAGTGACTTGTGGAGGGGCCTATTGCCTCAATTGTCGGAGCTCTTCTTCTGATCATTGTAATCTTGCTTCCATTTCAGCAAACATCTGTTGCCAATTCTGTGGGGCAGGTGGAGGGTCCTGACCCTGGTTGTCATCCTTGGCCCTACTATCGTGGATTCTCGATGATTGTTGAGGCATCTCAACATATATGCCTGCAATAAACGACGCCACTCATCAGGCATGATAACAACATCCAAAACCACCTCCCAATCACATCAGTCAACCACAAACAACAATTCACATAACATATAGGTAGCATATAACACACAACGGGCCATGCCCTGACATCATGCATTTATTAAATCATTCATCATGCTCAATATGGAAAAATCAGGCAAACAGGGCATTTAAGCACATAATCAGACACACAATTAAGTTATTACCAACCAACCCTGAGTCGAGCTTGCCACTGACAGCGAGCGTACATGTTCGATCATTCTCCAGAAACAATAAACCTTGGCTCACTCTGATACCAATTTGTAACACCCTACTGTCTTAGAGCCGTTACTAAGTGAGTTTAAAATGTGCAATTAACTCGCTAATCGAGGTTTTAGGACAAAAGTGTAATTAAACCACAATCAGGGTGTTAAACTTGAAAATAAACCTTTCATTGAAAATTATAAAGCGTTTAACATTTGGGATCCCAAAAATATTGTTTAGAAATATTTACAATTAAAAAATATAACAAGAGTCGACTAAACGAAAAAAATTTAAGTTTAGTACAATCGTCCCCCAAAGGTACCCCTGGCCGTGGCAGCCAGGCAGACCAGACATGTACGTGCCGCTCATCACGCTCACCATACTCAAGGTTGGTCAACTTTCCCCTTGCCTTTACCTGCCTCATAGTGCACTCGTGAGCCGAAGCCCAGCAAGAAAACCCTCACAAGCAGATAATATATGCATATCAAATACTTAACATATAAACAAGCCATCATCAGGCTATACACGTACGACCATGCTGTCCTAGGCGCTTTACCAGGCCCTGAGTTCACAGTCCACACCCTGAGGATATCCCAGGTATCCTTTGGGGTCTCGCCCTGGAAACTCACACTCCGTGTGCTAAACGGTGCTCTCGGCCCCTTGCTGTTCTTGGCCTTCGCCATTCCCAGCCTTCGCCGTTCCCAGCCTTCCCCGTTCTCAGACTTCACCGTTCTCGGTCGTCACCGTTCACTCATTTATATGTACACATAATATTACTAAACAGATACTTAAACACACATATATATATATATATTCAATCAAAGGGCTACGCCCTACAACACAGTCATATAGGGCCGAGCCCTGCAACTCTATCATATAGGGTCGTGCCCTGCAACTCAAGCTCTATGGGAACAGTAGTTTTCTTACCTGTGTCCGAAGCTTTCCATGTACCGATGTCCAGAGCATAGTCTCCTAGTCCGAGCCTTGCTGAAACCCTAGTCACAACGCATTAAAAATTTCCACCCATCAAGTTCAAATCCATTGAATAGCTTTGGGTCATAATTCTAGTCTCCAGAACATTGAATTCTATCAATCTGGGTGATAAAATCCATCCCGAGCCTTAACTATTGAATTCCCGAGCCTAAAACCTCTTTAGCACCCAAAAATGCACTAAGCGCCATAGCCCTAGGAACTCATGCCGCGGCCCCCAGCTCAACCTGAGGCCCTGCCTTAAATCAGCCTACACGCGCCGCGATCCTTCATGAAAGGCGCCGCAGTTCGCCTCTAATTCCAAACGCCCCTATGCTCTAAGGGGCTGCGACTCAGCAAGAACAGCCCTGCGGCCCGACCCCTCGAACCAAGAAAAACTCACCATTTATACCTCAAAAACCAATCCAATTAACCCCAAAATCAAGCCAACAATCCAACTAATCATCACAGAGGTTATACTATAGATTCAGCAACAACACCTAACAAGAATTCTAGTTCAAAGCCTCATCAATCTCAAGGTTGAATCTTCATCTCTCCAGCATGCAAAACTCTTAGCACACCAACATAAATTTCAAGCACAATTAAAATAATTTAAAAGCTTACCCTTGCTTAATTGAGTCTCTGAGTTGATCTCCTAAGCTCCTAGCCTCCAAAGTTCTAACTTGATTCTTAGCTTCCAATTAATTTTCACAAAAAAGAACCTCCAAGCTTCCAAAGAAAAAGATGAGAGAGAGAGAGATAGAATGGGTGGGTCGGTTCCTAAGTTCTGATTGTTTCCTTAACTTTGTTTTATTCAACTTAAGCTTCTAAGGTTACCTCAAAGCTCGGGGTACCAAAAACGTCCCCGAGGGAAAAATGGTAAATTTCCCCAGTACTCCCTGTTATATTATTTCATATAATATAATATTAGATTAAATAATGTGACAAAATGTGATTTGTCACATATTATTGAGAGCACAAAATTGGACACATGTGTGTGCCCAAATGTGACATATTATGGAGTTACAAAATCAGTTACAAATTTGTAATTCCCAAATATTATCCAATAATGTGTATATTATATGTTACACATTTGAGATTAGATTTCATAAAGCCATAATGAAATATGGCTGTTGGAGACATGTTTTTAACTCTCAATAGGTGTTTGGAGGTTACAAAATCATGTGGGAAAGGAATTGGGACGTTTTGGAACGATTTGGAAAAATGATATTTTTTGGCTGGAAAAAGGTTAAGGCCACGACCACTGTCTTTCCTTGGCCGTGGCCTGAGGGACAGAGAGCAGTGGCCGCGACCACTGATGTCCCTGGCCGCGGCCATAGATGCATTTCAGGCCAATTTTTCAGTTTTTTCCAAATGTGTTGAACGGTTCTAAAAACCCAAATACCTCCCAAATCTCAATTTTAATTCCATATTAATCCAATTAAACATTGGTAATAGCCATGGGGGTTGATGGAATTTGAAATCTAAAGGGTAACTCAAACTCTATAAATATGAGCCTAATGCTCACTTGTATGACACACCATTTTCCATCCACAAAGCACTTGGCTGGAAAATACTCCAAAAGGCTTGATAATTCTAGAGAGCTATTTCTTAGAGAGATACCTTAGTGCTGAGAGAATAAGGGGAAATAAGCTTTTGGACAAAGGTCTTGAACCTTGTTCAAGTTGGTGATCCCCACTACTCTACACTTTGGTTGTGTGAGAGTTTGTTTTATTTTCCTTCTTTTGATCTTGTTGATCTTATTTACTTGTATTATTATTGTTTTGAGTTTGTAATATTCTTCTTCTACATCTTTCTAGTTACTTGTATTTTGAGCAATTGATTTGTAATATTTATTTAATCAATTACCTTGTTTATTGTATTTTTTGCATAGAGTTGTGTATTGGTTTTTCCATATTTCCATTGAGAAATAATATATATTCTCTAACACTCCCTCCTAAACATTCTAACCTCAAATATATCTCCAAATATTTATTTCCATAACCCGATACCCCCATAAAATGTCAAATACCCGAAATGCCCCTCGACTCGTCCCGAGTCGGATTTTCGACCCCGTTGTGACTTTCTAGCTAACATGCAATATAGATATATCACAGGTATATCACAATTATTCACAATTATCACATTTATGGCCTCAATGGGCTAAAATTACAATCTTGCCCCTAATAGCCAGACGGGGCCCACATGCATATCTAATCACATATTCACACAAATTCACGTATTATAACAATAATTCACTTATTGCCCTCCAGGCATGCTAATCAAGGCCCTAAGCCTTATTAACAAATTTGGGTCATTACAATTGGAACCTATACAGCTAAAGTTTTTGGTTGTTCCCTGTCACTAGGTAGCTCTTCAATGCGAGGTTTCCAAGACTTAGTCCTTCTATTGCATGAGTCTATGTGATCTGATATTGCAAGAGTAGACTCAATAGAATTGGGACTTTCATTGTCAAGAAAAAGGAGGAGTTCATCAAGATTATCGAAGGCTCTTCGTAGTTGAACCTCCTCAGGAATTAAAGTGTCAATAGGAATGTTTGATAACATTCATCATCATCTCGGGGTTGTTTCCCAATGTGGAAGATATTGACTTCAAGAGTCATATTTGCAAACGATGTCTTCATTAGGCCATTCCAACAATTGATTAAAGAATTTGCAGTAGCAAGGAATGGTCTTCCGAGGATAATATGAATTCTTGACTCCATGTTTACCACGGATTGGGTATGAAGAATAAGAAAGTACACATGGTAATAGAATTTTTCAATTTAAACTAAAACATTCTCAACAATACTCCTAGAATTTTTGGTGGAGCAGTCAGCAAGTTGTAGCACAACAAATGTTGGCTTCATTTCCCCAAGACCGAGTTGTGAGTACACAGAGTAAGGCATGAGATTTATGTTGGGAATTGTGCCCTGAAAGCATATGTAGTAGACATTGTTTTACGAAATAAATAAATAAATTGAATTTTTTATGCATATATTTTATGGACTATATTATTCTGTGATAATATTATGTAAATATCATAAAAATTCTTAAGTTCATATATGTGATCTCAAACACGTATTGGTACGTGAGGATTGTGTTTGAGATAAATGAACTTGAATAGATTGCAGTAAAATAAAGTTATGGAATCTTTAGATTAATTAAAGCAAGTACGGTCCACTAGTATTATGAATACATGTGATCTAGATCTGAATCATTAGTATAGTAGGACACTTTAGTGGAGGTACTTTATATATTAGAGAATATATAGAACTGGAACAGATATGTTTATTAATACTTACTTAAATGTTGTTTTGAAGTATTAATTAAATATATCAACTGATGATCATATACAAAGAGATCTTAATCCTGAAGTTACTATGAACTCCTGTTTATGTTATATGAGTTCTTTGATTCACTAGTTAGGGTCTGCCAGAATGATTAGGCTAGAAACTTTTGTTTTGGGAACTCATTAATGTAAATGGTTGGGGACATAGTATACAAATATGGAATCTATACCTTCTCGCAAGAGATTGAATAATGGTTCTCTTAAGGGTTGACTTTTGGGACTGAAAGGTTATTGAGCTCAAATTCATAATTCAGTTATGAATTAACCTTCACTAGTAAAGTCAATGGTACTTAAGGAAACAATAGATAATTAAAAGGATAAAACGATAATTTTATTCCTAATTAATTATGAACCATTATTAGAGGGTTAATTTGTATGCAATGATTATATCAATGGACACTTTATCATTATAAAGGAATTAGTAAATGAAATGTCTATAATTACAAGAGTTCAATCTCATATTTATAGTGGAATAATCATGAGATTAATAAATTAAGATTATTTAATTAAAGAGTTTAATTAATAATCTCAAATTTAACGGAGCTTGGAATTATAGGTCCATAGGTCCCCACAGCCACTCTATCAACACTATTCAAGGCAAGAGTTGATATAAATGGAAAAATAGTTGAAAGACATATTTAAGAAGAAATTTGTTCTTCAGATCAAATATGCAATTATATGATAATAGTGATTAATTAATTAATTAAAAATTAGATGTAATTAACAAAATTAATTATAATATAATTTTCAAAATTATATTAAATAATTAAATTAATTTCGAAATTATATAATTAAATATAATTTTTGAAATTATAATAAACTAAATATTTATTTTTGAAATTATTGGTTTTAATTAATTGGTAGAATTAATTAAATATCTTTATTTGAGTAGGAGATAATAATCTGATAAGTTCAAATTGGATTTGAATTTAAAAGATTGATATTTATTCAAATAATTAATTATATTTGATAATTAGTTAAAAGGATATTTAATTTAAATTTGAATTAATTATCAAGTTGTTAGATTTTTATCTAACAAAGTAGTTTGAATAAATTATTAAATAAAAATAGAAAAATCAAATATCCCTAAAAATTAGGGTGGTAGATGACCATGGACTGTGTGTGGCATGTACTACATATTTTCAGGGACATATTTTTCAATTTTATTTATTTATTTAATTAATTAATGGATAATTCAAAAATTAGGTTTTTTTGGATATTTTCATTAATAAGATAATTAATTAATTAAAAAATAAATTGTAAGTTAGTTACAAATTTATTATTTTATATTTGAATATTTTCTTTTTAAGTAAGATTTATCAGAAAATATACAAATAATTCAAGCTCAGTTATTTGCTTTGTGAAAAAATAGAACGATACTTTTCATTCTCTCCCTGAAAAGATAAAGAACCAATTCTTAGGCCTACTATCTTGATCTCATGTGTTGAGTACATCAAATAGAATCACAAATTAACTATCATTTATTCTCTAAGTTCCCACACACTTCTTGAGGTGTAGAGAACGTTGTGGAAGATCTTGGTGTGAGTACCTGGGAGCAGCTTGGATAGGAAGATCGTTCTTATTACGAAAAGATAGCGATGACACTTGATAGGCTTCAAGAGGTATGGTTTCTATTCCTGTCTTGCTTATGATTAATGTATGTATATTAATGGATCCGCATATTTAAAGGAAGTTTAAATATGTTACAAAAATTTTGTTGTACAATGGGCCAACCCACCACCGTTCTGCTGCGTATCAGGAAACTCGTTCCTAACAATTTACACTCGCGCCAAGATCAAGTAAGGCTTGGCTGACTTCATGAGTCCCAATTTGGCAAGAATGGTGGGACAACCGGGGTCTTTGTTTTTTGGCGGTGTCTTTTGTTCAATCACCACAATCACTTGTTCAGCCAAGAAAGAAGTCTTCTTGACATGGTACTTCTTCTTTGCGGTGCATAGATCCTTGATGATTTTGGCATAAGCCGACACTTGTTTTATGATGTGAAGCAAAGGAAGATTAATCTTCACTTGTGTCAAGTGCTCAAGGATTTTAGCTCGACTGCCAGGAAGTTTCCCAATAGGTTTCAAAGCCCGGGGAAAAGGTACTTTTGGAGAAGCATTGAGTGGTGAATTCTCAGGATTAACTTTTGGAACGCTGGGAGAGTTGGCTTTTAAGGATGGGTCTTGCAAAGTTTTCCCACTTTTAATTATGATGACATTTGCTTCCTTAACATTTGGATCATTGGAATTTGAGGATTGGGCCATGTGGTGGCCTTGCACATTGAATTTAGGTTAGGAAGGAAGTTTTCCTTTTTCTGGAATGACCAAGGATTTAGTCAATTTTGAGAATTGACATTTCATTTCCTTGATTTCTTCCATCATTTGGCGATTTGGTTTGGATTGTTCCTCTATGAATGCATTAAGGGTATTCTCAAGAGAATTTCGCTGTGGATGAGCATTGTATTGAGGTGAAGAATACGCCTTTGATGGTTCAACTTGTTGCTCATTTCTCCATTGGCCTCTAGACGATTGAGCTTGGTTAGAATCTCTCCAACTGAAATTTGGGTGGTTTCTCCAACTAGGGTTGTACATATGGAAGAATTGCTTGTTATATGCCCCTAAGGCATTGCATCACTCCTCATAAACCCCTCTCATTTCATTAAAAGCTAAGCAGTCCTTAGCTAAATGCTTCGTCCCTCCACAAACAAAGCAAGGTTCTTGTGGTTTTGCTTGAGCAATCATGTGCGGTTTTTGGCCATTTTTCGTCATTAAGACCTCAAATTGCTTTTTCAAAGCTTCGAGTTTGGCCTTAACAATATCCTCTTCTCGAAGTTGATAGATCCCAGATGGTTTATGCTGGTTGGTGCTACCAGTAGCACTTGGACCAGTCCAGGTGTGAGATTTTTTTGCGATTTCTTTGAGATATTCAAGAGCATCTTCTGGCTCTTTTTTGAGGAATTCATCATTGCATAGCATTTCTACAAACTGGCGCTCACGACTCGTGAGACCTTCATAGAAGTAACTGACCAAACGCCAATTCTCATAGCCATGGTGCGAGCACTGATTCAATAAATCCTTGAATCTTTCCCAGAATTGATAGAATGTTTCATTGTCCTTTTGGAAAAATGTGGAAAATTGTTGTTTTAGACTATTGGTCTTATGGCTAGGGAAGTGCTTCAGAAAGAAATATTTAGTCATTTCCTCCCATGTTTCAATAGACCTATGTCTCAAAGAGTATAACCAGCTTTTGTCTTTGTCCTTCAAGGGGAAAGGGAAGAACTTTTGTCGCACATAATCGACATTTTCGGCTCGGTTATAGAATGTGGCAACTACCTCCTCCAATTCTCTAATATGCATTTATGGCTTTCATTTTCATTCCATGAAATGTGGGCAAGAGTTTAATCATGCCAGGTTTAAAGTCTAATGCGTGCATATTAGAAGGGAATATAATGCATGAAGGTGTGGAAATGCGAGTAAGATGGAGGTAGTCATTGAGAGTTCTTGGTTGGATTTCATTACTGTGAGCCACTGCGAATGGATTATTATCAACTAAAGTTTGTGGAGAAGCAGGAATGATGGAAGGAGTTTCGGAAGGAGTGGTAGTTGAATTGGAAGAAGTTTCACTAGAAATTTCGTGATGATTCATCCACTCTTAGAAATGAGAATTTATTTTGTGTTTTTATTTTTATTTTTGATTTTTTCGTGTTAAACTCGTTCCCAGGTAGATTTGGAGGTTTTGGGGTGATTCCCTGAGTAAGTATGGTGGATCACAAGTTAAACCTTTTCGACCAAACAACCTTTAAGCAGAGTGAAATTGTTTATTTTGATAGAACCAGCTTGGTCTTCTTATAGTAATAAGTTAAAAAATGTAATAGTGCAAATGTATATGCTCGAAATGTTCCCAGGTCGATTGGGAAGGTTGCCAAGGTATTGCTTTAGACCCACACTTGCCTAGACAGAACTCCCTGAGGCTCCTAGGTAAGTGGGGGGGGGGGGGGGGGGTAACACTATCACAAACCTTATTTAACAACAAATATTTCTAGACAGAACAATATCATTTTTTACCATTTGTAATATTATACAATTATTCTCTATACTAAGTGTTTTATGATTGAAATTTTATGAACAATTTTATGTAATTATATGCTCTTTTTTTAAGAAGGAACTAAATTCTATGGAAGACTAAGGCAAAAAGAATGAAAGATCTAGATTAAGAAACCTAAAGCAACAAAATAGTCAACAAAAAACAAAGATAAATGAAGTGAAGATAACATAACAAGCTTAATCTTTTTTTTTTTTACAAATATTTATTAAACTAAAAAATAAAATAAAAATAGAAAAGAAATTAAGAAAGAGAAATGAAATTAGAATTAACTAAAAAGAAAAAAAAAATATAATTATGTAATTCTCTTTCTTATGAAACAAAAAAGAAAGGAAAAGAAAATAAAAATAAATATATATTTTCTGTTTTTTTTACTTTTTTCTCTACACTTTTTTTTTGTATATATATTGTAACGCCCTACTACCTTAG
Organism: Humulus lupulus; assembly: GCF_963169125.1. NCBI lineage: Eukaryota > Viridiplantae > Streptophyta > Magnoliopsida > Rosales > Cannabaceae > Humulus > Humulus lupulus. The sequence goes on from NC_084799.1 coordinate 129,354,986, forward strand.
AGTCGTTACTAAGTGGGTTTAAAATGTGCAATCAACTCGCTAAACGAGGTTTTTAGAACAAAAGTGTGATTAAATAGAAGTCTAGGCTGTAATCTTTAAAAAGTACTCTATTTCATTAAAAGTTCAAGAGTTTAACATTCGGGATCCCGGAACTCGGTTTATAAAATATTTACAACTCAAAACAAGTTTATAAGTAATTAACCATCAAAACTAGGGTTTGTACAGCCATTTCTCAAGAATATCCCCAACCAAAGCAGTCGGGCAGGCCAAACATGTACTCGCCGCCCCCACACTCTCCGTACTCATGGCTGGTTGACTTTCTCTCTGCCCTTACCTGCAACACAGAGCACCCGTGAGTCGAAGCCCAGCAAGAAAACTCATACAGCACATAACATATGCATATCATACAATCACTATAGCAAATAACTCATATTTAATCAGATAGTCCATAAGATTTAAACACATACACAGTTGTGCCGTCCCAGACGCGTTACCAAAGCCTGGGATCTCAGTCTACACCGTAAGGATATCCCATGTATCCACTGGGGTCTCACCCTAACCACGAGCACTCCATGCGCTAGGTGGTATTCCCGGCCCCACTGTCGTTCTCGGCCTTCGCCGTTCCCGGCCCCTCGCCGTTCTCGGCCCCTTTGCCGTTCACCCTGCTATTACCACGTTTAGCATTCTCAAATAACAATCAAATATATTATCATTCATTTAATGCTACATCCTAGCAATAATACAATCTAGGGCCGCGCCCTGCAACAAAAATATGGGCCCAAGCCCTTCTCTACGGGTGCTACATTTTTCTTACCTGTATCCTGAGCTTTCCGATGCACCAAGGCCGCGAGCACGGTCCTCTAACCCGAGCCTCTCCAAAGACCTAGTCACAACACATATAAAACACCCTTTAATTCTAACCAATCCAAAACCACTTCCTGGGCCCAATCCCACACTCTCGGAATCCCCAAATTCCTAAAAGAATACATCGGAAACATCCCCCGAACCCCCGGAGCAAAAGCTCAAAATTGCAAAATTCCATGCTCTGAAAATGGCCTAGCACTGCGGCACTGCCCTAGAGGGCCGCGGTGCCCAGCAAGTCAGAGAGCCTTCCCCTGTCCTGAAGCAGCCTCGTGCCGCGACGCCCAAGAATAGAGCCGCGGCACTCCTTCGCGAACCCAGAAATCTTGGTTTTTCCTCTGTGTTTTCCCCGAGCCAAAACACTCCCAATTCATTCCCAACATATACCCAAACCCCAAAATCAGTTTAAAACCCCAAACAAACCATTTAACAAACTATAAATCTCAACAACAAGCTCACTTACACTCAAAATCCACACTTAAGTTTAAGATTTCAGAAATTTAACATTAGCTCTCCAAACTCAAACCGAAATTTGAGTAGGATGTAAATCAGACCTCCAAATTCCTAAACCTTATTAGATATGAAAATTCAAACATATTTAAAATCCTTACCTCAATCAAGAGTTCAACTTTGAGCTGCTCTTCCCAATCAAGTCCCAAGCTTAAACCACAACCTCCTGCTGAACCTAACCTCAATTTATCCCAAAAGTTCCAAGCAAAGCACATAACTGAGTTCCAATTCAATGATACTCTTAGCTGAATCCCACAACACATACACATAATTTTACTTACCTCAATTCACTGAGTAATCCTCCAAGTTCCCTTAGCTTAAGTTCTCTTCTTGATCCCAAGAGGTTTGCCCTTAGTTTTCCCTTTCCTCCTCTAGGTTTCCTTTCAATTTCAAGAAGAACAAGATAATGCCTAAGTGTAAAACGTGGATGACTCTTTTCCCTCAGCTGAAGGTTCTTTACCTTGCCAAATTACTATCCTATCCTCCCATAGTTATCCTCTCCTAAGTAAACCTCAAGGGCACTCTTGTCCTTTCCCCTATATTACAATTCTGCCATTTCTTCCACCTAAACTTGTTACTCCCAGCAGTTACTAATGGTTACCCAGGTTACTCAATCACCAATAACCATTAACCACAAATCCTCAACTCAACTCACAAAATTCCCCAAAGTACCCCTAGACTCCTCCCGAGCTGGGTATAAAATCTCGTTGTGACTTTTGAGTTATCTAGCTCTCTAGGATCGCCTTGGCACGTGCATCACATTAATATCACCACACCCATGTGGTACAAAGCACATAATACAATTATCACATTTATGCCCTCAACGGGCTAAAATTACCAATTTACCCCTATCATGCAAACGGGGTCCACATGCATATTTATACCACCTAAACATGCATTCTAATCACATATTCATTTAAATTCATATATTATCATATTAATTCACTTATTGCCCTCCAGGCACGCTAATCAAGGTCCTAAACCTTATTAGCAACTTGGGGTGTTACATATATATTTATATATATAATTTTATTTTATTTTTTGTACCGAAAAAGAAAAGAGAAAAAAAAAATATATAACTATTTTTTTTTTTTTTTCTAATAATAATAATCAAATTAACTAAAAAATTGTAAATAAAAAGAATACAACACACAAATGAAAGAACACTATACTAACAAAATTATCATACCAACAAAAATACAAATAAAGTTACAAAAATTTTGGTAACAATTTCACTAAAACTTTTGAAAACAACATCACCAGCAATAGTGCCAAAATTTGTTTAACGCCCAAAATGTGACAACCACTAAGTGATAGTTGTAGTAAAAGTCGGGTTGTCGATCCAAAATGAGGTATCCTAAAACAAAAATATTAGTAGAAAACTAACACAAAAACTTAGTACATGAAATAAATAGAAATGGAAATGAAAATAGATTTGAGATTTTTTTGTTGTCTTTTTGGTGAAATGATGAAATGAGACAAGTCAAGTGAAATAAAAATAAGATGTAATCAAGAGTTGAAAAGTAAAAAGGTTTCAAGAATCATTTATATGCTTGTTTAGTTACTTAGTTACTTGATTTACAAAACTACACAAGTAAATAGTTCACATCCCAACATTTACTTGGAAAATCTAACATTAAAGTCCATATTTTTTTCTAACAAAAGTCCATTAGAGTTATAAAGTTATTTACTTTAGGAGCATAATGTTAATCTTATGAAAAATCTAAAAATGACAAAATACCAAAGGGCAATAATGCAATAGAAGATTAGACATAAAATTATGTATCAATATTACTTTTACTAATTAGAAGTACATAGAAAGAGCATGAGTAATCCTTATACTATTAGCACAAGTAAATAAAGATAACAAAATAAAGATGAGGATGAAACATTAATAATAAAATATGATTTTGAAAAATCAAATCTTATTATTAATATTAGCTTAGCTATTTTAGTGAATGATCATTTTACCCCTTTTTCTAAAACAACACAAAATGAGAGGTTCAAGGCTCAAAATGGAAGGTTCAAGGCTCAAAATGCATAAGATAGTGGGCTGGTGTCAGGCTGAAACATTGACCCAGCCACAGCCAGTGGGAGCGCGCCACGTGTCAAGGCTGGCTGAAGGAAGAGGCAAGGCAGTGGGCGGGTCGGGGCTGGGGCTCCAGGCGGATAGCTGCGGGTCAGGGAGCTGGGTCTGCAGGTCGTTCGTGGGTCAGGGAGGTTCAGGCAGACAGGTGGCGCGCTAGGTGGCGCACTGAGGTGAAGGGGAACCAGGTGGGCCTGGGGTATTTGGGTTGAATTGTGGGCCAATTTTCTTAAAAAAATGCCACAATTTCCACTATATTTTCAGTTCTAATTCTGTCCTTCTTGCTTTTTATTAATGCCCAAATAAAATTAATTCCTGAAAATTAAATACAAATTAAATACAAATTAATATTTTCAATTATAAAATATATTACAATAACTCTATAAAAATATTAATTAAAATTTAATTTATTTTACACTTTAAAACTAATAAATTGGCATTTTTTGAGCATTAATCAACGAAATTGGTCAATTTTGGGGCAACCACTGCCAAATGTTTATACATGGTAAACTCATCTACCCAACTTGTGTTTGCAATCATCATCATAAACACAACAAACACATAAACAATCAAAATCAACAACCATAGCATAAAACTACCATCACAAATCATGAACACATAATCACGCATAAATGTGATAGAAACTGGGAGGAGTAACTATCCTCAAAGACCACCTCGGTCATTGTTTTGGGGCATCTACTGCCGAATATCTCATCTTCCAAAATACTTGATTGAAAACATTAGCATACACACATGCAACATAAACTTAAAACAAAGTCTAACTTCCTTAACTTGGCGTGAGTGACTGAGTGTCTCTAAGAGTAAAGTAGTGTGAGAAAACTTTACGGGCAAAACCTTATAAACATCAAATAACTTCTATGAATACCCATAAAAATAATTAAAGTCAACCCTCAAAGAAAACCTAAAAACGCTATATCAAAAGTAGAATCCTTCTTCAAAATACTAATTTTATTCTAGCATAGATTTAAAAATATGAAAAACATCAAATGGTTACCTTTCCTTATGGTAACCGAAACCCTAATGATTATAAACCCTAAGAACCAATATCACATTTCTTAAAAATCCACAATGATGAAGAGAATACTAAAAACTAAATGGAGAATACTTGCCTCTAAACCTTGATCCTCCTTTCTTTCTTTCTCTTCTCAAAATTTTTCTCATTTCTTCATTTTTCTCTATATGTATTTTGACCTAGGCCCTCATTCTCTATTTATAGGCTCACATATTCACCAACCACATCTCCATCAAATTTCCAAATAAAACCTAATTGATTGAAATATTTCTATACACATGTATTTCAAACCTAATCAAATCAAGACCCAAATAATTTCTTCCTATGATCTCTTCCCAAATCTTGAATCTAGATAGAATTCCTACTAGGTTCATCCACCAAACCATATCATCCTATAGATTTAGAAAACCCCTTTGATTTTCAAGAATCATGTATAAAAAGCAAATCTTGACTAGGTTCGTTTCTACCATTCACTTTGAAAATCATAGAAATTCCATTTACCATATTGATGACACTAAAAGTATTTATATTCCTTTTATAGAATGTGTTATCCCCAAAAATTCAGTTCAATGACATGGCAATCAGAAGTGACATGTGGCAATGCATGGTCATCAAATGGCACAATAATGGTCAATGAACGTATTAGCAAAGGGAAGTGTAAAGGTTAGAAGATGACCTAAAGAGTCATCATTTCACTGGTCGGAAGAACATTGGCCAAAAAGATGGTTTTATCTGGTCAGGAGGTGATTTACCCGACTAGGTAAGAATTTATCTGGGCAGGGAGTGATTCACCCGACCAGTTATGAATTGACTTGGTCAGGGAATGTATTATCCGACCAGAAACATCAGAAGGGAGGCTTATCCGACTAGCAACATCATAAGGGAGGTATTACCCAACCAGCTACATTAGAAGGAAGATTTAGCCGACCGGGTATGTCAAACTCTCAAAAGTTAGATGCCTAGTGGCTTTTTATGAATCTCAGTAACAACTAAAACCCGAATTGGTCATAACTACTGCACGAATCTCTCAGATATCTCGAAATAGTAGCCGCATTGTTGTAAACTGAATTTATTTATTATTTTACTTAATATTGGTTAAAACAACTAAGAACCCAGTCAAAACGGGGGATTTTCATGTACGATCCATGAGCCTATAAATAAAGAGCTCATGGCATCATTGGAGGGGACTTTTTTTAACTTTGACTGGGAGAATTCTCGAGATATTTTCTCTGAGAACTTATAGAGAGAAACATTGTATTTTTTGATTTATTCTTAAGAAACTCAATCGGGTCAGGTTCATTTGATCTTAAGTATAAGTTCATATATCATAACCCAAAATGAATTAAGCTATTACAAATAAACTGGGGCTGAACCACTATAAAACTGGTTGTGTCGTTTTATTTTCTGTTCAAGGCTATTAGAATTATTGTTGTTTTTGCGTCTACTCACAGTTGGTCAAAATCGTGGTCAACATTTTTGGTGCTTTCATTGAGAGCCTGAATAGAAGAAACACACCACCATCCTACCAATATGGCACCGAGGAAGATCGGTATGTCAACTGCAAAAGAAATTGTTAGACCAGAAGGTCCTGCACCTGAGAATCCTGACACTAAGCCCATGGTATTTCTCGAGGAGATAACCCCAGAGGTCAAACAACTCCAGGAAGCCATGGGGGCTTTCCAGGATAAGATGATGCAATTCAATGCTCAACAAGAGTCTTTCGCTGAGAAAATGGCCAGGCAGAATGCTACGTTCGAGCAGTAAAGACAGGATATGGATGCCAGAAGCAAAGAGATCAAATGACGACAAGAGGAGGCCAACCGATGACATCGCGAGGCAGCACTTACTCTAGAAGCAACTACTCAATTAGCCCAGGCCAATGCCTAGCACATGAAACGAGCACCTGCCCAGGGAGCAAGAAACGATAATCCTGGTCAGAAGTCCCCTGCGGGTAGGGCTAATTCTCAGGGACTAAACCGAAGTCGAAGCAATCGCATTGGTCGGGCAGATGATGAAGTTTGCTCTAGGATTACGTCGATGCAAAAGGAGAATTCTAGAACCCCTTCCAGAAGCCACCAGTGAGAAACTTCTCGATCAGGAAGTCACCGGTCGGATAGTAAGAAAACTCTGCCCAGGAATAACTAGATCAGAGCTCTTCGAGATAAGAAAACTCCACAACACAAAGACGGATATGGTCAGGATAAGGCTTATAGTCATCAAACTGATCGATCAAAGGAAAAAGAGGGCAACAACCAATGAGAAGGAGGAAAGGACCCCCGGGCCGTTCCAAGAAGCCACCACTACATCCTGGCCAGCAGCGTAGTGGGAAGGAGCAAGTCCCACGTAGAAGGCCCTTTGAAAAATCGAAGAGTACGATGTTCAATCAATTAGGAGGACATACTACCCATAATGATCTAAGGGACATTTTCAGCAACAAGAGGAAGACCGCCCAGGTCGAAGGGAAGATTTGATCCACCTTGCCAATCAAGTAGAAATACTTGATGATAGTGCACCAGATGGAAATGCCTCGTTAGTTGCACCAGCCATCCAAGCCCAGTTTGACACACTAACATATGTAGTGCATGGCTTATCTAAATGACCTTTTGGGCTCTTTTCAGTAGAACACAGGAGTGGCAGTCCATTTTGTGCTCGGATCAGAGCAGCCCAGCCGCCGACAAAATATAAAGCATTAGTGCTACTAGTGTATACAAATAAAGCATATCCCATTAGACATGTTGGGAAATTTGAGGATAGATGGAACTGCTTGGGGTTAGTGATGATTATCGGTGCAGAGTCTTCTTGGCCACGCTGTCAGATACCGCCCGGGAATGGTATTGGAAGTTTAAGCCAGATTCCATTACCTCATGGGAAACATTCAGGAAGGAGTTTTGTAGATAATTTAGTGCTGCCCAGAATCCACCAGTTTACGCCAACCACTTGGTAGATATCAAACAAGGAGAGGATGAATCTCTAAAGAATTATAAACATAGATTCATGAGAGAGGCCAATAGAGCAACCGCTGAAGGAGAAGAGGGGAAGATGGTTGCCATATCCTTTAGAATCACTTAGCGAAGCTCCTTGTGGGATAGTATTGATAGAAACCCAATTTCAAGACTTCAACAATTCTTGATCGGGCGAACAAGTATATGAAAATGGATGATGAAATCAAGAAAGAAGAGAAAGGCATAAATAATCCGGGCAGATCAACTGGCCTTCCTAAGAATGGTGGAAATTGTCGAAATGGTGGATAGAAACGTGGGAATAACAAGTCTAGCTGCCATGAAGAGAAGAAGGCTAAGTCGGGAACAAATGACAAGCCAACCAAGTATTAACCTCAATTCACTAATTACACCACTCTCTCGGCCAGCTGGGTAGAAATATATCTCGGTAGTCATCAGGAGGTTCCCTACCAGCAGACTCCACCCATCAGAAAAGAGATGTGTAAGAGATACATGAATAAGTTTTCACATTTCCATGGAGATTATGGTTACGACACGAATGAATTCAATCACCTCAAGGGCGAGACAGAATTTCTTCTCCGGTTGAGCAAGTTGAAAAAGTACTGGGCAGAGAAACCCCAAGGAGAAAGAAGCAACAACAATCCTGGGTTCAAACGACAACGATCTCCACCCTTGCAACACGAGCCTGTGGACTTCACCTTAGATACTATATATGGAGGTCCACACTTGGCTGAGGACAGTAACAAAGCAAGGGAGAGATATTCCCGAACACTTCGACATGAGTTGGTTATAGCATCAAATGTCATGATTGTTGAGAAACGAATTCCAAAGAATCCTCGGTGTGAGAGTGAGTCTCTTACTTTCACAGAGGATGATGCTTGACACGTTAGGTACCCTCATAATGATCCACTCGACATTACAGTCCAAATTGTAAACATGAAGGTAAAGAGATGCCTACTCAATATGGGAAGCTCCGTGGACATTATCTACAAGTCATCTTTTGAAAAGATGAAGTTGTCTGTCAATGACTTGAAGCCATGCTCTTAAGTTATTTACAGGTTCACTGGAGAAGGTTTGTCACCGGTTGGAACAATCAAGTTACTGGTCATAGCAGGAGACACTCCTAGGCACGAGACAGTCATGACGAAATTTTTATAGTAGATTGCTTGTCGGCATACAATGTGTTGATTGGTCGACCGCTACTCATGGATCTACATGCAGCGATGTCTATATGGAACCGTTCTATGAAATTCCCGACCAGTGCAAGCATAGGATGTGTCCAGGGAAACCAGAGAGAAACCAGGGAGTGTTACAATGCTTGAGTGGTTAAGACAAGGAATGGAAACCAATGAGAATAAAATGATTGTGTGTGGGGAGAAAGAAGAAGTAGTAGACGAGGGACATCGACCAATATGACATTGTGAATTTTACCAACCAAGAAAAAGTTTTAAAAGTTACTGATCAGGAAAGGACTCCTGCTGTTATTGAGCAGCAGACCCCATCCAGTGATGAAGTCACCAAATAGGGCATTTCCCAAAGCGAGGGAATGGAAATTGAGCCTCACTTTGGGGATTTGGATAGTGGAGTAGGACCTGTGGAAGATTTAGAGGAGGTCCCGATAGATGAGAATGAACCGACCAGAGTGGTCAAAGTTGGAAAGGATTTAAAGGTGGAAGTGAAAGCACAGTTGGTAGAATTTTTGCGAAGAAATCAAGACGTCTTCGCCTGGTCTCACAAGGATATGATGGGTATCTCACCAACTATGATCAGCCATGTGCTCAACGTGGATGAAAACTACCCAAAAGTGCGCAGATGCCACCTACAACGTTTAGTGAATGACATGTTCCATGACTTGATCAGCAAAAATGTGGAGGTATATGCCAATGACATGTTGGATAAGTCAAAACAAGCTAAGGAGCATGTGTGAGATCTAGGGGAGTGCTTTGCAATACTTAGAAAGTATTGCATGAAGTTGAACCCCCTTAATGCTCGTCTGGAGTATGTTCTGGGAAGTTTCTTGGATTTATTATTACCTCACGCGGGATAGAGGCCAATCCTAAGAAGATTAAGGCACTCATAGAAATGAAATCCCCGACCATAACTAAGGATGTGCAGAGTTTGACTGGGCGAATTGTTGCTCTAAGTAGGTTTATTTCCAAGTCAATGGACAAGTGTGTCCTAATTATTAACTTACTAAAAGGAAGCAAGAAATTTGACTAGACGAAGGAATACGAGCAAGAATTCCAAGTCATAAAGAAACATTTGGCCCAACCACCAGTTCTCTCAAAGCTCGTAGATGGAAAGCACCTCTTCATTTACTTAGCAGTCACAGAGCATGCTTTCAGCGCTTCTCTAATACAAGAGGAAAATAAAGTGAAGCATTCGGTCTACTACGTCAGCAAGAAGTTGATAGGCATAGAATTAAGATACCCATTGATAAAAAAGCTGGAATATTGTTTAGTGCTCTCATCTTGCAAACTATGACCATACTTTCAAGCACATCCCATTAAAATGCTCATTGACCAGCCCTTACAACAAGTTTTACAAAAAATGGAAACTTCTGGTCAACTACTTAAATGGGCTATTGAATTAGGCCAATTTGAAATCAAGTATCAACCCTTATTGGCCATTAATGGACAAGCCCTGGCGTACTTCATTGCTGAATGCACCAGAATTCATGATGTTCTTGACCAGACAGAAAATGTAGCTGGGTAGAGAAAAACTTTTCCTACATGGAAACTTTAAGTGGATGGATCCTTGAATGAACATCATTCAGGAGCAGGGCTTATATTAATCACACCTTAGCAACATCGGAACAACTGCGCCTTAAGGTTCGGGTTCAATGCTTCCAATAATGAGGCGGAGTATGAAGCCCTCCTAGCAAGATTACGACTGGCCAGAGATGTTCATGCCCGGTCAGTCGAAGTAAATAGTGATTCTCAGTTGATGGTCTACCAAATTTTAGGGGAATATTAGGCCAGGGGTTTGTGCATGGTGGCCTAATTAAATAAAGCTAAGGACCTACTAGCCTAGTTTGAAGAGTACACAATCAAGCTGGTGCCACGAGAGCAAAACTCCAACGCAGACGCCTTGGAAAAATTAGCCAATGAAAAAGATGCTGACACTCTGAATATAGTACCAGTCAAATACTCTGCAAACCCAAGCATCATCGAGTAGGAAGCAATGCCCATTACAATAGCTAACACTTGTATGACACCCATCATCACATACCTCGAACAAAACACCTTACTAGATAACCGCAATGATGCAAAGAAGATGATGAGATAAGCTGCCCGGCATGTCATAATAGATGGGGTGTTATATAGAAGAGGGTACTCGTCATTACTTAGGTGTATGATGCCTGACCAGTCAAAAAACTTTTTGGTTGAAGTACATGAGGGATTTTGCGGAAATCACGTTGGGAGGCAAAGTCTCTCTAAAAAGATTTTGCAACAAGGATTTTTCTGACCTACAATGAACGAAGACTCCATGGAATATGTGAAAAGATGTGATAAATGTCAGAGGTTTTTTAAGATACCCAGAGCACCTCCAAATGTTTTGAAGCAAATGCAAAGTCCCTGACCTTTTGCAGTATGGGGAATTGATCTGATCGAGAGACTACCCAAAGGAAAAGGAGGAGTACAGTTCATAGTAGTTGTTGTGGATTATTTCACTAAGTGGACTGAAGCTGATCCACTAGCATCGATCACCTAAAAGAAAGTGTTAGATTTTGTAGTGAAAATTATCATATGTCGCTATGGTCTGCCAAAGAAGATAGTGTCTGACAATGGTACTCAATTTGATAGCGATTTGTTTGCTGATTTTTGTACTAGACATGGCATCAGAAAGAGTTTCTCCTCGGTGACTCACCCACAGGCGAATGGGCAAGTTGAAGCAGCAAACAAAATGTTGGAAGGCACTCTAAAGAAGCGATTTGAACAAGCTAAAGGTTCCTCGGCAGAAGAATTATTAGAAGTTCTCTGGTCGTATAGAACCACTGCTCGGACAGCAACTAGTCATACTCCTTTTTCCTTGGCGTATGGTTATGAAGCTATGATACCGGTCGAGATTAACCCCCCCCCCCCCCCCCGCCCCATCCCATTAGAGAATCACGTACAACTAGGAAGAGAACAATCAATTGCTAGCTTAATCTTTCGATTTTATTGAAGAAAAATGAGAAAAGGAGAGCTTGAGAGTTGCCGCCCATCAACAAAAGGTGGCCTGCTATTTTAACTCCAGAGTTAAAGATCAAAAGTTCCAGGTCGGAGATTTGGTCCTCAGAAAGGTGTTCATCAAAGGCTCGCCAGCTGGAGTGCTAGGACCAAATTGGGAAGGACCATATCAGATTGAGCAAGTCATACCACTCGACACTTACAAACTTTCTAGGTTGAATGGTGAGCTAATTAGAAACTACTGGAATGGCAAGCACATAAGGAAATATTATCAATAGATACTACTTACAAAGTGGTAGCTTGGATTCAAGTGTTTTACTTGTTATTTAAGTATGTTTATGAGCTGGTTATTTGCTGACCAGTCATTTATTTTTGAACAATTTTGGTTTGTTTTAGACTCATTATTAGACATGTTTTGTCCTTTTATTATTAACAGGTAATAAAAGAGATCACACATAGCGCGGTTGAATCTTGCTACAAATTATGCATATGTGTTGATTATTTTTTTCGAACAGTGTTCAACTGGTCGAAACAAACCGGGCAGTGTTCAACTGATTGGTATTCACCTGGCTAGGTAGACTGACAGTATTTAAGTGGTCGGGTATTCTAGTAGTGTTCAACTGCTCGGATATTTTCTTTATATTCAATGTTTTTCATGAGTAATGATTGCTTGAATAAATTTGGTCAAGTAGCAAGTGACCAAGGATCTTTCAACCCTCTATCACTTGGGGGGCACATAGGGTATACTACTATATAATTCAACATAGGCAATGAGAGCACAAGTTAAAATATTTGTTTTTAGGCTGACTTGTAAATTTTTGAAGTAAAAAAAGGCAATTGAGCTAACTTGTTTAACAAAGCTTAAATAACTTTGAATTTTTCAAGATTCGAAGTTAAAAGCAGATATTCGTGTGAGAATAAACATTATGCTCATAAAATGTCAGAGCAATAAGAGTGTGAGAAAGTATACTTAGTAGGGACTTATGAAATTTCTATAATTTCCAAGTTAGAAAACTAAGTACTCATGCGAAAATATAAGGAATAAATCAAAGAGATTTTATTATTCACAAAAGACTTAGAATGTTTTAAGAAACATAAAGCGTAATTGTCAAATAGCTCGGTCGTACGAGCAAATTATCAAAGTTGATAAGCAATAGTTGTCTCAACAAAAGTATAAAGAAAACAAGTAAACTACTGGCCAGGTATAAAGTTTTTGCTAGTTAGGTAGGAGGCTCCCTAGTCGGATGGGCACGTTTACTAGCCGGGTAAACTGGTCCTTGGCTGGTCAACACCGTCATCAACGTCTAGAACCTCCTCTAGTCGAAGTGATAGAGTGGGAAAGGCAGGCACAATGCCAACTGGAAGAGCTGCCTCCTCGGCGGCCTTGGCTTTGCATTTGGCAAACTCTTTGGCATTTGCCTCTTCAGAAAGAAAGTCGAGGTTAAGAGGATTGTTTAACTTCTATATCTGATACAAGCAATTGAAGAATATTTCTTCATAACGAGCCAGATCAATTTCCTTGTCTTGTTTTAGCTCCTCATTCTCTTCAGTTTTCTCCACCAGCTTATCGATCAATCTCTTGTTGGCTTGAATTTTCTTGTTGTTCTCATCAGCCAACTCTTTCAGAGATCGGTCCTGGTCAGCAATTGCTTTCTCTGCCTGCTCAGTCTTTTCTTTGAGATCTTTCTCAGATTTAGTTAGAATTTCAATCTTTGCCTGGGCTTCCACCAATTGATCATTCAAGACCTTGATTAGCTCCTTATAGTCGACTGCTCGGCGTTGACCATGACTAAGAGTGATGAGTCCAAAAGTATTCAAAATAAGAACAATAGATAAGAAAGTGAGTGATTTTTATGATAAGATGCTTACACTCATTATTTTAGCGAGGCCTTTGTGAAGGACAACTTCAACGCTTTGCCGAGGTAGAGTCTCAAAGGTCTGAGTTGTCATTGCGTGGTGAAGAGTATGGTCTAGTAACTCTTTGCCATACTCACCAGAAATGCGAAGGGCCTCGCTTAGGCCGGCTGGTCGAGTAGTTTGTAGGCTGGCAGAAGAAGGAATAGACGGAGGAGTCAAACGTGGGAAAGTGACTAACTAATCAGATGGTCTCCCCTGGTTGGGTGATGTAGTCCTCACGACCTTGCTTTAAGGATTCACGCTGCTGCCTTCACCAATCTTCCTCTTTTGGACAGAGGGAGTGTTGAACTGCTTGAACATGGCTAGATTTGCATAAAAGTAAAGCAACAACCTGGGTAGTGGAAATGAGAAACAAACATAAGTGCATAAAAATTCTACAGACTTTCATCAAAATCATTCTAAAAATGTAACTATGGTTACTATTAGTAAGACTTGAGTTCAAAATTTTATCAAAAATATCATCTTCACCTTCCAACAATGAGCTGTCTTCTCGGAGAAGCTCAATTCTTTTGCCTTTTCCGGGCATGGCGGGGAAGGTGGGTCGGTGAGGATTTTCATGAAAAGGTTCTCTAATGATAAGATCACTTGGTCGGCATGGCTGAGGAGATGGTTCAGGCTAGAACTGGTCAGTAACTACTTTGGCATCTGCGTTTGACTGGTCAGATGTGTTTGTTTCATCAATAGTGCTACCCACAGCAATGTCTTGGTTGTTCAGTAACAACCCCGCAAATCGAAAATTCTCCGAGGTGACCAACTTCTTGGTCGGGAGAGGTTGATGAAAAGGGCCCGCATGCGTAAAAGCTAGGTTGTTGGCTTTAATGTCTGGAGTAAGGAAGTATTCCATATAATACTTTCCAGGATTCAATTTATGGGCAATATCGTGAAGATACTTAACCCCTTTCTGCCTATGAAAGAGGTGAATAAACCTTTATTTTTGTGGCTGGGATTGGTCCTAAAATTGAACAAATAATGTACCTCATGTGGGGTACGAAGAAAAATTAAAGTAATTCACTATTGACTGAAAGAAAGGATGCAAAGGGATAGTAGCTTCTACATAAATATGATACCTAGACTAGGTACAATACGCGCCACCAGGATTATTGGCTCTCAGGTATGGGTGCGGTTGGAGTTGAGAGATTTCTTCTGGAATCCCAGCTTCTTAACCACTGGACCGCGCTATTAAAGGCGCTAGATAGTCCGATCGTGTCTTCTTTTGCAGCAATAAAGTGAGGAAGGATTAAGAAAACTTAGTTGAATAAACACAAAAGAGACATAAAAAATTAGTGATTCTACCCTCCAAACTAGAGGATGAGTATATCACAATGAATAGGCTCGAGGACAGGCTTGATGGCAACCGGTTCAGAATTTGGTTCTTCATCCGAGCTAGGATCGTACTCCCCAAATTTCTGGACACTAAATAAGGTACTAGGTGAAAAATGGGACTCAGATTGCATGTGTTGGAAAAAAAATAAGAGTGCGCAACGAAATGGGCGTGGTGGGCCCAGTGGATATAACACAAATTTGTTTCCATCTCTCATATAAAAAGTTTATATGTTCAAGAAAAACATCCAGACATAAACATTAATATTAAATATTATTAATCATGCAACATATATATAAATATACACATATCTACATATATCATATACACAAATATTCAAGAACAAAAGTATTTACCTCTTGAAGTCTACCAAGTGTCCTTTAGTCTTTTCATATATATATATATATATTTATATATATATATTGATCTTCCTATCCAATGCTTTGAGTACTCGAACCACGATCTTCCGAAATGTTCTCTACACCTCAAGATGTATGTGGGCACATAGAGAACATGAGTTTGTAATTTAGGAATCACAAGTATATCTCAACACATGAGAACTTGGATTATGGCTTGAGAAGGGTTAGAATAAAAGAATAAGATGATAATCTTTGTCTGACAAAAATTCTGAAACTTTTCTGAATTCTCACTGACTTGTGTTTCTCCATTTTCTTCTTGTTATTCTATAACATGTATACAAATATTATGTATTACCTTATTATTCCTAATAATAATAGTAATATAATAATATCATAATGATGATAAGAATTGATTTAGGTAAATATCTAACTTACCAAATTTGAAAATATCTATTTTCAAATTATTAATTAATTAAATAAATAAAATGAAAACAACACAGATATCTGTATACAACTACATGCACACTACAACAAATTTGATATACAATGACTCCCTACAATGTCTTACACCATTGGTGTAAGACATTAAAAATTATCAGGGGTTTTAAATGTCTAATGGTGTAAGACATTGAAAGTATATATTAATGGCTACTATTGGAAGACATTGAAAATGGTGGAAGACGTTAGAAATAGGCTGGGGGTAGTGTTTATGGGTACATCCAACGTCTCCCAGTGGGAGACGTTGGATGTGCTCCCTTCATATATGGCCAAATATGCTTTGTCTTCCTCACATATCACCAACCCGAGAGCATGCAAACCAGAGGAGAGAATTGGGGCTGCGTTTTTTTAGGGTTCTAAGGTATGTTTTTATTTTATTTTATTGATTTTTAGTTAATTATTTTGCAAATAAATCATAGGTTTTGCATTAGGATGAGTAATATACATGATTTTGTGTTAGTTTTACATTTTTATGCATTTTTTTTATATACATTGTATGTTTTTGTGGTTTTTCCATGGAAGTTTTTAGGGATTTATGATTTTTTAGTTTTTTTTTTTAATTTAACCTATCACATTGTATAGATTTCATTAGAGTATGTATGTTCATGATTTTTTTTTAATTTTTATCATTTTTTAATTCGAAATTTAGATATATTTTTGTATATTTGAATTTTTTTTTAAATTGTAACTATTTTGTTATATATATAGTTATGTTAAAATAAATTTATTAAATAATTTATAAAATATAAATATATGAAAATTTTTATGTTTTTGTTTATTATTAAGTTTTTAGGTTATGAAATTTTATATTGATTTTTTGTTGAGGTTATAATTAGTGGCACATTGAGATTTTTTTTATTTGTTTACCAATATCATTTACTATTATGAGATATTTAGTGATATTTGTTTAGTAATGTTCAACATATTAATTAATTTAATTTCATAGGTTGTGATTTTTGTGGTGAGATTTTAGAGAGTATTTTGCATCAAAATTCCAATATCAATCACACATTTGATGTAATTAAGTTTCTAAAATTACAATAATACGTTATATATTGCTAGATATTTAGTGATGTTTTATTTTTTATTTATTAATTTAATTTTATTGGTTTGTGGATTTAATAGCGAATTTGATTACTAAGTGAAGTAACTTTGCTAGCTTTTGGATTAAAGATTGCAAGAGGTACATATATATTCTCTTACTTCTACTTTTAATATTATTAAACAAATGTTAGAGGAGTTTGAATATCTTAAATATTCATCCATAGTGAAGTAGGTTCTGAGATTAAAATTGTGTGCTACGGTGATAACAGAAGGTTGAGAACTTGTGTGTATTAGTGAAGTAGGTTCTGAGAAATTTGACTGTGTGCTGCGGAGCTATAAGGAAGAAACTTATTGTATGTTGTTTGAATTGTTTGTTTTGCTATTCACATGCAGATGGTTAGGTCACTATTATAGGGGAAATGCTGCCCGATTTTATCTAGGATAATAAACAATTAGTTTTATATAGACATTCTATAAGGAAGAAACTTATTGTATGTTGTTTGAATTGTTTGTTTTGATATTCACATGCAGATGGTTAGGTCACTATTATAGGGGAAATGCTGCTCGATTTTATCTAGGATAATAAAAGATTAGTTTTATATAGACATACAACTTTATCACGTGCTTATTTAGTGTTGTTTCTTTTCTTTTTCATAGACATAGGAGAATATATGGATAAACAGTGGATGCCAACGAATAGGTTATCTGCGGAATATAGGAACGGGGTCGATTTGTTCTTAAGGTTTTGTTCGGAAAATGTGAAAGACCCAAATTTTACTTATTGTCCATGTCTTAAGTGTGGAAATGTTAAGAAGATGGATCTTAAAAAGATTAAAGAACACTTATATTTCAATGGGACCGAAAAGAGTTACACAATTTGGTATTACCATGGGGAGATAGCTCCGATTGCTCCAACTCTGCCAAGTAGACCAAAAGGAGTGAGGAGGAATATAGTGGAGGAGAACTGGGATCCATTAGAAGAAATGATTGACGACGCACATTATGGATCAGGAGTAGACCCAAATAAGTTTGAGACACTTCTTAATGATGCCGAGAAACCAATTTACCCTGGTTGTACAAGATTTACAAAATTATCTATGCTTCTTAGGTTGTACAATCTAAAAGCTAAACATGGCTGGAGTGATAAAAGCATTACTGAATTATTTGGTTTTTTGAAGGAGTTATTGCCTGAAGATAATGACATTCCAATTTCATTTTATGAGGCAAAGAAGACGTTATGCTCATTAGGCATGCAGTACGAAAAAATTCATGCATGTCCTAATGATTGCATATTATATCGAAATAGTTTTGCAGACGCAAAATCGTGTCCTACTTGTGGTGAGTCACGATGGCAAAAGAAAAGAAATGGTGACAATGTCAAGGAAGGAGTACCTGCCAAAGTTTTGTGGTACCTTCCTCCAATTCCTCGTTTCATCCGATTGTTTAGAAATGCCGAACATGCTAAAAGTTTGTTGTGGCATGCTAATGAAAGAATAAAGGATGGTAAATTAAGACATCCAGCTGACACCCTTGCTTGGAAGAGAGTTGATTTGAAGTGGCCTTCTTTTGGAAATGAATCTCGTAATATTCGTCTAGGTCTTTCGACTGACGAGTTTAATCCACATGCATCCCTTAGCAGTAAGTACAATTGCTGGCCTGTTATGCTTGTTATTTACAATCTACCCCCATGGTTATGTATGGAGAGAAAGTTTACGATTTTGACCTTGTTGATATCAGGACCTAAACAACCTGGTAATGATATTGACGTCTATCTAGCTCCTCTTATAGATGACTTGAAAACTTTGTGGGATGAAGGGGTTAAGGTTTATGATGCGTATAGGCAGGAAGAATTTAATCTTAGAGCGGTCTTATTGTGGACAATTAATGACTTTCCTGCTTATGGAAATTTATCTGGGTTTAGTGTGAAAGGATATAAAGCTTGCCCCATTTGTCAAGAAAAAACATGTTCTGAATACTTGAAACACTCTCGGAAAATATGTTATATGGGACATAGGAAGTTCTTGCCTAATACGCATAAACTTCGGACTTGGAAGAAGGCATTCAATGGTAAACAAGAGTTTGAAGAGGCTCCTGAGCCATTGAATGGGATCCAAGTACTTGAGAAGATGTCTAGAATTGTGTTCAAGTTAGGGAAGCCCAAAGTTCGTACACCTACAAAGATGAAACGTAGTCGCAAGGCCAAGGTTGTGGAGGAGCCAAAAGGGTGTTATAAAAATAAATATGTTTTCTTCGAACTTGAATATTGGCCTTTCTTACTTATACGTCATAATTTAGATGTTATGCACATAGAGAAAAATGTATGTGATAGTTTGATTGGCACTTTGTTGAATATTCCTGGGAAAACTAAGGATGGAATTAAGGCTAGACAAGACTTGGTTGCAATGGGTATAAGGGATGAATTAACTCCAAAACCAGATAAGAGACGAACATATTTACCTCCTGTAGCTTACACTCTTACTAAAGAGGAAAGAATGGAAATTTGCAGATGTTTGTTTAATATAAAAGTTCCAGACGGATATTCCTCAAATATAAGGTCATTGGTAGACATGAAAAGTTGTATTCTGACTGGCATGAAATCTCACGATTGTCATATTCTAATGCAACATTTGCTACCAGTTGCCATTCGATCTGTGTTTCCTAGGAGAGTTCGAGATGTAATCACAAGGTTATGCTTGTTTTTCAAGTCACTGTGTTGTAAGGTGATTGATCCGCTAAAGTTACCTAAGTTAAGAGATGAAATTTTTGAGGTATTGTGTGAGTTGGAGAAATATTTCCCGCCGGCATTTTTGGATATAATGATCCATTTGACAGTTCACTTGGTTAGAGAACTAAGATATTGTGGTCCAATTTATTTAAGATAGATGTATCCATTTGAGCGATATATGAAGATTCTTAAGGGGTATGTTAGGAATAGAAGTCGGCCGGAAGGATGCATCGTCGAATGCTATATTGCAAAAGAGGTAGTTGAATTTTGTTCTGAATACATGACTGGTGTACAGAAAATTGGGTTAAATGATGTTGAAAATGTTGAGATTCAGAGTCGTCGTGGTAGCGTTGTATGCACAGTAAGTCGAGATCTTCTAGATGAAGCGCATCGTCTTGTGTTGCAGAATATAAATGAAATTCAACCTTATATCGAGTGAGTTATATTCATATAATACATTAAGTTTAAGTTGTGTAATTTCATATATTCAATTGTTTAATAGCATATTTATAATTGAAGGGAACATTTTAATTGGATAAAGACCAAATTTCCATCCAAGTCAAGGAACTCAAAATGGTTACAAGACGAACATTATCGAACTTTTAGTAGTTGGATTGAACAAAAGGTAAATTGTGTTGATTATTGAAAGTTGTCATTAATTAGTACTTAATTACAAGATGACATTTTTGGTTGTTTTTGGTATGTTGATTTAATAGGTTGTGTCAGAATTACAAAACACATCAAATAATGTTTCAGACATTGTTAAGTGGATTTCTCAAGGACCTTCGGTTAATGTCATCAAGTTTTCATCATACATGATTAACGGTACTCTATTTAACACTAGGGACCGCGATAACAACAGAAACACACAAAACAGTGGTGTTAGCCTTGTTGCTAAAACTGTGCAAGTCTCTAGTGCAAAAGATAAAAATCCAGTTCAATGTGATATGACTTTGTATAGAGTAGTTAATGAAATTTGGGAGTTAGATTATATCACAACTCGAGTACCTATTTTCTTTTGTGATTGGGTGAAAAGTGACAGCGGCATAATATATGAAGATTTTGGTTTCACATTAGTTAATCTAAATCGAATTGGGCACAAATCTGATCGATTTATATTAGCTTCACAAGCGAAACAAGTATTTTATGTGAATGATCCTTCAGACAACCAATGGTCAATTGTTCTTCCAACGCAAACAAGAGAATTGAACATTAAAGATGGTGATTTACATGATATACCTCTCGAAGAAGAACTTGTCACATTCACCGCAATAGAAGATAATGACGAAGTTGACGATGTTTGTATTTGTTTCCGTGAAAACGGTGAAGGATTATGGGTTGATGAAAATGGGTCTTGAGGTACCATTTAATAGGTTTCATATGTTTATGATATGTGAAATTCTTAGTTTCATCTTTTGGTTTCATCAATTTGTTTCATCTTTTGATTATGAGTGTCCAAAATTGTTATAATAATGATATTTATGTTTCACAGATGGAGGCTGATCCTTTTGGTGGTAGTTCTGATGAGGGGGAGCAACACCCTCATTCTCAGTCAGTGGAACAAGAAAATAAATCTGTGAGAGGACGTACATGGATGTCTAGAAACACCAAAAAAAGGAGTGAAGGACATCTTACTCCTGTTGAATACAATGAGTATGGTCAACTAGTGGGTGAATCTAGAAGTAATGTTTCATCACAGCTTGGATCAGTTGTTCGAGCAACTGTGTCCATCAACATTAACAGTTGGAAAGATGTTAGTGTGGTGGATAAAAATAAAATATGGGACACAATGAAGGTATATTTTTATTAATTATATTTCATTTAATGTTTTTAAAATATATATTGTTTTGATAATATGCTTCTTATTACTTTCAAACTTGTAGAAAACTTATGATTCGGACCCCAAACAAAAGCAACAGATGTTGAAGGATGCGGGAAAGTACTTCCGAAATTGAAAGACTAATCTTACAAGGGTACACGTTTACGACGCTTTGAAAAAATACCCAAATGAGTTCCCGCCAGCTTTGCCATTTGGATTTGAGAATGTCATAACTCCGGATGAATGGTTAACGTTTGTGAACTCAAGATTAACTCCCGAGTGGCAAAGAAAGAGAGAGGAGATGCAAAATTATCGAGCACTGAATAAATACAATCACAACCTCCCTAGAGGAGGCTATGTGCGTATTGAAGAGATGTTAATGGAACAAAGTGGGAAAAGTTTGACCGAACTTGATAGGGCAGACTTATGGAGCATGGGTCGTCGGAATGCAAAAGGAGAGCTCATTGGAGAGGCCTCTGAGATTCAAAAAAATATTGTAAGTGCTCATATTTAATAATGTTGATATATCAAATTATTAGCTTATATATATAACTTTCTGTGAATATTGTTTCACAGGATCATTACCGGCAACTCCAAGCTGAGGGTAAATGGGCACCTAATGGCCCTGATGATGTGCTGACGAGGGCGTTGGGCTCTCCTGAGCCTCGAGGACGTGTTAGGGCTGGAGGACACGGTGTGTCCCGCTCAGTATACTGGAATACTCCAACACCTACCTCAACGAAAAATAAATCAAAAGCCTCTTCTTCGAATGACGACATTAGAAAGGAATTTGAAGAAAGATTTCAAAAACAAGAAGAAGAGCATCGTCAACAAGCACAACGCCTAGAAGAGCGCCTTCAGCAACAAGATGAGCTCTTGAGAAAATTATTGGCCCAACAGAGCGGGTCAGGATCTAACGTTGGAGTCCCACCAGCGCCATCATCATACTATGTGCTCGACCCACCAGTGCCACCAGTGCAGGCGTCCTACTATACTCCAGACCCAGTAGTGCCTCAAGCAGAACACCACATTGTTGCACTACAACCGCTTTTGCAAGAGGTAATTAAACTTTCTTGAATATTCTGAAACCAAATAAATTTCTTTACTGCTTCAACATGATTATTTGTATATAATATGTTTCTTACGCAGGGCCGAGCATGCCAATTAGCAATTGGTTCGGTTTCAAACATTGTTGCATCAGGTACACTCATTGAAAGAGAGGCAGGCAACAACTTCCAAGTTATGATTACGAGTGTTCTTAAGCCAACCTGTCCTCTCCCTTTTGCATATCCTGATTTGGACATGTACATAGTTGCTCAGGCCATTGGGACGCCAATAGCGTGGCCTAAGGATTTTGTCATTATATCTGAAGATGTAACTCATGAGGTGATGCCATGTTTTTACATAATTATCTTTACAATTCTATATTTGTTTGCAATTTTTTTAATTGTTGATATAATTGTATACAGACTCCCTCTACAAGTAGGACCAAATCACAACGACCAAGAGCTCCATCAACACAACAACCTCGAGAAAGAAGACGACAACAAACTCCTCCAACACAATTGGCCCACACTCCATTGGAACGATTACAGAATATCGTATCTCATTGGGATGATGGCGAGTGTGTCAATCTAGGCATAGAGTCTGAAGTTTTTGATCAGGATATGTCTCACTGTTATATATTTAAGGATGACATACTTCAGTTTGCTCGAAAGGAGAAGATTGGACAAGCAGTACTCGTCAGCTACATGAGGTATATATCTCACAAATAAGTTTGTTCATTTAATTTTCTAATTTGATTTATTCATTCATATAACAATTTTTCATATTTTTGTATTAGGTTCATTTACAGATATGTGGTACAACAAGGTCGCCAAAATAAGTTTTTATTTGTCAATCCTAATATCGTCGCCACTCAAGGGAGTTCATTCGACGATCGTGTTCAGAATCTGTTCAGAAGTTGCAATGACGTAAAATCAAAAGAACAAGTTATGCTTGTCCCTTGGAACCATGGGTAAGTTTAAAAAGTTGTCATTTTTCCGACCCATATCAATAATTTCTTTGTTTAACATTTGAGCTATAATTTTTTTGTTTTTCTTATACAGTGAACATTGGATGTTGCTTATTTTGGCACCATATGCATATCATGTTTATTGTTGTGATCTGGTGAATTCAGAGCTAAATAACCGTGAGGAGATTGTATCAGTGATCGTCAGCGCTTTCAATCTTTTTTTCTCTATGAATCTTCCTGATGTCGAGATCCCTGATACTCTACGCATTAAGCAACCTCAGGTAAGTAACTTTAGCAGAAATTTTTGAACATTTATAATAATTAAGTAGAATAATATGTATGCATTTTTTAAAAAGTTTCAATTTAATAATAAATTACTCATATTTTTAAATAATTAGTGTCCACACCAACCGGACAATGTGGCATGTGGATACTACTTAATGAGGATGTTGAAGGATTTGATTGAACATGCGAGTCCCGGGCATTACTTGAGAATGATATTATTAATTAAAATTTACAAATTATTTTTGAAACTATAAATGTAATCAAATAATTAATTAATATATTTTACTTTATATTTCTTGCAGCTAACAAGCACATCATATACAGAGGCACAAATTGATGAGTTGCGACAAGAATGGGCGACATATATGTTGCCGATAATCCAAAGTTACCGACCTCGTTAATAGGTTTTTTTTTTTTAATTTTTTAACTCTTTCTTCATACACAATGCAATATTTGTTCATTTTGAATATTTCTAACAAATATTGTATTTCTTGTATATATCTAACAAATATATTTTTTTCTTTCAATTTAATTGATTATTAAATTAATTTAAATTTAGATTAAAATAATTTCAATTTAAATTAATATTAGATTTAGATTAAAATAATTTCAATTTAAATTAATATTATTTCAATTTAATTGATTATTAAATTAATTTAAATTTAGATTAAAATAATTTCAATTTAAATTAAAATAATTTCAATTTAAATTAATATTATTTCAATTTAATTAATTATTAAATCAAATTAAAATAATATTAATTATAAATTTATTTAATTTATTTTTTTTAAATGTGGGAGACTTTCAATGTCTCCCATTGGGAGAGGTGGGAGACTTCCCACGTCTCCCACTGGGAGAGGTGGAAAGTCAAACGTTGACTTTCCACCTCTCCCATTGGGAAACGTGGGAAGTGACTCACCTCTCCCAATGTGAGACGTGGGATGTCTCCTAGGGACTTCCCATGTCTCCCATTGGGAGAGGTGAGTCACTTCCCACGTCTCCCAATGGGAGAGGTGGAAAGTCAACGTTTGACTTTCCACCTCTCCCAGTGGGGAGACGTGGGAAGTGAGGCACGTCTCCCAATGGGAGACGTGGGATATATACTTACAATGACCCTAGCAACAACGTCTCACTAAGTGGGAGACATTGTAGACTTCCAATGTCTCCCAATTAAAGTCGTAAAACCTCTATTTTGTTGTAGTGGCATGACACAGTCCCTAGATTGTGTCATGCATGAATAGCAGTATTCATTTTTCAGGGATATTGCATTTTTCTTTTATTTATTTATTTAACTAAAATCAATCATTCCACAAAATATAGTATTATATTTTTAAGGAAAAAAATCACAACCATATTTCAAATTTTAAATTTTAAATTCAAAATTCAAAATTCAAATTGCTGATCATCATTATCATCATCTTTTAAAATTCAATAAAATAAAAACTATTTTCTTCTTACCAATTTTATTTTCTCTCACTCAAATAAAATAATTAATTTCAAAATTTTATTTATTTATTTATATATATTTCAAAATTACATATTTAAATTAATAAACTTATTTTTGAAAATTTAATGATTAATTCAAATTAATTATTCAATCTCAATTATCATATAATTACATACTCGACCCGAAGAATAAAAATTTTCTCAAATTTCCAAAATTACAATTTTACCCTTGTATCAACTCTTACCTTGATATGGTGTTGATAGAGCCATTCTGGGTACCTATGGACCTATAATATCAAGCTATAATAAATATTTGATTATTAATTAAAGCTCTTTGATTAAATAATCATATTTATCAATCTCATGATTACTCCACTATAAATATGAGATTGAACTCTTGATAATTATAGACATATATATTTATAGAGTAATTTATTAAAGAATAAAGTGTCCATTGATTTAATCATTACATACAATGTTAATCCTCTATTAATGGTTCATAATTAAAAGGGAATAAAATTATAGTTACCCTTTAACAATATCTTGTACCTAGAGTACCATTGACTTCACTAGTGAAGGTTGTGTCACAACAAGTTTGAGATGTGAGCGCTTATAACATTTTCAGTTCCAAAATTTAACCCAATAGGGAACTATTATTCAATCTATTAGAAGGTATAGATTCCATATCTGTTAAACTATATCCCCAGCCATATATATCATTGAGTCCCCAAAATAATTGTTCTTAGCCTGATCATTCTGACAAATCTTAATGCATGAATCAAATGATCAAATGACATATATAGGAGTTCATAGTAACCTCAGGATTAAGATCGTCATGTATATGATCATTGTTTGATGTGTTTGATTAATACTATGAAACTGTGTTTAAAAAAGTATTAACAAATCACATTTGGTCCAGTTCTATGCATCACTATATATAAAGTACCTTCACTAAAGTGTCCTACTACACTAGTGACTCGGATCTAGGTCACTTGTATTCATAATACTAGCTAACTGTATTAATAGTAATTAATATAAAGATTCCATAACTTTATTTTACTTCGAACTATTTTAAGTTTATTATCTTAATCTCGACCATCTCATACCAACATGAGATTAAGACCACATAGATAAACTTTAGAATTTTATGATATTTACATAATATTATCAACATAATATCGGACATAGTCTATATATAATAATTCAATTCAATTGTTTATTTCATTTAAAATATTTGTCAACTACAATTGCTTTAAGGTCGTTATCCCCAACAACATGTTAGTAACATATTCCATAAATTTCTTGCTTCTAAAACTAAATGTGTTATCCACTAAAATGGTCCATGAAGGAAACCTATGGTCGTATTGGGGTATTAGTGAATCCACACATTGTTGAAGGGTTATATTTTTGTCAAGATCAGTGTCCCTCCTCATGATGTGGAAATGGTTATATTGAGTTAATAGTGGACAAAAGGCAACTCGATTAAGATTGCTATGATGATTACCTTGCCTTAGGTACCAACACCATCACTGGAACGAATGCGTTCTTGGTTGGACTCTTAGATATGGTATCTGCACACCGATGGGGCAACCTCTTCTATTTCCTTGACCTCCTCAATCGCGGGGAGCAAGCACTTTTTACTAGGACCTCAAGGATGGAAGGCTAAGCTCTTTCCACTGGCCAACAAAGTGCATAACCTCATGTTTGCATCTATCATGGTGGCTCGCCAATCTTTCTCCTTAGCAGGAAGGGTAGCAAGCTGAGAGTAATGGTCCCTCCTAACAATTGAAGCTCCTGATCGCTTGTAGATAGCTACATTATGAGCAAATGGAGTTGGGATAAATAACTAATGACAAGGGTGTAAATAGAAAGAAGTGACCACAGGACAAACCTTACAAGGAAAACTGAAGTATTGATATTAATAGCTTGCGAAATGGTTGGTCATGAAGAAAATATCGTTAAAGTCACTCGCGTGACTCGAGAGCTCGATGCAAGAAGGTGCCTTGGGAAAATGGGTGAGATAGTATAATTTGTGACCGCCTATATTTGTGTTAGGGTTGGCCTTCAAACATAAGAAGTACATTATGTCTTCTTGGTGGGTGCTTCCCACTCCATCTTATGGAACACCAAATTTAGTCCCGTGAGGAGATGATAAGTGTTTAGGGGGAGCTGAAACGGGGAAAGCTTTACGTAGTTAAGAAAATCCAAAAAGTGCAAGTTAAGTGGAAGGAAAGCCCCAGCCTTAAGATGCTTATCACTCTAGGAACCAAATTCATCTGGAATTCCTAGAATAAAAGATTCACCAATGATGTCAACCCAACTCAAGCTTGTAAACATCAAGCAGAATAGTTCAATGGGTAAGAATAAGTCATCAATGGTTAGTGTTGGTTGCTACCGAGTGAGGGTTAAGCATAAAGCTTTTAATGAAGCTCATTTGAATATTCAAGCATTTCTAAAGGTAGCAAAGACTTTATAAGAACTTCGCTTATGTGAAATTAGAGGAGGTGTCGCCTTTCATGGGAGTTGGAGTTTCTCCCCAAAAAATTCATGAAATGAATGAGCACATGGTCATGATTGTGCTAATTGAGAAAATTGGGAAATGAATGGTCAAGTGGAAGTGTGTGAAATATTACCGGTCTTATCACTAGGAATAATTGGTTCAATCCTTGAACACACCAAGTATTTCGATAAGGCTTTGTAGTACTTTCACTAAGGTAAAGTTTAAATCGAAAGATACTTTACTTGATGCACCACTACTGTTTAAGCTAGAAAAGATAGAATTAGATTTAACCACGTGGAGAAATATTGAGAATGATTAAGTCATTTTGCACAATGAGATAAAAATCACTTAACAGTTTCACTTAAGTTGAAGTGAAATTATGAGTTTTTGTTGTAGGGATCTATATATGAATTTTTTTGGGTCTAAAGTGATACAATGAGGTATCTAAGCATTCTGAAATTTTTTAAAACATTTGGACTTGATTTAGCTCACTATTGGAGAGGCTAACCAAGCCTGAAGGTGACTCGTTGCCACCCAAGAGGTGACACATCACCTGTATCCATTAAAGGCCACAATGGCTACAACATGCAACGCATCGCCACCTATGTGGCCATGCGTCATGTGGTACTGGACGATTAATGCTCATTTGGGCTTCAAAATGTTGGTTTTAAAAGGTCTTATTCGATTGGTTAAGACTAATGACAATGCCTACACTATAAAAAGGGTACTTAGTATTGCATAGTCTTGATCACACTTTTCAACTCACTCTACCAACCCCATCCTCTCCCTCTTTCTAGCTTTCTAAAAACACTTATTTTCTCCAAGAAACTCACCAAGAATTCCTTGACTTATGCGAGTTTCAAAGACTTGTTCAATCCCAGATCGTATTCCGTCTTTGTGAAGCAACAAGCAACTTTTGGAAGGCTTGGAATAGATATTTTGTACATCCATACTCCTTGTGTATAAGTCTTTTGATGTTCCCCCAAGTTTGAAGACTCAATTGTTCAATTCAAGGGTTGTTTCTTTCTAAAACTTTAACTCTCTCAGATAGACTATTTTAATTTCATTGTTGAGCTTCCCATTAATTTTGTGATTTTATCTTTGATAGTTCTATTATATTCTACACGAGGATTCAATTTATCTAGGAGGTGTAATTTTTCTCTTCATTTTACATCATTTTCTAGATTTTGCTTTAATTTTTGAATTTTCAAGATTCGCCTTCCAACTATGCATGTGATTCTTGATTAGTCTCTAGGGTTTGTATTATTAAATTTGTTCCTCTAATTCATTGTTGATTTAGAGTGTGTAAGCTCGTCAATTATAATATATATACACACAATTGTATGTGTATATTGTTGAAATATATGTTTTCCTTATAGAGGGGTATTTCAGTAATTTGGCCTTGTTTCAAGAGTAATTCGGTAATTTTGTGATTTACGTGCTATGTGATATATGAATATGTTTTGCATGACATTCAAATTTTGAATTAATTGATGTTAATGCCCATGATTATTTGAAAATGTATGAAAGATGATCACACGGTTGTTCCTTCAAATATTAGGGGCATAAGTGTTAGGATTATTGGAAATCTAGATTTAAAATAGAATTATGAGTTTTATAGTAGAAAGTGTATTTCCAATAATTACAAATATTAGCTTAAGGGAGAATTACCTAAAAGGGCTTTAGTAATTTGGTGATGGCGAGTCATTATAAATAGAAAGAAGAAGACTATGATTAGGGTTAGGGTAAGGGTTAGGGTTCGATCTCATAATTTTCTCTCTCACACACACTTACACTAGCCTAGAGTTTATAACATTAAGGAAAAAGAAGAAGGAACTTTTCTATCAAGCTTGGATCTTTGGGAACTCTTTCAGGCTGTGATTGGAAGAAGGATTTTGTGGATTGTATGATTTAGGTTCTCAATGCTTGAATGATTTTTAATGGTGAAAAAGATTAGAAAGCATGTTAGGTTATTATTAATTGATATATTTGCATGCTAGGATCAATGTTACTATTATATAATGATTAGAAACATGATAGGAGTGGATTTAAGGTATATTAAAAGCTTGGTATGCATAGGTTTTAAATAACTTGGTGAAGAAGTAAAAGTTAGGGTTCTTGAACCCTAAACATGCACGAAGCATGATGATTGCATGGATGTATTTTTTTTATTGTGTTTTCATGATTATATCGTAATAGAAATGTTATGTGGATGATTTAGGGTTGAATCTATGATAAAATGTGGATTTCATGGAGGTCTGGGTCAATTGGAGAAGAAGAACACGAAGAAGAAATCACATCTACTATTTCTAGAAATGTCGTTGAATACGACTACGCTAGTGCTCCAGAAATAAGGATTTTCCTCGTTTTGCTCAATTGGTTAGGGCTTTGAGGATTTGGTTTGAGGTTTTCTATTTGCTGGTTTTAGGACTTTCTTAAGGACACTTTAGAGAGGTTTGGGTCTTAGAAAGAGTAACAGTAATTTCATGATATTTGGTTTGAGATATAAGTCTATAAAAGTATATGTTTGTATGTTGTTGGCTTAGGGCTCGATAAAGAAATTTGAAGGAATGTTTGTGTCTGTGGATCGCTGCTGTGGTTGAGGTAAGAAGAGTGGACACCTGGATGTAGGGTATATGCTTGACATACTAGGTTTTGTTATAACATGTATATTTTTATGTATAATGATTATGTTATTTGTTATGATTATATGAATAAGGTATATTCATTAATTTGGGTGTGTGGTAGACCCCAAGGGGTTGTCACAAGGGCAGTGGGCCATTGTAAGGGCGGTATATTTATGTTATGTTATGGACATGTTGATTAAATTCAATGTGAAGCATGATTGTTTTTGTTTTATCTTTAAGCTTATGTTTTGTTATGTTTGGGTTTTTTTGGAGTTATGTCCATTGCAACTCTTTATGTTGGGCTTGGCTCGCGGATAGTTTGTATGTAGGCAAAAAGACATGGAAATAGTTGTACAACAATGAGTTGGAGAGCTGTGGTGGTGTGTGTACATGTTAGGATTTAACTACCTTAGGGCTCTGGCCTCACGTTTATTTGACACTTTTTTTTATGAAAGATATTTCGTTAAGTATTTATGGGTTTTAAAAGCATATGATATTGGTTAAACTTTTAGATAAATTGTTTTATTTTCTTAAAGTTCAGAGGATTCCAAAATATGCTTTTTCTTTTATCTAAGGATTTATGGTTTATTTAATTTTCAATAAAAACTAAAATTTCATTTATTTATTATTCTTTTATTTAGAATCATTCACATAATGTTTTGAGTAATTAGGGTGTTACAATTATATAATATAATATTTTTGTTGATGCTCACCTTATTAGTGTCTTATCAAAAATATATTTAATTTTAACATGTTTAAGTAGATACAATATTTATATTGTAGTATGTTGACTACCTTTTTCAATATCAACCTAATCTAAGAACTTGACAAAAATTAGAATAAAATAACACAGAGGTTTTATGTGGTTCAGGCTATAAAAGAGCCCTAGTCCACGAGTCTTTGATATTAGTGAGCATGAAGCTTGTTTGAGCCAACTTCAATGGAGTCTCAGGCAGCGTATATATTGCTCTGAGTATACAATGCTTAATTAGCCAAAGTTCTGAACCTTTTGCAAGGAAATACCTCAGCCTATTTATAGAGGTCTGGGTCATTAATGCCCTTAATCAACATTTAATACACATTCCCATATCATTTTGGGAGTAAATTTCTAATTAACTACATATGGATGCACTAACAAAGATCGTGGGCCCAAGCAGATCGCACGTGGCCCATTTGCAGAAAGCTGCCCACCAACTTCATGGGGCACAGACATCTGACCATGTCAGGATATGACGCACGTTCGCCCATGTCGGGCGATGTTGTGGAAAATGCTGATTTTCTAGTGTATGAACTCAACACCACTAATTGAGGCTCGCCAAAAGTTGTCAGATGATCCTTTGGTAGGCCATAGCTCAATGAATGACACCTAGCAGCTACTATGGGTCCAAGGACAAGAATCTTAGACCTGGGCAATTGGCAAATGAAGAGAGCGAGGACCATTTGTATGGTCCTCGGGGCGGGACCTTACTTGGGGACATTCGCATATCGAGGATAGACCTCAGGATGTAGCCTCACTTTGAGACATCCGCGTATCAAGGATAGACCTTAGGGTATGGCCTTACTTAAAGATAACTGTGTACGGAGGACGTGGCCTCTACTCCAGATCTGGAGGATAATTCTCGCATACCTAGAGGACATGAGTAGGAGAGACAGTCTTGTTAATGATTTGGAGCAACATCTTTGAATATGGTCCTGGGGAAGTTGCTCTTCCATGAGGACATATTCCTCCAGTGGTTGTGAACGATGATTGGAGGCAAGACATTCCTTCTGTGAAGCTCCAAGCAAGCTCCATGGGACTTAATTGACTTATGTGAAGACTTAATTACTCTTAAATGCATGCCACGTGTCACTTGGTGAAAACACAGACAACAATCACCCTAAGTCTTCACTCATCCTCGGATACTGGAGACTTTGATTGAGAAGAGTAATTTCGGTGGACGTACTCGGGTTGAGACAATAGAGCATCCTCTAGGCCTGACACCTTCAAAAAGGTGATGTCACGTGTCAACTCCTTATTGTTGGGTCCATCAATCGATGCCATTTAATGAGGGGTCTTTTCTGTGCCCAAGACGTCTATTTTGTACCCGAGACATCCTTTCACCTTTCTTTATCATGATACATGCCTTGATAGGTGTGACCATTGGATCACGCTCGAGTACCTACTCCCTAAGTGATCAAGACTAGAGTTGAATTGCTTCCCGTCCACGTACACGAGTATATATTCAAAATTTGCCTCCCATTACATTTTACATTTGCATTTCAAACTCTCCCAATTCCAGATCTCTGAAAAACCCTGTTTTTCCAAGAACTCACTCCTCTAACCTAGTAACCTTTAGCATTATTTTGGGTCTAGGGCTGATGTCAAAACCGACTGTAAGTGGCCTTCTATACTTTCTAGCATTTTTTCACATTTTGGACGTTCAATTAGATTTTGGGAAGTTCTCAGATCTTGATGATGCTCTTGAATCTATGGTGGTGTCTCCAAGAGCCAACTTAGGGTTCCAGGGACACTCCTTTTCTTTAGAAAAATTTCCTCATCTCCACTCCTCGAGTAATTGTTTTAGGGAATTCTCATGTTTTGGCCATTGTATTTGGGTCAAAGCGCATGTTGCTTGGTTTTTGTTTCAGATGTTTGAGGGGCTCCACAAACTAAACCAACAAGGCTTCTACACTTTTAATATGTAATTACTTGACATTGTCCGAGAATGAGGTAGGCAACTGAAGGGGAGACATGCACCAACACAGGTACCAGCACAGGCGTTGGTGATTAGAGAAGTTGCTCCGGTGGAAGAGAGGCCATTGCGCAGTGGAAACTTCCTATCAAAGGAGGAGGTTAATGAAGCTCCAATTCCTTACCCCCTTCCCCCAGCAATACATGGCCTCAGGATTCGAGGCGGAGCAAATTTTCAGCAAGTTAAAGCATCCCAGGGCATTGGAGAAAATCATGAGGCACTTCAAGATTGGAGAAGAGTTCCTCGTCCATCTATGTTGGGAGACGGAGAGATCACACTGTATTGTCTACGGTCATGGGGCCTGGAGATAGTCACACCTCCAGGCATAAGCATCCCTACCCCTATGCTAGTACTTTGTTAATTTTTTGAAGTGGGTGGGGATTGCTGTTAAGTTTAGTCTAGGAGTGTTTTTAGAGTTTTTTTAGGTGTTTATTTTGAAGGTTTATTGTTTTTTTTTTGCGGAATTACGCTTGGTTTGTGTTATTTTAGGTATTTTGGACTTGACAGATGAATTTGAAGATAACTGAGGAAATTGGAGCAAGAAGCGGTGATTTTCGGGGAGTTTTGGAAGTATTTTTGAAGTTGGATTAATGTAGCCGCACAATGTTGAAGGGCAGCCACGCTATTGGATTTTTAAGGATTTTTCGCTTCAGGCATTAGCGCCCCTATGCTACATTTAATGCCCATACGCTATTAGAAAATCATTAATGGTGCGCTTGCGCTACCGATGGCACCCCTACGCCACTTCGAAGGAAATTTCTATTTTGAGCGTTTTAGCGAGGTTTTCTTTGGTCTTTTCACTTGTAATAATTAGGACTTTATAAAAACACATTAAGGACGTCTTTTAGGAGTCTGAACCCTTGGAAATTGTGAGAGCCTCTACGGAGTTTGGCATAAACGCTTCAATCGTCTTCAATTCTTCTATTTTGTTTCTCACTATTTTCTGGTTTTTATGTTTTTCCTTTTTATTTGGATGTTGATTATTAAGATGTTGAGCAACTAAGATATTTTTCTAGGGTGTTAATGGATTCACCTGAACCCTTATTTTAAATTAATGCAAGTTTTATTATTTCAATTTTATCTTGTGATTTATTCAATTTGAATCTAATGCTTGTGAATAATTGATCACCATTGACATGAAATATATGATTTTGATTCGAAATCTGAGAAGTGAGAATTGAATATGTTGTAATTGAATGAACATAGATTTCATATTAGGACGAGAGTACCTGTGTGGTCTGTGTAGTTTTAGGGTTGTTAATCTTAATGTCTATCTTATGTTTATTTATCACAGAGATGTAGAAAATTTGCATAGGATTGAGACTTATATATGATAGTATGAATATAAGTTATCATTGTTGACCTGCTATCAAAAGAGAAAATTGAATAGTAAGATTTGTTTTGATGAGAATTAAAGGGGATTGTTGATGAAATTGATTGCCCTAGTTCTTAATCCATTAATTTTTCTCAACGTTGTTTATTTTCAGTTATTGAAGTTAATTTAAGTTTTTCTTTTAGATTTTTAATTAATTCTCATGACTTGATTATCGTTAGCCAAATAAAAATAAGAGTTAATTATTGATACTTAATATACAGTCCTCTTAGGAACGATCTCACTTACTCTTTTTTACTTGTTACGATTATGTGCACTTGCGTATCGATTTTTCAGAAAAATTGCTCCATCCCGATTGTGCCTGAGAGAATATAGGCTCCTCGCAGGCCTATATGTCCTGTACTAGAGAAGGAAGTGGCCCGAGCCTTCTCTAGCTTAGATTATTTATCTCTACAGCATTCGGGCCTGCCAAAAAAAGAGAGGGAGTGCCTCGATGGGTTTTATACCTTGATGAAGTATGCCTTCATTACGTAAAAGGCTCCTCATAACAACAAAATCCATGCACGGGACTATAAGGACAATTTTTTCTTCCCTAATGGCTTCCCCACACGGACCAACCCAGCTCTCATCTTGGATTTCTCAAGGGTTGGTAAGTATATCTTCGTCTTCTGAGTTTCTAATATGAATTCAGTCGCATTCTATTAATTCAGTCGCATTGAATTTCTCCAATCCTTCGATGATCGCTTACAAGCGATGAATGCTCTTCTGAACGTGGGGCTGGAGATGAGTGAGATGGTTACAAGGGAGAATTTTGTCGCTGCGAGAATTTGAATACTTGAGCTGGAGTCAAGCTATCCACCTTTCCTGCTTCCCCTTTCATCACTGTTGGGCAGTCCTTCTTGAGGTGCCCCACTATCCCACACACATAGCAAGCCTTGGCCCGACATTCACCCTGATAGCGTCTTCTACACCTCGGGTACTCCAGGTAACTCTTCCATGGCTCACAGCCGCCCTGACCACCCCTACTAGACCTAGAATAAGGAGGTACTACTCCACGACCCTCGCGCCTCGCTGCACTTTCCTTCCAAATCTTGTTCTCCGCTTCCTCAGTGGTAAGAGCCTTTTTCCTAGGCATAAGTTGTTCCCCCAGGTACTGTTGTAATCCTCACATCCTGGGCTATCATAGCATTAAGCCCTCGAATAAACCTGTCTTGCCTGGCTGCATCTATAGGCACAAGATCTGGTGCAAATTTCGCAAGTCTATCAAATTTTAGGGCATACTCAGTAACTGTCATATTGCCCTGCACCAACCCCCCAAACTCATTAACTTTCGCTGCCCTGATGGCAACATTGTAGTATTTCTGGCTGAACAGATCCTTGAATCCATCCCAACTTAAAGCAGGGACGTTCCTGGTCTGTGACTGTGATTCCACTTCCCACCAAATGTGGTCATCCTCTCTCAACATATATGTGGCACAAGCCACTTTGCCATAATCTTCTATCCTCATGAAATCTAGGATATTAGTGATCATAGTCATCCACTGTTCGGCCTTCAGTGGATTAGGTCCTCCCTCAAAAGTTGGGGGATGCTGCTTCCGGAACCGCTCATACAATGGCTCCCACCTGCTCCCAACTTCCACTGGCTGTATAACTGGGGCCACTACAAGTGGCACAATAGGTGCAGTACTCCCTGCTGGATCTTGCTATCGCAGAAGACGAATCTGCTCATCTTGGCTCTGAAGCCGCGCTTGCAATACTGCCATAATTTGCTGCCACTTCTCAAGGACTGGCAGAGGAATCTGGCCCTGGTCATCACCTGCAGTCCCAGACCTAGTGTCGGCTAGTCGCGTAGATTTTCTTGGACGCATAGCTATCTAAGTCAATCTGTAATCAACAACTAGGCAATCAGACCTTGATGAAAGGATAAAGCTTCTCCAAAATCCACCAATGGAACAAAATCAATCACAAATAATCAAAATATAGGCATTTATCCACATGCACCAGCGTTGCTAATAAGCATACCCCAACATCACTACACAACAATTAAACACATAGACATCCATCCATACACAATATGTAGTTAATCATTCAAATATTGATTCACATGCACAACAATGCTAATAAGCATGCCTCAATATTATCACGCAGCAGTCAAGGGCCATGCCCTATCAATATCTCATGCTTCCTATTAATTCAACAGATAACAACATTCATAATTCATTCCAGGCATACAAGCATATAAGCACATATACACATTACCAACCCTGAATCGAGCTTGTCTCTAGCAGCGAATGTACATGTTCAGCCAGTCTTCAGGTACCCTTAAACCTAGGACGCTCTGATACCAAGTTGTAACGCCATGGAAAGCCAAGACCGCTACTCTGTGGATTAATAAAGGTGCATGACTTGCTAATCAAGTCATTTAGTTAAAAACGTGTCACTAAAACCATTAATGAGCTAGGGTTAAAAGGTTTTGGTCTCAAAAGATACATTTCATATAATTAAACATTTTACACAAGGGATCCCAAGAGAAACAACCTTCAAAAGTCAGTTTACAAAATTTCCAGAGTACAAACAACCACTAGCCACTCTAAGGGAAAAACAGACATTTATGGTTCTCCTGTTCCTGTCTTCTCTTCAACCGTGGTGGCCGAGCAGCTGATCATGTACATTCTGCTCTCAGAGCTCTCCAATTCAGGGCTGATCAAGCTTGCCCTTGCCTTTACCTGCACCACGTAGCACCCGTGAGCCAAGGCCCAGCAAGAAAACAAAACGTTATAGTACAAACAATGATAACAATTTAATGATCCTTAAATCATGTTCATATACTTAGCATACCACGTTAAACACATAGTCCACAGACATAACCAGAGAATCAACAAACTTACACTCAGCTATTTAGCACGAAAAATCCATCAATCAATACTATTATTCAAGTTACAATACTAATCAGGGTCGACACCCTTAGGTCGCACCCTCTGTATACCCCACTGACTCTGGTCCGCTTAAACCGAGCTCAGTGCATAATAAGCTGTCCTCGGCTACCAGTGGCTGAGCCGCGACTTGTGCACTAAAGTAAACTCTGGCACTCTTAGGCCGTTTGTTTATTAAGTACATGGCATGATACCATCCTTTACAAAGCATACAAGACAAGGAACCCTTAGTCCCATTATAAATTCACAGTCGGGTGCAGTTTTCTTACCTTTGATTTCCAAACGCTCTGATTATGAGAGATGCCCTTTGAGCACGATCTGTTCCCCGAGCCCTAGCTTTTACCTAGTCGCAACCAAGATAAGGGATTCCATTAATATTCGTATTAATATTTTTGGATGAAGTTCTAGCTTTCGGGACATCGAATTCCACCAAACACAGTGGTGGAATTGATCCCGAGCACCCTAGGTTAGGTTCCCGCGCTTAAAACTTCCAATAGGCCAAAAATACCCTTAAGGGTCACGACCCTTGAGACCCATGCCGCTGCCTGCCTCTTGAAACAGAGGCTAGGCCTCCCTGAACACAGACACGCGTCGTGGCCCTGCCCCAGTGGCGTCGCGGTGCTCCCTTACCTCAGAGCCTTCCTGGATTTTCCTTGCTCCGTAGGGCCGCGATGCTCTAGAACAGAGCCGTGGCCCAGCCTCTCGAACCCAAAAAATCCACCATTTTTGACATTCAAACCTCACTCAAAACCACTCAAATCCATCCTAATTCCATGAACCAATTATCACAAAACTTCTAACATGATTCCAGCAACATAATCCAGCAAAAACGTAGCCTAGAAACTCATCAAAATCTCACTTCAATCTCTGGAACCCAAAAGCTCAAAAACACTAAAACAAGCCAAGAAAACACCAGATTTCAAACATTAAATTATAAATTCGAGCTTACCTTCACTGCAGAACCAATTCTCTAAGAAATTTCTGAGCTAACTCCCAAGTTCCTAGCTTCAATTCAGTCTTCAATTTTAAAACCCAGAAATCTCTTAGAACTCAACCAAAATCACAGAATTCTAATGACCAAAAATGTAATTCAATTCTTACCTCAGTCCTGGTTGAATCCCTTAGCTAAAACTGAGCTAATCCTTCAAAACTTCAGCTCAAATCACAAAGTTTCCAGCTTAATTCTCTTAGTTTTCAGAAGTTCCCTTGAGAGGGAGATAAGAGAAGGGAGAGGAGAAAATGAAAGTCGGTTTGGGTTTCTTCTACTGTTTTATAAGCTTTACCTAGTCTCACTTCAGTTAATTAAGTCAATCTCGAGGCTCGGGGTACCAAAAACGTCCCTGAGGGCAAAATGGTAAAATTCCCTAGTATTCCCACTTAAGCTTCCTAACCTCAAATATATCTCCAATTATTTATTTCCATGACCCGATAACCCAAATAATCATCTAATACCCGAAATACCCCTTGACTTGTCCCAAGTCAAATTTTAGGTCCCGTTGTGACTTTCCTGCTAACTAGCTCCCTAGGATCGCCTCAAGTCGCATGCTGCAGATTTACCAACATAATAATGTGGTCCTCACAATTATAACATATAATCACATTTACATTCATATAACCATACAAGCATTCTTATCATAGAATCATGCATTAAACTAATAAATTCACACACAAACCAATTATGCCCTCTCAGCACACTAATCAAGACCCTTAAGAGATATTTAGTGATTTTGGGTCGTTACAAACATCACAATTCAATCTAGTAATAAACAGATAATCGATTAAACATATAGTGGTCTATGCAGACCTAGGTGCTTTACCAGGCACTAAGTTCACTGTCTTCACCGAGTGGGTGAGTACAACACCCTTAGAGGGTCTCGCCATAGCGGTTGGCATTCAACATGCCTTTGTTGTTCCCAGCCTTTGCCGTTCTCGGCCTTCCCCATTCCCAGCCTTTGCCATTCCCGGCCTTCAAAGTTCATTCACACTCATACAAACATTGCACAACAAGTCATAAACATTCATATAAAACATTCAACACAAATAATCGAGCCATGCCCTGCTCTACAGGCACAAATAGTTTTCTTACCTGTGTCCCAAGCTGATTGATTAACACGATCCCTTAAACCCGAGCCTTGACGCAAAAACCTAGTCACAACGCATCAATAAATAGACATCCATCAAGCCTTAACCAATTAAAAGCTTAGGATTAAAATATTAGTCTTCAGGACCTTGAATTCTACTAAAATGGGTAGTTGAATCCATCCTGAGCCCTTAAATTTGGGTTCCCAAGCTTAAAACCCTATTTTGTTCATTTTCCCAAGTTTGAGCCGCGGCCCGCCCCACTAGGGTTGTAGTTCGCTACAGGTCAGAGAGCTCTGGCTCTCTCATCTGGGGAACATGGGCCACGGCGCGCCCTGCCTGCGCAGCGGTACCTGGGCAAAAAATAGAGGCTTCCCAGTCCTTTTCGCATACACGAGCCGCAACACCTAATGAACAGGGCCGCGACTCGAGCCCAAAACCCAGAAATTCTCATTCATGTTGACAAGCTGAACTTTCCAGAATCCATCCAAATCAAAGCTTAGACACAAAATTTAGTTTACAGTTCATATCTAAGCAGCTTAACTAGTCTAAACATCCCAAAAACTAACCTCTAGCCCCACTAATAATCAAAATTAGACTTAAGGCTTTGAACCTATGAAATCTTGAATCACAGTAGTAAAATTCAGCAAAACAGTTAGACTAAATCCTTACCTCAACTACAGTTCCAATCCTGAGCTAAACCTTAGCTACTTCAGGCCTCAATCCCCTTTAAATTCCTAGCCTTTACCCTTGAATTTAAGCAAGAATCTCCTTTGCCTTTGAGAGAGAATGAGGGTATCGAGTGAGAGAGAAAGACTGTCAACTTCTATTTTTTCTTCTCACTAGTTCTAGAGTGTTGGATTAACTCTATCCTCAGTTGTAAAAGTCCAAAATTTCCCTAAGTAGATCTTTAGTCCTTTAATGCCACCAAGGGAAATCCCGCCATTTGCAACTTCCCGCTACTTCCTTGAGTATTCCTATAAATCCCCTTTTAATTCTGACATACTAACGATCGCTAAATCACTACGTGTTACGCGGTAAATCCCAAACACGTACTATATCCCCAAAATAACCCTAGGCTCACCCCGACCAAGGTATTCGACCCCGTTGTGAATATTTAGTTATTCCGCTCCCTAGGACCGTCTCGCATCACACATCACAAATAAATCTCCACAATCTTGTGGTCTTAAGCATAAAACACATATAAGTCACATTTATGCCCTCAACGAGCCAAAATTATAAATATGCCCCTATTAAACAAAATGGGCCCACATGAATATTTAATTCACCTAAACATGCATTTCTAATCACATAATCTCTTAATCCACGTAATAACATAATTAAATCAATTATTTCCCTCCCGGCACAATAATCAAGGCACCAAGCCTTATTAGCAAATTCGGAATGTTACAACTATCCCCTCCTTATAGAAATTCTGTCATCGAAATTTACCTAAATAACTTAGGATATCGATCCTCCATATCAGTCTTAAGCGCCCAAGTTGCCTCTTCCACTTTTTTGTTCCTCCATAGCACTTTTACAAAGGCAATGGTCTTCTTTCGCAAGAATTTATCTTTTCGGTCTAGAATCTAAACCGGCTTCTCCTCATAAGATAAATCTTGATCCAGCTCCAGGTTTTCATAACTCAGCACATGCGTAAAATCTTATACGTACTTCCAGAGCATGGACACATGGAATACATTATGAACCCGTGATAAGGTTGGAGGTATAGCCAATATGTATGCTACATCTCCAACCTGTTCTAGAATCTCAAGGGGGCTGAAAAACCTAGGAATTAACTATCCTTTCACTCCAAATCGCTTTACTCCTCTCAAAGGAGCAACTCCGAGAAACACATGATCACCGACCTGAAACTCTGCACTCCAACGTCTCAAGTCTGAATAACTCTTCTGTCGACTCTGGGAGGCGAGCGTAATAGCTCTAATATTTTCAATCACCTCATTGGTCCTCTGAATAGACTCAGGACCTAAGTGTTGGGAAAACGTATACAGGATCTTTATTTATTTTCATGTATATCTAATATGAAACAAATTAATACGAGATAACCTAAAACATGTTTCTAAAATTGAATTCAAAGAGAAACAATGAATAGAATACTTAAAATATACACATCGGAATTAAAGAGTCCTTCCCTCAGTTTCTCTAACTCTTGTATCCTCTCTGTCGCAGAGCATTATCAAGAAACTGAACCGATCTTCTATTTTCTTCATAGTCTTCCAATGTATCCTTAGAATCACCTAGACTAGTGTGGGAAATTCTCAACACATAAGATAGATACAGAGAAGAAGAGAAGAAAATAATCTAAGAGGCTTAGAAAAAATGACTTGTGTTTAGAGAGAATCTAAAACTATAAGAAAATCTGACTTGTGAATTATCAAACTTATGTTTTGACTTCTCTCTAAGCACTCCTTTTATAGACTCAATTAGGCAATTTAATTTAATTAAAAAATCAATAAAATAATAGCCATTTTAAAGCCCTAGGTCGAAATTATCATGGGCTTTAGGCCCGTGAAATTTCCCATTTGATTATAAGCCCATTGGACATAAAATCAAGGCCTGTATTATTTTCTATTGATTTAATTAATTAAATAATTATTTAAATCCTTTATCAAATTAATTATTTATAATTTTAACCTTGATTTAAACTTATTTATTAATTTAGATACCAATTTATCTTAATTAATAAATCTGTCCTAATTTCTCTTTTCTTCTCAAATTTACATAACTCCGTGAAACTATCCAAAATTGACCTGGTCAACTTTGATAATTCTAATTGATAGTTAAATCAATTAATTGAGACTGTCTAGATTGTTTTATCCAAGGTACAATGGGGACCATGGGCCTATGAAATCAAGCTCCAATAAGGTATCATAAATCTTACAAATAAATTTACTAACTTATTAATTCCTCGTGGCTCCACTATAGACTACGAATTACACTCTTGAATTCATAGAACGCTCTATAACAAATATAGATATGATATTAATTACCCATCATTACAAAATTGTCACTCAATCCTTTATAGACGGTCTACAATGATATAAGACTAAAATACTGTTTTACCCCTCATTGTATTTTATCCTTAAAACACTTAGTTCCTTGTAAATGATATTTTAGTAAACTAATTTAATTACTGAAATGAGATCTCTATCATGTAACACCTTGAACCAAACTAAAAGGATACCATCGTTTCACTTCTTCATCAGAAGCTATAGATGTTCATATCTATGATTAACACTCCCACTCAATTATACTATCGAATTCCCAAGATGTAAGTATGGGCTAGTCCGTAGGGTAAGCTGGTAACGAATAAGTCAAAGAACTTAAATAATACAATCAGTTATAATACTAACCACTCAGAATTGAGATTGAATTGGCCTATGGTCAACTATATGATATGACTAGAATAGATAATAACGGCATGTTTACTTATCTTATCAACTGTCAATATCGGTCATGTCCGATGTAACAAATACATCCGATCTTATCTACTTTGCTAATATTCTGGAAAGAACATAACACTATAATGTGTAAGTAGATCATATCATAGATTGACAAGTCAGTGTAAATCCTGTGCACTGACTAATCTTAGGACTAACTTATTTTGAACATATAATCATATTTATATTCCACTGTGATTACGTCACTATAAATAAGATTTGCTATATGCTCGGGATTTAATAAAAGTTTATATTAAACAAATAATCATGAAAATAAAACATGTGAGCAAAGTGAATGACCAAGTCAAAAAATGATTTATATTCTTTTATTGATAATAAAATGAGATCACAAAGAATTTGGGTTTTAATTTGAGCATAAAACCCCCAACACTAAGTACTTCCTCTCACCCATCTCATCCCAATGGATGGGTGATCTGTACTTCCTCCCATATAACATTTCATACGGAGAAACTCTGATAGTCACCTGATAGCTATTATTATATGAAAACTCAATCAAAGGGCGATACTTACTCCAAGATACCCCAAAATCCAGCACATAGTTCCGCAACATATACTCCAGTATCTGAATCATCCGCTCAGATTGTTCATCCGTCTGAGGATGATAGGCGGTACTAAACCGCAACTGCATGCCCATAGGCTTCTACAGGCTTTCCCAAAACAAAGAGGTGAAGGTGGGGTCCCTGTCGGATACTATCAACCTCGGAGCCCCATAAGGTCGCACAATTTCCTCCACATACAACTCAGCATACTGCTCCATTGAATGAGTTGTCTTAACAGGCAAAAAGTGGGATGATTTGCTATACCTATCCACAATCACCCACATAGAATCGTACTGTCCCACTGTTTTTGGTAATCCAACAACAAAGTCCATGGTGATATCCTCTCATTTCCACTATGGAATCCCTAAAGGCTGTAGCAGCCCTGCTGGCCTTTGATGTTCAGCCTTCACCTGCTGACAGCTTAAACGCTTGGCCACATAATCCACTACATCCTTCTTCATCCTTGGCCACTAATACGATGCCCTCAAGTCTTGGTACATCTTCGTCATACCTGGATGTAAGGATTAGGGAGATGTATGAGATTCATCTAGAATCTCTCCCCTAATACCAGAATCCATCGGACACAAATCTGACATTTATACCTCAGTAAACCCACCTCTAAAATAGAAAAGTCTCTAGCCACTCCGGCTAAGACACCCTCCCTATGTTTTCTCAATTGGGGATCCTCCATCCGCGCTTCCTTGATCTTCTCAAGGAGTGTGAGCTGAAGTGTGATATTGGCTAGCTGACCAACTACCAATTCAATTCCTGCTCTAGTCATCTTCTCAGCTAACTTCTCTGATATCTGCCTCGAACTGAATAATTTCCCTAAGTCCCTCCGACTCAATGCGCCGGCCACCACATTGGCCTTCCCTGGGTGGTATAAAATATCACAGTCATAGACCTTTACCAATTCAAGC
This sequence comes from Humulus lupulus, assembly GCF_963169125.1. Lineage (NCBI taxonomy): Eukaryota > Viridiplantae > Streptophyta > Magnoliopsida > Rosales > Cannabaceae > Humulus > Humulus lupulus. The sequence goes on from NC_084799.1 coordinate 129,399,181, forward strand.
CAATGCCTTTGGCACATATTCAAGTCCTTCTGAATAAATAAATACTTTAAACTTTTATGGTCGGTGTATATTTTTCACTTCTCTCCATACAGATAATGCCTCCAAATATTTAGTGCAAATACTGTCGCTGCCAGTTCCAAATCATGAGTGGTATACCCCTGCTCATACTCCTTCAGCTGTCTAGACGCATAAGCTATCACCTTTACAACTTGCATCAATACACACCCCAAACCCTGCCTCTAAGCATCGCAGTAAACTACAAACTTCTCATTGTCTGATGGAAGACTCAATACCGAAGCGGTAATCAATCGCCACTTCAACTCCTTAAAACTGTTCTCACATCAATCTCCAGACATACTTGGTCTTCTTATGTGTCAGCTTAGTCGACGGTGTAGCTATTCTGGAGAATCCCTAAATGAACCGCTAATAGTACCCTGCTAATCCCAAAGACCTCCTAACCTCTGGTATACTGCTCGGCATGGGCCAATCTCTCACCACCTCAATCTTGCTTGGGTCCACCAGAATCCCCTCCTTACTCACAATGTGGCCCAGAAATGTACATGGGGCAACCAAAACTCACATTTTCTGAACTTAGCATATAGCCTATGCTCTCTCAACCGACGTAGTACCAAACAAAGATGCTACACGTGCTCTGTCTCTGACTAGGAGTACACCAGTATATCATCGATGGATACAATCATAAACATGTCCAAATAATCCCTGAAGACCCTATTCATCAAGTCCATAAAGGTTGTTGGGGCATTAGTTAATCCAAAGGACATGACCGAGAATTCAATATGCACATACCTCGTATGGAATGGGATCTTTGGTATGTCTTCCTCTTTAATCCTTAACTGGTGGTAACCGGACCGAAGGTCAATCTTGGAGAATACTGTCTTTCCATCCAGCTGGTCAAATAAGTCATCGATCTTGGGCAGTGGATACTTATTCTTAATGGTCAACTTATTCAAAATTTAATAATTAATTATTCAACCTCAATTATCATATAATTTTATACTTGACCCGAAGAATAAAATTCTTCTCAAATTCCCAAATTACAGTTATACCCTTGTATCAACTCTTACCTTGATATTGTGTTGATAGAGCCACCCAGGGGACCTATGGACCTATAATATCAAGCTCCAATAAATATTACATTATTAATCAAATCGCTTTGATTAAATAATCATATTTATTAATCTCATGATTACTCCACTAAAAATATGAGAATGAACTCTTGATAATTATAGACATATATTTACTGAGTACTTTATTAAGAATAAAGTGTCCATTGATATAATCATTACATACAGCGTTAATCCTCTATTAATGGTTCATAATTAAATGGGAATAAAATTAACGTTTTACCCTTTTAGCTATATCTTGCTCCTAGAGTACTAGAGACTTTACTAGTGAAGGTTGTGTCACAACAATTTTGCGACGTGAGTGCTCATACCATTTTCAGTTCCAAAAGTCAACTCAATAGGGAACCATTATTCAATCTATAAGAAGGTATAGATTCCATATCTGTTAAACTATGTCCCCATCCATATATATCATTGAGCCCCCAAAACAATTGTTCTTAGCCTAGTCATTCTGACAAACCTTAACGCATGAATCAAAGGACCAGATGACATATATAGGAGTTCATGGTAACCTCAGAATTAAGATCATTGTGTATATGATCATCATTTGATCTGTTTGATTAATACCAAGTATTAACAAATCACATCTGGTCCAGTTCTACATACTCTCAGCATGCAAAGTCCCTCCACTAAAGTGTCCGACTACACTAGTAACCCGGATCTAGGTCACATGAATTCATAATACTAGTGGACCTAAAAGTATTAACAAATCACATTTGGTCCAGTTCTACATACTTTTGGCATGTAAAGTACCTCCACTAAAGTGTCCTACTACACTAGTACCCCAGATCTAGGTCACATGTATTCATGATACTAGTGGATTGTACAGTAATTAATCTAAAGATTCCATAACATTATTTTACTACGAACTATTTAAGATATTTATCTTAATCTCGATCCTCCCATACCAATATGAGATTAAGACCACATAAATAAACTTTGGAGTTTTTTTTATATTCACTTATTATTATCATATAATATCAGACATAGTCTATATATATAATAATTCAATTCAATTATTTATTTCATCTAAAACATTTGTCAACTACAATTTCTTTAGGGGTACTATTCCCAACAATCTCCCACTTGCCCTAAAGAAAATTGAAGAATCTCTTTTGTTGACGGTGAGAACTCGTCAACTATGTTAGGTCGGAAAACTGAAAGTTTAGTAAGAGAATAACTAGGTAAGAATTTAGAATAGACTAGAGGAAAGATAAATGTAGATAAAAAATGGAGTAAAAACTCATATATTGCTTAATAGCCTTAGTATACAATGAATTTTCCAACCCCTTATTCTGAGGGGTGAAGGCCTATTCATAGCTGGGCTCTAATGGCCCCTTGTACATGGTGGTCCTTGGGGAAAAAATAAGACACGGGTACACTATCAGGGCAGTAGCACATGTGGTAATGGTGTTGGAGGAGTGGTGGTCGAATTTAGTGTGTGTCAAAGGGTCTACAAAAGTACTCTTGCCTCGGTACCATATTACGCCTCTACTACTTGTCGGGTATGGACCTTATAATCTTGCTGAGGGAGTCCTTATTATGTACTATTCTAGTACTACCACTACTTGTCCGACATGGGTACCTAGTTCGTACCATGTGCTCTCTAGGCTTGTATGTACCTGATCAAACGTACTACGTACTCAGGCTTTGTCCTCCTTGGTCTTCCTTAGGTCATTTTGGCATTGTTGCCCATACCTCCTAACAGTTTACTACGCTGAGGTATGGCTCCCTTTGTGGGAGTTTGTTAACAAATTATTGTGCTCTAGCATGATTGGTCAAGCGAAGGATGCCCCACCGATGGCATGAGGCTCAAGTAATGAGTCCCAGCCTCATCAACGAAGTCAATATCACTAAGTGAGATGATACAGCTGTGAGGTATATGAGCATGAGATGCTCAGGCATAAGTCATATGGGCATGAGGCGGTGGTCTTTCGAGGCCCATGGACGAGTGGCACTTGGGCGTGAGGTGCTTGGGTCTTCAGCCAGGTTGGGGCTTCGCAAGGTGCAAGGGTGCATGGCACCTGAGCGCGAGGCATTTTGGTCTTCAGCAAGGTGGGGGCCTCGTGAGCCACACGGGAGCATGACTCCTAAGAGAAAGGCGCTCGAGTCTCAAACCAGGCAGGGGTCTAGCGAGGCGCATGGATGCCCGACACATGGGCGTGAGATAAACAATGGTGTCATGAGCCTTCAAATCTTCAGAAAGGCAGGGACCTGCAGGGCTCTTGGGAGTGTTGGCTAGACCGTGGTCTCGTGAGACCCATAGGCCCGAGCCCGATAGAATCACTAAGTGTCCCTTCGCCATTTATTTTAACAAGGGATCCGAGATTTTTTCCTTGGTGGATTTTTGGCATCCACAATTGTCGCCCAGTCTATAAGGAGGCATTTAGGCATTCTTGTAGACTATTTTTGTCCCATCTTTATGACATGCAAGGTGCGAGTGGAATTCTTTGTTTATGAGATATGGAAAATCATACTTCATAAGTGGTGATCCTCAAGACTCCTGTGAAGTTTAATTAATGTCAATAATTTCCTGGTACAAATCCCACAAGTACCATTGGTGTACACAAAATCGAATCGTACAAAGGAGCTTGAGGCACACTACCCGGAGGGGTCCAAGAAGTAGTGTCTAGCCAAAGTGAGCCTCGTGTGGTGCTCCTAAGATGTTGCCCTGGGCGGTTTGTGTGCATCTAGCACTTGTCAGATTTCAGAGTGAAGAGTGTTTTAACAATTCTTTCTTATGATCCTTTTGTCTTGTTGGCTTCTTCTTCACTTATCAGAGCAGCGGGTCGACTCGATCGTGAAGTCTATGAGTACTTGCTCATTGATTGACACTCATGAAGTATAACTGATGTCGAATCATCTCAGATCCATGGATCATTTTAACAATCTTCCTATAGTTTGGGCCCATGGAGGACTTGTCATAGGGGTAACCTGTTGTTGATGGTGAGAACTCGTCAACGAAGTTCGTGATGCTAGTGACAATGGTAGCATATTCTTGGCTGTCATGGTCGCATGAGTGGAAAGACAACTAATCGATATTCAGGCATGCATAACCTCCATGGGGGAGTTGTCTAGCATCATGGCATGGTGTTATTGTCTCATGATACATCACGGGATTGCTAGGCATAGATGAAGCAAATGGCACTCAAGAGCACGCTCTAGAGGGTATGATCAAGTGCTGGGTGAAAAGAACTAAGCATGGACATTGATGCCACAAACAAAGTCATTCGGGAGCATCGAGCCAAGGATGACCTTCCTTCATCCCTTCGAGTCTTCAACCTTAATTCGTCAACATGTGAAGGCCTTGACTTGTCACTTTTTCCATGAATGTGATACTTGTGTTATGCTTGGAGGGATATAAGGTAGCGAAGGATGTCATTCAGCACTATTGGTTGATGAATACTTCGCTATGCTAGATGGTTTCGCACAGTGAGACCCTCTCACATGGTGAGGCTTGCCTCCTTCTCTCCGTGCTTCATCTGTTGACATCCTGGGACCTTCATCAACCTTCCTTTCAAGGATAAGGCATATATGAGGCTTAGGGGCATGTTAAACACTTAGACAAGAATGTTTTGGAGCACTAGGCTATAGTTTGTCTCGCTATGCGAGGGCCCTCTCACTAAGCGAGGCCTCTTAGCCTCGTTTTGTGTCTCCGTGACTTAATTCTTCATTTATGTCTGCAAGGTGGCATTTAGATAGATGTCCAATGAAGGAGTGGAGCCCGATTGAGCTAGAAGGCTGAGGGCAACCTTGCCAAGGGGGGGTGCCCTTGGTAAGCGAAATCCTCTTGCAAGGTGCGAGGTGTCTCATCCCTTTGTTGACTTGAGCTATTCATTCTAGACATCTTTACTTGGTGATGCTATAAGGAATGTTTAATGTAGGAAGCGAACTCAATTGGGAGCGAAAGTCGATGGAGGATTTCCATCATTCACACTTGGTAAAGTATGAGTTGAGGTGCCTCTCATTTTGTGAGATGGATATTACTAAAGAGATATCCATAAGTTGACTGTCATTGAGACCTCGTGATGCGAGCGCATCTAAGTTAGGAGGTGAATACACAAGGGCATTGCATTGCAGCCTCGAATTGTAGGAGCACCAATATATCCATAAATTAACTTTCATTGCGTCCTCGCAATGTGGGCACATTCTTCCAAGGGCCTACAATACAAGGACCTTTTATCTCGCGACTCTTTCAAATGTACCAATTCACAAGATAATTTTATATGCTCACACAAGTATAAGGGAAGTGTAAATCCCTTTCTCTTTCTCTCATTGGTGTGAGACTTTGAGAAGCCTTTTTTTCTTTAGTCTAGGACTCTGAGAAGCCATTCTTTTTCCTTTTTTTTTTGTGAGGGACTTTTGCAAGTCCTCATGGTCAGTAACTTTATTTTGAAAGGGTTCCCCTTGGGACCCCTGTGCTGCGTGCGATTCGTGTCTGTTGGTGCACCTTGATTACTTGTAAGGATATGTTGACCCTTTGGGTTCTCGTTATCCTTTTACAAATTTTTGCACGCAAGTTTTATTTTGTGCGAGAATTTTCATTCTCGTTATTATGCATAGTAATATTTTTGCAAGCGTCTTCTTTGAGACCCTTTTTCCCAAGCATCTTTTTTTAGACCTTTTCTGCAAGCGTCTTCTTTGAGACCCTTTTTGGGCTAGGTGACCTTGGCCGACCCAGGATTGTTATGAGGACCTTTTTTGTCTTTACGATGATCTCCCCTTGGGTTGGCCCCCTTATAGGGAGATGGTACTTGTGAAACCTCACAAGCGCCCATTTTCAAGGCCTTATTTCCCTTGGTAAGGCGACTCAGTCAATATAGACATAAGGATCTCTTTGGGCTCCCATTTTGTCTTATACAACGTGGTCCCTTTGTAGGGTGGGTGTGTTTATGAAGATGTCACTTTTGAGTGACCTTTTGACTTCCTTAGATTCTATAAGGGTAGCTAGTCCTTATAGACTCAAATGTTGTCTTATAAGGTTCACTGCTCACACACATATACATTATAAGTACTTTTATATATATTTCACAAGGTCAGACACCTTTTTGCTCTTAGCCAGGCACCTATTGAGGCTTGGGAGGCTAGGAACCTATTTTGCACATGGCTAGGTGCCTGTTGAGGCTCGCGAGGCTAGGCACATATTTAGCACATGGCAAGGAGCCCGATGAGGCTTGCAAGGCTAGGCACCTATTTTGCACATAGTTGGGTGCCTGTTGAGGCTCGCGAGGCTAAGCACCTATTTTTCACATGGCTAGGTGTCTGTTGAGGCTCGCGAGGTTGGACACCTCCTAAGTGGTTGATGGGGTCTATCTTGCCAAGAACTTTGTTTTTCATTCTCTCCAATATGCTTTGACAATTTCAAATCCCTGGAGTCAGCTCTTTGGATCTTTATGGGGGCCAATTGCGATGACTTCTTTGGTTCCTAAGCGACTCAAATAAAGGAGTCTTATCAGAGGTTATCCTTGATGAATCTTACTTGCTTCTTCCTTGAAGCCTTCTTGTAGACCTCTTCCAATCTTCAACTTGATCAGTGAATCCTCTATCACAATGATCTCTTCTTTGCGGAATCTTCAGACGTATTTGTAAAAGGATGATTGGAGGAAGGTTTGCTTCCCTCAACATGAAAGTTTTTATGGCCTTCTTCCACACGTATATACTTTTGGGCTCTTTTGAAGAAGTCATCTAAGTTTGTAATCTCCCTCTTGAGCATGTTATCCCATAACTTGCTTCCAGGACGAACTTCGGTCGTGAATGCCATCTTGAGCTCTGCTTTAGTCGCACTCCCCATCTTAGTTGCTTCCATATTGAATATGTGGATATAGCTCTTCAGGTTTTCACTCTTGCTTGTTTTAAGTTAGCAAGGCTGGTACTTGGCACAACATAGCCACGGACCGCGTGGTGTTGCTGAAGAAATTCACCAGAGAACTGCTGCCATGACCTGATTGTTCTCAGGCTTAACCTCTTGAACCACTTATACGCTGCCCCTTTGAGTGTAATGATGAAGCAATGGCACTTTGCTCTGCTGATGACCCCCCTTAACTTCTTCAGGTTATTGAAGGTGTCTAAGTGATATTTTGGGTCGGTATTGCCCTTGTATGGAGTCATGTGAGGCTCTTTAAGGCTGGTGGGTAGTTGCTCAACCTGGATCTCCCTTGTGAAGGGCAACTCACGGTCAAATTCTTCGTCATCTTTATGCCCCCAAGGTGCAGTGATGATCTTGCTTCGAGGGCTTTGCATTTCAGTGGTTAATTCCTTCATCTTTCTGTTTAAGGAGTCTCATGGGTTCTTAGGGTGAACCCTTGCTTTGGTTGTATCCATCAGAGGAGTTGTAGGGGGTGTAGTTTTTACCTTGGACCCTCTTTGCTTAAGTTTATTCCTCAAGTCGGGTGAAGCTCTTTTGGAGGTTGCCTTGGGTTTGCACCTCCCGTAGGTGGAGTTCACACCAGGTTGCTCCGTTGGTGTATAATCTTCCTTGCGTCCTGGGCGGGGGGTATGACAAGTGGAGATTTTTTGTTTTTTCACCATCCACGGGCATGGTGGTTTCTCCTCACATATGTTCCCTCTCTTTATGCGTAGAGAGAGGGGCATCAGAGTTTTTCTTGTAATAAGTCGTTGAGTACCTCTCGCATGTTCTCCACGGTGGCCTGCACACTTTGGTTTTTCAAGTGTAGGTCACATACTTCCTATTTGTAGTGACAATATCAGGAACTTGCACTCACTAAGTATACTCGTGGGCATTTACCATGTCTTTTTTTGGAGGGACTCGAGTCCTGATGGTTCAGACTTGGGGCCATCAAAGTCCGTGGCGGAGGGTGAGTTGTACAACCCTTCGTTGGATCGATGGCATGTGTTATAGGGTCCGATGTAGGATGAATGGTGGGGGGTGATACTTCATCCTCTTCGCCATTATCTCTAGGAAGATCCGTCGCACCTCCATTCATCGGCAGGGGAGGATCCCTCATGGATGCCCTTAGCTGGGTTCCGTCTAGGTGAACCTCCGCTTCTTGGTGGTCTTGTAGGCGTTTTCAACACCTTGGCATGTTTTCTTACTGAAATTAATCGAGGAACAATTGCTTGTTAGTTGTTCTTCCCACAAACGGCGCCAAAATGTTGACGGTGAGAACTCGTCAACTATGTTAAGTCGAAAAAATCAAAGTTTAGTAAGAGAATAACTAAGTAAAAATTTAGAATAGACTTGAGGAAAGATAAATGCAGATCAACAATGGAGTAAAAACTCATATATTGCTCAATAGCTTGAGTATACAATAAATTTTCCAACCTCTTATTTTGAGGGGTGAAGGTCAAATTATAGTTGGGCTCTAATGGCCCCTTGTACATGGTGGTCCCTAGGGACAAAATAATACACGGGTACACTGTCAGGGCAGTAGCACATGTGGTAGTGGTATTGGAGGAGTGGTGGTCGACTTTAGTATGTGACAGGGGTCTACAAAAGTACTTCTATCTTGGTACCATATTACACCTCCACTACTTGTCGAGTACGAACCTCATAAGCGTATTGAGGGAGTCCTTATTATGTACCATTCTAGTACTGCCACTACTTGTTCGGCATGGATAACTAGTTCGTACCATGTGCTCTCCACGCTTGTACGTACTTGACTAAATGTACTACATACTCAAGCTTTGTCCTCCTTTGTCTTCCTTGGATCATTTTGGCCTTGTTGCCCATACCCCCTAACAGTTTACAATGCTGAGGTATGGCTCCCTTCGTGGGAGTTTGCTGTGAACAAATTATTGTGCTCTAGCATGATTGGTCAGGCGAAGGATGCCCCACCAGTGGCATGAGGCTCAAGTAATGAGTACAATCTCTTCAACGAAGTCGGTATTACTAAGTGTGGCGATAGGGTGCAACGCATGTGGGCATGAGATGCTCAGGCATATGGGCGCGAGGCGTGAGGACCTCCAGCAAGGTGGTGGTCTCACGAGGCCCATGGACGAGTGGCACTAGGGAACGAGGTGCTTGGGTCTTCAATCAGGTTGGGGCTTTGAGAGGTGCAAGGGTGCGTGGCACCATGGTGCAAGGCGTTCTGGTCTTCAGCGAGGCGGGGGCCTCATGAGCCGCACGGGAGCATGACTCCCAAGAGAAAGGCGCTCGGGTCTCCAACCAAGTAGGGGTCTCGCGAGGCGCATGGACGCCTGACGCATGGGCGCGAGACACACAAGGGTGTCGTGAGCCTTCGTATCTTCAGCAAGGTAGGGACTTGCGAGGCACTTGGGAGTATTGGCTAGACCATCATCTCGTGAGACCTATAGGCCTGAGCTTGATAGAATGACTAAGTGTCCCTTAGCCATTTATTTCAAAAAGGGATCAAAGATTTTTTCCTTGGTGGATTTTTGGTATCCTCATCCTTTAATATGCCAATCATATATTCCTGACTGATTTTGTCTAACAAAGTCTTTGTAACAGTTTTGTAAGAAACTGTTTTGAAGTTATCTTCAAGATTAATACATCAATTATATAAAATGATACTTCATTTCATGTGCTTTACCCTCTCATGATTTCTAGTTCTTCTAGAATAGTTGTATCTCCATTGCTTTCACAATGAGATACTAGTTGTTTATTCTAGTCTGAAAGTCTTTCCAGATTGTCAAAGAACTAACCTAAATCAAATAGTCTATTTAACTGCTCGTAGCTATTGTATATCGGCTTTTGTGGCGAAACATATATATTTGAAATGTCCAACACTTTTCTAGATTAATGTGTTTCTTCCACAGTTATGGAATCTGATTCTGATATCCATCTTTGAAGATTTAATATTTGAGCATCCATGGATTTTAGGTCTCTGCCTAAATGCACGTACATATAATCTCTATTATATTTAAGATACTCAAAACTAATTCCTTATAATTATTCAATGACTCAATCCATAATGGATTGATAATTCATGACTATTCCAATCATTTAACAAATGTCAATTCAAAAATATAACATTCGATACATTTAAAAAGCCTACCACTAAGTTGTAGGAATGTTGTCTCATGTCCTCTTTTCTTGTAAAAGAATAAATGAACATTTATTATTTTAAATAATACATCCTCCTTACCGGGAAGGCAAAAAGCCTTTGAATTTTATAAACTAAAGTATTTTAAGCTTTTTATCAATATAAGTTGCTTGAGACAGGGCCTAAGGATTGTTCTTTCAGTCTCTACTGAATTGAATGACAAAACATTCTTGGCTTTTCTAAATCCAATATTTATAAATGTTCAGCTAACTAATTCTTTTCTATTGATGATGTCTATACATCATTCCTAATGATTAGAACGTTTGTCAATAACAAGAATAAGAATCACAACATAATCTTTTTATGGTCAAGATCTTCAAATGATTTTTTCATGTCAGCCATTCTAGTAAAGAATACTTAAACCTCCATTTAAATTAATCTCATAATCCATGCATAAAGCAGTGGATAAGAGCCTGTAAACAGATTCAAGTTTGGTTGCAGTAAAAGACATTTATTCAAGCAATAAATTCTTCTTTCTGTTTGTAGCCTTTGCCTATTAATCTAACTTAGAAAATTATGTACTTTCCTTTGTTCTCCTCTTCATCTTGAATATCCTATTTTAAACTGAAGTTCAATGAACTTTAGTTTGATGTTCAAGAATCCAGATGTCATAGAATTCCAAATTCCATTTCTTGATTCATGGTGTTTCAACCATTGTTTTCTGTAAAAACTCTTCATTTCATATACTAGTATGTGAATGAAGTATAGTTAGATTGATACACACAATTTAACTATCTTTACATGTGTAATGGAGTAGTTACTAACTAATGCTCCAACTACAAAAAATGCTTTACAGAATTTGTGATATTCTTTGGTTTTATTATTGTTAATTATCAGTAACTCGCTTACTTGACTTGCAGTCATTATTTCTAGTACAACTTACCTAGAAAATATACTGATTATAATAATCATGCTTCCTTAAAGTAGCATTTAAAGATATACAATTATTTCACTAAATGACTTCATGGAAAAATTTCAATTTTTCATTTACACAACAACTTGTGAATCCGAACTTCTAAGTCTTCGATGTTGTACAATCAAACATGTATAAAGTATAACAAGTGTTAAAATTATAGAAAGAATAAAGACAATAATGATTACTCATTATCTATTTTATCTTATCTAATATGATTATATTCCATTTCCAAAATACTAATTATGCTTAGTATTCTAGTTGTATGTGAGTTGGGTTTGAATTCCAAGTTCACATGCAAACTACTTGAATTCCAAATTTGAGTTTAGACTTCCATTTGATGAGATCAACCAAGTCTCTAAGTGATTTTACTTTGAATGTTGCATGAAAAATTTCTAGAAATTTTCTTTGCATTTGATCAAAGTTAAACATATCTAAAATAAATGTCAAACAATATTGACTCACCATTTATTATTTCTTTTAGCTTTGAACATTAAAAGGTTCAACATACATCTCTATGTATTAGCTAAACGATTATCTGATTTTGGATCATTAATTAGAGAAAGGTCTTTTGGTTGACTTTAATTAACAAACTATATAAACAGGGAGAGAACCATTGAATGGTCGAAATAAAAGACTGTCTTTTATTTATTTTATGTGTCCAATTAATTACAAACCAATCAAAAATAATTCACATATATGTTTCACTTAATTGGAGCTGGAATAAAATGTCTTATTAAATCTATGATTTGCACAATAATGAATAATTCGTAATTATCATTTATACTCATTGATGAAATAGGTAGAACATGTTTATTTTAAAAAAAATAACAACTGAATTTATTATTCAAAAGAAATACTAAACTTGTTCATTCATCGAATAAAGAAATCTAAAAACATAGTTTCTAAAAAAAAATCTATAACAACTTTAAATAAAAAAAAGAACTTAATACAAAGTTGAAAATGAAAAACTAATTTCCATGTTAGTTATCACTTGGTCTACCAATCTGCAATCCTTTTCTTGAATAATGTGTTCCTGAAAACAAGACAAAAATATGGTGGCGTAAAAATTTGAATAAACTATTCAAATATATTAAAAAGAGATGAGCAAATCATATTTACCATTTCTTAATGAAAACTTCTTGATCAAAAGAATCTCTTTTGAACCTCTCACATATCTTGTATGTAGATCTGAGGTTCACATATGTCAATTTAAGATCGTCTGGCATAGTCTTTAGTATGCAATGATGTTCCAAATAATCAGATCTCATCTAATTTGCATATTTTTTATGACTATCATAATCAGATAAAGTTGATGGCTCATCTGGAGGCGCATCAATGATTGCATCATACGCCATTAGTTCATCTAGAATTATGTGTATGTTTCTGTACCAAACATCTAGATTGTTGAAGTCTAAATGAAAAGTACTTAGGAAACCATCATGAGGATTAACTGGTTCTTTCTCATTTTGAGGTTCTTGATCAGGATTAAGAGGATTAATCATTGTTGCTAGAATTAAATAAATAAAATATAATGAATTAAAACATATAATAAATATCAGATTTTATTTAGAAAAGTAAGCGTGATGCATAAATGCAACATATAAAAACACATAAAAAAATATACTAATCCACGATAAATTAATTTGAAAAGTTAATGGACCACCATAGGGTAAGTCAGACTAACCCCAAATTAATTTTGAAACAAATCTCAATTTCATAAGTGAAAACTTAAAAATGTCTTTTTCTCTTTTGACTTATGAACTACTGCTAGTTTGGTCAAGATGCACTAGTCGTGCTCAAAAGTCTAGATACACCTTTGGAGTACCCATTATTTTCAATCAATGACTTAACTCAAGAGTGTGCCTTAGGGTCAATCAAACTTGAAATACATTACTAATTATATTCTCATAAGAGAAGTAAACCTTGAGATAAAATAAACATATTCAGAAGCCTTTCCATAGGGAGGCTGCAAACGGAGGTGGCATGAGGCCCTTCCTATGTCTCTCGGTGTTCAACCAATAATGAAGATCATGAGACTTATTGTCATAATTCCCTCTCCTACACATTATTTTGGAAAAGTGTGTTTTTCACAAAATCAATATTTTTTAATTTAGTTGTAAAGATAAATTTAATTATTTTTACCAAATGATATTCTATTAATTACTAATCCAATTAATCAAACAAATAATTAAAATTTTACCATTAATTATAATTATAATTTTGCTTTAATAAAGAGAATACCATTTTTATTTTAATAAAATATATTTTCATTAAAAAAATAAATTAAACATCTTTAATTTTCATTTACCATCTTAACTAATTAAGACTAAATTTATTATTATATAAATTATCACATATAAACATATAACAAATAATATAGGACGTTCCTAATAGCTGTTCCTACACGAATGTAATGCATGCTAGTTGCATACTATGTGGGTATATGAATGACATGTTATAATGCCTGAAAAAATACTAAATATTTTAATCATATTCAAACATTTATAATATATAAATAAAATAAAAGCGGGTATGGTAACTTTTGGGTATTTCTAGAAAAAAATTACAACACTTGCAAAAATATACATGAAAAAAGGTAACCTAGACTAACTAAGGCTTGATGAAGCGCACTTTGATCTTCAACCTTGAGATGTAGTCTTTTGAGCCAATGCCACCACTTTTTCCATATCTATTTTGAATTATACAACTTTTTAATTATTTAAAACAAACTCCCAAAAGTTTCTAAGGCCCAATTTGAATTTGGGTGATTTAATTCAAAAGATAAAATTAAACAATTTAATTTTAATAAATTAAAATTCAAGATAATTTTAATTTTTGGATATTTTAATTAAAACAATTCTAAATATGGAAGAAAACAATTAAAATATTTTTAATTAGGGTAAATAATCACCATTATTTCAATTAAAGAAATTACCAAATTAAAACCATTTTAATTCAATTTTTTATTTTAATCAAATGAATAATTAAAAATATGTTTATGGTAACAACACATTAGGTGTTGTACCAAGGGGCGGTGGTCACGGGTGGTCTTGCGTGGGAGTGGGACGACCCTCGGCTGAGGTGCGCAGGAGGCGCAGTGGCTGGGTAGCAGGGTGGCATGCATAAGGGTCGCGGCAGGGGCGCAGGAAGGTGACGAGGCACACGAGCGCAGCTGCAAGGCACAGGGGCGCAACTGCAGGGGCACGTCTGGCTAGGCGTGCGGCTGGAGCGCAGGCATCAGCTTGGGCTCGGTACATAATTTTATAACCAAGAATTTTTACACAAAAAATTACAAAAATCCTATGCCCCAAAATGGCTTACACATTTCTTCTAGAAATTTCAAGAATAATCCCTAAATCCAAAAGCACAATAATTAACAACCCTTAAGAATCTATCATCATGAAAACAAACATCCATCCATTCAAACATATATCACATATAATATAAAAATGTATATGATCCCACACAGCAATTAATAATATGTATAGATTAATGACTTGCTTTGGTACCAATTGTTGGAAAATCAATCAGAGCACACAACAAAAACTTGTGTGTGGTGGGAACGTTGTTGTTTTATTCTTATTATGAAACAACAGAACAACAACATACAAAAATTTTCAATAATCATATAAACAATTTATATGACCAAGAAAACAATCCAGAAACATTATCATACAACACTATTAATCATGCAACAAATATGCATATATATAAATATACAATATATTTATATATATAATATATAAACACAAAAAAATCAAGATCATAAACTTTTACCTCTTGAAGCCTATCAAGAGTCTTTGAGCACTTAAATTACGATCTTCCGGAGTGTTCTCTACACCTCAAGATGTGTATGGGAACATAGAGAACATGAGTTTGTATTTTAGGAATCACAAGTATTTCTTAACACACGAGAACTTGGATTATGGCCTGAGAATGGCTAGAATATAGAAGAAGAAAGAGAGAGTTTTGTCTGACAAAATATCTGAGAACTAATCTGAATTGTGTATTGTGTTGTTTGTTATTGTTGTTGTTTTTCTATTCTTTTTTTTTTCTCTTCTTCTTCTATATCATATATATAGAGATTTATGTTACCTTATTATTCCTAATAATAATAATAGTAATATAACATAATATAATAATGATGATAGGATTTTATTTTAGGTAAATATCTAACTTACCATATTTGAAAAAATTATTTTCAAATTGTTAAATAATTAAATAAATAAAATAAAAACTACACAGATACAATATCTGTATAGTGGTACATGCATGGCACAGTCTTTGGACTGTGTTAGGCGTGTACTTCTATTCCTTTTTAAGGGATTTTATATTTTTCTTTTATATAATTATTTAACTAAATCAATCTCCCACAAAATAAGGTATTTATCTTTTTAAGGAAAATATGACAACCATATTTCAAAATTTTAATTCTAAATTCAAATTGATGATCATAATTATCATCATCTTTTAAAATTAAATAAATCAAAAACTATTTTTTGACTTACCAATTTTATTTTCTCCCACTCAAATAAAATAATTAATTTAAAAAATTAATTAACTAATTTATATATATGAAATTTGAAATTTTATATATTTAAATTAATAAATATATTTTCAGAATTTAATAATTAATTCTAAACTAATTATTCAACCTCAATTATCATATAATTGTATACTTGACCCGAAGAATAAAATTCTTCCCAAATTCTCAAATTACAGTTATACCCTTGTATCAATTCTTACCTTAATATGGTATTGAGCTCCAATAAATATTACATTATTAATCAAAGCTCTTTGATTAAATAATCATATTTATTAATCTCATGATTACTCCACTAAAAATATGTGATTGAACTCTTGATAATTATAGACATATATTTACTGAGTACTTTATTAAGAATAAAGTGTCCATTGATACAATCATTACATACAACGTTAATCCTCTATTAATGGTTCATAATTAAAAGGGATAAAAATATTGTTTTACCCTTTTAGCTATATCTTGTTCATAGAGTACCATAACTTTACTAGTGAAGGTTGTGTCACAACAAGTTTGCGACGTGAGCACTCATAACATTTTCAGTTCCAAAAGTCAACCTAATAGGGAATCATTGTTCAATCTGTAAGAAGGTATAGATTTCATATCTGTTAAACTATGTCCCCAACCATATATATCATTGAGTCCCCAAAATAATTGTTCTTAGCTTGATCATTTGACTAACCTTAACACATGAATCAAAGGATCAGATGACATACATAGGAGTTCATAGTAACCTCAGGACTAAGATCGTCATGTATATGATCATCATTTGATGTGTTTGATTAATACTATGAAACAGTGTTTAAACAAGTATTAACAAATCACATCTGGTCCAGTTCTACATACTCTCAGCATGCAAAGCACCTCCACTAAAGTGTCCTACTACACTAGTAACCTGAATCTAGGTCACATGTATTCATAATACTATTGGACTGTACTAGCAGTAATTAATCTAAATATTCCATAACTCTATTTTACTGGGAACTGTTTAAGTTTATTAGCTTAATCTCGATCATCCCACACCAATATGAGATTAAGACCACATAGATAAACTTTGAATTTTTTTTTATACTCACTTAATATTATCATATAATATCAAACATATTCTATTTATATAATAATTCAATTCAATTATTTATTTCATTTAAAACATTTTTCAACTACAATTGCTTTAAAGGCACTATTCCCAACATAAGGATCCATCCTTCTTCATGACGAACAACACTAGCACACCCCATCCAATTGTATCCTAGATCCTAGATCCAATAACTCATGCAATTGAATCTTCAATTCCTTCAACTCTGTTGGATCCATTCTATAAGGTGTCCTAGATACTGGCTCTACC
Organism: Humulus lupulus; assembly: GCF_963169125.1. Classification (NCBI taxonomy): domain Eukaryota; kingdom Viridiplantae; phylum Streptophyta; class Magnoliopsida; order Rosales; family Cannabaceae; genus Humulus; species Humulus lupulus. Next base: position 129,416,153 of record NC_084799.1, read on the forward strand.
CCTGGCGCCAACTCTATGACAAACTCGATCTCTTGGTGTGGTGGAAACCTAGGCAGGTTTGCTGGGAATACATCAGGAAACTCACACACAAGTCTAGTCTCACCCAGTCTAACTGAAACAATCCTAGAGGTATCCACTATGTTTGCGAGGAACCCTATGCAATTTGCTTGCATTAGGTCTTTAGCCTTCAATGCAGAGATCATAGGTACTTGTGGTCCACTCACTGTTAGACAAATACAAAGGGTACATCCCATTCCAATTCAAAGGTCACCATTCTACGCTTACAATCTATCGTCGCCCTGTACTTTGATAACCAATCCATCTTTAGAATCATATCAAAGTCATTCATCGCTAGCTCAATCAGATCCACAGAAAACTCTCTACTGTCTATCTCTACTGGTAATGCACTAACCCATCTCCTAGATACTACCAGTTTCCTAGTTAGCGACAAAGTCCTGAATCCCTTAGCATACATATCACTAGGTCTATACAAATGACCTATCACTCTAGCATATATAAATGAATGAGTAGCTCTTGAATTAATTAATGCAGTAAATGAAATACTGATACTAGAAATCTGACTTGTCATGACCGAAGGACTAGCCTCAGCCTCAATCTGGGTCAAGGTAAATACTTTGGCTAAAGTGAGGTTGTCACTCTTCTTCGGTTCCTCTTTTTTAGCTTATGGGCAATCCTTCCTCAGGTGATTTATGCTCCCATAAGTGAAGCATACTCTAACTCTACACTCCCCTTGATGTCATCGCTTGCACCAAGGACACTCTAGAAAGCTCCTTCAATTCTCTCCCCCGCCCTGACGACCATTGAAAGCACCCCGTGCCCTCCTATCTGAAACAGAAGGAATAAAATAATCTAGGGCCTTTCTCTTCTACTCATTGGGGCCACTACCCCAGCTAGAACCAGTGAAAGGAGGCACTGTCCTCCGACCATCGCGCCATGCGGTGCCCTCTTTCCATATCAGATCCTCAGGCCCCTCAGCTATAAGGGCATTCTCCACTACCTGAGTATAAGTGGTAGTCCTCGGATCTAATGTTATCTTGACATCATGGACTATCATGACATTCAATCCCCGTACAATTCGATCCCTCTGTGCCATATCAGTAGGCACCAAGTTCAGCGTGAACTTCGCCAACCAGTCGAATTTCAGTGCATATTCTGTAATTTTCATTCGGTTCTAGGTCAGGTTAATAAACTCATCCACCTTTGCAACTCAGACTGCGACACTGTAGTATTTCACATTGAAGACGTCTCTAAATTCTTCCTAGGTCATAGCTATCACATCCCTTCTCTGGGACACAACTTCCTACCAGATACGGGTGTCTTCTCTCAACATGTAGCTGGCACAGGCCACCCTCTCGCTCCCTTCCACTCTCATGAAATACAGGATGGAATAAGTCATATTCATCCACTGCTCTGCGTGCAGTGAGTCTGGGCCTCCCTCAAAGGTGGGAGGGTGTTGCTTCCTAAACCTCTCGTATGAAGGCTCCCACCTATTCTCCATCACATGATGGGCGGGTACCGGTGCCACAGCCTATGGAATCTATAACCCAACAACCAGAGGAGGGGCGTGTTGCCTCAATTCTCAGAGCTCATCTTCCGTTCACTGAAGTCTTGCTTCCATTTCGGCAAACAATTGTTTCTAGTTCTGTGGGTCAGGTGGAGGGTCCTGACCCTGGTTGTCATCTTCGACCACATTGCCACGGAGTCTAATCAATCATCCAGGCATAACTTCAATATTTCTACAATCAATGACGCATCACATCACTCATGATAACAACATCCAAAAACCACCTCCCAGACCCATTAATTAAATACAATAGTAGATCAGCACATCACACACATTACATGAGCATATATAAATCAAGGGGTTGTGCCCTGACATTATTCATATATACGAACATATTCATCATATTCTATCTATAATATTCAGGCAAACAGGGCAACTCAAACAAGCAGTTAAACACATAGTTCATTTAATATCCACCAACCCTAAGTCGAGCTTGTCTTTGGTAGCGAGGGTACATGTTCGGTCGATCTCTAGGAACCATAAACCTTGGCATGCTCTGATACCAAGTTGTAATGTCCTACTACCTTAGAGTCGTTACCATGTGATTTATAAATGTGCCATTAGCTTGCTAATCAAGGTTTTAGGTTGAAAAATGTAATTAAATCAAAATAAAGGCTAATTTGACGAATGTTAGTTATAAAGATTTGGACATTCATTAAATTCATAAAAGTTACACATTGGGATCCCAAAATACTGTTTGAAAAATGTATTACAATTCAAAAGCTTCAATACAGTCGACCTAAGCGACAAAACCAACTATTTACAGCATATCCCGCAAAACAACCCCAGTCGTGGTAGCCAGGTAGGCCGAACATGTACACGTCGCTCCACGCTCTCCAACTTATGGTTGGTCGACCTTTCCCTTGCCCTTACATGCACCATAGAGCACCTGTGAGCTAAGGCCCAGGAAGAAAACTCAACATAAAGCATATCACAATTCAATCTAGTAATAAATAGATAATCGATTAAACATATGACCTTTGCCGACCCAGGTGCTTTATCAGGCACTGGGTTCACGGTTTTCATCGAGTGGGTGAATACAACACCCTTAGAAGGTCTCGCCCTAGGGGCCTGCATTCAACATGCCTTCGTCGTTCCCAAACTTCGTCGTTCATTCACAATCATACAAACTTTGCACAATAAGTCATAAACATTCACATAAAGCATTCAACACAGATAATCAGGTCATGCCCTGCTCTACGGGCACAAACAATTTTCTTACCTATGTCCCGAGCTGATTGATTAATGCGATCCCAAGCACGATTCCCTAAACCTGAGCCTTGACGCAAAAACCTAGTCACAACGCATAAATAAATAGACATACATCAAGTCCTAACCAATTAAAATCTTCATATTAAAATACTAGCCTCTGAGATCTCAAATTCTACCAAATCGGGTAGTAGAATCCTTCCTGAACCCTTAAATTTGGGTTTCGTAGCTTAAAACTCTATTTTGGTCATTTTCCGTAATTTGAGTCGCAGCCCACCCCCTAGGGCCACGGCCTGCTGAGAGCTCTGGCTCTCTCATCTGGGGAACACGGCTTGCAGCGCGTCCTGCCTGCGTCGCGGCACCTGGGCAAAAACAGAGGCTTCTTAGGCCTCTTCACACACACAGGTCGCGACGCCTGAAGAACAGGGCCACGGCTCGAGCCCAAAACCCAGAAATCCTCATGCATGTTGACGATCTAAACTTTATAGAATCCATCAAAATCAAAGCTTAGACACATAATTAAATTTACAGTTCATATCGAAGCAGCTTAGCTAGTCTAAACATCCCAAAAACTAACCTTTAGCCCCACTAATAATCAAAATCAGACTTAAGGTTTTGAACCTATAAAAGCTTGAATCACAGTAGTAAAATTCAACAAAAAAATTAGATTGAATCCTTACCTTAACTGCAGTTCCAATCCTGAGCTAAACCTTAGCTACTTTAGGCCTCAATGCCATTTAAATTCCCTGCCTTCACCCTTGAATTTCAGCAAGAATCAACTTTGCCTTTGAGAGAGAATGAGGGTATCGAGTGAGAGAGAAAGAGAGAGAGAGAGAGAGAGAGAATGTCAACTTCTATTTTTCTTCTCACTGGTTCTAGTGTGTTGGCTTAACTCTATCCTCAGTTGCAAAAGTCTAAAATGTCCATAAGTAGATCTTTAGTCCTTTAATGCCCCCAAGGGCAATCCTGCCATTTGCCACTCCCCCCTACTTCCTCGAGTATTCCTATAAATCCTAATTTAATCCCGACATACTCAATAGATCGCTAAATCACTACCTGTTACCCGGTAAATCCCAAGCACGTACTATATCCCCAAAATACCCCTAGGCTCACCTCGAGCCGGGTATTCGACTCCGTTGTGACTATTTCGCTATTCCACTCCATAGGACTGTCTTGAATCACACATCACAAAAATATCTCCATAATCTTGTGGTCTCAAGCATAATGCACATATAATTCACATTTATGCCATAAACATGCCAAAATTACAAATATACCCCTATTAACCAAAATGGGCCCACACGCATATTAAATTCACCTAAACATGCATTTCTAATCACATAATTATTTAATCCACGTAATAACATAATTAAATCAAGTATTGCCCTCCCACCATGCTAATCAAGGCACTAAACCTTATTAGCAAATTTGAGACGTTATAGTTCCTCCCAGGTCGAGGTGCCTGCAGCACAAGCGACTGTTCTTGTGGTCTCTGTGGAGGTTCCTATGGTCCAAGCTGTGGATCCCGTGATCCAAATGGAGGGCCCTAGGGTGGTGGATCCACCTGTCATTGATCTCATGGGTGGATCTCTTGGTAACTATTTACCATGTGTGCAGCGGAAAGCACGTGTGTTGGGCCCAGAGATTTCAAAAAAAGTTATTTAAATAATCGAATCCACTAACATGCAAAACATTAATCATAGAGAAATAAAAAGATTAGGATTTACCAGTTGAATAACTATCAAGAATCCTTGCTATCTTTTTGTATATCTAACGAACGTCCAATCCAAAGCAGTCATTAAAATACTCAGACCAAGATATTCCCAGATTTATCTCTACACCTCAAGACGTGTGTGGGTACATAGAGTAATGGTAGGAAAATTTCTTAGTCACAGGATATTTTCAACACATGAGATCTTGGAATATTAGGTCTGAAACAGTTTTCAAGGATAGAGAAAAATAATTCGATCTATTTTTCTCTATGTCAAAAGTCTTATTAAATTATTTTCACCTGATAGATTTATAAAAGAATTAATTAAATTTTAAAATTAAAAATTCAAATTATAAATCAATTATTAAATAAATATATAAATAAAAGAAATATTCAAGACTCATTCTCGGACCTTGTTAGACGCCAACTACAGTACATGCACTATACTTGGTGTGTAACACGTCCCTGATATTAGGAATGTGTTCCGACCATTTTCTTTTAATTATTATTTAATAATTATTTATTTAAAAATATCTAAATCTGATAACTTATCTTATCAAATTAATTAATGTATACATATCATTCAAATTCGAATTATCATAAATATCTTTTCACATTATTTGTTTTCTCAAATCCTATTTTTGAATATGTGTTTTCTCAAAACATACTATGCTTTCTAATTAATTAAATTAATCCAATTAATTTACCAAATGATATTCCAAATAATTATAGGATTTATTGACTAGATATTTAATGGCCTATTAAGTAAGATGATTAAACTTATTTAGTAAGATGATTAAATCTTGTTTAATGATTTAAATGCATAATGAGATTAGTAATTATTTAGAATATCATTTGCCTATCTAATGAAAATAATTATCAAATAGGTCTTGAAATTAACACTTAAAATCAATTTTACCACTTTTTTTAAAATTAATCTAGATTAATTATATGATTCATGTAATGCATATAATCAAAGAGGACATTCCTAATTCAAACATGTTTCTACTCGATAAGAGATGTATGCTTGAATTCGATATATTGTATGGGTAATATGAATGGCATGTTATAATGCATGACAATGTTATTAAACACTGTTAATACATTCAAACATTTAAATAAATAAATAAATAAAAACAATAAATTAGTATATAAATGTGAGCCTGGAGTTTTGGGTAATTTTATAAACATTAAACCACTTGCAATAATTTACAAAATAAATAAAAATAAGACCAAGGAATCATGTAGAATCTCCATCTCCGTCTTTTTGGCCTTCTATTATTTTTATGTCATCTAGCCCATTTTTGAATTATAAATGACTTCAATAATTTTAAACAATCTTTTAAAAATATTTAACTTGGCTAATAAAATCCCAATAGGTAATTTAGGTCAAAATTGAACTTGGGCCACTTATTTCAAAATTTAATTAGAATTTTAAAATTTCAATTAACAATTTGGGTCAAGCCCATGAATTCAAGGAAACTAATAATCACTTTGGGGCTCGGGTAAGGAGCCAAGTGATAATTAGGTTTGCAACTTTATGGCTCAGCTTGGTGGGGCGTCTCAAAGAGCCACCAGCCACCAAACCGTAAAGGCTCGGGTTCAACAAGTCAGCTAAGGGCTTAGTTGGACATGCAAGGCACCCAAGAGCCTAGCTCCAGATGCACACGATGGGACATGCACACACAGGCAAACGAGTAGGCACGCGGGTAGGTGCGGGAGCTGTGCAGGGAATGCAGCATGGGCTCAAGGCACGCTGGTGTTCGGATGGGCAGGCACGGGCCATGCACAGGGGATTGCTGAGTGGATCTCAGCACCCTTTGAGCTTTGGGGCTCGGGATTTTACACTTTAGCAAATAATAGACTATTGCAGAAAATTAAAATACAAAAATTATATGCCCCTCATGGCTTACAAATTTGTCGATCTAGAAAATAAGAACAATTCCTAAACCCAAACATCATATATATAACGACTCTTAAGAACATACATTCATCAAAATAAACATCTATCCATTCATCACATATTACAATAATATAAGAATTCATATTATACCCACACATCAATTAATGTATGCAGAGATTAATGACCGCTCTGGTACCAATTGTTGGTAACTGGTTTACCATGTGCGCAGCGGAAAGCATTAGGTGTTGGGCCCAGAAATTTAAAAAAATATTATTTAAACAAACTTTAAATAATAGGATCTATTAACATTCAACACATTAATCATTGAGAACTAAGAAGATGAGGATTTACCAGTTGAAGAACTATCAAGAATCCTTGTTATCTTTTTGTATCTCCAACATCCAATCCAAAGCAGTCTTTGAAATACCCAGACCAAGATCTTCCAAGATATATCTCTACACCTCAAGACGTGTATGGACACATAGAGTAATGGTACAAAAATTTCTGATTCACAAGATATTCTGAACACATGAGATCTTGGAATATTAGGTCTGAGATAGTTTCAGGGATAGAGCAAAATAATACGATCTATTTTTCTCTTTGTCAAAAGTTTTGTGAAACTATTTCCTTCTGATAAATTTACAAAAGAATTAATTAAATTTCAAAATTCAAATTATAAATCAATTATAAAATAATAAGAAATATCCAAGACCCATTCTTGGACCTTGTTACACGCCAACTATAGTGGGTGGGTGTAACACATCCTTGATTTCAAGGATGTGTTCAAACCATTTTTTTTATTATTATTTATTCAAAAATATCTAAACCTAATAACTTATCTTATGAGATTAATTAAAGAATAAATATCATTTCAAATTCCAATTCAAATCCAATTTGAATTATCATAAATATATTTTCACATTATTTAAATAAATAAAATTAATTATCTCAATTATTTAAATGCAATTTTCTGAAAATACCATTTTATTTAAAAATAATTTTCCAAAAGTATAATTAATTTAGAAAATTAATTTATTAATTAATTAATTTGTCTCAATTACATATTTTACCCTAAAGAATAAATTTTTTCCAAATATGTCATTTTCTGGATTTTTCCCAATTTCAACTCTTACCCTGAATAGTGTTAATAGAGCCATCTCCAGGACCTAAGGACCTATAATTTCAAGCTCCATTAAATTTAGATTATTAATTAAAACTCTTTAATATATTAACCTGAATTTATTAATCTCAATATTATTCAACTAAAAATATGAGATTGTACTCTTGTAATTATAGACATTTATTTACTGATTACTTTTAAACATATAAAAAGTATCCATCGATTTAATCACTACATACAATTCAATCATCTATCAATGGTTCATAATTAAAGTAAGAATTAAACACCATTTAACCTCTTTAATTATACCTTGTTTCCTTAAGTACCATTAACTTTTCTAGTGAAGGTTAATTCATAAACTTATTTATAAATTTGAGCTCAGTAATCTTTCAGTTCCAAAAGCCAACCCTTAAGGGAACGATTATTCAATTCCTCTTGAAAAGGTATAGATTCCATATTTGTATATTATGTCCCCAACCATTTACATCAATGAGTTTCCAAAACAAAAGTTTTCGGTTTGATCATTCTTACAAACCATAAAGAGTGAATCAAAGAACTCATATGACATAAAAAGGAGTTCATAATAACTTCAGGATTAAGATTAATTTGTATATGATCATCTTATTGGTATGTTTAATTTATACTTATAAAGTAAACGGTATTATTAAGTATTACTAACATATCGGGTCCTGTTCATGTATAACCACTTTTACAAAGTACCTCCACTAAGATGTCCTACTACATCAGTAATCCGAATCTAGATTAAATGTATTTATAATACTAGTGAACCGTACTTACGATATTTACTCCTAAGATTCCACATAACATTGTTTTACTATGAAATGTTTAAATTTGTTCCCTACAATCTTAATCCTCTCGTACCAATACAAGATTGTAGTCACAATAACAAATTTAGAAATTTTCTCATACTCATATAATATTATTCTAACAATAATAATAAACAAACAATATATGCAAAATTTGATTTCAATTATTTATTTCATAAAACATTGTTCAAGACATATACTTTAAAGGGCACTAATCCCAACAGGATCTCCCACCCCCGGAGGAGGGACTTCTGGGGCAGACGAAGCCCAACCTTCTCTCGAAGTGGCAGATAGCCCAATGGCCCAACTTCCCCGGTTACTGATATACTTAGAGCACTACGAGGGGGAGAATCTTGCCAGGTATCAAGCAATGGTTGAGCACTTCAATGCCCACCTGAAGGAAGGGGACAAGAAGAGCCATGATGTGCGAGATGACTTCTTGAAGCTACGCACGCCTTGGAAGCAACAACGAGGTTGCCCTTCTCGCCACATGCCAATACTCCACCACATGGGTAAGTTGTTCTCCCTTTTTCCTATGTCTTGGAGCTCCCACTTTGGTTTTGACTATTTTTTATTTTCAGGTTGTCGTGATGTGCCAACGCTTGGGGGACATTAAGATAATGAGGTCCTTCGAGTTGAAGCAGCCCAGGAGGAGTTGGCCATGCTGAAGGCCCGCCGGAGCATCCCTCCTGAGGAGTTGGAGTAGCTCAAAAAGTCCCTTGAATATGAGAAGGAAACTTCCAGGGCCTATGTCAAAGCTACTCAAGCGTCCAACAGAGCCCGAGTTGCTGTAATTAAGGTGGAGTCTCTTCGACACCAAGTGGGAGGAGCTCAAAAAGCAGGCTGATGAGCTTGTCGAGGTCAACATTTATGTGGCTTGGCTGAGCAATCAAAGCATGGATCTTGCCTTCACTGAGCAGTCCAACATAATGCTACTATTCAAGGAGCGCCTCCATGCAGAGGAAGTTGTTGTTGCTGCTGCCAGGGCCACCAAGGAAGCGAGTCAAGTCCTAGAGGTTATCCCATTATTGACATCATCGAAGAGGTTCCTCCTGGGAAGATTTAGATTGTCCATTTTTATTATCTCTTTATTTTTGCAAAGTACTTAGGCCTGCGAGCAATCTTATGTTGGGGTAGAAACAAATTGAATGCTCGAGCCCCCAAGTACAATCATACATACTTTTTTAATGGATTTCTTGCTTTATTTACTTGCCTTCTTTGCCTTTTACTTAACACATTTTCAATACAATGTTTAGTAATAATGTAATTTGTAACGTCCTCCTAATTCAGGACCATTACACTATGTACTTTAAATTGTGTTAGACTTGCTAATCAAGTCATTTAGCTTAAAACGTGTAACTATAGTTAATGTCAAGGGTTAGGGTTAAAAAATTTTAGTCAAAGGAACCGTTGAATTTTATTTAAAAAGTTTCATACATTCGTGGGATCCCAAAATATTACAACCAAATTCTTAAAGAAGTGTAGGTATATCAAAAAGTACATCCAACCAACCTAAGTGGCAAAAATAGGGCTACAACCCTACTTGCTCTGAGATATCCTCGGCTGTGGTGGTCGAGCAGTCGCATATGTAGACGCCGCCACCAAAGCTCTCCAACTCATGGCTGATCAAGCTTTCCCTTCCCCTTACCTACACCACAAAGCACTCGTGAGCCAAGGCTCAGTGAGAGAGCTCTACATGTGCATAAACAGAAAATATAAATTTCCAAATACTTATCCAGCAATAATAACCTACACATACAGTCATTCAGTTACCAACAAATGGTCATTGGACTAGTTTGGGGCCGTTGCTCTGAACAGTTGACCATAGAGCCAACCCCGGGGCCTATGCCCTAGCTATGTGACCATAGAGTCACCTGGAGCCCTCACCATTATCTCTATGTAACCAGCCATAAAGCTAGCCCAACACCTTTGGTATTCTAACAACCATAGGGTTGGCCAACGTAATAGTACGTTGTTGATTCAGGCCTAAGCCTTTCTGTAGTGTCTTGGACTTTTACTTAGCTAGATAGTAGTAGTAGTAGTAGTAGTAATAGCTAGTAGTAGTTTGTAGTATGATAGTTTCTGTGGATTTTGGTTCAAGCCAGGACTTAGTTGGAAACTCATAGCAACAGTTATGGATTTTATAAGTTTAACCTATAGTTTAGAAATATTAATTATAACATAAGGTTTGATTAATATTTCTGGTCCTGAAAATATTATTTATTATAACCTAAGGTTTAGATAGAATTATTAAGAATGTGACACTTGTCATAATCATGTTTATTAAGGATTTAAGTATTTTTTATGAATAGTTTAATTAAAAGAAAGATCTAAAAGTTCTAGAACCTTTCGACAGATGTTAGGATAACATTTTGACTCAGTCAAAGCTATTTAATCAATTCAAAATATGTTGAAAAAGTACAAATACGTGTTTGATATATCAAAGTATGTCGATATATCGCAGCTATAAGGGCAAATATATCGCCTACGAGAGATACGGAAAACACATCGACTTCGCACGAACGAACGAACGGGGCTTGGGATATAGGTCTAGGAGATATATCACCCAGGGTAGGCGATATATCGCCCCTGGGAATGAATTTTTGGAAGCTTGAGGATTTTAAATTTAAAATTATCCTTAACCACTTGGACCTGCCCTTAAACGATTTTGACTAAGTTCTAGGCATCTCTTGAACAAAAATTCAAATCTTTTTCATTTTATATTCATTTATTTATTCAAATTAAAAGGGGTTAGTTTCACTCCTTGAACTCTATAAATAGGACCTAGAACTCAGCCATTTCACTCATCATTCAAGCATTGTTCAGAGCCTCCAAGATGCTAAGATTACTATAGAGAGAAACACTAGGGTTTTGGGATAAAATCTTTTCCAATCACTACAAGAAAAACTGCATTCCATAGCGTTTTTAAAACGATGTCTTTAACAAACGATAGCGTTATTACAAACGCTATATTATCCCATGATATTAAAAGTCTGGACCTTTTCATAGCATTTTTAAATTGTGATGTAAAAATGCTTTTGAAAGATATATAATAGCGTTTTACAAATATAATTAGATGTCAGTCATAGCGTTTTATGTATGTAGTCATTGATTATGTTAAATTGAAAATACTTACTTTTAATAGCGTTTTTAAAACGTTATGCAGAAATGATGTTGAAAGGTATACAATAGCGTTTTTAAAATGTAATTAGTTATCAACCATAGTGTTTTATGTTTGTAGTAATATTTACTTTTAATAGCGTTTTTAAAACGTTATGTAAATATATACAATAGCGTTTTTAAAATGCAATTAATTATAAGTCGTAGCGTTTTATGTTTGTAGTCGTACTTACTGTGAATAGCGTTTTTAAATTGTTATGTAAAGATATACAATAGCGTTTTAAGAATGTAATTAGTTATCAGTTGTAGCGTTTTATGTTTGTACTTATCCTTACTTTTAATAGCATTTTTCAAACGTTATGTAAAGATATGTAAAAGCATTTTGAAAATGTAATTAGTAATGAGACATAGCGTTTTTTGTTTGTAATCATCCTTACTTTTAATAGCGTTTTTTTATTGTTATCATTAATCATTTTCCTAACATTTATTAATTGTCATATGAACAATTTCATGGCATAACACAAACTTTTATATTTTTTTATCTTTTAACATATGAATAATTGCAACAAATGATAAACATATAACAAATTAAAAATTATACCTTAACATAAATTCAAATATTCTTAATATGTTCGCTACATAAAGCTAAAATATCAATATCCCAAAAGTACGAGTATATTGCAAGACAAAATACATAAGCAAAAGTTTTAAAACAAACTGATTCATAATTTGTTGATCATGGGCGTCCCTCCAAAATATTACACTTCATTCATTAGTTGTGCACCTGTAAGAGTGAAAAATATATAAAATTAAGAAAACAAATGTAGCCAAAATAGTTGAAAACACATGTTCATTCATTAGTTAATTATATGCAAAGATACGTACCAAAGATATCTACCAAGAAACAATTGAATTTCATCCATTATGTTCATTTCCTATATATTTTGATGATATAATTAGTTACTACAGCTGATTTGTTGTACTATTTATAAATCATTTTTAAGTTGCATGAAATTTTACCTCATTGTAACTTTATTAGAAGGCCAAGCAACAGTGCAACCAACCGCTTCTTCAATTGTACTCATATGTGATGTTGGTCTCCATAAATATGCAGTAGGTTTCTTAGCAACATCAACCCAAACTCTCATTGCAGTAGGTTACTCATATTAAAATTTCTTGAAAACCCAAATGCTGATATACATAAATTAGATTAATCAAAACATAGATATGGAAATTAAAGAGTAACATTAGATACCTGATATAGATGAAATGCGGAGAACCAACGAAGAGAATTTAGGGGGTGAAGTTTTCTTTCTTTCTTTCCTTTCCGTTTTTCCTTTCCTTTTTTCCTGAGAATTCGGGGGAAAAAAAAAGAGTATGAAGAGCAAGCACTGTATTTGGGTTGAAGATCGACAAGTAAAATAGGCCAATTTTTCTTCTTTTTTTGAGCAAAGCCAACTCAAAAGATGCTTGGGAGACAAATCATTAAAGCACAATTGGAAAAAACTTGAAAAGGAAGTTGAAATTTTTAGGAAGAGAATTGAAGACATGGAAATGAAGATAGAGCAAAGCAATGAGATTTTGTCTAAATGCTTGGAGTCTCTTTCATCAGCAAATGTGCGCTTGGAAAGGATCATAAAAAATGTGGCTCTAGAAAAAACTGATGATGATGATGATGGCAAGTTCATTAAAGGCATAGAAAAGAGTGATTCAATGCATTTGGAATTGGAATTGACTGAAGAGCTATTGGTAGTTACAAGACTTGCTTCTGAGGCTGAAGAGAAGGTGAATGAGTACAAACAATTGAGGAAGAAGGAGAAGAGGGAGTTGGAGAATAGTGTGGTGAGTTTGACAGAGGAGAATAGAGATACCAACAGTTTGCTGAGAGCAGCCTTGTTGGAGAAGGAAGCTGTGGAGAAGAGGTTGAAGGTGAATAGCGAGCAGAAGAGAGTTGCCCTTTTGCAGATTGCGGAGCGAGGTTTGCAGAGAGTTGGTTTTGGGTTTATGATGGGAAGTGGGAACACTGAGCAATCACTAGAGAGTTTTTCAGGAACCAAGTCAGATAGTAGTGAGTGTGAAAAGGAGGTAGTAAGCCTGGTATGTATGTACTAAGATTACCTTACTTTAGTTTATTAAGAATGGCCAACACCAATTTCATTATTAGCCTGAAACTGGAACTAGATGATTGGCCTTTGAGAATCGGACAAAAGTTAAAACTATCTAATTACTGTCATTTTGAAATTTTCTTATTAGGCATCAACTGTGGAGAGGATAATGAAGAATTTACGGCTTCAGATAACTAAGTTGAGGCGATCTTTGGAAGAATCCAGGTATACCCTTTACCATTCAATTACTAAAGAGAAAACTACAACATTTTTAAAAACAATTCTATCTGTTCACATCTTTCTATGCCCCTTGGAGTTTCTTTTTCGTGTTTTCTATTACTTAACATCAGCAATATGCCCAGGTCAGACACCGAGCGATTGCAGAGTCTTACAGAGAAACAAGCTCAAATTATTGAAGAAAACAGGTTATACATCAAGGAGTTAGAGGAAAGAGAGAGAATTGTTTTTAAAAATGAGTTTAATGTGTACAATTAGAAGAAACAAAAATGCATGCACTTACTTGCTTGGTAGAGGTGTACTTCGGAGCTGCTTGACTAACTGAGAGAGAGTGATCGGATGGGAGAGGCACTGACTAAGAGAACCGAGAGAGACCCTTGGTCGGTGCTGACTGAGAGAACCGAGATGCGGGTGTGAGAGGCGCTGGGTTCGTCTGGGTTCCTCTGAGAGAGAGATTCACAGTGAGCGGGTGGGAGAGGCACTGGGTTCGTCTGGGTTCCTCTGAGAGAGAGCTTCACAGTGAGTGGGTGGGAGAGGCGGGTTCGTCTGGGTTCCTCTGAGAGAGAGATGGATTATGCTATGGAGTGAAAATGGAGAAAATGGGAGAGACGGGTAACGTGGGAAGAGAGAGAGAGAGACGGGAATGAGGGAGGGGAAATGGGTTTTTCTTTGCCTTTTCCTTTTTCAATTAAGCAGCTTTGACCAAAAAAAAGGAAAAAATTAAGTGCCAATGAAATAATATACTCCCGCCAATGAATAGTGCATGCTGTATAGATTATGTAACTTTTTAATAGCGTTTTTTTGATAATGTCCAAATGCAATGCTATTAATGAAGCTTTTTATTGTAGTGAATCTAAGCTTTTCTAAACCCTTGGGAGGTGAGATATAATGTTATTTAGGTATCGAGGTGTAGATCAAGTCATAGTTATCCAAGGTATTCTTATCCTTAAGTTCAGTTCTTCATGGTTCTTCAGTTTTCTTTTGTTTTCATTCAAATCCTAACTCTTGTTTATGATTCTTGGTTAGGTGTTTAAGTTGCTTGAAACTTAAGGCTCTTTTCGGTAAGATTCTTCTTTGATGGTTTAGTTCTCTTTTTCATCTTCTTTTTCTTTAAAAACTCATGGTTTACTGTTGATTTTAGGAGTATTCTGAATCCCGTTCTTGTCTCCATATCCCAATTTTTGGTAAGGAAAATAGGTTAGATTATATGTGTTTATATGTTTATGTTATGATATGTTTTATGCTATTATATGAATATGTATAAATATGTTTTGTAGTCACTTGGGCATATGACTTGCTTAGATAGCAAGCCCCAAGAATTTATGTTGTAGTCACTTGGGCATATGATTTGCTTAAATAGCAAGCCCCAAGAATTTTTATCATTTTCATGGTTTAGAGTTATGATTTACCCTACATCAATTAGTAGACAAAGGACCTAGATGGGTTATCATATACTATAGTTTTGATCTAACCTACCTCGATTAGTAGAAAGAGGACCTTGATAGTTTTATCACATACCATGTTAATGAGTTAGTGGCCATTAATATTGTAGTTCTATATGATATACATTTTTATAGTCATATGTTTTATAGTATATGTTTATGATATAGTCTTATGTTTATGATTTAAGATATATGTTGTTGTAGATTTTCCATGCTGGGCATTAGGCTCATTCCTTTCTTTTTAGAATGATGCAGGAAAATGAACGTGGAAGGCGGGAAGGATTCGTGGCAGCTTTGCATGTGTGTTGAGGATGAATGGATTGAATGGACTGCTGGAAGATCGAGGATGACATTGTTTAAAGTCTTTTAAATTATGTTCTTGTGTATTTTTGCACTTAGTATTTAAATAATTAATTTAAAGTTTATGTTTTTATGTTTTCTGTACTAAACAATGGGTACCCATACCGTATTTTGTATTTCTTACAATATTTTGGGTTTTAAATAAAGTTATGTTATTTCTTATGGATTTATTCCAAAATAGTAGCTATGTTTAGTACTTTTTAATGGTCCGAGGTCTTAGAAATAGTCGGGGCATTACACTTTCGACCAGTGTACAATGCGCTTTTGCCGTCCTTGACTAATAAGTCAAACCCTGATCCAGGTATTCAAACTTCAAATAGATATGCATAGGCATATCCCAACAAAACAAGTATGCGTGCATGTTAATCACATAACACCATCGAGTAACCGTGCTCATAATACTAATTATACCTATTTAACGGGGCCTCAGGCCCTAACCACAGAATCCATGTAACAAACACGAAACACTTAAGCAGGCATAGAATATTCAAGTAGGATCAATCAACATGTGAAACACTAGCTTAAACATAAACGTTCTCAGGGGCCCAAGTCCTAATCATAATTATTGATAACAGTCGAGCCAAGCCCTGATCACATATAACATGTATTGGGTGTAGTTTTCTTACCTCAGGTCCGAGTATAGCATAAAATAAGGACGACCCTCGAGCACGATCCTGGTTTTGAGCCCCTAGCGATAACCTAGTCACAACCATAATATAGGATTCAATCAACAACGAGAAAATAAAGGCTTCCAGACCTAGTCCTAGCCTCCAGGGCCTCTAATTCGACTAAACCGAGTAGTAGAATCGATCCCGAGCCTAAGGAAAAAGTTCCCATCATTAAAAGCTCCCCAAGGCCAAAACTGCCCAGGCGGGCCACGACCTGCCCTTAAGGTTCGCGACATGCCCCTCTAATTCAAGGTCATCTCCCTCTACCAAAGGGATGTGGACCGCGACCTCCCCAACAGAGGCCTCCCAAGGCCATGGAAGTTACGACCCCTCAAGAACAGAGCCGCGACTTGGCCCTGCGAACCCAGATTTTTGACATTTTCCAACAGCCAAATTCAACCCAAACTAACCTAATTTCACCCCAAAACCATAATTCAATCACCACAACAGTTCTAACATATTCCCAGTAGAAAAACCCAACAAAAATCTAGTTATAAAACTCATCAAAATACCAAATCAACTCTTGAGCTATAAAGCTCAAGAACTCTTCAAGAATAGCCAAACTAAGCCTAACAATCAATGGAAATCAAGGTCCAAAGATTACCCCAACTGTGGTTTAAGTCTCCCCAGCTGTAGCTAATCCACTCCCAAGCTTAAGCCTTCAATCTCTTAAGCTCAAGCCAACAAATTTCCCTTAATTCTCAATGAATTTCCCTAGGAGAGTTGAGAGAAAATCAGAAAGAGGGAGAGAGACGGGAGAGAGTCAATTTCTAAGAGGTGTGAGGTGTTTTGTTTTTGTTTCCCTTAAGGCTTAAATGACTTAAGCTAATCCCGAGGCTCGGGGTACCAAAAAATGTCCCCAAGGGAAAAATGTTCAAATTCCCTGGTATTCCCTCCTAAACTCACTAAGTCCAAATATATCCCCAATTATTCATTCCCGTTACTCGATAACCCAATTAAATTCCAAATACCCAAAATACCCCTTGACTCGCTCTGAGTCGGGTATTGGGTCCGGTTGTGACTTTCCCGCTAACTTGCTCCCTAGGATCGTCTCGTGCCAAGTTACTCAAATAAACCCACATAATAATGTGGTCTCACACATATATCACATATATGCACATATATATACAACTATGCTCATAACGGGCCAAATTACGAAAGTTGCCCTTCTAATAAGAAACGGCCCCACATGCATATTTAATACCCCTAAACATGCACCACTAGGTATATTATAACATAACTCACATAATCACAATCAAATATATCAAATAAACATATAATTCCATATATATCCATCATGTCCCCCCAATCAATGCCCTAAGCCTTATTAGGTCATTTGGGGACGTTACAACTATCCCCTCCTTACAGATTTTTTGTCCTCGAAATTTTACCTGAACAGCTTGGGATACTGAGTCTGCATATCTACCTCCAGCTCCCAGGTCACTTCCTCGACCTTGTTGTTCCTCCACAATACCTTAACTAAAGGTATAGTCTTGTTCCTCAAGACCTTGTCCTTCTTGTCTAAAATCTGAATTGGCTGCTCTTCATAGGATAAGTCTGCCTCCAATTCCAGATCCTCATAACTCAGTACATGAGTTCCATCTGACACATCCTCAACATGGAAATATGGAATACATTATGCACACTAGACAGTGCAGAGGGTAAGGCCAACCTATAGGCCACCTGCCCAATCCTCTCTAGGATCTTAAATGGAACAACAAACCTAGGGCTCAGCTTGCCCTTCTTCCCGAACCTCCTCACCCCTCTCAGAGGTGAAACCCTAAGGAAGACATAATCTCCCACTTGGAACTCTATGTTCCTCCACCTTGGGTTTGAATAGTTCTGCTATCTACTCTGAGACGTGACCATTGGAGCTCTAATCTTCTCGATAGCCTCACAGGTCCTCTGAACTACATCAGGACCCAAATATTTCTTCTCACCCATCTCATCCCAGTGAATGGGCGATCTGCACTTCCTACCATACATCATCTCATAAGGTGCCACTACTAACTCAATTCTTGCTTTTTTCATATCATCATCCAACTCCCTAGATATCTGTCTAGCACTATATAACTGTCCCAAACCCTTCCAGCTTATGGCATCTGCTACCACGTTGGCCTTCCCAGGGTGATAGAGGATCTCACAATCATAATCATTTACCAGTTATAACCAACATCTTTGCCTCATGTTCAGATCCTTATGGGTGAAAAAGTATTTTAAACTCTTGTGATCAGTGTATATCTCACACTTCTCACCATACAAGTAGTGTCTCCACACCTTCATTGCAAAAACCACTTCTGCAAGTTCTAAATAATGTGTGGGGTATCTCTACATCGTTTCCAATGAGAAGAATATCATCCATCCCAGGGTGATAGAGGATCTCATAATCATAATCCTTTACTAGTTCTAACCAACGTCTTTGCCTCATGTTCAAATCCTTATGGGTGAAAAAGTGTTTTAAACTCTTGTGATTAGTGTATATCTCACACTTCTCACCATACAAGTAGTGTTGCCACACCTTCATTGCAAAAACCACTGTTGCAAGTTCGAAATCATGTGTGGGGTATCTCTACATCGTTTCCAATGAGAAGAATGTCATCCACATAAAGGACTAAGAAAACCACAACTTTACATTTGACATATTTATATACACATGCTTCATCGACATTCTGTTCGAAGCCATATGTTTTAATTGTCTCATGTTCGAAGCCATGTGTTTTAAGTGTATATCTCACACTTCTCACCATACAAGTAGTGTTGCCACACCTTCATTGCAAAAACCACTGCTGCAAGTTCGAAATCATGTGTGGGGTATCTCTACATCGTTTCCAATGAGAAGAATGTCATCCACATAAAGGACTAAGAAAACCACAACTTTACATTTGACATATTTATATACACATGCTTCGTCGACATTCTGTTCGAAGCCATATGTTTTAATTGTCTCATCAAAGGTTATGTTCCAAGATCTAGATGTTTGCTTCAATCCATAGATGGATTTTAGAACTACACACATCTTATGATTTTCCCCTTTCTTCACGAACCTTTTTGGTTGTACCATATAGATAATTTCATCAAGATAGCCATTAAGAAAAGTCGTCTTAACATCCATCTGCCATATCTTATAATCATAGGCAGCAGCTATGGATAAGAGAAAGGTATGGACTTCAGCATGGCAACAATAGAAAATGTCCCTTTATAATAGACACCTACTCTCTGAGTGTAACATTTGGCTACAATCCTTGCTTTGAAAGTATCTACTTTCCCATCTACACCTCTTTTCTTCTTGAAGATCCATTTGCACCAATGGGCCTGGCATCTTTAGGTTGGTCTACAAGTTCTCAAAAAGAATTGGAATATATCGATTCCATTTCTTGGTTCATGGCTTCTTTCCATTTTTCCTTTACAGGATCTTCCATTTCCTCTTTAAAGGTCAATGGGTCGTCCTTGTTTGTATCAGAAATAAGGACATGTGCCTCATGTTCACAGTGGATAGGTTATCTCACAATCCTCCCACTATGACATTTCACTAGAGTTTCCTTTTTAGGAACAGTGGTCTCTTTGGTTTATCGTTTATCATTATATGATGACGATGATGGTGATGGGATTTGATCAGCTGTGACTTCCTCTAAAACTACCTTGCTCTGAGATTTATAATTAGTCATATAATCATGTTCTAGGAAGGTCACATTTGTTTAAACAAATACCTTTTTGGTCCTTGGGACTATAGAAATAAGCACCTCGTGTCTCTGAAGCATAGCCACGAAAATGCAGACTTCAAACCTTGAGTCAAGTTTTCCTAACTTAGGTCTAAGAACAAGAGCAGGAGAACCCCAAATGTGAAAATGACATAAACTAGGTTCGTACCATTCCACAACTCAAGTGGCATCTTTTTTATGGTCTTAGATGGGACTACATTCAAAATGTAAGTCGATGTATGAAGTACATATCCCCAGAATGAGAGAGGAAGAGATGAGTAGCTTAACATAGACCTGACCATGTGCAACAAGGTCATGATTCTTATTTTGAAACACCATTTTCCTCTGGCGTTCTAGGTGCTGTGAGTTGGGATAGAATACCATGCTTGAGCATGAAATCTTTGAATTCTAAATCCAAATATTCACCACCTCAATCTGATTGAAGTGTCTTAAGAGTTTTACATAATAGCTTCTCAGCCTCAACTTTGAAGTCCTTAAACATGCCAAAGGGTTTTGACTTTATAAGCATTAGTTAAGTATGACCATATCTTGAGTAATCGTCAATAAAAGTAACAAAGTACTCATAACCACCTCTAGCCTGTACATTAATTGGTCCACAAACATCACTGTGTGCAAGCTATAATGGTTTGTTGGCTCTACTTCCTTTCGTTGAGAAAGGGTGTTTGGTTATTTTCCCTTCTAGACAGGATTCACAAATCGAAAGAGTTCCAACATTTAGTTCTCTCAATGGTCCATCTTTTGTTAACTAGTTTATTCTATCTAGACTAATATGACCTAGTCTTAGATGCCATAGATATGTGTCATCTTCTTTTGAAACTTTTTGTCTTTTGTTCTCTTTTGGTTTAGCTACTTTGAATAACTCAGAGTTATCAAGTGATCGTTCATTTGGCTTGAGCATATACAATCTGTTTTTATGTTTAGCTTCACAAATATTGAAACCATTCTTCGAAATAACAATCACATTATCATACATCTTATGTATAGAATTCAAGATTCGACATGCATATTTCTATCTTTTGAAGAACTGTTTATGCACATTGTAACGTAATGGCCTCTTGAGGCATGTCGAATGCACGTTACAAGCTAGGATAGGCTTAGTCAGATGCTGACGTGAGGGTGCAGGCTGGGGGGCATGCTAATGCCTAGTTGTATGACAGTGACATTTTCGTAAATAACTTCAATATTGCCCAGAAATGGGCGGGACTTGGTAATTCTCATATTGAAGGGTCAATGAACGCGATGGTGCAATCGAGTTTGGGAGATTCATAGAATTGGTGAGTTGAGAGCCAAATATTCCTCCCAAGGAAAAATCATATATGTTCCTGGTAGAAGGCTTAAAACTCAGAAGGCTCTTTGTAGGGGGAGCACCTGGTGTCAGTTCTCCACCACCCCATGGCGCAAGTGTGCTAAGTGACCTACTACTAGTAAGGAGGGCTAGTAGGTCGGGCATATGAGGACCAAGAAGGGACTTATATTTCTCAATGAGTAGGAGTACTCATGGACATTACCCGGCCGCCCATGTAGTGCATCTAAGTGTGGTGCCAGAGGTGTATGGGTACGATTTCCTTGTCTTTCTTGTATGTTGCTTGCATGGAACGTGGCCCAAACCTCTTAGAGATATCGTGGTGCACCATGGCCATGAGTCTGGACATGAGATGGCACAAGAAGTCATTCGTGGGACTTGTTAGCATACATGCATTGGAGGGTGCACTATGCTTGAGAAGAATAGAGGTCCAGTGTGTGCTACTAGTCTGAAAACTATTCTTGAGGGCTTCCCAACATGAATGAAGGCATGGTGTCTCGAGGATTGGACCATGGATGTATAGGTGTCATTGGACCGTGATGGGAGCTAATCGGATAATATCGAATAAGGCATGATAAGAGGTGTTGGCACGTCAGCTTGGTGTTGGCTCTTGGCCACACATGCTACCTTGGCTTGCGAATGTCTGGGTGAGCATCAGTGTTGGGATTTGCCTTGCCATAGTGAGAACTTATGGAAAGTGTGAATATCATTGCTAGAGAGCCTTAATGAATGGATGCACTCATAGATGCTTGAGATCATGACTTGGCGAGAGTTGTTTGAGAGACGGAAGTGTGTAGAGGCACAAAATCGTGCTAAAAATGTGCCCATTATTATCTGAATGGTTGGAAGGCTGAACTTGGCTCAGAGGAGTCAAGGTGTTGCACGAGCATATTTCACTGGAAAAATGTCAGTCTGTGACAGTTAGTATCAAAGCCAGGTTCATCTCAAGTGGGGATGAACCTGGTTGTCCCATCCTATAGTGGATGTAGGTGATTAGAATGACCAGAAAGGTTTGGATGCTTAAACAGATGCCATGGAGCCATTTAGGCACCAAGAAAGGATCAGTAGGTTGAGACAGGATGAGACTCGGTTGCTCTTCTTTGTGGAAATACTGGACATCCCAGAGAGAGGCAGTTATGGTTGCTTCGAATCAATTTTCAATGATGCTAGAGAGACAACAACCCCATGCAATTATGGAGGGACGCTACAAAAGAGTTTGAACTCGTTGACATTGGATATGGTTTGATCGAGAGGTCACGATTGTGTGCTTGGTTCAATACATCTGATTTTCCTAAGTGACATTGTAATCCGTAAGAGGCTCTTTTGTCGAAAAGGATACTTAGGGGCAATAGTGTGGAAGTATGATAGTGGTCTTCAAATACTTATTAGTCACGACAGTGATCGAGAGTGGACAACTTTGATGAATCAAATAGAAATGGATATGGAATGCTTTAATTGTTGCTTGTGCGTGCCAAAGGGTATCACATGGAGACAAAGGTGGCAGTGGTCACAGTTTTCAGTGGACAATCATACTTGGAGTTGTTTGCATGTTATCTTGTTTTGATCAAGAAGAGAGGCACCAAGACAATTGAGTGGGACGTGTTGGCTCACAGAGATGTTAGCTGGTGTGAGCAACAGTAAGGCAACAGAGGAGATGTTGAGTTGTTGAATGTATGCATCAAAGGCTAGCAAGGCCAAGAAGAGTGTGTGCAAAGGTCAGAGTGGTACTAGAGTTTCTCAAGATCCAGATGGCTGTGTCAAGCAAATTTAGTACTGCATAGAAGCTGAGATGTTTCTCTAGAGTTTGCATGGGGGCCAGAGTGTTGCGCCGAGAAGTACTTAGTGCTAGTTGGAAGCACAAAGGGGCAAGATGCTATTATGGATCAAATAGATAATTGTGTGGATAGTGTGCACAAGTCAACATCGACGGTGGGGCTACATGATGTAGTTGACTCGAGAGTCACATCCTACGGGGTGCACTACTAGATTGGTTGTGTGCATGAAGAGTTGGGGGTGGTTGGATGTTCTTGCGTGTGGGCAAGTTGTTGAGGACGCCAAAGTTGAAGTGGGGGAGAGACCCTTAAAGTTCAAACAAAAAGCCAATGTTCCATTACAAAAGCATCAAGATGAGTTATCATTGAGATCAACTGTTGTTCAGAATGTAAAGCCAAGAATCAGAGCCATTGACGGAACCTAGGGTGAAAACCAGGAAGACTCAAGGACTATGGTAACATCAGTGCAACATTGGCCTAGGGTGAAAGTCAGTAAGACTCAGATAGTAAGGCAACATAGAGATGTCGTGGGGTAGAGAGTAAGAATGGTCGAGGCATTAAATCAAAACCATCACCATCAAAATGATCATGAGAATGGAGGGACTGTAGTGTAGAAGTGGTTAGCTTGCGAGCTATGCCTTAAGGAAAGGCATGCCTCTAAGGAAGTTGTTCCCAAGTTGAAGTTGGGGAGCCCACTAATTCCTATGTTCGAAGAGCCAGGGTGACCCTTTTTGGTGTGTGAATCTAGGGGGAAACACAACAACAGATGGGTTTTACAGTGTGAAGGCATGCATGACTAATGTGACTGTGTTGGATGACCAAGTGAAGCTGTAAAAAGATAGTATACGTAGGCGTAGGCGTAGGCTGAAACCAAGTTTGTGCCAGTTTTGCAGCATGTTATGGGACATGTTTTGTGTTTTATGGAGACACATGTTTATTGGAACACAAGCCAAATGATTAAGAGAACATATGACGAAGGGTGATAGCGAATTGGGACCATTTTAAGCCTTAAGAGAGAGGTAAGTTGAGGTCAAGTTGGTAAAGATTCAACAAGTCGATAGGAGTATGTATTAGACAGTTGGCAGGAAAGCAACAATTAGATGATGTGTTGGCTTTGGGGCTACTGTTACAAAGGCTGCTAGGTTGAGTGGAGGGACGTCGTCATGGACTCAATTGAGTTCATGTTTTGAAGAAAGAAATGTGGGAATGTTGAAACACTCGTAATGAGGGAATTCTGAATAGTGACAGTGGCATAGAGTCTTTGATCAAGTCCAAGAGCGGGTATAAGAAGATCGTCACCAAGTGGGTGGTTCTAAAGAAGTAGAGGAACAAATTTAGACTTAGGGTTTGGATGGAGAAAGGAGTTAGCGTAGGAGTCGCAATTGGAAAAGATCGCGAAGGGTACGTCGATGAGGGCATCAACAATTGAAGTGTAGTAGAATGTAACGTAGTATTTTTTTTGAGGCATATCAAATGCACGTTACAAGATAGGATGGTGCTGGTTGGTGGGCATGCTGATGCCTAGTTGTACGACAGTGACATTTTTGTAAAAAATTTCAGTATTTCCTAGAAATGGCCGAGACTTGGTATTTCACATATTGAAGGGTCAATGAACACAATGGTGCGATCTAATTTGGGAGATTCAGAGAATTGGTGAGTTGAGAGCCAAATATGTCTCCCAAGCAAAAATCATATATGTTCCTGGTAGAATGCTAAAATCTCAGAAGACTCTTTGTAGGGGGAGCATGTGGTGTCAGCTCTCCACCACCCCTTGGCGTAGGTGCGTTAAGTGAGCTATTACTAGTTTGGAGGACTAGTAGGGCAGACACATGAGGACCACGAGGGGAGTTATATGTCTCAATGAGTAGGAGTACTCATGGACATTACCGGGCTGGCCCAGTTGTGCGTCGAAGTGTGCTACTAGAGGTTTATGGGTACGATTCCCTTTCCTTGCTGGTATGCCGCTTGCATGGAATGTAGCCAAAAGCTTCGAGAGATGTCATGGTGTGCCATGGCCACGAGTCTGGAAACGAGATGGCATGGGAAGTCATTCGTGGGACTTGTTAATATACATGCATTGGATGGTGAACTATGCTTGAGAAGGATAGAGGTCCAGTGTGTGCTACTAGTCTGCCAACTAGTCTAGAAGGGCCTCCAACATGAGTAAAGGCATGGTTCCTCGAGGATTGGACCTTGGAAGTATGGGATTCCTTGGACCATGATGGGAGCTATGCAGATAGTATCGAATGGGGAATGACGAGAGGTGTTGGCACGTTAGCTTTGTGTTGGCTCTTGGTCACACATGCTACCTTGGCTTGCGAATGTCTGGGTGAGCATCGGTGTTGGGATTTTACTTGCCATAGTGAGAATCTATGGACAACGTGAATATTTTGGCTAAAGAGCCTTGATGCGTGGATTCACTCATGGATGCATGATAGTGTGACTCGGCGAGAGTTGTTTGAGAAACTGAATTATGCAGAGGCACACAGTCACGCAAAAAATGTGCCTATTGTTATTCGAATGGTTGGAAGGCTGACTTTGGCTCAGAGAAGTCAAGGTGTCGCATGGGCATTTTTGTTGTCAAAATGTTAGCCCGTGACAGGCACCACCCATGTTCTGGTGCATGTAGCGACAAACAACATCATTAGATCTAATGTCATTCAAATACACGTCTTTAACCTTAAGGAATTACGTTGTCTCAGGTACATGAGGGCATTCCTCACATAATCCATTTTTACATTCTTAAAAAACATTGAACAAAGTCCTAAGTTTGTCATTAAGAGAGAACCATTATCATCATTCAATTTATAGCACTTGAATTAAGTTATAATATTGATTTCATGAGTAGACATTTTATTGATAAATAAAACATACAAAATTCATTATAATTGAAATTAAATATAAAAAAAATTGGATAGTAAACATGATGCATGAATGCAACAATTAAAACACATAAACCTAACATTTACTATTCCATGATAAAACTACCCGACAATTAAAGTGCCACCTTAGGGTTTGTCAAGTTAATTTCAAACAGTCTATAAGACATTCTTTTCTTTATTATTTAAAACTTCAAATAACTCATATTTTCTCTTTAAAAAATAAAGTACAACTTATTTGGTCAAGAAGCAATCATCCACTTAGAGAGTTCCACCTTAGGGTCAGCCAAACCTATTATACATCACTCTTTCCTATCTTTGTAAGAAGTCAGCCTATATATTAATATGACCAAAAACCTTCCTTAGGGGGACGAAAACAAAGCTGCCTCGAGACCTTAATAATATTCAACGTTGTTGTACTAATAATGGAGAGCATAGGTCACATTGAGATGTCTAAATTAGTTACTAATAATCATGTGAATGTAATTAATTACAAAAATCATACAATTATAAAAGAGCATGTTTCTATAATTAAAGTGATCTAAATAATTACCCATTACATTCATCGAACTTTACTAAAATATTTTTTTAATAAAGTTGGTTATTTTAAAAGGCCTATAATAACTATTGTCTATATTATAGTGTGATATACCAAGTATTAACTAATTTAAGACTTAGTATTTTACATGCAATTGTTTTCACCAAAAAAATTCATATAAAGGACAATCCTAAGTAATCATGTTTCTAAAAGAGATGCATGATTAATTAAAACTGTGTGGGATTTCATGTATGGCATGTAATAGACTAATGCATGATCATGTTATCGACCAAACATCAATTAAAATTTATTTAAATAAATACATTAAATAAATAATAAATGATGAACTGAGTACTATTGGGTATTTCTAAATTTACAGCCCTTTAATAATATAAATTTAAAGTACAAAATGGGCTTCTGTTGTGTACAAGACTCTAAAATACTTCTCCTTCTCATAGGCTCATCTTCATAATTCTTAAGAATCCATTAGGCCCAGCAATTAATTAAAATATAATTTTCTAATTAATTTATTTAATTAAAACTAATTTTTAATTAACTAACCCTTTTTATTATCTTTTTAAATTAATTGAATTTAAATAATTCAAATAATTATTTAAACTTAAGATAAGATCTTAACCAACTAAAATCTATTTTACTTTTCTAATAAAAATGAAATAAGATAATTAATTTTTAAAGTTCAACTAATTTAAAAAATCAATTAAATAAAAGACTTTATCAAAAATCTAGGGTTTTGTTGGGCACCAACAATTTGAGCCGATTAGGGCTTGCCACAAGGAGTAAGCCCCCAAGGGGCTCGGCAAAGCTGCGCATGGCAGTTGGGATAGGGACAAGGCAAGGGGCGCGCTCAGCTAGCACAGGGGCGAGGGCACGGGTGTGCGCAACTAGTGTGAGGCATGGGCATTACAGCTTTGGTCCCTCTTTTCCTTCTTGTGACAAGAATTCTTACAACCAAATTACAAAAATTCATATGCCTCATATGGCATACACAAGATCTAAGAAAAATTAAAAATAATTCGTAACCCAACAGTACCATATATTTAATGATCCATCATTCAACCATACATTAAAAAAAATATAATCATCCATTCAATATACATATCAACAAACATATAAAAAATACAAGAAACTCACACAGCATTTAATGTAGACATATATGTAGACCGCTCTATAACCAATTTTTGGTATTAAAGAGAATAAAACTAGGGACGCAATGGAAGGTGGGGAAGACGGATTTTAAAAAATCATTAATACCAGCCAGGATCAATACATATATCTATACAAGGAAATAAATAATACCTCTTGGAGCCTATCAAGATTCCTTGATTCTTTTAGTATAATCAACGATCTTCCTATCCAAGTGAAGACTCACACCCTAACATTCCAAGTCGTTCCTCTAACACACAAGGACATGTATAGGCATGTAGGGTTCACAGGTTGATTCTTTAGGCTTTCCAGATGTTCTCGGCACATGAGATCTAGAGAGTTTGGAGAAGAGAGAAGGCTTGTAGAAAGTTATAGAATTTTTAGGCCTAAAAAATACTATCATTACTTTTCTGAAAGAGTCTGACAACAAAGATAACAACTTACTTAAAAGAATCGCTTCTCTTAGGTTTATAAAGATAAATAAAACAATTTTATTTTTCTTTAAATTTATTAATTCAAAACTGATCAGATATGATTTAATTTAGTTATTTATTTAAATCAAATTTAAAATTAATAATCAAATAAATTAATTAATTTGAAATTCAAAATTCAAATACCAGGGATGATGTGGCACCAAAGTGGCACCACTGTATATGTCTTTCTATTTTTTTCTCATTTGTTTGTTTAATAAATTTTAAGACAATATATTAATTCCCAAAAATAAATATGAGTTAATTCAAAATTAAACTTATATTAAGAACTATCAGTTTGAATAATTATCTTATAATAAGATAATAATTGACTCTCTCAAATGTTAATCCAAACATTGATTAATATTTATTTTAACTAATATAAAAAATTTCAAATAAAATCTAATTAGGCAAATAATTAATTAATTCATAATTATCACTTAGCCTAGGAAATTTAATTCATTTTCTATTTAGTCCTTTTCTCTACTAATCTTGCTTGTGACATCCTTGATAGTGTAGGACAGAGGCGACCCGGGGACCATGGACCCATAACACAAAGCTCCAATAAACTAGATTATTAATTAAGTTCTTTAATTCAATAATCTTATTTATTAATTCAATTATTACTCCACTATAAATATGAAAATGCACCCTAAGTATTATTGGAATTATATTTACAGAGTTTTATCTTATAGTGCATTGATGTAATCAATAAATGTAGTTTTGTCCTCCATTTATTGGTTCGCTAATTAGAGTTGGTCAAGAATTACTATTTTACCCTTCTAATTACCTCTTGTTTCTTAAGTACCATTAAATCACCAGTGAATAATTAATCTATAATCATATTATAGATTTGAGCTTAATAACAATTCAGTACTAGAATTAACCCTTAAGGGAACCAATATTCGATCCGTTAGGAAAGCATGGATTCCATTATTGTAAAATCATGTTCCCAACCATTCGTGATATTGAATTTCCAAAACAAAAGTCATTAACCTCATTATATCAAGAGACCTTCACTAATGAATCAAAAGATCCAATAAACATAAACAGGAGATCATGATTACTCAGGATTTTGACTGATCTACAAATGATCATATTTTAAGGTATGAATTAAATCTTTATGGCAAACGAAAGTTTATAGAGATAATTAATTCACATCGGTCCTGTCATATATAATCACTATTATATTCAACACCTTTACCAAGATGCCTATCCACATCTGAATCTAGATTACTTGCATCTCATATGCTTAGTAACCCGTAATAGCAACTATTCATTAAAGATTTCGTACTTTAATACATTACTGACTATTTTATTCATTATAAATGATCTTAATTCTCTTGTATGCATACAAGATCATATTCTCATAAATGAATATGGAATTTTCTTATATTTATATAAATTATTCAAAAAATAATTATAATATTCAAATATAATAAAATGTAATTTTATTTAAATAAAAAAATATCTTTTCACATCCTTTTAGGGCACAAACCCTAGCACATGGACCACCTCCAGATCAGTTGGTGAAGGTGGTCATCTTGGTTCTCCTCCCATAGCGGCGGTGGAGGGAGCATCGTTAGGGAGATTTCTTCTTGTAGTTACCATTGCTGCAACTCAAGCTTTCTTCAAGCTCTCAATGAAAGCACCAAAATGTTGACTAGCTTTTTCACTAATAAAGTCTTCTAAGCCTTTAGATTAGGAGCTGAACTACAACTCCATCTCAGAATCCATGGAATAGAGTTTGTTGACATTTTTGTTTTCCAACAACTAATTAAACGAAGCTTAAAGAAAAATAGAGATTGAGCCACGATTTTACGTTATTTAGGTTATAAATTAACCCTAGTCCACGAGTCACTTGTATTTAGGAGGTTTGAAGCTTGAAAATTTTGGAAAAACTTATACAGGATCTTGATTTATTTTCACGTAGATCTAATATTAAACAAATTATTATGAGATAACCTAGAACATGTTTCTAAAATTGAATTCAAAGATAAATAATGATAAGAACACTTACATTATACGCAATGAAATAATAGAGTATTTCCTTCAGTTTCTCCAACTCTTGTATCCTTTTTGTCGCAGAGTATTACCAAGAAACTGAACCGATCTTCAATTTTCTTCACAGTCTTCCAAAGTATCATTGGAATCACCTAGACTATCAGAAAACTAGTCTCTCTCATTTGAAATCTGACTTGTGTTTTCAACTCTCTCTTAACATTCCTTTTATAGACTCAATTAGGTCATTTATTTAATTAAAAAATCAATAAAATAATAGTCAATTAACAGCCCTAGGTCAAAATTATCATGGGCTTTAGGTCCGTGAAATTTCCCATTTGATTATAAGCCCATTGGACTTAAAATCAATGCCTATATTATTTTCTATTGATTTAATTAATTAAATAATTATTTAAATCCTTTATCAAATTAATTATTTATAATTTGAACATTGATTTAACCTTATTTATTAATTTAGATACCAATTTATCTTAATTAATTAATCTACCCTAATTTCTCTTTTATTCTCTAAATTACATAACTCCGTGAAACTATCCAAAATTGACCTGGTCAACTTTGATAATCTTAATGGATAATTAAATCAATTAATTGAGACTATCTAGATGATTTTATCCAAGGTACAGTGGGGACCATGGACCTATGAAATCAAGCTCCAATAAGTTATCATAAATCTAACAAATAAATTTACTAATTTATTAATTCCTCGTGACTCCACTAAAGACTCGGAATTGCACTTTTGAATTCATAGAACACTCAATAACAAATATAGATACGCTATTAATTATCCATTGTTACAACCATAATTGCCACTCAATCCTCTATAGATAGTCTACAATGAGATGGGACTAAAATATTGTTTTGCCCTTCATTGTATTTTATCCTTAAAAAACTTAGTTCCTTGTAAATGATATTTCAGTAAACTAATATTAATTATTGAAATGAGATCTCTATCATTTAGCACCTTGAACCAAACTAAAAGGAAACCATCATTTCACTTCTTCATCAGAAGCTATAGATGTTCATATCTATGATTAACACTCCCACTCAATTATACTACTGCGTTCCCAAGATGTAAGTATGGACAAGTCCGTTGGGTAAGCTGGTAACGAACAAGTCAAAGAACTCAAATAATACAATCAGTTAGAATAGTAACCACTCAGAATTGAGATTGAATTGACCGATGGTCAACTATATAATATGACTAGAATAGATAATAACGGTATGTTTACTTATTCTATCAACTGTCAATATCGGTCCAGTCCGATGTAACAAATACATCTTGATCTTATCTACTTTGCTAATGTTCTGGAAAGAACATAACACTGCAATGTGTAAGTAGATCATATCGTAGGCAGTGTAAATCTTGTGCAGTGACTAATCTTAGAGTAACTTATTTTGAACATATAATCATATTTATATTCCACTATGATTACGTCACTATAAATACAATTAGCTATATGCTCGAGATTTAATAGAAGATTATATTAAACAAATAATCATGAAAATAAAACATATGAGCAAAGTAATTGACCAAGGCAAAAAAATGATTTCTATTCTTTTATTGATAATAAATGAGATTATAAAAAAATTGAGTTTTAAATAGGGCATAAAACCCTAACAAACTCCCACTTTCACTAATTGAAACTAATGCCTTAATTTTACTAATCCCATTTCCTTGATATGCTTATCAAATGTAGCTTCTGGTAGTGTCTTTGTAAACGGATCTACAAGATTGTCTTCAGATGCAATCTTCATAACCTTCACATCTCCCCTGGCCACATATTCTCGAATAATGTGATACTTCCTTCTATATGCTTACTCCTCTTGTGATTGCGAGGTTCTTTCAAGTTGGCTATCGCTCCTATATTGTCACAAAACAACACAAGTGGTTTATCCATTTCTATAATAACACCAAGATCTAAATAGAACTTCTTTAGCCAGACTATTTCCTTAGCTGCTTCTAACACGGCTATGTACTCAACCTTCGTGGTGGAATCTGAGATTGCAGACTACTTTACGCTTCTCCATATCACAACTCCACCCCCAAGAGTAAACACCATTCAAGAAGTATACTTCCTATCATCGACATCAGCCTGAAAATCTGAATCAGTGTAGCCTACAGGGTTCAGAACATCACCCTTGTAGACTAACATATAATCTCTAGTCTGCCTTAAATGTTTAATTGCTATCCAATGTTCCAGTCCTGGATTTGACTGATACCTGCTCACTACTCCCACTGCATAGTAGATATCTGGTCTAATACACAACATGGCATACATTAGACTTCCAACTGCAGATGCGTTAGGAACTTTTCTCATTACATCTTCCTCTTCAGGAGTCTAGGGAGACTGCAGATGCATAAGACTGCTTCATGGCGGGAGGGTAAACGTCCTTTCTTGGAATTTTTCATTGAGAATCATTCAAGCATTTTATCTATGTAAGCTGCCTGAGATAGAGCTAAGAGTTTGTTCTTTCTATCCCTAATGATCTGGATACCTAGAACATAACTTGCTTCACCCAAATCCTTCATCTGGAATTGAGTGCTCAGCCAATTCTTCACATTTGAAAATTTCTTAACATTGTTTCCAATGAGTAAGATATCATCTACATAAAGAACCAGGAATACCACTATTTGATTAGCCTTCAGTTGGTAAACATAAGTCTCATCAATATTTTGTTCAAAGCCATAGGTTTTGATTATTTCATCATACCTAAGGTTCCAAAAACGAGAAGCTTGCCACTAATCAAGCTTTATAAGTCTCGATATTTCCATCAACTTCTCGTTTCTTCTTATAGATCCACATGCACCCAATGGCCCTAAAGTCACTAGGTGCTTCCACAAGATCCCAGACGAAATTTGAGTACATGGACTCCATTTCCTGTTTCATGGCTTCGAGCCATAGTTCCTTTTCAGGGCTAGTCATTGCATGTTTGAAAGACAACTTATCATCATCACTAGTGTCACCAACAACCATATTGGTTTCACCATCCAAACCATAGCAAACTGGGTTCCTATAAACCCTCCCACTACGACGAGGCTCCGTGATTGTTTGCTCAGAAACAGTGGTACTATCTTCATTTAAATAAACTTGGTCAGTTGGACATGACGAGTTGGAATTTCATCATCAACTCGCGTTGATGACGATGGAACATTGGTTGGATTCAATTCTTTAACCATCTCCTCTAAAACTACTTTGATGCGTGGTTTGAGGTTTTGGACATAGTCATTTTCCAGAAAAGTAGCATTCGTAGAAGTAAACACTTTCTTTTCTGAATGACTATAGAAAAGTCCACCCCGAGTACCTTTAGGATAGCCAACAAACATGCAAACTTCAATTCGCGGTTCTAGCTTTCCTTCCTTTTTCCTCAGGACGTGAGCGGGACACCCCCAGATTCTATAATGGCGTAAACTAGGTTCACGACCATTCCAGCGTTCTAAAGGTGTTCTGGGGATTGATTTAGACGGCACGACATTGTGAATGTCGTTCGCGGTTTCAATTGCACGTCCCCATAATGAAGTTGGTAGAGTTAAGTAACTAAGCATGCATCTAACCATTTCCAATAAAGTTCTGTTCTGGCGTTACGCTACACAATTTTGTTGCAAAGTACCTGGGGCAGTAAGTTGTGATAAAATCTCAAGTTCAGTTAAATGATCTTGGAACTGCATATCCAAATATTCTCCACCCCTATCAGATCGCAAGGTCTTTAACATTTTACCTAATTGGTTCTGAGCCATCGCAAGGAATTCCTGAAACTTTGCAAATGTTTCTGATTTCCTATGCATTAGGTAAAGACATGAGTATCTAGAGTAATCGTCAATGAAAGTAACGAAATACTCAAAACCATCCATGGCTTGTTAATTCAAAGGTCCACAAACATCTGAATGCACAACTCCAAGTGGTTCTTTGGCCTTATCACCCTTTGCAGAGAATGGACGCTTGGTCAGTTTGCCTTCTAGACAAGATTCACTGACAGGTAATTAACCTAAGGTGAGTTCCCTCAAAGGCCCGTCCTTTGTAAGTATTTAAATCCTATCATAGCCAATGTGACCTAGTCTCAAGTGCCATAAATACGTCATATTATCATTATGGGTCTTTTGACGTTTATTGGTCCTAGGTTTAGCTACTTTGAATAAATCATTGTTAAGAGCGAGGAATTTGTTAGGTTGCAGAATATAAAACCCATTTTCCAAACATGCAATACATAATTGTGATCCATTGAGGGAAATAGATATATTAAAACAAGTGAAAGTCATAAAAAATTGTTCTAATTGCAACATGGAAACTGAAATTAAATTATTACTAAAATCCGGAATAAAAGATATATCTTTTAAAATTATGTATTTATTTCTGAACTTCAGACGAGCTCTTCCTCTAGCTTGGACCACAACGAACGCTCTGTTCCCAACTATAAGCTTTAATCTACCTCCGTCCACTTCCTCCCACGATTCAAGGAGTTGTAAAGATTTGCAAACATGGTTGGCAGATCCGGATCAATAATCCAAACAAATTTATCATTCTCTAAAACACATTTTCTAAGATAAATGAACTATAATCATTACCTTTGTTTTTCGCTGCTAGAAACTTGGGGCAATCCTATTTCCAATGCCCCTTCTCTTTGCAGTGAAAACACTTACCTTTACCTTTCTCATTTTTCTTGTTCTTCCCCTTACGTGTATGTGTATTTGGTTATGCACTCATCTTTGCAGCCTTTGCAGGCTTGGGGTTGTTGTTTTTTCCACCTTTCCTCTTATTTCCATCTTTTGAAGACGAAGCTTGGTTAGCTTCAGCCTTAGCTGGATCAGCAGCAGTAGTAGTAGTTGTCTCCTTTTCTCCTCCCTTACTTGGTCCACCCATGACAGACTCAAAAGTCTAAAGCTCGTTCATGATCTGCGTCAGACCATAGTTTAGTTGATCACGAACGTGCGAACACGGTGCCATTCGAGCATTCACGGTGTCATCACGTATGTGCGGAGATGGTGCTATCCAAGCATTAGTGGTGCCATTATGACCATTGACGATGCCATCACGAACATGCGAACACGGTGCTCATTCTGGGGATTCCTCAATCATGGCGAACTTGGAGTTATCACCAATCAAATGAACTCTATGTTGATATTCTACTTCCAATTATGGAAGTTTTCTCTAGTGAGTTTCTCCATCGAAAGTTGAGAAAGGATGGGAGTGAACAAAGACACTACTTAAAACTACAAATTATCAATAAAATAGAAATCAATCACATTTGCTCAGTAAAACTCCTATTCACATAAAATTCAAGAAATAGCACAACATATATAAAAAAATATGTAAGTTATGAGAAAAAATACCAAAATAATCATATCTCTATTTCTTTAGGTTTTTAATTAATCTATGATATCCTTGTCCCGATTGGCGAGAGTAAAAAATACCACTAGTTAAATAAAGTTGTAAACATATTTAATAATGGACACCATTA
The DNA here is from genome assembly GCF_963169125.1 of Humulus lupulus. NCBI lineage: Eukaryota > Viridiplantae > Streptophyta > Magnoliopsida > Rosales > Cannabaceae > Humulus > Humulus lupulus. Next base: position 129,451,761 of record NC_084799.1, read on the forward strand.
TTAACAACCTACTATTCGATCAAATATGAAAACAAAATCTCTTATTTTCTGAGCTAGGAGTGAGTCTAGTAGAATTTGACCTATAATTTTCTATCTTTCAAAATCTAACATTGTCAAAATAACTAATGAACACCTTCCGTAGGAGGACGAATCAAAGCATCTCGAGGCCCCATTAAGTTATTGACGTCGTTACACCAACGGTGGAAATCGAATATAATTCTTAAAATAAGCTCATTATAAAATTAAAAAAATAGTATTTTTATTATTTATGTTTAGAAAATTAATGACTATGGTTCTTCAAAAAAAATTAGATTAGAATTTTTAAAACCAAAGTCCTATAATTTCCTATTAATTTTAAAATTTCACATTGAAACAAATTCAATTAATTTAGAATTAATTTGTTGTTAATCAATATTTAGGTTTAACTAATATAATGAACCTATAGAATTAAGTCCAACTCAGGTAAATAGGCCTTAACAATTGGGCTTGTATGGTGGAGGGTTGGGTCCAGTATGTTATTCCCACTACAAGGGCCCCCAAACTTCCATACAAGGTCCAAAAGATAGAAATTTAAACCTTCGTTTTATTAATTGTTATTAATTGATTAGGCCCACTATAGTCATGCAAAGAAAATGGGCATTCACAAGTGGAATCACCCACAAGAGAGGAATTTCAATTTTACATTTTCTAATGAGCTCAAATAAAACCTATCATTTTATGAATATTTTATTTGGAAAAAAATTCATATATCATGTGGGCCACTATTGCATCGAAGCCCAATTGCAAAATACCACATATAGTGCAACACAAGCATGTTATAATTGGATGGGCCTAATCATGTTACTATATGAGCAATTCTATGAATTTATGCAAAAAATACCACAATTTGTTTTATTTTCAAAAATACCACAATTAATTATCTAGAATTTATCAAAAAAATTGAATTAATTAAATTTTTACAAAAAATAAGTCAATTTAAATGAAATTTATCAACAATTAACAAAATTTAATTTAAATTTCATTTATGAACAATCAACTTGATTTGGGTTAATTTGAAAAATATTAATTTAATTTAAATAGGGTTTATCAACAATTAACCAAAGTTAATTTAAATCTCATTTATTAAAACTAATAAGAACAAAATTCAACTAAAAAATAAGATAGAATCTACAGTTGTCCTCCCCCACACTTAACATAAGCATTGTCATCAAGGCACAAATTAAATAAAAAACAACGAAAAATAAAAAGATAAGGCTAAAAAAAAACTATCGCAAATTCACTTTGTTTAACGTCGTTAGCTCATCTGAATGTTCATATGGTCATTACGTTGGATCATATTTACTTATTTGTGGTGAGCGATTGAATGAAGTGATAAATTGTTGATAATACATCGTCGTCTCTGCAACTAAATTTTATGAAAGTCCTGAAAACATAAATTACAATTAATAGACCAAGTTAGTAAAAATGAAAAAAATGAATAACAAATTTGTTGACCCACGATTTGGCCAACTGACACGGAGTCAGAATATGCTTGATATGAATGAATGCGTAGAAAAAACGTAATGACAAAAGTAAATAAGACACAGTATTTTATAGTGGTTCGGCCCCAAGATCTGGTAATGACCTACGTCCACTTAGACTGATATTGATCTAAGGATCAAAGGAGTGATCAAAGAACAAGGGTTCAATGAGTTTCACTTACCTCTGAAGAACAATACAATATTGCTAGGAGAATTACTATAGTCTCTAATGATTCAAAAGCCAAAAAGTCCCTTCCTTGAGCTATCTTTTGCTATTTATAGGCTCAAGGGGGATTACAAAATATTGTTACAGATATTCTCTCCTGAATAATCGGATATCCAGGAGATTGTGTGAGATAAATTCGGGATTCACAAAGATCTTCTCATAAATGTTGTTGTGTATGTGGAACTATCGACCAGACTGGTCGCAGGTAAGACTGGTATGCACTGCCTCTAATGTGTCTTCTGGTCGATACTCTAGCAGAACGTTTCCAGGTGTCAGCCACGTGTCCAGGGATCACTTGCCACGTCATCAATGCTAATTTTTTGGATAACAAAATTAAATAAAATAGTTCTCGGCAACGGCGCCAAAAATTTGATGTGTGTCGTATGCCGTATCAAATTTAATTATTGGTTTTATTGATTCCTTTTACCAGCTACTTAAGTATAGCGTTAAATAAGGGTCGAACCCACGAGGACTATTATTCTATTTATTATTCAAAAGAGAAAAAGTTAATAAAGACAGGGTTTTTAAAAATAAAAGTAAAAATAAAGTTAATTATTAAAATAGTTAAGAGGTCATTCTCCAGCACTAAATATTCATTCAATCATTTTAATAACAATATTGATCTATATTTTCAATTAAACTATTACCCCGATAACACTTAAGCAGTCAATTATCCCAGTTCCCCTATTATAATTAATCAAAGCTAAGCACTCTTAACTAATCTTTTTTACCAAACAATAAACTCATTAAGCATGTGATCTATTTAACCTAGGACAAGCATGACACTCTATGGAAACAGGTTAATCTAAGCAACAAATTCATTAAGCATGCAATTCATTTAACCTAGGTTCTATTTTTCATCACAATCAAGATACTCGTCACTATACCCTAATTGTAATTTATCACTCTACTTAGAATCCTAAACTATTAGGTGAATAGAAATCCTACGATGATAGTAGAATAATGAAAAACCCTAATTAGTTGGCCACCTAACAAGATCTCACAAGATTCATAGCATTCAATTAGAAAAATTCAAGCAATTTCATACAAGGGAATAGAAGATCAATGAAAATTATTAAAACCAGGAAATCATATTTAGGGCTTTAAAATCACCCTTAAAAATAAGCACAACAATAAATATGTAATGCCCTGGTTAACCAAGACCGTTACACTGTGTATTTCAAAAAAGTGCAAGACTTACTAATCAAGTCGTTTAAACAATAATGTGTTCCTAAAGTTAACTACCAAGTTATGATTGAAAGATTTTGATCATTAACGATTAATTTCAACAAAAAAAAACCATAATAGAAAATACATAACATGTAATAACAATCAATCATTCATAAGATAGTCATCCAGAATTTCAACAAATCTTAGGCATCAAACTAATAACAGAAAACATGTACGATCAAAATCATACTGTAACGCCCTGGCTGCCCCAGAACAGTTAGGGTGAACGGTGGACCGGAAATTTGACTCGCTACCCGAGTCCTTTGGTCAAAAACGTGCTCTAAGTGTAACTAACAGGTTAAGGCGTAAACCAATAAAAAGGAAATGGAGATTTTCATTACAAACTGCTCTGCAGAGCTAAACAAAACGTTTACAAGTTGTTCCTAGTACAAAATGGTCACTGCTGTTTCAAATTTACAATCCCGCCGACCTAAGCGGCAAAAATAGGGTAAACCCCCTAGTTCCTCTAAGAACTCCTTGGCCGTGGTGGTCAAGCGGCCGCATATGTACACATCACCACATCAGCTCTCCACTCAAGGCTAGGTGAGCTTTTCTTTCCCTTTACCTGCACCACATAGCACCCATGAGCCAAAGCCCAGCAAGAAAACATAACACTTTGCATAAGCATTATCAAATGATTATCATTATAATCACACTGAGCATAAAGCTTTCAAACAAATGAGTGAACATCACATGAGGTCCTGATAAACCATACTGAGTGACTGACAAGCAAGTCACTAATTCAAATGGAAGGGTGACTGCTAGGTAAGCCACTAGCCCTCAACAGGTTCTGGTAAACCATACTGAGTGACTGTCAAGCATGTCACTGTTTCAAGTGGGAGAGTGGCTGCTAGATAAGCCATTAGCCTCCAAACGCTTATTTCATTCATCGACCCTCGGGGTCGGTCTGGCATTAATGCTCTTTGAGCCATTCAATGCTGATAGTTGATTAGATCTAATCTTTGTTGGCTTGCGTTACACGCTAAGGTCGTCCTGACTAATGAGTCAGCACAATGTGACCAGTGCCCAATACCACCGCCGAACCTGACTAATAAGTCACAGCTTCACAGTTGATACCAGCACCTTTGCCAAATCTGACTAATGAGTTAGTACCATGCATAAGTGAGCAACATATGCTAAACATTCTGTATTCTATCCAAGTCCATATTTACACAACCAACATGCCTCATGAATATCCATGCATGTCATACTTGGGGTGCAATTTTCTTACCTCTGGTTCGAGCTAGAATGATTAAAAGAACGACCCCTGAGAACGATCAACCTTTAAACTCCTTAGCAGTTACCTAATCATAACCAATTAGAAACCATTAATAAAATAAATCAATGAATGGTTCACAATCTAAACCACACTCTCGGGATCAATCCCCCACTCTTGGGACTCTCAAACTACTCAAAAGGGGCAAAGGAACCAACCCTCGAACCTTAAAAACCATCCCGAACCCTAAAATCAACACCTCCTGAAATTGGCTTAGCGCCTAGGCGCCACCCACCAACACTGGGGCACTGTCCCAAAAACAGAGAGGGCTGCTCTCTGCTCTGAATAGCACTGGGGTGCTAGGGCTGGCACTGGGGCGCTAGCTTCAGACCAACAGCTGCACTGAAACTCCCTCCTTGCGATTCCTCTTGAAACCAACCTTCCAAACACAACCCAAACCTTACCAAAACATCCAATTCAACCCCTAAACCTCACCTACATCACCTCCTCACCAAAACCCAATCAACCATACACAAAAACTCCCCTTGATTCCAACCTTCCACATCCAAATCTAGAGCTGAAAACTATAAAAGAAAAACAGAGTACACCTGAAATCCAAAGACAATTCCTTACCTCCAACTGGTTTTGAATCCTCTTTAGATGATGAACTAAGTCCACAACCTCCAAGCTTTGATTTCCTAGCTTGCTACCTTAACTTGGGACCAAAAACCTCAAGGAATGGTAGAGAGGAAATGATGTACGGGAAGGTGAAGAAGCTGCTCTGTTTTTGTTCTATATCCTTCTACAACCACTTGAAACATATATAACCCAAGAAAAATGACCTTAATACCCCTAGGTCATCAAAAGCTACTAATGTCTCCCCAAGGGTAAAATCGTCATTTTTCACCTATTTCGTTAATCATAATTAACGCTCTACAATTCCCGCTATGCTCAAAATTCCCAAACACCAATAATTCATATCCCGTTACCCTTTTTACTCCCGGCAACGTTCTAATTATTAAAACATCCCGAGACTCACCCCGAGCCTCGAACTTAATCCCGTTATGACTAAACCGCTAATTTAATACTCAAAGATCGTCTCATGCCGAATAGCTCGAACAAATCCACATTATAATGTGGCCTTAACAATATATCACCAACATGCATCCAAATAAACAATTTACCCTCAACGGGCCAAATTACCATCACACCCCTGTAATTAAAAATATGGACTCACATGCATGCATTTCACATCATATCATAATATAATCACCATATACATGCATTTTATCAATTAATAACACAATTAAGCAAGTATGGCCCTCCCGGCCTACTATTCACGCCGTTAAACACATCGGAGAATTCAGGGCATTACACATACCTTAATCAATATACAAATGTACAGAGCCGGCGCCCTTAGGCTGAGCCCTCTGTTTACTCAACTGACCACGGCTCGCTTAGGCCGAGTCTGTTGTTTATTTAGCTGACCGTGGCTCACAATGGCTGAACCGCATACTGTGCACAAGTCATCGGCCTCGGCTCTCGTAGGCCGTTCAATCTCATAAACCATATTGATCATTCAGTCATACAGTACACATATTCAAATATTGGGAATCTCAGTCCCATTCACAATCTCAAGGATGCAGTTTTCTTACCTCGAATTCCGAGCAGAGAATACAAAACGGTCCTGAGCCTTAGCAATAAACCTAGTCACAGTGGCCACTGGGTAATCATCAATTTCTAATCCATTTAAATATTTAGGGAACATTAGCTAGCCACCAAGACCTTGATTTCTACTAAACCAAGTAGTAGAAATCATCCCGAGCGCTTAGGTTCGAACCCCCGAGCCCTTCTAATTCTACAACCAACCTAGGCCAAAATCCCCAAGGTGGGCCGCGACCTGGTCCTAAGGGTCGCGGTGCGCCCCCAAATCAAAGACTCAACCCCTAAGCCTCAGGGGGAGGCGATCCATGACTTGCCCCCCTAGGACCACAGTGCGCCTTCAAGACAGGGAGCACACCCAGGGCCTTCTGGGCATGCCGGTCGCATCACCCATAAGCTGGGTCGCGGCGCACCCTTACGAACCCAGAATTTCTAGGTTCTCTCCTCATCCCTCCCAGCCAAAACCTCAAAAATTCAACCTAATTATACTCCCCACTTCCAGCCAAATTACAAGAGAGAGTCCAAGACCCTTAACCATATATTTTAAGCGATAAACACCCAAAATCCTTATAAATTTATCATCTCTAAGCTCCAATTAATTTCTACTCTAGAACCCAGACTAATTGATCAAATGACCTGAATTCCTAACTGAAACTAGACAAAATTCTTACCTCAATGGCAGCTAAACTTCCCAGCCTTCCAAACCCTGAGTTTAAGTTCCCAATCTTCCCAATTTAATTCCTTAGCCTTAACCTTCAGTTCAACAAGTTTTCTTCAAGAGCAAGAGAGAGAGATGGGGAGAATCATATAGAAGAAAAGGGAGAGAGAGTGTTTTAGGCTTCCTTTTATGTCTAGTGGGTTCTTGTTCTTCTAGGACCTTAGGTGATGACATCCTCAACAAATACAATGACTAAAATGCCCTAGCCATTTAGTTGCTCTAAGGGTAAAGTAGTCATTTCTCCCCAGTTCCCGCTAATTCCTTAAGTATTCCTAATATTTATCAATTAACCCTGTCATGTCCAATTAATTACCAAATACTTATTTAATATATAATAACTTCCAAAAAAATTCTCTAAATTCCCAAAATACCCCTAGGCTCCCCCGAGCCAGGTATTAAACCCCGCTGTGACTATTTCGCTAGTCCGCTCACTAGGACCGTCTCGAGCCATATGCTGCAAATATATCCACATAATAATGTGGTCTCAATCATAAATCACATGTATGCCCTCAACAGGAAAAAATTACAAATATGCCCTTATAAGCTATAAAGGCCCACATGCATATCTAATACTCATAAACATGCATATAATATATCCATATAAGCATATTAATCATGCATGGCACGTAGTCACGCATTTAACCAATTAAACATACACATAAACCAATCATGCCCTCCCGACACACTAATCATGGCAATAAACCTTATTAGTGATTTTTGGGTCGTTACAACTATCCCCTCCTACTTAGAATTTCATCCCTCGGAATTTACCTGAATAACTCGGGATACTGATCCCGCATCGCTGACTCAAGCTCCCAGGTCGCTTCCTCAACCTTGTTATTCCTCCATAACACTTTGACTAGAGGAATCGTCATGTTTCGTAGAACCTTGTCTTTTCTGTCTAAGACCTAAACTGGTCGCTCCTCATATGAAAAATCTGTCTGCAACTCCAAATCATCATACTTCAATACATGAGTTGTATCTGAGATGTACTTCTGAAGCATAGAAATGTGGAATACGTCGTGAACTCCCGATAAGGACGGTGGCAGTGCCAACCTGTAGGCCACTAGTCCGATCCTCTCCAGGATCTCAAAAGGTCCTATGAATCTAGAGCTCAACTTGCCCTTTTTCCCAAACCTTCTCACCCCTCGTAGTGGTGAGACTCGCAAAAACACGTGGTCCCCTACCTGGAACTCCACATCCCTATGCTTAGGATCAGCGTAGCTTTTCTGTCTGCTCTGCGAAGCGAGCATTTGAGCTCGGATCTTCTCGATAGCCTCTTTAGTTTTTTGAACCATCTCTGGTCCCAAATACTTCCTCTCACCAATCTCATCCCAATGAATGGGCGACCTACACCTCCTCCCATATAACATCTCGTATAGAGCTACTCCAATCGTTGATTGATAACTTTTGTTGTATGAAAACTTAATCAACAGGAGATACGTACTCCAAGACCCCTCAAATTCTATCACACACACCCTGAGCATGTCTTCCAATATCTGAATTATTCTCTCAGACTGTCCATCAATCTGAGGATAAAAGGCCATACCGAACTTCAGCTGAGTCCCAATAGCCTTCTGCAAACCACCCCAAAACTTGGAGGTGAATATGGGATCCCAATCCGATACTATACACTTGGGAACCCCATGGAGACGTACAATCTCCCTCACGTACAGTTCTGCTTACTGATCCACAGTATAGGTCGTCTTCACTGGTAAAAAGTGAGCTGACTTGGTGTATCTGTCTACTATCACCCATACCGAGTCATGTAGCCTCACTGTCCTGGGTAAACCTCCCACAAAATCCATAGCAATATCCTCCCATATCCATTCGGGGATATCTAAAGGTTGTAGCAACCCCGCTGGTCACCGATGCTCAGCCTTCACTTGCTGATAGGTCAAACACTTGGCCACGTACTCCACTACATCCTTCTTCATCCCAGGCCACCAATATAACGTCTATAGATCCTGATACATCTTCGTGGTTCCTAGATAGAGTGAGTATGGTGTAGTATGGGATTCATCAAGTATCTCTCATCTAATACCCACATCTTTCGGGACACAGATCTTACCCTTATACCATAGCAACCGAGTCTCTGAAATGGAATAGTCCTTACCCATTCCGGCTAGGACATTCATTCTAACCTCTTGCAACTATGTATCATCCATCTGACCCTTTCTTACCTTCTACAAAAGGGTTGACTATAAAGTGATATTGGCCAACCGGCCTACAACTAAATTTATCCTCACTTTGGACATCTCCTCTACCAACTCTCTCGATATATGTGCAGAGCTAAACAGCTGTCCCGGGCCCCTCCGGCTCAACGCATCTGCCACTACATTGGCTTTCCCTAGGTGGTAAAGGATGTCACAATCATAGTCCTTCACCAACTCCAGCCAATGCCTCTGCCTCATATTCAGGTCCTTCTGGATGAAGAAATACTTTAAGCTCTTATTATCAATGTATATCTCGCACTTTTCTCAATACAAGTAATTTCGCGAAACATTCAATGTGATTACCACCGCAACTAACTCTAGATCGTATGTAGGGTACCGCTGCTCATACTCCTTCAGCTATTATGTCACATTAGCAATAACCTTCTCATTCTACATCAACACGCATCCCAATCCCAACCTCGATGCATCACAGTATACTACAAACTTCCCTCCCTCCGAAGGAAGGCTCAACACCAGGGCAGTAATCAACCGTTGCTTCAATTCCTAGAAGTTATTCTCACATTTGTTTGACCGGATGAACTTTAAATTCTTTCATGTCAATTCTGACATGGGTGCAGCAATCTTTGAGAACCCTTCCACGAACTGCTTGTAATATCCCGCTAATCCAAGGAAGCTCCTAACCTCTGAAGCATTCCTTGGCCTCGGCCAGTCTCTCACTACCTCTACCTTAGTTGGATCCACTTTAATCCCATCTTCACCAACAATGTGTCCAAGTAATGTCACTTTTGGTAACTAGAACTCGCACTTCTTAAACTTGGCATACAATCGATGCTCTCTCAATCTCTGCAATACCTGTCAGAGATGCTGCTCATGCTTTGCCTCTAAACTAGAGTAGACCAAGATGTCATCCATGAAGACAATCACAAACTGATCCAAGAAGTCCTTGAATACCCTGTTCATCAAGTCCATGAATGTTGTCGGGGCATTGGTCAAACCAAATGACATGACCAGGAACTCATAATGCCCATACCTCGTTTGAAAGGCTATCTTCGGTATATACTCATCCTTGATCCTCAGCTTGTGATAACCAGATCGAAGATCAATCTTCGAGAACACCATTTTTCCCTACAACTCATCAAACAAGACATCAATCCTTGGTAAGGGGTACTTGTTCTTGATGGTCAACTTATTCAACTCCCTGTAGTCTATGCACATTCTTAGAGTCCCGTCTTTCTTCTTCGCAAACAAAACTGGAGCACCCCGTGGCGAGAAGCTAGGCCTAATAAACCCCAAATCAAGAAGCTCTTGTAACTGTATCTTCAATTCTTTCAGTTTCGCCGGAGCCATCCTATATGGTGCCCTCAACACTGGCTCTTTCCCCGGTGCTAACTCAATGAAGAACTGAATCTCCCGGTGTGGCGGCAGTCCTGGTAAATCCTCAAGAAACACATCTAAGAACTCGCATACCAATCTGGTCTCTCCTGGCCCTGTTGGCATAACCCTGGTGGTATCCACCACACTAGCTAGGAAACCTATACAACCTCCCTGCATTAGGTCCCTAGCTCTCAATCCTGATATCATGGATATGCGGGGTCAATGCACAACACCCATGAAAACAAAGGGATCCTCTTCCTCAGGCTCAGAAGTCACCATCTTCTTCCAACAATCAATGGTATCCCCATATCTAGCTAGCCAATCCATTCCTGGAATCATATCGAAGTCATCCATGCTCAACTCGATCAAGTCCACTGATAGTTCCCTACTATCTATCATCATAGGCAGTGCTTTAATCCATCTCCTAGAAACTACAAATTCCCATGTAGGCAGTATAGTCCCAAACCCCATAGTATAATACTCACTAGGCCTACACAATCTATCAATCACTTTACTAGAAACAAACGAATGTGTAGCACCAAAGTCAACCATTACAGTATAAGAGGAGCTAGCGCTAGAAAGCTGACCTATCACCACCGAGGGACTAGCCTCGGCCTCTGCTTGTGTCAAGGTGAACACTCAAGCTGGAGTCAAGCTGCCCACCTTCCCTGGTTCCTCCTTCTTCGCTGTTGGGCAGTCCTTCTTGAGGTGTCCCACCACCCCGCATAACTAGCAAGCTTTTGCCTAACATTCATCGAGATGGCACTTCCTGCATCTCGTGTACTCTGATAACTTCTCCATGTCTCACAGCCTCCCTAGTGGCCACCCTGAACACCCCGACCCCTCCTATCAGGACCAGGAGTGGTTGAAGTGTCAGGCTTCTTCCTCTTTAGATCCCTGTGGATGGAGGCACTGCCCTCCGAACATCCCGTCTCACAATGTTCTCCCTCTATATCTTATTTTCTGCCTCTTCTGCGGTAAGAGCCATCTCAATAACCTGAGCATAAGTCGTCTGCCTAGGTACTGATGTAATCCTCACATCCTAGGCTATCATGGCATTAAGCCCCAGGATGAACCTGTCCTATCTGGTCACATCTGTAGGCACCAAGTCTGATACAAACTTCGGCAGCCTATCAAACTTCAGGGCATGCTCGGTAACTGTCATGCTGCCCTGTATCAGCCCTGTGAATTCATTCAACTTTGTTGCCCTAGTGGCAACATTATAATACTTATGGTAGAACAGATCTTCGAACCCATCCCAACTCAAAGTAGAAATATCCATGGTCTTTGATGCCACCTCCCACCAAATACGGGCATCCTCTCTAAGCATATATGTAACGACCCAAATTTCCTAATAAGGCTTAGGGCCTTGATTAGGGGGCCAGAATGGAAAATCTTGGAGTTAAATGATTATATGATATTTGTGTGCATTATTATGCAAATATGTGAACAATATTATAATGTGACTTGATATGCATGTTTAAGTGTATTAATTCTGTATGTGAGCCCATTTTTGATTAATTGGGCAAGTTTCATATTTTGGCCCATTTGGGTATATTTGGCATATATGTGGTATGTGTGTGGTGCTTCATTATTATTTGGTTAGGCTTGGGTTACACAACACGAGACGATCCTAGGAGGCAAGCTAGTGCGAAAGTCACAATGGGATTCATACTTGACTCGGAATGATTCAAGGGGTATTTAGCACATTACCTAGATATTGGGTAATGGGAATAAATATTTGATGATAAATTGAGAGTTAGTGAGATCAGGAGAGAATTCTGGGAATTTTGACTATTTTACCCCAAGCAGCGTTTTTGGGACCCCGGGCATTAGGATTTGCTAGAGGTTACTTATGCTTGAAGTAACCTGTTAGAAACATAAAAAGAACATTCAGTGCGTTCTCTCTCCCTCCCTCTCATTCCCTTTTTGACACCCGATCACATTTTCGAAGGAAACTTGAGTTTTAGGACTCAAATTCAAGCAAGGATCGAGGCATAACGATTCTAGGGAAGATTATAAGCTTATTAGCCCAAGGATTTAGTTGGGAAACGACTCAATCAGAGGTAATCCAAGTTTTGAGTTTTTGAGTTTTTAAGCTTGAATTGGATTTTATATTTTGATGAGATTTTGGATGATTTGAAGCTTGGATTTTAATGGTTTTGGTTAATTAGGATGTTTGGGAACTTTGATTTCAGGATTTGGAGATGTTTGGATAGGTTTTTGGAAGGATTTTAAATGAATAAAATGAAGGTTTTTGGCTGGTTCGTGGTTGGGTTACGGCCCTGTTCTAGGGCACCACGGCCCAGGCTTGATGAAGAGGATGAGGTTGGATGATGGGTAGGTTGGACCGCGGCGCAAGGTTGGTGCACCGTGTGGCGTGCTGCCCCTTTGACGCACCCACATGTGGCCATTATGTAAGTGAGCATGCCTTGGTTCTTGACCATTAGTCAAGTCTTGCACCAAACAACCTCATGGGATAGGGTAGTGGTATTTTTGTTATTATGCATATGTCTTCAAGACAAAAATCATATATGTTACTGGGAAGACCTTGTATCCCTAGAAGGCTCCTTAGGGAGAGGTGACCTGGTGACTTAAGGAAGCACCATGGCCATCATCAGATAGGGGCCGAAGTTGTGTACTCCCTTGCCCTATCAAGGCTATATATTAATAAAACGATGTTTATCCATACTTGCCCTTGTATGCTCCTTTGTTGCCTATGTGTTACTTGTTTGTTATCTTCGTTGGGCCATTGCGTGCCACTTGCCTTGTTGTGTGCATTGTGTTGTGTGGACGTTCCCAGAAATGACTTGCTTTGTGCTTGCTCATACTTCGTTATTGCATGTTGCATGTCCGAGATGTGTATGTGGCTAACCACTGAGTTTGTTTGTCTGTAGGTGTGTGTTGTATGCTGACTTGCTAGCTTGAAGTGTCTGTAAGTGCCGCACGTTTTGTCTACTTGGAGTACCCAAATAGCCGACTCGTGACACGCCGCAGTGCAAGGCGCAGGCAGAGAGGTGGTCTGGCTTTTGTCTGGAGGCGGGCCATGGCTCAGGGTTTGGGGGCCACGACGCTTAAGGGCAGTTTTGGTCAAATTTGGTTTTTAGTCATGGGAACTTAACTCTAAGGGCCTGGGATCGATCCTACTACCCAGTTGAGTAGGATTCGATGTCCCGAAGGCTTGGGTTGGGTCTGGAAGTATTTATTTACTCATTTTTTATGAGGTTTTATATTAAGGTTGTGACTAGGTTATTGCTAGGGGCTTGGAAATAGGATCATGCTTGTGGCTCATTTATTAGTAACCTATACTTGGACCAGAGGTAAGAAAACTAGACCCAGTATGGACCGTCAGCAGAGGGATGCCATGGCAGCCCTTGAAGCAGCCATCCAGCTGGCTAGGAATCAGGCTGCGCCAGCCTCCCAGCCAGAACAGCCACCAAACGGGCCACCTAAAAGGGGCCCCAATCCTAGTCCTCCGCTCCAGCCAATAAGCCCTCAAAGGTCGGAACAACCACCTATGCCTCAAGATGATGTCCCACCTAGGGACCCTGAGACGCAGCCTCCATCTCAGGCTGGTCAAGGCAATCCCCCGCGCCCGAGGCAGAATAGGGCCGAGCAGCAGTCTCATAGCCCTAGACGCCCAGGGGGTGAAGAGCCGCATCCACCGAGCAGGGGGCAGCGTCCTTCTACCAATAGGAGGAACTCAGAGAAAGGCTCTGCGGTTAAGGGCCCCCCATGGCATGACAATGCCCGGGGACCCACTGACCAACGCAAGCCTCCCCCTAACGCTCGTGAAATGCTAGCTCAAGGAGGCAATAGAGGGAATAATTGATCGCACCATAGCTAGCCATGGTTCAGAGATGGCCACGGCTACAATGAAGCTGACTCAGGCAGAGGAAATGTTGGCCAGAAGAACGAAGAGAGAGGTGGAGGCAGGAGCCCCCCACCTAGAGAAGACCGACCAGCAGGTCATAACGCTGGGGGGTAGCCTAGGCAGAATAACGTCTTTAGTCAACTCGGAGCCAGTGATCAGCGATGAAGAGGCGATGATTGGAGGGATGTACTCAACGACCGCCGAGAAAGGCACGATGAGTACATTCCCCTGGCACCAGAGGCCCCAGCAATCCCAGACGTTGTTCAAGCTCAAATCGATGCCCTGAACCAGGCTGTGTAGCAGCTGGTCGGGGGTCGAACATCACACATTGCGTACGATCGGAAGAGAGGCACCCCTTTCGTACAGAGGATTGCTGTGGCAGAAACCCCCAGTAAGTTCAAGATGCCGACACTGCCAAATTTCGACAGGTATGGAGACCCAGTATCTCATGTCAACAAGTTTGAGATACAAATGGACATTCAGAAAGACTCTGAAGATGCTCGCTGCAGGATCTTCCCAGCGAACTTTCTGATGCTGCCCAGGAGTGGTTCTTTAAGTTCCCTCCTGCAAGTATAGTATCCTGGGAGATCTTCGTGGAGGAGTTTTACGGACAGTTCTATGCGGGTTGTGTGCACCCCACCGAGGCGAACCAACTGGTCGAGATACGCCAGAAAGAGGGAGAGCCCTTGAAGGAATACGTTCAGCGCTTCATGCGAGCTGCAGCTTGAGCCAAAACTGTGGGCGATGAAGGCAAGATGATGGCCCTAACTGTTGGGGTTAGAAGCCATTCTCCCCTCTGGAGTAGCCTCAGAAAGCATGGGGTTAAAATTACCCAGGAGTTTTAGATCGAGCTGATCGGTACATCAAGCTCGAGGACGTGATTGCCAATGAAGGGAAATCACCAGCAAAAGACAAGGGGCCCAAGGAAGAACCCGCCAAAGCCTTTGACGGGTCGAAGCCCAATGGCAACGGCAAGGGCAATGGGAATGGCAATGGTAAGAATGGTGGAAACCGGGCAAGAAACAAACCCTCGACCTCCGAGAGTAAGCGCCCCAAAGGTAATCGGTATGAACCGAGATTCACCAATTACAATGCCCTTGTTGAAAGCTGAGCCGAGGTTTACCAGGCGACTAGCTTGAGCGTGCCCTACAAACGACCCGCGCCAATAAGAAAAGATATCTCCAAGAGAGATTCAACAAAGTTCTGTCATTTTAATAACGACTACGGGCATGACACTAATGAGTGTAACTAGCTGAAGGACAAAATTGAGCTCCTAATAAGACAGGGACATTTAAGAAGATATGTACGAGTCGCAGAGGGTTCTCAGTGAGAGGCTCAAGGTGGCAACGAGTCGGTGCCTGCACACCAACGCTCACCACCTTTACAGCCAGCTCCCGTGGCAGGTACCCTATGTTAGAGAATATATGTTATTGCTCAATGGAAAAGTGGAAAAACCAAAATACAACTCTATGCAAAAATACAATAGACAAGGTAATTGATTAAATAAATATTACAACTCAATTGCTCAAAATACAAGTAAATAGAAAGAGGTAGAAGAAGAAGATTACAAACTCAATACTATAATAATACAAGTAAATAAGAAGAACAAGAGGAACAAAAGAATGAAAACACAAGCAAACTCTTACATAACCAAAGTGTTGAGTAGTGGGGATCACCAACTTGAACAAGGTTCAAGACCTTTGTCCAAAAGCTTATTTCCTCCTATTCTCTAAGCACTAAGAGATCTCTCTAGGAAATAGCTCTCTGGAATTATCAAGCCTTTTGGTATATTGTCCAGTCAAGTGCTTTATGGATGGAAAATGGTGTGTCTTACAAGTGAGCATTAGGCTCCTATTGATAGAGTTTGAGATACCCTTTGGATTTCAAATTCCACCAACCCCCATGGCTGTTACCAATGTTTAATTGGATTAATATGGAATTAAAATTGAGATTTGGGAGTTATTTGGGTTTTTAGAACCGTTCAACACATTTGGAAAAAACTGAAAATTTGGCCTGAAATGCACCTGTGGTCGTGACCAGGGACAGGGACATCAGTGGCCGCAGCCACAGCCCATTTTCAGCACTTGAAAATGTGTTGTTTTTCCAAACGGTTCCAAACCCTCCCAAATGATTTTGTAACTCCCAAAACACATTATTGGGGTTAAAAACATGTCTCCAACAGCCATATTTCATCATGGCTTTATGAAATCCAATCTCAAATATGTAACATATAATATACACATTATTGGGTAATATTTGGGAGTTACAAATTTGTAACTGATTTTGTAACTCCAAAATATGTCACATTTGGGCACACACATGTGTCTAATTTTGTGACTCTCAATAATATGTTACAAGGTGTGACAAA
This sequence comes from Humulus lupulus, assembly GCF_963169125.1. Classification (NCBI taxonomy): domain Eukaryota; kingdom Viridiplantae; phylum Streptophyta; class Magnoliopsida; order Rosales; family Cannabaceae; genus Humulus; species Humulus lupulus. The sequence goes on from NC_084799.1 coordinate 129,468,126, forward strand.
TCACATTTTGTCACATTATTTAATCTAATATTATATTATATGAAATAATATAACATTCCCCCACTAGATTAAATAATCACTTTTTGTAACACATATTTAATCAATCAAACATTATATTAAAATATAATATTCCCCCACTTGATTAAATAATCACTCTCTATAAAAACCTTTGCATTGGTGCATAAAGTAAAATGTCTTTCGACTTGAATTTTACCTTAGTGTAATTATCACAAAGTTTGTTGAAATTTTGGTTGCCGAAGCATTGAACCACTATCCCTTGATAACAAACCGGTGATAACACACACACCTTTGCTATGTTCACTTAAGACCTCAATGTCTCACTTTTGCACTGTTAATGGCCATGTGCACATTCCATTCATAGACTTTTCTTGAGAATGACTCCCAATTCTCATGAGGGGCGGCACCACCCCTAGGTATATATAGGTAGAACTCTTACACTATTTTGTTACCCTAAAATACTTGTCTTCTCAAGACTAAGTTCTTTTAAAAAACCTTTCGGTTTTAACCCTCATTTTGGTAACACACTAGTACTCTTTTCTTAGATGGGACAAAATTTGAGTACTACTATCTATTCACTTAATTGACTTGTTATTACCTATTGAACCTAATACTAGTTTGGTTACTAGTATTAAGATGGGTTACCATCAACCGTGAATCTCTTTAGGGAGTCTAAGTCCCACCCCTTGAGATGTAGAAATGATTCCATTTGAATCATTTCTTTTCTCATGTATGCATACTTAGACACTCTCATTATTTTATTCAAACTTTGTTGCTAGCCATAGTTTGATTAAAATAGTTACCCCTTTAAAATAGTGATTTTGACCATAGTCAACACCCCCACTATTTTATAGTTTAATATCCAAGATAAACATTTGAATATTAATTCTAGAAATCTCTTTGTTTCTAAAATTCTCCTTTATGTTTTAAATTGATTCTTTCTTGAATAAAAAATATTACAAACAGTAACTTTACACACCAAGCATGTCTAGATTTATCCTTTCTATACATATATAGCCAATGTGATTTAGAATGTGGAATTCCAAATCACCTATTTGATAGAATGACCAAATTAATCAATTAATTAACAATAAATTGATTAACTTTGGAGCATCACCCCCACATTTCTCACATAGTGACAATAAAATATCACTTTTAAAATAGAAATATCTTCATTTCTAATAAGTCATTTATCCTCCAAGATAAATCTAGACCTATGATTCTCAAAGTTCATCATGAGTCCTTAAGCTTCATGATAAACACTCAATAGATCAAGATAAAAAACCTCAATGCTTATCTTGATTCATTTACTTGCTAAAGCAAGGCACACTTATTTGAAAGTACCTTTCACTTGGTAGCTTTCTTTTATATATTTCACAAAATTAAATGTGAACACAAATGTAATGTGAGAATTTCTCGAACAAATAATCACAAATTTTCATTTTTTAGTTGTCTAAATAATCTTAAAATAACTTAAACAACTTTTGTGTATTTCTTAAGATTCTCTTTGAGATTCTTTTGAAAACATCAATTTGACATCCATTAATTTTCTCATCAAAATCAAAATGAAAATGTCAATTTTTTTTTAAACCCATTAAATCAAAGAAAATAAACCCTCATTGATTTATTTAAACACTGTGATTTCTTATGTTTTGTTTAAAATTATCTCCTCATTGAGATTAATTTAAACATATCACCATCTTTAACCAAAATGAATAAAGTTCTCTTTTATTCACCATTGGTGTAAAGATTCAAAATTGCTTGTCCAATTTTGTAATGTCTCCTCATTGAGATATTCAATATTTAAGAATTATTGTCACTAAATAATTCTCAAATATTTTCTCTTTTGACCATTCTTTAGACTATGAGTTTATTGAGTCAATATGTCATCCCACAATTTTTTAATCCACTTTGATCCATTTTTCTTTCAATGGCAAGACACAACCATTAAAAGATGTAACCCTCTTAGTTTCATATTTTCTTATCTCATAAAGTGAGATGGTAAACACTTAAATGGGAAATTTCATTTCTCAAATAATTCCTTTTATTTACCAAATAAATGGTAACTCATCACATTCCAATAATATAGGATAAACATATTAACATCTCACAAATGTTTGCATGATTATATTTTAATATAATTTCACATTGTTATCAACATATATGACTTATACCATACTAATATGGCCCTTTATTAATATGAAAACATGAATTACAAATATCATACACATATGATTTCACATTTCTATTGATTCATAAAATCAATATATTTATACATGTCATATAAAACTTATATAGTTGTCATTATAATAATTTCTCATTAACACAAAATAAGACAATTCTATGTCATGATAGTAATTTATCCAATAATCTACTAGATTATTTACACATTGATCACATATCATAAAACTCAAGATATTAATTTATCTTCTAATCTAACCACTAAAAAACAAAGGATATTAGAAAACAATGAACCTCATTTATAATCTTTTCTTCTTCTCATTTCTATCATTATATGAAAACCATTAGATCTTCTAAGAAACCCACAGAAGAACATTACATTATCTTACCATCTTTCAAAGTTGGATCCTCATATGATCTCCATGGTTTCTCCTTCCATTGAAAAAGGAACATAAACTTTTGATTGTTAGAGAATATATGTTATTGCTCAATGGAAAATTGGAAAAACCAAAATACAACTCTATGCAAAAATACAATAGACAAGGTAATTGATTAAATAAATATTACAAATCAATTGCTCAAAATACAAGTAAATAGAAAGAGGTAGAAGAAGAAGATTACAAACTCAATACTATAATAATACAAGTAAATAAGAAGAACAAGAGGAACAAAAGAATGAAAACACAAACAAACTCTCACACAACCAAAGTGTTGAGTAGTGGGGATCACCAACTTGAACAAGGTTCAAGACCTTTGTCCAAAATCTTATTTCCCCCTATTCTCTAAGCACAAAGGGATCTCTCTAGGAAATAGCTCTCTAGAATTATCAAGCCTTTTGGTGTATTTTCCAGCCAAGTGCTTTGTGGATGGAAAATAGTGTGTCTTACAAGTGAGCATTAGGCTCCTATTGATAGAGTTTGAGATACCCTTTGGATTTCAAATTCCACCAACCCCCATGGCTGTTACCAATGTTTAATTGGATTAATATGGAATTAAAATTGAGATTTGGGAGTTATTTGGGTTTTTAGAACCGTTCAACACATTTGGAAAAAACTGAAAATTTGGCCTGAAATGCACCTGTGGTCACGACCAAGGACATCAGTGGCCGCGGCCACTGCTCTCTGTCCCCCAAGCCACGGCCAAGCCCATTTTCAGCACTTGAAAATGTGTTGTTTTTCCAAACGGTTCCAAACCCTCCCAAATGATTTGTAACTCCAAAAACACATTATTGGGGTTAAAAACATGTCTCCAACATCCATATTTCATTATGGATTTATGAAATCCAATCTCAAATATGTAACATATAATATACACATTATTGGGTAATATTTGGGAGTTACAAATTTTTAACTGATTTTGTAACTCCAAAATATGTCACATTTGGGCACACACATGTGTCTAATTTTGTGACTCTCAATAATATGTTACAAGGTGTGACAAATCACATTTTGTCACATTATTTAATCTAATATTATATTATATGAAATAATATAACACCCTACTCACCATCTGCGGAGGCCCACATCTTGCAGGAGATAGTGGGAAAGCGAGGGAACGATATGCTCGAACCCTAGGCCACGACCAGGACATCGAGATGATGAGTGTCGAGGATCGAGCACCAAAAAAGGCTCAAACAGAGGAGGAACTGATCACCTTCTTTGACGACGTCGCCTAGCACGTGTGACTCCCACACTCCGATCCGCTGGTCGTGGACGTGCGAATTGCGAACATGATTGTGAAAAGGGTGTTGGTCGATACAAGAAGTTCAGTCAACATCCTATATAAGTCCTCGCTGGAAAGGATGAATTTTTCTGTGAAGGACCTGGAGCTGAGCAACCAAACCATTTATGGTTTTTTCGGAGAAGGGCTCGCCCCAGTAGGGTCGATTAGACTCCCAGTCACAGTAGGCACTACACCTGCTAACAGGACATTACTCACTACTTTTATAGTAGTTTATTGTCCTTTAGCGTACAACGCTGTGATAGGGAGACCAATTTTGGTCGACCTGCGAGCTGTCACTTCTATATGGCACCTCGCAATGAAATTCCCAACGAACACAGGGGTAGGATGCGTGTTGGGAAACTAGAGGGAGGCGAGGGAATGCTACAATGCCTCGATCACCAAGGAAAAGAATGGTGTATTGAGAGATGCCACCAGAAAGGAGTTGCAAATGGCAACTGATGTTCAGGCCCGCTCAGGTGATAATCTCACCAAATAAGGCGTTGCCCAAAGTGAGGACAGAGACTTAGACCCTCGTTTTGGGGATTTTGAAGAAGAAGTGGGGCCCATCGAGGACCTTGAAGAGGTCCAACTCGATGAGGAAAATTCGACCAGAGTTGTGAAAGTCGGTAAAAACTTAGAGACAACAACAAAACAAGCACTGGTGGAGTTCTTAAGGAGGAACCAGGATGTCTTTGCCTGGTCTCACAAAGACATGGTCGGGATAGGTCCTGCAGTCATCAGCCATGTCCTGAACATCGACAAACTATTTCCACCAGTGCAACAAAAAAGAAGGCTGCTCGACAAAGATAGATCAAAGGCCTTGAAAGAGGAAGTCGAGAAGCTGAAGGAGAATGGGTTCATCAGGGTGGCGTTTTATCCATTGTGGGTCTCTAATCCATTACTAGTGCCCAAGCCGAATGGCAAGTGGTGTACGTGCGTGGATTTTACAGACCTAAATAAAGCCTGCCCCAAAGACTGTTTCCCACTCCTGAGGATCGACCAGCTGGTCGATGCCACTGCAGGGCATGAGATCCTCTCATTCATGGATGCATACTCTGGGTATAATCAAATAAGTATGCATCCCCCTGATGAGGATCACACTAGCTTTCGAACTGATATAGGGATCTACTATTACAATGTGATGCCCTTCGGTTTGAAAAACGCTGGTGCGACTTACCAGAGACTCGTCAACCACATGTTTAAGGAGCTAATCAGCACAAACATGGAGGTTTACATTGACGACATGCTGGTTAAGTCGAAGAAAGTAGAAAGGCATGTGAGGGATTTACAGGAATGCTCCAGCGTCCTGAATAAATATAGAATGAACTTAAATCCCCTCAAATGATCCTTCGGAGTAGGATCAGGGAAGTTCTTGGGATTTATAGTTAACTCGAGCGGAATTGAAGCTAATCCCGAGAAAATAAAAGCCCTGATCGAGATGAAGTCGCCAGTAAAGATTAAGGATGTCCAAAGCCTGACCGGGAGGATTGCCGCTCTCAGTATATTCATTTCAAAATTAACAGAAAAGTGCGTCCCATTTTTCAATCTACTAAGAGGCAACAAGAAATTTGAATGGACAGATGAGTGCGAACAGGCCTTTCAAGCACTAAAAATGCATATGGCGCAACCACCCATCCTTTCAAAGCCGATCGATAAAGAGACTTTGTTCATCTACCTGGCAATCATGAATTATGCTGCTAGTGTTGTTCTAGTAAGAGAAGAAGAAGGCGTGCAGAAGGTTGTCTATTATGTAAGCAAAAGGCTGATCGGAGCAGAGTTTAGGTATCCCCCCCCCCCCCCCCATCGAAAGGTTAGCCTATTGTTTGGTTTTGGCCTCTAGGAAGCTGCGGCCTTACTTCCAAGCTTATCCAATTACGGTCTTGACCGACCAGCCTCTTCGACAAGTCCTACAAAAGCCAGAGGCTGCAGGAAGGTTACTAAAGTGGGCAGTCGAACTAGGGCAGTTCGACATATCTTACTTGCCACGAGTAGCGATAAAAGGACAAGCCTTGGCTAACTTCATCGCTGAATTAACAGAGCTCGCGGGTGGCGAGCAGACTGAAAAGCCCAGCGAGCCTGAGTGTCAAATTCAAGCACCATCCTGGAAACTGTTTACAGACGGTTCATCCAACGAATCCCACGCAGGAGCAGGAGTGATATTGATAACTCCGGAAGGGCATCGATTTCACTGTGCAATCAGATTTGACTTCACTGCTTCTAACAATGAAGCTGAATATGAAGCATTACTCGCTGGATTGTGATTAGCCAAGGATATGAACATAAAAGCGCTTGACATCTATAGTGATTCTCATCTGGTGGTGAATCAGGTCTGAGGAGAGTACTAGGCGCGAGGTCTGAAGATGGTCGCCTATCTGAACAACGCAAAGGATCTGTTAGCCCAGTTTGAAAGATACACTCTCCAACAAGTACCTCGCGATTAGAATTCCAACGCGGACGCTTTGGCAAAGTTGGCAAGTGCAAAGGATGCTGATACTCTGAACATAGTGCCAGTCGAGCGCCTATCGGCACCAAGCATCAAGCAGCAGAAACCACTCTGGTCATCCAGATGGCAAATACATGGATGGCGGTGTATGTAGAGTATCTGTCAAGCGGTGTGCTGCCAATGGATAGGAACAAAGCCAGGACCCTTTAGCGATAAGTTGCTAGGTATATCCTGGTCGATGGAATCCTGTACCAAAGGGGATACTCACTGCCACTCCTCAGATGTATTACCAAGGAAAAATCCAAAGAATTGATGAAAGAGGTGCACGAATGTTTTTCCGGGGACCACGCTGAGGGGAAAAGTCTATCATAAAAGATCCTAAGGCAGGGCTATTTCTGGCCAACCATGAACGAAAACTCAATGGAGTTCGTGCGGAGGTGTGACAAGTGTCAGAGATTTTCTAAAATCCCACGAGCAGCTCCCAACGAGTTAAAGCAAATGCAGAGTCCATGGCCCTTCGCAGTTTGGGGAATAGATCTAATTAGATCTTTGCCTACAGGAAAAGGTGGAATAAATTATGCAGTGGTTGTCGTCGACTACTTCACCAAATGGGCCGAGGCTGAGCCACTCGCAACCATAACGACCAAGAAAGTGCTTGACTTCGTAATCAAGAACATCATTTGTCGATATGGATTACCAAGGAAGATAGTCTCGGATAATGGCACCCAGCTTGACAGTGATCTATTCATGGACTTTTGCAAATGGCATGATATTATCACAAGCTTTTCTTCAGTCGCTCATCCCCAAGCGAATGGGCAAGTCGAAGCAGTTAACAAAATGCTGAAGGATACCCTGAAGAAAAGACTTGAAGAAGATAAGGGAGCATGGCTAGAGCAGTTGCCTGAAGTTCTTTGGTCGTACAAAACTTCCCACCGAACAACAATAGGTCATACCCCGTTTTCCTTGGCGTACGAGTATGAAGCTATGTTTCTTGTCGAGTTAGATCCACCCTCGCACCGCAGATTGACATACGACCAAGACTCTAACAGCTAGCTATTGATGGAATCCCTGGACTCAATTGATGAGAAGCGTGAACAAGCTCAGCTTCGAGTAGCTGCATACCAACGAAAGGTCACTCGGTATTTCAACTCTAAAGTGTGAGAAAGAAAATTCAGTGTTGGAGACCTCGTACTCCGAAGAGTTTTTCTAAACACCCGCGAACAAGCTGCTGGAGTACTCGGTCCTAATTGGGAAGGGCCATACCAGATTGATGAGGTCCTTCACCCAGGCACTTATAAACTTGCATGCTTTAACGGAGATCTCGTTCCTCGCTATTGGAATGGAGAACACCTGCTATTGCCAATGAACAATTCTTCTGAAAGAATTGGCTTGTATAAATTTTACTTTTTACAAGTTTTGAAAAAGTGTAAGATCTTATTGATCACTCGTACAAACATGTTTAGTCCATTCATTACGAGAAATAAAAGGGATTGTGCTCAGCCAGTCATTTCTTGCCAACTATTGTATTTATTACAAGTATTTGCTCATTACGTGTGTTGTTTTGTTGTATTATAATTCTAATCATATTTCTACGAGCAGTAATGTTCGAACAGGTTCTGGTCAAGGCAAGTGACCAAGGACCTAAAGCTCCTCGATCACTTGGGGGGCATATAAGGTACAAATAAGCAAATCATATCGTTAAAAGGTATGTAAACACATGAGCAAAATAAGTGAAAGCATGCTAGGGCACTTAGAGTATTTTTCAAAATTTTGTTATTTTGTTAAATCAAACCAAAGTGCTATGCGAAGTTCGGTCATGCGAACAGATGTTATAATAATATGCAAATATATTATAATGTCAAAATGAATCATTTTACACCGCGAGCAGTCGCTGCTCAGATGTAATCGTTCAAATAAAAGTAAGAGCTGTCCATGCAGCAATAAAAAATATATTGTCTTTACATCACGACCCGTAGGTCATGCAGTTAAAAAGATAAAATATAAATAGAAAAGGCTTAAGCAGCCAGAGGATCCTGAGGAGGGCCTTGATCGACGACGCCTGTAGCCTCGTTGTCAACCCCATCCATCCCAGCGGCCAGCGAGATTTCAGGGGAAGCAGGAACCCTTGACCTTTCTTCCTCGGCCAGCTGAACAGCACAGCGAGTAAGCTCGGCGTCTCTCGCATTCTCGGGAAGGTAGTCGAAGTTGGCACCCTAGTTATGCTTCCAGAAATTGTAGAAGCACCGGAGTGTGGCATTCTTATACCTTTCCAAGTTGTTGGCGTTGGCTTTCTCGAGCTCCTCGATCTGGCCCTCCAGGGTAGTATTCTTCTGCCTGCTCGCAACCAAGTCCACCTCAACCTGTTGGGCTGCGGGGAAATTAAAGCGGTTGGACTCCTTAAATTGGTCCCTCTGCTCACGAGCTTTGTCCAGAGACCTCTGCTTCTCCTCCAACTCCTTAGCCAGTTGAGCCTTTTCCTCAAGCCCCACTGCTAGGTGTTCATCATATTTTGCCTCGGCAGCTTTAAGTTCATCATGGTGTCGTTGCTCCAAAGTTCTGGCCTGCTCAGTGACAGCACCCGAGCGGATACAGTCGATAGTGAGGATCAACATGGCCTACAGTCGGAGTAGAAGTTAGACTAACTATAAAATAAAGAAGACATGTTTTCGCAGAAAAATATGACTTACACTGGTGAACTCGTTCAGGGCGCGGTTCAGGATCAGGTCAACATCCATCGTCTCTGTTGCAGCCATTGCCTCTCAGCAGTGGTCTTGCTTCACAATCTTAGCGACCCTCTCCTTGACCAATTTAAAGGCGCGACCAGTTATGTCAGTCCCAGTTGAAGCAAGATCGGCCTGCTGAGTTTGGTCGGCCGGGGCCGCTGAGGTGGAGTTGGTCCGGATTGAGCAGGAGGAATATGCTACTCGTGGGGAAAGGATGGAGTTGTGGTGGCGGAGGGCCTATCCTCCGAAGGGCCTACATTGCAAGGCTTTTTCGCCTGAGGCGCTTTACTGCTTTCCCCGTGGTGCCTCTTGCTTGTCTTCTTTTTGCTCGGGGGAGCCGCGGCATCCTCAGGAGTGCTGTAAATGTCGAACACATTTACGGAGTCCATGCCTGAAAAAGAAGCAAATATCGAATAGTGAGATAGCATGAATGACGAAGTATATTACATCAGAAAAAGAAGTAAAGAAAGATTGCAAAGCCAAATACTCAAGCTATTATTACTGGTCCCTATCCTATAGACTCTACTAGTCTTATACTCACTCTCTGACATGAAGAAGTCTGGACCTAAATTTGGAGCATATTTAAAATTTCCGTCCCCATAAAATAGGTGACAAGGAATTGGCAAGCTATCTAAAAGCGAAATAAATGTACCATTCTCGTCTGAGGACTCGTCCGAGTGTTTGACAAGCTCGGTGGCCTTCTTTTTTCCTTTCCCCAAGGGGGGCGAGGGCCTCTCTGCTGGAGGAGTGCCAACAGGTTCCTTGATCGTGACCCCAGTTGATCTCCTTTGTAGAGGTGATGCTGGAGGTTGCTGCTCAGGTTCCTCCTCGGCAATGGCACTCCCTGCTGTTGGCTCCCTCGTGCCCTGATGAGGGGCCAAGAGGCCAACGAACCTAAGGTTAGCCTTTGAAACCAGATGCTTGATGCTCTTTTCTATGTCAGTCATGCTGGCTAGGTGCGCTGATCTCAACTCCATGTCCGGAGTTGGGTCTGGTCACAGCCATGGGCCTGGAAGACATTAACAATTTAAGAAAATGTGGAGGAGAACACTAAATAAAAGACAACAGCCAGTGGTACGAAAGTTTTACCTCCTTGAGCGAAGGCCATGTTGTCTACAATCATGTCAGTTGTGAGGAAGTACTCCTGATAGTACCTCCCCATATTTGATATATGGGTGGTGTCAGTCTGGAAGGTGCGCCCGGTTTCCTGATGACAGAAGTGAAAAAACCCCGTGCCTTCTTGGTTGGGGTTAGACTTGAGGTCGAACAAGTAGTTGACCTCATGAGGAGTTAGCACGAGCCATTTCTTGTGGCTGTACAGGATATAGAGTGCAACGATCATCCTATATCCGTTTGGGGTTATTTGAAAAGGGGCAACTCCGAAATAGTTGGCCACCCCTTGGAAAAATGAGTGAAGAGGCAAGGTAGCCCCTGCCTCAATGTGAAACCTCGACCAGGAGCTGAAGGCGCCTCCAGGCAGGTACGCCCTTTGGTCTTGGTTAGGTCTGACTAGGGTCACCCCCGTGAGACCGTACTTCCTAATATAATTGGCGATCATCCTAATCGTCACTTTGCTCTCAGGAACTAAATGCCACTCAACATCTGGCTGAATGGCATGTCGGGGTCGAGCGTGTCTTTGGTTGTTGGGATCGGGAGCATTTTCAACTCGACCACTGGTCGAGGGAACTTCAGCCTGAGGAGCAGGCTAATGTGAAGGAGTGGGGGTTTTCCTTTTCTGAGCTTTGGTTTTGGCATGAGCCATACTTTGAACAGGGACAGGTGAAGTGTTTGGATTGACACGAGAGAATGGGATGTCAGGAATCAGTGACGATGGTTGCTCTTTGTCCTCGAGCAGTTGAGCCAATAGGTCATCGTCTATAGGTCTTTCTCCTCCCAATGGATCTTGCATGTAAACTGCGAATAGAGAAAGGAGGAGATAAGACGCACAGCCTGGGAGCTTATGTTGAAAGTTAGAATAACATTGCTCGCGTCTACGACCAGCAGCATTCTAACGGAAACACTAAGTTCTATGCGAGCAGTTTGAAAAACAAATTAAAAAGTGGAACTAAAAAGTTTTTGGAAAAAAGCTTTTTTGACTCCGAAGGGGCAGGAAAACCCCAGTTTTTCAGCTAGCCTAAAAATTAATTTTTTACTTCGATTTTACGCCCTAAACTTACGATCTTGACTATCAAACTAGCTCCTAACTCCTACAGAGAAAAACTACACTACCCTACCAAGCATCAATAAGTATTCACACAATCCTGATGCATTTCTACTCAAGAACACAAAAAAATTTAGAACTCAAAACAGACGTATAGCAGTTTGCATGGCATGACAAAGGGCTTGAAAGTTGAAGAAATTTACCTAGATGATGGTTGGAGGTTCTGAAATGGAGCGGCTTTGGATGTGCAAAAGGAGGATCCTTAGAACAGCGATGGAAGATCTTTGAAATTTTTGAGCTCGGAGATGGAGTTCTTGAAAGTTCTTGGCAAGAAAATGGCTAGTAAAAAGTTAAAAGGTAACTTTGGGGATTATTTATAATGGCTGAGGTATGTTGAAAAGGGGTAATCATGAATTACCTTTTTCAAGGCATGGGGGAGTGTAATAGCCATCAAAGGGATTGCTTGGAAACCGAAAAGGCATGATTGGACGTGATTAGGTCACAGTTTTCGAGAACGCACGGGGGGCTCTGACAGATTTCGTGGGGCATACGAAAGGTTAGTTTCCTAAGTTTACTTATTGCTAGTCGTAATAAATAAACTTGGGGGGTAAATGTTTATCCAAAAAGCAGCTGTGAATGACGTGGCAAGAATTTTGGGCACGTGGCAGAGATGTTGCTCGCCTATCGACCAGAGATATTTCCATATGCGAAGTTTAAGTTTTATATACGACCAGCCTGGTCATATACTCCGTTTATTTATGAGTAAATCTGTACAGTTGTAATGATTTCCGAGAATATCTCTTCATTATAACTTGAAGATCTGTTTATTACGGAAAGATATGACTAATTGACTCATGTAACCCTCCTTGAGCCTATAAATATACAAGAAATAGCTCAAGAGGGGATCTTTTTGATCTCTTTCTGAATTACATTACTATTATCCATTGTTTGTATTGTTTTCTCCTTCTAAGGTCTGGGAAACTCAGGAACCCTAGTTCTTTGATCACACCTTTGAAGCTCAATATTAATAATAGTATCAAGTGGACGTAGGTCATTACCAATCACTGGGGCCGAACCACTATAATCCTTTGTGTTCTTTACTTTCCATTAGATTGTTTTCTCAAGCTTTGTACTATTTTCCTGTCATTTTCTTGACTTCGTGTCGTTGACCAAAACAAGGGTCAACAGTTATAATTATGTTGTTAATTGTTTATGAGGCATGTTGAGTGCTCTATATATGGACATTGATTGCATAGTAAATGCATAGCAACTTTGCTTATCTATGTATGGTACTGACTTATTACTCAGCAACGACATTGGTGTCAGTATTGATTATGAAACTGTGACTTATTAGTCAAGAATGGTATTAGTGTGTTTAACGCAAACCTAAAAGATTAGATCTAATTGACTTAAGCATTATCTACATAAGCATGAAATGCTTAACCGACCCTAAGTTTGATGAAAACAAAAGCGCTTGTCTAATCTAAAGACTAGTTATTTAGAGCCAGGGCTATAAGCTCAGGTGACTGAAATGTCACATGGCTAGGAGGGGTGGAACCTCAGAGATAGACTTATCAGTCATCTAAACAGAGATAGACTTATGAGTGATCTATACAGAGACAGACTTATCAGTCATCTATACAAAGATAGACTTATTAGTCATCTACTGAGAGATAGACTTATCAGTCATTTACACAGAGATAGACTTAGCAGTCATCTACATAAGGATATACTTATTAGTCATATATATAGAGTATGACTTATTAGTCGTCTATTCTGAGAGAGACTTATTAGTCATCTACCTCAGAGAGACTTATTAGTCATCTACCTCAGAGCGTGAGACCTATTAGTCATCTACTCAGAACGCAGGACTCCACAAACATTTATTTGTTCCTGCTTGCATGCATGAGTAGGGTTATTACTGCTAGACATGCCTATTATGATTTAGTGACATGTTATTATCTGTTTATGAGCATGGTTAATTTTTCTTGCTGAGCCTCTTCTCATGGGTGCTATGTGGTGCAGACAAAGGCAAAAGAAAGTTGGACCATCCTTGAGTTGGAGAGCTTAGGTGACGATGTGTACATATGCGGCTGCTCAACTACCACGACCAAGGGTTTAAAGAGGAATGAGGGTTAAACCCTGTTTTGCCGCTTAGGTCGGCTGGTTGTAAATCTTTTACTGTAAGTAACCTTTAAATTATATTTTTGAATCCCAATGTATACCATAAACGTTTTAGTGAAACGTTGTATCTTTGACCAAAAATTTTATCCCTAAACCATTAATCACATTTAGTTACACGATTATTGCCAAATGGCTCGGTTAGCGAGTTTAGCACTGTTTAAAATGCACAACGTAACGGTCCCTGGGTATTAGGGAGTTACAATATAAGTGGCACAGGTCACCCTATCATTACCTTCCACCCACATGAAATCCAAAATAGAAGCAATCATACTCATCCACTGCTCAACCTTCTGTGGATCTGGTCCCCCCTCAAAGGTTGGAGGATGTTGCTCCTGAACCGCTTATAAAGTGGCTCCCACCTATTCCCCACCTCAGGTGGCTGTACAACTGGTGCCACAACAAGTGGCATAATAGGTGCAACACTCCCTGACGCAGCCTGCTGTGTCAGAAGACGGATCTACTCTTCCTGACTCTGTAACCGAGCTTGCATATCAACAAGTATCTGCTATCAGTTCTCAGGGACTAGCAGAGGGTTCTGGCCCTGATCATCATCTCTAGCCTCAGACCCTATGCCGACTAGTCATATAGATCGCCTTGGATGCATAGTTGTCCAAGTTTATCTGCAATCAACGACTCGGCGGTCAGGTAAAAGATGACATGTTAACATTTTTTCCATAGTCCACCATCAAACTCAAACATCCAAAAGCAATCAAAATGCAAACAAGCATTCAAATATTCATTCACATGCAGCAACAATGCTAATAAGCATGCCTCATAACATTCACACAGCAGTGAAGGGCAAGGCCCTATCAGTACCCCATGCTCCATATTAATCATGCAACAAAGCATTTATATTTCATTCAAACATTTAGGCATATAATCATAAATATATATACAATTACCGAACCCTGAGTCAAGTTTGTACTTAGCAGCGAGTGTACATGCCCAGCCAATCTTCAAGAACCCTTTAACCTAGATGGCTCTGATACCAAGTTGTAACTCCTTGGTTAACCAAGACCGTTACACTGTGTATTTTAAAACAGTGCAATACTTGCTAATTAAGTCGTTTGAATAATAATGTGTTCCTAAAGTTAACTATTAGATTAGGGTTAAATTATTTTGATCATTAACAGTTAATTTTCATTAAAATAGATGTTTGGTACATGGGATCCCAAAAATGGGGTTTAAGAGACAATTTACAACTCCCAAAAGTTTTGTACAACCAGTAGCCACTCTAATAGAAAAATAAAAAATTTAAGGCTCCATCCCTGTACTATCCATTGGTCGTGGCGGACGAGCAGCTAATAATGTACACCTTACCCCAGAGCTCTTCAACTCATGGTTGGTCCAGCTTTCCCTTGCCTTTACCTGCACCACGTAGCACCCGTGAACCAAGGCCCAACAAGAAAACCATAACCAGTATTAGCAATAAATTATTCATAAGACATTCATCCAGAATTTCAACAAATCTGAGGTATCAAACTAATAATAGAAAACATGTACGATCAAAATCATATCTTAATCAATATAAAAATGTATAGGGCCAGCGCCCTTAGGCCGAGTCCTCTGTTTACTCAACTGAATCCAGCTCACTTAGGCCGAGTTTGTTGTTTATTTAGATGACCTTGGCTCACAGTGGCCGAGCCGCGTCCTGTGCGCAAGTCATCATCTCCGACTCTCGTAGGTCATTCAATCGCATAAACCATATCGATCATTCAATCATACAGTACACATATTCAATTATTGGGAATCTCAGTCTCGTTTACAACCATTAAAGGGTGCAGTTTTCTTACCTCGAATTCCGAGCGGAGAATACAAAACGGTCCCGAGCACGAGCCTCAGTCCTGAGCCTTGGCGATAAACCTAGGCACAATGGCCAATGGGTAATCATCAATTTCTAATCCATATAAATATTTAGGAAACATTAGCTAGGCACTGGGACCTCAATTTCTACTAAAACAGGTAAAAGAAATCGTCTCGAGGGCTTAGGTTCGAACCCTCGAGCCCTTCTAATTCTAAAAACCAACCTCGACCGAAATCTCCTAGGCGGGTCGCAACCTGGCCCTAAGGGTCGCGGTGCGCCCCCAAGTCGAGACTCAACCCCCAAGCCTCAAGGGGAGGCAGGCTAGGACTTGCCCCCTAGGGCCGCAACACACCTTCAAGACAGGGAGAACACCCAAGGCCTTCTGGGCATGCGGGCCAAGATGCCCATAAGCTAGGTCCCGGCACGCCCCTACGAACCCAGAATTTTTGGGTTCTCTCCTCATCCCTCCCAGCAAAAACCTAACAAATTCAACACAATTATACTCCCCACTTCCAACCAAATTATAAGAGCGAGTCCAGGACCCTTAACCATATATTTTAAGCAATAAACACCCAAAATTCTTATAAATTTATCATCTCAAAGCACCAATTATTTTTTACTCTAGAACCTAGACTAATTAATCAAATGACTTGAATTCCTAACTAAAACTAGAAAAAATTCTTACCTCATTGGCAGCTAAACTTCCTAGCTTTAATCTTCCAAACCCTGAGTTTAAGTTCCCAAGCTTCCCAACTGAATTCCTTCGTCTTAACCTTCAGTTCAACAAGTTTTCTTTAAGAGCAAGAGAGAGAGATTGGGATAATTGTATACAAGAAAAGGGAGAGAGAGTGTTTTAGGCTTCCTTTTGTGTCTAGTGGGTTCTTGTTCTTCTAGGACCTTGGCTGATCACATCCTCAACAGATACAATGACTAAAATGCCCTCCCTTGAAGTACTTAGCCATTTAATTGCTCTAAGGGTAAAGTAGTCCTTTCTCCCCAGTTCCTGCTAATTCCTCAAGTATTCCTAATATTTATCAATTAACCATGTCATGTCCAATTAATTACCAAATACTTATTTATTATCTAATAACTCCCAAAATATTTCTCTAAATTCCCAAAATACCCCTAGGCTCCCCCCGAGCCAGGTATTAAACCTCGTTGTGACTATTTCTCTAGTCTGCTCGCTAGGACCGTCTCGAGCCATATGCTGCAAATATATTCACATAATAATGTGGTCTCAATAAATCATATAAAATTACATTTATGCCCTCAACGAGCCAAAATTACAAATATGCCCTTATAAGCTATAAAGGCCCACATGCATATCTAATACTCATAAACATGCATATAATATATCCATATAATTATATTAATCATGCATATCACGTAGTTACACATTTAACCAATTAAACATACACATAAACTAATTATGCCCTCCCGACTCACTAATCAATGCCTTAAGCCTTATTAGTAATTTTTGGGTCGTTACATAATAAAAACTAAATTTACTAAAAGAAAATGAGTAGAAGAGAATGTCTCTCTAAAAGAGAGAATAAAGAATATGTTTTCAAATAGAGACAGACTTCTATTTATAATAGTCTCGTACTAACTAAAACTAATCAAAATAAAATTTAAAACTTAAACTTAAACTAAAACTAATAAATATTAATTTTCTTTTATTATTATTGTGACATCTCCAATTTTCAAATTTAGAGTAAAAATACTTGCTTGTTGGTTGCAAAATTGGAGTTTGAATATGATATTTTCGTATTCCTCAAGAAATTGAATATTCCCACGCATCTAATCGTATTTTGGCCATATCTCCCTCGATATAACTCTGAATTGGATGATTTAACATGTTTTGGTAAGCTTACAAAAAATATCTACAACTTCTATTTCTTGAATAATTTCCAAAATATGATTGGAACAGTCTTAAAATCGTTCATGAAGTTTTAGCTCCAACTTTGTCTCAGACTCTTGTTTAGATTTTAATATTTTATTTTCTTCATAAAAATACGCAATTTCCTATAAAACCAAATAAATCAAATCAAAATTAAATTTCTAAATAAAAAATATATTAAATTTAAGTCATAGAAATATTAATTCAAACTTAATTTATTTTTATATTAATAAATGTGTATTTTTACTCTTAAAATTATTTTTAACCCAAAAATCACAAAATACCAAAAACAAAATTAAAATCATTAAAATAACTTAAAACTAGCAATTTCTAAGCCTAAGGAAATTAAAAATATATGAACAAAATTGAGTTTATCAAATCAACTAACAACTAAAGAATAACTTAAAAAATGCAATATACAACGTAAAGAGAAGATTCAATCCCATTCCATTGCTTGGGTGGCAGCAGGGGAGAGTGAAAAAGAAAGAAATAGAAGAAAAGGAAAAATTAACAACCACATTTCATGCACAAAATATAGCTCATTACAGCAACTCTAAAACTTTCTAACAAAATAAGAAAATCAACAACAGAACAAAACTCTACTTTGATTTCTTAGTAATTTCAAACTCTACTTTCTTTTATGAGTAAAAGGATTTTTAGACTTAATAATTATGGAGCTTTCTTTAAGTAATAGAGAGGGACAACCAAAGCTACAAAGAGGACTAACCATAATGGAAAAATGAAGGAAGAATAATATATATGTGCAAGAGTGGTTGCGGAAGAGATCGTGGGCTGCTAGAGTGGTTACAGCTACAAAACATATTCCCAATTAAAAAAATGGAGGGAAACGCACAGAATATCAACTATTTATACAAAAGGAGAGAATGATGGAGAAGATGAATAGTTATCGAAGAGAAAGAAAAAAAAATAAAAAAAACGATGAAAACACATGGAAAGGAAATGTGTGTAGCATGTGTTACAGAAATCGTATAGTTGATGTTATATTATTTTAAATAATATAATATTAGATTAAATAATGTGACAAAATGTGATTTGTCACACCTTGTAACATATTATTGAGAGTTATAAAATTAGACATATGTGTGTGCCCAAATGTGACATATTTTGGAGTTACAAATTTGCAACTCTCAAATATTACCTAATAATGTGTAGGTTATATATTACACATTTGAGTTTGGATTTCATAAATCCATAAGTGACATGGTTGTTGAAGACATGATTTTAACTCCTATAATGTGGTTGGAGGTTACAAAGCCATGTGGGAAGAGGATATAAACATTTGGAAATGCAAAAGTTGAGTTTTGTTGAAATTGGAGTTATGGCCATGACCACTAATTATCCCTGGCCACGGCCTGGGGGACAGAGGCTAGTGGCCGCAGCCAGGAACATCTCTAGCCGCGGCTAGGGACGTTGATAGCCAACTTCAACTTCTTTTTTCCATCTTGAACGGTTCTAACACCTCATGTAACTCTCAAAACTCATTTTTAATTTCATAAACATCCAATTAAACATTGGTAACAACCATGGGGGTTGGTGGAATTTGAAATTCAAAGGGTGTCTTAAAACTCTATAAACATGAGCCTATTGCTCACTTGTAAGACAACACTATTCTGTCCACTAGAGCAGTTGGCTAGAAATTCACCATAGAAGTTTGATTATTCTAGAGAGCTATTTCCATATTGTGAGAATCCCATAGTGCTTGAGATAGGGGAAATAAGCTTTTGGACAAAGGTTGTAAACCTTTTTCAAGTTGGTGACTCCCAATGCTCATTTTGGTTGTGTGAGTGAGAGTGCTTTGTTTATTGTTCTTGCTATTTCTTTTCTACTATTGTCTTTAATCATCTTCTCTTAATTTTCTATTTATATATTTGCTTGTATCTTTATCTCTTAGGGCCCGTTTAGTTGATGGTAATGGGCCAGAAAGGAAAGGAATGGAATATTAATGGGCCAGATTCTTTTGTTTGGTTGGAAATAACTAGTTTGGAAAAGAATTCCATTGTAATGCTTATTCCCCCCAAACTAACGGAATAGCTTTTCCACTTTTGAATTAGTGGAATTATAAATCCATTCCATTGCTTACCTTTTCTTACCCTAATTACCCTTTTTTTTTTCATTATTCACTGATCGACAAATTTGTTTCTCTCTTCCACTCTAGCCATGGACATCTTCCTCACTCATTTTTTAGATTAGGTCTCTGAGGTTGGATCTTCGACATTCTCAGTTCCATCGCGAAGGTCAAGCACCTCATCATTCGTCTCCATTTCCATTTTTATTTCAGAACCCAACAAAGGTTAAATATTCCCTTGAGGTTTGATTTTTTTTTTTTTTTTTTGGATATTTAGAAATGGCGTAGTCTAAGTCCTGTGTTGTGTTAAGCGCAAAGGCTAATAAAACCCATATACTTTGTCAAAACAGAGAAAGGAAATTGTTGGGTTGGGAAAAACTTTGGAAGGACGAGTGGACTGCACTCACTGGTCCTATTCTCTTTGCTTTTTTTTTTCTTCCTAAAGCATCTCTTTGTACCTTTTTTTGGCTTTACAAAAATAAATAATTAAAAAAATCCATTTCATTTTCAATATCTCTATATTTATGAAGAAAAAAACTCAAAAACTCTTCATTAATAACAAAAAAAAAAATCACAATACCATGCATAAAAAAAAAGGGTAAATCGAAATCTCTGCATTTTTAGATGAAAAAAACAAAAGAAATACAAAAATACACATTATTAAACCAAAATACATTTAAAAAAAAGGTCAGTTTTGCTGAGTTGGCGAAGTTTGAGACAGCTTGAGAAAGTTCTTAATTTTATTTATTTATTGGAGTAGTGGAAAAAATGATAATGATAGAGATGAGTTTTACATACATAGTGTGATTAGTTTTTTTTGGCATCAGGTGCTATAAATTGACCTGTGTATGGAAAAAAAACAAAAGCAGCTTCAGAAATTTCACATGGGTCTTAGCAATATCTTCATTCAATCATTGATGAAACTATAAAGCTTCAATGTTTCTTTTTTAAATTTTAGTGTGCTGTCTCAATAAAATTCATGTGAAAGATAGAGTATAATCAAGTTTTGTTGAATTATTCAAATGAATAAAACTATCAGCTTTGGTTAGAGAATTTTTTTCCTAGAATATAGGCAGTAGTTATTTATTCTGTTTATGTATTTTAAGTATCTATATATACATGTGTAATGTATACTTCAAAGATACAATTAATAAAAGACAACAATATTTCAGCGGTGTATTATTTTCTTCCTGGTTTGAATGCTTTTAAGCACATTTTCTTGGGTCTTTGTAACAATATGGCTAAGACCCATATTTGGCAATTTTTAATCCATGTGAAAATTTTCTTATGGGATATTTTCTTAGGTTGAGTTTAAGTATTTATGTTGCTAGAATAACTGATTGTTGGATTAAAAATTTTATTTGCTTGATTATATTCATTGTAGGATAATGGTTCGTTTAACTGTCAAACAAATTTTGAAAAAGACGAAGATC
The DNA here is from genome assembly GCF_963169125.1 of Humulus lupulus. NCBI lineage: Eukaryota > Viridiplantae > Streptophyta > Magnoliopsida > Rosales > Cannabaceae > Humulus > Humulus lupulus. Next base: position 129,488,781 of record NC_084799.1, read on the forward strand.
ATGGCTCTTTATTTGCATTGGATGAATGTGTTGCATGTAGTGCAGTGATTTTTCAAATTATGGGAAAAAATTATTGTACATGGTATTGAATCAAGCTATTTGGGAAGACAATTATACATACTTGATGTTTTTTTCAATAGGCAAATTGTGCATCAAATAGTTTATGAGAGTGATGTCATTTGTTTTGATCAACTTAGGATGAATAGGAAAGCATTTAGCAATTTATGCATAATGCTTGAACTAGGGGTGGGTTAAAAGCATCTAAATATTTACAAGTAAATGAGCAAGTGGCCATGTTTTTACATGTAATTTCCCAACATGTGAAAAATAGAGTCATTAGATTTCGATTTATGAGATCTGGTAAGACTATTAGCAAGTTTTTTCATAATGTGTTACATTCAATCATTCGACTACATGGAGCGTTATTGAAAAGACCTGAACCGATTGTTGAAAATTCAACAAATGAAAGGTGGAAATGGTTCAAGGTATATTATATATTACTTGAATTAAAAATCACTACAAATTTTTATTTGTTTGAAATACTAATAAAAAAAAGCTTGTTTATTATGTGGTAGAATTGTTTAGGAGCATTAGATGGAACTCATATTAGAGTGAGAGTACCTATGGCTGATAATCCAAAATATCATACCCGAAAAGGTGAAATAGCTACAAATGTCTTAGGTGTATGCTCCCAAGACACAATTCATATATGTGTTACTTGGATGGGAAGGCTCTGCAGCAGATGGTAGAGTTTTACGTGATGCCATACGTAGAACAAATGGTTTGTGTGTTCCAAATGGTATGCATTGTGTTTTAGATTATACATTTTTTTTTTTTGGATAAGTAAGTCATTTAGGAGACAACTTAATCCCCATCTTTATTTTATTTTAGGTCATTATTACCTTGTAGATGGTGGATATGCTAATTGTAAGGGATTTCTTGCTCCATATCGAGGCCAACGCTATCACCTCAACCAATGGGAAGATGGGAATCCTCCCAGAATTCCACAAAAGTTTTTTAATATGAAGCATCCATCTGCTAGGAATGTCATTGAGAGATGTTTTGGTGCAATTAAGAATTGATGGGCAATTCTTAGGAGTCCATCATTCTATCCAATAAAGACTCAAAACTGAATCATTTTCACATGTTGTTTGCTTCACAATTTTATTAGGAGAGAAATGCCTACTGATAATACCGATATGCATCTAGAGAATGAGATTGATAGTGGAGACGAAGAAGATAGCATCGATGTTGATGAATCCATAAGAAGTATTGAAGCTTCTGAAGGGTGGACAACATTTAGAAATCATTTAGCACATGAGATATATAACAAATGGAGAGAACATAGGAGAGCAAGTTAGTTTTTTTTTATTTCTTAGATTAAATGCACAATGATTGTCTAGGTTTCTATATTTGGTTTCACTTGGCTATGCCAATTCATTTGGCTATTTATGTAATTGAACACCCGAAAAACTTATATCACTTGCTTTGAAATGGAAAATTTATCTTTGAATTTATGTTTTGTTATTGGTGTGTATATCAATTCACTTTTATTTCTTTCTTGTTGGTTGTTTGTTTCTTTTTCATTCAACTACAACATTTCAGCTTTAGTTTTTAGTTTTACAGTATTTTGATACCTTATTTCATCATGGAGACTTCAAAAGGAAGAGGTCCAGGACAAAATAAAAGATCTTTGAGCAAAGATGAAGACAAACACTTGATTGAAGCACTTATAGAACTGAATAATTAAGGGAAATTTAAAGCTACAGGAAATTTCAAGCCAGATCATCTTAGAGCTCTTAAGATGAAATTAAAGGAGGGGATGCCTGGATGTGATATACAAGCTAAGCCACACATTGAGTCTAGAATGAAGACTTTGAAGACTCATTTTCAAGTAGTTCATGAAATGTTGACTGGACCATTTTGTAGCGGATTTGGGTGGGACAATGACGGAAAAACTGTTACTGCAGAAAAGTCAGTGTGGGAAGCATATTTGCAAGTACTCAAATAATAGTATTTGGTCTGCCATTTTTCTTATGATGTTAATGGATCCATAAGAAGGATTGTTTGCTTATGATGTTGATGGATCTATAACAAGGATTGTTTGCTTATTTATTTGTATCTGATTTTTTTATTTTGTATAAATGTAGAGTCACAAAGAAGCAGCCCCCTCCAAGATCAAGTCATTCCCTTGGTATGATGACTTATGTATGGTTTTTGGCAAGGATCGTGCAACTGGAAAAAATGCGGAGACTGCAGCAGATGTTGTTGAAGAACTTCAAATTGAAGAAGAAAACACTACTCTTGGAGAAGATGATTTCAACTATGCTAACAATGTGGATGAAGTACCATCTATGTTTGTTTCAGATGCAACAAGATGTGCTCAAAGAAGAAAAGGAAAGTTGTAAATCATGAAGAACTTTCAAATGCACTCACACAATCAGCTTGTATTATCGCAAGAGAAATTGAAAAAGCTTTTATTCGTTTAAGTAAAGCTATTGGTGAAGACATGAATGAAAAACATATGCAACTTGGGAAAGAGTTAGAAAGGACCACTACACTTACCCCAACTCAACACCATAAGGTAGCTCGCATGATTATGCAAGATAATGCTCTGGTTTCTTACTTTTTCAGTGTCCTAGATAATGAGAAGGATGAATGGGTGACACTTCTTCTTGATGGCTCTCTCTAAGATCATGTTTAGTCCACTTTGCTCTTCTACAGTTTGCAGGATAATTTATATTGCCGTTGACATTCAGTAGTATACAAATTATAATCTTTTGGATATGATGTAATGTTTTATGCTCATAATTTTGCAAACTAGATTGTCTTTGAGCATAGATCTGAGTAATTGGACATGAATACTTTAACTATTTCTATCGATATTTCATGTGTATGGACAAAGTTTGATCTCAGTAATTAAAAACTCTTTTGACTATTAGAATATAAATATGTTATAATGTTTAGTTTAACATTTTTATGTTATTATATTGTTTTATTTTTAAAAAATATAAAATAGTGTTTAGTGATAATTAAAGTAAATTGCATTTGGCATTAAAAAAAATACTTAACAAAAATAAATTCTTATTGATCATTTTAATATTTTGTAGTTTTCAAAAGTGGAATTATTATGCTTAAAAAAAGTAGGATTATTAAATATTATTTTGTAAAAAAATAATATGAAAAAAAAGTAACATCATTGTTGGTAAACCTATATATATATATATTAAAATGTATATTAGATTTTTTTTTAAATATATATTTAGTATGTTTATTTTAATTTATTAATCATATTTTAAGCACTTTTGATATTTTTGTCCAAAATCAGTTTATTCCATTTCATTTCATAATCAACCAAACATAAGAATAGGTATTCAATCATTGATTCCATTATTCTAACCAAACAACATAATCTCATTACATTTCTTATTCCATTCCATTACTATTCATATTCATATTCCTATTCCATTGTTTTCATTACATCCAACCAAACGATACCTTAAAAACGCCACCTTAGAGTTGTAATCTCTTCTGCAACTTCTAGTTTATTTATACTTATTGTCTAGAGTTGTATTTTCTATTTATCTCTTCATCTACATATTACTATATTTACTTGTATTTTTGCAATAGAATTATAAACTTATTTAATCATCATCTTGTCATTTTTATTATATTGCTTAGAGTTCTAATAGTGTTACTTTTTTCCATTGAGATAATAATATTATCTCTAACAACTTAAAACAAAAAATTTTAAAAATATATTGATAAAAGATAAAAGCAAACTGAATAAAAGTAAATACCCTATCTAACTCTAAAATAAAAAATAAAAATGGGGCAAAAAAGGATATTTCATGTAAAATTATATATATTTATATATATGAGTTCAAAACATTTTAAATGAAAGAAATAAAAAGTAGCAAAAGAAAAAAATAAGTTGACAAAAATGTGAATGGGAACTCACACAAATAGATTATTCACGTCGAAAAATCGAAATCATATGTATTTCGTTTTGAACAAATTATTATGTGACTAATGACTAGGTAGTTGAAAGAGAACTTTACATAAATATGGTAAATTTAAAGTTTGTTTCTATATATATGGAAAAAAAAATTATGTCACAAAATATGGATAATTGACAAAAAAAATTAAAATATTGAACTTCAATAAAATATATAAAATATGTTACCATAAACAAATTCATTAAAAGAGGACTAGCTTTTTCAATTTTCTCTATATCTCAAAAAAAATCGTTTATCAGCATCTTCTCCAGCGTCATTCTCCGAAAATCAACTTTGACATCATCACCTACAAGATTGTGATAGTCTTCTCCGACAACGATCTAGATTCTTCTTCTTCATTTGCAGTGGTTATTTTCGGATTTATACATTTCACATCTAGTTTTGTTTTCTAATGAGGTTTTTTTTCTTTTTCTAATCTATTTAAGTTGAAACATATGTATTTCATATCTATTTTTTTTATTATTCAAGTTTAGGTTTAGTAACCTATTTTTATTTAGCATTAAAATATAATTGTTATTAGTGTCACAAATTGTTTTCATATGGGTAACAAGTTACCACCACATCACTATTTTTTTTCAAATCTCACTAAGTAACCAGTTACCATCACGCTCTATCTATTTTTTTTTAATTCAAGTTTAGATTATGTAACCTATTTTTTATTCAGGTTTCAAATCAGACTATTATTAGTGTACCGAGTTATTTTGATAGGGGTAACTGGTTACCGCTGCATCACTAAAAAAAATTAAGTTATTTTGATAGTAGTAACCAGTTATAATAACATAACTATAAAAATAAAAAGTTATTTTGATAGTAGTATCCTGTTACCACCACATCACTAAACACATAAAAGCTAATTTCTTATGGTAATCGGTTACATCCACATCACTAATAAAACTAAAAAAATATTGATAGTGGTAAATGGTTACTGTTGTCTATGTTCTCACTAAGTGACACATGGAAAGCATTAGGAGTAATTAGGTCCACGCGGAAGCTGGCTAAGCCTCTTGGAGCTCGCCTGGAGCTCCCTGGAGGGAAAGCCTTGCCTTTTTATTGACCTTAATTTTCCCAGGAGAAGTATGTCTTCGAGGAAGGCTATTTCTCGAGAACCACATGCAAAATGTCCTCTCCAGATCCTCCTCCATTCAAGTTCTCTAGGCTTGCAAGATTTGTCCTTCGCGCCTAGAGTAGGATGCCAGGTGTCAAGCGCAGCGATCTTGGACCACAAGAAATTGTCTGACATTTTACTATTGCATAAGTCATGGTGTCGAGTCCGTACAAGCAACAAACAAGATGTCTCATGACGCCGCCTAACATGGGAAAACGTGCAGCTACCCCCTGACACTGACATGGACATGCTACACCAAAAATAGTGGGTTGAAACCTCGTAATTGGACCCAGTGTGATATGTCTGGTCCCACTAGGAAATTAACTATTGAAATGTATTGTTTCTTGTTCATTCAATACTCCATTAAGAGAGAATAATTGTAATTACTCCTCATTAGAGAATTAATTTTCCTCAGCCATCTATAAATAGGGCTACGACGCACATTGTAAAGGATCCCACATTTTTGTACTCAGAGCATTACTAAATGATGCCTGAGACTCCATTGAATCTTGAACCCCCAAGCTTCTCTCATCCTAATACAATTGACTCGTGGACTAGGGTTAATTAATAACCGGAACCACGTAAATTTTTTTGTCTCCTTCTATATTTTTTTAAGCTTTTATTTAATTTGTTGTTAGCGAAAAAGCTAGTCAACATTTTGGTGCTTTCATTGAGAGCTTGAAGAATACTTTGAGTCACAGCCATGGTGAACACCAGACGCAATGCTGTATAGGAACTACCTCCTCCCACCGCCATTGTGGGAGGATAACTAAGTCGACCACCACCTCCACCAGTTGACCCGGAGGTGGCCCACGACGACGACTATAAGAATGAGTATTCTCAGTCGTGAGAGATGACTACAATAAGAGTGAGTATTCTTAGTCATTTCAGGCAAAGGAGCCACCAGAAGTGATGGCCCTTAGGATTCAAATCACCTCCCAGTAGCAAAAAATCGAGGCCCAAGAGGGTAGTATCGTCGCCCTACAGGAGGTTGTTAACGCCATGAAGGCTACTTTGGCGGCTCAAGGGCTGCAAGTGGACCCTCATGGCAAAGTACCACCTAGGCAGTCAGCTGGTGTGCCACCTACGCACCCAGTTGGAATGTCACATGTCCAACCAGCGGGCGTGACCCCCGAGCACCCTGCTGATGTGGCACAAGATCTGCCAGCTAGCGTGCCACCTATGCACCCCTACTGGAGCACCCCCCATGCCTCAAGTTCATGGGAAGGAGAAGGTCGAGTCCTCCCAGAAGAGAAAAAGGATTTGTTGGGCCTCCGAGCCCATTAACATCCTGAGAAGGGCCATCGAAGCTAAAGCTCAAGGGTTCCAGGGGAACCGCTAGGCCAACAGCATCCATGGAGCCCAGGGCATTCTGCCCAGGCACACCGCGACAGATCGCGTCAGGCCAGAAGGAGGATTCCTCCCAATGCCTCGCGAGCCCTGGGGAAACCCTGGGCGTGGAGGCAACAGAAGAGAAGTCTCTATAAATAGAGGACATGGAATAAGTGTCTCAGTTAGCAAAGAATACATCGACTCCGAGGGAGAAACATAAGTGGGAATTCTGAAGGTGACTATCGCTGCAATGCACAGCCTGACTTGTGAGACAACCTGAATGTTTGCATGAACCGGGTGACTCCCAAGGACCTCCCCGGGAGGCAACCACAACTAGACCTCTAAGACAATCTTAATGCTCAGAGGTGAGAAGCTATGCCCGACCAGAGGGCATATCTAACACGAAGTGTCAGTCGTGATCCTCTCCATGCATAATTAGAAAGTTTAGAAAAGATCACGTTAAAGATGGCTCAAAGGCAAGGATAAGACTTCGACTCGGAGGATAAAGAGGGGGAGCCTTGTGCCCCACACATTGTCATAGCCCTGTTACCTCGAGGCTTCAAGATGTCAGATGTCACTCCCAACAATAGAGCCACAGACCCCTCCGACCATCTATTTAAGTTCAACAGATTAATGCCGATGCACTAAGTCTCTGAGGATGCAAGATGCCCCATCTTTTTGTTAACTTTGATAGGACCTGCAAACAAATGGTTCAAGAAGCACCGGCCTGTATCAATCCATTCCTGGCACCAACTCTTTGTCGCCTTGTGAAGACAATTTATAGCTGCTCGGACGGTGCACTTTGAGGTCAATGCTTTGGCCAACATCAAGCAAGGGCCTTTGGAGACCCTTAAAGCGTAAATAAAGCACTTTAAGGAGGAGCTTGCAAGGACCAATGGGGTCGATGATGGCCATCATTTGATGGTCCTACAAGCTGACATTCAACCAGGTTCTCAACTATTGGACGATCTATAGAGACGCAGATGCCACAGGCTTGACGACTTCATTCTTCGAGCCCAAGAATACATTCACTGGGAAGACGCCCAGATTGGAGCTTTTGGAGGACTGCTTTCCTTTCCGGATCCTACCATCCCTACTACCACAGTTCTAGGTCCTCAGTTCTCGCCTTACACTCCTATTCAAATAAGTTTAATGAGCACCCCGCAGTATAGTCCAGCTGCCCCTCAGGCCAGCTACAGTGTCATGCCCACCGGGTACGGAGCATCTCCCATTGGGTTTAGTGCTTTCATCCTACATTCAGTGCTGGAACAACTATCTCCCCCTAGTCAGGTGTGCCTAGCGAGGGTCCAAGCGGGAGTAAACGAGGGGTAAAAGGGTGGGGAAATAAAAAGACAAAGAGAATCGCACTCCCGAGGAGAAGTACACTCCTCAATACTCCGAGTACACTGACTTGGTGGATACTTGGGAGAAATTTTTTATCACCACTGAGCAGCAAGTCCACTACTGGAGACCTTAACCCATCCAGAGGGATAGGGAGCGAAGGGACACTGCGAAGTTCTACAAATTCCACAATGGCGTTGGGCACCACACCAACGAGTGTAGACATCTTCGAGATGAGCTAAGGAATCTCATAAATTTAGGGCACCTGCATCAGTATGCCAAAGCTAGAGCACACCCTACCTAGGCCCCAGCCGTAGTTCAGCCTCCTCCACAGCAAGTGGCGCCTCCTCCGGCTCAAGTCCAAGTACTGACTGCACAACAGCAAGTAGCCCATGGACCTCCTCCGATGAATAGAAGAGTAGTCTCGATTGAATACTTGGCTTCTCCGAGCATCACAGCTTCCGAGGAGGTAGAAATTGTCCAGCCCAAGGACGGTTAGATGGAACCCATTGGGAGGTACCTTGTCTGCGGGGAGTTACTGAAAGACAAGAAAGTGGCTCGGAAGCTACTTTATCAGGTGCCTCGGTACGTAATCATGGATAGTAAATTGTACAGGCGAGGATAATCATTGCCACTACTCTGATGTGTGTCTGATCATGAAGCCAAACTCATCCTCTTAGAAGTGCATGAGGGCTTTTGTGGCAACCACATTGGAGGGCAGAGTCTCGCCAAGAAAATCCGAAGATAGTGGTACTTGTGGCCTACGATGAATGGCAATTCAATGGACCATGTTAAGAAGTGCGAAAAATGCTAACATTACGCCAACATCCTCCGAGCTCCTCCGAATTAGCTCACTCAGATGACAAGTTAGTGGCCCTTCGCAGTCTGGGGCATTGACTTGATAGGGTCCTTGCCCATGGGAAAAGGAGGAGTAAAGTACGCTATTGTGGCAGTCGACTACTTCACGAAGTGGGTCGAGACCAAACCTCTCGCTACCATCACCTCCAAGAAGGCGCTGGACTTGATCATTAAAAAGCTAGTCAATATTTCTATCACATCACAAAAAAAAAAACACATTTTGGTAGTGGTAACTGATTGCTGCCACATCAATTTTAAAATAATTAATTCGACAGTGATAACCGGTTATCATCATATAAGTAAAAGAAAATGGTGAAACAAAAATAATATTATCAAAATTTAAAGAAAAAAAACTATAAAAAGTACACAAAGTTAAAAACCTTAAAGCATCTCCAATAGAGTGCCAAAAAGTCGGTGCAATGATATATTTAACACATCTTACAAAAAGTATAACTCTAATAGTGTTCCAAAAAGTGTGCCAAATTTGACACATGCTAAAAGTTGTGCCAAATTTGACACAAAATATAGCATGAGCTAAATTTGACACATCAATAAATACTATTTTTTATTTAATATATTGTCACTAATTATTATAATTGAGTAGTTGACAATTAATGACCAACTATATATAATTTTTTATTTATTTTTTAAATGACAAATTTCTAGGAATACATAATTTAAATAATAAAAAATTAAAAAAAAAATTAATTTTTGTACGTTCTCAATAAATATTAAATGAATTATTGACTTTTTTGTGTTAATTTGTATCTTGTGTATTTGATTACATTTGAGATGTTATATTTATCAAACTTATAGAGAAAATACCATATTTAATGTGATTTCCTCAAGTTGAAAGAGTTACTTTAATTTGAACGCAGATCATGTATTTGTTTACTGGTGTGAGTAGTGAACTCTTTCGTTCCATGTTCATGTTTGTAAATAAAAACACATTCTTTGTCCAAGTATCACGATATGGGCACTCAAAAAGGTTTTCATATTCCACTCCTAACATGTAGTTAAGGCACCTAACCTTGCTTCCTACACTCAACAATTAAATTAAGATAACAAACATAAACAATCTCAAGACACAGAATCTCAATGATGAAGCCTTGTTTCAGAATCATTGGCTTGAAATTCACAGCCCCACATTGCTTCAAACTCCATTTTCCTTTCCTTTTTTATGGCGTTTCACAACTTTATACTATTCAATACCGTTCTTTAAGATATTCATACTCATAGTTCGAATTTTGTATATACATAAACATATTGTGGAGAAAAAAAAAACTATTAAAAATAAGGAATCTATTAAGAATATTAAAAATTAGAGAGGCACCTGACTGGTGTTTTCCTCCAAACAAATAAGAAAGACAATAATATTAAAAAAAAAAATTATGAATATTTGACTTTCCTTATATCACATTTAGTAACTATTTTATTACACTATAGTTTATATACATAAACATATTGTGGAGAAAAAAAATATTAAAACTAAGGAAGGAATCTATTAAGAATATTAAAAATTAGAGATGCTTCTGGCTGGTGTTTTCCTCCAAACAAATAAGAAAGACAATAATATTACATATTTTTTAATGAATATTTGACTTTCCTTATATCACATTTTGTTACTATTTTATTACACTATAGTTTATTAATCAAAAAACATTTTGTCCAAATTAATTTAAGAATATATTTCCTATATCTTATGGAGGAACATAAACAACTAGAAATACAACGCATTCTTTTTCTTTTGGTTTTAGTATAAAAGGAATTTACATGGTTCACATTTTTTTTCAATCTTTTGATTTATATAAAATTTTCATTTTGTTATTGTTTTTATGGATTTTGGATTATTTTATCAAAATTATGGGATTACTAATCCCATATTGTTGATACCTAAATATATCTACGACAATCATTTGAAAGAACAATTAATTATGGAAAAACAATAATAAGAACAACAAAAAGGTTTATAAGGATTTTCCCACAAACTATCACTAGTATTAAATTGTGCCTTGAATTATTCAGCCTGTTAAAAATTTCCTTCAAATATTAATGTTATTGAAATGTGGAACTTCCGTCCAATTTTGTTAGTTATTGAAATGTGGGACTTTCGTCCAATTTTACTAACGGAATGGTAATGTGGCGATAACCGAGTTTATCACAACGAAAACTCAAAAAAAAATGATCACGACATATACAAATCAAAATTTCAAATTCTTAAATTCATACACATTTAAAATCTGGCACTAACAACATAACGAAAACGAGACATTTGGTAATGGTAATAGGTCAGGGGCAAGAATCCTACTTATTCTTTAAATTGACGAGACATTGACGTGGCAATGCCACATCGGTGCCCAAACTGCACATCACCATTATGGTAGTGAAATTGGACAGAAGTCCCACATTTTAATAATGTCAATAGTTTTTGGAGAATTTTTAAGAGGCTGAAAAATTCCCTTGGCGATTTGGATTGGTAATTGTTCGAGGAAAAAATCACATAAGTCTAACAAAAATATTTATGTGTGATTCAGCCTTTAATCAAACCTACATCCATGAGATTATTTATTTCTTAAAAGCTTACAAGAATCAATGAAATATGAGTTTAATGAGTTTTTTTAAAAGCTTTTTTTTTTTTTTTTGTTACAATTCGACAAAATAGTTGTACCAAAATTGTATCGTTTGTAATCTATCCGTTTCTCAATTATTTATGGTAAAAAGATTACAACAATCCCATCCTTTTTTCGTGGGATGTTTTCCTTTTGTTACAACTTTAATAAGAAGAATTACAATTTAAATTCTAAATAGGGGAAGACATTTTAAACTCAAATAAATAAAATATTTTTCCCTAAACTTATTAGTGATCGTATCTTCATAGATATGTGTTCATTTATTCGCCAATCATCGCATATCTCTTGGGAAAATCTTCATAACTAATTTGAAATAGAAAAGCTATTGATTTCACATCTTTTGAGCTCATATATGACTAGGTCATAAGAAAAGCATCACACGAGCATATATACACGCTAGCATAAATGATCACGAGCACATCACAAATTGACTGACCTTGTAGCTTATTGACAAATTTATATCTCTCCTATGAGTTGTCATGTTAGCTAGACTCAGCTCTCACTTAAACAAAGTGATGTAGATCTCTGTTTTCATTCAATCTAAATTACATATTTATCTTTAGTTATTTATGAGCCAAAAAATAGGCACAACACATATAAATATATATTTTTTTAAAATAACCATATTAGTATGAAGTTTTCATTTTATTCACTTGTATTATTTTTAATGGTAGTTTAGTAATTTAAATGCTATTAATATAGTTTTTTTTTATATGTTTTTTATTGTTTAAAAAGGTTTTAATATTTATTATATATAGTTTTATGGAAATTCTTTAGTCCCTTGGTTCATTTTAAATGACTAAGTCCTTCATTTAGTTTGAGCTGTTGGATTTCGTGGGCCCTTAAAGTGAATAGTTCGATTTCAATGTATTTTTTGGAGGTTTTAAATTACCCAATTGGTCCGGTTTACCTCGTATGTACCGACTACCATTTGGTTGTTTTAGAAAATGCGCATTTTGTATTTTTCATTTTATAATTTTAAACCCCCCAATATTTTTTCATTCCCTCCTTCCTCCTAAATCCATGTTTGGCAAAGAGAAAGAAATCCCAACATTTGTAGCAGAGGCGTTGTTTTTTGTTCGTTTGGTTGGTGAAAGTAGTAGTTCGGTAGCATATCGTTCAAGGTTTTCTCGTCGTGGGGTTGGGGTTGAGCCGTGTTTAGGTTTTGGGTTTGGTCGTTGCATGGTTTGGGGGTAGAGTCGTGCTTAGTGCCTAGGTTTGTTCGTCGTGGGTGGCGGTGCCTTCGTCCGGCCTGTGGTTTGTTATTGGTGGTTCGTTCAACACTGTGAGCATAATGTAGCACTATCCATCGTCGGGTATTCTAGGAGGTAGAAATTTTACACTGATCCATTTTATTTTTAAATTCGTGTTATTGAGAAGTTTGCAACAACTTATTGTTGTTTCAGGTGTCTTAGTTTCATGAACAAGTATTTTTTTTGTGGGGTTTTAGAGAAGATAGGTCTATTGAAGTTAGTATATCCTCTACAAGTTGGAAGAAATTTTCATGGTGGAAAACGTAAATAGTTTAGGAGTTGTGATTGAATAGATTTTTGTAAGAACAATTTCATTTCTGAAAAATTGTTGATAACTAAATAATGTAGAAATCTTGAGTTTATCAAAATAGGGCAATCTCATTTTGTTTTTAGTGAGTTTTACATATATTTTGGTCATAAATTCAAATGATAGAAAAAAGCCTTCACATTTTTAAGTTTGGGTTTGGCAACATACATAAAGAAACAAAGGAGTTAAGGAAGAAAGTGAATACTTAAAAATGTTGTTATTAAGATTTGGATTAAATAAATAAAATTAATGGGTAATGATGTTCTTACCGATTCATCACATTAGAGGACCTTGCGAAATTGCCCATTACGCATTAGAATTTCTTGACTATATATATCGAAAATATGTTCATACTATATGCACAAAAATTATGTTTCTCCTAAAACAATTGTTTGATATGTTTGAATTTTTTTAAGTGAGATCATGAATCATGGGATAATCTAATTACAAGTGGAAGTTAATGTTATGAAAGTTGTTGACGCGGTTCTTCGCCAACGGGTAATTAAGAAAATAAAGAGGAAGGGATTAGTGTTTATGTTGAACTGAAATAGTTGAATGATCTTGGAAATGAGATGGCGACACAAAATACGTTTTTTAAGTGGTTCAAAGGTTAAAATCCTTCTACTCCACTAGTCAATATTATTGCTATATACTGGGTATTCTTTTACAGGGTATTTCTTACAATATATAATCCAACCCCTTGTAACTCCCAGGGTCTCCATATTTATAGGAGAAGGCACCTGGGAGTTGGTATGAAGGTCATCCCGTGACCTTCTTACCTATCATGTCAACTCTGTGACATTCATGATTAATTCCTAAAACCTGACACATAAGTGTGGTCTAATCAATAGGTAAAGGGATAATGGGTCGCACGGCCCAACCCAGTCGTGGGTGTCTGAATACGCACGTTCACGCTGCGTGTCCGAGAAGTCAGGGATATATCAGACACGTGATGTCTGATATATGCACGTTTACCTTGCGTGGTTGACTTTATAAAGGGTCATAGCCTCCAACTCTAGCTCGTACCACGAGCTGGATGCCTGCCTCGACCTGTGGTCTTTAGAGTCCAGACTCAATCCTTAGGTAATCTCGGTGAACCTTTAGGTTACCTCGAGCTAAGGAGGTAGGATCTTACGATGGCAGCTCCGGTCTTGGGGATGTCCACGTGGTAGTCATGATTAGGCCGTATCTCAGATCACTAATCAGCCCGTGGGAAAATCAGGGCGTACAAAAGTAATAATGGCAATGGTTGGAGAAATGAAGTAATGAACAAAATACTTTCATTATAATGAAAATTTGACCTGTTAAACTCTCACCATACTTATCAAAAGTTGTTTATTGTGGAGAGGAATTTCAATTAGGTAATGATTTAAGGAATGTGGAGATGTGGATGTGATTTTGTAATCAAATTATTATATGAAGGTTGTTTAATGATTTTTTTGTTTTCATATTAAATACAATAATATTATTGCTTAAATTATTGAATTCATGAATTGTGCACTTTTGTTTCCAGTCTAAAAAAATACTTGTTATGGAAGATAGAAGTAGATTTATACGTTTAGATATGGTTGTGCATCATATAATATAGCTGTATTTTTTGTATTTCAAATATTTTGAAATTGTTGTTTGGATTTGTATGCTTGGGAAACACAAATTATATTAAAATCATGTTTGACGGCATGTAGGTGGTTTTGTTATGGTAGGATAGTTGTGTTCTATGTAATGAATTCAAACTAGTAGTAATATCATTTATACCTTTCGCATATATTGTAGTCCAATAACTATTCATCAGTTTTTTCATGAGTTTACTTATTTATATTAACTAATATTGTTGACGCGGTTCTTCGCCAAAAGGAATTTAAGAAAATAAAAGGAAGGGATTAGTGCATATGTTGAACCGAAATAGATGAATGATATTTGTAAATGGACTGGTGACACAATCATGTTTTTTAGGTGGTTCAAAGGTTAAAATCATTCTACTCCACCAGCCAATATTATTGCTATATGCTTGGTATTCTTTTACAGGGTATTTCCTTACACAATAGAATCCAACCCTTTGCAACTCCCAGGGTCTCCATATTTATAGGAGAGGGCACATGGGAGTTGGTAAGAAGGTCATCCCGTGACCTTCTTACCTATCATGTCAACTCTGTGACATTCATGATTAATTCCTAAAACTTGACACATGAAGTGTTGTCTAATCAATAGGTAAGGGGGATAATGGGCCGCACGGCCCAACCCAGTCGTGGGTGTCTGAATACGCACGTTCATGATGCGTGTCCGAGAAGTCAAGGATATATCAGACACGTGATTTCTGATATATGCATGTTTACCTTGCGTGGTTGACTTTATAAAAGGTCACAGCCTCCAACTCTAGCTCGTACCACAAGCTGGATGCTTCCCTCGACCTGTGGCCTTCAGAGTCCAGACTCAGTCCTTAAGTAATCTTGGCGAACCTTTGGATACCCTGAGCTAACGAGGTAGGACCTGACGACAACAGCTCCGGTCATGGGGAATCCACGTGGCTGATTATAATTTAGGCCGTATCTCAGCTCGCTAATAGTCCGTTGGAAAATCAGGGCGTACATTTGCCCCCTAAGCCCCTGCTCGTGGTACACGACATCGTGTAGGGCCACAGTAGGGTATTTTAGAAAAACCTTCTTCTCTTCGGTCACCATTCCCAGCACTCAAGAAGTTCAGGTGTAAGGGCTCCCTTGAAGCTTTGGAATCAACTACTCCGACGAAGCCCCAACCCAGACGACCCCTTCATCCTCTTCTCAACCAGAACAGTTTGTAAGTCTCCTGACCATGCATGCTTTGAGATTATTTTTCACTGTAGCCTAGGTAAATATTTACTGTAGCCGCATGCAAGGTTTTTTTGGTTTTTGTGGGTATGAATGGAGAAAGCCTTTAGGTTAGGGTATCTCTTGTAGTAGAAAACCATTTAGGAACACGGTTTATAGGGTGCATTTTCTGGGGAAATTTTATGGGTTTCCTTCCAAGGCAAAATTCTATCCTGGCCCTCCTGACACACGAATTATGAGTAATCGGGGATCTGTTGGGAGCACAGGCGTGTGTTCATAGAACCGCATGGTCTCACTCTCCACGGGCTGAGATTACCTCAGCTCGTGCAAAGAAACACTCCTTTTGATTCTTCCTTATGCTTAGGTCGCCTTTTCTAGAATCTTTTCTTTTGTTCGCTAGGCGACCAAATGGCAGTCAAGAAGAACGCTCCAAAGAGGATCACTGGCAGCTCGTCCTCCCAACAATCCAAGGGAAAAGAGGTGATGACGGACTCCCCAATCCCTGCCTTCGGGCCGGCCGTGGAGCAGGAGCTCGAGGTGACGCCCGATGCTTTCTTCGAGGCTGAAAGGATCATCTCGAAGATCACTGACCAGGGGAAAGTGAATAAGATATTTCTTTCCCATGGTATCGAACTGGGGGGGGGGGGGCCTTGATCGTCCGACCTCTCACAGAAGGTGAGCGGAGCTGCGCGCCGCTCGACGAGGAGTTCGCGGCCTGGAGTGGCGAGCACTTCAAAGCTGGGGCTTTCCTCCCGCTGGATCAGTACTTCCCCGACTTCCTCAATTATGTGAGGTTGGCCCCTTTCCAGCTCCCCCCCAACTCCTACCGTTTGTTGGCGGGGTTGAGATATCTGTTCTTGAAACAGGAGTGGGAGGTCCCCACTCCGGCAGATATCTTATACTTTTTCTACCTCAAAGCCAAATACAGTTGTGGTAATCGAGCTGCCCAGCCACCCCAACGACTTCAAAGACTAGTTCTTTATGTCCAAGGGGTTTCGCAACTGCGACCTACATTACTTCAACCGTCCTCGTAAGTACCTTTCATCTCTAGCTCATAAGTTAAGTATCGGTTAGCTCGCCCCTGTATCCATTTCTGACTTAGAATAATTCTGCAGCTATCTTCGCGAGGACAGAGAAGTCTGTGATCCTCAGGAGCCAGTACGAGACACTGGCGGGCTTGCCCCCCAGTGAAAAGGAATATCGCCAGCTTGTGATAGACGAGACGATGTTGGCCTGCAAGCTGATCTCCCCAGGCCAGACTCTGAATCTGAGGAGGCCCCGGGTGCCTCCCCCAGCTCGCGAGAAGAGGCCTATCCCCGTGGAGGAGGCCGCGGGGGATGAGGATGAGGAGGACTAGGAGGACGAGGTGCCCCTCGTGAGGACGAGGAAGCAAGCGCTGAAGGTCGCCCAAAGAATGGACGAGGAGAGGATCCGGTCCGGAGCATCTGCAGGTCCCTCCGGCCAAGGTAACCCATATATGTTTAGGAACTTAGATAGGGCAACTGCAGACCCCCGGCTAGCTAGGTTCAATCCCAAACAGCTCGTCCAACGCCATCGAAGTGACCCAGACTTTGATGCAACCCTGCTCCACTACGTCGACCAGCTCGTGTTGGATTACGAAAGTAGCCGCCCTAGGGGTACCATAGTTGTAGACAACACCCTAACCTTTAGGTCGGTCCTATTCGAGGAGTATGGGACCAACCTTCGGTCATGGCCATCACTCCGGGAGGGTGTCGTAGCTCCGGGTCTTAGGTAATACGTAGAAGAGTCTAGTCCTGAGACAGCCTCGGATCCAGAACCAGCACCAGCTTGGGAAGTAATTGTCTTAGATTCCCCCGCAGAAGCTCCGGGGTCGATGGTCGTGACCATAGATTCCTCTTCTAGCTCGGGGGATAGGATTCCTTTTAGTATATATATATATACTTGAGTTTCGCCTTTTTCCCCCTTGTTTTTGTTTTTGCATGACTGCTTACTGACATATTGATGTTGTCTTTATTTTGCCAGAGGAGATGTCTCAGCCCGGGGGAAAAAATCTGCAAGTTATGTTCACCGAAGGGAACCCCTCAGCTGGGGCCTCTGGGCCCAAAATGAAAAAGCTCCGGGTGGCGAAGAAAGCCGCTAGGACCCCAACCAAGTCCCCTGCAAAGGGGAAAGAGCAGACCCCAGTTGCCCAGGCCGAGGAAACTACACCTATTGCTGTAGTGGAGAACATGCCCCCACCCCCTCCGCGAGCTCTGGCATTTGTCCGGGACACAGGGGCGGAGCTCGTGGCCTTGGCAACTGCGCCCCCCGAGGTACGTATCCCGGTGGACCCCCAGGATCTGGAGAAGATTCCAAATGTCTTTCGGGGGATGGTGTATGAGACGGCGAGCTACGCCGTCAACCACTTCTATCGCTTTAATGAGAGAGAGCTGCGGGCCATCGAAACAAGGAGCCCGGTGGGCGTAATGGAAACTTCATTGGGCATGGCCCTAACGGTAAGCTGACCTTACCCTTTTATGATTTTTGATTATCATGCCTTGCCTTGTTTTTCCTTTCTCTTTTTTTTTTTCTAAGGCAGTTGCCTCTCTGTTTTTGCAGAGCATCTTGGCCCTTCACCGGAGCATAGCCAGGACGAAGGCCCAGCTGAGGATATGAGGGGCGAGCATCAGGCGGTTGTGACCACCCATCAAACTTCCTTGCAGACGGCCCAACAGAAAGAAAAAGAAGCCAAGGATGCCCTGGCGGCCGTGCAGGCCAAGCTAGAAGAAGCCCACCCTAAGCTTCAAGAGGCCAAGGCTACCAAAGCCACCCTTGCTGCTGCGCTGCTCGAGCTAGACTCTACGAAGGCCGGGGCCGAGGAGGCTAAAGCCGCCTTGGAAATGGAGAAGGCAGCTTCCAGCACCGCCATGGAGGACATGCTCTACCACTGTTGGGCCTATAACCCGGACGGCGACTTCTCCTTCTTAAGAGCGGACGGGGAGGTCTTCCTGGAGGGGTTCAAAGCTCGCCTCCAGCAAGAGGCACCTTCTGAAACTGGGGAGGCATCCGTTGTAGCCGAGCAGGAGGGCGAGACGGCGACCTCCACGAGGCAGCCTGGTGGAGCTTAGGGCCTTTCTTTTTCGCACCCATTCCTTTATTATTCTCATTTTTTTTTGTGTAACTTTGCATGAGGTTTTTCTACCTCGAGACAATCGGTTTTATCAATTTTTACTTTTGATTGGTTTACTTCCTTTTGCCTTTACGCATTTTAGTTACTATTTTGAAAAACTTAGTTCGTGTTAAATTTTATCAATATCTCGTGCTCTTTAAGAAAAACAACGATCAATCGATTTAAATTAACTTCTAAGTTTTATGACCTGGTTATGTCCAGGAGCTTAGTTTGAAAACTTAGTTCGTGTTAATTTTTATCAATATCTCGTGCTCTTTAAGAAAAACAACGATCAATCGATTTAAATTAACTTCTAAGTTTTATGACCTGGTTATGTCCAGGAACTTAGTTTGAAAACTTAGTTCGTGTTAATTTTTATCAATACCTCATGCTCTTTAAGAAAAACAACGATCAATCGATTTAAATTAACTTCTAAGTTTTATGACCTGGTTATATCCAGGAACTTAGTTTGAAAACTTAGTTCGCGTTAATTTTTATCAATATCTCGTGCTCTTTAAGAAAAACAACGATCAATCGATTTAAATTAACTTCTAAGTTTTATGACCCGGTTATATCCAGGGTAGAGCTTAGTTCGCGTTAATCCTTTATCAATATCTCGCGTTTTTTAAGAAAAACAACGATCAATCAATTTGAATTAACTTCTAAGTCTTTAAGGCGACCTGGTTATATCCAGGCACCATATGCCCCCCAAGTAACTAGGAAAGGGTCTTTCGTGGTTACTTTAGATTACACCTGTAAACATGTACAATCATAAACAAAAAGTTAATTCTCATTGCTTAATACATAAAAAATGGCCTTTTAGGCCTTACAAGGGGGGTCATTGATAATATCTCTTCAAATGGATGGCGTTCCAAGTTCGTGGGACTGCCCCTCCATCGAGCCGAGCTAATTTGTAAGTTCCCTCTTTAATGACCTCGATGACTTGATATGGCCCTTCCCAGTTCAGTCCCAATACTCCATCTTTGGGATCCTTACCGGCTAAGAAAACCCTCCTCAGGACCAGGTCGCCAATGCTAAATGCGCGCTTTTTGACATTTGAGTTGAAATAACGAGTAATTTTTTGCTGGTAATGTGCGAGCTGGAGTTGCGAATCTTCTCGTCTTTCATCAACCAAGTCAAGGGAAGCGCAAAGTAGCTCGTGGTTGCGGTCCTGATCATATGCCTGGACTCTCTGCGAAGGTACCTTAATCTCCACGGGGAGGACCGCCTCACTCCCAAAAGTCAGGGAGAAAGGAGTATGACCCGTAGGAGTCCGGTGCGAGGTCCGGTATGCCCACAGAACCTAGGGGAGCTATTCTGGCCAGACCCCCTTGGCTTCGTCTAGTCTCTTCTTGAGGCTCGCCTTTAGGGTCTTATTGACGGCCTCGACCTGGCCATTCGCCTGAGGATAGGCCACGGAGGAGAAGCTTTTCACAATTTCGTACCTTTCACAAAACTCGGTGAATAGGTCGCTGTCAAACTGAGTCCCATTGTCGGAAATGATCTTCTTGGGCAGCCCGAATCGGCAGATAATGCTCTTAACCATGAAGTCGAGGACTTTTTTTGACGTTATCGTTGCCAAAGGTTCTGCCTCAACCCACTTCGTAAAGTAGTCGATGGCCACCACGGCGTAGCGGACCCCGCCTTTTCCAGTAGGGAGGGCGCCAACCAAGCCGATTCCTCAGACTGCAAATGGCCATGGGGAAGAGATCATCTTCAGCTCGACTGGGGGAGCTTGGGAAACTGTGGCGAATCGCTGGCACTTGTCGCACTTCTTGACATATGAGATCGAGTCCTTGGACAAAGTGGGCCAGTAATATCCTTGCCTTAAGACCTTTAGGGCCAAGCTTTGCCCCCTAGTGTGATCCCCGCAAAAACCCTCATGCACCTCCTACAAGATGGCCTTTGCTTCGCCTGGAAGAACACATCGTAGGAGAGGTAGGGAGTGCCCACGCCAGTATAGAACCCCGTCTACCACCGTAAACCTTGGGGCCTGGTACAGTACCCATCGCGCATCATTACGCCCTTCAGGTAGCTTCCCCTCAGTGAGATACTCAAGGATGGGGGTCATCCAGGTCGGCCTGGCGTCGATCATCTCGACCTCCGCCCTGACTTCTTCTATACTTAGTTTCTCCAAGAATCCTACCGGCACTAACCCCAAAGCCTCTGTCTCCCCGGAGGTGGCGAGCTTGCCAAGAGCGTCTGCGTTAGCGTTCTGCTCTCAAGGTATCTGCTCGAGTAAGCCTCGCCCAAATGCGGACAGCTTAATTTTTACCTTTGCCAGGTAGGTAGCCATCTTGGGTCCTCGTGCTTGATATTCGCCCAGAACCTGGTTTACCACAAGCTGGGAGTCACTAAAGCACTAGACGGAGCTCGCCTTTAGCTCCTGGGTTATTCTTAGCCCGGCCAGCAAAGCTTTGTATTTGGCCTCGTTGTTGGAGGCCTTGAATCCGAATCTTAGCGCCGAGTGGAATCTATGTCCCTCGGGGGATATCAAAATGATTCCAGCCCCGGAGCCGTTCTCGTTGGACGAGCCATCTACGAAGATCTTCCATGACGCCTGGACCGAGGTGAGCTAGGGTGAGTCTTCTGCAGGGTCCTCCCGGAATCCTGTACACTCTGCCACAAAATCGGCCAGGGCCTGACTTTTTATAGCAGTTTGCGGAGTGTACAAAATCTCGAACTGACTGAGCTCGACAGCCCACTTTAACAGGCATCCCGATGCTTCAGGTTTTTGCGAAACCTTCCTTAAAGGCTTATCGGTCATGACGTGTATTGAGTGGGACTGGAAGTATGGCCCGAGCTTTCGGGAGGCCGTGATAAGGCAGAACGCCAATTTTTCCATCAAAGGGTATCGGGATTCAGCTCCGAGAAGTCTCTTGCTAATGTAGTAGACCGGTTTCTAAACCCGGTCTTCTTCTCGAACCAATACGACACTAGCTGCATCCTCTGTGACTGCTAGGTAGAGAAAAAGGGGCTCTCCTGCCTTTGGTTTGGATAATACGGGTGGCTCGGCCAGATGTGCCTTTAGATCGAGAAAAGCACTTTCGCACTCTTCTGTCCATTCGAACTTCTTATTCCCTCAGAGCAGGTTGTAGAATGGCAGGCACTTATCGGTGGATTTTGAAATAAACTGATTGAGGGCTGCCACCCTTCCTATCAGGCCTTGGACGTCTTTGTACGACCTGGGTGAGGGAAGCTCGAGTAATGATCTAATCTTGTCGGGGTTTGCCTCGATTCCTCGGGTATCGACGATGAAACCCAGGAATTTTCCAGATGTGACTCCAAAAGTGCACTTCTGTGGATTAAGCCTCATGCCATACTCCCGTAGTATCTTGAAGCACTCCTCCAGGTCGGAAACATGGTTATCGACAGTATTTGACTTGACTAGCATGTCGTCAACATACACTTCCATGTTCTTCCCAATCTGGTTGGCGAACATTCTATTTACTAACCTCTGGTATGTAGTGACAGCGTTCTTCAGCCCGAATGGCATGACCTTGTAACAATAGACGCTAGTCGGGGTCATGAAGCTGGTGTGCTCCTGGTCCGCCAGATTCATGGTGATCTGATTGTAGCCTGTGTACGCGTCCATAAAGGAAATGAGCTCGTGCCCCACCGTGGCATCCACCAATTGGTCAATCCTTGGCAAGGGAAAACAATCTTTAGGGCAGGCTTTATTCAGGTCGGAAAAGTCGATGCAGGTCTGCCACTTCCCGTTGGGCTTCGGGACCAGCACGGGGTTGGCGACCCAAACTGGAAACTTGGCTTCACGGATAAAGCCGCATTTCTTGAGCTGGGCTACTTCTTCCTCTAAGGCCTCAGCCCGGGTTGTTCCAAGGCGCCTCTGCTTCTGGGACTTCGCAGGAACGCCCTTGTCCAGATGAAGGGTGTGCGTGATGACATTTGGACTGATTCCCACCATGTCCTCGTGTGACCACGCAAACACATCCAGGTTATCCTGCAGAAAGCTGATCAGCTTCGCTTTCCTCTTGTTACAGAGGTTTTTCCCGAGCTTGACCATCCGTGAAGGGTTCTGTGGATCGATGTTTACTTCCTCAAGCTCTTCAATAGCCTGGAGCTCGGACTTATCCTCGCCTATTCGGGGGTCAATATCCTCACTTAAGACGATATTTTCCCCTTCGGCGCTCTGAGGTTTTTCAATCTCAGGATCAACTAAAGGTTCCTGAGATTCCTCTCCTCCACCTTGGATGGCCATTGCTAGCTACCCGGGTTTCGATTTTCCCTTCATGGAAATGTTTTAGCATTCCCTGGTAGCGAGCTGATCGCCACGGACCATGCATATCCCCATGGAAGAAGGGAATTTCAGCGCGAGGTGGCGAATGGAAGTGATGGCCTCAAAAGCTATAAGTGTGGGTCGGCCCAAAATAGCATTGTATGCAGCGAAGCAGTCGATGACCACGAACTCGAGGTGTTTTGAGGCTGTTCGAGGCCCTTCTCCTAAGGTGATCACCAGCTCGATAGTCCCTATAGCCGCTGATCCTTCTCCCGAAAAACCATACAGCATCATGGAGGTCGCCTTCAGCTCGGTGACAGTCAAACCCATCTTCTCCAGTGTGGACCGGAATAGAAGGTTTACCGAGCTCCCATTATTGATCAGCACCCTCCTAACCCTCCGATTAGCGAGCTGAACTGCTACGACCAGAGGATCATTATGAGGGAACTGGACATGGCCCGCATCTTCTTCTGTAAAAATGATCGGTTGCCTCTCCAATTGCTGCTGCTTTGGGAGACGCTGCTCTGGGACGAACTCTACTTCATTATGCGCCTTGAGTTCGTTTACGTATCTCTTCTGGGCGCCCCTGGTCGCGCCAACGAAATGCGGACCTCCAGAGATTGTGGATATCTCTCCTCCTATCACGGGAGGAGGGACGTCTTGATCTATCCGAGACCCGGGCTGACTGACCGGGACCTCTGAAGTAGGTTGACTTGCTGGAACCCTGCTCCGCGCGTACTGAGCCAAGGGGCCGGCTCTGATGAGAGTTTCGATCTCATCTTTCAAATGCCTACAATCATTAGTATTGTGGCCGACGTCGTTGTGAAAACGGAAAAACTTGGAGGTGTCTCTCTTCCCCTTCTGGTGCTTCAATGGCTCAGGCTTCTTCCAGGGGAGGCAAGCAGAATTCTCCAGGAAGATGTTCTCCCTAGAGTGGGTGAGCTCTGTATAAGTCCCGTAGACAGGCTTAAATTTGTCTACGGACTTATTCTTCTTTGGGCCGTGCTGGTTGCTCTCGCCGTTCCCCTTTCTTTTGCCTCCACCGAACTGGTTATTCTGCGTAACGTTCTGGGCCGCAGTCACGACCCCGTTCCTACTCCAGCAGGCTGCTAAGGGACCTGGCTAGTCCCTGCAGCTGAGGCTTCGGCCTCCTCCAAGTTGATCCATTCCTGGGCCCTATTTAGGAACTCGTTTACTGAGCTAACTCCCTTCATTTGTATTTCTTTCCGGAGTCCCCCTCCGACGAGGATTCCAGTTCTCAAAGCCATTAGCTTAGAGCTGTCATCCGTGTCTCTGGCCCGGGCAGCGACGTTCGCGAACCTTCTCAGGTAAGCCTTCAGAGGCTCGTCGAGCTGCTGCCTCATGTGGGCCAGAGAGTCGGCCTTGACGCGAGCAGCCTGGGAGGCTCGGAATGCCCTTTTGAAGTCAGCAGAGAAAGTTTTCCAGGAGCTGATTGATTGTCTT
Organism: Humulus lupulus; assembly: GCF_963169125.1. NCBI lineage: Eukaryota > Viridiplantae > Streptophyta > Magnoliopsida > Rosales > Cannabaceae > Humulus > Humulus lupulus. The sequence goes on from NC_084799.1 coordinate 129,513,261, forward strand.
TTGCCTTGTTTGAACCACTGCCTGGCTGGTCCAGTCAGTGTGGAGGGAAATATCAGACACCTCAGCTCGGGGCCAATGTTGTGGGCCATCATCAGGGTGTTGAACATCCCCAGATGATCCGACGGGTCTCCATCTCCGTTGAATTTGTACAGGTGCGGTATACGGAAACCGGGTGGGTATGCCGTTGTTGCTATGCTGGGGGCAAAGAGCTCCAGCTCGTCCCCCGAATCATATTCGTCTTTCTCTTTCTCCGACAGGAGCTTCCTCATTAGTTCCTCCATCTGAGCCAGACGCTCAAGGGTTTTGTCCTGATTTCCTTGGTTATTCCGGGGCTGCTCAACAGCTCCGGATCCACTGTGTACGTTTGGTGGGTTATTGACCTTCCTATCTTGAGATAGGTTATTTGGGGCGTTCCCGCCGTTACGTACCTCGGACAGGTCTCCCCCTGAGCGAGCATGGCTGCCACCTCCTACCAGTTCCCCTCTATGAGAGTTTAGGCGATCTCGCAGGTCGCCCCCTGGGTGGTTTGAGGACTTTGCGCCGAGCTTAAGCGTTGACGCAAATCTCCGCCAGAAAGGTCGCTCCGGCGACTACCAGTCCAGTAGCTCCTGTTAGTAAAGCTCAGAGTCCACCTTTGGGGGCGAGGATCCGGGCTCTCTCTCAGCGCCCTGCTGCGTCGGGAAGGTCCTGCGAACGGCGGGTTTCTCCTGCTGCTTCCATAAGCTGGAATATCTAGGATGGGCCGAGGAGGAGACGAATATCTTATTGGAGACGGAGGATGCCTGACCGGAGATGCAATCCCAGTTCCGTCAGGGCGGATCAAGTTAGGTGGGGGCCTTTCGGCCCTGCCAACCTGCGGGTCCCGCGCCTGGCGATTTGGACGAGGCGCAGGATGGCCAGTGGGGACGGGCTGAAGCTGTGAGCCCTCCCCGGACCTCCTTCTGGAATTCCCCTGAGCTCTCCTGGGCACGCTCGAGGCTGGCTGTGAACTGGGAGTTGAAGTTCGGACCGAGTGGCTATACTGTTGCTCGGCTCTAGGCATTCCTTCAAAGTTTGCCTCTCGACGGTGCGATGAGGGAATAGAGTTGGATGCCAGCGGTCTGTCCGAGCGGCTAGGCCTGGACCGATTACCTCGGTGGGACTTATGAGTCTTGCCTTGCCTCTTTCCGACGTTAGCATCGGTTGTAAGAGGGGGTAGTCGGGCCAACACCTCCTTAATCTGCTGATTAGCTTTCGCTAGTTGGCTCCTCAGCTGAGCGTTTTCCATTTCTACCGCAGTGTAAAAATCTGGGTTTGGATTAGGTGGCCAGGGCGCCGAACTTCCAGTGTCATCTTGGCCCACCGACTGTTTGCCCAGCCGCTGCTGGATCTCAGGAATTTGTTCACCGGGGATGGCGATATGATGAGCCTCCTGCCCATCATATTGTTCCGTCTCGTTACCGTGTCTTGATCGAGTGGTCACCATAGTTGGATGTTTGCGATAGCACCAATCTAACTTGCTCTCAATGAAAGCACCAAACTGTTGACGCGGTTCTTCGCCAACAGGTAATTAAGAAAATAAAAGGAAGGGATTAGTGCATATGTTGAATCGAAATAGATGAATGATCTTTGTAAATGGACTGGTGACACAATCACGTTTTTTAGGTGGTTCAAAGGTTAAAATCCTTCTACTCCAACAGCCAATATTATTGCTATATGCTTGGTATTCGTTTACTGGGTATTTCCTTACACAGTAGAATCCAACCCTTTGCAACTCCCAGGGTCTCCATATTTATAGGAGAGGGCACCTGGGAGTTGGTAAGAAGGTCATCCCGTGACCTTCTTACCTATCATGTCAACTCCGTGACATTCATGATTAATTCCTAAAACTTGACACATGAAGTGTGGTCTATGTTGCGATAATTTTGCTATGAAAGTGCACACAGTCGCAAACTTGTAATAAAATGGTAAAACCAAGTATCGTCCTCAAGGACTGAATTATCAATTACCAGTCAATTAATCTCTTGTTCTATTTGATGAATTAAAATTTCTTGATTTTTTTTTGTAAAATACAGCAAAAGAATCGATAGAGTGCAGAAATAATAATCGACAATTAAATAGAATAATAACTAATAGTAAAAAAACTCGTAATTCAATCACTGAGAAACAATTAGGATATTCAATCTCATCAACTATCCTTCCTATTATTCCCTAATGCCAAGTATGAATTCTTCTTATTTTAACCTAATTCAATTAACAAGTTGAGACAGCAGCCTATAATCATTCTATGAATTATAAACTCAACCTAGGTGACAATTTCCTATATTTCTATGGTAAATTGAACCACAAAGGTAGCATTAAATTCCACAACTTAATAACAGTTACACAATTAATTCAGATACTTTCGTTCTAAATTAGAATTATGTCCAATATAACCACAGCATAATTAAATCTCACTTCTCAGATTTTGACTTAAAAACATATATATATATATGACTAAAGATGGCCAATCAATAATCAATCTATAAGAACAGGTTATAAGGAATTGAAGAAGATTGGAGAAGAGGAAATTAAAATTGCATTAGGTCATAATAGAAATTCAAGTGATTCAATTGAACATCCTAAACAGAAAATTAGTTCGTAGTCATAGTGCTAATCACAACAGAATTTAAAGATAACATCAAGAAGAAAAACATGTAAAAATACTCTAAGCTTGAGCCTTCAACACCAGAACTCCTCCCTTCGTCCGTACCCCTTTCTCTCTTCTTTTTCGTCCTTTAAAACCTAGGATTTTTTAGATTTTAGAGAGGCGGGCCGCGGCTCTACATACACTATGCCGCGGCCCGTGTCAAAATTTCTGGGCAGACTATCCTTTCAATGCCGCGGCTCTCTGAAGCCATGCCGCGGCCCGCATCATTGTCTTCTGGGCAGAATGCCCATCCATGCCGCAGCTCTACCTAGCCATGCCGCGGCCCGAAGATGTCCTCAAAAACCATGCTTCTGTTTCTCCCCCTAGCCGCGGCCCTACATTGATCATGCCGTGGCTCTTAAGGAATTCTTCAATTCTTCAAGTTTTCATCCCAAAATTTCACCAACACTTCCAAATGGTATTGAGAACCATTCTTGATCAAAATATGATGAAAAACTCGATTATTTCTTCCCTTTCTTTGGCATTTCCTTCCACATGCTCAATTCTTCCTGATATTCACAAAAACAACCAAACAAAGCGTAAACCCGCACTAAAACAAGGAAAAAAAAAATAAAAGACTACTAAAAACATCACCAAGACATCATAAAAACTAGACTCATCAGTCTAATCAATAGGTAAGGGGGATAATGGGCCGCACGGCCCAACCCAGTCGTGGGTGTCTGAATACGCACGTTCATGCTGTGTGTCCGAGAAGTCAGGGATATATCAGACACGTGATGTCTGATATATGCACGTTTACCTTGCGTGGTTGACTTTATAAAAGGTCACAGCCTCCAACTCTAGCTCGTACCACGAGCTGGATGCTTCCCTCGACCTGTGGCCTTCAGAGTCCAGACTCAGTCCTTAAGTAATCTTGGCGAACCTTTGGATACCCTGAGCTGACAAGGTAGGACCTGACGACAACAGCTCCGGTCATGGGGAATCCACGTGGCTGATTATAATTTAGGCCGTATCTTAACTCGCTAATAGCCCGTTGGAAAATCAGGGGGAACAAATATGATTTTATTTTCCGAGAGAACAACGATATTGAATTGTATGGTAAGTTATATAATTTTTGTTTGAGTAGTGTTTTAGAGAAAGTGCGGTTGAGATATTGACATTATTACTTTATCAAATGCATCATTGTGTGTTATAGAACATGTCATTTATGTCGAAATAAGTGAAAGGTGAGCTATAGAAGTTGAGGGATTGCTTGAAGCAAAGCATTACTATACTTGAAGCACTGTACTTGGGTGTATGTATATGTTACTTTTATAGTTTGAATATTGTTATGTAGCGAAGTACTTTGATTACTTTTAAATTTGTAAGTTTTACTTTACCTGGAAATGAAATGAGTGTTTCACATTATTTTATTAATGATGAGTAGTATATTTGATTATGATGTTTATTAAAGTTTTTATGATATTCACAAACACTTAGCATTATAAATGGTTCAAGAGTAATGGTAGAGGCATACAATTCTTTACTTTGTGGGATTATAATTTATTTATTTTTGAATGGTTGAAAGATGTAGATACTAGCTAATGATAAGCAATTATAGTATTGAAGTTTTATTTTATTGTCTAGTATAGATCTTTGTGAGTTGTTTTAATTGTTTTTTAGACTACATTTGAAATTAGTTTTCTTGCCATATATGATTGTGTTGTCCTTTATTGTTTTAATGGCAGGTGAACATTTTCCCGTAAAGTGGATTTGAAAGTGGCCGATCTAGATAAATTAGACTATAGAAGCTCCCTCCATGGTATCTTCACCCTTATTTCCCATATGAATGAGGTTCAAAAAGAGGTGCTCGAAGAATGGAATTCGAAGCACTATTGGGGATGAAAGACTGTACCTTGAGACAAAATATTCTATTTTGGTTGTTGAGTAGGTTCAACGTTCGGGACGGGTCTTTGGATGGTCATGGGAAGTACTTCAAATTGGATAGTAAATTTTTAGTGCTACCATGGGTGTTAAGGATGGTGTTGAAGATTTACTAGCGGGTGTTAATGGTGGACAACCTTTTTACCAGAAGGGTGAGAGGAATACTGTGTCGGTTTTAGAGGAAAAATTAGGGCATCGTGAATTGGCAGGCATGTCCTTGGTAAGACACTTCTTGTTGATATTAGTTAGTGTCTTTTTGATGTCTAATACCTCTCTACATGTTTCTCAGGAGGTTGAGGGTCCTATCATGACCCATCGTGATATTGCTATTGTTTCTCGTGTTAACTGGGTGTTGATAGCATATATGCATCTATGGAGGAGCATTAGAGGACATCATTCCAAACCAACCAAGTTCATAGGAGGATGCGTGTATTTTTTTATAGGTACTTTCTTTAATTTTTATTTACTTGCACTAATCTTGGCCTTGGTGAGAGGTTCATAATAATGTTGTATTTTTGTCCATTCTACAGGTATTTTACTATCACCTCATTCTTTGGAAGGAAGGGTATGTGGATAGGTCCCTATGCCCTCTAACTGTATGGTCCGAAGATGGTGTGAAGGCTTTACTTCAGTGAGTGGAAGAGCAAAAGGGGTTTGAGTCTGAGACAATAAGTTTGGGTAAAAATAGTATTTTTTATCATTCCACAAAATGAAGCGCAATGTCTATTATATTTTTGAGTTAACAATATTTTGTCATTGTTCTATAGATCCCCATGCTACAATTGCAAGAAGGTGTGAACAAATTGAAGTTACCTGCCACGATCTCCTCTTTGTGTGTAATGGTTGAATCCTTGGAGAAGAAATTGATTGCCAAGGAGAATGAAATCGATAAATTTAAAGAGGACATGAAGTATGAAATGGACATGAGATTTCAGCGCCTTCAGCGCACTCTCAATACTCCCAATCCTCAGGCCATTCAAATTGGGAAGTTTAAAGAGGAGATGAAATTGTGTTTTCAAATGGGTTTTCAGCGAATACAGCAAAGTTTCACTACATCCATAAGTTCAATGGTTCAAGGAATGCTTCCCTTGAAATTAGTAAGGAAGGTGGTGCCCAGTCTAGCCATTTTGGGAAGTTGAGTAATGACCCAATTAAGGCCAACTTTGTTTACGTGAGAACCTGAACTCCAGCCACCTAGCAATGATGATTGATCCAATGCTCGTGGAGTACCGTATAGGTGTCCTAAATGATTTTGCAGATTCTTATGGAGAAGGTTGTCCTCATGAGAATGAGACTATTAAGGGGCTAGGAAGTGAGAATGATTTCAATGATCGTGGACCAACCGATTCACCCTCGGACAAATACAATGATGACTCGGGACCTTACAATGATTTGCAGCACTCTGAGGGTGTACTATTGTCTTCAGCAAAGGAGAAGATAGGTGTTGAAATGGAGGATGTTCTAGAAGATGATGCCACTAAAATGTGTCATTCGATTTGAAGTTACCATGGCCACTCATGTTATTCATGAAATAGAGGAGGATGACAACGTGAAGATCGATCATGCTATTCTTAGGAGAGACAAAGAACTTTGTGAAATGAACAAATCATTTCAGAGTATGATTCCTAAGTATAAAAAAAGCAAAGGCTGTGAGATTGAATCATTCAAACTAAAAGCAGCCCTACCACAGTCCAAGTTCGAACTAGCACTTTTCCTTTTTGACTTCATCTTGTCGTTGCGGTAAGTGATTAATTATGGGCTTGAAATTTTTTTCCTTCCTAGCAAAATTATTTTTCTCCAATATATGAAAGATGTTAGGGTAGGGACAATTTTGTTCATTAATGAAGTCTTTCCTTGTCAGAAAGGTGTTGGTGGATAATGTAATGGGACAGTTGGGGTGAGGTGGACATGAAGGTAAACACTGATGAATATAAAGTTCCTTTGGGTTCAAAAATTTGTTTATGAGCATGTTGTATTGGAGTTGTTTTATTTCCTTAATATGATCATGTAATTCTGACCAATTCAAAGCTTAACTTTGCAGATTATTGATGCATTTGCCTGCATACTAAGATGTAGAGACACAGATGATGGTGTCATACCGAATGATGTCCAAATATTTATTTTTCTGACCTACTGGCTCGATTTGGTAAGTTGTAATATAATTTACATTTGATGCGTTCTATACTCCATACTTTGTTTTCGTTTTCTAATTTTCTATCAATATGATCAATTGAAATAAAAATGAAATAATGGTGGTAATTTTTGGGAGACCGAGAACACTGCATTTCTTGGGGCCGAGGTCAATTTGGCTTTGCTCATAAGGAAAGTTGAGAAGGCATTTTTGTACACTTTTTTAAAAGGCCACTGGCTTGTCAGTTTGAGGTACCGAGTTAAGTATACTTTTGCTTTTTTTAGATCTTAGTCCCAATGAAGGATGTCAAAAACAATCATTGGATACTAGTTGTTCTGGATTGCATCAAAGGTTGTGCCAGCATTTGGGACTCAGTGGCCGATATATTTAAGAGACGGCACAGGAAAATTTTACTAAGCCAACTGGTATGTGTGTCTTCAAGATTTAGTAATGTTGTAGTGACAAGCTGAATTGCATTATTTAATATATAGTATTTGGTGTAGTTGAAGAAGCTTGACCTGTTGCTTCATACAACCATGGAAAGTGCCCATGATGGTCAACCTATTTTTTTCATTTTTAGTGTCATGACCTCTAGTCATTTACCTCAACAGGAGAATGGCCATGACTGTGGTATATTTGTTATGAAGAATATGGAGTGGATTATAGAGGGAGAGTCACACCCCAAGTCCTATGTAAGTTTCCTACAATTTAATTGATATTAAATAAAACTCCTACGAAGTAAGTTTTAAATAGCAGTTTCAATTTTATTTTTCTTAGTTCCTTGGTTTGATGTTGTAGAGGATGGAGATGCTGATAAGCTAGACATTGCAATTGATATTTTGATGTGTTATTCCAATAGGCTCGGGGTGGAAGTGAAAGGTAAGGCCTGCGCTTATTATAAAGGTTTTTCAGCTAACGTTGATTAATCCCCAAACATGAAAGAAGTTTCTTGTTATCCCCCAAAATCTTCACCCGTACCACCCATGTTGTCAACAAAAAAGGCTAGAGATAAACACTGATCCAAGCTAGGTAAGAGGAAGAGGTAGAAATGATTCCAAATCTGTAACGACCCAAATTCCCTAATAAGGTTTAGGACCTTGATTAGGAGGCCGGGAGGGCCATAATTGATTTATTGTGCTATTATATGATTATATGCATGATTATGTGGGTCATATTATTATATGATGATAAAGGCATGCATGGGGCTATATACTCTACTGTGAGGGTATTTTGGTAATTTGGCTCATTGAGAGCGTAATTGTGTACTTGTGTGTATATTGGTAGGCTAATGTTGAGACCACATTATTATGTGGATATATCTGTGATCTGTGACTTGAGACGATCCTAGTGAGCAGATTAGCGAAAAAGTCATGGCGGGGATTTATACCCAGCTCGGGGTGAGCCTAGGGGTATAAATGGGAATTTGGAGAATATATTGGAGATGATTTGGTATTGAGAAATATAATTGGTGACTAACTAGATGACAGGAATTAAGTGGTAAATATTTAAGACACTTGAGGAATTAGTGGGAATTGGGAGCAATGACTAAAATGCCCTTAGAATGTTTAAGGTTTAGTTATTATTGGGAGGGCAAAGGTGGTCATTTGGCTTATTTAAGGTTAGGCTATATTCTGCTTTATGATGTTAGTGGAGGTTGTAGATAAACTTAGAAACTTAAGGAAAAGAAAAGAAGAAGGAAAGAAAGAAAAACAGAACACTTAGAGTTATATCACTCTCTCTCATTCGGCTGGGTCATCTCTTCACCATTCCTTGTGGGTTTTGGAGCTGGAATTCTAGAGCAAGCTTAGGATGGAGCTTAGGGCTAGGGACTTTGGTGAAGCTTGAAGAACTAGCAGAGTTAAGCCAGTCAATTGAGGTAAGTTTAAGGTTTTCTGATGTGAATTTCTGGGTTTTAATGAGATAGTTTTTAAGTTTGAGTTTTGGATGGAATAAAGGGATATGAACCTGAGGAGTTGAAGGGCTTGAAGCTGGTTGGATGCTAGAACGATTCTACAGCTGAGGTAAGGATTAATTTGAAGTTTGATGGTTGAATTTGAGAGTTTTCATGGCTGGTTTTGAGTTTGTGGGTTTGAAATTTCAGAAGTTGGAATTGGGATTTTGGTGAGTCTTAGGCTAGATTTTTGGTTGAGTTGTGTTGTCTAAATCATTCTAATGTTGTTATTATTAATTGGTTTTGAGTTTGGGGCTTTAGGATGGCTTTAGGTGAGGTTTATAGATTGAGAATGGTGGTTTTTTCTGGGTTCGAAGGGTCGGGCCGCGGCATGGTTCTTGGTGAGCCGCGGCCCTTCGATGTTGTGGCATGCTGAGGAAGGAGGGCGGGCCGCGGCATGGTCCAAGCAATGCCGCGGGCCTTACCTATTTTTGTGCCCATGGAGGGTTCTGTCAGGGGCCATGGCGCGACATGGATGGCCCATGCCGCGGCGCTTAAGGGATTTTGGGATTTTGAGAATTTAGGCTTGGGAATTTAACCTAGGGTGCTCGGGGTTGAGTCTTTTACCATATTTGGTGAAGTTCAATGTTCCGAGGACTAGAACTTGGTTTAGAAGCTCATTTAAGATTGTTAATAGTATCCTTTATCTTGGTTGTGACTAGGTGCTAAGCTGGGGCTCGGGGATCGGATCGCGCTCAAGGAGCATCGCTTATAACTAGCTCGTTTGAAAGCCAAAGGTAAGAAAGCTGCACCTGATTATGTGGCTAGGTTGGGACTAAGTGTTCCCTATGTTTGTATGCATTGTTATGTGAATGTGATTAACCATGTGGACACGATGGGACTAAGAGCTCCCTACACTTGTATATCATGTCATGAGGTGGTATTCTTATGCCATGGGACATGCGATGACCGGCCTAAGAGTGTCGGAATCAATATTTGCGCACAGGGCGCGGCTCGGCCACTGGTAGCTGAGGCAGCTTATCTATCACTGAGCTCGGTTAAGCTGGCTGGAGTCAGTGAGTATTAAACTGGGGGCGGCTCAAGTGAGCCGAAGACAGTGTGTTAAATAGAGGGTGCGACTAAGGGCGCCAACCCTGAATTTTATTTGATTGATATGATAATGTATTGGTTACGAACGTGAATATTGTGTTATGAATATAGTTGGTTGACTGTCTGGATGACAAACCGTTAATTTGCTGAGTGTTATCACTGATTGGATAAATGTCATGAATTGCTGAATTTCTGGTTATGCATTGTGGAATGTTTAATTATTGATGTTGATCTTGCCATGATATTATGCTTTCTTTCTGGGCCTCGGCTCATGGGTGCTACGTGGTGCAGGTAAAGGCTGAGTCAACCATGAGTTGGAGAGCTATGGGGGCGGGGTGTACATTTTCAGCTGCTCGGCCGCCACGGTCGAGGAATTGTACAGGAATGGAGACCTAAAATGTATATTTTGCCATTAGAGTGGCTTAAATTGTTTGTAACTCTTGGAGTTTGCTGTAACTAAGTCGTCTAAACCCTGTTTTGAGTTTTCATGTATTAAACTATCATTTTAAATGAAAATAGCCTGTTTATGACCAAAATCTTTTATTCCTAACTTGTTGATGACATAGAATTCACATTTCGTTTAAATGACTTGATTAGCAAGTCCTGCACTATTTTAAACACACAGTGTAACGGTCTTGGTTATCCAGGGCGTTACAACTTGGTATCAGAGCCGTCTGGGTTTATGGGTTCCTGAAGATTAGCTAGACATGTACACTCGCCTCTAAAGACAAGCTCGACTCAAGGGTTTATAGTGGAATACATGAAATTGTATGCTTAAGTACTTGAATAAAATGTGGGTGTATTAATTGGTATGATTAATAGGAAGCATGAGATACTGATAGGGCCTGGCCCTTGACTACTGTGTGATGCTATTAAGGCATGCTGATTAGCATTGCTTTTGCATGTGGATGAATACATGGATAATGATGATATATGGATTGTAGGTTATTATATGTTAAAATTGAACTTATATGATATACCTGTTTATTGGCATGGAGGGCATAAAAGGTATGAACGCATCTAGTGACAAAGAAATTTGATAACTTGTGCATAATATGGGTGTTTGATATGCTTTATGTGTGTTTGATCGTTATGATTATTTGGATCTGCCCTTGAGATGGTTTTGGGTAAGGGCTTAGAAGTTTAGTTGGTGAAGACAGATTAATTCAGGGTGTATGTATTGAGAATGGTCAATTGGATTCAGTTTTGGTTTTGGTAAGGATAGAAGATGACAATTGGGGGTTGGACTCCTCCACCTGCCCTTGAGATTCGCAGCAGATGTTTGCTGATATATGAGTCAGGCTGTGAGGTCAGATAGAATGGATTAGATGGATGAAAAAGGCAAGTTACTGAGGAGGAACAAACAAGAATTATTGTACGGAAGTCTTATTCTCTAGTTTCGAGGAAGGTTTGGGTTTGTTCAGGAATCAATTAATGAATGAGTGTGGCTAATCCTGTTCTTAGTGATATGAGAAGGATAAATTGGGACAAAGTAGTCGTACTAGGTAGTTGTGGCAAAAGGGTGTCGAAAGGGGCAAGATAGCGGTGGTATGTATTGCCGAGTTTGGTGGGTTGGTCGGTCCACTCTGGGTTATGGTACAAATGGATGTAGCCGAAGATAATGAGTCATTTGTGAGCTAAACTCTGAGATGGTTGTCTATGTTTGGGCAGTAGAGAGAGGGCCTCATCATCTTAGATGCAAGGAATACAGGTGATGATATCTTCGTTCGTGGAAACCTAGTAAGTGTGGCTACTCAGTGATCGGCAAAATAAGAACCTTTGGTGGTTTTATGGCTTCTGGTTTGGACAGGGAAGATTGGGATATCTTACTCATTTAGAGCCTAGGAGTAGTTCCTCGGAAGTGACCAGTGGATTGGATAGCTTTTGCTCTGGTGGGAATGAAAAGCTGGAAGGACTTGGTCCTGTGTGTCTATTAAGGAGGGATTCAGATGAGTACTTGTTAAGGGAAGTTGATGTATTACATAAGGGAAAACCCTCGTGAGTATCACTTGAAGTATATTGATTGGACTGAATGGGAATTAAATTAGACAGTAAGGATTTGGTATCAGGAACGCTATGAGGAATTGTGCTAGTTTGGCTTAAGGACTTATTGAGTCACCTGAAAAGTATGTGATTTGTAAGTGAATTGGGCAGAATATTGTGTCATGGGCCTCGTGGATATTGCCAGCTAGGGGTGAGGAGTTTGAAAGCCTTGTTACAAGACAGGACAATGTCTTCAGGAGTTGATCATTGATCTGGTTATTACTAGATAAGGATCAAGGAAAGAGACATCCCAAGGATTATTACTTGTACCGAGAGGGGTGTGATGTATTAACAGTAAGGATTCCTAATCACTTGATACTTCAACAACATGGGCAAGTCTGACAGGCAGAGAGTGGAGAAATGACATGGATGGGTTGTATTCTGATTCACTGGTGATAAGGTAAACCACTCCCCAGCTAGAGGTAGAACGTGGACGACTACTATACTAATGATATCGCGACTGAAGCAGCAAGGTCAGAGGTAAGGTTTCAGAGGGGATTAACTTCATTCTTCAAAGGTATTCAAGGTTAAGTACAGGAAGGGAGGAGATCAGGTACGGAGAGATTTGATCAGAAGCACACTAAGACCGATGAATGTATCAGCTACTACTTGAAGTATCCTCGAAGACAGTTACAACGTGAGGGTTTTGAACATGAAGAGTTGGACAAGTATGGGGAAACAGTGATGGGTTGTAAGAAAGGAGCGGTAACTCTTGAGTTTAAAAAGGGGAAATCCTTGCAGTGGCTAGTGTTTGTACCTGGAGTGGGAGATCTACCGCAAGGGAAATGATTAGAACCTTAGCTGATGTGATGGACATTACTTGAGTTGTATCAGTGGGACAAGATAGACTGGGTTAGTTTGTGGGTTTCTAGATAAGTTTCCAAGGAATTTGTCAAGAAGTACGTCTATGTAAGAGATGAAATGGTGATAAGATCGGTGTCAGTGATAAAATTAGGTCTAAGATGCTGTATTGAACGATTTTAACAAAGCGGTGAGAGTTAAGGTCTCGATTGTTGAGTAGGATGACATTCCTCAGGAAGGATCTTTGATCTGGTTAATACCAGCTAGAGATCAGGAATGGTTAAGGATCTTTGATCTGGTTATTACCAGCTAGAGATCGGGTGCAGTTAGGGATCTTTGACCTGGTTATTACCAGTTGGAGATCAGGGAAGAGGATAGGCAGGAAGTTGCTATTACATTAGATAAGGGTACTAAGGATGCTGAGTTATGTGTTGAGGGTTTGGTCAATGCCAAACTGTTTTTGTGAAATAGGTGGAAAGAGTATCCAAAGATTATCTGAATTGGACTTGTAATTGTCTTGATCGACGGCACAGTGATGTATTCTGGTTAGAACTTTGTTAAGGTTGAAGAATGCCTTGGAAGTAAGAGTTTCCCTAGGCAAGCATGATGGTACATGTAGTTGGGTTGAGTTCCACGTCTTTTACAGAGTAGAATCAATTGCTGAGTTGCTATGACACCTCAAGACGGGAGAAAGTGATGATCTATGCATGATGTTGGTTAAAGGATCCGACTGGAACTAGAGTGGAGTTTCTAGTATGTTTAATAGCCAGTGGATACTTGGAATTATTATCGTACAAAGGAACAAGAACGACAGTTAAGGAAACCCCGGATGAAAGGAACTAAAGGCAAGTCTTAATTGAGTTAGCTAAGGATTTTACAGTGTTATGAATAAGTTTATCGTGATATAAGGACAAAATCTAGACCTTGATGGACACCGAAATTACATGGAAACTCTGGATGAATCTCATACTACTCTCTTGGTCTTTTCATCCAGACATTAGGAAAAAGGTACAATAATTTGAAGGTTTTGTATTGGAGGCCTAGGTGGAGAGGAATATCATGAACAAGGAACAAAATTCTTAACCTGATAGCAGTTCGTGATAGGTATCGCAGCCTTTGAGTATGTTATAATGAGAATAAGGAAATATCGTGATAGGCATCGCAGAGAGACTGCCAAGACGGTTGGGTCATCATGGATCAGCATCTGGGGAGAACTTGCTTTTATCAGTAAGGATAATTTAAACAGCTGACCAGTATTCAGAACTTCGAGCGAGATGGGTGGTAAGCCTCCATGGAATTCAGAGTTAATTTCATTGAACAAGGACTTTATCTTACCCTCAAGTCTTGGGAGGATTAAGGAGGATAATGAACAGATAATTGGAATCTGATGAGTTTTATTATTCTCAGACTAATGGTAAAGCAGAGAAAAACAGAGTTGTCCAGCTATTGGAAGAACACTTGTTAAGATAGAGCATAATAAGGGCTGCATATCATCCAATTGTTGGATTGAGGTAAGTAGGATGTTGTATTTGGATCTGGAGGTAGTCCAGGGGATCATTGAGATTATTAAAAGATTAGAGCATGGGTTGGAGAAAGCCATGTGTTGATTGATAAGGATCTACAGATAAAGATGAAGATAATCCATGTGGAGTGACCGGTTCAATCATGGGATTGAAAGAATGAGATTTTGAGGAATAAGATTGTACCTCGAGTTAAGGTAACACACTAGAAATGGTAGGGTCAAGGAATAACCGGGATAGCTGGAATCAGTTGTGTGGAAGTGGTGTTCCGAGCAGTTCATAGAAAATTTCGAGGACGAAATTTCTGTAAGGAGGGGATAGTTGTAACGACCCAAATTCCCTAATAAGGTTTAGGACCTTGATTAGGAGGCCGGGAGGGTCATAATTGATTTATTGTGCTATTATATGATTATATGCATGATTATGTGGGTCATATTATTATATGATGATAAAGGCATGCATGGGGCTATATACTCTGCTGTGAGGGTATTTTGGTAATTTGGCTCATTGAGAGCGTAATTGTGTACTTGTGTGTAAATTGGTAGGCTAATGTTGAGACCACATTATTATGTGGATATATCTGTGATCTGTGACTTGAGACGATCCTAGTGAGCAGATTAGCGAAAAAGTCATGGCGGAGATTTATACCCGGCTCGGGGTGAGCCTAAGGGTATAAATGGGAATTTGGAGAATATATTGGAGATGATTTGGTATTGAGAAATATAATTGGTGACTAACTAGATGACGGGAATTAAGTGGTAAATATTTAAGGCACTTGAGGAATTAGTGGGAATTGGGAGCAATGACTAAAATGCCCTTAGAATGTTTAAGGTTTAGTTATTATTGGGAGGGCAAAGGTGGTCATTTGGCTTATTTAAGGTTAGGCTATATTCTGCTTTATGATGTTAGTGGAGGTTGTAGATAAACTTAGAAACTTAAGGAAAAGAAAAGAAGAAGGAAAGAAAGAAAAACAGAACACTTAGAGTTATCTCACTCTCTCTCATTCGGCTGGGTCATCTCTTCACCATTCCTTGTGGGTTTTGGAGCTGGAATTCTAGAGCAAGCTCAGGATGGAGCTTAGGGCTAGGGACTTTGGTGAAGCTTGAAGAACTAGCAGAGTTAAGCCAGTCAATTGAGGTAAGTTTTAAGGTTTTCTGATGTGAATTTCTGGGTTTTAATGAGATAGTTTTTAAGTTTGAGTTTTGCATGGAATAAAGGGATATGAACCTGAGGAGTTGAAGGGCTTGAAGTTGGTTGGATGCTAGAACGATTCTACAGCTGAGGTAAGGATTAATTTGAAGTTTGATGGTTGAATTTGAGAGTTTTCATGGCTGGTTTTGAGTTTGTGGGTTTGAAATTTCAGAAGTTGGAATTAGGATTTTGGTGAGTCTTAGGCTAGATTTTTGGTTGAGTTATGTTGTCTAAATCATTCTAATGTTGTTATTATTAATTGGTTTTGAGTTGGGGGCTTTAGGATGGCTTTAGGTGAGGTTTAGAGATTGAGAATGGTGGTTTTTTCTGGGTTCGAAGGGTCGGGCCGCGGCATGGTTCTTGGTGAGTCGCGGCCCTTCGATGTTGTGGCATGCTGAGGAAGGAGGGCGGGCCGCGGCATGGTCCAAGAAATGCTGCGGCCCTTACCTGTTTTTGTGCCCATGGAGGGTTCTGTCAGGGGCCATGCCGCGGCATGGATGGCCCATGCCGCGGCGCTTAAGGGATTTTGGGATTTTGAGAATTTAGGCTTGGGAATTTAACCTAGGGTGCTCGGGGTTGAGTCTTTTACCATATTTGGTGAAGTTCAATGTTTCGAGGACTAGAACTTGGTTTAGAAGCTCATTTAAGATTGTTAATGGTATCCTTTATCTTGGTTGTGACTAGGTGCTAAGCTGGGGCTCGGGGATCGGATCGCGCTCAAGGAGCATCGCTTATAACTAGCTCGTTTGAAAGCCAAAGGTAAGAAAGCTGCACCTGATTATGTGGCTAGGTTGGGACTAAGTGTTCCCTATGTGTGTATGCATTGTTATGTGAATGTGATTAACCATGTGGACACGATGGGACTAAGAGCTCCCTACACTTGTATATCATTTTATGAGGTGGTATTATTATGCCATGGGACATGCGATGACCGGTCTAAGAGTGTCGGAATCAATATTTGCGCACAGGGCGCGGCTCGGCCACTGGTAGCTGAGACAGCTTATCTATCACTGAGCTCGGTTAAGCTGGCTGGAGTCAGTGAGTATTAAACTGGGGGCGGCTCAAGTGAGCCGAAGACAGTGTGTTAAATAGAGGGTGCGACTAAGGGCACCAACCCTGAATGTTATTTGATTGATATGATAATGTATTGGTTACGAACATGAATATTGTGTTATGAATATAGTTGGTTGACTGTCTGGATGACAAACCGTTAATTTGCTGAGTGTTATCACTGATTGGATAAATGTCATGAATTGCTGAATTTCTAGTTATGCATTGTGGAATGTTTAATTATTGATGTTGATCTTGCCATGATATTATGCTTTTTTGCTGGGCCTCGGCTCACGGGTGCTACGTGGTGCAGGTAAAGGCTGAGTCAACCATGAGTTGGAGAGCTATGGGGGCGGGGTGTACATTGTCAGCTGCTCGGCCGCCACGGTCGAGAAATTGTACAGGAACGGAAACCTAAAATGTATATTTTGCCATTAGAGTGGCTTAAATTGTTTGTAACTCTTGGAGTTTGCTGTAACTAAGTCGTCTAAACCCTGTTTTGAGTTTTCATGTATTAAACTATCATTTTAAATGAAAATAGCCTGTTTATGACCAAAATCTTTTATCCCTAACTTGTTGATGACATAGAATTCACATTTCGTTTAAATGACTTGATTAGCAAGTCCTGCACTATTTTAAACACACAGTGTAACGGTCTTGGTTATTCAGGGCGTTACAAAATCTCCCATGACCAGGCTCCCTTTTGCAATAGGCCTTGTAAGTATCATTAGTACTCTTGTGAAGCCCTTTTGTATTGTACAACTAGGTTGTACTATGTAATCACAAATTCATATATATAGCTAGTTGAGTAATTAAGAGACATATGTATTTCTTTTGATCTTTATGGTTTACAAACGAATTGTGAATAGTAGTGGTCTAGTATTTATGAAAACTTTTTAAAAACGAAGTTTGATGATTTTACAAGAGATCGAGTATTAATTATGTTGGTTAAATGAATGGTTCACATATCGTTAAGTGAAAAATAACAATATGTAAGATCGTACATTTAAACACCCTGGCCCACTCGGAGCCCAATATGAAAAACTGGAAAACTTTAACCCGTGTGGTGGACTTGTATTTTGGTTTCATTCATATTCAAGTCCCATTATATAACATGCATTGGACTTTAATCTAAATATTTTCCATTACTCATCTTAGGAGGCCCAGTGAAGGGCACTCTAAATTTTTTATAATGGTATATAAAATGCCACTGTTATTAAGCGTTCGCTCTACACATATATAGACACAACTTAATTGATACTAACATAAATTTTGAAGAAGACTGCTGAACACGTTTCAATAAAATTTGATTTCTCCAAATTCATAGCAACAAAATTTCCTTGTTTTGTATAGTAGAAAGGGTAGAGATGATATTCCGTACCATATGTTCAATACTGGGAATCTACTTATTAGATAGAAAACATGTTAGAGGAAGGTCTTCCACTTGAACTAATATATTTTTTTTGTTGCTGAGAAGTGGGAAATTAAGGTATAAAATCAAAGGTATGCAATAATAATTACTTATTCGATAGTGTACCCCACGAAATAAGACCTAGGCCATCATGACTACTTATAGGATTTTGGATAACTTACTAAGATGGAGTAAAATCCCTCAATATATTGTATTAGGTCCACCTACTCATGCAGTAGCAAAACTACTCTACTGAATTATGGTACATATTGGAAAAGTAGAAAACATGGTGTTACCACCAATAGAACAACTCTCATTTGACCATTATAATAATAGAAAATGGTCTCATCAAATGCGAGGAGAGGCTTGACGGAAGATCAATATAGGACAAATCTTTTAACACAACAATTCAAAAAGGAAATTATTTAGTACAAACCACACTGAGTTAAATAAGGAGTTGAAATAGAAAATATGATTAGGAAATATGTCTAATTAAAGAAAATATAAATTAAACAATCTTTTCCCATTTTATTAGTACCGGTGGTTGTCCGCTTCAAACATGCATGGACACCTCAATGCTAACCATGTTATTCACCCTTTGATCAAGCTATTCTTGGTACTTAGTAATGGTCTCCTTCTTTAGGTGGTGTACCACTTTGGAAAGTCGTTCATAATCTGTCCTCCACTCCTCGTATGAGTACGAAGCATCATGCATCAATTCTTCTAACTTGTTCATCTTCTCTCTAAGCTCTGCCTCCAACTTCAATATCCTCTCTTTCATATTCTTGTTATGCTCCTCCAATATACGCTTCTTCTAGAAAAATCTCGTACTCCTTTTCCTGTAATGTTATTTTTAGATTGTTAATGTATTCCATAGGTTCAGGGGGGAGGGTTGTCATTCTCTGTTCGAACAACTTTTCCCCGTCGGGTTGATTCGCCTAGAGCTATGGTAAGTTTGGATAAACCCTCACATCCGACGAACTCATAGACAAGCAAGAATCCATAACCAATGCCTGCAACCAAGAAAAAAGATCAATATATTGAATTTTGGCTCATTAAAAAAATAAAATTGTTCTAACAAGTGAGATATATTGAGTAAGGTGTATATTTGAAGTATTTACCCCATATCTTTTGAAGATGTACATGTTTATAAAAGAAGTTGTTCCCATATGAGTCAAGTGACCATGACATGGGTCCAAGTGTAGTACGAGTTGTCACATGCAGTACGCAACTAGATAAAGAACAATAAAATATAAAAAATATTTATTGCCATATAGGATGTCTTTTATGAGTAAGAATATTTTGCGCACGTGGTTTTCACTAGTATTTACTTTAATGATCGTACGGTGCACAATTAGCAAAGTATTCAACATAGATGGGTTCTTAAGAACAATTGCAAATGGATCACATGCAAAAATGATGTATTGGTCACTATGCACGTATACTCAAATTCTTGTCCAACCATAACCAAATTATTACTTAAGGGGACACGTGTTCCGAAATTTATTTTCGAAGTAATGGCATTACTTGTGGAAGTGACCAAAAGGTACTTAAAAGTAATCATGTTGTTTATTACATATCTGTGCCATTTAACTGGTGTTATCAACTAATTAAGATATTTTGTAGGATCTAATTTCTTCTTAAATCACATATGTCCACCAACTTTAGCTTATCCACAAGTTACCATATCATAACATTCGGCATGTGAGATGTCTAGTGAACAAGTTTCTTGTATATACATACTTGTAGCACTTGCCTTCACTTAACCCTTTATCTAAATCATTCACTCTCTTCATTTCAGTTACTCTCTTCCACCTATAATGGATTATACACCTTTATGAGATGGTAATGTATTTGGCTGCCCACAGTTTGATGAATTATGCATTGAGAAAATGGAATACATCAACCATATATTGCAAGAGAACTTGAGGTTGGAAACTGATCGGAGTCAATACGAGAGTATGTATAACGTGAAAATCATTGAGAACTCTATTCTCAAGTCAGAGAAACATGCCATCCAAATCGCTTTACAATACATGCAAAAGAAGTTTGTGAAGACGGCAACTGAATGGAGAAACGACCTCCGTGTCATCGCTGCAATGATCGAAGAGCTCTGCGGTGGCCACCTCCCTTGGAAGTGCACTCCTCACTTTGGAAGTTAGAAGCCACGAACTATTTCTTAATATCATTGTTATTACATATTATATGGATTGTAGTAATGTTAAATGAAATGATGTAAGTTGTGTTGTCCTTGTATTATGTATATATGTATATATGTATATATATATATATGTAAGTCTGAAAATGGAACAAGGATTTGTTACTAGTTTGTTTGAAGGAGTTGACAAACGAGTTTTCCTTGTATGGGTTCCACCTTTGTAATCCTTGTTCCTGGTCAACGTTAAAGTTTTCCTTGTGTAAGATGTCTTCTGACTATTATAATATACTAAGGGTGGCCTTTTATTATTACAAAGTTGTTTGTTGACTTTCCTTTAGCACGTGGAAAAGCATATATAGTATAAAATGCTTTTAACTTCCTTGTTTATCTCTTATATATGTCCAAGCTTTTATCCACAATTATGCATTTTTAAGCTATTCAGAGAAGAAGTACTCGCCATTAACATATCTAAATATATTTGTCAAAACTAGGCCATGATGATTACTAAGATTAAAAAGATGGATCCCCCCTGTGTTAGCCTTCCAGTTCAAACAACAATTAATATGACATGACCGTGCACAACCAACCTCAACCATCCCATTAAATGACCTAGAATTATGAGTATATATATATATGTGACATATATGTTTCGAAGCCAAACCAATGAAACCAGTCCTCTAGATTGATTATCACACAATATTTTCATGCACTACCCAACTAATTTCTATTCAGTTTTGGAATATATTTCAAGAGGTAAATGTAACTCCACTTTCACAACAAGCCATAACGTGATAAATCAATTTATGATGTCCATTGTTTGGCCTCTTTTTTGCATTTTATGTTGTCGACTACTCAGTGAATATTGTTGACGCGGTTCTTCGGCAACAGGTAATTAAGAGAAGAAGAGAAAGAGATTAGTACTTAAAAGTAGAACCGCCGCAGATATGAAATCTTTGTGAGAAGAACTAGGTGACCCTAAACACGTTTTTTAAGTGGTTCAAAGGTTAAAATCCTTCTACTCCACTAGTCAATATTATTGATCTTTTCTGGTTAATTGGTTTACAAAATATATAGTTCTTACAAGACTATTCTTTCCAACCCCTATCAATTCCCAGGGTCTCCATATTTATAGGAGAAGGCACCTGGAAATTGGTAGGGAGGTCATCCCGTGACCTTACCATTTGTCATATCAAGTCTGTGATATTCATGATTACTTCCTAAACCTGACACACAAGTGTGGTCTAATCAGTATGGAAGGAGATAATGGGCCGCACGGCCCAACCCATCCGTGGGTGTCTGAATACGCACGTTCCTGCGGCGTGTCCGAGAAGTCAGGGGGATATTGGACACGTGATGGCAGGATTATGCACGTTTATCTTGCGTGTTGACTTCCCATAGGGTCAGAGCTTCCTGAGAAGCTCGCTACCGGAGCAATCCCTAACCCGAGCTGATCCTTCAGTGGTCGTCGGATGTTGTTCCCAGCTCCTGGAACAGCATGATGTGCAGGAAACTCCATCCCCTCGAGCTAGAAAGGGCCCGTCCTGAAGATAAAGCCTCTGGCCTGTGGGAGCCTCGGGCTAAATCATGTTTAGTCCGAGGATCGTCCTGCTAAACAGCCCGTGGGAAATCCAGGGCGTACAAATATATATATATATATATTTTTGGTTATTTAATTCTTTCTTTTTTACATATTTAATCTCCATAATGACTCATGTCCAAGAAAATTTGACCACTAAGGGAGGGGTTGATGATGGGGGCATGAACATATTAGATGAAACCACCTCCACGTAATAAGGAAAATCTTATTGACTTATTAACCACTGAAAAAATTTAATCACCTTATAAGTAACCTCTCTTGTTACAGCTATTTCCCTAGCACCATTTACGTTCCCTTTAGCATCCATTGACTATATTTGATCACGGCCTTAAACAAAAAAACCACAATCAGAATAGTGTTCCACGTATCCAGCCTTCAGATTGTGTGGGCCCAGCTTAAGATAAAGGTCAGACATCATTTTATTGTGTCCATGCTTTTGTTGAATCATAAAATATGTCATAATTGAGTTATGGACTTGATAAAACTATAAAGATATACACTTGCACTTCTATTTCGCGTATATAATTTATTAAAAACATATACATTAGGAATGATCAACATTATATTACCCTAAATGATTTTCAAGATCTCTTTCATCACATTCACTATTGCCTAAGTCATAGGTAGTATTTTGGTGGGAATGTAGTGCAAAGCATGTACCTTTACGTTAGGTACTATATATATGATGGTCCCTTGAGTTAACCACCCAAAGCAAAAAACTTCCATAACATTCAGCTTGTAACTTCATTCACAACATTATCCAACCATGTCATCCTCTAGGTTGTATGGTCCCGAGGAGGTTAAAGTGAAAACAAAGATTGAATCACCCACCACCAAACTTGCCACTCCCTTTCTAGTTGACTCGATTACCACTCCACCTCCATGCACCAAAACTAGTGAAATGACTCCCCACCAAAATCTTTCCTCAGCCAATAAGGATGGCACAATCTCACCAACTGATGGAAGGAAGAAAACACCAAAGATCAGGTTTAGGGGGAGGTGTAAAAATTGCATAAGAAAGGACTTGAAAATTGAGAAGCTCACGACTTTTAAAAAAGTTGTGGCTAACAAAGCAAACACTTTTACGATGAACTCCATGGACATTAGGCCTTTCCTTTTCCAACAACACCAAATCTTAGATCATGTTGGGTCAATGATGAAATGCCAAGAGACACTAAGTAGTGAGTTGTGTGTTGTAGCTACAAAGGAAACTGAAACAAACGACATCATCTTGCTTGACTAATTTTTGTGATAACAAACCTTTTGCTTAGTTGATACTAATATATTATATGGCACTATAATGTTGTATGTGTGTAACTATTCCCACCTTAGATTGACTATGTATCACCTCCAGGTACTGATATTACCATAGACAATAGTTTTTGGTAATGGAAGTACCTATCAATGGTCTTTTGAAGTCATGTTTTCGATTGCTTTTTTTTTTGTCAGTGGGCATTGGATATCCTATGTACTCACATCATATGATGAATTGACTTAATCAATTGAATCTATGTTATTGGAAATTAGTTTAATCACGGAATTTTCTTTTTATTAGGTGGGGACATTCATTTTTTTGTCAACATCTTCCACGTGACCTTTGATAAAATAATACACACACTTATAAGAACCAAGAAAAAATATTTTTTAAATAGCCAAAATAGGGATTGAATTAGGTGCATGTCTAAATTCTAATATAGGACAGTTAAATAAAATAAAATAATCCACCATTTATTCGTAAAATTTATACAGACCTACAAATATAATGTATGTACTTTATATATTCCTAGACAAATATATAATCAGCTTTTGGGGTCCGTGGAATCCTAGTGAAAGCATGCTTCATTGGTGAACCCAGAAAGCCATTTTACAAATTACAAAATAGGTTTTAATGAAAATTATAATTAATGATTACTTAATTATATTGACACCCCTACATAAAGGATGCCAATTACACATCATATTTTATTAGTAACTAACTATTTTGAATATGGTGGGGTACAATTTTCTATTTGTTCTGAACTTTCGCAGACAATTTTATTATGTGTATGTGTAAATTATATTTTAAATGACGAGATGGCTTACTAAATGGGTGACTTTGACTAGAGAATATGTACTACGTTTTAAATTAATTTGCACTCATGTAACAATTTATTTATTTATGATAAGCACCCATTAAAGTCCAACTTATATAGGAATATTACCCCATTTTTTTAAGTAATGCATTTAAAACATTCACTTTGACCCTGGTTAAAATAACATAATTATGTTGCACTAATTTAAATTTAACTTGTTCACACATGCATATACAAACTAATAATATGGAAAATGACATGGCTGAAATGCTTGCACAACTACAAATCTACAATAGGCAACCAGAGGATTTGTCAAAAGAAGATATAATCGACAAACACCTACCAAGTATCTAGCAGTGGGAAGATTTTTACTCACGATACTCTAACTGCCTTGGCTTTAGTGTTCGAAAGGAAGATGTTCGACGCGACTACAAAAA
The DNA here is from genome assembly GCF_963169125.1 of Humulus lupulus. Classification (NCBI taxonomy): domain Eukaryota; kingdom Viridiplantae; phylum Streptophyta; class Magnoliopsida; order Rosales; family Cannabaceae; genus Humulus; species Humulus lupulus. The sequence goes on from NC_084799.1 coordinate 129,537,225, forward strand.
TAACGAGTAGCAAAGGAAATGAGTTTGCTCAAACTAAGGCTTTTGACGGGGCAAGTGGACGAACCTACTTAACCGTAAGAAAAAACCAAGACCTATTACACAAACAGGGTGTCTTCCACTTCTACGTGTGAACTTGGATAGGACTAACAGTAGTTGGGTGGAAAAATACTTTAATCTAATGCATAATAATGAACTAGCCTTCAAGATAGAGTTGCAATTTTTGCGATCTAATCGAGATGTACCAAATTGTATTGGTTCCAAAGTAATGTCCATGAGACGATCAAGTATACGAACATGTCATATTTTCAACCACCTCGTACAAGAAAGGGGCAAACATGAGTACCTTCCTTTCCTTAAAAAAAAATCTTTATAATTGGATTGATCGGCAAAGAGAAGTGGAAGATGGTGATGAGACAAATGATGAAGGAGCTTTAGGCTACCTAGAATGTATGGGTCGAGGTGATCCTGATTTTTTTGAGACACACACAATTGATGTTGAAAATAGGTTGGCAGACCTTTTTTGGGCTTATGAAAATCACGGTGTGGTTACGATTGTTTTAGCGACATAATGGCCTTTGATACAACTTACAAGAAGAACACATACAACAAGCCCTTACTCGTCTTTATTGGGTTGAATCACCATAACAAGACCATAGATTTTGTAGTCGCTTTACTATACGACAAGATGGGGGAGACATACATTTGGTTTTTAGACGAATTCCTCGAGTGCATGAAAAACAAAGCACCGACAGTTGTTGTCACCGATGGTGATGTTGCCATGGGTAATGCAATACAAAAATTTATGTTGATGTCTGTCCACCGCTTGTGTGCTTGGCATCTTCAAAATTATGTAACGGTTAATGCACCTCATCCAGCTTTTAAGTCCAAGTTTAATGAGCTCCTTTATCAATATTGCACTAAGGAAGAGGTAGAAGATACATAGAATAGCTTGTTTTCATAATTTGAGTTTGAAGATAGTCGATGGGAAACAACAACGTACGATAATAGGAGGAGTTGGGAAAAATGTTTCCTCCACGGAAACTTCTTCAAGGGGCTTAGAACTACTAAAAGATTGGAGTCCGATAATGCATACTTGTCTCACTTCCTAACTAACAAGCTCAAACTTAGGGATCTTGTTGTCCAAGTAGACAAAGCCATAGAAAGTATTTGCCACACTTATTAGGAAGACAACTTCATAAGAAATCACAGTTCTCCCCAAATACCATCGAACACCATGCATCAATACTATCAACAAGTGGCTTGTAACGACCCAACTATTCTAGACGTTGGACCATTAATAACTACTATTCATAGAAACTAATCTTAAGAAAACTTACATACAAAATAATCGTAACTTTATTAAAAACTGTAAAACCAAGGTTAAAATACATAAAAATGCGGTTAGGATATGGGATCCCATTATTTTGAAAAATAAAATAGAGCATGACTAAATTCTTAAAATCCATTACAAAACAAAGTGCGGAAAATACATATAAAACATAAATTTAAAAGACTTAAACAACTTCATCCTCGAATCATTCGCGCAGTCCACCGATTTCCATTCTCCCTCAATACACATTCCCAAGCTGCCAAGAATCTTCCCGCCGCCATAAATATTTTCCTGCACATATAAAACATAAAGGTGTTGACGCGGTTCTTTGCCGATAGATAATTATACGAATAAATAGGATAGATTAGTGCTAATTAGTGAACCGTAATATGAAAATAGCTTAATTCTAGACTCAAGAAATTAATAACATGGGAAGGTGATCACTCCTTTCCTTTTAGGTGGTTCGAAGGTTAAAAATCCCTCTAGTCCACCAGTCGATATTATTGATATCTCTTGGTTAATCCTTATAGAGTACTTCTTTACAAAAAATATGCCAACCCCTTGCAATGCCCAAGGTCTTGGTATTTATAGGGAGAGGATACTTGGGTTGCCAAAGGGGGTTATCCCGTGATCTCTTTACCCTTAACGTCATCTATGTGACATTGATAATTAATTCCTAAAACCTAATAGTGAAGTGTGGTCTAATCAATAGGTAAGGAGGGATAATGAGTGGGATGTCTGAATACGCACGTTTATACTGCGTGTCCAAGAATTTAGGAATGGAATAGACACGTGATGTCTGATATATGCACGTTTATATTGCGTGGTTGTCTTTACAAGGATTCGGATGTCAGATCCCTGCCGTATCACGAGCTTGGTGTAGCGTCAACTCGTGATATCCATAGCGCTGACCCACTGCCTTAGAGTAAACTGCTAACTCTCTAATCAGATCGGGCTAGATAGATGGAAGCTCGTAACAACAGCTCCAGGTGGACAATTTAAACTTGGCGGATCGGATTAGGCCTTTTTCCAGCTCGCCAATAGTGCGCGGAAATTTAGGGCGTACATTTGCCCCCCAAGCCCCTGCTCGTGACCCATGACGTCATCTGTGACCTTCACAGCAGGGGCTTTTAAGTTTCCCTTTCGACTCTTTGTGTCCCGTCCACTACGCAGGTATTGGACACGTGGAGCGCCGTGGTTGGCGACTGTCCGGCTTCCGAGAATTGCATCAAATGGCCTAGCCTATCTTCGGCCGTCGTTTCGCCTCTTGAGTTATGACCCTCGTATCTCTCATTAATTCGATCGAACAGTCCTCGTTCCTTTGTCTCTTATGTATATATAAGGTTAGCCATCTTCCGCATTAGCCACCCCTTATTTGAAAATTCTTTCTCATTTTCTCTTCTCTATAGTCTCAGAAGTTTTTCTTCTTCCGGTTATCATCCCAGAGATCCCTACGCTCTTGCCACAAGAGTTTTTGCACCAGTCCATCTTTAAAGACTCCACCAAGACTCCGATTCCTACGCTCTTTGCGACTTCCACACGGAAAATAAACTGTAAGTCCTCTGCCTATTGCACGTTTTGATATTTCTGTTTCTTTGTTAGGTAAATTTCTTTCTTAGTCGTACAATGTAGGTTGTTTTTGGCTGGTTTTTGGTGCATAGGTTTTTATCCTAGGAATATCGACCATATGAGAACATGTCTAGGAATGTGATGTATAGGACAAGATAATTTATGGGTAATTATTCTGGGTAGCTTTTTTGGGTAGCTTTAGGGAATGCCTGTTTGGAGAGGGGAAGGTGAGAGGTTTCTAGGGTGTAAAACCGGGTAGCTTAGGGGTCACGCTTCCTAGGCGGTTTCGCTTTTTAAAACTTTCCCTCCAAGGCAAGCATTATCCTGACCCTCCTGACACACAAATCTCGAGCAATCGGGGATCCGTTGGAAACGTGGGCGCGTGACCGTGGCAACTCGTGGCTTCACACACCGCGGGCTAAGATTACCTTAGCCCGTGTACGAAAATCACTTATCACGCTATATTCCCTTTTCTATTTTTAGGTCGCCTATTTAAACTTTTCTTCATCTTTGTTCGTTAGGTGACTAGATGGGGCCCAGGAAGAACATACCCAAGAAGGACACTGCCGGATCATCATCCCAGCAGACCAGCAAGGGGAAAGAGATAGTTGCGGAATCTTCCATCCCCCACTTTGGTCCCACAGTGGAGAAAGAGGTCGAGGTGGGACCTGACGCCTTCTTCCAGGCAGAGAGGATAGTCTCGAAGATTACGACCCAAGGGAGGGTCAACTAGATCCTGCTGTCCCATAACATCGAAATTGGGACAGGTGCTCTTGTTGCCCGACCTCCCCTCGAGGGCGAGTGGAGCTGCACACCCCTCGACGAGGATTTCACGGCCTGGAGCAACGAACACCCCAAGGTCGGGGCCTTCCTACCTCTAGACAAGTATTTCACGGATTTTCTGAATTACATGAAGCTCGCTCCCTTCCAACTGCCCCTAACTCCTACTGTCTGCTAGCGGGGTTGAGGTACCTCTTCCTGAAGCATGAGTGTGGGGTCCCTACACCAGCGGACATCCTTTTCTTCTTCTGCCTCAAAGCCAGCCCGGATCAACAGGGGCAAGGTGACGAGTTCTACTACCTGACCCATTTTCCCAACTCTCCTGCAGTCATCAAGCTGCCCAGCCACCCTAACGACTTCAAGGACCAGTTCTTCATGTCGACGGGGTTTCGCAACTGCGATCACCACTACTTTAACTGTCCTCATAAGTTCTTTCTATTCTCAGCTCACAAAATCACCACATTGCTTTATTTCTTTTCATGCGTATTGACTTGAATATCATCGTCCAGCCATTTTTGGGAGGACGGCCAAATCGGTGACCCTCGGGGGTCAATACGAAACCTTGGCGGTGCTCCCATCAAGTGAAAAAAACTACCACCAACTCGTATCGGATGAGACAATGTTGGCATGTAAGTTTATTTCACCGGGCCAGACTCTGGCCTTGAGGAGGCCGCGGGTTATCCAAGTAGCTCGCGAGCTGGTTCCTATCCCCTAGGGGGATGCTACGGACAATGACGAGCAGGACAAGGAAGATGAGGTGCCGCTCGTGCAATGGAAGTGGGCTCTCGAGGTTGCCCTAGGCCTCGACGCAGATCAGATCCAGTCCGAGGCAGCAGCCGGCCCCTCCAGCCAAGGTAACCCATACCTGTTTAGGGACTTAGACAGGGCTACCGCAGACCTAAGGCTTGCTAGGTTTAACCCAAGCCAGCTCGTACATCATCATCAAGATGACCCAGACCTTAACATAACCCTACTCCAGTGTGTAGATCAACTAGTGTTATGCCATGACATGGGCCGCCCTAGGGGCACTGTAGTAGTAGACAACACCCTGGCTTTCAGGTCGGCCTTTTTTGAGGAGTACGGAACCAACCTTAGGTCGTGGCCCTCCCTTCTTGAGGGTGTAGTCACTCTAGGGCTTAGGCAGTATGTAGAGGAGTCCAGTCCTGAGGTGGATCCAAACCCAAAGCCCCCTCTCATTTGCGAAGTTATAAACTTAGACCCCCTCATAGAAGCTCAGAGGCCGGAGGTCGTGGCAATAGATTCCTCCTCTAGCTCGGAGGGTAGGACCTTTTCAATACACCTTTAGATTTTTTTTGTAATCAAGTAACCTTACATGCATACTAACACTCCCTTCTTTTTGTTTCAGGCAAAGAGATGGCACAGCCCGGAGACAACGTCCTGCGGTCCATCTTCCAGGGGGAACCCTCCCTCCGGATCGTCCGGGCCACTGGTCAAGAAACCCCGGCTGACCAAGAAGACTCCTCCCGGGACCACCTCCAAGTCTCCCGCTGAGGGGAGGGGACAGGTCCCTGCAGCCGCAGAGAACATGCCTCCACCTCCTCCGCGACCTCCGATCTCTACTCAGGAACAGGAGGCACCAGCTGGAACCCCTCCACCTCCCACTCCCACCGTGCGTATACCAGTTAACACTCAGGCTCTGGAGAAACTCCCCGAGGCCTTCCGAGGGACAGTCTACGAGACCGCGAGCTATACGGTATAGCATTATTACAATGCCACCCCGAGGGACTTGCGGGAGATCGAGATGAGAAGCCCCAAGAATTTCATGGAGTCTTCGCTGGGGATGACCCTCATGGTAAGTTTGCTTAGTTAACTTAGTTAACTCTCTTTGCTTTCTATCTAGCACATGCCTTACTATCTATGTCTTTGCAGGCAACTTTGGCTCTACACCGTAGCATAGGTCCGCCCAGGGCCAGGATAGGTGAGATCAAGGGTGAGCTCCAGGCCGCCCAGGCCACTCTCACGTCTACCCAACAGCAAGAGCAAAGTGCCAAGGTTGCCCTGACAGCTGCCAAAGAAAACGAACAGGTCGCCTTGGCCGCGACGAAGACCGAACTGGAGGTGGCCAGGGTCAAGCAACTGGAGGCCGAGGCTGCATAGGTCGCCTTGGCCGCTGCGAAGACCGAGCTCGAGGAGGCCAAGGCCGCCATCGTGGTAGAGAGGGCATCCTCCAACTCCTCCATGGAGGCCATGCTTTATCACTGCTGGGCCTTCAACCAAGATGGCGACTTCTCCTTCCTAGCGCCTGAGGTGTGGGAGCCCTTCCTCAAGAAGTTCAAGGCTCATCTTCAACAGGAGCCGCCCTCTGAGACTGGGGAGACTTCTGCTGCAGGCGAGCAGGAGACCGAAGGGGTGACCTCATCGGAGCGGCCTGGGGGGGCCTAGGACTTTTGTTCTTTTTATTTATTTGTAATCTTTTACCATGAGGTTTTTTCTCCTCGAGACAATTGGTTTCCCTGAATTTCAATTTAATCTATTTTTATTATTATTGTTGTTATTTATTTTCAGTGTGTTTGGTAAAAACTTAGTTTGCGTTAGTTTATTGACTTATTCTTCAAAACCACAAATCACTGCCAGTCAATTTTAACTAATTTCTAAGTTTCGGGACCTGGTTGTATCCAGGACGGTTAACTTTTAAAAACTTAGTTCACGTTAATCTTTTATTGACATCTCATGCTTTTTAAGAAATACATCGATTAACCAATTTGAATCAACTTACCTGGTTGTATCCAGGACATTGATTTTTAAAAACTTAGTTCGTGTTAATTTTTTATTGATATCTCGTGCTTTTTAAGAAAAACATCGATTAACCAATTTGAATCAACTTCTAAGTTTCGAGACCTGGTTGTATCCAGGACATTGATTTTAAAAACTTAGTTCGTGTTAATTTTTTATTGATACCTCGTGCTTTTTAAGAAAAACATCGATTAGCCAATTTGAATCAACTTCTAAGTTTCGGGACCTGGTTGTATCCAGGACATATGCCCCCCAAGTAACCAGGAAGAGATCTTTCTTGGTTACTTGGAACATGCTCTTCTAACACTACACTCACAAAAACATGTCATGATACGAAGAATCTACTTCTCATTATTTAATAAAACAAGGTGGCTTTCATAACTAAGCCTTACAAAAGTACTACTGATAATATTTCTTTAGGTGTACAGCGTTCCAAGTTTGTGGGACTGCTTCTCCATTAGGCCAAGCTAGTTTAAGGTCCCTTCCTTCACAACCTCTATAATTTGATAGGGTCCTTCCTAGTTTGGTCCCAACACTCCGTCCTTGGGATCTTTACCGACTAAGAAGACTCTTCGGAGCACCAGGTCGCCTAAGTTAAAGATGTGACCTTTGAGTTGAAATAACGAGTGATCTTTTGTTGATAATGCGCGAGCTGCAGCTACGAAGCTTCTCGTTTTTCATCAATTAGGTCGAGGGATGCACATAGTAATTTGTCGTTCTGATCTTGGTCAAATGCCCGGACTCTATGCGAGGCTATCTTTGTTTCGACAGGAAGGAAGACCTCGCTCCTAAAAGCCAGGGAGAAAGGAGTGTGACCCGTCGAAGTTCGGTGCGAGGTCCGGTATGCCCACAGCACCTGGGGGAGCTGTTCAGGCCAAACTCCCTTGGCTTCATCCAACCTCTTCTTAAGGCTCTCTTTTAGTGTCTTGTTCACAGCCTCGACCTGTCCATTAGCCTGGGGGTAGGCCACAGAGGAAAAGCTTTTAACTATGTCGTGCCTCTTGCAGAATTCAGTGAAGAGATCGCTATCGAACTAGGTTCCGTTATGACACAATCTTCTTTGGCACCCCAAATCGGCAGACAATATTCTTGATCACAGAGTCGAGGACCCTCTTTGATGTAATTGTTGCCAGGGGCTCTGCTTCTGCCCATTTTGTGAAGTAGTCAATAGCCACCACTGCATAGCGAACTCCTCCTTTTCCCGTGAGAAGGGCACCAACTAAATCAATCCCCCAGACCGCGAACGGCCACGGGGACGAGATCATCTCTAGCTCGACTGGAGGGGCTCGAGCGACCATGGCGAACCGTTGGCACCTGTCGCACTTTTTGACATAAGAGATCGAGTCCTAGGATAGAGTGGGCCAATAATATCCTTGCCTTAATCCCTCATGTAGAATGGTTTGTGCTTCGCCTGGCAGAACACACCGCAGAAGATGTAAAGAGAGACCACGCAGGTACAACGTCTCGTCTATCATTGTGTACCTCGGAGCCTAGTAAAGTACCCTCCTTTCGTCATTTCGCTCTCTAGGTAACTTTCCTATTATGAGGTACTCGATTATGGGAGTCAACTAGGTCGGCCTGGTGTCAATCATTTCGACCTCCTTCCCGGCTTCCTTTATGCTTGGCCTTTCCAAGAATTCTACCGGTACCAGACCGAAAGTTTCAGCCTCCCCGGAGGTGGCGAGCTTTGCTAGGGCGTCAGCATTGGCATTCTGCTCCCGAGGTATCTGTTCAACTAGGGTGTTCTCAAATGCAGACAGCTCCTTCTTTACCTTGGCCAGGTAGGCAGCCATCTTGGTTCCCCGCGCTTGGTATTCTCCTAATACCTGGTTTACCACGAGCTGGGAATTGTTGTAGCACTGGATGGAGCTGGCCTTCAGCTCCTGGGCCACCCTTAGCCCAGCCAATAAAGCATCATATTCGACTTCGTTGTTGGATGCTTTGAATCTAAATCGCAACACGGAGTGGAAATGATGTCCCTCCGGGGATATCAAGACGATTCCAGCTCCGGCTCCATTCTCGTTAGACGAGCCGTCTACAAAGACTTTCCACGAGGCTCGCACCGGTTCTTCCACTGGTTCTTCTCGGAATCCAGTGCACTCTGCCACAAAATCAGCCAGAGCTTGGGTTTTGATTGCAGTTCACAGCACGTACAGTATCTCAAACTGGCTGAGCTCGATAGCCCATTTCAAAAGATGCCCCGATGCCTCAGGTTTCTGCAAAACTTGTCTTAAAGGTTGATCGGTTATGACGTCGATTGAATGGGATTGGAAATACGGCCTGAGCTTTCTGGAGGCCGTAATTAGGCAGAAAACCATTTTTTCCATCAACGGGTATCGAGATTCAGCTCCGAGAAGCCTCGTGCTAATGTAATAGACTAGCTTTTGTGACCGGTCTTCTTCCCAGACCAGTACGGCGCTCGCCGCATCTTCCGTGATAGTCGGGTAAAGAAAAAGAGGCTCTCCTACTGTTAGCTTGGACAACACGGGCGGCTCAACTAAATGTGCTTTCAGATCAAGGAAGGCACGTTCGCATTCTTCGGTCCACTCAAATTTTTTATTTCCCCGGAGCAGGTTGTAGAATGGCAAACACTTGTCGGTAGATTTGGAAATGAACCGATTAAGGGCTGCCACCCTCCCTGTCAGACTTTGGATGTCTTTTCATGACCAGGGTGATGGCATCTCGAGTAGCGACCTGATTTATCAGGGGAAATTTTCCTGACGCAACCCCGAAGGTACACTTTTGGGGATTCAGCCTCATGTCGTACTGTCTTAAAATCTTAAAACATTCTTTCAGATCAGAGACATGGTTATCGGAAGTTTTCAACTTGACCAACATGTCATCAACATACACTTCCATGTTTCTCCTGATCTGATTAGCAAACATCCTATTGACCAACCTCTGGTACGTAGCTCCTGCATTTTTCAGCCCGAAGGGCATGACCTTCTAACAATAAACGTTAGTTGGGGTTATGAAGCTAGTGTGTTCCTGGTCCGTCGTGTTCATGGAGATTTGGTTATAGCCCGAGTATGCATCCATAAAGGACATGAGCTTGTGCCCTGCCGTGGCGTCTACCAATTGATCAATTCTTGGCAAGGGGAAGCAATCTTTGGGGTAGGCTTTATTCAGATCAGAAAAGTCGATGCAGGTCCGCCACTTCCCGCTGGGCTTAGGGACCAAAACAGGATTGGCGACCCAGATCGGGTACTTTGCCTTGCGAATAAAGCCGCATTTTAAAATTTGAGCTACTTCCTCCTCTAAGGCCTCAGCTCGAGTTATGCCCAAGCGCCTTCGTTTCTCGGACTTCGCAGGCACGTTCTTGTCCAAGTTGAGGGAGTGCATGATGACGCTTGGGCTGATTCCTCTCATGTCTTTGTGAGACCAGGCGAACACATCAAGATTCTCCTGTAGAAATTTTAGCAGCTCCGCCTTCCTCTTATTACACAAGTTTTTCCCGAGCTTCACCACTTTAGCGGGGTCTTTTGGGTTGATGTTTACCTCCTCGAGCTCTTCGATGGCTTGGATCTTGGATCTATCTTTGCCTATCCTGGGGTCGATATCATCATTCAGGGTGATCCCCTCCCCATTGGCTTCTTGAGGTTTTTCTATCTCAGGAGTAAATCCTACCTCCTGAGATTCCTCATCCCCACTTTGAATGGTCATCGTCTGCTGCCCGGGTCGTGATTTTCCCTTCATGGAAATGCTATAGTATTCCCTGGCAGCGAGATGATCACCCCAGACCGTACATATCCCCGTAGAGGAGGGGAATTTGACAGCGACATGGCGGTTAGAGGTTATGGCCTCAAATGCCACCAATGTAGGCCGGCCCAGAATAGCGTTGTAGGCGGCAGGACAATCGATGACCACGAATTTGAGGAGCTTAGAGACAGTTCGGGGCCCCTCTCCCAAGGTTATTACTAGCTTGATTGTTCCTATCGCTGCCGACCCTTCTCTGGAAAATCCATACAGCATCATGGAGGTGGCCTTCAGCTCGGTGACAAACAGTCCCATTTTCTCCAGCGTGGACCGGAACAGCAGGTTCACTGAACTCCCATTATCGACTAGTATCCTCCTAACTCTCCGATTGGCGAGTTGGGTGGTTATGACTAGAGGATTGTTATGGGGGAACTAGACATGACTAGAGTCCTCCTCGGTAAAAATGATTGGTTGCCTCTCCAATCGTTGCTATTTGGGTAGATGCTACTACGGGACGAACTCCACTATGTTATGAGCCTTTAACTCATTGACATACCTCTTCTGGGCACCTCTGCTCGTGCCGACCAAGTGGGGGCCTCCAGAGATTGTGGATATCTCTCCCTCTATCACAGGAGGAGGGGTATCCTGACTTATCTAGGGCCCAGGCTGATTTACCGGAGCTTCCGAGGCTAGTTGACTAGCAGGAACTCTGTTCCGTGCATACTGAGCCAAGGGTCCGGCTCGGATGAGTGTCTCGATCTCATCCTTCAAATGCCTACAATCGTCAGTGTTGTGGCCAATGTCGTTGTGGAATCAATAGAACTTGGAAGGGTCCATCTTAGCCTTCTGGTGCTTCAAAGGCTCTGGCTTTTTCCAGGGGAGGCGGGCAGAGTTTGCAAGGAAAATGTGGTCTGTAATGTCCTGGATAGCCAAGACCGTTACACTGTGTGTTTATAAAAGTGCTAGACTTGCTAATCAAGTCATTTAATTAAAAACGTGTTATTGAAACTATAATGGAACTAGGGTTAAAAGATTTTGATCACAAAAACCCCATTTCTTACAAATAAACATTTTATGTTTACACGGGATCCCAAAAATAATAAAATTAAACCATTTACAAAGATTCAAGATTTAAATACAGTAACTAGCCATTCTAAGGCAAAACAGACTGTTAGGCATTCCTTGTCCTGATCCACTCCTCGGCCATGGCTGCTGAACAGTTGACTATGTACATTCAGCCCCGCAGCTCTCCATCTCAGGATTGGTCCAACGTGCCTTTGCCTTTACCTGCACCACGTAGCACCCGTGAGCCAAGGCCCAGCAAGAAAACAGAATAACAGAGCACAAATAATCGACAAACAATCCAATATCTCATATCACATAAACATGTTCTCAACAGTCTAAGCATCCATGATAACCAAGTATTCAGCATACCAAACATATTATCTCATATCAATAATCAATTCACAAATGATAACTAGGGTTAGCGCTCTTAGGCCGCACCCTCTGTTTATCCCACTGACTCTGGCCCGCTTAAACCGAGCTTAGTGAATATTAAGCTATCCTCGGCTGCCAGTGGCCAAGCCACGCCCTGTGTGCAAATATTGTATACGGCACCCTTAGGCCATTTATCACATGTTCCATGGCATAATACCATCTATGACATTATACAGATATCGAGAGCACTTAGTCCCATCATAAACATATAACCTGGTGCAGTTTTCTTACCTTTAAATTCGCTAGCTTCGTTCACTTTGATCCTTGAGCACGATCCCTCTTGAGCCCTAGCGCACACCTAGTCAAAACCATAGGTCAGAATCATCACCAAACCTCAAGTCCAAAACCTAGCCTCGGGACCAATCCCGAGCCCTCGGGAAGCCCCAATTCCACCAAACGGGGTGGTGGAATCGAACCCCGAACCCCCGAGCAAAAACCCTTGAAAATAACTCAAAAACCCCTTTCTAGAATCAGGGTAGCGCTACAGTGCTACAAACAGAGCCCAAACTCGCCCAGAACACTTGGCCTAGCGCTACAGCGCTCATAGAACAGCAAAACTTGCCATTTTCTCCTTCGATTTTCCTCGAGCCAAGCTTGACCAAAACTCTTCCAAACTTCAACCAAAATTAAAAACAAGCTTACTAACATGTCTAACTCATCCCAACCATACACAACTCAACCACATGCACCCATAATCAAAGATCTCACCATAGCTGAACCTAAAACTCAGAAACTCAGCAAAACCAAGAAATCACAGAGCTTGAAACTAAAGTTCCTTACCTCTGATGAATGAGCTTAGCTTAGGTTAATTCCCACCCTTACTTAGCCTTCACCTCCTCAAATTCCCAGCTTCAATTCCCTAAGATTCCCACAGAACCTTGCTCAGAAAACTAGCTCAACACCAACACCAAAAACTGAAGAAAACCTCCAAGTCTTACCTCAAGTGGATGAATTGCTCTGCAATTCCTCAAGCTAGAACAGGGATCCTAGCTTCTAGCTCTTGCTCAAGCTCCTCCTGAGTTTCTGCTCCAAAAGACCTCAAGAACCGATGGAGAAATGCCAAACCGACTTTGGAAACACCATGTTTTCCTTTCCCTTTTCTTTCCTTTCTTTTTCTTTCTTTTCTTTCCTTCAGAATTTCCAGCCCTTTCTACACTTCCCACTAAGGCATAAAACCTAAGTTATACCTATCCTTTATAAGCTAAATGACCACAATACCCTCCCCTTTAATTCTAAATCTTTTAATCCACCTAGGGGTATTTTGGTCATTTCACCCAATTCCTGCTAATTCCTCGAGTGTCTCTATTATTTTCCGCTTACTTCCCGATACCTAATTAATCACCAATTATATTCCTCAATATCAAAATAGACCCCAATATATTCTCTAAATTCCCATTTATACCCCCAGGCTCGCCCCGAGCTGGGTATAAATCCCCGCCGTGACTTTTTTCTAAACCCGCTCACTAGGATCGTCTCGAATCACAGATCACAAATATATCCACATAATAATGTGGTCTCAACAATTATCACATATATATACAGTTATGCCCTCAATAGCCAAAATTACAATTATGCCCTTTCTAACCTAATCAGGGCCTACATGCATACTAATACACATAGTCATGCATCTCAGATATTCAAATAGTCATATAGCATACTTTTAATCATTAAATCACATATATTCCAATTATGACCTCCCAGCACACTAATCAATGCCCTTAAGCCTTATTAGTAAATTTGGGTCATTACATGTTCCCTAGTGTTTGTGAGCTTGGTATAAGCCGCGTAGACTGGCTTAAATTTTTCCACGGGCTTGTTTTTCTTCGGACCGTGCTGGCTGCCCTCGCTATTCCCCTTTCTCTTACCTCCGCCCCCTTGGTTATTCTGTTCAACGGTTTGAGTCATTTTTACGACATCCGTTTCCACTCCAACGAGCTAATTAGGGGTTTAGCTGGTTCCCGCGACCGACGCTCGCGCCTCTTCCAGGTTTATCCATCCCTGGGCCTTGTTCAGGAATTCATCCACGGTGCCGAAACCTTTTCCTTGTATCTCTTTCCATAGCCCGCCTCCAACGAGGATTCCAGTCCTCAAGGCCATAAGCTTGGAACTATCGTCTGCATCCCTGACTCGAGCCGCGACATTTGCGAACCTGCTCAGGTAAGCTTTCAAAGGCTCCACGGGCTGTTGCTTCACGTTCGCCAGGGTGTCAGCTTTGATGCGGGAAGCCTGAGAAGCTCGGAACGCCCTCTTGAAGTCAGGAGAAAAATTCTTCCACGAGCTGATGGACTGCTTTTTACACTACTTGAACCATTGCCTAGCTGGTCCAATCAAGGTAGAAGGGAATATCAAACACCTTAGCTCAGGGCCGATGTTATGGGCCATCATCAGGGTGTTGAACATACCCAAATGATCTGATGAGTCTCCGTCTCCATCGAACTTAGACAGGTGGGGCATCCGGAAACCCGGCAGGTATGTTGTGGCTGCTATGCTGGGGGCGAAAAGCTCAAGTTCATCCCCTAAGTCATACTCTTCTTTCTCATTTTCTGACAAGAGCTTCTTCATCAGCTCCTCCATCTGAGCTAAACGCTCTATGGTTTGGTCCTTAATCCCTTGGTTGTTCTGGGGCTGTTCAACAACTCCAGTTCCATTGTACGCATTAGGTAGGTTATTGTCCCTCCAAGCTGGAGCTTGGTTAGGTGGGACATGCCCACTGTCACGTATTTCGGAAAGACCATCCCCTTGGTGAGCATGACTTCCATTTCTAGCTGAATCTCCCCTCTGCGAGTTGAGGCGATCTCGAAGGTCAGCCCTCGAGGTGGCTCGAGGGCTTTGCGCCGAACTCAAGCGATTACGCAGGTCTCCACCAGATCTACCACTTCGGTGGCTCCCGGTCCAGTAACTCCCGTTGGAAAAGCTTGGAGCCCACTATCGGGGGTCAGGATCCAAGTCCTCCCCACGTGCTCGGTTGCGATAGGAAGGACCGGCGGGAGGAGGATTTCTTCTGTTGCTCCTGTGTGCCAGAATGTCTCGAACTGGACGGGGAGAAGATGGGTATCTTATCGACGACGACGGATGCCTAACTAGTGACGTGATCCTAGTCCCATCCGGGCGGATCAAGTTAGCTCGCGGCCGTTCTACCCTGCCATCTCCGACATCCTGTGCTCGGCGATCTGAATGTGGTGCGGGAGGGTTGGCTTGAGCAGGCTGTCTTTGCAAGCCTTCGTCGGATCTCCTCTGCGCGCTGCCACGAGCCCTTCTGGGCGCGCTCGATGGTGGGATCGAGCTAGGAGTCGAGGTTCGGACCGATCGGCTGAATTGCTGTTTGGCCCTGGGAAACTCCTCAAACACAGTTTCCTGGTGATGGCGTGACGTGGGAGCAGAACTCGGGGTTGAGGTCCTGACTGATCAACTTGGTCTGGGCTGATTATCCCGACGAGACTTGTGAGTCCCACTCTGCCTCTTTCCGACGTTAACGTCGGTTGTATGAAGGGGTAGCCGGGCCAAGACCTCTTCAATTTGCTTGCTTGCTCTGGATAGCTGACTCCTCAACTGTATGTTTTCCATCTCTATCGTCGTCAGGAAATCCGGGTTCGGATTTTGCGGTCGGGGCGCCGAACTCCCGGTGTCGTCCTGGCCCATCGGCTGCTTTCCTGGTCGCTGCTGGATCTCGGGGTTTTGCTCATCGGATATGGCGGCATGGTGGGTCTCCTGCCCATCATGTTGATCTGCCTTGTTACCATGCCTCGAACGAGTAACCACCATGTTCTGGTGTTTGCGATAGCACCAATCTATTTCCTCTTAACGAAAGCACCAAACTGTTGACGTGGTTCTTCGCCGACAAATAATTATACTAATAAATAGGATGGATTAGTGCTAATTAGTGAACCATAATATGAAAATAGCTTAATTCTAGACTCAAGAAATTAATAACATGGGAAGGTGATCACTCCTTTCCTTTTAGGTGGTTCGAAGGTTAAAAATCCCTCTAGTCCACCAGTCGATATTATTGATATCTCTTGGTTAATCCTTACAGAGTACTTCTTTACAAAAAATATGCCAACCCCTCGCAATGCCAAGGGTCTTGGTATTTATAGGGAGAGGATACATGGGTTGGCAAAGGGGGTCATCCCGTGATCTCTTTACCCTTCACGTCATCTTTGTGACACTGATGATTAATTCCTAAAACCTGACAATGAAGTGTGGTCTAATCAATAGGTAAGGAGGCATAATGGGCCGCATGGCCCAAACCAGGCGTGGGATGTCTGAATACGCATGTTTATACTGCGTGTCTGAAAATTCGGGAATGGAATAGACACGTGATGTCTGATATATGCACGTTTATATTACGTGGTTGTCTTTACAAGGATTCGGGTGTCAGATCCCTGCCGTATCACGAGCTTGGTGTAGTGCCAGCTCATGATATCCATAGCGTTGACCCGCTGCCTTAGAGTAAAATGCTAACTCTCTAATTAAATCGGGCTGGACAGATGGAAGCTCGTAACAACAGCTCCGGGTGGACGATTTACACTTGGCGGATCGGATTAAGCTCTTTTCCAGCTCGTCAATAGTGCACGGATATTTAGGGCGTACAAAAGGAATGAGCCTAATGCCCAGCAAGGAAAATCTACTACAAGCATGAACATAATCATACACATAAATTATGAACATATATCATATACTATAACACATAAGCCTCAGACTACAATGAGGTTTGCTAGTTAAGCAACTATAAGCCCCAAAAACATATAACTATTGGGGTTTGCTATATAGCAACTATAAGCCACAAAACATAAATGTGATAGGGTTTGCTATATAACAACTATAAGCCCCAAACATACATATATCATACACATAAAATTATACTATAGCATAATCATAACATCTTACATAAACATAGCACATATCACATAAGAACTATCCTATTTTCCTTACCAAAATATCGGGATGATGAGAACAAGGTCGGGATTTTGGAACACTCCTAAAAACCATTAATATAGAGGTGAGTATTCTAAAAGAAAGAGATGAATGAACTAAAAACCACCGAGAATATACTTACTGACAAGAAATCTCAAGTTCGAAGAACTTAGATGCCTAACCAAGAATAGAGAAGACTGAGTTAGGACTATAAAACTAATGAAACAATACTAAAAGGAACTAAGAATAGGAATACCTTTGAATGCTTTTATGACCGAACTATACCTCAAAACCGAAATACACTATGAACCTTACTTCCCAAGTGTTTAATAAGCTTAGAATGATAAAGCTTATAACCCCAACCCAAATGTTTATCACTCTATAGTCTCACTAGCACCTGGAAGGCTCTGATCAATGCTTGAAGAATGAATGAAAAGGCTTGGTGCTAGGTCCTATTTATAGAGTTATATGAATAAAAATCTTCTTTTTGGCTTTGAATAAAAATAATAAATTTAATTGAAAATATTTGAATATTCTTCAGCCAAAGGCTTAGGACTTGGTCAAATTGTTCAGAGAGAATTTTAAGGAGTCAAAGCTTGATTTTTTTTTTAAATTAAAAATAAAAATAATAAAAACAAATAGAATCCTAACTTGTAACTCCCTAAATCTCGTAACTCTAAACTCACCTGCAGTAAAATCAACATAACTGAAGCTGTATGACTTAGATTTAGACTATCTTTATACCGTTAGAAAGCTAATTCAATTATCTACAACTTCGTAGAAATACTATTTTTCAAAATTCATAACATAACTGGCTCAAAAATTGGTCGCAAGTTACAGTACCCTAAAGTTACGAAAAATCTATTTAATTATCTAAATAACAACCTAATCCACAAATAAATTAAAATTGTGACAAATGTCATGCTCCTAACAGATTCTGGTAAAGACTAAGTCTTATGTTTCTCTTATTTTATCATTAAATAATAATTCCTTAATAATCATGCATATGACAAGTACCATAATCCTATTGGCTCTATCTAAACCTTAGGAATAACTATGCTCATGACAAGTGTCATATTCTTATTGGCTCTATCTAAACCTTAGGATTTAATAATTATCATATTAATAACCAGCAATATTAATCAAACCTTATGTTATAATTAATATTCAACTATATGTTAAACTTATAAAATCCATAACTATTGCTAAGAGTTTCCAACTAAGTCCCGGCTTGAATCAAAATCCACAGTAATAAACATACTATAACTACTACTAGCTATTACTATTACTACTACTATCTAACTAGCTAAGTAAAGTTCTTGGACTCTACATGGCTTTAGTCTTGACGAGAAACATGTACAAGAAGGTAGCTGAACAGATCACCAGTGCTCTAGCATACTCAATGGAGTTAAGTAAGGTGGCAATTGAGTACAGGTTTTACGCGCTAACACGTTTCCCAAAAGGACTTGTGCGAAGTACGTACCATGTAACGACCCAAAATCGCTAATAAGGCTTAAGGGCCTTGATTAGTGTGCCAGGAGGGCATTAATGGAATAATTGCGGTTTAAATCAGTAATTATATGTTTAGTGATGTTTATATGATAATTGATGATATTATGTGGTAATATGATATGAAATAAATATGTGATATATGTGAGAACCACATTATTATGTGGACAGGTTCGCTGAGCACGACTCAAGATGATTCTAGGGTCAGATAGCGGAAAAGTCACAACGGGGCCTAAGATATGACTTTGGATAAGTCGGGGGTATTTTTAGATAGCGGGTAGCGATTTGGACTATCAGGTCATGAAAATAAATATATGGAGATATATTTGAGGTTAGGATGTCTAGGCGGAAATATTGGGGGATTTTACCATTTTGGCCTCGGGGATGGTTCCGGCACCCCGAGCCTTGGGATTAACTTAATGTGTGAGATAGACATAAGGAAGCTTTTAGAAAACACAAACTGACTAAACACTTTTACCTCAGCTCTCTCTCTCTCACGCTCAAGGAAAACAAAGGGAAGGAAAGAAACACAGAAAACTAAGGGGAAACAAGCTGGAATTTATGGGATTTGTGGTGAGGATTTGGAGGTTTAGCTCAGGAGTAAATCAAGAACTAAAACAGGGATTAAGGTAAGCATCTAATCTTATTTTCTGTGGTTGAATTCTGAGTTCTAGCTGGGTTTTGGTCAAGTTTTGAAACAAGCATGGTTTTGATGTCTTAAGGCAAAATTAAGGAGGAAACTTGGAGATTTAGCTTGGCTTTGGCTTGGTGAGGTGATTCAACAGAAGAGGTAAGCTACAACTCTTGGTTTAGAGGTTTTAAATTGGGTTTGAATGGCTGGTTTGAGTGTTTATAGCTCTTGAGTTTCAGAATTGAAAAGAGTAGATTAGTGTGTGTTGGGTTGAGTTTTCTATGGAATTAAGTTGTTTAAGTCATGTTAAAGGTGTTGGATTTGTTGGGTGTTGAAGTAGGGGGCCTAAGGGTGGTTGTGGATGAGGTTTTAAGCTCTGAAATGGTGTAAATTCTGGGTTCGAAGGGGAGGGTCGCGGCTCTGTTCTAGAGCGCTACGGCCCTAGCATGCAAAAGAGCCAAGAAGGCTCGGCCATGGGAGGGCGCCGCGGCGCCCAAGGCAAGGGCCGCGGCGCGTGTGTGGTTCAGCATGGGTGTTGGTTCTGTTTTGGGGAAGGGCTGCGGCTAGGCTTCAGGGGCCGCAGCCCTTGGTTGCACGCATGAGTTTTTGAGGGTTTTAGGTACGGGGAAGTGGTCTAGTGTGCTCGGGATTGGTTTCACCATTGGGCTTGACGGAATTTGGATTCCCAGGAGTTAGTTTTATAACTATAAACCTATACTCGAATATTCATGGAACCTTATACTTTGGTTGTGACTAGGTGAAAAAGGCTTAGGCTCGGGAACGGATCGTGCTTGAGGGCCGTTGCTCGTAATCAATAACTGCGCAGACTAAAGGTAAGAAAACTGCACCTGGTTGAATATATGTGACGGGACTAAGGGCTCCCTATTGTAAATGCTTGAAAAGATGGTATTATGCCATGCAAGCCACTTGGTGAACCAACGGCCTAAGGGTGACAAGGGTTACACTAGCGCACAGGGCGCGGCTCGGCTACTGGTAGCCGTGGACAGTTTATTATGCACTAAGCTCGGTTTAAGCTGGCCGGAGTCAGTGGGTTAAACAGAGGGTGCGGCCAAAGTCGTCGGCCCTGAATATTATGTGATATGAGTATTATATGTGGTAGAATGTATCTTGAATTGGATTGTATATGTTGAATACCTGTTGAGGATTATCTGATGGGAATACATGCATATTGAATTGTTTGTCTGTTATTATTGTTTGAGTTGTTTATGATGTTTTCTTGCTGGGCCTTGGCTCACGGGTGCTACGTGGTGCAGGTAAAGGCAAGGGAAAATTAGATTAGCCCTGATTGGAGAGCTTAGCGAGCTGAATGTACATAGCCAGGTGCTCGGCCGCCACGGTTGAGATCTAAGCAAGGGCATGGAACCTAAAGACTGTCTATTTTTCCTTAGTATGGCTAGTTGATATTCATGTATTTTTTGGAGTCTGTAAACTTGTTCTGACTTTGTTTTCATATGGGATCCCATGTTTACTA
Source organism: Humulus lupulus (assembly GCF_963169125.1). Lineage (NCBI taxonomy): Eukaryota > Viridiplantae > Streptophyta > Magnoliopsida > Rosales > Cannabaceae > Humulus > Humulus lupulus. Next base: position 129,557,397 of record NC_084799.1, read on the forward strand.
CAGTTTAAATATATGAAATGAGTCTTTTGAGACCAAAACCTTTTTAACCTTAGCTTTTACATGTTTAGTGACACGTTTTCAAATTAATTACTTGATTAGCAAGTCCTGCACCTTTATAAGTACACAGTGTAACGGTCTTGGCTATCTAGGGCGTTACATACCATGTAGATGATGGCCACTTCAACTGTACATGTATGTTGTTCGAGTCCGAAGGAGTTCCATGTCATCATATATTTTCAGCAATGAAGTACTTTAACATACCATGCATTCCAGATCTCTTTTCAAGGACAAGTGGAAGAAGATCGCCAAAACTAGAATGGACTTAAATAGCAATCCGTACTCGAGGGTGCCCCTCGATGTGTTATTTTGTACTGGATGGGGCTCTTTAACATCAAGATTCAACGCAATGGGATACTATGCAGCACAACAAAATGACACGTACGAAGAGGCAATGAATGAAATGTCACGTATGGAACAAAAATTTAAGTCCCTTTCCACTGAACGTGAATCTCAACCTGAGGTGTCCAATGTATTACCAACTAAACCCCCCTCACAACCCTCCAACAAAATAATTAAAGATCGAGTTGTGGTAAGAACGAAGGAAGGGAATCAAACAAAATAAAATCAAAAGAAAAGAAAAGGACCCAGTGAATGGGAGGTCCAGAAAGAACAGGTGTCGCAACTGCGACTAGCTTGGGCACAATAGGGCAACTTGCAAATTAGATCCAGCTGAATAGGCAACACAAAATGATTATCATTCATCTCCACATTGTGCAGTGGATGAAGCAGAACCATGGCTTAACCTAATGTAGTCTCAAAGAAGCTATCTCGGAGGCAACAACCTCATATTCCAGCAATGGCACAATAATATTGGCACTACTTCTAATCAAGTGGGTAAAGTGGATGATAATATCCATGCTTAAATATGTGATAAAGATACTCATGCTTTGCTAGTGTGCCTCTACACTTTTCTACGTACTGAACTTTACAAGTGGGGTACTGAGTATGACGAAGATGCTATTTAATTTGTATTATGTTTTCATGAACAATAGACATATCTACTTATGAAAATTTTAGGAGTTTAATAGTTATGGTTTATAATGCATGTTAGCTAACATTTTTTTGGAGTTGGCATTGGTTGGAAATTTTTTCATAAATTGATAGCGCAATGGTATAACCCGAGTTGTTTTAAATTAACCATGTGACCAAAAATATTTTTTATAGACCATCAACATAAGCAAAAATTCTTGAGTAAAATGCAACTACCATACATAATTTTGGCCCATCCAACTCTTTGGCCTGTCTAGTCGGTTGTCAATTTCTTGAGCAGTGTATGGTATAGTGATGCCTCTGCATTATGTGGCTTCTACACTCCTAAGTTTAGTAGGCTAGTAGTAGTTACTCATTTGGCTAAAAGGAAATGTCATTTATGAACCTGACCTTGTATTTTTTAAAACAAATAATTCAATTTGAGGTGTAAAAATTACTTTGTTTCTCCTATATAAGTATGAGGGTGTGCGTATGATACTTAGGTCCACTGAACCTGAGAAATTAACAAGTATAAGCATAATTACTTACACTTTGTTTAAGCAACTAAAATATCGTTAATTAAATTAAAATATCATAGTTTGTAAAAATTCCATGAGCAATTCGTTAATTAATGGATACATGGATAGAAATATTACGATAAATATGTTACAGAAGGCGTAGTTAACTTAACGAATTTAGATTTGCAACAAGTTTCATTTAATACTTCCTCAAAACTTTCCAAGTGCATCTCAATGCAAGTCTAACTTGAACAAGGAAGAACCACTTGTGCAAGATACAAAGGAGTTCATCTTCATTGTAATGCCCTGCGTTTCGGGTACCTTTAAACAACTCAGGTCGTGATTTTTTTTCCCGAGTTAAGAATATTATTTGAAATAATATTATATTTATTTGTAATTTATTTCCATGAGTTATTGCTAGCCAAACTATGAATTGTGTGATTAAAAGTCAAGACAAGACTTTCGGTCTTGGACCGACACAAAAACCCTAATCGGGTAAAAATCTCAGAAAATAAAATGATAAATGATGGAAAATATATTTAGGGCATAAAATACATTCATAAATATTAAAATTTGGTAAAAAAATAATAAACCTAAGAGGAAATGGAAATTTTAGGACATTTTATGTTAAATGCTTAATTTTTGCTGAATTGTGAAATTTTATTCCATAAATGGACCTTATGTTAAATTGTATTGTGTGATTAATTAAATTAAATGTGATAGATATTTAATTTAATTATTAAGTGTTAAATTTTTGTTTATAAAACTTTATAAGGGTGAAAAAGGTTATAGAAAAGTGATTTAAGCTTTAATTACATCAAAGTAATGTTAATGACACAAAGTGACATCCAGTAAAAACACTTAAGTGTTTTAGATATTTTTTAGAGTTTTCTAAGCTCTTCCAACCTCCCCAAAATTGACCTCCCTTCTCTCCTATAACTCTCACCTTGTTTAAAAAATTTCTCTCAAGTTTTCTTATCATTTTTCAACTACCAAGAACCCTAAGAAACCTTGACTTTTGTAAAGTTTTTAACCATAGATCATTCAATAACTAACTATATATGTTGTTGGGGGAGTTGGTTTAAGGTTTTGAAAGAGTTTTGAAGTATCTAAAGCTAGTAGAAACATCAAAACCCAAGCATGAACATCAAGAGGTAAAAAAGTTTACTTTTTATGGTTGTTTTTGTATAGTTTTATTTTTAAGCATTATTTTGTGTATTTAATGCTTAAATTCTCTTATTGGTGAAGTAATAAGACTATGTTAGTTGCTTGATAATTTTTATGATGCTTGTATGTTGATTTTTTAAAATAGGGACCCAAAATCCCTTAGGGTTTTGTTGAAAACCCTAAAACAAAAATACAAGTTTTGAGTCGTGACTTCCAAGGGGTCAAACATCCACGATAAACTAATTTAAAAAAAAAAAAAAAAAAAGTCTACTGTGATGTTTTTGAGATGAAGTACATGAATTTGAGCTTTTTAAACACTAAAAAACATTTATAAATGAGTGAGTTATGCGATTTCAATGTTTAGGTAAAAAAAAAAAAAATTCATATTCTTAATTTTGGGACCAAGTTTGGACAGCCACTGTATAGGGCAAATGAACCAAATTCTTTCTAAAATTTTGTGGAGATTTTTTTGGCATACCCTAGTATGCCTCTGTAAAATTTGGTAACAAAATATCAAACAGTTTGAGAGTTATTAAGTACCAAAGTTTAGAAGAAAAAAAATAAGGACTTGAAAATAAGGTCATTTTTACCTCAATGTTTGAAAAATATTTTCACCAATAAAAAATACTGCTTTTGACCTAAGATTTTACAAAGACCTAATTAGCATACCAAAGATGAAATTGGAAAATTTTGGTAACAATTGGGTAAGTAAATTTCAAGTTATGACCTAACAAAGTATGTAATTAAGAATGTGAAAAATGAGGTTTTCACACTTAGTGTAAAAAATGGATTTTGGAACTTAAGATAAAAGTACATTTGTGCATATTTCAAGATAAAACTTGGTAAGTCTTAAAAACATTTTGACCTAAAATACTACTTTGAGATTAGTGAAAATTATTTTTATTAAAGAATTTTTATTCTTTCTAAAAATAAAAATTTTAATTTATTAATAAGTTAATAAATTAAAAGAGGGTTTAAAACCCTATATTTTGATAAAACAATTAAGTAAATTATTCTTCTAGTAAGTAAACTTGATTAATTGACTTTGGAGAATTAACTAGTCAAGATAAGAAATTATTAATGGATTTTCATAATTAAGTTAAGATTAGGCTATTTTCTTGAAACGATTTTTAGAGATTAAAACCTTAAGAAATATAAAAGGAAAACTAAGAGATTATTTTTCTTGAAAAATAAGTGAGGAATTTAATTAGTATTTTCTAGATATAATACCTGCAAAAATCTTTATATATTTAACTGACTCGTTGAAAGCACGGGTTAATAGCGGAACTTTTAAAGAATACGATTTTTAGCAGATTATCGGAAATACTATTGCGATACCTGAGCCTAGGTATCGAGACCATAGGATAGGTCTCCTCGAGACTTAGGTTTTAGTCTCAAATTTTTGCATACGAATTTCCTAAATAGGTTTAAACCCAAATAAGGATATTTAATCATTACAAATGATCTTGAAAATGACTAAACTACCCAAAATAATAATAATAATGAATTATGAAGTGCCATAATTAATCCGAGTATACTGTATGGATAATTACAGTATTGGCTAAACATAACTAGACTATACTTTGGAAGGTGAAATCCTGCTAAAAGCTAAGGACTCCAAGTAAGTCAACTTCTATTGTTTGGCTACAACATGAAATGACTGGTGTAATGTATGTTAGCATAGAAACACATGCACATGTATACACTGCCGTAGAAAGTTTACATAGAGACGTTAGTCTAGTTGGTGCTAATTCAAAATATATGAACAGTAGATATCCTTCTTATTCTAGACGACTGATCCCCGTCACGCAGCTTGTTGATTTTATTATGTTCGGTTCACTACCGCGATGAGTGGCCAAGAGGTGGGGATTGCTGGTTTAAACCTAGGGGCGCCAAAATAAATGGGACCTAGGGGCCATCATGCTTACGTAATCATTGAACGGTTAGAACCAAAGCAAGTACTCTGATAAGTTATTCTCGGATAGCAGCCGTGAATATTGGTTATTCAGTGAGAGTGCCTAGATATACTAGGGGTTGCCAAGTTTGTGTGAGGTTGAATACACTAGAGGCAACTGCTTGCCAACACCACTGATTAACATAGAAGTCTCTGTAAACCTGTGTAACTTCGATTACAATCTTGAATAGTATCAATGCCCAAGGTAACATTATGGTTACCCTCGTGAGGGATTTTACTTTTGGATAAGTTGCGATGCCCTAAGTAACTCGATAGTTACCCTTGATGGGGATATTTATTGGCTAGATCTTAGTGCTGAGATTCAGTTCTCCCCTATTAATTAGCAAAAATGTTGGAGGGTGTGGTATGCCCGAATTGTTGGAATTTGTCTAGCGTTGGTTAAGAATTATTTTGATATATATATATATCATATCTGTTTGCTCTAGGATTTTCTGAGTGCGGGGATTTATCTATTTATCTGAAATAGTTTGTCATTGGTTATCACGCATGACCATAAGTTTGTCAGGATGCTTTTGCATTCTTGAAATTGATTTTTTAGGGTCCGGATGGATACGGAACCCAAATTTTGTTGAGATATTGTTACCAATGGCCAGTGACTTAGTCAATGACCACCTGTCTTCTCTACATGTTGTTGTTTAAAGTTGAACTTACTAAGTGTTTTCGCTTACCTAGTTGTTTCATGTTGTAGGTAAGAACAAGGGCAAAGCAGAGCAGTGAGTATTGGAGTCTACTTTGTGGATGTACATGTGGATCGACCTTTTGGGAAGCTTTTTTATTTTTGGAAATGTTGTTTTATATTTCATAAACAATGCTCAATTTACTTTTCACAAACTATGTTTGTATTAAATATTAAGTATGACCATATGACTTTAAAAAGTTTTTTCATACAGGTTTTTGAGACATTTCGTTAAATAAAAATATTTATATTTCCGCATTATCGTGTCTTATAAATCCATGACATTACATTCAACATGGTCGTCCATCCATTTCCACGTCACGACCCATGATCTTCTTCACTTTCAGATCCAGATACTCTTGGTATCCGGTAATCGCTTCTGTCTTAAGTTCTTCCAAAACCTGGGATATCCCTTGATACTCAGGCATGAAACAACCCGACCTATGTTCTTCTAATTCCTTAGTCTTCTCTTCCATCTAGGCTTCCAATTGTGATATCCTCTCTTTCAATGAACGGGTCCTTTGTTCCAACATACAATTCTCAAAATTTACAAAGAATATGTCACTTTTCCTCTCCTCCAATTTCTCATGAAGATCGTTGATGTATTCTATAGGTTTCGGGGGCAGGGATGTTATCCTGTAATGAGTGAACTCTTCCCACTCCGGCGGGTCTACTTTGGGTCGGTGTAGCTCAGGGAAAACCTCTTGATTACACGAATCTATTGATGAATCAGAGTCCATTATATTGTACCTGCAACAATAGATCAATAGGAATATATTAGATTTAAAAAAAATATTCATGAGAATAGATATTGGAATTGAAAGTAGTAAACTTGATTTATTTAGTATGAGGGTTTGGTAAAGAACGTGTGTGAGCTAGGATGATGGTAGAAGTCATTACCCTATGCATAGGGTCTATTTTAAATAGTATTGAATATATAGGATGATGGTAGGCATAGTTATTCAATACATCAATTTGAGAAGTGATTTTGTTCCGTTCATTCTCAAACGATATCATGAACAATTTCCAGCCGCAATCTTTTGTTCACCTAACACACCAATTTCTTGAGTTGACCAATGACCTCAACAAATTAAATAAAGTGAGAGGATATGAACTATCTATCCTGACATGATATTCACTCTATTTCATGGGGGATGAGAGATAGACCATGCCATAAGACAAAAGAATATGCCATTTTTTTAATTAAACAAACTCCACTTTATTCCAATTTATTGGCCAATGTGAGCTATGGTACCCATCCAAGAAAATACTTTGTCCCATCAACGTTCTATGCATCCCATACTGATCTCTTTCTTCAAGTTGGTCTTTAAAAAACTCTAGTTATATATGAATGTGGAACTACTAGAAGCTCGAGTGAGTGGAGGCAAACTATTAAATTCATTTTACTTTACACCTACAAATATAACAATTGATCACTGTTTTCTATTAAGTATTAAACTTCATGGCAACCTCAAGCAAGAAAGCAAAGGAAGGCGATGACACCAATTCTAATTCCTTGAGGTCAAACGATGATGAAGGAGTGAAATCACATTGGGATAGTACCACCAACTCCTACCGCTTGAGTGTACCTCCTTCATGGGAACTTAAGGTGACGGAATTGGCACCAAGCATGAAAGTAACCACCCTCAGACCCCATGGTGTTGCTCCAAAAGAGCCACACACAGAACCTGAGAAAAAAAAACCAGTGGACCTTGACAATTTTATTCATGAGCAGATTGACAAGTTTGATGAGGTTATGAAGCATGTACAATTAACCCGGGATAAACTTGGAAGAAAAGGAATGAGACGCAAAACAATCAATCAGTTGCAGGACGCAGTGAACATTATGGTTCGTTGTTTGTAGGAGTTTGAAGATATTGAGGAGTGAGAGGTAGACGACTCCTAGTTTAATTCAATAGTTATACGTCCTGTTATCTATGTCGTTTGTGTTGTTTAACATTTTTCCTTACCATATTAGTATGTCATTGGCAATAGGTGTCTATTAAGTGGTCTGTGTTGGTTGGGGTTTAGTTAAATGTATTGCTCCAAATTCCAGGCAACTTGAAGTAATTACTTCAATCAGGTTAAGTTTATGTTAAATTGTCGAGTGTATCGTGTAGGTGTGTACTATGTCCATTTAAACAATCATGTGGTGCCAACCATTTTGTATTTTCAATGGAAAAGTGGAATGATATGGTGGCATTGCTATATGTATTCCACAAGTATTTTAAAATTTGGACTGCAACTTGGAACAGTCTATATTAACCCCTATGATATAAATCCCACAAACTGCTTTATGGAATTTAAACTTGTAATATTTAACTTAGTTAAGGTTAATATGAATATTTTTTTTTTAGAAGCATGAATAAATCCCACAAATTAGGAATGATATTAATAATCTTAAAAAATTTCTAAATTTTTTTTACCATTCTATGAAGATGAAATTCAAACAAAATACAGTAATGTTAACTAGATTAAAAACATAGGACATGAAAGATGACAAAAAAAAATACATCTCTTAATATAGGCCCAATAAAAGGTACTTTGGCATACAAATGAATTTTATATAATAAAAAAATATATAAATAATAGATATGTTGTTGATTTCTGAAAATTTGGGGACCACAATGACTTATGTCTATTATTAATAGTGGATAAATTTTTGTATATTATTTGATTTTTTCGCTAGGTTTAGAAGACAACAAAAAAGAAATATGCTTTTAACAAAATTAGTCAAAGCCTAAGTTTATTATAAAACACATAATAAAAAAAATTCACCTAAGAAAAAAAATGTTGTTTGACAATGTTTAAAATTACGAAAAAGTTTTTATTTACAATTTTAATTTTTACATTATGTAATTATGAAAGGGAAATTTTATGTTATATGTACGATAATTTACTGAAATTTTTTAATATACCAATATAAGTTATTATCCTAAATATATGATAATTTAAATTTATTAGACAAAAATACTCCTAACATTCAAATACTCATTTTCTTTCTCAATCCAAACTCTCTCTCTCTCTCTAACATCTCTCATTCTCTCACTCTCTTAATCTCTCTCTTATTCTAATATTGTAGATCTCAAAAAAATACCAAAATTAAAAAAAAAATCATATAAAACACACACTTGAGTGAAAAAATATGAACTTCCAAATTTTTCGTCAAATTTCAGTACAGAGCATCGATTTTGCATCGAAATTGCATCGAAAAAAGCATCGTTTTGGCCAAAAATCAAGTTTTCATGATTACATCGCAACAACATTGAAACATCATCGATTTTGCATCAAAACATCATCGATGCACCATCGATTTTGCATCAAAACACCATCGATTTTGTATCGAAAAAGCATCATTTTGGCCAAAAAATAAGTTTTTATGATTGCATTGCAAGAGCATCGAAACACCATCGATTTTGCATTGAGAAAGCATCGTTTTGGTGAAAAATCAAGTTTTCATGTTTGCATCGCAAGAACATCGAAACACCATCGATTTTGCATCGAAAAAGCATCGATTTTGCCAAAAATCAAGTTTCATGGCTGCATTGCAAGAGCATCAAAATTGCATCGATTTTGTATCGAAAAGGCATCGTTTTGATGCAATTTAGATGCTTTTTTTATGGTGTTTCGATGCAATGTCGATGCAAAATCGATAGTGTTTCGATGCAAAATCAATAGTGTTTCGATGTTCTTGTGATACAATCATGAAAACTTGATTTTTGGCCAAAACGATGACTTCTCGATGCAAAATCGATGGTGTTTCGATGCAAAATTGCATGTTGCATCGATGATGTTTCGATGCAATCATGAAAACTTGATTTTTGTCCAAAACGATGCAATTTCAATGCTCTGCACTGAAATTTAACGAAAACTTTGGAGGTTCATATTTTTTCACTCAAATGTCGGTTTCAGATGATTTTTTTTTTAATTTTGGTATTTTTTCGAGATCTACAAGATTAGAATGTTAGAGAGAGTGAGAGAATGAGAGATGTTAGAGAGAGAAAGTTTAGATTAAGAAAGAAAATTGGTGTTTGAATGTTAAGGGTATTTTTATCTAAAAATTTGAAATTATCATATGTTTGAGATAGTAACTTATGTTGACATATTAAAATTTTTTACTAAGTTATTATGCATATAACATGAAATTTTCCATATGAAAATTATCTAAAACTATACATACCAACAGAAACATTTCAATACAAAAATTTGAATTGAAAAAATTAATAGTTAATAGTTCATGTGGTACTTTAAATCTCACAATCTAACAATGTTGCTTTTACAAATTAATTAATTTTTTTGTGTCATGTGTTAGTTCTTCATTTGTCCAATATCCGATATAAATATTTTTCAATTATAACCTACTTGTCAAATATTATGACTAAAGTTAATTAATTTTAAAAACATGGGAATGTCGATCAATTAACTAAAGTTAAGTATGTATGTTGACAATGTCCACAATTTAGAACTATAATTTTTTTTTTTTTAAATCTAACCAATTAGCAATTGGAACAATGAAATAAACATTAGCTATGTTTTCTGTCAATAAAAGAAGTTAAAAAAATTTAGTGCAACAAAGCTATATTGTATTACTTATTTATGCCGCTAATGTCCCTTGTAATTATAATATATACCAGTATCACTACATAATTTTTCACATTTCTTGTAAAATTTTATTGTGTCGAAAACAAAATATAGAAATCACCATACATTGATACAAATTTACATATATAAATGGTAACACACCTCATAAATGCCACAAAATTTGTTTTTGGTACCCGCACCCATCCGTATATCGTAAAATGTCGTTTGACATGAGGAGTTTACAGTTTTGAAATTACTGAGAAAGTGAAAATGGTAATTTGATAGTGTGGAAATTTACATTAATGTTTTTGGTTGTGCACTACTATCTTATCTATGATTCATGCGAATATCATTTTTTGTGTTTGGTTATACATAGGAATTTCTCAAGTTTTAAATTTTGCATTAAAATGACCAAATTTTCCCTTACATTATTATGTATAAAAAATCTGAGTCACGAAATATTTTTTTTAACAAAATTTCAAAAATAGTTATTAAGTACAACAGTCAAGTATAATTTTTAAAACAATAATTAGCATTTTAGTCCCTAGAATTTATGACACTACTAGATTATGCTCCCTAAAATATACGGCTTGTTAAAAGCTTCCCCTGAAATATATCATCTAAGCAAACATAATCTTTTCGTTAGGTTTTGTTCTATTTTATCGTTTAAATGTTTATGTGTCATTGTAAATTCTCAAAAAATAACATTTTTGCCTCTTGAACGTTGACCATTACCAAATCGTACCCAATTTTGTTGGCAAAATTAAATAAACCAAATACACTTTTTTTTAATTATTTAAAAATTACTTCAAACCTAATAAATTTAAATAGAATTCAAAAATTAAAATTAAAAATGTAACATTAATATTTGAATTATTTTTATAATCATTAACATAAAAATTGATTTTTATTAATTTTATTTTTTAAAAATAAAATGGGGCATAATTTTGTATTAATCAAAGTTGAGAGAGAATTTTTAATAGGTTATGTATTTTAGGGGATACGATCTGATAGTATCATAAGTTTGGGGGAAATGCTAATTATTCTTTTTAAAAACACAAAAATATATGTATTTTATTTAACTAAAATATTTCATTTTGTTATTTTAAACTAAAGTAATGATGTAAGGGCTTTAAATAGCAAATTCTTTAAATAAAAAAATAAGAATTATCATTTTATAGTTTCATACATGTATATTTGTTTTTATATTATAAGCTTAAAAAATTAAATAAGTCATTACCAACAATATTATTGGTTTAAGATAATTTATTTTAAAAAAATAATAATTTTAAAGTGTTTCACATTTCTGAGATTTTGAAAAGCAATTGTGAGATGAGTTTCAGATGAACCCTGAATTATGAAAAGTTAAAACCCTTACGGGTTGTTTGGTATGATGTTTAAGTTTGAGGGAGTAGAGTTAGAAGGGGTTTAGATTAAGGGAATGTGAAACTCAAGTGTTTAAAAAAATTAATATTACCCTCAAATCAGGCTAAAAAAATGGAACTCACTTGGAAACACAAACCTCCAAGCCATTAAAAGTAAATTTATCAAATATGGATTAGATTTGACATTCTCATTCTCATCAAACCAAACCCTCATACCAAACATCCCCTAGAGAATAGTTTCATATGTTAGAAAAATTCAAACCCAATACAAAACATAAAAAACTATTTATATTCTCATTCTCATCTCTACGTTCCTAAATACCAAACGACGAATAATATTTCAATTAATACCCAAACCATCAACGCTTATTAACCATTGCTGAACGGGTTTCTGCGTAAGTGGGTAGATAATATTAGGATTATTATTATTAGTAAACATGTCTTAAACATGGGAAAAGGTGTACGTTTGTTTTACTTTAAATGCTACTTGGAAATGTTAGCGATTATCGGAAAGGGTTTGTCGTTAAATTAATGTTGAATTTTTAGACAAATGGAAAATAATAGGATATTATATGTGCAATATTATAATAAATATTAATTTAATTGTACTATAAATGGAATAAAATAAGTTATTGAAAAATTAAAGTAAATAATAATATCATTTAAATACTTTTGTTATTCGAGTCCATAACAATAACCATAAACTTTTAATCCAAATTTAACAAACTTTTTTTAAAATAATATTGTTATTAGAGTCCATAACAATTATGATTAACTTTAGGATTATTTACCACAAACGTAGATGATTTTAACTTCAATTTTAATTGTCTCTCTCATCACTTGAATGTAGTAACGGTATTGTCAACAAGCTCAATAATAAGCATGGTTATCATGACATGGATAAGCGTACAACCTCATCTCCTAGTGTAACTACCAGTCTGATTGTTCCTATGGTCACCGTCCCTTTTGAAAATTCGTACAGAGATATTGAGGTCGCCTTTAGATCAATTACGGACAATCCCATTTTCTCTAAGGTGGACCTGAAAAGCACATTCATTGAGCTTCCATTGTCTACCAATATCATTTGCACCATTTGATTGGCGAGCTGCACGGTTACCACCAACGGGTCATTATGCATGAATTGAACGTGGCTAACATCCTCTTCCGTGAAAATGATTGGTTATTTTTCCAACTGTTGTTGTTTTGATAACCGCTGCCCCGAGACAAATTCCACATCGTTATGAGTTTTCAGCTCATTTATATACCTCTTTTGGGCCCTACTGCTCGTGCCCACCAAATGAGGTCCTCTAGAAATAGTGGTTATATCTCCTCCTACTATTGGGGGAGGGTCAACTCGGTTCTGATCTATCTGAGCTCCAGGCTGACTTGTCGGAGCTTTTGGAGCTGGATGAGAATTCTGCTTGGCAGGTAGATTGGGAACAACCCGATTTCAGGCGTACTGGGCTAATGGTCCAGCTCGAATAAGAGTCTCAATACCATCCTTCAATTGTTGGCAATCATCGGTGTTATGAGTGATGTCATTGTGGAATTGACAAAACTTTAAGGGATCTCTCTTCGCCCTCTGATGCCTTATAGGTTCTGGCTTCTTCCACAGGAGACGATTATAATTTGCCAGGAAAATATGTTCCCGAGTGTCTGTTAGGTTAGTATAGGTGGCATAAGCGGGCTTGAATTTCTCCATAGACTTGTTCTTCTTCGAGCCATTCTGGTCGCCCTCATCATTCCCCTTCCTCTTATTGTTTCCCGCCTGGTTATTCTGGGTAACAGGTTGAGCCGTAGCTGCAACACCTGTCACCGTTCTAGCAAGTTGGACAGGGGCCTGGCTGGTTCCTGCAATAGCAGATCACGCCTCTTCCAGTTTTATCTACTCCTTAGCTCGGGCCAAGAACTCATCTACACTTTTAACTCCTTTCTGCTGGAGTTCTTTCCATAGGTTACCTCACACCAGGATTCCTGTCCTCATCGCCATGAGCTTGGAGCTATCATTAACGTCCTTAGCTCGTGCTGCAACATTGGCAAATCTGCTCATATATGCATTCAAGGATTCACTAGGTTACTATTTTACATTGGCCAATGAGTCAGCCTCTACATGAGCTACCTGTGAAGCTCAGAATGCTCTCTTAAATTCGGAAGACAACTTCTTCCACGAGCTTATTGAATGTTTTTTTGTACTTTTTGAACCATTGTCTGGCAGGTTCGACCAAAGTCGCGGGAACAGGATACATCTTAGATCGAACCCGACATTGTGGGCCATCATCATTGTATTGAACATCTCGAGGTGGTCGGATGGATCTGTGTTTCCATCAAATGTTGGCATGCTTGTCATCCTGAAGCCAATAAGTGTACGCCCTAAATATCCACGAGTTATTAGCGAGCTGGAAAATGGCATAATTCTATCAGCCACGTGAAAGCCACCTATCCGGAGCAGCTGTTACAAGTCTCTACCTCTTTAGCTCGAGATAGCCAAAGGTTTAGTGAGAGTACTAAGGCATCGGATCAGCAGTGTGGACACCACGAGCTGAGACTACATCAAGCTCGGGGTACGAGCTTGAACTGACACCGCCGACCCTTTATAAAGCCAACCACGCAATGTAAACGTGCATATATCAGACATCATGTATCTACTCCATTCCTGAATTCTCGGACACGCAACATAAACGTGCGTGTTCAGACACCCCACAACTGGTTTGGGCCATGCGGCCCATTATCCCCCTTACCTATTGATTAGACCACACTTCATTGTCAGGTTTTAGGAACTAATCATGAATGTCGCAGAAGTGACATGATGGGTAAGAAGGTCACGGGATGACCTCCTTTGCCAACACCCAGGTGTCCTCTCCCTATAAATATGGAGACCCTGGGAGTTGCAAATGGTTGGCTTCTAATTTGTAAAGAAATACCCTGTACGGAATATCAGAGATAGATCAATAATATTGGCTGGTGGACTAGAAGGATTTTAACCTTTGAACCACCTAAAAAACTATTCGAGTTATAATCTTCCTTTGAGATCATTCATCTATTACGGTTCATCATTTAGCACTAATCCCTCTCCTTATTCATATAATTATCTGTTGCCGAAGAACCGCGTCAACAGTTTGGTGCTTTCATTGAGAGATTTTAGATTGGTGCTATCGCAAATACCCAACCATGGTAGTTACTTGCTCAAGGCATGGTAACGAGGCAGATCAACGTGATGGGCAGGAGGCCCACCATGCCGCCATATCCGATGATCAGAACCCTGAGGTTCAGCAGCGACCGGGGAAACAGCCAATGGGCCAAGACGACACTGGAAGTTCGACTCCCTGGCCGCCTAATCCGAACCCGGATTTCTACACGGAGGTAGAAATGGAAAATGCACAGTTGAGGAGTCAGCTGGCGAAAGAAAACCAGCAGATTCAAGAGGTTTTGGCCCGGCTACCCCCTCTAACAACTGACGCTAACATCGAAAAGAGGCATGGTGAGACTCATAAGTCCCGCCGGGGTAACCGGTCCAGGCCCAGTCGGTCGGTCAGACCCCCAACATCAAATTCTACTCCCACGTCGCACCATCGGGAAGCCACATTTGAGGAACTTCCTAGGGCCGAGCAGCAATTCAGCCAATCGGTCTGGACCTCAACTCCTAGCTCACTTCCGCCCTCGAGTGCACCCAGGAGGGCTCGAGGAAGCTCGTGAAGAAGATCCGGGGAGGGCTCGCGATGGTAGCCCGCCCCGGCCAGCCGTCCTGCACCCTGCTCAGACCACCGAGCACAGGACGCGGAGGATGGTAGAGCGGAGCGGCCGCGACCTAGCTTAATCTGCCCTGACGGGACTAGGATCGCGTCCCCAGTCAGGCATCCTCCTTCACCGATAAGATACCCATCTCCTCCCCGTCCAGTCTGAGACATTCCGGCTCATGGGAGCAGCAGGAGAAATCCTCCTTCCGTCGAACCTTCCCATCATAGCCGGGCGCCCAGGGAAGTCCCGGATCCTCACCCCCAGCGGCGGGCTCCGAGCTTTTCAAATGGAAGTTACTGGACCGGGAGTCGTCGAAGTGACATCTCCGGCAGAGAACTGCGTCAACGCTTGAGCTTGGCACAAAGCCCTCAAGTCACCTCGAGGGGCGACCTCCGAGATCGTCTAAACTCTCAGAGAGGAGACCCAGTTGGAAATGGCAGTCGTGCTCGCCAAGGGGAAGGCCTATCTGAAGTACGTGATAGTAGGAATGTCTCATATAACCTATCTCAAGATAGGAGGGACAATAACCCGCCTAACGCGTACCATGGAACCGGAGCTGTTGAACAGCCCCGGAACAACCAAGGAAGTCAGGACCAAACCCTTGAGCGTCTGGCTCAGATGGACGAGCTGATGAAGAAGCTCTTATCAGAAAAAGAAAAAAACTAGTATGACTCAGGGGACGAACTCGAACTCTTCGCCCCCAGCATAGTAGCTACGGCGTATCCACTTGGTTTCTGTATGCCTCACTTGTCCAAGTTCAATGGGGACAGGGACCCGTCAGATCATCTGGGTATGTTCAACACCCTGATGATGGCCCACAACATCGGTCCCGAGCTGAGATGTTTAATATTTCCCTCCACCTTGACTGGGCTGGCCAGGCAATGGTTCAAGCAGAGTAAAAAGCAATCCATCAGCTCATGGAAAGCCTTTTCTGCTGACTTCAAGAGGGCATTCCGAGCTTCTCAAGCTGCCTGCGTCAAGGCCGACACCCTGGCGAACGTAAGACAGCAGCCCGACGAGCCTTTGAAAGCTTACCTGAGCAGATTTGCAAACGTCGCTGCTCGAGCCAGGGACGCAGACGACAGCTCCAAGCTCATGGCCTTGAGGACTGGGATCCTCGTCGGAGGCGGACTCTGGGAATAGATACAGAGGAAAGGTGTCAGTACCATAAACGAATTCCTAAATAAGGCCCAGGGATGGATAAACCTGGAGGAGGCGCGAGCATCGGCCGCGGGAACCAGCCAGGCCCTTGAACAGCCTGCTGGAGTGGGAACAGATGTCGTGACAGTGACACAAACCGTTACACAGAATAACAAGTTTGGTGGAGGCAAGAGAAAAGGGAGCAGCGAGGGCGGCCAGCACGACCCGAAGAAGAACAAGTTCGTAGAAAAATGTAAGCCAGTCTATGCGACTTATACCGAGCTCACACACACTAGGGAGAACATTTTCCTAGCAAACTCTGCACGCCTCCCCTGGAAGAAGCCGGAACAATTGAAGCACCAGAAGGGTAAGCGAGACCCCTCCAAGTTTTGTCGGTTCCACAACGACATTGGCCACAACATTGATGATTGTAGGCACCTGAAGGATGAGATCGAGACTCTCATCAAAGCCGGACCCTTGGCTCAGTATGCGCGGAATAGAGTTCCTGCCGGCCAACCAGCTCCGGAAGTTCCGATAAGTCAGCCCGGATCTCGGGTAGATCAGGACATCCCTCCTCCTGTGATAGGAGGAGAGATCTCCATGATCTCAGGAGGTCCCCATCTGGCTGGCACGAGTAGAGGTGCCCAGAAGAGATATGTCAATGAACTTAAGGCTCATAATGGAGTGGAGTTCGTCCCCGAGCAGTATCTACCCAAACAACAACGATTGGAGAGGCAACCAATCATATTCACCGAGGAAGATGCCAGCCACGTCCAATTCCCTCATAACGACCCTCTTGTCGTAGCCGTTCAGCTCGCTAACCGGAGGGTTAGGAGAGTACTGGTCGATAATGGGAGCTCAGTGAACCTGTTGTTCCGGTCTACGCTGGAAAAGATGGGTTTGTCTGTCACCGAGCTGAAAGCCACCTCCATGATGCTATACGGATTCTCTGGAGAAGGGTCGGCGACAATAGGAATGATCGAGTTGGTGATCACCTTGGGAAAGGGACCTCGGACAGTCTTAAAACTCCTCGAGTTTGTGGTCATCGATTAGCCCGCCACGTACAATGCTATTTTGGGCCGACCTACATTGATAGCGTTTGAAGCCATAACCTCCATCCGCCACCTCGCGCTAAAATTCCCCTCTTCCTTGGGGATATGCACGGTCCAAGGTGATCAGCTTGCTGCCAGGGAATGCTACAACATTTCTATGAAGGGAAAATTAAAACCCAGGCAGTTAACGATGACCGTCCAGGGCGGGAATGAGGAATCTCAGGAACTTGTGCCTAGTCTTGAGATTGAAAAACCTCATAATGCCAAAGGGGAGAATATCATCTTAAATAATGATATCGACCCCAGAATAGGTGAGGATAGATCCGAGCTCCAGGACATCGAAGAGCTCGAGGAGGTAAACATCGTTCCACAAGATCCCTCGAGGGTGGTAAAGCTCGGGAAAAATCTATGTAGTGAAAGGAAGGCGGAGCTAATTAAGTTTCTGCATGAGAATCTAGATGTGTTCGCCTGGTCTCATGAAGACATGGTAGGGATTAGTCTGAGCATCATCATGCACACCCTCCACTTGGATAAAAGCGTGCCTGCAAAATCCAAGAAACAAAGGCGCCTAGGAACAACCCGAGCTGGGGCCCTAGAAGAGGAAGTGGCCCGGCTCCTAAAGTGCGGCTTTATCCGTGAGGAAAAGTTCCCGATCTGGGTTACCAATCCTGTGTTGGTCCCGAAGCCCAATGGGAAATGGTGGACCTGCATCGACTTCTCCGATCTGAACAAAGCCTGCCCCAAAGATTGCTTCCCCTTGCCAAGGATCGACCAATTGGTAGATGCCACAGCGGGGCACGAGCTCATGTCCTTTATGGATGCATACTCGGGCTATAATCAGATCTCCATGAATCCAGCAGACCAGGAACACACTAGCTTCATGACCCCAACTAACATTTATTGTTATAGGATCATGCCCTTCGGGCTGAAGAATGCCGGAGCTACATACCAGAGGTTGGTAAATAGGATGTTTATCAACTAGATCGGGAAGAACATGGAAGTGTATGTTGACAACATGCTGGTCAAGTCGAAAACTGCCGATAACCATGTTTCCGATCTGGAAGAATGCTTTAAGATATTGAGAGAATACGACATGAGGCTTAACCCCCAAAAATGTACTTTCGGGGTCGGGTCAGGAAAATTCCTGGATTTCATTGTCAATACCAGCGGAATAGAAGCAAATCCCGATAAGATCAGGTCGCTACTCGAGATGCCCTCACCCTGGTCGCGAAAGGACGTTCAAAGTCTGACAGGAAGAGTGGCGGCCTTTAATCGGTTTATTTCTAAATCTACCGACAAGTGTCTGCCATTCTACAACCTGCTCCGGGGGAATAAGAAATTTGAATGGACCGAGGAATGCGAACGTGCCTTCCTCGATCTGAAGGCACATTTAGCCGAGCCGCCGGTAGTATCCAAAACAACGGCAAGAGAGCCTCTTTTCCTTTACCTAGCAATCACGGAAGATGCAGCTATCGCCGTATTAGTCCGAGAAGAGGACCGATCTCAAAAGCCAGTCTATTACATCAGCAAGAGGCTTCTCAGAGCTGAATCCCGGTATCCGTTGATGGAGAAGATGGCTTTCTATCTCATTACGGCCTCTCAAAAGCTCAGGCCGTATTTCCAGTCCCACTCAATACACGCCATAACCGATCAGCCTTTAAGGCAGGTTTTGCAAAAATCTGAAGCATCGGGACGTCTGTTGAGGTGGGCTATTGAACTCAGCCAATTTGAGATTTTGTACATACCGCGAACTGCAATAAAAAGCTAAGCCCTGGCTGATTTTGTGGCAGAGTGCACAGGATTCCGAGAAGATCCTGTAGAAGAGTTAGCCTAGGCCTCCTTAGCCCAGGCCTCATGGAAGGTCTTCGTAGATGGCTAGTCTAACGAGAACGGCTCCGGGGTTGGAATCATATTGATATCCCCAGAAGGACATCGATTCCACTCGGCGTTGTGATTCAAATTCAAAGCGTCCAACAACGAGGCCGAATACGAAGCTTTACTGGCTGGGCTAAGGGTGGCCCAGGAGCTGAAGGCCAGCTTCGTCTAGTGTTACAGTGATTCCCAGCTCGTGGTAAACTAAGTGTTAGGGGAATACCAAGCACGGGGAACCAAGATAGTTGCTTACCTGGCCAAGGAAAAGAAATAACTATCTGCATTTGAGCGCGGATCAATCGAGCAGATACCTCGGGAACAGAATGCCAACGCGGACGCCCTGGAAAAGCTCGCTACCTCTGGGGAGACGGAGACTTTGGGGTTAGTGCCAGTAGAGTTCTTGGAAAAACCAAGCATAGAGGAAGTCGGGGCGAAGGTCAAGATGATCGACGCCAGACCGACCTGGGTGACCCCCATCCTCGAATATCTCATAGCAGGAAAGTTACCCGAAGTGCGAAATGACGCAAGGCGGGTACTTTACCAGGCTCCAAGGTATACAGTGATAGATGGGATATTATACCGGCGTGGACACTCTTTACCTCTCCTACGGTGTGTTCTGCCAAGCGAGGTGAAGACCATTTTGCAGGAGGTGCACGAGGGTTTCTGCGGAGATCACACTGGGGGGCAAAGCCTGGCCCTGAAGATATTAAGGCAAGGGTATTACTGGCCCACTCTGTCAAAGGACTCGATCTCCTACGTTAAAAAATGTGACAAGAGCCAGCGATTTGCCACAGTTGCCCGAGCTCCCCCAGTCGAGATGAAGATGATCTCGTCCCCGTGGCCATTCGCGATCTGGGGGATTGACTTGGTTGGTGCTCTCCCTACTGGAAAGGGAGGAGTTCGTTACGTGGTGGTGGCTATCGACTACTTCACCAAGTGGGTAGAAGTAGAGCCCCTGGCAACGATCACTTCAAAAAGAGTCATTGACTTCGTGGTCAAGAGCATTATCTACCGATTTGGGTTGCTAAAGAAGATCATGTCAGATAATGGAACGCAATTCGATAGCGACCTCTTCACCGAATTCTGAAAGAGGCACGACATTGTTAAAAGCTTCTCCTCCGTGGCCTATCCCCAGGCCAATGGGCAGGTTGAGGTCGTCAATAAGACGCTAAAGGCAAGCCTGGATGAAGCCAAGGGAGTTTGGCCCGAACAGCTCCCCCAGGTACTGTGGGCATACCGGACCTCGCATCGAACGCCGACGGGTCATACGCCGACGGGAGTGAGGCAGTCCTTCCTGTCGAAGTAAAGGTAGCCTCGCATAGAGTCTAGGCATTTGACCAAGACCGGAATGACAAATTGCTCTGCGCGTCCCTCGACCTGATTGACAAAAAAATGAGAAGATTCATAGCTGCAGCTCGTGCATTATTAACAAAAGGTCACTCGTTATTTCAATTCAAAGGTCAGGAAACACGTCTTTAGCATTGGCGACCTGGTACTCAGAAGAGTCTTCCTAGCCAGTAAAGATCCCAAGGATGGAGTGTTGGGACCAAACTGGGAAGGGCCCTACCAAATAACCGAGATCGTGAAAGAAGGAACCTACGAGCTAGCTCGACTTAATGGAGAAGCAGTCCCACGGACTTGGAACGTTGTCCACTTGAAGAAATATTATCAATAATATCTTTGTAAGGCTTAACTGGAAAGGCCATCTTTTGTTTATTAAGTAACAACAGCTAATCTTTCACATTGTTGTATATGTTTGTGGGTGTAAGCTCAAGTAACCATAAAAGCGCCTTTCCTGATTACTTGGGGGGCATATATCCTGGATATAACCAGGTCCTAAAACTTAGAAGTTAGTTCAAATTGGTTGATCGATGTTTTTCTTAAAAAACACGAGATATCAATAAAGAATTGACGCGAACTAAGTTTTTAAATTAATATCCTGGATATAACCAGGTCCTAAAACTTAGAAGTTAGTTCAAATTGATTGATCGATGTTTTTCTTAAAAAGCACGAGATATCGATAAAGAATTGACATGAACTAAGTTTTTAAATTAATATCCTGGATATAACCAGGTCCTAAAACTTAGAAATTAGTTCAAATTGATTGATCGATGTTTTTCTTAAAAAGCACGAGATATCAATAAAGAATTGACGCGAACTAATTTTTTAAAATTAATATCCTAGATATAACCAGGTCATAAAACTTAGAAGTTATTCAAATTGATTGATCGATGTTTTTCCTAAAAAGCACGAGATATCGATAAAGAATTGACGCAAACTAAGTTTTCAAAATTAATATCCTGGATACAACCAGGTCCTAAATCTTAGAAGTTGGTTCAAATTGATTAACAGATGCTTTTTCCTAGAAAGCATAAGATGTCAATCACAACACCAACAAAAACTAAGTTCTCACCAAATGCATTAAAGAGAAGTAACAATAAGGTCGAGGCAAAAATATGTAAATGGATTAAAATAAATCTAAGGAAATCAATTGTTTCGAGGATAAAAAACCTCATAATATAAAGTTACAAATGAAAATAAAAAAAGAGAGGAGCAAAATTCCTAAGCCCCGGCAGGATGCTCCGATGAACTCACCCCCTCGGCATCCTGCTTGGTTGCGGTGGAAGTCTCCCCGGTCTCGGAGGGCGCCTCTTGTTGAAGGCGAGCTTTGAACTTCTCCAAGAAGGACTCCCACACGTCTGGCCCTAGGAAGGAGAAGTCACCATCCAGGTTGAAGACCCAGTAATGGTACAGCATGGCCTCCATGGAGGAGCTGGAGGATGCCCTCTCCGCCACAAGGGCAGCCTTGGCTTCTTCAAGTTCCACCTTCGTGGCGTCCAGGGCGACCTTGATAGCCTCGGCCTCCAGCAGTTTGGTCCGAGATGCTTCCAGCTCAGCCTGCACAGTCGCAGGGTGGCTTTAGCATCCTGCTCCCGTTGCTGAGCAGACGCGAGGGCGGCCTGGACAGCCTGATGCTCCCCCCTGATCTCTGCAAGTCTGGCCTTGGACAGAGATATGCTCCGGTGGAGGGCCAAAGCCGCCTGCAAGATGAAAATATGTGAGGCGAGTGCCTTAGAAATTAAGTAGAAAGAACTAATGGTAAAGCGAACTTATCGTGAAGGTCATCCCCAGTGAAGGCTCCATCAAGTTCTCTGGGCTCCTCATCTCGATCTCCCGCAAGACCCTTAGGATGGCATTATAATAATGATCCACCGTATAGCTCGCAGTTACCATCCCTCAAAAGGCCTCAGGGATTTTCTCCAGGGCCTGAGTGTTGACTGGGATGCGCACAGTGGGAGCCGGAGCCGCCAAGGTCCCAGTTGGTACCTCCTTTTCCTGGGCAGGGACAGGAGGTTGCGGGGGAGGTGGAGCCATCTTCTCTACTGCAGGAGGGGGTGGAGGCACTTTCTCCATGGCGGGGGGACCCTGGTTTTTCCCTTTGGCCGGGGACTTGGAGGAAGTCCCGACAACTTTCTTCGCCAACCGGAGCCTCTTCACCAAGGGCTCGGGCGACCTGGAGGAAGGTTTTCCCCCCTGGAACATAGATCGCAGATCGTTACCCTCGGGCTGCGACATCTCCTCGTCTGAAACAAAGACAACAAAGTATTAATATGCATGTAAAAATACTTTGATAACAAAAAGCTAAAGTATGTATCGAAAAAGGTCCTAGCCTCCGAGCTAGAGGAGGAATCTATTATCACGACCTCCGGCCCCGGGGCTTCTACAGGGGAGTCTAAGACGATGACTTCACGGGTGAGAAGAGGCTCTGGGTCTGGATCCGCCTCAGGACTAGATTCCTCTACGTACTGCCTAAGACCCGGAGCTACTACACCCTCTAGAAGGGAGGGCCACGACCTAAGATTGGTCCCGTACTCCTCAAAAAAGGTCGACCTAAAGGTCAGGGTATTATCTACTACTACAGTACCCCTAGGGTGGCCCATATCATAATGCAACACGAGCTGGTCAACACACTGGAGTAGAGTGATGTTGAGATCTGGGTCATTTTGGTGGCGATGAACGAGTTGACTGGGGTTAAACTTAGCAAGCCGTAGGTCTACAGCGGCCCTGTCTAAGTCCCTAAATAAGTAAGGGTTACCTTGGCCAGGGGCCGGCTGCTGCCTTGGACTGGGTCCTTTTTGCATTGATCTCCTGGGCGACCTCCAGAGCCCGCTTCCGGCGCACGAAGGGCACCTCGTTCTCCTCATCCTCGTCCTCGTCCACGGCCTCCTCCTCAGTGATGGGCGCCATCTCGCGAGCAGTGGGTATGGTCTGCGACCTCCTCAAGGCCAGAGTCTGGCCCAGGGAAATTAACTTACACGCTAGCATCGTCTCATCAGACACGAGCTGGCAGTATTCTTTTTCACTTGGGGGGAGCCCTGCCAAGGTTTCATACTGACCCCCAAGGGTCACTGACTTAGTCGTCCTCGCGAAAATAGCTGCACGATAGTTTTCAAATCAGCAACAAATGGAAAGACTAATCAGTGACAAGCTAGCGAGCTAAAGTTAAAAGGAACTTACGAGGACGGTTGAAGTAATGGTATTCGCAGTTGCGAAACCCCTTTGACATGAAAAATTGATCCTTGAAGTCATTGGGGTGGCTGGGCAGCTCGATGATTGCAGCCGAATTGGGAAAACGGGTCAGGTAGTAGAACCCGTCACCTCGCCCCCGTTGCTCTGGGCTGGCTTTGAGGCAAAAGAAGTAAAGGATGTCCGCCGGCGTGGGGACCTCCTATTCCTGCTTCAGGAACAAATACTTCAACCCCGCTAACAGATGGTAGGAGTTAGGGGGGAGCTGGAAGGGAGCCAGCTTCACGTAATTTAAGAAGTCCGCGAAATACTGGTCCAGGGGAAGAAAGGCCCCAGCCTTGAGATGTTCGTCGCTCTAGGCTGCGAACTCCTCGTCGAGTGGTGCGCAGCTCCGCTCCCCCTCAAGGGGAGGTCGGGCGTCCAAGGCGCCCTTCCCTATCTCTATATTGTGGGAAAGCATTATCTTGTTAACTTTCCCCTGGGTGGTGACCTTCGAGGCAATCCTCTCAGCCTCGAAAAAGGCGTCGGGCCCCACCTCGACCTCCTTCTCCACGGTGGGACCAAAGTTGGGGATCGAGGAGTCTGTTGCCACCTCTTTCCCTTTGCTGGCTTGTTGGGAAGACGAGCTGCCAGCACTCTTCTTGGATGCGCTCTTCTTGGTTCCCATCTGGCCGCCTAACGAACAAAGAAGAAAGTTTAGAAAAGGCGGCCTAAGCATATGAAATAATCTAGCGCGAAGAAGGGTTTCCTTTACACGGGCTGAGGTAATCTCAGCCCGCAGAGAGTGAGACCACGCGGTTTTATGAACACGCACCTGTGCTCCCAACGGGTCCCCGATTGCTCGGGATCCATGTGTCAGGAGGGTCAGGATAAAGTTTGCATTGGAAGGAAAGTTTCGAAAGGCAAAACCGCCTGTGAAGCGTGTCCCCTAAGCTACCCGGTTTTTTCACCCTAGAAACTTGTTGTTCCAAATAGGCATAAAAATTTTTACCCAAAAAATCACCCCAGAACTTTGTCCTATGAGTCATGTTCCTAAGCATCCTCTTTCCTACGGTCGATACCCCTAGGATAAAATCCTACGCACAAAGTACCGGCAAAGAAAAACAAGAGACAAACAACCTACTGCATGCGACTAAGAAGAAGGTTTACCTAAGCAAGAAAAAGGGAAAACATTTAAAGTATGCAACGAACAGAGGACTTACAGAAATGTTTCGCTGCGTAAAGACTGAAAGGAGCGTCTGGGTTGAAGTCCTGTTGGAATCGCTGGTACCGGAGTTGCGAAAGAGCCCTCGTGTCTGAAACTCAGGAACATCGGGAATAGTGACCGGAAGAAGGAAAGGGTTTTGAGACTGAGAAGAAAGAAGAAAGAAGAGGAGAAAAATTTCAAATAAAAGGGTGGCTCATGCGAAAGGTGGCCAGCCTTATATATACGTAAAAGGCCAGAGGATGAGGGTCGTTCGATTGTCTTGATGTGGGATACGAGGATCACAACTCGAAAGACGAAACGACAGCTGAAGATAGGCTAGGCCATTTAATGCGATTCTCGGAAGACGAACCGTCACCAACCACAATGCTCCACGTATCCGATACCAGCGTAATGGGCGGGATATGAAGAGTCCACAAAGAAGCCTAAAAGCCCCCACTGTGGCCACAGGTGACGTCATATGCCACGAGTAGGGCTTGGGGGGCAAATGTACGCCCTAAATATCCATGGGTTATTAGCGAGCTGGAAAATGGCATAATTCTATCAGCCACGTGGAAGCCACCTACCCGGAGCAGCTGTTACAAGTCTCTACCTCTTTAGCTCGAGATAGCCAAAGGTTTAGTGAGATTACTAAGGCATCGGATCAGCAGTGTGGACACCACGAGCTGAAACTACATCAAGCTCGGGGTACGAGCTTGAACTGACACTGCCGACCCTTTATAAAGCCAACCACGCAATGTAAACGTGCATATATCAGACCTCACGTGTCTACTCCATTCCTGAATTCTCGGACACGCAGCATAAACGTTCGTGTTCAGACACCCCACGACTGGTTTGGGTCATGCGGCCCATTATCCCCCTTACCTATTGATTAGACCACACTTCATTGTCAGGTTTTAGGAATTAATCATGAATGTCGCAGAAGTGACATGATGGGTAAGAAGGTCATAGGATGACCTCCTTTGCCAACACCCAGGTGTCCTCTCCCTATAAATATGGAGACCCTGGGAGTTGCAAATGGTTGGCTTCTAATTTGTAAAGAAATACCCTGTACGGAATATCAGAGATAGATCAATAATATTGGTTGGTGGACTAGAAGGATTTTAACCTTTGAACCACCTAAAAAACTATTTGAGTTATAATCTTCCTTTGAGATCATTCATCTATTACGATTAATCTTTTAGCACTAATCCCTCTCCTTATTCATATAATTATCTGTTGCCGAAGAACCGCGTCAACAATAGGATACGTAGCTGCTGCAATGTTTGGAGCAAAAGGTTCGAGCTCCTCATCAAAGTAACAATCATCTATCCCCTTTCCAGATAAGAGCTTATTCATCTACTCCGCTAGTCGCTCAAGGGTGAGGTCCTTGGTCTCCAGGTTAGCTAGGGGTTGTTCAACAAATCCCATCCTATTGTACGCATTTGATGGGTTGTTGTCCCTCCAAGCTCGAGCTTGGTTAGGTGGGACATTCCCATTGTCATGTAAGATAGACGGACCTCCCTCATGTCGAGTATAACTCGTATCATTGTTGTGAGTTGGATACCTTCTTTGTGAGTTCAAATGATCGCACAGGTCGGGTTGTGGAGCGTACCGAGGACTTTGCGCTGAGCTAAGGAGATTTCTCAGGTCGCTCTCAGACCTGCCTCCATCCTGGCTGACCATCCATTAACTTCCATTTGTAAAACTTATAGCCTGCGACTGAGATTGAGGATTGGGATTCTCAGCAGTGCCTATGGGGCGTAAGTATCTACTGATGGGGGAGGATTTCTCCTACTATTCCCACGAGCTGGAGCATCTCGTTGTGGGTGTGGGGGTGTAGGATGTCTAACCGGTGATGGCAGATGCCTTATTGGCGAGGCTATCCTGGTTCCATTAGGACGAACTAAATTTTCCCACCTTGGCTTTACTCTAATGTCACGAGTTCTCTGTGCCTGGGGTTCTGCTCCCGAAACAGATGGATTTGCTGGGGTGTTTTGTCTTCGTGAACTTGTCCCAGCTCGCCCTGGTAGGTTGTTGTGATTATTCCTGGGAATCTGTGCAGAAGGCACGGAGCTGGGAATCACAGTTTTGACCGATCGACAAACATGCAGATGATAATTCCTGTGGTGACCAGTGGGCTAACCACTACAGTGGTTTCACTCTGAAGATAAAGAGCTCGGGGTGGTGGTCCTAACAGAACGATTATGTTTAGGCCGGTTATTCCTGTGGGACTTATGAGACCCACTTTGCCTATTTCCGACATTGACGTCGGTTGCAAGAGTTGGTAACATAACCAGAACCTCCTCGATTCGTCTATTTGCCCTAGCGAGTTGGCGCCTTAATTGGGCATTCTCCATCTCAGTAGCAGTTAAATATCCTGGATTAGGATTTGGTAGGAGTGATGCCAAACTCCCAGCGTCATCTTGGCCCACCGATTGTTTCCCAGGATGAAACTTGTAAAGCACTAATTTCCTCTCAACAAAAGCACTAAATTGTTGACGCGATTTTTTGCCAACAGTAGATTAAGAAATCTAATAGGGATGTTAGTGCTTATTTGTAAACCGTAATGAGATAATAAGAACCCTTTCGTATACACACACCTTTTACGTGGTTCAGTGGTTAAAATCCACCTAGTCCACGAGACAATATTATTGCTTTTCTCTCACAATTTCTGTAGAGTTTCAGTAATACAAAAAGGCCGTCCCTTTCCATGTCCATTATCCCTGATATTTATAGGGGAATTTCCTGGACAGGTTTGGGTAACCGTGTGAAATAAATATGGTGTACATTTAATAGAGATTATTCCCATTTACATTGGGATATGATTTGATAACATAATAGAATATACTCATGCTATCTCGGATAATAAATGATAAATACTAATACAGCCTGGGCATTGATGAGTGTATAAAGAGCCTCCAAGTCTCTTGGGATCCCTCAGTATGCGTTCTAACAAGATTTCTACGAGCTGGATATCTTTATCGAGGTGGGGATCCAAGGTTATCCGAACCTTAGCTTGGCTTAACTTCAGTGCGCCCAAAGGAGGATTTGGCCACTATAGATCTCGAGCTGGATCATTATCATATGAGGTGGCCTGAAAATAACATGGATGTCATACTGCCAAGTCTCAACTCGAGCTGCTCACATCATTGTTAACCAAAGGTTCTACCTGGCTGCTTTTCCACGTATTCATCAGCCAGCTGTACTCCGAGCTGAGTGACTAAACTCATCCTAATTTTTAGGGTACAACACAACCCATAAATCGATTGCCAGTCTCGATTGTCTTACTAGAATTGTTGATCTACTAATTTTGATATTGGGTTACATAAAATTGATAAAAAACGTTAATTAATTTTGTTGATTCAAAGCCAGATATTGCATTTTATTTAATTATTTGAGCTTCCATAGAAGGAGATAATGACGAGAACAAAGGAGATGAGATGATCGATGTCAGATTTGTAGGTCATTGAGGTGATTAGTAGAGATGTCGAAAGTGGTTGTCCTTTTTTTGAGAGTTGAGTGGCTTTTTAAAAATTTTATTGAAAAGGAAAATGTCATATAAAATATAGAATAGTAAAAAAATGAAATAAAAAAGTTAAGTCCCGTTCGGTAATGTTTTTGTTTTTTTAAAATATAAAACAATTGTTATATGTTTGTTTTTTTTATTTTAATAATTAGAATTATGTTTGGTAACTGTAACGGTCTAGACGGTGAAACCAACATGGTCGTTGGTGACACAAGTGATGATGACCCATTGTCTTTTAAACAGGTAATGACTAGTCCTGAAAAAGAATTATGGCTCGAAGCCATGAAATAGAAAATATAGTCCATGTAATATTTTTTTGGTCCTTAAAAATAAAATATAAATATAAAAAATGCAATATCGATATCACACTGCATTATTACCATAAATTCTGGTCACCATGGCGACAATGAGAGACAAGCAGAGGAGAGGAGGAAGATGATGGGGCGGGAGAGCTTTCGAAAGGAAGGATTGATGGTGAGGTTGGAAAAGCAGATTCGTAGGGATGTTGGTAGTCGATCTTGAGAACATTTTTCTATTGGCAACACTGTCACCATAGTGTTGATGGAGGAGAAAAAATAGAGCATATCTAAGTGGAGAACAGGCAATGGCTAGTCCTGAAAAGGAATTATGGCTCGAAGCCATGAAACAGGAAATAGAGTCCATGTAATATTTCTTTGGTCCTTAAAAATAAAATAAAAATATAACAAATGCAATATCGATATCGCACTGCACTATCACCATAAATTCTGGTCACCATGGCGACAATGAGTGACAAGCAGAGGAGAGGAGGAAGATGATGGGGCGGGAGAGCTTTCGTAAGGAAGGATTGATGGTAAGGTTGGACAAATTTGTAGGGTTGTGGGTAGTGGATCTTGAGAACATTTTTCTTTTGGCAACACCGTTACCATAGTGTTGATGTAGGAGAAAAAATAGACCATATGTAAGTGGAGAAGAAAAAAAATGTAGCAATTCTAATAAGTGAGTTTAAGTTTAATTAATTTTTATTTAAGTTATAAAACATATGATTTTATTATTTTTAAATTATTATCATTGTAAAATATCTAAAAAAAATATCATAATTTAATTTGTTTAATTATTTATTATTTTAAAATAATTATTATTGTAAAATATCTCAAAAAAATCTTATTTTGATTTGTTTAATTATTTATTATTTTTAAATAATTGTCATTGTAAAATATCTATAAAATATCGTATTTTATTTTTTTTGAATTATTTATTTTATTTAAGTTTAAGTATTTACAAACAACCGTTAAATATAAAAATATTCGGTTAAATATAAAAATATTTCGTTAAAGTTAATATTAAAAAATAAAAAAACTGTTAAAACAAAAAATTTCCATTATCTAGACATTTATTATATAGAAGAGATTTTTGCAATCAAATTATTTAAATAAAATAATGATGAACTTTTTATTTATTTTTTATTTACATTATATTAAAAAATTGTCAATAATTTGTTATATTTGTTTGCATACCGTGATGTCCTTTTCCTGATTGTGCGCTTGTGTCCCATAGCTGAGTTGGTTTTTTTTTTCCTGCCCATTATTGAGGGTACTTACGTAATTAAAGTTCAGTCACAAGGGCTATTCACGTAAGCGCAAGAGTCAAGACATAAAATTTTGTTTTGTTTTGTTTTGTGTTGTATCGTCCTCCCAACCAAATCCAGCTCTTTAAAATTCTTTCAACCAATCTTCTTCCCACCATTTCAAACCCTAGCCAGAATGATGTGACCGAACAGAAAGCCAAAGATTCTGAAATGAGCTTAGAAGATTCAAAATATTCTGAGATTTCGTTCTGACACACAAATCGTTATCATTTGATCGATTCCAATTAATGATGTGACATCTAGATTGGGATCCAAATTCAAGCTTGTGAATCCCCGATTCGGGATTCTATTTGAATCTCTTGACTGTGTGTCGCTTCAATTTGTTCTTGAATTTAAATTTTGTATCAATGATTTCGAATCCAGATCTCATCTACTACGCTTGCATTGCCAGAAAGACCACAATTCTTGCCGAGTTCACCAAAGAGACCGATCTCGAAGACTTGGCTCGTCAATGCATCCTGAAAAGTCCTCCATACCACTCCATTTTCTCTCACACCGTCAGAAAAAGAACCTACATCTTTTTAATCGAAGACCCTTTTGTCTATTTCGCCATTTTCGATCAAAACCTCGATCAATCGGAGACCCTTTGGTTCCTGAACCGTATCAAGTCCGGTTTCGAAGACTCTAGATCGAAAGGCTCTGAAAATTTCAACTCTCAAGCCGAATTTGATTCGATTTTAAGGGAAATTATGGTGTTGGACTTGGACTTGGTGAGTTCCACGCCTAGTTTGTCAAGTTCAAGTCAAAATCCCAGCTTGGATTCTTCCGCTAGAGGTCAAAGTTTTGGGTTTACACCTTTGCTTGGGGTGAAACCCTTAAAGGGTTTGAAGAAGAAGAAAAAGAGATTGTCAGGGGAGACCAATGGAGATCTTGGAAAAGATTCAACTATGGAGAATACAGTGGATGTGTTTGATGATGTTAATGGTGGCGTGTCTATGCAAAAGAGTGTTTCTCCTTACGTGGGTGATCGCCAAAAGGCGAAACAGGTATGGAGGAAGCATGTTTGGGTGGTGTTGTTGCTGGATTTGTTTGTTTGTGCAGTTCTGTTTGGGGTTTGGCTGTGGGTTTGTAGAGGCTTCAAATGCATCGAAAGTTGAATTTGAAGTCTTTGAATTCTTGTTCTGATAGAAGGTTCGGTTTGTATATTTGGGTTGCTTTAAAATCTGAATTTGATTATCAACGACTACACAAAAAGAAAATACTCCGACATATGTGTAAGTAAGCGATGTTGGTGGGTTCTTGATTTTGTATCGATTTGTACGTTACTACTTTCTATGCCTAGCTGCTGTCAGTGTCATGTAATGCATAAAAAATTGAATATACACAAAGATATTGCCAATGCAAGCAAGGCATTGATGTTCTTCTCCCACGATTGTTGATGCTTTGGTGTTTTCTTTCTTAGCCGTTTATTGTATTAATTATTTGGAAACTCTGATTGTTTTCATTGACTGTCATCTTTTTTCCCTAGTTGGGTTTCTCAGCATTAAAGTTGATTATCAAAGTTCTCAGTGTAGAAATGATCGAAGTTTCCTCCCGGTGATTCCCTTCTCTTCACTTATTATTTTCAATTCATATGGATGTGTTTCTTGAGTATGAAAGTATTGGAATTGAAGTTATTTCTTTTACAAAAAAGGAAGGAAGAAAGGAAAAAACATAGTGATGATTTCAGTGAATGTAGGCGTATCTTTTTATGCGCGTCGTTTTTCTATAGATTGAGTTATCTTCAGAAGATTGTTGGTATAGAAATGTAAAAACTTGTAATCCATTTTTAGAGCAAGCTATCTAATCTGGGCCTTTCTAATGACCAGCCAACCATAATAAGAATTAAGTCATTTTTATAATAAACATTAGGCATTGTACGTTAGTTGAATTTAGTAAATATATAATAGTAGAAAGAAACCATTTCAAGGTTTTAAAATTTACTCATAAAAAAACTAA
This sequence comes from Humulus lupulus, assembly GCF_963169125.1. Taxonomy (NCBI): domain Eukaryota; kingdom Viridiplantae; phylum Streptophyta; class Magnoliopsida; order Rosales; family Cannabaceae; genus Humulus; species Humulus lupulus. The sequence continues at coordinate 129,589,331 of NC_084799.1, forward strand.
TGTCCTCATAGTCACTGAGTTTGAAATGAAGAAATTTACAATATCATTATACCCACATGGGGTGAACGTCTTGTTACTTACTTCCCGGGAATTATTGTCTTGGGAGGCATTTTCATCGTCTTTGTGTTTGGTCTGGCCATATATCTGTGCTTTGTTCACCATCTCCATCTCAATGTTCATAGTTGGCAACGTTGTAACAAAAAGTAGAATAAGTGTCTAAAATGACTAAATCCAACTAACAAAACAGTAATGCTTTAATTGAACATACCTACATTAAACATCAGAGAGCATAACATGGAAACACTTGATACGTTTGTTCACTCTCTGTAGAAGTTAAATGTGAGATATTTGAATTGACACTGAATGTCCAGCAGAGAGAGATGGGAGTGCTATAGAGAGTGTAAAAGAAAGGATCACTATCATTGATTGGTGTTTGTGTGTATGTATTGAAACCACCCTTTCTTTCACAGCATCTTGTGCAAAGGTAGCACAAGTGATAGGCGGTTCTGGTTTAGTGTACTGAGCTCGAACTGCAGCATAATGATGTCAGGCGTCAGCTTTCTTGTTTCGATCATCAAGAAGATCCAAAACTGGCTATAGAAAAATTCTATTAGACGCCAATTCTATCAAATTATTATTAAATAAACAACACCACACACTACTTAATTGGACTCTACAATTTTAACAGGTTCACCAAAGAAGCAGATTTTTAAGAACAAGAATATGTCTTTTAGTAAAAGCAAAGAAATGATAGAACACTACGTTTATTCAATCTAGTAAAAAAGAGTACAGTAGTTCTTATATATGCTTTAGCAATGAACTAACTAACTGATTAGGCTAAACTAATTGATTAACAAAAAAACAAACTAGTCAACTACTTAACTAACTTGTCTTAAGTCTAAAACTCCCCCTCAAGATGGATTGTATATGGTTTGCAATCCCATCTTGCCTTTAAAAACTTGAACTGATTTGGAAACAATGCTTTGGTAAACACATCAGCAATCTGCTCTTGAGAGGCAATATGAGCAGTTTTGATCAATCCCGATTGTATCTTCTCCCTCACCAAATGACAATCTATCTTTATATGCTTTGTCCTCTCATGAAAAACTGGGTTTGCAGCAATGTGTAGAGCTGCTTGATTGTCACAATAGAGTTCAACAGGATGTTCATGATCTTGTTTCAACTCCTTTAACACAGAAACTAGCCAAACAACTTCACAAGTCGCATTTGCCATTGCCCTATACTCAGCTTCAGCAGATGATCTCGAAATTGTTTGTTGCTTCTTTCTCTTCCAAGATATTAATGACTTCCCAAGAAAAACACAGAAACCAGTAGTTGATTTCCTAGTGTCCTGACATGCTCCCCAATCTGAATCTATGTAAGCCTTAAGTTTTATTTCTGAATCAGCATGATAAAAAATGCCCAATCCTGGACTCTCCTTAACATACTTCAGTCGTCTTTGAGCATCTTTCAGGTGTGGAAGTTGAGGTGAAGCAAGAAATTGGCTCAACTTATTCACTGAATAAGATAAATCTGGTCTAGTAATAGTCAAGTATTTCAACTTCCCAATTATCCTTCTGTATAGTTGAGGATTATCAAGAACTTCACCCGATTCTTGACTCAATTTCAGATTTGGTTCCATAGGAGTATTGATTGGCTTGCATCCCAAATAACCAAAGTCTTCTAAAATCTGTAGAGCATATGGTCTTTGAGAAACGAAAATCCCATGAGGTGACCGAGCCACTTCCAAGCCAAGGAAATAACGCAGGCTGCCAAGATCCTTTAGTTTGAACTGAGCATTCAACTTAGCTTTTAAAATCTCCACCTCAGCTAGATTGTTGTTTGCTATAATCACATCATCAACATATACAAGAAGAGCAATGAAACCTTCAGGTGAGTTTCGAATGAACAAAGAATGGTCTATTGCAGAACGTTTGAAACCTTCTTGAGTTAAGGCTGTAGAAAACTTTTCAAACCACTGCCGTGAGGCTTGTTTCAAACCATACAAAGATTTTTGAAGCTTACACACAGGATTAGGTGGTAACTCCCCCTTAGGACTATACCCTTGAGGTAGAGTCATATACACTTCTTCATGCAAATCACCATGTAAAAAGACATTATTTACATCCAATTGATGTAAATACCATCCATTTATGGCAGCAAGAGCAATAAGAAGCTTGGCAGTGACAAGTTTAGCAACAGGCGCAAAAGTATCATTGTAATCAATCCCCTCTTGTTGAGTATACCCTTTAGCAACAAGCCGAGCCTTATAGCGTTCTATTGTACCATCTGCATGATGCTTGATTTTATAGACCCATTTACAACCAATTATATGCTTATCCGAAGGTACACTAAAAATGCTCCAAGTGTTATTCCTCTCAAGAGCCGCAAGTTCTTCAGCCATATCCAAATCTCATTCAGGTATCCCAGTAGCTTGAGAAAAGAATTCAGGTTCAGTGCAACTGGAAACAGCAAGAACACATGCTCTAATACTTGGAGACAACCTGCTGTAAGTTAGCACTTGGGAAAGGGGATGTTGAGTAACTTGAGATATGGACTGTGAAGAAAAAGAAAGTGCATTAGCAGATAAAGAGCAATGATAATCATTTAAATAGGATGGTCTCTTACTATTACGTGTAGGCCTAGAAGAAGAAGATGAAGGTTGGTGATTAGAAACAAGAGGAGTAAAACTAGAAATAAGGTTAGAAGCATCAGATAAATCAGTAGAAACATCACAAAGAGGCAGCAGAGATGAAGAAAAAAAATGAGCATAATCTGAAGACAAAGAAGTGCTAGAAGCATATGGAAAAATGTGCTCATGAAATTGAACATCCCTTGAAACAAATACCCGATTAGTATCTAAATCAAGAAGTTTATACCCTTTCATGCCCATAGGATATCCAAGAAAAACACATGAAGTAGCTCTTGAGGAAAATTTAAATGTAGAGGCATATGCTAAACATCCAAAAGCCTTTAAATGATTGTAAGTTGGGGTTTTGTTGTGAAGGACCTCAAAAGGAGACTTGCATTGAAAATTTGGTGTGGGAGTACGAATTATGAGGTAAGTTGCTGTAGAAAGGCATTCAGCCCAATAAACTAAAGGGATATGGGATTGAAAAAGTAGAGCACGAGCTACATTGAGAAGATGTTGATGTTTACGTTCAACAACAAAATTTTGTTGGGGCCTGTCAACACATGAATGATAATGCATTATGCCTAAAGAACTAAATAATTGAGGAAATTGTAGTTCTTTAGCATTATCTGACCAGATGGCTTTGAGCTGAATGTTGTATTGAGTTTTAATGAGTGAAATAAAAGCTGGTATGACCTGTTGTGCTTCAGATTTTTGTTTAATAAAATGAACCCAAGTGTATCGAGAACAATCATCAACTAAAGTAATGAAAAATCTATGTCCTTCCACAGTAAGAGTATGAAAGGGACCCTAAATATCAACATGAACAAGATCAAAACATGCAGCATAAATGTTATGATTTGAAACAAAAGGCAACCTCTATTGTTTAGCATAATGACATAGAAAATAAAAATCAGAGGAGGATGAGTATTGAAAAGTCAAATCTTTATTCAAAGAATGAGTTTTGATACAAGAAGGGTGACCTAATCGATAGTGCCACAATGTTTCGACAGATGGTTTAGAATCTGAAATAGAAAAAACAGAGGCATGAACATAAGAAGAATCAGCCAAGTAGTATAAATTCCCAACTCGTTCACCCATCCCAATTTGCCGAGTCCGAGTAGTGTCCTGAATGACACAATGATTTTCAAAGAAAGAAAAAGAGCAGTGAGTAGATTTGGTCAAAGCACTAACAAATAAAAGATGATGATTGAAAGAAGGAACATAAAGCACATTGAAAAGGGTAATATCTGAAGAAATAGAAACATAATCAACGCAAGGAACATTAGCTGATTGACCAATGGGCAAGATAACTGAGGTTAATGATGCATTGAAGTATGTATTGGAAAATAAAGATAAATCATGACAGACATGATGAGTAGCACCTGCATCAATGATTCATTGAGTACTAGAAACAAGGAATTCCTTACCAACAAAATTAGAAACAAGGGATTGATCGGAAGGAGAGGGAGGTGCAGTAGAGGAAGAAGCTTGGACTTGTTGAGCTAACAAGGCTATAATTTTTTGGCATTGAGAAGAAGAAAGGGATGAGACAAGATTAGTGTTGTTGTCCAAGGTATCAGGAACTTTGGCAGCAGCAGATCCATTAAAATGATTGACAACAACTTTCCCTGAATGAGAAGTGGAACCACGTCCTTTCCCATGAAGTTTGTGACCAGGTGGATAACCATGCAGCTTGTAACATTTGTTAATGGTGTGGCCTGTGATCCCACAATGACTGCAAACAACTTTGGGTCGAGCAGATTGTATACTTCCAATAAACTGCGTAGAAGAGGAGCTGGAATCCACAGAATCTGAAGAGACAGAATGGAGACCTCTTTGGCGCTCTTCTTGAATAATGGCGACATATACTTTATTGATGGGAGGAAGAGGATCTTGCATCAAGATTTGAGAACGTGCAGCGGAATAAGATTCGTTGAGACCCACCAACAATTCAAGAACTTGATCCTGCTCTTGATAAGCAACAATAGTCTTCATTGCGCCACAGGTACAAACAGGTTGTGGACGAAACTCCTGAACCAAATCCCAAAGAACTTTAAGATGAGTGAAGTATGCTTGGACAGTGTGGTTGCCTTGGGTGAGTACCTGCATAGAGCGCTTGACTTCGAACACACGGGGACCATTATTTTGGTGGAACCGATCATGAAGTTCAGAACAAATGGCAGAGGCATCATCAAGGTACATGATGCTATCAACAATGTCACTGGAAATAGCATGAAGAATCCAAGAAATTACCATGCTATTACACCTACTCCAGGCATCGTAGTCATCATCGTCGGGATCAGGTTGAGTGATTTGTCCATTGACAAACTTCAGTTTATTCCGAGAAAGAAGAGCAACAGTCATGGAACGTTTCCAGGAGCTATAATTCTCACATCCAGTGAGGATTTTGGGTACTAAATTCGCACCATGATGATCACTGTGAGCCAGAAAATATGGATTCTGAGCATCGTCAGTAGAAGAATAACTGGGTTGATCAAGAGTGGAAAAACGATTCGTATCAGTCGACATCGTGGCATCATTGGAGACATTTTGAGAACCACTACCAATGTGAGGAGCACCCCCAATGCTAGTACGGGCCATGGATTTCGAGGGAAATCCAAGAACAGAGTTGGAGAAGAAGAGAGAAGAAAAACGAACCAAGAACTTCCCTAATCTAATACCATTTTAGTAAAAGCAGAGAAGAAATGATAGAACACTATGTTTATTCAATCTAGTAAAAAAGAGTACAGTAGTTCTTATATATACTTTAGCAATGAACTAACTAACTGATTACAACTCAGTAGGCTAAACTAATTGATTAACAAAAAAAAAAAAAAAACTAGTCAACTACTTAACTAACTTATCTTAAGTCTAAAAATGTCAGCCAAAATTGACATGACAATTTCCTTGTATTGTCCCCACAAATTTGTAGATTTTTCAACACAAAGCGTGAGTGTCTTTTAGGGGCCAACACCATTCTCTCTTCTCTTGGTTTCTTTATGGAAGCTAGAGCTTTATGTCGTTTGCTTTCAAATTATCCAACACATGGCTTGCTTTAGTTTGCTTTCACTAACTAAACAAAGAAAGAAATCATGTGCTTGATATACCACCAATCACTAAATACAACTATGTTAGGTGTGCAAAGAGAGAGGGTGACGAGGATAAATCGACCTTTAAAAGTGTGAATATGTAATAACGAAGATTATTATATTCTTATAAGCTTTTAGGTTAGTTTTTATGATTTATAGTTTATAATTTGAGTAGTGGAATTAAAAACATTTGATTTAGAATATTTTATTTTGAGATATGATTTTATGACTTAGTAAATAACTATAATTTGGGTAATTATAATTATTATGGGTAGTATATATAAGGTTCTTTGCATATGATCAAGTTAGTACATAGGTTCTTTAAGAAAATAAGAATTTATAAAAATAAATACACGTTACTTGGTGATTTAAGTTGTGTACATATAACATTAAAATTAAGTCCCAATTATTTGAATATACTAGCTTTGCCGAAATTTCCTATAGTTAAGATAGGTGGAATTTTTCATGAATTAAATAGATGAGTAACAAAGCTTTTATTGGAGAACCAAGTCTTACTTGGTTGAATAATACACTAGGTGGCGTGAAGGCATAGAAATAGGCAAGGATTGGACTCATTTTGAACTTAAGGAACTAGGTGTCACTCTAAGCTTGCTAAATGGAAGATAATTGACTAAGTTGATGATAGGTTGAAGCTTGTTGAAACATTTGAAATTTGAAAAGGGCGAGTCATGGGCATGGGAGACTGCTTAGGGAACACATGGAGACTTTGACTCATTTTTTAATAAAATGGAGACTATGTGGCATTTAGAGAGTTCTTGTAGCAACATTGAATGAGTAAAACAAGTGCGGGCCGAAACTACATAGTGAGAGGAGTTTTGAATTTTGAAAAATAGTTGAATGGAGGTGGAGAAGATTAAGAAAGGGAGTTGAGGTTGGAGCCTATAAATAGAGTCATTCACCTCACCATTTTTTCACACCGATCAAAGCCTTCAAGTGCTCTTCAATTTTTGAAATTTCTCTACTCAAAAGTTCTATCTTTTTATTCCATAATTTCCCTGTACAGCCAAAATCACTATAGCATTTGTAGTGATAAAAAAAAAATATTTCTTCTATTTTTCTTACAAGTCTCAAACACCATTGCCATTATAAATCCCTATACAGCCGAAACACTAGCCACCTAACCAATTTTATAAACCAAATATATCATAAATTGGTCAAGATCAAACTTTATCTTATCGAGGATGTAGTTGTTGTGGAGACTCGAGATTTTGGGAGTCTTGATATTTCGTTTTAGGGTGAAGGTATGACTTTTATAAGGTTTAGATTTTTTGAAAGTTTGGTTATTATTATAGACTCTAGTTTTAGTCTTTTATGTTATATATATATATATATATATAAGGTTTGGGCGAAATTCACTAGCAAGCAATCTCTCCTTTTTTTTTTTTCTTTCTCTTTTTCCACACTTAAGGTAAGGAAAATTAGATGGATTTAGATTATGATTTTAAGTGATTGTATGACCCTGAAATTTTAGGTACAAAGAGATAACTCTGAATGGACCTAAGTGATGTTCATAATTGTATGACGGACCTAAGTGATGTCCGCTAGGCTCGGATGCCAAAAACTGTATGCAGATCTAAGTGATGTCCGGGGCTTGATTGGCCACCTTTTATAATAAGCACTTATCTTTCTCTTGCGTGACTTGTTATTAGCTATTATGACCTATATGAATATGACCAATAGTGAATGATTTTGATTTAGAATACTTTATAACTTTATATGAGTTAGTTATTGTAACGACCCCAAATTCACTAATGAGGCTTAAGGGCCTTGATTAGTGTGTTGGGAGGGCATAATTGGGTTAAATGTGATTTGAATGATTTTATTGATTTAAATGCATAATTATATGATTAATAATGCTTGTATGATTATATTGATGTTAATGTGATATATATATATGGTATTTGTGAGAACCACATTATTATGTGGGTAGGTTTGCAGAGCACGACTCAAAGCGATCCTAGGGCCAGATAGCAGGAAGAGTCACAACGGGGTTTAACAGTAGACTTTGGATAAGTCAGGGGTATTTTAGGTATCGGGTAGTTATTTAGACTATCGGGTTATGAAAATAAATATATGGAGATATATTTGAGGTTAGGAAGTCTAGGCGGGAATATTGGGGAAATCTACTGTTTTGCCCTCGGGGACGTTTCCGGCACCCCGAGCCTCGGGATTGACTTAATGGGATAAGGGTAGACTAAATTAAAGGAAAATAGTAGAACACAAAATAAACCGACCCTTTATACTCAGCCTTTTCTCTCTCTTCTCTCTCAAGGAAAACACAAGAAAAACAAAGAGAAATTTGGAGGATTTGAGCTGGAATTTAGTGAATTGAAGAGAGGATTTTGAGGTTTAACTCAAGGATTACCCAACCACTTTAACCAGTACTAAGGTAAGCAGTGATTCCTTTCTTTTTTGTTAGAAAATTCTGAGTTCTAGCTGGGTGTTGAGATGGTTGAAATTTTGATGTTTAAGGTTGAATTTAAGCTGGGAACTTACTTGGATTCTGCTTAGAGAAGGAGTTCAGCTGAAGAGGTAAGCTATAATTCATGATTTAGAAGCTTAAATTCGAGTTTTGCTTGGCTGGTCGGGTGTTTTGAAGTTCTTGAGTTTCAGGAATTGAAAAGAGATTTTAATGTGTATTAGGCTGGGTTTTTCTGTTGAATTATGCTGCTAAAGTCATCTTAAAAGTGTTGGGAGTGGTTGTTGTTGGAATAGGGAGCTTTGGGATGATTTTGGGTAAGGTTAAAGGGTTGGAAATGGTGGAATTTCTGGGCTCGAAGGGAAGGACCGCGACTCTGTTCTAGAGCGCTGCTGCCCTAGGATGAAGATGATCCAGGAGGGCTCGGCCAGGGGTGAGCGCCGCGACGCCCAAAGCAAGGGTCGCGGCGCGTCCAGGGAGGCCTTAGGTTCTATTTTAGGGTAGGGCCGCAGCCCTTAGATGCGTACTTGAACGTTTAGGGTTTTAAAGCACGTGAATCTAGTCTAGAGTGCTCGGGATCGATTTCACCACTGTGCTTGGTGGATTTGGTTTCCCAGAAGTTAGTTTTGTATCCGGAAACCCTTATCTGAATATTAATGGAACCCTATATCTTGGTTGTGACTAGGTGTTAAGGCTAGGGCTCGGGAACGGAGCGTGCTTGAGAAGCGTTGCTCGTAATCAGTAACTGCAAAGATCAAAGGTAAGAAAACTGCACCTGGTTGTATATCTGTAATGGGACTAAGGGTTCCCTATTGTGTATGCTTGAAAGGATGGTATTATGCTATGCAAGCTAATCAGTGAACCAACGGCCTAAGAGTGCCAAGGGTTACACTAGCGCACAGGGCGCAGCTTGGCCACTGGTAGCCGAGGACAGCTTAATATGCACTAAGCTCGGTTTAAGCGGGCCGGAGTCAGTGGGGTAAACAGAGGGTGCGACCTAAGTTGTCGGCCCTGATTATTATGTGTTATGGATGTATGAGACTTGAGTGTTATAAGTGATTAATTGCATCCTTAGTTCTAAATATATGCTGAATGGTTAATGTTGATTATTTGATGAAAGACTATGCTTAGTGAATTTACGATTTGTTATTATTGCTTGTGTTGCACATTATGTTTTCTTGTTGGGCCTTGGCTCACGGGTGCTACGTGGTGCAGGTGAAGGCAAGGGCAAACTCGATCAGCCCTAATTTGGAGAGCTCTGCGAGCGGAATGTACATGACCAGCTGCTCAGCTATCACGGTTGAGGTTTTAGGTAGGGACGCGAGACCCAGAAATGTTCATTTTGCCTTAGTATGGCTGACAGTTGTCTGTATTTTGGAGAGTCTGTAATCCGAATTTTAAACTCTGTTTCTAATGGGATCCCATGTATATAATTGTTTGATTATATAAAGTGTAACTTTTGCGACCAAAACCTTTTTAACCCTAGCTCATACATGTTTAGTGACACGTTTTTAAATTAATGACTTGATTAGCTAGTCTTGCACCTTTAAAAGTACACACTGTAGCGGTCTTGGCTATCCAGGGCGTTACAACTTGGTATCAGAGCGTCCTAGGTTTAAGGGTACCTGAAGACAGGCTAGACATGTACATTCCCTGCGAGAGACAAGCTCAAATTAGGGTTCGGTAATGTGTATATGTGCTTATATGCTTATATGTCTGGAATGAGTTATGAATGCTGTTATTGACTGGATTAATAGGAAGCATGAGATATTGATAGGGCCAGGCCCTTGACTATTGTGTGAGAACATTGAGGCATGTTTATTAGCATCGCCGTGCATATAAATGAATATTTGGATGATTAATTGTATATTGTGCATGGGTGGATGCCTGTTTCATAGCTATTGTGTAATGAGATTAGAGGCATGCTTATTAGCAGCTGGTGCATGTGGATGGATGCCTATATGTTAATTGTTTGTGATTGGTTATGTTCCATTGGTGGATTTTGGAGAAGTTTTTACCCTGTCATCATGGTCTGACTGCCGAGTCGTTGATTGTTGATTGACTTGGATAGCTATGCGTCCAAGAAAGCCCACGCGACTAGCCGGCACTAGGTCCGGGACCGGGGGTGATGACCAGGGCCAGATTCCTCCGCCAGTCCCTGAGAACTGGCAGCAGTTAATGGCAGATATGCAAGCTCGATTACAGAGCCAGGATGAACAGATTCGCCTATTGCGATAGCAGGCTCCATGAGGGAGCGCTGCCCCCATTGTACCACATGCAGTGGTATTGGTTGTTTAGTCTGGGGAGGTTGGGAACAGGTGGGAGCCGTTATATGAGTTGTTCAGGAAGAAGCAACCTCCAATCTTTGAAGGGGGACCGGATCCATTGAAAGCCGAGCAATGGCTAAACATGATTACTACAATTCTGGATTTCATGAGGATAGATGGGCATGACAGAGTGTCCTGTGCCACATATATGTTGAGAGAAGATGCCCGCATCTGGTGGGAAGTGGCATCGTAGACCAGGGATGTTACCGCTTTGAGTTGGGAAGGTTTCAAAGATTTGTTCAGTCAGAAATATTACAATGTTGCCGTCAGGGCAGCAAAAGTCAATGAGTTCGTGAGTCTGGTGCAGGGCGACATGACTGTTACTGAATATGCCCTAAAATTTGACAGGCTTGCAAAGTTTGCACCAGATCTTGTGCCTACTGATGCTGCTAGGCAAGATCGATTTATCAGGGGGCTTAATGCTATGATAGCCCGGGATGTCAGGATCACAACGGTACCTGGAGGAACAACTTATGCCCAGAACTTTGAGAAGGCTCTTACTGCTGAGGAAGCGAAGAACAAGATATGGAGGGAAAGTGCAGTGAGGCGTGAGGGCCACAGAGTGGTGCCACCTTATTCAGGACAGGTAGGGGCGGAGGCCCCAGTGACTTCAAGAGAAAGGCTCCTGACACTTCGACCGCTGCTGGTCCTGATAGGAGGGGTCGGGGTGGTCAGGGTGGCCGTCAGGGTGGCGACGAGGCATGGCAGACCTATCCGGAGTGCCTGAGGTGTAGAAGACGCCATCTGGGCGAGTGTCGGGCCAAGGCTTGCTTTGTGTGCGGAACAGTAGGGCATCTCAGGAAAGACTGCCCAACAGTGAAGAAAGGTGAAGCAGGGAAGGCGGATAGCTTGACTCCAGCGTGAGTATTCACCTTGACTCAGGTAGAGGCCGAGGCTAGTCCCTCGGTAGTGACAGGTCAGCTTTCTAGCGCTGGCTCTCCTTTTACAGTATTGATTGATTCTGGTGCTACACATTCCTTTGTTTCTAGTAGAGTGATTGATAGATTGTGTAGACCTAGTGAATATCGGACTGTAGGATTTGGGACTTCATTTCCCATAGGGGAACTGGTAGTTTCTAGGAGATGGATTAGGGCACTGCCAGTGATAGTTGATAGTAGGGAACTTTCGGTGGATTTGATTGAGTTAGACATGGAGGATTTTGACATGATTCTGGGGATGAACTGGTTGGTCAGATATGGGGCTACTATTGACTGCAGGAAGATGATGGTGACTTTTGAGCCTGAGGGCGAGGATCCTTTTGTTTTTGTGGGTGCGGTATGTGGACCCCGCGTACCCATGATTTCAGCGTTGAGAGCCAGAGACTTGCTGCAGGGGGGATGCATATGTTTTCTGGCCAGTGTAGTGGATACTACTAGGGTTATGCCAGCAGGGCCGGGAGAGACCAGATTGGTGTGTGAGTTTTTGGATGTATTTCCTAAGGATCTACTAGGGTTGCCGCCGCGCAGGGAGATTCAGTTTGAGATTGAGTTAGCACCGGGGACAGAACCAGTATCAAGGACACCATATAAGATGGATCCGGCAGAGTTGAAGGAATTGAAGATACAGTTGCAAGAACTTCTGGATTTGGGATTCATCAGGCCTAGTTATACTCCATGGGGCACTCCAGTGTTGTTTGTTAAGAAGAAGGATGGGACTTTGAGGATGTGTATAGACTATAGAGAATTGAACAAGTTGACTATCAAGAATAAGTACCCTCTACCAAGGATTGATGACTTGTTCGATTAGCTGCAGGGAAAGACGGTGTTCTCAAAGATTGATCTTCGATCTGGTTATCACCAGCTGAGGATCAAAGATGAGGATATACCGAAGACGGCCTTTCGGACACGGTATGGGCATTATGAGTTCTTGGTCATGTCTTTTGGTCTGACCAATGCCCTGGTAGCTTTTATGGATTTGATGAACAGGGTGTTCAAGGACTTTTTGGATCAGTTTTTCATTGTCTTCATCGATGACATTTTGGTATATTCCAGTTCAGAGGTAGAGCATGAGCAGCATCTCCGACAGGTTCTACAGAGGTTGAGGGAGCATAAGTTGTATGCCAAGTTTAAGAAGTGTGAGTTTTGGTTGCTAGAGGTGACTTTTCTTGGGCATATAGTTAGTGCAGAAGGGATTAAGGTGGATCCGTCCAAGGTTGAAGCAGTAAGAGATTGGCCGAGGCCAAGGAACGCCTCGGAGGTGCGGAGTTTCCTTGGGTTGGCAGGTTATAACAGACGGTTCGTAGAAGGGTTCTCAAAGATTTCTTCACCAATGATAGAGTTGACGAGGAAGAATCATAAGCTTTTTTGGTCAGAGAAGTGTGAGAACAGTTTTCAAGAGTTGAAGCGATGACTTATTTCTGCACCTGTGCTGAGTCTTCCTTCGGATGTAGGAAAGTTTGTAGTCTATTGTGATGCATCGAGGATGGGTTTAGGCTGCGTGCTGATGCAGAATGAGAAAGTTATAGCCTATGCATCTCGGCAGCTGAAGGAGTATGAGCAGCAGTATCCTACTCATGACTTGGAACTGGCGGTAGTGGTGTTCGCACTAAAGGTTTGGCGGCATTATCTGTATGGGGAGAAGTGCGAGATATACATTGACCACAAGAGTTTGAAATATTTCTTCACTCAGAAGGATCTGAACATGAGGCAGAGGCGTTGATTGGAGCTGGTTAAGGATTATGACTGTGATATCCTTTACCACCCAGGGAAAGCCAATGTGATGGCGGATGCATTGAGCCGGAGGGGCCCAGGGCAGTTGTATAGCTCCACCCAGATCTCGAGGGAGTCAGCTGATGAAATGTCTAGAGCAAGGATAGAATTGGCGGTGGGCCAGTTAGCTAATATTACCTTGCAATCGACCCCGCTGGAGAGGATTAAGGAGGGACAATTGGTGGATGCGCAGTTGCAGGAAGTCAGGCAGCACGTTTTAGCGGGGATAGCTAAGGATTATTCCGTCTCTGAGACTGGTATGCTTTGGTATCAGGGGCGGATTTGTGTTCCAGCAGATGAGGGGATCAGACGAGAGATACTGGATGAATCACACACTACGCCATACTCGCTTCATCCGAGTACCACGAAGATGTATCAGGATCTACAGACATTATATTGGTGGCCCGGGATGAAGAAGGATGTGGTACAGTATGTGTCTAGATGTTTGACATGTCAGCAGGTAAAGGCTGAGCATCAGCGACCAGCGGGATTGCTTCAGCCTTTGGGTATCCTAGAATGGAAGTGGGAGGACATTACGATGGATTTCGTGGGAGGGTTACCCAGGACAGTTGGACTACATGACTCGGTGTGGGTGATAGTGGACAGATACACCAAGTCAGCTCATTTTCTTCCAGTAAGGTCGACATACACTGTAGATCAGTATGCATAATTGTATGTGAGGGAGCTCGTTCGTCTCCATGGGGTTCCTAAATCTATTGTATCAGACAGGGATCCTATCTTTACTTCTAAGTTTTGGGGAGCTCTGCAGAGAGCTATGGGGACCCACCTGAAGTTTAGCACAACTTTTCATCCTCAGACTGATGGACAATATGAGAGGATGATTCAGGTGTTAGAGGACATGCTTAGGGCATGTGTGATTGATTTCGAGGGGTCTTGGAGTAAGTACTTACCGTTGATTGAATTCTCGTATAACAACAGTTATCGGTCCATGATTGGGGTGGCCCCTTATGAGATGTTATATGGGAGAAAATGTAGATCACCCATACATTGGGATGAGACGGGGGAGAAGGTACTTAGGACCAGATATGGTTCAGAGGACTAATGAGGCTATTGAGAAGATTCGAGCCAGAATGCTTGCTTCGCAGAGTAGACAGAAAAGCTACGTTGATCCTAAGCATAGGAATGTGGAGTTCCAGGTTGGGGACCGCGTGTTTCTGCGAATTTCACCATTGAGAGGGGTGAGGAGATATGGAGTAAAGGGCAAGCTGAGCCCTCATTTTGTTGGGCCTTTCGAGATCCTAGAGAGGATTGGGCAGGTGGCTTACAGGTTGGCCTTGCCACCGTTGCTGTCAGGAATTCATGATGTATTCCATGTCTCCATGTTGCAGAAGTATGTTTCTGATACAACACATGTACTAAAGTATGAGGACTTAGAGTTACAGACAGATTTTTCCTATGAAGAGCAACTAGTTCAGATTTTGGATCGGAAGGACAAAGTTTTACGGAATAAGACAATCCCGTTAGTTAAGGTGTTGTGGAGAAATAGCAAGGTCGAGGAAGCGACCTGGGAGTTAGAGACAGTGATGCGGGAACAATATCCCGAGTTATTCAGGTAAATTTCGAGGACGAAATTCTCATTAGGAGTGGATAGTTGTAACGACCCCAAATTCGCTAATGAGGCTTAAGGGCCTTGATTAGTGTGCCGGGAGGGCATAATTGGGATAAATGTGATTTGAACGATTTTATTGATTTAAATGCATAATTATATGATTAATAATGCTTGTATGATTATATTGATGTTAATGTGATATATATATGGTATTTGTGAGAACCACATTATTATGTGGGTAGGTTCGCAGAGCACGACTCGAGGCGATCCTAGGGCCAGATAGCAGGAAGAGTCACAACGGGGTTTAACAGTAGACTTTGGATAAGTCAGGGGTATTTTAGGTATCAGGTAGTTATTTAGACTATCGGGTTATGAAAATAAATATATGGAGATATATTTGAGGTTAGGAAGTCTAGGCAGGAATATTGGGGAAATCTACCGTTTTTCCCTCGGGGACGTTTCCGGCACCCCGAGCCTCGAGCTTGACTTAACGGGATAAGTGTAGACTAAATTAAAGGAAAACAATAGAACACAAAATAAACCGACCCTTTATTCTTAGCCTTTTCTCTTTCTTCTCTCTCAAGGAAAACACAAGAAAAACACAGAGAAATTTAGAGGATTTGAGCTGGAATTTAGTGAATTGAAGAGAGGATTTTGAGGTTTAACTCAAGGATTACCCAACCACTTTAACCAGTACTAAGGTAAGCAGTGATTCCTTTCTTTTTTGTTAGAAAATTCTGAGTTCTAGCTGGGTGTTGAGATGGTTGAAATTTTGATGTTTAAGGTTGAATTTAAGCTGGGAACTTACTTGGATTCTGCTTAGAGAAGGAGTTCAGCTGAAGAGGTAAGCTATAATTCATGATTTAGAAGCTTAAATTCGAGTTTTGCTGGCTGGTCGGGTGTTTTGAAGTTCTTGAGTTTCAGGAATTGAAAAGAGATTTTAATGTGTATTAGGCTGGGTTTTTCTGTTGAATTATGCTGCTAAAGTCATCTTAAAAGTGTTGGGAGTGGTTGTTGTTGGAATAGGGAGCTTTGGGATGATTTTGGGTAAGGTTAAAGGGTTGGAAATGGTGGAATTTCTGGGCTCGAAGGGAAGGGCCACGACTCTGTTCTAGAGCGCTGCTGCCCTAGGATGAAGATGATCCAGGAGGGCTCGACCAGGGGTGAGCGCCGCGACGCCCAAAGTAAGGGTCGCGGCGCGTGTCTTCTTCCAGGGAGGCCTTAGGTTCAATTTTAGGGTAGGGCTGCAGCTAGGCTTCGAGGACCACAGCCCTTAGATGCGTACTTGAACGTTTAGGGTTTTAAAGCAGGGGAATCTAGCCTAGAGTGCTCGGGATCGATTTAACCACTGTTCTTGGTGGAATTTGGTTTCCCGGAAGTTAGTTTTGTATCCGGAAACCCTTATCTGAATTGTAACGCCCTACTACCTTAGAGCCGTTACTAGGTGAGTTTAAAATCGTGCATTCAACTCGCTAATCGAGGTTTTAAGTCAAACCGTGTAACTAAGCCATAATTAAAAGAAAAACATTATAGAAAGTAGTTTTTATAGAAAATCATAAAAGTTTACACCTGGGATCCCAAAACATAGTTTAGAAAATATTTACAACACAAAACTGATTAGAGTCGACTAAATGACAAAATCTAAGTTCATTTACAAGCATCTCCCAAAATCCCCTAGCTGTGGCAGCCAGGCTGGCCAGACATGTACACGCCGCCTCACGCCAGCTGTACTCATGGTTGGTTGATCTTCTCTTTACCCTTACCTGCACCATAGAGCATGTGTGAGCCGAGGCCCAGCAAGAAAACCCATAATAGATAACACATGCAATACACAAGTAAAACATATAATCAGGCCACCAAAGGCTAAACACATACGGCCTAGCTGTCCTAGGCGTTTACCAAGCCCTGGGTTCGCGAACCACGCCGTAAGGATATCCCAGGTATCCTGTTAGGGACTCGTCCTGGCAACTCGCACCCCACGTGCTCAACACCGCGCTCCCGGCCTCTTGCCGTTCTTGGCCTTGCACTCATCGTGTTTGATGCCGTTCCCAGCCCCACGCCGTTCTCGGTCTACACTGTTCCCGGCCCTCACCGATCACACATATAATATCAAACATGATATACCAACAAGTAGAGAATTCAAGCATAAATAGATAAAGAGCTATGCTCTACAATTCTAACATATAGGGCTCGGCCCTGCATATCATTTCCATTCAACACACTGGGCTCAGCCCTGCACACAAGCTCTATGGAAACATGGGTTTTCTTACCTGAGTTCCGAGCTTCCTGAGCACCGATGCCACGAGCACAGTCCGCTAATGTGAGCCTCACCGAAATCCTAGTCACAACACATAACAATATCCGTCCATCAAATTCTAACCCAATAAATAACTCCGACCCATAATCCCTAACCTCCGGGACCTTGAATTCTATCAATCCGGATGATAAAATCCATCCTGAGTCGTACCCCTTGAGTTCCCAAGCCTAAAATACCATTAAAACCCAATTTGACACTATGGGCCGCGGCCCCACCCACTAGAGCCACGACTAGCCTCAAAACAGAGGCTAGCTCTTCATTGTCCCCCACACGGGCCGCGGCGCGCCCACCAGGCGCCGCGGTGCGCCCACCACACTCCTGCGTCTCAGGTCTGAATAACTTTTCTGTTGACTCTGGGAGGCGAGTATACGCGCCCTAATCTTCTCAACTGCCTCATTGGTCCTCTGAAACATCTCTGGACCCAAATACCTTCTCTCACCCGTCTCATCCCAATGAATAGGTGATCGACATTTCCTTCCATAAAGCATCTCATACGGAGCCACACCAATGGTCGCCTGATAACTGTTGTTGTACGAGAATTCGATCAAAGGAAGATACCTACTCCATGATCCCCCAAAGTCAAGCACACAGGCCCGCAGCAGATCCTCCAATATCTGAATCGTTCTCTCAGACTGCCCATCCGTCTGAGGATGATAAGTGGTACTAAACCGTAACTGCGTGCCCATAGCCTTCTGTAAACTCTCCCAGAACTTGGAAGTGAAGGTGGTGTCTCTGTCTGACACTATCGACCTCGGAGTCCCATGAAGTTGAACAATCTCCCTCACATACAACTCAGCGTACTGCTCCACAGTATAAGTTGTCTTAACAGGAAAAAAGTGGGCGGACTTGGTATACCTATCCACAATTACCCACACAGAGTCCTGCTGTCCCACAGTTCTCAGTAAACCAACCACGAAATCCATAGTAATATCTTCCCACTTCCATTCTGGGATCCCCAACGACTGCAAGAACCCCGTTGGCCTCTAGTGCTCAGCCTTAACTTGCTGACAAGTTAAGCACCTAGCCACATAATCCACCACATCCCTTTTCATGCCCGACCACCAATATAAAACTTTCAAGTCCTGGTACATCTTCGTCGTACCCGGGTGCAAAGAATAAGGAGTGGTATGCGATTCATCCAAGATCTCTCGCTGGAGATCAGAAACCATCGGAACACAGATCCGACCCTTATACTTCAGTAATCCCATCCCTGAAATGGAGAAGTCCTTCGCTCCGACTAAAGCACTCTCCCTATGACCTCGCAACAGAGAATCCTTCTCCTGTGCTTCCTTGATTCTCTCAAGGAGTGTAGACTGAAGAGTGATGTTGGCCAACTGACCAACCACCAACTCTATACCTGCTTTGGTCATTTCCTCGGCTAACTTATCAGATATCTACCTCGAGCTAAACAACTGTCCTGGGCCCTTCCGGCTCAATGCATCTGCCACAACGTTAGCTTTCCCAGGATGGTAAAGGATATCACAATCATAATCCTTAACCAACTCCAGCCACCGCCTCTGGCGCATATTCAAGTCCTTCTGGGTAAATAAATACTTTAGGCTCTTATGGTCAGTGTATATCTCGCACTTCTCACCATAAAGATAATGCCTCCAAATCTTAAGTGCAAACACCACTGCTGCCAACTCTAAGTCATGTGTAGGATATCTCTGCTCATACTCCTTTAACTGTCTCGATGCATAGGCTATCACCTTGCCAGCTTGCATCAACACACACCCCAAACCCTGCCTGGATGCATCACAGTAGACCACAAACTTTTCATTCTCTGTCGGCAAGCTAAGTACTGGCGCAGTAATCAATCGCTGCTTAAGTTCTTTAAAACTATTCTCACATCTGTCCGTCCAGACATTCCTGGTCTTCTTCTTTGTCAACTCTGTCAATGGCGTAGCTATTCTGGAGAACCCCTCAACAAACCGCCGATAGTACCCTGCCAAACCCAGAAAGCTTCTCACCTCAGGAACATTGCTCGGTCTAGGGCAATCTCTGACCGCCTCAATCTTGCTTGGTCAACCAGAATCCCCTCCTTACTGACAATATGGCCCAGAAACGTAACTTGTGGCAACCAAAACTCACATTTACTGAACTTAGCATACAACTTATGCTCCCTCAACCGCTGTAGTACCAACCGCAGATGTTGCTCATGCTCTCTGACTGAGAGTACACCAAGATATCGTCAATGAATACAATCACAAACTTGTCCAGATAGTCCTTGAAAACCCTATTCATCATGTCCATAAAAGCTGCTGGGGCATTGGTTAATACAAAGGACATAACCAGGAATTCATAGTGTCCATACCTCGTCCGGAAAGCGGTCTTTGGTATGTCCTCTTTAATCCTTAATTGATGGTATCCTGATCGGAGATCTATCTTGGAAAACACTGTTCTTCCCTGTAGCTGATCAAACAAATCGTCGATCCTAGGCAATGGATACTTATTCTTAATGGTTAACTTGTTCAGCTCCCTGTAATCAATACACATTCTGAGGGAACCATCCTTCTTCTTAACGAACAACACTGGAGCACCCCATGGCGAGAAACTTGGTCTAATGAACCCCAAATTAAGTAACTCCTGCAACTGAATCTTCAACTCTTTTAATTCCGTCGGGGCCATTCTATAAGGTGTCCTAGATACTGGCTCCGCTCCTGGTATCAATTCTATAACAAAGTCAATCTCCCTCTGAGGCGGCAACCCTGGCAAGTCTGCTGGAAACAACTCCGGAAACTCACACACCACCCTTGTCTCACCCGGTCCAACCGGAACCACCCTAGAAGTATCCACAACACTTGCCAGGAATCCTATGCAACCTTCCTGCATCAGGTCCCTAGCCCGTAAGGCTGAAATCATTGGTACACGCGGCCCACTAACTGTCCCCACAAACACAAAGGGTACCTCCCCTTCTGGTTCAAAAGCCACCATTCTACGCTTGCAGTCTATCGTTGCCCCATACTTGGATAGCCTGTCCATCCCCAAGATCATGTCAAAATCATCCATCTCTAGCTCAATCAAATCAACAAACAACTCCCTACCATCCACCTCCACTGGCAATGCCCTAATCCACTTCCTAGAGACTACCAATTCTCCTGTTGGCAACAAAGTCTAAAATCCCCTAGCATACACACCACTAGGTCTACAAAGCTGATCTATCACCCTAGCAAATACAAATGAATGGGTAGCCCCTGAATCAAACAATGCAGTATACAAAGAACCAGCACTAGAGATCTGACCTGTCACCACTGAGGGGCTGGCCTCTGCCTCAGTCTGTGTCAAAGTGAATACCTTGGCAGGAGCAAGACTGTCACTCTGCTTCTGCTCCTCCTTCTTAACTTGAGGTCAATCCCTCTTCAAATGGCTGGCACTCCCACAAACAAAGCAGGCCCTGATTCTGCACTCACCCTGGTGTCGACGCCTACACCGTGGACACATAGGGAAACTCCTCCAATTATCACTGCCACCCTGTCGGCTAGTGGTAGCACCTCGCACTCTCCTATCAGAACCAGGAGGAGTAAATGAATCTGGAACTCTTCTTTTCTGCTCACTAGGGCCACTGCCCCGACTGGACCCAACAAAAGGAGGCACCGTCCTCCTGTCATCGCGCCTAACAGCGTTGTCCTTCCATATTTGATCCTCAGCCCTCTCTGCAGTAAGGGCCTTATCCACCGCTTGGCCATAAGTGGTAGTCGCTGGATCCAAGGTAATATTCACATCGCGGGCAATCATAACATTCAACCCCCGCACAAACCTATCCCTCCTGGCCGCATCTGTCGGCACTAGATCTGGCGCGAACTTCGCCAGTTTATCGAACTTTATAGCATACTCTGTTACTGTCGATCGATTCTGAGTCAGGTTGATAAACTCATCAACCTTCGCGGCTCGCACTGCCACACTGTAATATTTCTCGTTAAAGACACTTTTAAACTCCTCCCATGTCATGACCGCAACATTCCTCTGCTGGCTCACCACATCCCACCAGATGCGAACATCAGCCCTGAGCATATAGCTTGCACAAGCAACCCTTTCATGTCCTTCGACCCTCATAAAATCCAAGATCAAGGAAATCAAGTTCAATCACTGCTCCGCTAGCAGTGGGTCCGAACCACCCTCAAAGGTAGGAGGTTGCTGCTTCCTGAACCTTTCATACAAAGGTTCCAACCTATTCTCCAAGGTAGACTAAACATGCACTGGCACTGCAGCCTGCTGCATTGGCAACCCAGTAACCTGAGGCGGGGCCTGCTGCCTCATCTGTCGCAGCTCTTCCTCCGTTCTTTGCAGTCTGGCCTCCATTTCGGCCAATATCTGTTGCCAGTTCTGTGGGGCAGGTGGAGGGTCCTGACCCTGATTGACATCCTCGGCCCTACTGCCACGGAGTCTAGCTGATTGACGAGGCATCTCAACAAATATGCCTGCAACCAATGACGCCGCTCATTAGGCATGATAACGACATCCAGAACCACATCCCAGGCACATCAGTAATCCACACATAATAACTCATATAACATATAACACACAACAGGCCATGCTCTAACATCATGCATATGTTAACTAATTCATCATGCTCTATACAAAATAAACAGGCATACATGGCATTTAAACACATATTCAGACATACCAACCAACCCTGAGTTAAGCCTGTCACTGACTGCGTGTGTACATGTTCGGTCAATCTCCAGAACCAATAACCTTGGCTCGCTCTGATACCAAGTTGTAACGCCCTACTACCTTAGAGTCGTTACTAGGTGAGTTTAGAATCGTGCTTTCAACTCGCTAATCGAGGTTTTAAGTCAAACCGTGTAACTAAGCCATAATTAAAAGAAAAACATTAGAGAAAGTAGTTTTTATAGCAAATCATAAAAGTTTACACCTGGGATCCCAAAACATAGTTTAGAAAATATTTACAACACAAAACTGATCAGAGTCGATTAAACGACAAAATCTAAGTTTATTTACAAGCATCTCCCAAAATCCCCTAGCTGTGGCAGCCAGGCTGGCCAGACATGTACACGCTGCCTCATGCCAGCTGTACTCATGGTTGGTTGATCTTCTCTTTACCCTTACCTGCACCACAGAGCATCTGTGAGCCGAGGCCCAGCAAGAAAACCCATAACAGATAACACATGCAATACACAAGTAAAACATATAATCAGGCCACCAATGGCTAAACACATACGGCCTAGCCGTCCCAGTCGTTTACCAAGCCCTGGGTTCGCGGACCACGCCATAAGAATATCCCAGGTATCCTGTTAGGGACTCACCCTGGCAACTCGCACCCCACGTGCTCAACGCCGCTCCCGGCCTCTTGCCGTTCTCGGCCTTGCACTCATCGTGCTTGATGCCGTTCCCGGCCCCATGCCGTTCTCGGTCTACACCATTCTCGGCCCTCACCAATCACACATATAATATCAAACATGATATACCAACAAGTACATAATTCAAGCATAAACAGATAAAGAGCTACGCTTTGCAATTCTAACATATAGGGCTCGGCCCTGCATATCATTTCCATTCAACACACTGGGCTCAGCCCTTCACACAAGCTCTATGGAACACATGGGTTTGCTTACCTGAGTTCCGAGCTTCCTGAGCACCGATGCCACGAGCACAGTCCGCTAACGTGAGCCTCGCCGAAATCCTAGTCACAACACATAACAATATCCGTCCATCAAATTCTAACCCAATAAATAACTCCGACCCATAATCCCTAACCTCCGGGACCTTGAATTCTATCAATCCGGATGATAAAATCCATCCTGAGTCGTACCCCTTGAGTTCCCAAGCCTAAAATACCATTAAAACCCAATTTGACACTAAGGGCCGCGACCCCACCCACTAGAGCCGCGGCTAGCCTCAAAACAGAGGCTAGCTCTTCACTGTCCCCCACACGGGCCACGGCGCACCCACCAGGCACCGCGGCGCACATGAATTCTCTCGGCCTCCCATGGCCGCGCGCGCACGCGGGCCGCGGCGCACCCCTCCTAGGGCCGCGGCGCTCAACACCGAACCTAGATTTTCTCATTAGTTTTCCATCCTTTCTTCATGCAAATTTCCACCAAAACCATGCTAATAATCCTAGATAATAACACCATCATTCTAGCTCAATATCAACACTAAAACCCAACAGAAATCTGCTTCAAAAACACAACTAGAATACCCAAAACAGCCTAGTTTCTACCCATATGCAAAGCTTGGAAACTTAGCTGAAACTTAAGCATAACTTCCATGAAAAAGCTTACCTCTTGCTGAGCTCAATCCCTGAGATGATCCTCAAATTCCCAGACTTCAAGTTCCTAAAGTATCCCAGCTGAAATCCCTTCAATTCCTAGGCAATTCCTTTGAGTTTCTTCTTGGGTTTTGTCTTAGAGTGTGAGAGAGAGACCAAAAGCTAACTTCAGTTTCTAAAGGAAGTAAATATCGGTTTCCTCAAGTTTCTACACAATTTCCCTTTTTTTGTTTTATTTGACTTAAGTCTAAAGGGTGTCCTCAAGGCTCGGGGTACCAAAACGTCCCCGACGGCAAAAATGGTAAATTCCCCAAATATTCCCGCCTAGACATTCTATCCTCAAATATATCTCCAAATATTTATTTCTATGTCCCGATAATCCCATAACTCATCTAATACCCGAATTACCCCTCGACTCACCCCGAGTCCGAATCTCAACCCCGTTGTGACCCTCTGGCTAACCGCTCCCCAGGACTGTCTCGGATCGTGCTGTACAGACATATCACACATATACAACATATATCATATTTTTGCCCCTAATATCCAGACGGGGCCCACATGCACATTCAACTAAATTAAACATGCATCATAATCATATATACACATAAATTCACATATAAAGCACATTATCCCACTTATTGCCCTCCAGGCACACTAATCAAGGCCCTAACCCTGATTAGCAAATTCGGGTCGTTACATGAATATTAATGGAACCCTATATCTTGGTTGTGAATAGGTGTTAAGGCTAGGGCTTAGGAATGGAGCGTGCTTGAGAAGCGTTGCTCGTAATCAGTAACCGAAAAGATCAAAGGTAAGAAAACTGCACCTGGTTGTATATCTGTAATGGGACTAAGGGTTCCCTATTGTGTATGCTTGAAAGGATGGTATTATGCCATGCAAGCTAATCAGTGAACCAACGGCCTAAGAGTGCCAAGGGTTACACTAGCGCACAAGGCGGCTTGGTCACTGGTAGCCGAGGATAGCTTAATATGCACTGAGCTCGGTTTAAGCGGGCCGGAGTCAGTGGGGTAAACAGAGGGTACGGCCTAAGTTATCGGCCCTGATTATTATGTTTTATGGATGTATGAGACTTGAGTGTTATAAGTGATTAATTGCATCCTTGATTCTGAATATATGCTGAATGGTTAATGTGGATTATTTGATGAAAGACTATGCTTAGTGAATTTACGATTTGTTATTATTGCTTGTGTTGCACATTACGTTTTCTTGTTGGGCCTTGGCTCACGGGTGCTACGCGGTGCAGGTAAAGGCAAGGGCAAAGTCGATCAGCCCTGATTTGGAGAGCTCTGCGAGCGCAATGTACATGACCAGTTGCTCAGCTGTCACGGTTGAGGTTTTAGGCAGGGACGCGAGACCCAGAAATGTTCATTTTGCCTTAGTATGGCTGACAGTTGTCTGTATTTTGGAGAGTCTGTAATTCGACTTTCAAACTCTGTTTCTTATGGGATCCCATGTATATAACTGTTTGATTATATAAAGTGTAACTTTTGAGACCCAAACCTTTTTAACCCTAGCTCATACATGTTTAGTGACATGTTTTTAAATTAATGACTTGATTAGCAAGTCTTGCACCTTTAAAAGTACACAGTGTAGCGGTCTTGGTTATCCAGGGCATTACAGTTGTCTTGATAGAATAGAGTTGTTATGAAATCTTGTATGAACTTGTGATGATATATATTGTTATGCTATTTATGATTATATGACTGCTTGTATGCATTTTCTTTACTGGGCTCAGAGGCTCACTCTGTAACGACCCCAATTTCACTATTAGGCTTAAGGGCATGGAGAAGTGTGCCTGGAGGGCATAATGGGATTTTGTGTGTGACTTTTATGAGTTTAATGCATGATTATGACTTATTGCACGTTATATGACTATTTGATTATTTGAGATGCATGACTATGTGAATTAGTATGCATGTAGACCTGATTGTCTTAGAATGAGCATGATTGTAATCTGGCCATGTTAGGGCATAACTGTGATAATTGTACTATGTGAATTGTGCCATGTGGGTGTGGTGTTATTATCAGGATGCACGCATCGAGACGGTCCTAGTGAGCCAATTAGTCTAAAAGTCACAACGGGATGTTGTACCCGGCTCGGGAGGAGCCTGGGGGTACTTCGGGGATCTTAAAAGTTGAGTTGAGAATGAGTGGTTAGTTACTGGTAATTGGGTAACCTGGGTAACCATTTGTAACTGCTGTGGGTAACAAGTTTTAAGATAGAAAGTGATAGAATTGAAATAGAAGTGTAAAGACTTAAGTGCCCTTGAAGGTTTAGTTAGGGAGGATTATTAGGAAGGGGTAATTTGGTCTTTTGGCAAGGGGATTATGAAACTTTCAGCTGAGATATAGGGGGTACGGTTTGGGCATTTGGGGTCACTTGATGCTTTGATAGAAATTGAAGATAAGAGAGAGAAGGAGAAAGAAGAGCTAGGGCAAGTAAAAAGAAAAGAAGAGGAAGGGTAGAAGGGCTGAATTGGGAGCTTAAGAGGAGATCAAGGAAGCTTGTTGGGAGGATTCTTCACTTGAGGTATGGATTTTATACACACTTAAGTTTGGTTCCTGTGTTGATTTGAGAAATTTAATGCTTGAGTTAAGCTTTTCAAGGTTTTGGTTTGGGTTGCTGAAATTTAAGATCAAAGGTGTGAATCTTGGGTGTGTTGATGTTTTGATCTTGATTCTAGTGTCTATAGGTTGTTAGATTGTTCATATGAAGTTTGGAATTGAGTTTTGGGGTTGAGATATGTGTTTGGGATGGTTTAAGGTGAGGTTTAGAGAGTAAAATGGTGGTTTTTTTTTCTGGGTTTGAAGGGTCGGGCCGCGGCATGGTTCTTGGTGAGCCGCGGCCCTTCGAAGAAGTTGCATGCTGAAGGAGAAGGGCGGGCCGCGGCATGGCCCAAGCAATGCCGTGGCCCTTACCTGTTTTGGAGCCTTTGGGGGTTTCGTTTGGGGGGCATGCCGCGGCATGGGTGGCCTATGCCGCGGCGCTTAAGGGATTTTGGGATTTTGAGATTTTAGGCTTGGGAATTTAACCTAAGGTGCTCGGGGTTGAGTCTTTTACCATGTTTGGTGAAGTTCAACGTTCCGAGTACTAGAACTTGGCCTGGAAGCTCATTTAAGGTTGTTAAAAGTGTCTTATGTGTGTTGTGACTAGGATTTCGGAGAGGCTCGTGCTAGAGGACCGTGCTCGTGACCGTGGTGCATCGGAAAGCTCGGGATACAGGTAAGAAAACCGTAACACCCGAGAATAGGGCGTGGGCCCACTGTGTGATTTCAGGGCACGGCCCTAGATTGTATTGTGTGAAAATGTGTAATCTTAGATGAACTATTGTATGTTTAAATGGTTATTTCATAATGTATTATATGTGTGTTTATAATGGAATGAACGGCAAGGCCGGGTACGGCAGTGGGGCCGGAAGTAACGCTCAGCACATGGGATGCTATAGCCAGGGTGGGACCCTAGGGATACATGAGTTATCCTACGGTGAGGACCAAGACCCCAAGCTTTGGTAAGGCCTCTGGGGCGGCATGGCCGTGCTTGTTTAATCTGATGGTTTTCCTATTTATCAGTGAATTATGCCAGCTATATATTTGCATATGTTATGTACTATTTGGGTTTTCTTGCTGGGCTTCGGCTCACGGGTGCTCCGTGTGGCAGGTAAAAGCAAGGAGTCAGTCAACCGGCCATGAGTATGGAGAGCGTGGGGGCGGCGCGTACATGTTCGGCCTGCCCGACTGCTTTGGTTGGGGGCATTTTGTAAATGGCTGTATTAATCCATTCTTTTGATAGTTAACCTGGTGTAAATCTATTTTTGAGTTGTAAATATTTTGTAAACCTTATTTTGGGATCCCAGATGTTTGATACTTAACGTTTTCAATGAAACTAAACATTTTCAAAGAGTACAGCCTTAAATTCTGATTTATTCACACTTTTGGTTTTAGAAACCACTTAGAGTCAGTCAAAAGCACGATTTCTATTTTTAAACTCACTATGTAACGGCTCTAAGGTAGTAGGGCGTTACACACTCCATATAGTGTAATTGTGCAGAGATAAAGTAAATTAATGAAAGAATAGTCGGTGGCGAGTGAGACCTAAATAGTTTTGGTGGTGAATTCGTGAGGACCATGTAGCTGCTGAAAAGATTTAGGGCCTATGATTTGGCTTGTGAAGTATTTTTTTTAAGTATTTTTATTTCTTTTATTGAATGTTGTTGTATTTAATTTTGTTAAAGACCATATTTTTATTGTAAAAATTGGATCCCTCTACGTTATATTATTTTTAAATAAAAGAGTAACACATTTATATTTTATGATCCAAAGCTCTTTCTCGGTATTATAATTACAAGAATGTATGGTGTTACAGAATATTAATTTTTTTCTCGATTGAAATGCTTTCAATTGGTTGGGCCTTGAGCCTGGTATAACATGGATTTGTACTTGTAAGAAATTTCGACGATACATATATAGGATAAAACACGTAGATTGTAATAATAAATTAATAATTATAATAACGGAATTTTGATAAATAAATCATTTTTACCAAAAAAATCTTTCAGTTATACGATCTCTCCCACATTCTTTCATAAATGTTTAATTGTTAATTTTTTGTTCAATTACACGATCTCTTCTTCATAGCACCAATTACACAAATGGCAAGTCCAATTGCATCTTTTTCTTTGGAGTCGTTCCTGGCAAAGAGTAGGTATCAGAGATATCAATGTCACTAATGTCCTTCATGACGAGGATGAAGCTGACTCAAATGATACTGAAGCAAGAGAGGAGAATCCTTGCGTTATCGGATGGCAACAATATCAACGGAGTTGCAAAGGACTACCGGAGATTACTATAGAGTTTCCACAACTTCTGACAACTTTCAATAACTTCTACCATTTTTAATGACTTTCATCTAGTTTCACTCCTAAGACGTGTCTTAGTGTTGGGGTCCTTAGGATGTGTCTTAGTGTTGGTTGTTGCGCCTAAGTTTTATGTTGTTGTTGAAATTGGGGTTAAAGTTAGCTTCTTTAAGCCTCATGTATGAGCGCATAGGGGAACGACATCTGAAAAGCACGAGGCAACTTGGATTGATGAAGTTAATTATAATAATATTATATATATTTATATAACTATAACAATCAATCACGTGTAGCTTAAAGTTTTTTTTCTTCATGTATATGTCTATTATACCATATCATATCCATATATACATCCCAACATTTATAAATGTATTTTTCCCCTTAAATACGTCTAAAGGTAATGATATGAAACCACTCACTACAATGTTAATTAGGTTAATAGGTTGCATAAGTTGTTGTAACCACTAACTAACACCAACAGAAAAATTTGATCAAGTTGATAATGTTGATTGAATCCATAAAGTTAATTAATATAGCTACACTATAAAATGAATATGTTGATTTGATGGAGTTAATTTGGTTTATCTACAACCAAAAAAGAAATAACAATTAATTGATTTCAAAAGATTGTCACATAAAAGTTCTTAAGCAACCTTATAAAGCAACCTGTTAAGAATCCATTGAAACTCCTTAAACAATCCATGAAGTAGCTTGATAAACAACATATAAAGCAACTTGTATATTCTTGCTGGGAATGACGTAAAGAAAGGAGTTGGTATCATGTATGCCTAATTTCATTAGGGTTGCTTTATATGTTGCTACATAGGTTTGTTTTAGAGTTTCAAGAGATTTTTAACATGTTGTTTTATGGGTTGCTTAAGAGGTTATTTTATATGTTATGTATGAGGATTATTGATTGCTTAGGAGTTTCAAAGGTTGCTTAACAGGTTGTTGTATGAGTTGTTTACTAAGTTCCTATGTAGGGTTGCTTAACAGGTTGCTTTATGGGTTATTATATAGGGTTGCTTGACATATTGTTTTATTGGTTGCATTGGAGTGTTAATGGTTGCTTAATAAATTGTTATATATGGTTGCTTAGTATGTTTATAATATGAAATTTATTTGTGTACTTAAGTTGCATAATGAGGTAGCTTTAGTTTCTTTCTTATTTTGATAATGAATTCATACTTGTTGTTGATGACAATTTCTTTGGGTTCTTAGGATGTTGATTTGGTCGCAGGAAATGAATAACATTAAAGTTATACCCCAACTCAGTAGCCAATGGGAACAAACTAGAAACTACATGGACATAACAAAAGACTTGCAAAATCCTTCCAAAAAGGAAGTACTTATTGACATTATACTTGAGTAAAAAAGAAATATTGATACAAACTCATTCATTATTAATTTATTTTTTCAAAACAATATGAAAAGTTGATTTGGTTGATCTATATTTTGGTTCATTTCGTTGATGCTTTACTTGAAAAATTAAGATAAGTTTATTAATATAAAAAGTTGATTTACTTTATAACCTTATTGTTTAATCAAGTTAATTTGATTTACTTTATACTCTAACTAATCATATATAAACATTGACTTAAACAAAAAAACCAAGGTGATTCATAAACAAACCTAGTAACAAAATCAATGAAAAAAAATTAAATAAAAATGTTTAATTAAATTTATTTGACTTATTTTGTATAGAGTTACTTAAAGAGTTTCAAAAGTTTCTTAACAAATTGTTAAGGAGTTGTAAGGTTTGCTTAACAGGTTGTTTTATATGTGTCTTAGGAGTTTCAAGAGTTAATTAGGATTTCAATGGTTGCTTAACATGTTGTTTTATATGTTGTTTAGAAATTTCAAGGATTGCTTAACATGTTGTTTATGTTGCTTAGAAGTTTCAAAAGTTGCTTAAGAGTTTCAAGAGTTGCTTAATAGGTTGCTTTATATGTTATTTATCAACTTGCTTTATGGTTTGCTTATGATTTTCAAGGATTGCTTTATGAGTTGCTTGAGTATTTTTAAGGGTTGCTTTATATGTTGCTTATGAGTTGCTTTTGTTTACAGTTGATTTACAGTTTCAAGGGTTGCCAATAGATTGTTTTATGAGTTGTTATATCAGGTTATTTTAGAGTGTTAAGAGTTGCTTAATATGTTGTTTTATGGGCTGTTTAGAAATTTCAAGGGTTGATTTATAAGTTGCTTATAAAAATTGTGGGTTGCTTAAGTAATTTTAAGGGTTGTTTTATATGTTTATTATAAGAATGGTGGGTTGCTGAACAAGTTGCATAAATATTGTTTTATATGTTACTTTTGAGTATATATTGTTATACAGGGTTGCTTTAGAGTTTCATGAGTTGCTTAACATGTTACTTTATGGTTGCTTAATTAGGATTTAGGAGTTTCAATAGTTGCTTAACATGTTGTTTTATATGTTGCTTACGCGGATTATGTGTTGCTAGGGGTTTCAAGAGTTGCTTTAAGGGTTACTTAAAAAATTTCAAGAGTTGCTTTATATGTTACATATGAGGATTATGAGTTGCTTAACATGTTGCTATAAATATTTGCTTAGAAATTTCAAGGCTTGCTGTATGGAGTTGCTTACAAATTTCAAGGGTTACTGAACATGTTGCTTTATCTGTTGCTTCAGAGGATTATAGATTGCTTAAAAATTTCAAGGGTTGCTCAACATGTTTCTTTGAGGGTTGTTTATCAAGTTGCTTTTGAGATTGCGGGCAGGCCCGACTCAAGGGTGGGGCAAGCAAGGCATAAGCCCAAGGCCCCCAAAATTTTAAAAATAGAATATATATATATACATATATATGCAACAAAGAAAAAGATGATATATAAAAATTTAGTCAACCTCAAGTTGTTTAACCAGGGTAGCACAATTGGTGAGGGAGAATTGTGTTTTGCGGAGGTTACGGGTTCAATCATTCGTCATGGCAATATTTAAAAAAAAAACGCATAAGTAGATATATATATATTGATTTTATAAATTAACATAAGTTCACGTTAGTGCATAAGTTCACATTAGTGTAGTTGGTCAAGTAATGTCTAAGTTTAATTGATGTGTCGAGGTTCGATAGTTGGAAAGTAAACTTTTTTGTTTTATTAAACAAAATAGTATTGTTTATCCAAAATGTAATGTCCCAAAATCCCTAATGAGATTTAATGCTTGGATTAGGGGGTCAGGAGGGCCATAATTGATTTATTATGCCATTATGTAATTATATGCATGATTATGTGAGTTATATTATTATATGTAGATAAATGCATGCATGAGGGTCCACTTTTCATTGTAAGGGTATTCTAGTAATTTGACCCGTTGAGGGCATATTTGTATATTTTCATGCATGGTGGTGAGGTATGGATGATGCCACATTATTATGTGGATATGTTTGAGCTATTCGACATGAGACGATCTTAGAATGCAAGTTAGCGGTTTGGTCATAACGGGGTAATTTACCGGGCTCGGGGTGAGTCTCGGGGTAATTTGATGATTAGTACATTACCAGGAATTAAAGGGTAATGTGATATGATTTATTAACTATTTGAGAATATTGGGAATAACGGGAATTGGAGGACGTTAATTATAATTGAAATTCCATTTTTAGTAATTACCAAATTAATTAAACCATGAATTAATTAAAATGCGGAATGGTAATTAACTGTTTACACATATAGCAGTTCTGTCGGGACAGAATCCAAACTTGTCACGACAGAAACTGAACACAATAAATAGACAGTGCAAAAAATAAAGAACACACCGAATTTTTACAAGGTTCAAAAACCCTTTTGGATAACCTACTCCTTGGGGCCACGCCTAGAGAATAAATCAATTAGTAAAGAGACAATGTGTACAAAATCATTGACTTAAACAATGTAAGACTCCCTCTTAAACTATTGCCGCAATCTTGGTGTACTCTTCTCTACGAATCTGATTTGATGAAACGCTGATTCTCTTGAACTCCCTTCAAAGAATAGCGAGTGCACACTTCCTCCCGAAGTGAGACTTAGATAGAATCCTCTCCCGAAGATCCTTATGAACACGTTCACAATAGACACTATCTATTTACAATGGACTAGATAGATATCCACAAGTACACTCAGCACTCTCACAAAGATTAAGGTGAACAAACTTAATCTCTTCAAATAAACACGCTTTTCAAAATAATGTAATGTTTACAAATATTCAAAAATGGAAGAGGTGAAAAATCCAAAGGCCTTGGCAAGATATTTATAGGCAGGGAAATCGTCCAAGGCCATCATTTTCTGGTATCTTTGAAATCAATTTGCGAATTCCTTTGATTTAGGAAATCAACCAGCCAGATGAATTCTGTGTCGACAGAAAAAGAAAACTGATGAGTCGGCAACGTAATCAGTTTTATCTGGCAGAATGAACATGGTCATTTCTTTTGACCATGTTCATTTTCGACACCAACTTAATTCCAGAATAGACATAATCCCTGAAAATAATCTCAAGATATTTGCACAATATATTTTTACCAAAAATTGATTATTTGTGATAAATAAGGCAACAAATATATTCACACTTAAAGATATTTTCACATTACAAAATCAGCTGAAAATATTGCTAATTAATCCGAAAATCAATATGGAGATATGCTACTAATTTTCTTTAAACATTTTAAAATATTTTGTCTAAATTAAAGTTTAGCCAAAAAAGGATTTTACAATAATTAATGGGATTAGACGGGAAAGGACGGTTGTGCCCTTGGGGGCTGTTAAGAAGTTAAAATAGGCTTGGGGGCATTTTGGTCTTTTGACTAAGGGTTATATGTTAAATTAGAAAGCTATAGAAGCCTTAGGAGCAAATATAGAGCAGCTGGTTTTGTCTCCACCTCGATCATTTTTTCTCTCTCTCTTTTCCTTTGAATTTTTGAAGCAAGATTGAGGGTTCAAATTTGGGAATCAAAGCTTGAGGTTCTAGGCTAGTGTTCAGCCATTGAAGGGGATTCGAACCCGAGTTTAAGGTAAGGTTTCAGCCATAGTTTTTTTTTTTGTTTTTTTTTTGGTTTTTGCTCTATTTTTTAGCTGGTTTTTAGTTGATATTTTGGATTGAATAGATGGGAATTTAATGTGGTTTTAAATGGTTTAAAACTTAGGTTTTTTTGGTTGACTGATGGATAAGTTGTGGTAATGCTTAGGTGTGATTTCTGGATTGATTTGATAAAGGTTTGATGAGGTTTGAATTGAGAAAATTGCAAGGGAGATGGGATCGCTGGGTCAAGTCACGACCCACTAGGCCAAGTCGCGACTTGGACCAAAGTTAGAGCCTTCCTGGGCTCTGTGAAGTAGGCGCGCTGCGACCCACCTTGGGCCAAGTCGCGGCCCACCCTTGGTTTTTTAGATGGTGCTCTCTATCTTGAGGGTGAGTCGCGATCCACTAAGCCAAGTCCCGACCCACTAAGCCAAGTCGCGACCTACCCTTTCTTTTTGAACTAAGAAGGGTTTTTCGAGGATTTTAGGCTCGGGGTTTCAACTCTTAAGGCTCAGGATCGAATCTTCTAACCATGTTAGTAGGATTCGAGGTCCCAGGAGCGAGGTTTAGACCATGAACCTTTTATGATTTATTTTATTAATGGAATTCCATATTTGGTTATGACTAGGTGACTGCAAAGGAACTTGAGGACTGATTGTTCTCAAAGGTCGTTCTTTTATTATTTCTCGTTCAAACCAGAGGTAAGAAAACTGCACCCAGTATGTGACATACATGGTTATTGATGAGGCATGTTGAGTGCTCTATATGTGGACATTTATTGCATTGTAAATGCTTAGCAGTATTGCTTATATGTGAATTGTACTGATTTATTAGTCAGAAACGACAATGGTGTTTAGTATTGATCCTGAAGCTGTGCTTATTAGTCAAGTTCAGCGGTGATATGAGCACTGGTCGTATGGTATTGGCCTAAGAGTCAAGAATGGTATTAGCGTGTTTAACTCAAGCCGAAAAGATTAGATTTAATCAACATAAGCATGAAATGCTTGGCCGACCCTAAGTTCGATGAAATCTAAAAACGCTTGTCTAGTTTAAAGGCTAGTTACATAGAGCTAGAGCCAAAAGGCTTAGGTGACTGAATGTCACATGGCTTAGGGTGCAAAGCCCAAGTTTGTGACTCATTAGTCACTTATCTGATTAGGGCTGCAAGCCCCTGCATGATTACCATAATCATTTTTGTTATTCACGTATCTGATTAGGGCTGCAAGCCCCATAATGATTACCATAATCATTTATTGACATTACATATATGTATTAATAAATTTTCTTGTCGAGCCTTGGCTCACGGGTGCTATGTGGTGCAGGTAAAGGAAAAGAAAAGCTCACCCAGCCTTGAGTGGAGAGCTTAGGTGGTGATGTGTACATATGTGACTGCTTGACCACCACGACCAAGGTGTTTCTCAAAGGAACTAGGGGTTAACCCTATTTTTGCCACTTAGGTCGGCGGGTTATAATTTTTACACTGTAATGACCATTTTGGATTGTAAATAACTTGTACACATTTTTATGGGCCCATGTACAGTTTAATATTTTAAATAAAATATATCAATTCCTTTTGACTGAAATTTTCACCTTGGCCTATTAATGACACCTAGATGAACGTTTATAACTCAATGACTCGTTTAGCGAATTAAGCAATGTCTAAAGTTCACAGTAACGGTCTTGGAGTAACTAGGGCGTCACACAAAATATTTGCATGATGATGTGGCATGGTCAAGGCGCACATGAATAGTACGTGACTATTATTAATGACGACCTGATCGAAACACGACCAGGAGATCAAGAAAAATTTGAGCTGCCCGATAAGCGTGAGACACATGCTGAGTAACAGGAAAGCTGATGCGCTGACATATGTGACTAGATCTGCTTGTAGCACTGAAGTCAGAATTCAAATACAGTTATGAGTTGGATATTTCTAGGATATTTGTTTCTCTTTATATGTAAATATCATTATTTATGTTATTATTCAAATATGCTTGTAACAAAAATTGAACATGGCCCATAGGCCTATATGTACATCTTAGAGCCTATAAATAGGACTTGTGAGATTCATTTAGGGGGAGGGAATTTTTCATAGTCAAGAGAGAACTATTGTGTTTTTATCCACGAAACTTGTACTCATCTTCAACCTTGTGAAACTCGTGAAACCTAGTTCACTGATCGTAGGTTTTGAAGTTCTACATTAATAAGAACACGAAGTGGATGTAGGTCATTACCATTCTTTGGGGTCGGACCACTATAAATCTTGGTGTCGTTTACCTTCTTGAGTTCAATTCATCTTATTTCTATTGTTTTAGTGACTCCGTGTCCCTGAACAAATCGAGGGTCAACATTTTGGTGCTTTCATTGAGATTTGAACTCAAAAACTTCAAGATAAATAATGGGAAAGAACTCTAGGAGAGCAGGCTGAACTGGGTAGACATCTGAAAGTGTGCCAAATCCACCTCCTCCACAAGGCGTAGCAGAGGATGAGCCACAAGTGGAATTGGAAGAGGAAGAGATGGATGTTGAAACCTTACGAACCACTTTGATAGTGTTGCAAGAGGAGTTAGCTACTCTGAAAGCTAACCAGGAGAATGTGGCTGAAACTATGGTGCTGCAGCAAATGGAGATTGATCGACAGCGCTAAGAACTGAATGAGCGGTAGGCTGACATGGATCGTTGGCAAAGAGATGCCGCAACAGCTTTAGAGGCAGCCATTTAGTTCGCTCGAGGACAACCTGCACCAACCTCTTAGCCAGATTAGTCACCAAACTCTCATCCTCATCAAAATCCTTAGTCAGATCATCCCCAATATCATCACAATCCACCACACCCAAGGAGTCTACAAAGACTAGAACAACCACCCGCTGCTTAGTAGGAAAGGTGAACCCAGAATCCTAATAAAAACAATGAGCAGCAACCACCCTCTCAATCTGGTTGAGATAATGCTCAACAACACAACCATAATAGGGGTGAGCAGCATCCCAAAAGCCTTAGACCCCAAACAGCTGGGGAACAGAACCCTCCTGGCAAGGGACAATGTCCCTCAAGAAGCAGGAGGCAGGTGAACTCAGGCTCTGTGGTCCAAGATCTCCCATGACATAGTAATATTAGAGGACCCAACGACCAGCGCAGGCCCCCACCTGTTTACCGAGATGGACTAGGAAGAAGAGAGGGGAACCGTGCATACAACAGGTCACGAACTCACAAGTCGCAATTCAGAGATGACCATGACTACAATGAGGTCGACTCTGGTAAGAGGAAAAATCATCTGCAGTAGGAGGAAAGGGATAGACAGCGAAATCCTCCCCCAATGGATAACCGACCGACAAGCCAAAATGCTAGGGGACAGCCTAAACAACCCAACGTCTTTGACCGAATAGGTATAAGCGAGCAAAGATGTAGGGATGAAGATCTGAGGGATATGCTCAATGATCGAAGGGAAAGACACGACGAGTATTTCCCCCCAGATCCAACCACTCAGGCAATACCAGATGTTGTTCAGACTCAGATAGATGCCCTAAATCAAGCCGTGCAGCAGCTAGTCAGGAATAAAATGTCCCACATAGGGTATGATTGGAGAAAGGGAACCCCATTTGTTAACAGAATTGTTGTGGCAAAAATCCCAAGAAAATTCAAAATGCCAGTCCTACCAAATTTTACTGGAAGAGAAGACCTGTATCTCACACAAACAAATTTGAGATACAAATGGACATCCAGAAGGTGTCCAAAGATGCTCGATGCAGGATTTTTTCTGCCACTTTGTCTGACTCTGCTCAGGAGTGGTACTTCAAATTTCCACTGGCCAGCATAGTTTCATGGGAGATGTTCATAAAGGATTTTTACGGATAGTTTTATGCTGGCCGGATGCATCCAATGGAGGCTAATAAACTGGTCGACATTCGATAGAAGGAAGGAGAAACTCTTAAGGAGTATATACAACGGTTTATCCAAGTAGCTGCTTGGGCCAAAACTATTGGAGACGAGGGAAAGATGATGGCAATCACAACTGGAGTGCAACACCAATCTCCCCTCTGGAGTAGCCTACGGAAGAATGGAGTCAAGAGCACTCAAGAATTTCTAGATCAAGCAAACAAGTATATCAAGCTGGAGGAGGCTATAGCTAATGAAGGAAAGTCCCCAAAGGCCAACCAGGGTAAGAAGGAAGACTCAACCAAAGCCACCAGTGGGTCTAGTAAACCCAACGACAACGACAAAGGTAACAATAAGAATGGAGGAAAAAAAGGCAAACACTGAACCAACGACATCTGCTAACAAGCGCCCTAAACAAAACAGATACAAACCAAGGTTCACTAATTACATAGCCCTAGTCGATAGTCGCGCTGAAGTGTATCAGGCCAGTCATACCACCGTTCCCTTTAGGAGACCAGCCCCGATCAGGAAAGACATATCCGAAAGGGACACAACTAAGTTTTGTCGTTTTCACAACGACTATGGTCATGATACCAATGAGTGTAACCAGCTTAAGAACGAGATTGAGTTCCTTATTTAGTAAGGAAATCTAAGGAGATATATACGAGCAGGGGAAATTCCCTGCAGGAGGCTCACAGAAGCAACGAGCAGGCACCTGTACGCCAACGCTTGCCTCCTCTGCAACCAACTCTTGTTGTTGGTACATTGCTGATTTTCTGCGGGGGACCACATATATCAGATGACAGTGGTAAGGCGAGGGAAAGATATGCCAGAACCCTACATCACGATCAGGACATAGAAATGCTAAACGTTGAGGAGCGAACTCCCAAAAAAGCTCAAACAGAGGAAGAGTTGATAACTTTCTCCAAGCTGGACACACAACATGTCCGATTCCCCCACTCTGATCCTTTAGTCGTGGATGTCCAAATCGCCAACATGATGGTAAAATGAGTGTTGGTGAATACAAGAAGCTCGGTCAACATTTTATACAAATCTTCATTGAAAATAATGAGATTATCAGTGAAAGATTTAGAACCATGCAACTAAACCATCTATGGTTTTTCTAGAGAAGGGCTAGCACCAATAGGGTCAATCAGACTCCCGGTCACAATAGGGCTGCATCGATGAATAGGACATTTCTCGATAATTTTATAGTAGTTGATTGCTTGTTCTTATACAATGTTGTAATCGGAAGACCCATTCTCGTCGATCTGCGAGCTGTAAGTTCAGTCTGGCATCTGGCCATGAAATTTCCAACCGATGCAGGTGTCAGGTGCAAGCTGGGAAATCAAAGAGAGGCCAGAGAGTGTTACAACTCCTCGATCACGAATGCTAGAAGAGGTGGATCAGGGAGCACATCAGAGAAAATGTTATTGGTGGTAAACAAATCACAAGCCCAATCAGGTGAACAAGTCACCACATAAGGCGTTGCCCAAAGTGAGGATAGGGACTTAGATCCTCACTTTGGGGATTTAAAAGAAGACATTGGGCTTATGGAGGACCTTGAGGAGGTCCAACTAGAATAGAAAGATCCGGCTAGAGTTGTGAAAGTCGGTAAAAACTTAGAGATAATGATAAAGAAAGAGTTGGCGGAGTTCTTGAGGAGGCACCAGGAAGTCTTTGCTTGGTCGTATAAAGATATGGTTGGGGTAGACCCAACAGTGATTAGTCGTGTCTTGAATATAGACAAAAATCATCCACCAGTGTAATAAAAAAGAAGGCTGCTCGACAAAGACCAATCTAAAGCCCTAAAGGAAGAAGTCGAGAAGCTAAAAGAAAATGGATTCATTAGGGTAGCGTTTTATCCATGCGTGGATTTCACAGATCTTAATAAAGCCTGCCCGAAGGATTGTTTCCCACTTCCAAGAATCGACCAGCTGGTCGATGCTACATAAGGACATGAAGTTTTGCCATTCATGGATGCGTACTCCAGCTATAATCAAATTAGTATGCATCCACCTGATGAAGAACACACTAGCTTTCAAATAGATATGAGACTTTACTGCTACAAAGTAATGCCCTTCGGTTTGAAAAATGCTGGTGCGACTTACCAGCGACTAGTCAACCACATGTTCAATTACTTGATCGGTAATAACATGGAGGTTTACATCGATGATATCCTGGTCAAGTCGAGAAAGGCCAGTGAGCACATCAAGGACCTATAGGAATACGTCAACATCTTAAACAAATATCAGAAGAAGCTTAATCCTCTAAAGTGTTCCTTTTGTCTTGGATCATGAAATTTTTTGGGATTCATAGTAAACTCTCGAGGAATTGAAGCCAATCCTGAAAAGATTCGAGCACTGATCGAGATGCAGTCACCAGCCAAAGTCAAAGGTGTGCAAAGCCTAACAGGAAGAATTGCGACTCTGAGTAGATTCATATCTAAGTCTATGAACAAGTGTGTCCAAAGTTTTAATCTGCTCAGAGGAAACAAAAAATTTGAATGGACAAAAGATTGCGAATAGGCTTTTAAGCGCTCGAAGCCCATATGTCGCAACCGCCCATCTTGTCCAAGCCAGTCGAAGAAGAGACTTTGTACATCTACCTAGCCATAAAAGAGTATGCCGCCAGTGCTGTTTTAATCAAGGAGGAAGACAACATTCAAAAAACAGTATACTACATAAGTAAAAGGCTAGTGGGAGCGGAATTACGATATCTGGCTATAGAGAAATTGGCTTACTGCTTGATACTGGCATCTAGAAAACCGCGACCCTACTTTCAACCTCACCCCATAATAGTACTTACCAACCAACCACTACAGCAAGTATTTCAAAAGCCAGAAGCCACTGGACGACTATTAAAATGGGAAGTTGAGCTGGGGCAGTTTGAAATTTCCTATGCACCTCTAGCTGCCATACAAGCCTTAGTGAATTTCGTAGTTGAATTCACCAGACTCCCTACCAGCGAGCCGATTATAGAGACAAATGATCAAAACCAAAGTCCCGCCTGGAGACTGTTCATAGACGGGTCATCTAACGAGCACAACGCAGGGGCAAAGCTAATTTTAATCACTCCCGAGGAACATCGGTTTCACTGTGCGATCAGATTCAACTTTACTGCCTCCAACAATGAAGTCGAGTACGAGGTGCTACTCGCAGGTTTGAGACTAGCCAAGGATATGAACATAAAGTCACTAGAATATAGTGACTCCCAGCTAGTAGTTAATCAGATTATTGGAGAATATCAGGCTAGGGGTCTTAAGATGGTTGCTTATCTAAACAAGGCAAAGGACTTACTAGCACAGTTCGAGAAGTATACTCTCCAGCAAGTACATCGCGACCAGAAATCAAACGTTGATGCCTTAGCCAAGTTGGCAATCGCCAAAGATGTTGACACTTTGAGCATAGTACCGGTCAAACGTTTATCAGCACCAACCATTCAAACGGAAGAATCCTCCCTGGTAATACAAGTGTCCAACACATGGATGACTCCCATCATACAATATCTCGAACAAGGATTGTTATCAGCATATAGGAATAAGGCGAGGGCGCTTCAAAGGAAATCGACTTGGTTTATCCTGCTCGATGGAATCTTATATAGACGGGGATACTCAATGCCTTTATTACGGTGTATTTCCAAGGAAAAGGCTAAGGAATTACTGCAAGAAGTACATGAAGGATTCTGTGGAGATCATTATGGGGGGCAAAGTTTTTCAAAGAAGATTCTCCGACAAGGGTAATTCTGGCATACAATGATCGAGGATTCCATGGAATTAGTTAAGAAGTGTGATAAATACCAACGATTCTCCAAGATACCTCAAGCATCCCCAAATGAGCTTAAACAGATACAAAGCCCATGGCCATTTGCAGTTTGGGGAATTGACCTGATCGGATCTTTGCCCACAGGCAAAAGGAATGTCAAGTAGGCAATAGTTATTGTCGACTACTTTACTAAGTGGGCTGAAGCTGAACCACTCGCAACAATTACTGCCAAGAAAGTATTGGATTTCATTGTCAAAAACATTGTATGCCGATATGGTTTTCCGAAAAAGATTGTATCAGATAATGACACAAAATTTGGCAGCGACCTATTCACCGATTTCTGCGAGCATCATGGTATCCCGAAGAGCTTTTCGTCAGCCACCCACCCACAAGCCAACAGACAGGTTGAAGCTGTGAACGAAAATCTGAAGGACACACTAAAGAAAAGGCTCGAAGAAGCAAAGGGAGCGTGGCCAGAACAATTTCCAGAAGTACTCTGGTCGTATAGAACATCTCACCAAACAACAACAGGCCATACGCAATTTTCCTTAGCCTATGGGTATGAAGCCATGTTACTTGTTGAGTTAGATCCACCATCGCATAGAAGGATGACATACGACCAACATACCAATAACCAATTATTAATGGAGTCTTTGGACTTGGTCAATGAAAGGCGCGAGTAGGTTCAACTACGAGTGGCAGCTCATCAGCAAAAGGTCGCTCGATATATTAACTCCAAAGTACGCAAAAGAAAGTTTGACGTGGGAGATTTGGAACTTGGAAGAGTTTTTTTTTAATACTCGCGATCAGGCTACTGGAGTACTCGGACCAAACTGGGAAGGTCCATATCAGATTGAAGAAATCCTTCAACCAGACACATACAAACTTGCTCGCTTAAATGGAGATCTCATTCCTCGCTATTGGAATGGAGAACACCTGTGCAATTACTATCAATAAACATTTTTTTTTAAAGATTTGACTTGTATTAATTTTACTTTTTACAATTTTTTGAACAAGGGCTAGCCAGTTAGATGGCTGGTCGCTTATAAGTGTAAGATCAATTTTTGATCATTCGTACAGACATGAATTTTGTCCATTTTTTACGAGAAATAAAAGGAACAGTGCGCAACCAGTTATTCTTGCCAATTATTGTGTTTGTTATAAGTATTTGCTCATTACGTGTGTTATTTTGCTATATTATCATTACTTGTTTATAAATACGTGAGCAGTAATGTTCGAACAAGTATTGGTCAATGGCAAGTGACTGAGAACCTTAAACTCCTCGATCACTTATGGGCATATAAGATACTAAGAGAGCAGAGCATATGCATGTCATAAATATATGTAAACACACGAGCAAAATAAGGGAAAGCATACTACGACACTTAGAGTATTTTTCAAAAAATTTACTTAATTTTGTGAAATCATAATAAAGTGTTATGCTAAGTTCGGTCATAAGAGCAGATGTTATAATAGCAATAGTAATGTGCAACTATTATAATATCAAAACGAAATGTCTTTACACCACGAGCAATTGCTGCTCGGATGTAATTAAAAATATTAAAAGGTAAATAAAAATTCTTTAGGCAGCAAATTGTCTCAACACAATGAACAATCTGTTCGGGTGTTTTAATTACATAAATAAAAATATCTACTATCCAGCTGAAGGGGGGTCCTGTTGAGACTGTTGATCGACTTTGGCACCATCTATGCCCGTTGCCAAGGAGATTTTAGGAGACTCTGGGGCATCTTTTTCCTCCTCTAAGAGAGTAGTGCACTTGGCAAGTTTGGCCTGTTTTACCTGCTCGGGAAGACAGTCAAAGTTTTCCTCAGGGTTGTTCTTCCAAAACATATAAAAGCAGGTGAAGGCGACTCCTTGGAACTTCTCCAGGTTTTGTGCATTTGGCTCTTCGAGCAACTTCACTCGGCCTTCTAGGCTGTTTGCCTCCTTCATGCTTGTCTCAAGATCCTCTTAAAGCATGGATGCTTCCATGTAGTTGGTTTTGGAGGCTTCTTTAAACTTCTCCTTGGAGGCAACAACCTTGGCCAAATCCTCTTGGCTCTTCTTCAGCTCCTCGGTCAAATTGGTAGCTTTGTCTTCAGTCGCCTTGGCTTTGTCTTGAGCTGCCTTGAATTTTTCCTTCCACGCCTTGATCTCCTTAGCATGTTTGGCATTAAGATCCTTGGCGTGGCGCCAACCATTGTGTAAGGTAAGAATACCCTACGAACAGAAGATAGATAAAGTCGTTAGCAATTATAAAAAGAAAGTGTGTTTGAATACAACTAAACATTAGGAACTTACATTGAGGATTTCGTTTAACCCCTGACCAAGGATTTGGTTATGTGGCAGTGAGGGGAGAGCAACAAAAGCTTCTTGGATACGATAGTGTTTGGCTAGCTTTTGAATCCTATCATTGGATGAGCGACAGGCATTGTTCAACAACTCTGCTGCCAGAGCCACCTGGTCGTTGGAAGGCACGACAAGAAGGGGTGGAGGAGGTGTAGTAGTTCTGGAAGGAGTGGGTGCTGGAGGATCTTTTGATCGCATCCGTTTCCTCAAAGGTTCTCCGCTAGCATCTCTAGTGTTTTTTTTGCTCGATTTCTTTGTGCTAGCTGGTTTACCTCTAGAGGTATATATGTCAAATGGATCATCAATCTGCATGACTACAAGACAAGAAAATGAGCAGAAAAGTCAAGACATAGTTTTTCCCTGCCATGTTGGGGACGAGTACTGGCTGGTCGAGTATTGGGGTTGGGCTCTTGAATGGTCGCTCTCATTGGTCGACGACTTTGGGGCTGTGACACATCCTGTTGTTGCTTCAGGGTTTTCTTGTGCTTCAATGCCGTCTCTAGTGGCATTCCCCGTAGTTGATTCCCTCACTTCCTTGTGAGGTTCTAAAAGGTCGACCAGCCTCAACTTGCTCTCCGTGACACTTTTTTCTATGTTTGTCATGCTGGCCAGGGCTGTGGCTCTTATCTCCATTTTTGGAGTGGGGTCTGGTCGATATCATGGACCTAAGTACAACGCAAACTAACTAAGAACAAAGGAAAAATTTAGAGCGACTATATAAATGTTGAACATAGATTAAAAAGTTTACCTCCTTGTGTGAATGTCATGTTGTCTGCGACCAAGTCGGTCTGAAGGAAGTACTCTTGGAAGTACTTTCCTATGTTGGACTTGTAAGTTATGTCATTCAAGAATGTGCGAGCGGATTCTTGGTGGTAGAAATGGAAAAGCCCCGTGTTGTTTTGATTGGGGTTGGATTTGAGATCGAACAGGTAGTTGATCTCATGAGGGGTAGGCACATGCCATTTTTTGTGGTTGTATAGGATATAGAGTGATGAAAGTACTCTATATCCATTGGGAGTTATTTGGAAATGGGCGACCTCGAAATAATTGGCCACCCCTCGGAAAAAGTCACGCAAGGGAAAGATTGCCCCCGCTTCTATATGATACCTTGATCAGGCGTTGTAGGCGCCTTTGGGTATGTTTGCCCTCTGGTCGGGTGTGGGTTTGTATAAAGTAATCCCAGGAAGCCCATACTTCTTGGGATACTTGGCCACCATCCTAGTTGATATGATGCTTGGAGGGGCGATGTACTAGGCTACCTCTGCTCAAGGACCATCACGTTGACGAGCCTTGGGCTGGATATCTAGTGGTGCAAAATTTAAGGGTTGAGGGTTGTTTGAGGGACCCTTAGTGTTGGACGCAGGCTGGCTGGTCAGTGAGTTTGTGGGTTTTCTTTTTCTATGAGCGATGTGTTTAACACGACCCGTATTCGGTTGGTTCTATGAAGCATTGTTAGAAGGACTGGTCGTAGGTTTGGGTGTGAGGCCAGAGGTTCTAAAAATGGCAGAGAAGGTTGTTCTTGATCCCTGAACAACAAAGTGCGAAGATCGTCGTCTATTGATCTCTCACCTCCC
Source organism: Humulus lupulus (assembly GCF_963169125.1). Lineage (NCBI taxonomy): Eukaryota > Viridiplantae > Streptophyta > Magnoliopsida > Rosales > Cannabaceae > Humulus > Humulus lupulus. The sequence goes on from NC_084799.1 coordinate 129,634,089, forward strand.
CAGGGATCATGCATGAATATATGAGAAGAGCAAAGGGGAAGTGAGAATCTACGACCAATAGATATAAGAAAAAGAAAAGCAAGGATAATGTTGTTCGTGTATAAAAGTTAAGCTTTTATACGAACAACAGTATCCTGATAAAAACACAATAAACATACGAGCAGGTTGGACAAAACAGATCAAAAAGCGAATTTGAAAAGTTTTTTCAGAAAAACTTTTCAACTCCGAAAATAGGGGTGGGGGGGGGGGGGGGGGGGGGACCCTGTTTTTCTGAAATACCCAAAATTGAATTTTTACTTTGATTTTGGACTTGAAATCAGTGTAAATACACCTTAAACATTGTTTTAAGCACAATGTTGTCAACAATACCTATTTTTATCCTAATGTTTCTGAGTGTTTTTTTTCCTAAACCTGATTTACCCAAAAAACTCGTCAAGAACATTCAAATTCCAGTTGTAAAGACAGACATTGTGGCCAAAATACATGAAAATTACTACAAAGATAGGAGGATGGGTTTGAAAACTTGGAGTATGGATTGTAGAAGAAATCACGAAAGTTTTGCTCGGAATTGCTCGAAGACGTCTTGGATCGCACTGAAATGTCTGAGGTTCTTGGAGGTTTTTTCTGAGTGTTCTTGAAGAGAGAGAATGACCGTGTAAAAGTGGGATAAAGGAAGGAGAGGGGTATTTATATTGGACAAGGGTATTTGTTATGTAATGATGAGATTTTAGGGTTTTTGGATGGGAAATAGCAATAATCATCGAATTGTTCCTGGGAAACTGTAACGATCATGATTACTTGCCTTTTTGAGAAAGTAAGTACAGTGAGATGTGACAGGTCAGCTGAATAGCTGGTCGAATTGGTTTATTAAATGCTGATCGCATTCAAATAAACTTAGGGGGGGGGGGGGCAAATGTTTTCCCAAATTATTTGCATGATGACGTGGCACGGTCGAGGCGTACATGAATAGTATGTGACTATTATTAATGAAGATCTGATCGAGCCACGACCAGGAGATCAAGAAAAATTTGAGCTGCCAGATAGGCATGAGAGACATGTTGGGTAATAGGGAAGCTGATGCACTGACATATGCGACCAGATCTGCTCGTAGGATCGAAGTCAGAATTCAAATACAATTATGAGTTTGATATTTCTAGGATATTTGTTTCTCTGTATATGTAAATATCATTATTTATGTTATTATTCAAATATGCTTGTATAAAAAATTAAACAAGGCCCATAGGCCCATATGTACATCTTAAAGCCTATAAATTGGACTTGTGAGATTCATTTAGGGGGAGGGAATTTTTTGGTAGTCAAGAGAGAACTATAGTGTTTTTATCCACGAAACTTGTGCTCATCTTCATCCTCGTGAAACTTGTGAACTCTAGTTCACTGATCGCAGGTTTTGAAGTTCTACATTAATAAAAAAACAAAACGGAAGTACGTCATTACCATTCTTTGGGGTCGAACCACTATAAATCTTGGTGTCGTTTACCTTCTTGAGTTCAATTCATCTTATTTCTATCATTTTTAGTGACTCCGTGTCGTTGACCAAATCGAGGGTCAACAAGTATATAGATATATTTAGTCAATAACATACAACTTGGTTAAGTAGTATGTTGGTGAGAAGAGTGTTTTCTTCAAGAATTCATGGTTCGAACTAGTATTTTGTCAAAAAAAATGATTTTCAACTTTTTATTTTAAATAGAAGGCCCCTTTTAAAATCTTGCCCCGAGCCCCTCAACACCTTGAGTTGGCCCTTATTGCGGGTTGCTTAAGAGTTGTAAATGTTTCTTTAAGGGTTGCAAAAAAGTGGTGATACTAATGATTGTGGGTTGCTGAATAGGTTGCTTAATGGTTGCTTCTTTTGTTGCTTAAGTAGTTGTAAATGTTGCTTAAGGGTTGTTGAATAGGTTGTTGAAGGGTTGCTTCCTTTATTGCTTAATTAGTTGTAAATGTTGTTGTATAAATTATTTATAATGATTGTAAGTTGCTTAATAAGTTGCTTAATGATTACTTTAAATGTTGCTTATGTTTCTATATAGGGTTGCATTAGAATTTTGAGGTTTTTTTTCTTAATGTTTCTATATAGGGATGCTCAGGTTGCTACCAAATTTGGTGATAGTAATGACTGTAGGTTGCTGACTAGGTTTCATAAAGATTGCTTCATGTTGATGTAGATGTTGCTTCAATTGATTGTATTTTACTAATTTGGTTGCTTAAGGGTTGTTTTATATGTTGATTACATTGCTTAAGGTTGAATAAGTTGCTTTTAAATTATCTAAGAAAGACAATAAATTATAAAAAGGACTTAGACTTGAAAAATAAAACATTATCAATCTATAAATCAGATTTTTTTTTATGAATAACTAAATCATTTAGCTCATGAGAATCACTAGGAATCCCATCATTCCATTATAAAGAGACTAGGGAATTCACATTCATTATAGTCGCGCTTCATTGTGGTGGACCTAGACTGGGCGTTGGCTAAGGATTCAACTAAGGCTATAAACCTTGACTACAATGCTCATATTTGGACAGAAATTAGCTTCATACTGTACACACAAGGCAACAACAATAGCCAACTGTTAGAAGACAGAACAAATGTAGTTAGATTGATTTGAAGTCATGTGATTCGTACGTAGCTAGCCAATAGAAAGTTAACAAAAAATATTTCAAAGAAAATGTATAGATTAGATAATAGTGTAAAATAATGGGCATGAAAAAAACTCACTAGAAAGATGGTCGATAGCCTCTGAGATTAGAAACAGAGATCGGAGTGTAACTCAGGAATTAGTTGGCGAGTAGATCCGGTAGCCTCCAACTTAAAGAGATACCAGTCGATCTGGTTGGTGATGAGAAAGAGGGTCTGATTTTCCAGAGTCGTGGATGAGGAGAGGGAAAGAAGAAGATGCCAAAGCCACCATGAGTAGCCTTTGAACTACGTCGATAACAACTAGACTGGTTGGCAATGGGAAAGAGACCATGGGTTTTCAGAGTCGTGGACAAGGAAAGGGGGAGAAGGAGACTATTTTGGCAAGGAAAGAGGAAGAGAATAAGTCGTAAAAAAAAAAAAATTTAAACTTAATAATAGTATAAACATTAAAAAACCAAAATATACAAATGGAAAACATTTGAAAAAACTGTAAAATTGGAAAATAATTTAAAATCTCGTATAAGGGGTAATTTTCCTAATAATAATAGGGAAATTTACATTTTTCATTACATTAATATTTAATTCAGTATTAATGCAACATAACATATTTACATTATAATATATTTTTTTATTATAAAATATTATTGATTTATTTCCTTTTTTATATTATTTGATTGTATGACTTGTTTTTAATTTATTTATTTGTTTTTTAAATGAGTTTAGGTAAAAATGCTAATTTAATGGATTGTAATCTAGACGTTACCATATTTGTATCTATTCATGTAGTAGACATTGTTTACATTTTTCATTTTTTATTGTATTTTGAAAGGTAAATTTGACCAAAGTATATAGTTCTGTTTATTACCCTTTTATAATTTGTTTTGTGCATTAAATAGTTAAAAGCTGTAAGGTTTATTTTTTCATAAATTTTTCTTTTATGATACGAAATTATTGATTTTTTTATGTGAAATTATTTTTTCAACATTTTTGTTTTTTTTTTATAGTGCTCTCTTTTTATAGTTTTTTTTTTAATTGTAGATATTTCAAAATTCAACTTTTTTGTTTATTAAATTTTATTTTTAAATGGTAGATGTTGAAGTGTTGTTTAGTTTTGAGTACATTTTGGTTGAAAGTCTAATAAAAGTAAAAAACTTTGTTTATTAATTTTTCATTGCTATTTAAGTGCATTATATTGTGGCATGAGTATGGTTTATTTTTTACATGGTTTTTCTATGATATGTATTGTTTATAATTATTGATATACTTTTTTATTTAAAAAATATGTTATTTTACATTTTTGTTTATCTTTTATCTTGATTTATTTGTATAGTTTATGTTGTTTTTTCTAATCGTATATTTTTTTCTTAAAAAATAAATTAGGCAGTCAATTGAAATTGTTTAAAATTTGAATTATCTTATGAATATTCGATTATTAATATTTTTGATTTGTTTTTCATAATCAATCCATATATATATATATATATATATATTTAAAAATCGACATATATAGAAAGTTATTAGAATAATATCATATTAAACATATAATATAATATAATCTACTATCAACTAGCAACAAACTTATTTTAAAAAATAAAATAAAAAATAAATTTAAAATTCACTTATAATATTAATATTATATTAAACATATAATATATAATCTTTTGTTGTTATTGCCAAATTAAAAAATTAGAATAAACATAAACATAACAAAAATAAATTAATTAAAATAGAATATTTTATTGATATTTTCTGATAATTTCAATAGTTAAATCATATTTATTTAAAAATAATATACCATACATATCATTTTTTTTTATTTTATAAATTTGTGTGATAGTTAATTTTTTATCAAGTGATTGAAGCTCTTTTAATTCATCATCAAATTTTCCAAAGGACATTGCGAGATACATTAAAAACTAAAAATAGTTGATGCATGTATACTACTCTACACTATGAATTTTTCTAATATTATTTTATTATATTATTAATTTCTTTTTAAATATTATTGTAATTTATATATATGTTATGTAGTCATGTAAATATATATCCATATTAATATTGTGTTTAGATATCATATATGTACAAATTATGCATATAAATATTTATATATACTATAGAAATGTAATTTATTCTATTATATATATATATATTAAAAAAAAAGTGAACCAGAAGTTTTTATTAAAATTATAGATAATTTTTTGACCTAATATTTTTATTACATTTATGTCATAAATTATATTAAACATCTTATATTTATTTTTATGATATTTTTTATTTATTTAAAATTTATATGATAATTAAAAAAATATATAATAAAAATAAATACATGTTTACAACTTTAAAACTAAGCAAACGTGCATTGCACGTTGCTTCTACCTAGTAATAATAAGATTGTCGAGATTTGCAACAATGTTCATGTTGTTTCTCAATACAAAATGGTCCGAAATAAAAAAATAAGTAAATATCTCGAGTTATAATTTCGTAGAAAAATAGTCCAACAACTAAAATTCTTAATTCAATTTGTCTCTTAATTGAGTTTTAAATTTTTATATAATGATTATTAGGATATAATTATTTACTTTGAGAAATTAAAAAAATATAATTTTATCCTCATTTATTACATATATTTAAGAAACTTTGCAAAAAGGGAACAACAAACTATATATCCTAATAATAAAACTATATGTGGTAAGGTTCCAATAATAGCAAGATTGTTAAATTACATTCATTCATAAAATGTATTTCATGCTAATAAAATTAGACACCACTAAGCTAGATTTTTTTATTATGTATAACTAAATAAATGAAAAATATTCCTTCACAAAATTTAATATACAACCATTTTCTAACAAAAAAGAAAAGAAAAGAAAGGAAGAGATATACACGCATTTTAGTGTATAAAAGTGTCCTAATCAGTTTTGATACGTAGTACAAAAAATAGATATACCATACTATTAAACATATATATTGCATGTATTGTAAATTTTTTTTTAACAAAAGTAATTGATATTGAATTACAATCATTGAATATGATATACTATAGTACAAACAACGTATAAACCATGGAAATGAAATTATATACCATCAAATTTGTTTTTCTTTTCCTTCTTTTTGGAGCAAATTAAATTTCATTAACTCTAATATACTATATCACAAAAAATTGATGTACCATTCTAATAAATTAAATACCATTGAAAAAATATTCTAAAAAAAGATTTACCATACCTCATTCATTGTTTCTTCTTCTCGGGTCCATTCTTGGCCCCTATGGCCCTTAAACTACTACTCAAATTTGTGTTTTTCTATTGAATGGGTGCGAGGATGCCTATTTTAGGTATAAGTGCTTATTTTAGGTGCAATGGTATGATGGGTGTAGTTTTAGTTCCTATATTGAATGTGTGCTATGGTTATACATAATCATAATTTTTATTTTATTTTTACCTTAAACTATAGCCAATTCTGATACACTATAGCATAAAAAACAAATGTATTATGTTGTTAAACTTATATATCATATGTAATTATTTTTCACCCTAAGCTATTGCTATAAGTTTGTAGTTTTTTTCTCCTTTCTATAGTTTTGGGAATGGGGGCACCCTAGCCAACTCGAATATACCATATTACAATAAGCAATTATAATTATTTTATATTTGCTCATAAAATATATTTCATGCCAATAAAATTAGATACCACTAAATTGTTTGATCGGCATAATTGTTTGTTTGGTTAGTAAGCCTATTTATAAGTATATATATATTTGCTTCAAGTCTAATATATTGTTGATGGTGAGAACTCGTCAACTATGTCAAGTTAGAAAAATCAAAGTGTAGTGCTTCTGAATGAAGAACTTAAAAAATCTAAACAGAAACTTAGAAAATAGTTGCAGAAGAAAAATGGGGAAAAGAACTTGTATTTCTCTTTTGTGTCTAGCTACAATGTTTTTTCCAACCCCCTTCCATGTGGAAGTGGGGTTCCCTTTATAGTGGGCTCTAATGGCCCCTGATACATTGTGGTCCAGAGGACCAGATGGTACACAAGTACATTGTCAGGGGAGTGGTCTCAGGGGTAGTGGTGTTGGCTCCAGTACATGGTCAAGGGCGTGGAGGTGGTCCCACCACTCTTCATACTACCCCTTATCACCACTACTTGTCGGGTACAGGTGTCAGGTATGTGCCTTCATCTTTGCAGACATGTATGTACCTATTTAAAGGTACCTTGTTCGTATTTTGTTGTCTCTTGTGAGCCACCTTGAACAACATATCTGGTCGGCCTTCTTGCAAGTGGTCCCAACTGGCTAACTAGAGAGGGTGTATTTCGTTGGTGGCCCCAATCTCTCCAAGTGATGTAGGGCCTTTTTAACGAGGTGGGTATAGCATGCAATAAGGCTAGTGAGGTTTCACGAGGACGTGGGGAGTACCTAGCTCCGTGTGCACCCATGAGGCATGAGGCGCCATATGCGCTGGAAAGGCAAGGCACACGAGGCATAGACGCCTCGCAAGGTGCCTAGGGCGTGCGAGGCACTCATGTCCATTGCCAGCGAGGTGCTCACGTGTGCGCACGAGGAACTCATGGGCGTCTGAGGTGATGCAGCCTTGCGAGATGCCTGGGCACGCGAGGCGTTTGTGAGGCATCAAGGGCGTGCGAGACGGAGAGGCCTTGAAAGGTGCCTGGGGCTCGCGAGATGCTAGTGGCGAGACGTCTAGGCACGCGAGGCAGCAGGGGCGTGCGAGATGGAGAGACCTTGCCAGGCGCCTGGTGCGCGCGAGACGCTCATGTGTGTACGAGGCGACGAGGCTCGCGAGACTCCTGGGGTGCGCAAGACGCTTGTGGGTGTCCGAGGTGAAGTGGTCATTTGGAGCAAGGTTGATCCGTGCGAGGCGCACCCAGAGTGAACTCGCCCTAGGCAGCTAGTTTCGAGTGAGGCTTAGGCCCTATTAGCCTATGCTTCATTTTATATCTCCACCCTTATAGGGCTTGTGCACGTCTTCAAGGGATCCGAGGGACTTCAGACATGGCTGTTTTGGACCTCTCAGGGACCTTAGACATAAGATATGGGTCTTTCACGAGTGTAGAATTTTCAGCATCCACACTCGCCCCCCAGTCTAGGAGAGGGCCTTTAGGTGCTCTTGTAGACTTTTCGGTATGGTGTCTCTTAAGCATAGGCGGTGTTTGTGATGATCCTTGTTATTGCTTGAGCTTGAGTGTGAGCCCATTATTTGTCTTCGGGGATCCCAATGCAGGTGTTTAGCTCCATTTTTTACCATAGATTAAGCACTGGACCTAATGGCTAAGATGAGCTCATGATCCTTATAAATACCCCTTCACGTCTAGCCTATCCTTCACCCCTTATTTCTTTGGCTTAGTGATTTTGGAACCCTTACTCTTTTCAAGAGGTGAGGAGTTCGATTCCTCACCACCTCACTTTTTATTATTTATGTCATTTCATTTTTTTTATGCCCATATTCATGTGGGTGCTTAGGGACTAAAACATCCTTTTCCTTTGTTTGTACAGATGCGTACTTTCGATCATTTGCCTCTCTTTGACCGTGACGATGCTTTTGGACCTCGACCTCCTTTTGACCACGACAGTGCCCAATTCTACTTGCTTGAGGTATACTTTCTTTCTCCCTTAGGTTTATTGGGTCCAAATTAGCACCACTCGGGATGGGGTACTTTGGCCTGAGCTTGGTGTGAGTCAACCCAGTTGCATGCCCTCATTCATACCCCGTAGTTGGTTATTTAGAGTGCTTGTGCCTAGAGGTTTTGAGCCCATTCTTTTGTGTTTTGTAGCAATCCTCTCATTTATACGTGAACCCTTTTTGCTTTCGGGACGAGTTCTCATGTTATGTGAAGGACCATTCGACGCTCCTCCGGGGGCCAAGTTTGTTGACTTGTCTTCAGACTCGGAGTCCCCCGAGGACAATCCTCACCAAGACTACGACACCTTAAGGCAGGCCCGTATTCGTCATCTTGAGAGTGAAATAGACTCAGTTTTGAGAGGATACGAAGTACCTTTCCCTCTTGACCTTAATGACCATGTAGCGACCCTTAGGGTGACCCTTTTAGATTTGCAGACGGAGTTGGAGTTTATGGAGGGAAATCTCCCGCTTGAGCCTCCTACCACGTTTTTCCCTAATGACTATCATGGGGCCATCCCGTCTTCTCCTCAACCCTTATTCTCGATCTATCCTTGCTTAGCGCTTTCAAACTCGGTGCCTTGGTGGAAGACCCTGCTAGGAAAAAAAAATGGAGGGTAAAGTGCCCTGTTTCCACCTCACCTTTTTCTTTTGGTTTTGCAGATACGCCGAAGAGTGCGCAACGATAGGTGATCACTGAGGATCAAGACACTGGCCCTCTATTGGCATCAACCCTAGTGTCCCATGTGTTTGAAAATAAATTGTTGGAGATAATGGAGAACTACCGTGTTAGCCCAGAATACAAATTATACGTTCCTTCGAACAAGTGTCGGGTTGATCGCCCAAGTCTGGGTTACGTGGCCATGAGCGAGCATATCTTGAAAGCGGGTGGCACAATCCCATTACACCTGTTTTTCGTCATGGTTCTCAATTATTTTGACCTTGCTCCGCTCCAGTTGGCACCCAATAGCTGGCTGACCTTGAGTTGTCTCTTCATTGCGTATATGGAGCGTTTCAAGCGTGCTCCCACGACCGAAGAGGTGCATTTCATGTACAACCTCATGCCCTATTCTAAATCCAAAGGCTTTTATTTCCTGCAAAAAGCCAATACTTCGGTCTCCTTGATAGAGGGCTCTGTATCCAACCCAGGGTCTTGGAAGCAGGACTTCTTCTTTGTGAAGGGTCCCCTCTCTGTTCGTGAGCATTTTCGCTCAGCTCCTAGTAAGTACTTCAAGTTTTTTTTTTGTGGAACTTACTGTTTTGGAACTTATGTTTGTGTCGGTAACTGTGTTGATTGTGCAGAGAATTTTTCCATGCCTGAAGTTCTCAGGTTGGAGGCGGATGCAGTGGATAAATTTCTCGAGGCTGACCCTGCCAAAAAATGGTCGTACATCTCTTCACCATGACCAAACTCAACTTCCACAAGCTATCCCCAGTTTCCGAGGCTGAGTTGTTGTGGACTATTTCTGGAACGTGGAAGAAAAAGGCTGTTCTGGTTGAACATCACTCGGACGGGGGTGAGGCTAAGCATGTGCTAGAGGGGGTCTCCCCACGACATGGGCAACCCCAACGACCATCTTTGTCTCCCAGGGGGTGCCCTCCCTTAGCCCCTACAGACCATGACATGGCCTCCCACTCCCAGGATCAACAGGCCATGCTGAGGGGTTTCGTTTGTCTCTATTCTGAGGACTTCGATGCTTTCCCTTAGGCTTCCCTTGATCCTGGTCTATCGGGGGATCATTTTTTCGATCTTCTTGTGCCCCCTCCTCCTTCGGCGAGCGGGTCATCTGTCCCTACCCATCCATGCACCCTTAGCTCGGAAGGGCCGCCTTGGGTGGGCCGCATGGCGGCCTCTTATGGGCAACAGTATGTCTAGGTCACCACTGATCTTCATGAGGCTGATTGAAGTGGTCTTGGGAATTTTGCCATGTCGGAGCTCGGGGAGACTCTTGCGCGGTTCCGCCGCTTGGGTGAGTTCATGCATCTTTCGTCGATCTTATCCCTTTTCTCTCTCTTTTTTTTTTGTTGCTTATCATTGTTATTGTTATTTTTCTTGTGCAGACCTATACAGTGGCTCAGCGATTTGCCGACTCGGCTCAAGACCTCTCCACGTCGAATGCTGAGAGGGACCGTCTTATGGTCTAGTCTAGGGGCTCGAGAGGGAACTTGCTGAAACCAAGCTAAGCTAAAGAAGGCCCTGGCGAAGGCCTTTTCCTCATCAAAAAAGAAGAAGAGGGTGATTTCCAAGGCCACAATGCTACAGGAAAATGTCACTTGCTTAGAGATCGAACTTGAGGGTGCAAAGGCTACCATCGCAGCGTTGCAGGGGAGGGTCGCATCCTTAGAGGCGGGCAAGGAGGATATTGAGTATAGTTCCATAGAGCGTGCCCTCTACGGAGTATGGAGGCAGAATCCTAACTTTGATTTCTCCTCTTTTGGTGAGCACGCCGTTGCCCGGGCGGCTGAGTGGAACGCCTATGACAGGAGGCCTTGAGATTATCATTTTGCGATTTTTTCCATTTAGTCCAATGTGGTTGTATGCTAATTTAAGCCCTATTTTGCTTGTAATTTCTCCAATTCTTGTTATTTATCAATTTATTTTTTATTTTTTTTATATATACATATGTAATTTCTCCGGGCCAGTTTATAGGTGTGTGGTAGTATGCATTGAGCGACTTGGTAGGGTCCTTCCCAGTTCACCCCTAGTAACCCCCGCCCTCGGGTCTCGCATGTTGGGGAGTACTTTTCTTAATACCAAGTCTCCTACCCTGAACATTCTCTCTCGCACTCTTGAGTTGTAGTACCTCGCTACTCGTTGCTGATATGTGGCTAGCCTCAGTTGTGCCCTTTTTCTCTTGGCTTCCAAAAAGGTCCAAATTCCTGACCAATGCTGCGATATTAGCCTGGTCATCATATGCTTGCGTGCAGATGGAGTTAATCTTCATTTCTATCAGAAGGACAGCCTTGCAGCCGTAGGCTAAGGCGAAAGGCGTCTCCCAAGTGGTGGAACGAGGGGTGGTCCTGAAGGCCCAGAGTACATTGGGGAGTTCCTTGACCCAGGCCCCTTTCAAATTTTCCAACTTTGTTTTCAAGTTCCTTTTTAGGATCTTGTTGATGGCCTCTACTCGTCCATTGGCTTGTGGGTGTACTACTGCGGAGAAACACCTCTTGATTCCTTTTTCCTTGCAGTATTCCTCCTTCAAATTGCATTCCATTATCAGAGATAATCTTGTAGGGTACTCCAAATCTGCAGACAATATATTTGTTGACAAAGGTGGTGATTTGCTTAGCCGTTATGTTGACTAAAGGCTCTGTTTCCACCCACTTAGTGAAATAATCGACTGCTACCACCGCGTATTTAGCTCTTCCTCTTCCTGTTGGAAATGCTCCAATCAAGTCAATTCCCCACACAGCGAAGGGCCATGAACTGATCACGTTCACCATCTCATTTGGTGGCTGTCAGGGATAATTTGCATGTCTCTGACACTTGTCACACCTTCTCGCGAAGTCGCTCGCGTCCTTCTCCATGGTAGGCCAATAATACCCCTGGCGGATGGCCTTTTTTGCCGTGGACTGGCCCCCAGCATGATTTCCACATTCCCCTTTGTGTATCTCTTGTAAAATTGTTAAAGCCTCTTCCTTATCTACGCACTGTAGGAGCGAGGTAGAGAAGCCTCTCTTATATAAGGCTCCATCTACTAGGGTGTACTGGATGGCTTTGTAAGTCAGTTTACGGGCATCTTTTTTGTCTAAAGCCAAGGTTCCGTCATTTAAGTACCTCACGATGGGTGAAAACCATGACTCCTCAGTGCTATTGACCATGTTGATCCTTTCTTCTGCTATGCTTGGATTGGGGAGGTATTCGACCGGGATGGACTCAAGCGTGTCTTCGTCTTGTGCGGAGGCGAGTTTCGCGAGTGCATCGACGTTTGTGTTTTGCTCCCTTGGGATCTGTTCTATAGTGTATTTTTTGAACTGATCCAAATACCCCTTCACCTTGGTGAGATATGCAGCCATTTTTGGACCTCTAGCTTGGTATTCACCCTTCACCTAAAACACTACCAGCTGTGAGTCACTTAAGACATGAAAATGGGTTACCTTTAACTCCCTATCTAGCCGTAGGCCGGCCAACAGCGCCTTGTACTCTGCCTCATTGTTGGAAGCTTTGAATCCAAATCTCAAGGCATAATACATAATGTGCCCCTCAGGTCCCGTCATTACTATGCAGTGCCAGCTCCTCCTTCGTTAGAAGCCCTGTCTACATGGAGGCTCCATTCTTCAGGGTGCTTTTCCTCTTCATGCACCGGTTCATTATCTTCTACTTCTCCCTCTTCATGGGGTCGGTGTGCAAACTCGACAATAAATTCTATAAGTACCTGCCCGTTGATTGAGGTCCTTGGGGTGTAAGTGATGTTGAATTGACTCAATTGAATCGACCATTTTAACAACCTTCCCGAAGTCTCCGGGTTGTGCAAGACTTGATGCAGAGGGGTGTTTGTGAGCACCTCGATAGCATGAGCATGAAAATAGGGCCCCAACTTTCGAGAAGCCACTATCAAGGCATATGCTAACTTCTCTATTTCTGGGTACCGGGCTTCTGCGTCTACCAACCATTTGCTCACATAGTACACGGGCTGCTGGTGCTTCTTTTCTCCTTTGACTAAGGCGACGCTTATAGCATGCTCTGATACAGCTAGATACAAATACAACTTCTCCCTTTTTTCTGGCTTGGCCAAAAGGGGTGGTTTTCCAAGGTCTTCCTTTAGCTTGGTGAAGTCATCCTGTCATTCATTATCCCAAGAGAACTTTTTGTTCCCTTTTAGGATGTTGAAGAAAGGGAGGCATTTGTCAGTGGACCTGGAGATGAACCTATCGAGGGCTGCTACTCTCCCTGTTAAGCACTGCACCTCCTTCTTGCTTCGTGGTGGGCTCATTTCCAGCAATGCCATTATTTTTTCAGGGTTAGCCTCGATACCTCAGGAATTCACCATAAAACCCATAAACTTTCTTGATGAAACTCCGAAGGTGCACTTGAGCGGGTATAGCTTCATTCTAAACTTTTGAAGGGTGTCGAACATTTCCATGAGATTGTTGGTGAGTTCTCCTGCCTTCTTTGTCTTTACCAGCATATCATCCATGCATACTTCCATATTCCTTCCTATTTGATTTGCAAACATTTTGTTCACCAGCCTTTGATAAGTAGCACTTGCGTTTTTTAAACCAAAAGGCATCACTTTGTAGCAATAAAGCCCCTTGTCTGTTATGAACGAAATGTGCTCTTCATCAGCTAACTTCATGGGTATTTGGTTGTACCCGGAATATGCATCCATGAAGCTAAGTAGCTCGTGCCCCGCTGTAGTGTCTACTAACTGGTCTATCCTAGGAAGTGGGAATCTGTCCTTAGGACAAGCCTTATTGAGGTTAGTAAAGTCCACACAAGTCCTCCACTTTCCGTTGAGCTTCGGGACTAGCACTGGGTTTGATACCCATGGTGGGTAAAATTCTTCTCGGATAAACCCATTTTCCTTCAACTTGTCAACCTCTTCTTTTAGGGCCGCGTATCTCTCTGGGTCTAGCGCTCTCCTTTTCTGCCTCACAGGCCTTACTTTTGGGTCGATGTTCAAGTGGTAGCACATGACTGCTGGGTCTATCCCTACCATGTCCTCGTGACTCCAGGCGAAAACGTTGAGGTTGACTTTCAAGAATTCTACTAGCTTCTCCTTCACGTCACCCATAAGGTTTTTTCCTACCTTCAACTTTCTCAACGACTCATTCATGATCGTGACTTCTTCCAACTCTTCTACCGGTTCGGCTATAGGTTCCTCCGCGACTCACGGGTCCAACTCATGTGGGTTTGCACCTTCCTGCACAACCTATGCCATAGGTACCGAAGGCTTCGTGGCCGTGCAGAGGGATGCGTTGTAACATTCCCTCTCTTCCTTCTGCTCCCCTCTCACACTTGCTATTCCCTCGGGAGTTGGGAATTTCATAGCTAAGTGGTACACATAAGTTATCGCCTTCAATTCTCTTAGGGAGGGTCTCCCTAATACCGCATTGAAGGCTGAGGTGCAATCTACCACGAAAAAGTTGGCCATTATGGTAGTTTGTCTGGGTTGTTCTCCCATGGTGAGGGCTAATTCAATTGCCCCTAGGGGCTGTATTGAATCTCCTGTAAATCCATACAGGGAGGTATTGCAGGGCTTCAGGTGCCGAATGTTCAGTCCCATCTTCTCCAAGGCAGGGCGATACAGGATGTCTACAGAGCTTCCATTATCCACTAGGACCCGATGCACCCTCATGTTAGCAAGCTGGACGGTCAGCACCAATGGGTTGTTATGAGGGAAATTTACACCCCGTGCGTCTTCTTCGGTGAAGGTTATCGAGTCATTCTCACCCTTGAAATTCTTCAGGGGGCGTTGCTCCAAACTTAAGACGCATGGTGGTGGACTTCGTCTCGCCTCCCTGACATACTTGTCTCGCCCCTTCCTTGATTCACCTCCGAATCCTGGCCCTCCAAAAATGGTCCTGACCTCTCCTTGTATTTATGGGGCCACCTCTCGTGCCCACGGCGAGGATGCTCCTTCTTCCAGCCTTTGGCTCTCCTTACAGACATATCTTCCCAAATGTCCTCTGCGTATAATCTCCTCGATTTCTACCTTCAAATGGTTGCATTCCGCGATGGTGTGGCCGATATCTTTGTGATACTGGAAATATTTGCTGGGATCTCTTTTGGATCGGTCTTTTTTCATTGGTGGGGGCCATCTAAAAGGGACTTGGTTTTCATTCGTGACGAAAATATGTTCTCTAGCGTGGGGGAGGTCAGTATAAAAGGTGTAGGGGCCCCGCCTGCGCTCATCAGTGCACTGGGGCTTTCGAGGCCGGTCATCCCTTGTTCCTTCATAGACCCTCTTCTTCTTTGCACCGCTCTGGCTTTCCTGGATTGAGGGTTTTGGTGGGGATTGGCCTTTTCCAGCCTTAGGCTCTCGTGACCATCCTTTATGCGAATGTATTTTTGTGCCCGCTTGTAGAAATCGTCCAAATCTGTGACCTCCCTCTTGAGCATGTTATCCAAAAACTTGCTTCCCGGGCGTACTCCGGCTGTGATGGCCATTTTTAGCTCACTACGGGTCAAACTCCCTACTTTGGCCGCCTCCATATTGAACCTGTGAATGTAGCTCTTTAGACACTCATTTTCTCCTTGCATCGTGTAGTCCCGCACGGTGTGGTGTTCTTGGAGAAATTCATTAGAAAATTGTTGCCAAGATCTGATGGACCCTGGTCTAAGTCTTTTGAACCATTTGTATGCAGGTCCTTTCAATGTGACAGCGAAGCAATGGCATCTGGCCCCGCTACTAATCCCCCTTAACTTCATCAGGTCGTTAAATGCATCCAGATGGTATTTAGGATCTGTGCTTCCTTCATATGGGGCTCCTTGAAGTTAGCTGGGAGTCGGATGGCTTGGATCTCCTTGATGAAGGGTGACTCATGGTCGAACTCATCCTCAATGGCTTGTCCTCCAGAGGCAGTGATGATTTTGCTCCGTAGGCTCCTCATTTATGTGTCTAGGTCTTGTCTCCTCTTGTTCAAGGAGTCCCTCAACGTGGATGGGTTAGGATCTCCCTTTCCTTTGCCTTCTCGGGGCGCCATAGGAGGCGTGGTCCTTTTACCTGCCCTTTTTTTGTTGAGTTCCTCTCGTAAAATTGAGGGTGTTTTCCTTGAGGTGACTTCGACGTCGTTACGAGGGCTAGCGTTGGTCTTCGGCTCTGGCCTCTGGAGTTGCTTCGGTGGTCCGAGACGTTCGTGCTGCTTCGTCCGGGGGGTGTTGCTGGTGGAGAGTCGAGTCCTTCCATCGCCTACCGGGATAGTGGTTTCTGCCCCCTCTTGACCACTTTCTTTTCTCTTAGGGAGTCATACGTTTGATCTCCCTTGCAACAGGCCATTTAACACCTCTTGCATGTTTTCTAGGGTGGTTTCCAGCCTTTGGATCTTATGGTGCAGTTCACGTATCTTCTATTCATAGAATCGAGATCTAGAACTTGAGCTCATGGAGTGTACCTGGGGATGTTTGTCAGGTCTGCGCAGCACCAGCGACGGCCTTGGAGGAAGGAACTCATTGACATCCCTTGCTGGGACAGCCGTTGGCCTTGGACGATTCTCCTCAGGTGGGACTGCCGGGGATGAGGCTTCCCTTTCATCTCCATGTACCTCAGGCTCCTTTGGGGCCTCCACATTTGTGGGTGGAGGGGGATCCTTCATAGAGGCTTTTAGCTGATCTTCGTCAAGGTGGACCTCCACCTTTCGCGACTCTCTCAATCGTTTAGAAGGTCGTGGAATTTCTTTCTTATCGAAATCGACGGAAGAACAGTGGCTTGACACTTATTCTTCCCACAGACGGCGCCAAACTGTTGATGGTGAGAACTCGTCAACTATGTCAAGTTAGAAAAATCAAAGTGTAGTGCTTTTGAATGAAGAACTTCAAAAACCTAAATAGAAACTTAGAAAATAGTTGCAGAAGAAAAATGGGGAAAATAACTTGTATTTCGCTTTTGTGTCCTGCTACAGTGTTTTTTCCAACCCCTTTCCATGTGGAAGTGGGGTTCCCTTTATAGTGGGCTCTAATGGCCCCTGATACATTGTGGTCCAGAGCACCAGTTGGTACACAAGTACATTGTCAGGAGAGTGGTGTCAGGGGTAGTGGTGTTGGCTCTAGTACATGGTCAGGGGCGTGGAGGTGGTGCCACCACTCTTCGTATTACCCCTTATCGCCACTATTTGTCAGGTATAGGTGTCAGGTCTGTGCCTTCATCTTTGAATACATGTATGTATCTATTTAAAGGTACCTTGTTTGTATTTCTTGTCTCTTGTGAGCCACCTTGAACAACATATCTGGTCGGCCTTCTTGTAAGTGGTCCTAACTGGCTAATTGGAGAGGGTGTATTTGTTGGTGGCCCCAACCTCTCCAAGTGACGTAGGGCCTTTTCAACGAGGTGGGTATAGCATGCAATAAGGCTAGTGAGGTTTTGCAAGGACGTGTGGAGGTCCTGGCTCTGTGTGCACCCGTGAGGCGTGAGGTGCCATATGCGCTGGAAAGGCAACATGGACGCGAGGCAGTATGGGCGTCTGAGGTGATGCAGCCTCACGAGGCGCTCATGTGCATTTCCAGCAAGGCTCTCATGTGCGCGTGCAAGGAACTCATGGGCATCCGAGGTGATGCGGCCTTGCGAGATGCCTGGGAACGCGAGGCGTTTGCGAGGCATCAAGGGCGTGCGAGATAGAGAGGCCTCGCGAGGCGCCTGGGGCGCGTGAGACGCTAGTGGCGAGACATCTGGGCACACAAGGTATTTGCGAGGCAAGAGGGGCATGCGAGGCGGAGAGGCCTCACGAGGCGCCTGGTGCGCGCGAGACGCTCATGTGCGTGCGAGGCGATGAGGCTCGCGAGATGCCTGGGGTGTGAAAGACGCTTGTGGGTGTCCGAGGTGAAGTGGTCATTTGGAGCAAGGTTGATCCATGCGAGGCGCACCCAGAGTGAACTCGCCCTAGGCAGCTAGTTTCGAGTGAGGCTTAGGCCCTATTAGCCTATGCTTCATTTTATATCTCCACCCTCATAGGGATTGTGCACGTCTTCGAGGGATCCTAGGGACTTCAGACATGGCTACTTTAGACCTTTTAGGGACCTTAGACATAAGATATGGGTCTTTCACGGGTGTAGAATTTTGAGCATCCACATATATATATATAAATATATGTTTGCTTTTCATAGAACTATTTTTGGGTCTTTCGTATATATGCTTGTTTGTTTATTTGGTAAGTACTTTTTTGTTGTTGATATTGTTGGGAATACATTTTACAGGATCATAAATATTTTCATGTATGTTTCATATATTAAACAAATTAACATATAAAATAATCTAGAAACATGTTTCTAATAAATTTCATTAAGTAAATCAAATAATAGAGTTTAAGAATCTTAATTTTACGCAACAGATATTGAGACTCATTCCTTCACTCTTTCTAACCCTTGACTCATTCATTCACTCTCTCTAACCCTTGTTCATTTTTGTCGCTGAGTAATGATAAGAGAGTGAATTGGATCTTCAAACTGCACAGTCTTCCACAATTACCTTTGATCACCTAGACTAGAGTGGATAATTCTCAACACATGAGATCGAAAAATTATAAAGAAGAAGAGAGAATATGAGCGGCTACAACAGGTCTCTTGAGTCTATGTTTTTGCTTTTTCACTTCACTTGTTCAGATTCCAAAACCCTAGATTCAAGTACGTATTTATAGCAACACTTTAGGGTTAATTTAATTTAATTAAATAATTAAAATAATAGCTTAAAAAGCCCTACACGACTGAATATTAGATATTTTTCCAAGTCTTGAGATTTTTCCAATTTAAATTCAAAGCATAAAAATCTTTAAATTCAAATACTATTATTATATAATAAAACAAAATCCTTATTAATTAATTAATTAATTAAATATAATAATATATATAAACTGATTTCATTGTTTTAGTTAATTTTTTTATATATTTAAATAAATAATTAATTAATTAAATCATTTATTCAAATTAACTAATTATAATTTGAATCTTGATTAAATACTATTTATCAATTTGACACCAATTTGTCATAATTAATAAATTTGCCCAAATTTCTCTATTCTTCTCTAAATTCCACATCTTAATAAAATTATCCAAAATTGACACAAACACAATTTTGACAATCCTAATTGATAATTAAATCAACTAATCGAGACTGTCTAGATGATTTAATCAAAGACATTGTGGGACCATGGAACCATGAGTTCAAGCCCCAATAAGTTACCATAATATTATTATCGAATAATTCCACTACCTTATTAAATCCTCGCGACTTCACTAAAGATTCAGAATTGCACTCTTGAACTCATATAACACTTTACACTTAAAGTAAATACGTTATCCATTGTTACAACTATAATTTGTCATTCAATCATCTATAGATAATCTACAACTGAGTCGAATGCAAATTACCCTTTTACCCCTCATTGTATTTTATCCTTAAATACCATTAAGTTCCTTGTAAATGATATTTCCGTGAACTTTAATCACATAAATGAGTACTCAATCACTTAACTCGTTGAACCAAGCTATAAGGTTCTCATTATTTCACTTCTTGCTAGAAGCTATAGATGTTCATATCTATAATTAACACTCCCACTCAATTATACTACCAAGTCCCCAATATGTAAGTATGGGCTAGTCCGTAGGGTAAGCTGATAATGAAAAAATCAAAGGACTTGAATAATACAATCAGTTAGAATACTAACGAATTGAGATTGAATTGACTTATGGTCAACTTTATGATATGACTATATTAGACAATAAAGATACATTTACTTATCTATCTAAAGTCAATATCGGTCCAGCTCGATGTAACAAATACATTAGATCTTATCTACTTTGCTAATGTTCTGGAAAGAACATAACACTACAATGTGTAAGTAGACTATATCGTAAATTGACAAGTCAGTGTAAATCCCGTGCACTGACAAATCTTAGGACTGACTTATTTTTTAACATATAATCATATTTATATTCCACTGTGATTTCATCACTATAAATATGATTAGCTATATGCTCAGGATTCAAAAGAAGTTTATATTAAACAAATAATCACAAAAATAAAACATGTGAGCAAAGTGATTGACCAAGTCAAAAATGATTTCTATTATTTTATTGATAATAAAATGAGATTACAAAGAAATTGTGTTTTAATTAGGGCATAAAACCCCAATAGGTATATTTGTTTGTTTACTCAGTATATCTACGTGTTTGGTTTGTATATCTATTTTAGTCTTTGGTATATCGATAATTGCCTATGGTATATCTACTCTTGCCTTTGGTATATCTATTTTGAGTATGAGGTATATCAATATGTTTACCTCCGGTATATTTGCATGTATGTTTATTTTCTAGTTTATCTGTTTTTGTTTGATTGATGTATCTGATTGTTTAGTTAGTATGTCTATTTTTTCTAATGGTAAATCTATATTTGCCTCTCGTATATTTGCTTGGTAATTTGTTTGACTAGTATATCTATATTCGCCTCTAGTTTATCTGTTTTTGTTTGACTAAGGTATATGCTTGTTTAGTTAGTATATTTATTTTTTTCTAATGGTATATCTATATTTGCCTCTGGTATATCTGCTTCGTAGTTTGTTTGACCAGTATATTTATTTTGTTTGATTGGTATATCTACTTGGTTGGTCAATATATCTATTTTTATTTTGGTATATATATGTTTGCAACTCGTATATCTATTTTTGTCTCTAATATATCTATGTTTGTGCAATGTCCTACTAATCCAAGACTATTACACTGTGTGTTAAAAATAGTGTTTAACTCGTTAAGCAAGTCATTTGGGCTTAAAAGTGCAATTAAGGTTAAACAACAGTTTCGGTACTAAATTTTTTGGGCAATGAAGCTCAAATTTTCATTAAAAATGTTTGACTAAATACAAGGGATCCCAAAGGTTTCTAAATAAAAATACAGGTTCATCAAAATTAAAGAAATAGCCGACCTATGCGGAAAAATCAAACTAATACCCATGTTCCTCAAAAGTATCTTGACCATGGCGGCCGACCAGGTGGAGTATGTACACGTCGCTCCTACAGCTCTCCAACTCATGGCAAGTCCATCTTTCCTTTGTCCTTACCTAAACCACAAAGCACCCGTGAACCAAGACTCGGCAAGAAAACGCAAACAAGTAAAACAAATATCCAGATAGACATTAACATGTACTACATACTTTATAATCACCATAGGTTCACATTAATTTTCCAATCAGTAGAAGACTCATGCAGAGTAGATGCATATCATACCCCTGCAATGGCCTCGGCACTACGTCGCATATCGCTCCCCTATAATGGTCCCGCCACTACGACCTACATTACAAATGTATTGCTAATAACGACCTCACTGTCGATCAATCATGATCACAACCAATCAGTACAAGCAGTTATAACAATAAATATTTATACAAAGGATATATTTAACTTTTAAACAGATTCATGACATGATCATACCCATGTCTTATAATCAGGGCCCATACCCTACACTGGGTGCAAGTGCTGGTTTTCTTTCCTCATGTCCTGAGCGATAAAACAAGGCGACCCCGAGCACGATCATTTCCTCCCGAGCCTAGCAGAAACCCCTAGTCACAACACATTAATGAATATTCATCAAGAATTGAATCAACAGAGGGCTTCAAAACCAAGCCCTAGCCCTCGGGACCTCGAGTTCCACTAAATCGGGTAGTGAAATCATTCCCGAGCCCTTTGATTGGGTTTTCCAAAACTTATACTTAAGACATTCTAAAATCCCCATTTATTGCCACGACACCCCACACCTACGCCGCGGCCCCACACTAGGCCGAGAGGCCACCCTAAAATCCTAAGCATTTTGCACCGCGACGACCACCACTAAGGGTCGCGACGCCCTACTTGGTAGATAGCTAACCAATAGTTTTTTCCCATTTTGAGTCACGACGCTCCCTACTAAGGGCCACAACACCATGGTGGGCTGAGGGAAACCCACCCTTGAAGACATTCAAGTGGGCCTCGATGCTCCTACCAAGCACTGCTGCGCTATCGCGAGAAACCCATAAATTTGGATTTCAGTAATCGCAAATCAAACTACATCACTCCCAAAACAGGGTTCTAACTTGTTTTGAGCCTAATCTCGACCACAGTTCAGTAGTACAGCCCACAAACACTACAAATGAACAATAACATATGCCAAAGACCCATCAAAATCCCAATTCTCTAGAATTTTCCAAAAATTAAAATAACTCAATGAATGACAGCAAGCTAACCTCAATCCCTCGGTAAATCTGAATTCTCTAGCTTGATGATGTCCCTGGCAGCCCTAATCCTCAACAACAAGCTTCAATTCTCCTTAAGGCCTCCAACTTCTCAAGCTTCAAACCTTGTCTTGTGCGTCCTTAGCAAATGGTGAAGAAACTAGAAGGAAGAGAGAGTGAGGGAGACAAAATGTGAGTGTGAATTTCTCAAGGCTTAGCTTAGTTCACTTCTTCTAATGGTAAAAAAAACCGTAATAACCCTTCCTCCAAAGAACCTCTAAATAAAACCCCAAGGGCATTTTAGTCATTTTGCTTAAATATCCACTAAACCTCAAATTTCACCACTAATTCCCAATTAATCCTCTAATCCATACTAATATATTTCTCAAATATATACCATATCCCAATAATTTTCAGTAATTCACCAAATTACCAAAATACCCTTAGGCTCACCCCGAGCCTGGTATTTTACCTCGTTGTGACTTTTCTGCTACCTTGCTCAATAGGACCGACTCGTGCTGATTATCTCAAATATATCCACATAGTAATGTGGTCTCAAACATATAACACATAATTAGAATTATACCCTCAACGGGTCAAAATTACGAAAATGTCTTTTTTTTTTAACAAAAGCGGGCCTTTAAAGACATTTAATACACTTAAACATGCAAATGCAATCATATCATAATATAACTCAAATACTTCATATAATCACATATAGATATTCAATAAAATCACATAATATCACATATAGACCCAATTATACCCTTTCGACACACTAATCAAGGCACTAAGCCTTATTAGGAATTTTGGGATGTTACAACTATCCCCTCCTTATAGAAATTTCATTGTCGAAATTTATCTGAATAACTCGGGATACTAATCCCGCATGTCTGACTCTAACTGTAATGACCTAGATAACCAAGACCATTACACTATGTGTTTGAAATAGTGTGAGACTTGCTAATCAAGTCATTTAAATAAAAATGTGAATCTAACGACACCAACAGGTTAGGTTTAAAAGATTTTGGTTATAAACGAATAATTTTCATTAAAATAAATGTTTGGTACATGGGATCCCAAATCAAGGTTTAAATAATATAATTACAGAATTTCCAAATCAAATAAATAACAAGCCACTATAATGGCAAACTACACGTTTTAGGTTTTTGTCCCTGTACAATCCCTCGACCGTGGCAGCCGAGCAGCTTACAATGTACACCTAGCCCTTAGAGCTCTCCAACCCATGGTCAACTCATCTTACCCTTACCTTTACCTGCACCACGTAGCACCCGTGAGCCGAGGCCCAACAAGAAAACATAATATCACAGCACAATCAATAACAGTAACTAAGTAGTTTACAGAGCATAACCAAATGATTTACAAGACATTAATCAATTACCCAACAAGCCATAGCATTCATTCAATCCAAGACATCAGTCAATAACCAATGATCAAGTTTCCAGATATTCAACATATCATATACAACAATTAACAATAGTATACATGTCAAGCAACAACTAGAGTCAACGCCCGTAGGTTGCACCCTCTATTTAACTCATTGTCTTTGGCTCGCTTAGGCCAAGCCCAGTGTTCACCCCACTGACTCCGGCCCGATTAAACTGAGCTCAGTGACTATTAAGCTGTCCTCAGCTACCAGTGGCTGAGCCGCGCCCTGTGTGCAAGTATTGATTCCAGCACTCTTAGGTCATTTATCACATGTCCCCGTGGCATAATACCACCTCATGACATTCATACGATTATTGGGAACTCTTAGTCCCAACATATTCACATGGTTTATCTCAATCATATAACAATGCATACAAATATAGGGAACACTTAGTCCCATTCTATCCACATAAACAGGTGCAGTTTTCTTACCTTTAATTCCAAGTGTTTTGATTAAGAAAGACGACCCCCAAGCGCGATCCTGCCCCGAGACCAAGCATACACCTAGTCAAAACCATACATATCACTCTCATTACTAATCAATTCATAATCATCCCCCGGAACCAATCCCATGCTCTCGGGACCTCCCGTTTCCCCATACAAGGTAGCGAAAGCGTCCCCCGAGCCCCTTGAGCCAAAACCCTAAAAGCTCAAATTCCCCTTCCCTGAATTTAGCTTAGCGCCGCGGCATATCCCTTTAGGGGCCGCGGCGCCCAGAATAGTCACCATCCCCTGATTCAACCTAGAGCAACGGTGCGGAAGAACAGGGCCGCGACGCTCATATGCGAACCCAGAAAACTGGGTTTTTCCCAACATTTTTCCCGAGCCAAAACTCTTCTAAACCAACCCCAAGGTACACCCAAGTCCCAAATCAAACTAAAACCCCAGATAAATAGTATGGCAACTCAAAAATTACAGCAACAAACCCAATCACAAAATCTAATCCAAGAATCACGTAGTGGCTCAAAATTCACAAAACTTAAACCACCCTTTATAAAACTTAAGCCACCCTTCAGAAAATCTAAACCACACCAGCAAACAAGCTTCAGAGATATACGAAATTCTTACCTCAAACAGGGATTCGACCTTGAGCCACCTCCAAATCCAATTCAAAGCTTAATTCCCTTGATTCCCAGCTGAACCTCACAATCACCAAGCCACACATCAAATTTTCAGCACTTAACCCAAATTCTCTA
This sequence comes from Humulus lupulus, assembly GCF_963169125.1. Lineage (NCBI taxonomy): Eukaryota > Viridiplantae > Streptophyta > Magnoliopsida > Rosales > Cannabaceae > Humulus > Humulus lupulus. The sequence goes on from NC_084799.1 coordinate 129,658,879, forward strand.
AAACATGCAAGGAGACTCAAAAGAGAAGATGAAGCCTTACCTCTGGTTTACTCTTGGCCTATGCTTGACTCTAGCTGCCCCAATCTCAGCCTTGAATTCCTTCCTTGATCTCAAGGACAACTAACTCCTCCCCTCCTTCTAGCTTCTTAGTTCTCTAAACTTCTAGCAGAACTTGAATAAGCCTAAGTGTAGAAAAAGAAACGTAAATGACTTCCTCTCAGCCAAGGTTATCCTCTCCTAAAGCCAAATTACCTATTTGCCCTTTCCCTTAATAAAATCCTTATACAACCTCAAGGGCAATTCCGTCATTACACCCAAATCCCGCTAAGTCCTCAAGAATTCCTATAAATCCGTATTTAATCCCGACATACCAAATTATTAACAAGCTACTAACCATTTCTCAATAATTCCTGAACACATTATAATATTCCCAAAATACCCCTAAGCTCCTCCCGAGCCGGGTATTTGACCCCATTGTCACTTTCTGGCTAAACTGCTCCTTAGGACCGTCCCGGGTCGAATGCTGTGAATATAAATATATCCACATAATAATGTGGTCTCAACAGTTTATCACATTTATGCCCTAACGACCAAAATTACAATTATGCCCTTACAGACTAAACAGGGCCCGCATGCTTAACTAATACTCATAAACATGCATTCCACATATCCATATAATCATAGGATCATGCATATCACATAATCATGTATATTCACCATTAATTCATATAACTTCCAGTTATGCCCTCCTGGCACACTAATCAAGGCCCTTAAACCTTATTAGTAATTTTGGGTCGTTACACTAACTCCCAGGTTGCTTCCTCAACCTTATTGTTCCTCCATAGTACTTTAACCAGAGGTGTAGTCTTGCTCCTCAAGACTTTATTATTTCTATCCAGGATCTGCACTGGCTTCTCCTCAGAGGATAAATCTGTCTGTAGTTCTAGATCCTCATAACTCAACACATGAGTCGTATCTGACACATACCTCCTAAGCATCGATACATGAAACACATTATGTACTCCTGACTAGAGGCATAGCCAGGCTATAGGCTACTTGCCCAATCCTTTCCACGGTTTCAAAAGGTCCTACAAACCAAGGGATTAACTTGCCCTTCTTCCCAAACTGGTTCACTCCTCGTATTGGTGGAACTTGAAGAAAAACGTGGTCCCCAACTTGGAACTCCATGTTCCTACGTTTGGGATCAGCATAGCTATTCTGTCTACTTTGTGAGGCCAACATTCGAGTTCTAATCTTCTTAATGACCTCACTAGTCCTCTGCACCACTCCAGGACCCAAGTATTTTCTCTCACATGTTTCATCCCAATGAATGGGTATCTACACTTCCAACCATACAATATCTCGTATGGAGCTACTCCAATCATTGTTTGATAACTGTTATTGTAGGAAAAAACAATCAAGGGGAGATACTTACTTCAAGATCCCTTGAAAATTACTGCACATGCCTAAGCATGTCCTCCAACATCTGAATCATCCTCTCAGATTGTCCATCTATCTAAGGATGATATGACGTGCTAAACTTCAACTGAGTAACCATAGCCTTTTGCAGGCTCCCCCTAAACTTTGAAGTAAAACTGAGGTCCTAATCTGATACTATAGACTTCGGAGCCCCATGTAGATGTACAGTCTCTTTGAAATACAACTAAGCATACTATTCTACTGTAAAGTTTGTCCTCACAGGTAGAAAATGGGCCGACTTGGTATATCTGTCTACAATCACCCATACCAAGTCATGTTTCCCCACCGTTCTAGGAAAGCCCACCATAAAATCCATAGTGACATCTTCCCACTTCCACTAAGGAATACCTAAAGGTTATAACAACCCAGCTGGCCTCTGGTGTTCAGCCTTCACATGCTAATAGGTTAGCCACTTAGCCACATACTCCACAATATCTCTCCTCCTCCCTGGCCACCAATACAAAAGTTTTAGATCCTGATACATCTTTGTGGTTCCTGGGTGCAATGAATAAGGAGTGGTATGAGACTCATCCAAAATCTCTCATCTAATACCAGCATCCATCAGAACACAAATCCAATCCTTGTATCTCAACATACCTGTCTCAGCAATGCTAAAATCCTTAGCCACTCCATCTAGGACGTCCTCCCAGTGCTTCTCTAACCAAGGATCATTCATCTAAGCTTCTATTACTCTCTCAAGGAGCATAGACTAAAGTTTAATATTGGCCAATCTACCCACAATGAACTCGATCCCAGCTCTGGTCATATCCTCTGCCAATTCCTTGGATATCTGGTTTAGGGTGTGCAACTGTCCTGGATCTCTCCAACTCAGAGCATCTGCTACCACGTTGGCCTTTCCTGGGTGATAAAGGATCTAACAATCATAGTACTTCAGTAGCTCATAAAACCATCTCTGCCTCATATTCAGATGCTTTTGTGTGAAAAGTACTTCAAACTTTTATGATCGGTATAAATCTGACACTTCTCTTCATATAAATAGTGTCGCCAGTGCAAATACCACTACTGCCAATTCCAAGTAATGAGTAGGATATCATTGTTCATACTCCTTTTACTATTGTGATGGATAGGCAATCACTTTCCCAGCCTACATAAGAACACAACCTAACACTTTTCTCAATGCATCACAATAATTAATAAACTTCCCCAGGACTGAAGGAAGATTCAATACTGAAGCGGTGATCAATCGTCGCATCAACTCTTGGAAGTTATTCTCACATCTCTCTAGCCAAACAAACTTCAAGTTCTTGCGTGTCAGCTCTATCAGTGGTGTTGCAATCTTCGAGAAACCTTCAACAAAATGCCAATAGTACCATGCCAAACCAAGAAAACTTTTGATCTCTGAAGCACTCCTTGGCCTTGGCCATTCCCTAATTGCCTCAATCTTGGCCGGATCCACCTTAATCCCATCATTGCTAACAATGTGACCAAGAAAGGTCATATAACGTAACAAAATATCACACTTCTTGAACCTGGCATGAAATATGTGCTCCCTCAACCTCTGTAATACCAACCAGAGATGCTGCTCATGCTCTGCTCCTAACTAAGAATAAACTAGGATGTCGTTGATGAAGACAATCACGAATGTGTCCAAATAATCCTTGAACACTCTGTTCATCAGATCCACAAAAGCTACTGAGGCATTAGTCAATCCGAAAGACATGAATAAAAACATATAATGCCCATACCTCACGCAAAAATTTGTCTTTAGAATATCCTCCACTTTGATCCTCAACTAGTGATAACCAAATCGAATATCATTCTTCGAAAACACTGTCTTACCTTGCAACTTATCAAACAAGTCATCAATCCTTGGCAATCGATACTTGTTCTTGTTAGTCAGCTTGTTCAATTCCCAGTAATAAACATCCTCAAGGTCCCATCTTTCTTCTTAACAAACAACAATGACGTACCCCATGGTGAAAAACTGGGTCTAATGAATCCCAAATCCAGTAACTCTTGTAACTATACCTTCAATTCTGCCAGAGCCATTCTGTATGGTACCCTGGATACTGGTTCTGTCCCTGATGCCAACTCTATAACAAACTCAATCTCTCGCTGCAGTGGTAACCCCAGTAGGTCCTTTGGGAACACATCTAAAAACTCATAGACCAATCTGGTCTCTACCTACCCTACTGGCACATCCCAGGTGGTCTGCACTACACTCGCTAAGAATCCTACGCATCCTCCTCGCAATAGGTCTCTAGCCCTCAATGCTGAAATCACATGAACGCGGGGGCCATTCACAGTACCCACAAATACAAATGGGTCCTCACCCTCAGGCTCAAAAGTTATCTTCCTCCTTTTAAAATCTATGGTTGCCCCATCTTTGGCTAACCCATCCATACCCAAGATCATATAAAAATCTTCCATCGCTAGCTTAACCAGATCTATTGACAACTCTCTACTACCCACTTCTACTAGTAGAGATCTAATTCATCTCCTAGAAACTACCATTACCCCAGTAGGTAATAAATTTCCAAACCCCACAACATAGAAACCACAAGGCCTACAGTCTATCAATCACTCTACTAGAAACAAAAAAATGTGTAGCACGAGAATCAATCAATATAATGTAAGTAGAGCCATCGCTAGAAATATTACCTGTCAATACCAAGGGACTAGCCTTAGTCTCTGACTAGGTCAGTGTGAACACTCGGCCTGAGGTCAAATTGTCGCCATTCTTCTGTTCCTCTTTCTTTAGTTGCGGGCAATCTTTCTGGAAATATCCCACTACCCCACAAAGGAAGTATGCCTTAGCATGACATTCCCCCAAATGCCTCATGCACCTGACACATATTGGATAACTTCTCCAGGCCTCATTGCTGCCTTGGTGGCCACTTTGAGCACCTCGAACCTTCCTATATGGACCAGGAGCGATAAAAGTGTTTGCGGTCTTCCTCTTTTGGTCACTAGGGCCTTCGTCCCTACTAGATCCAGTAAATGGCGGTACTACCCTTCGGGCATCATGCCTAGCGGTGCTCTCACGCCAAATATTATCTACTGTGCCCTCAGCAGTAAGGGCCTACCTGAGCATATGTAGTGACTCCAGGCACTGAGGTGATTCTGATGTTCTGTGCTATCATGGGATTTAATTCCCAAATAAATCTCTCTCTCTCTCTCCCCTAATGACATCGGTTGGAACCAAGTCAGATGCAAACTTTGCCAACCTATCGAACCTCAGGGCGTAGTCAGTCACATTCATGTTGCCCTGAACCAATCTGGTAAACTCATCTGCCTTCCCAGTTTGAATTGTATTGTTGTAATATTTCTCATTGAAAAAATCCCAGAACTCGCCCTAACTCAATACAGCGACGTTATAGGTCTGAGATACAACCTCCCACCAAGTGCGAGCATCATCACGTAACATGTATGTGGCACAAGCCACCCTATCGTTACCAACAACCCTCATAAAATCCAGGATGGAGGTAATTATGCTCATCCAATGCTCAACCTTCAATGGATCTAGAACTCCCTCAAAGGTTGGAGGGTGTTGTTTCCTGAACCTCTCATAAAGTGGTTCCCACCTGTTCTCAATCTCTGGCTGTCCTAAAACTAGTACCACAGTAGGTGGCAGTGCCAGTTCAGCATCCCTTGGTGGAACCCGCTCTCTTAGTAATCGAATCTCATCATCCTGCCTCTATAGTCTTGCTTGCATATCCGCAAGCATTTGTTGCCAAACTTGAGGGTCAAGTGGAGGGTTCTGACCCTGGTCATCATCTCTAGCCTCATAACTTGCATCGGCTAGTTGTTCTGGTTGTCTTGGAATAATTACCCAAGTATATTTTCAATCATGACTCTTGTTATAAGGCAATGATAACCGAATCTAGAAACTGCCCCATGGTGCACAACTGAACCAATAAGAAAACACTCACAATCATAATGCTAATAAACATTTCACACACAACACTAATGCTAATAAGCATGCATTTTCATAATCACCTGACAGTCAATGACCATGCCCTATCAGTATATCTCATGCTTCCTATCCTAGCGTGTAGATAAGACATATATATTACAGTTAAACAATTAAACACATATTTAACACGTAAGTTTTCGAACCATGAGTCGAGCTTATCTTTACCAGCGAGCATACACACCTAGCCTATCTTTAGGAACCATTAACCTTGGCAGCTCTGATATCAAATTGTAACGTCCTACTAATCCAGGACCATTACACCATGTGTTAAAAATAGTGCTTAACTCGTTAAGCAAGTCATTTGGGCTTAAAAATGTAATTAAGGTTAAACAACAATTTCAATATTAAAATTTTTGGTCAATGAAGTTAAACTTTTCATTATAAAGGTTTGATTGAATACAAGGTATCCCAAAGGTTTCTAAATAAAAATACAGGTTCATCAAAATTACAAATTAGTCAACTTAAATGAAAAAATAAAATTAATAGCCCCTGTTCCTCTAGGCTGAGTATCTCAACCGTGGCGGCCAAGTAGGCTGAGTATGTACACGTTTCTCTTACAACTCTCCAACTCATGGCTCTTCCATCTTTCTTTTGCCCTTAACTACACCACGAAGCACCCGTGAGCCAAGGCTCAACAAGAAAACCCAAACAAGTAAAACAAATATCTAGATAGACATTAACATGTACTGCATACTTTATAATCACCACAAGTTCACATTAATTTTCTAATCAGTATACGACTCATGTTGAGTAGATGCATATCGCATCCCTGCAATGGCCCTGCCACTACGTCGCATATCACACCCCTGTAATGGCCCCATCACTATGATGTACATTACACATGTATTGCCGATAATGGCCTCATGATTGATCGTTCACAATTACAAGCAATTAGTACAAGCAGTTATAACCAGAGGTTTATACAAAGTAGATATTTAACTTTAAAATTATTCATGGCATAGTCATACCCGTCTCTTATAATCAAGGCCCATGCCTTTCACTCGGTGCTAGTGGTGATTTTCTTACCTCATGCTCTGAGCAATAAAGCGAGGCGACCCCGAGCATGATCCCTTCCTCCTAAGCGTAGTAGAAACCTCTAGTCACAACACATTAAGGAATATTCATCAAGAAATGAATAAACATAGGGCTTCAAGACCAAGCCCTAGCCCCCAGGACATCAAATTTCACTAAATTGGGTAGTGAAATTGTTCCCAAGCCATTTGATTTGGTTTCCCAAAACTCAAACTTAACACATTCTAAAATCCCCATTTAGCGCTGCAACGCTCCAAACCTGTGCCATGTCCCCACACTAGGGTGAAAGGCGACCCTGAAATGCCAAGCATTTTGCGCCCCAATGGCCACCACTAAGGGTCGCGGTGCCCTACTTGGTAGAGAGCTAACCCATAAATATTTCCCATTTTGAGTTGCTACGCTCCCTACTAAGGGCCGTGACACCATGGTGGTCGGAGGGAAACCCACCCTTGAAGACATTCAAGCGGGCAGCGACGCTACCACGAGAAACCCATAATTTGTAATTTCATAAATTACAAATTGAACCAAATCACCACCAAAATAGGGTTCTAACCTGTTTTTAGCCTAATCTCGTCCACACTTGAATAGTACAATCCACAAACACTACAAATTAACACTAGCATATGCCAAAGACACATCAAGATCCCAATTCTCAAGAAGTTTCCCAAAACTAGAATAACTCAAAGAATGATAGCAAGCTAACCTGAATCCCTCTATAAATCCTAATCCTCTATCTTGATGATGTCCCTCACAGCTTTAATCCTCAATAACAAGCTTCAATTCTCCTTAAGGCCTCCAACTTCTCAAGCTTCAAACCTTTTCTTATGTGTCCTTAGCAAATGGTGAAGAAACTAGAAGGAAGAGAGAGTGAATGAGACTGAATGTGAGTGTGAACTACTCAAGACTTAGGTTAGTTCACTTCTTCTAATGGTCAAAAAGACCATAATGCCCCTTCTCCAAAGAACCTCTAAATTAACTCCAAGGGCATTTTGGTCATTTTGCTTAAACCTCCACTAAACCTCAAATTTCACAACTAATTCTCAATTAATCCACAAATCCATACTAATATCTTTCTCAAATATATACCTTATCCCAATAATTTTCGGTAATTCACTAAATTACCAAAATACCCCTAGGCTCACCCCGAGTTTGATATTTTCCTCGATTTGACTTTTCTGCTACCTTGCTCAAAAGGACCGACTCATGCTGAATATCTCAAATATATCCACATAGTAATGTGGTCTCAAATATATAAGACATATAATTACAATTATACCCTCAACGTGTCAAATTATGAAAATGTTCTTTTTTAACAAAAGCGGGCCTTTAAACACATTTAATACACTTAAGCATGCAAAGTAGTCATGTCATAATATAACTCATATATTTCATATAATCCCATATAGATATTCAATAAAATCACATATAGACCTAATTATGCCCTCCAGACACACTAATTAAGTTACTAAGTCTTATTAGAAATTTTTGGACGTTATAGTTTGTCTGACATATCTGCTTGTTTGGTAAATATATACTTGTGATAGAGCCACAAACATTATACCATTAGACCAAACTATATATACTATAAACTAAATTTTATATACCATAAATCAAAATTACATATACTTATGATAGAGTTCCACAAATATATACTTTAAACCAAACTATATATAATATATACCTAAAAAAATATAACCTAAATAAATATGGTACATTATATTTGATTGATGTAATTTTAATTTACAAGTTGTATACTATATGTAGGTAAAAGTATTGATTTTTCAAATTATAAAATATTTTTTTGGCACTTTAATATATATATATATCTAGTTTTGCTAGATAAATTAAAAATAATATAAAAAAATCTCCAATTAGCTTAGAAAAATATAGTTATGTTAAAAAAATGTGAAAAATAAGCAAACAAGGAAAGACAAATAAAGAAATAAAAATATCTCTAAATACATGCAATGGGCTAACTATGTAATCATGTAATTTTCTGTAGCTTCTTTATCACTACACCAAATACCCATTTCCATAACACATGAATATAATACTAATAGAAAACTATTATGGTAGAGTATTATATTGGGCAACTTTATGAAAAAAGGGCGGTAATATATTGCACCATCCCGCCACTTAGAATTTTTTTTTTCATTTCTGAGACCTGAGAATCCCGAGACACCCATTTCCTTTCTCTTCCACATTTTTGAGACCCGAGACACCCATTTCTGAGCTTTCCTTCAACATTTCTGAAACCCATTTCCCTTCAACATTTCTGAGACCCATTTTCTTTCCTTCAACCTTCTTGAGACTGATTTCCTTCAACATATCGACGCAAAGAAGATACCCATTTCTTTGGCTTGGTACGGTCTCCGAACTCCTCACTCTCTCTCGTCTTTCTCTATCTCTCTGTCAACCTTCGATTTATAGTCGTTGGGCTTCTCAAATTTGTTCTTCTCTTCGATCTTGGCAAGCCAAGTAAGTATTTAGTTGTAGATGTTAGATTTATCAGCTTGAATCTCATAGAATCTATAAAATTTGTGGTTTTCAAAGTTAATTTTCGATTTTGCATGTGTTTTCGATTTTGCATATTGCTGGGACATGTGTTTTGGTACGGTCTCATAGAATCTATAAAATCAGATTTTGCATATTTCAAAATTAAAATATTTGGTTGAGTTTTATGTGTTTTGTCTTTTGGGATATGATTAGAGTGGAGTTTTATCTGGTTAAATTCTTGGCAAAATGCCTCCTTTGTTTTATGTTCATTTTGTTGCAATTTCACTTCAAGGCTTGGTTTGAGGAGATAGAAGGAAGCGAATGGCAGAGTTGAGGCAGGCTTTAGAGCATTCAGAAGACTCAAATCAACCAAAGGTGTCATAGGGGGGAAGAGGATTTTGGTATTTTATAAAGGCCCTTGCCCTAGCCAAGGGACTGAATGGGTCATGCATGAGTATCATTTTGAACCTGAGAATGCTAATCCTAACTAGGTTTAACTCCTTTCTCTGATTGTATATTTATAAACTATCTCGGTTGGTTTGGACATAAGAGGTTTGCTTCCTATTGTGGGAAAGGTGTAATTTTTTTTATTCATACTAAACTTGGTATTTATATGGCTATAATGGGTAAACTAATTTGCCATAATTAGCACAGTGATGTTTGCCATTATGGATTTTAGGATTCTCATGATATTGTTAGAGTTATTAGTACGATCAGCGAATTTTAGCAACTGATTGATGTAGAATGAGTTTTGCATGGATAAAATTCTGGTGTGAAAAGAGTTTGGGAGCTGTCTCAAATTTCAGAAAGAAAACTGAACACCCTAGCTGTTCTTTTCATAATTTAAATGGTATTAGTCAATGTAATCCTGAAGATTTTCTATTGTCTTTCCAAGACCCAGATCATTGATCTTCCTTATAATTAAGATTTAAGAAAGTGTTTTCTTTTGTTTGTTTAGTGAATGGGATCAAATTTTGAAAAATGCACCAATGAAAATGAATTAAATAATAATAATAATAATACATTCCTAATGATGATATATATTTGATAAATTGTAGTGAAAATCAACACACCATAAACCAGAAAATAATTGATCAATAATCAATCTTAAAGAAAAAACTGGTTTAATCAAGGAATCAAATCAAAACAGAAATGAAACATAAAGAGGAACACAAACACAAACACATACGTGGTTCGAATGAGTGTTGGCTAGACACCACTCTACTCCACAGCCAAAACCAGCCCCCAGGGCTTGACAATCTCTTTATTGATTCTAAGTTTCAATCTGTAAAAAGACAGTGGTTTTCAAATATGATATGTCATATATTGAATTGAGGCAGAAAGGAGCATAGACTTGTTAGTATAAGGTTATCAATATTGAGTGTTGTTTTGGTTTGGTCATATAGTATCTAATTCTGGTAGAGGAACTTGAAAAAGAGATAGTTTTGAACAATTTGTTTGTAGCAATATTCAACTAGGATTGGGATGAAAATCAGTTTATGTTTTATTGTTGAGTTGTGTATTTTGTTTGAGTGATCTTGAAAACTTAGAGAGAATGAGATTATTAATTAGTATTTGTATCTTAGATTATAGTTTCCTCGTCTTTCTCTTAGATGATCATTGCTCTGACTTTCTCATCCAAATTTTCAACTTCTAGGTCTACATGGATTCATCATGGTAAAATTATGGTTTTGGTTGTGTTCTTATTTTTTCATCATGGATTCATCATGGTAAAATTCTGGTTTTGGTTGTGTTCAACTTCTAGAACTACATGGAATGGAGGTGTTGTTTTTTCTTTTCTTTCTAAAATGGGAATTCTCTTTTTGGACTGTTTATGCTGCTGTGTTCTTTTATTTCTAAACTGGAAGTCTTGTTTTTTATGGACTGTTTATGATGCTCTGACAAGTACACCCCAGAATCCCTTTTTCCTTTTCTAACTACTATAGGCCATGATGATGAACATTTAAGTTCTTAGGTGCATAGGCATTTGACAAAGTAGCAACATCATCAACATTGTGTGTTTCCGTGCAACTGTTTATAAATCTGCCACTTTTATTTTTCTTTATTCTTTCTTTCTTTTTGGTCCATTATTTTCCTTCCTTAGTAAAACTTATTTGGCTGGTATAGGTGAAAGAGAGAGATAGTTTGGTCCATCCTTACCAAAAAAAAACTAGATGTTGGGTCCTAATAGATATTTGTTCATTACAATATCTCCATTATACAAGTATTTAAATATATGTTATATAAAAGTGTAGTACTTGGCACTTGTATAAATGAAAATGAATTAAATAATAATAATAATAATAATATAGTCCTAATGATGATATATATTTGATAAATTATAGTGAAAATCAACACACCATAAACCAGAAAACAATTGATCAATAATCAATCTTATTGAAAAACTGGTTTAATCAAGGAATCAAATCAAAACAGAAATGAAACATAAAGAGGAACACAAACACAACACACATACATGGTTCGAATGAGTGTTGGCTAGACACCACTCTACTCCACGGCCAAAACCAGCCCCAAGGGCTTGACAATCTCTTTATTGATTCTAAGTTTCAATCTATTGAACAATGGAGTCTAGCTCCAAGCTTCTCTCATAACAGTAGTACAAGATATCTCTAGGCTCTCTAAAACTCACTCTCAATATTACAATGTATGTAAAAACTGAATTGGATTAAATGATAGAATAGGAGCCTTATATATACATGTGATGTAAGTGACTGAAATCCCCTCCAAGGCCCGAGCACCAACTGTCATAACTGAATTTTCAAAATTCAGTTACGATGTCCAATAATAGCCAAGTTGACCTTGAGCATTTGACCAACACTTAACATATACTACATACAGAAAGTGGGTTTATTTATTTATTTATTTTTTCATTTTTTCTTCAAACATATAAGAAGTGGGATTTCACAATTTTATAATACATATGCCAATTTAGATCAGAGAATAATGTCTTGTACTTATTTTTTTGAGTCAGGGTTGTTTTTATTTCTTTTCCTGTTTAGTTTCTTTGTCTTTCTTTCAAAGGTATAGTATTTTTGTTCAAAGCAACTTCAGATTATTAGATTTGGAGCAGTGGTCCTATTTATATATATAGGGTTGTATAACAATTTTGAGATCTGAACATAACCATTAGATATTTTATTTTTTGCATATTTTTATTATAAGAGGAGTGGCTGGATTGCTTAACAGTTAGCAGACATAAAAAAAAATTAATCAAGCATACATTTCACTTGTTAAAGAAGAATATAATAATAAATACACTGCAAAGAATTTTCTTATATATCCTTATACAATTTTCATACAAAGAATCTAAAAAGGGAACAATTATACAATAGATAGATAGAAAATGGTACATGCATCATCTGATTGTATTATTAACAAATGAACCCAGTTATGAATTGTTATATATATTTATATAAAAGGGTTGAACATTTATTTCTCTGCTAATAATTACAGCCTTTATGGTTTAAATTTATATTAATTAATTAATAAGAATATATATTGTGGGCTTAGTAATATAACATCATCATGAGGTAGGTAAATATATATATATATATGTATATGTATGTGTGTTTTAAGAGTAAGATAGGTCTTTATCAGTGGTATATTTTGTCCAGTAAAAATATAGTGTGGAATGAGCTTTGTGAGTAGATGCTGAAGATAATGACATGTGAGTAAAGCTTTGTCCCATTTTGAAAATCTAAAGGGGAACTAAAACCCTGTCTTGGAATGAGCTTTGTTGGTTGTGGTAGATGCTGAACATAAGGCATCTGTTTAGTCATTTTGATTCATGTTTTGATCATTACTCTGTTTATATATGCTTAATCATTTATCTATTCTAAGAAGCTTTTAGATGACTTTCGGTAGAGAATTACTCTTATTGTTATAGATTATAGTTTATGTATTCTAGGTGTTTGAGTGAATGTCTCAATAAGTACAAAATACTGAATAGGCTTGTGTGTTATTTATTGTGTGAGTGGCAAATGACTACTAGTAGAGATTTTTTTCTTTTATTTTGATTCTCTCAGTTGGTGTTTTGTGTGAATTTACACAATTTGATGCATATCTTCTTCTATCTAAATGATATTTTTTGGCTTTTCTTGATATGAGAATTGACACTAACTGTATTAGGCATTATTGTTAGTGTTTATTTACTCTCTTCCTTCTACAATCCATAGAAAACAGTCAATGCTTATGTTCAATGTACACTTTATCAATGACTTAGTAAGCCTGACAATAATAGCAAACTAAAAATAACACCCTTATTTGATAGGATAGGATCAAGCACAACAGAGTAAGGTTGGTTAAGAAAACATAGCTTGGTCAGAGTTGTAACCTTCAACAACAATTTTGTTAGCACACACTTTATTTCAAAAAAATTCTATCCATGTGGGCAAGTTTCCTGGTTCAAATCCCTTAGAGTGTGATTTAAGTGTTGTTTTATTTGAGATTCATGCCTTGACACAGCAAACTAATAAAAGGACAACCATAGAAAAAGTTCTCCAATATGATTTCATTTTCATACTTTTTATTTTACACATCACACAAATAAACACAGGGAACATACTACTCTAGAGTTTCCAATTTTTTCCCCTATTTTGTCTATTATGCTTATTTTTTGTGTGGTTATATGACAGGTAGTTGAGAAAAGGTTATGATTTCAGAATAACTGGAGGACGAATTTATGCTCTTTATACTACATGGATTCATTATGGTAAAATTTTGGTTTTGGTGGACGTCACCCTGAGTTCTCCCTTATCTACACCACCACTACACATTTGTTTGCATCTTTGGCTCTTTTCGCCTTGCTGGCTGGGAAGTGAAGTCTGGGCTAAAAAAACATTCTACAGTTTGTTATTTTGAGGATAGTGAAATTTGAAATATCAAATACTTTAAAAGCTAACTGAAATTTTCTGTCAATATGATTTGTGGGTCTTAAAGAAATTCTCCTTTTCCGATCGCCATGGGAAAAAAAGTTTGACATTGTCCATTGTAAATGTGTAGTTCAATTCGAGTAAAGTTAATCTTTGCATTGTTAATTAGATTCCTCTTATCCATATGCATACAAGTAATAAATAGAAGCTAATGGTTCTATATTTTGTTTGTTCATAGACTAACAGAAAAGTAATATGTAATATCAATTAAAATATCTAGGATGTCATGCAATTAGGAAAAGAGATTAATATATTAATTTTTTTTTAAGTGTGAGTTGTGATTTGAGTTTTTGTTTTACATGTGTGAGTAGTGATAATATATATATATTTTTTAAAAAGACATAATTTGAGAGTGAGTTAATGAAATCATATACATCTCTCTCTACAGTATTATTAATTAATGAGGGTAATAAATTTATTCAATGAGTTAGAGCCACGTGATTAATCTTTTGTGTGAAATTTTTTACTCTTTAAATTAATGATGATGATGATGATGGTGGTAGACATTTGGAGTGATTAGAATTCATAATTTCGAAAATGCCCCTCACCCTCATCATCATGATATATTCTTTGTCTTATGAAAATCATTAATCACATATGGTAAAGGTAACATTTGGCCAATTAGACCCAAAAAAAAATTATGAGTGCATATCTTCATCATGTGACTATTTCGTTTCTCTATCTGAATTTATTCTAATAAATTTTTGCTATATATTGTCCTTGCCTATTTAATTTTATCTATTTATTTTATTTAATGCTGAGTTTTTTTTTCTCTTTAGTTGAAACTTTTCTAGTTGGCTGCCTTCAAAAGAAGAGGCAAGATACTTGGTGTGCAAGTAATTTGTTACGGGAGACTCTTATTTTTGTTTGCAAGAGGTATTCCTTTTACCTTGATTTTATATTTTTGAAATATTAGAGGAGTTTGAATATCTTAAATATTCATCCATAGTGAAGTAGGTTATGAGATTATTATTGTGTGCTGCGGTGATAACGGAAGGTTGAGAACTTGTGTGTCTTAGTGAAGTAGGATCTGAGAAATTTGTGTGCTGTGGCGAGATAAGGAAGAAAACATGTGTGTTGGTTGTCTATATGCTTGTTAAGGTAGCTTTCATTTCCAATCGATTTTATATATGTAGGTCACTTAATGTCAAAGAATAGTCAATAATTGAAAATACATGTTCTTGTTTGTTTATTTTTCTATGTTCACGTAAATATGTAGCATATATATATATATCAAGTCTTTCAACTCATATCTTTGTCAAAGAGATATGAATTAACATAGTAGAGTGTTGTAGTAATAGTAGTTCAATAGCATGGATGAAATCTAACTACAATCTACTTCTAAATTTCGTAGTAAATGAAAAGGTAGTTGGGTGACATTTATAATAATGGAGATGGATAAAAGTTCGATCCATCTTAACAGGTTAGTAAACAAAATCATATAGTTTATTTTGGGTATAAGTTTAAGTTTCAGTGCTTGATTATTGAAGTGTGCTCTAAAATTGTAGAGCAACGGTTGAATATGAGCAAAAAGCTAGGGAGTTTGCTAAGACAGCCATGACGAATCTCGGATTTCCAGCCAAGATTCTTTGTCCATGCAACAAATGTCACAATCTAAGACATCAACTTTCAGACGAAGTTGTCGAACACTTAGTTTTGTGGGGCATGGACCAATCTTGCAAAACATGGTTTCATCATGGGGAAGATCCAGTTCAAAGCAGCATGACAAACACAAGTTTTGAATATGATTTATTTTGGGCAGCGGGAGTATTTTCAAGTAACGCCAATGATTTTGGTGACGATAACAATGATGCTGATTTTCATAGTCTATTAGCAGATGCTGAATCTCCATTGTATGAAGGTTGTTCAAAGTATACACAAATTTCATCTATTGTTGGGCTGTATAATCTAAAAACAAAGCATGGAATCTCAGATGTTGGCTTTACTGAGATGTTGGAGATGATCAAAGAAATGTTGCTGAAAGATAATCTCCTACTGACATCAATGTATGCAGTTAAAAAGTTTCTAAAGATGTTTGATCTGAGCTATAAGCATATCCATGCTTGTGTCAACGATTGTTGTTTGTATACAAAAGAGAATGCTGATGCCCAAGTATGTCCCACTTGTCAATATCCAAGATGGAAGCAAAATGAACAGACAAAAGAGATTCTACAAGGGCAGCCTGCAAAATTGTTGAGATATTTTCCTATTATAGAAAAGAAGAGACGACTTTAAGCTTAAAATGGCATTCAACCAATAAAAGAACAGACGAGAAAATGCGGCACCCGGTAGATTCAGAGGCTTGGGATGCAGTTTATGAGAGATGGCCAGATTTTCAACTTGAACCTAACAACCTTCGATTAGGACTTGCTGCTGATGGGATTAATCCTTACAAAAATATGAGTTCTACGTATAGTTGTTGGCCTATAATGCTCATTGTATATAATCTGCCACCTGCGTTGTGCATGAAGGATGAATTTACCTTTCTATCTATGTTGATTGCTGGACCTAAACAACCCGGGAATGACATAGATGTTTACTTAGAGCCCTTAATAGATGAGTTACTAGAATTATGAAATGGTGTTTATACATATGATATTTCTATAAAGAAGTTTTTTAATTTAAGGGCCATGTTGCTGTGGACCATAAATGATTTTCCAGCTTATGGAAACTTAGCTGGATGTGCGACTAAAGGGAAGTATGGTTGTCCTTTTTGTAGCGAGCACTCAAATGTTGTTTGGTTGAAGCATATCAAAAAGATGTCCTTTTGCAATCATATTCGATTTCTACCACAAGAACACCGTTATAGAAAGAAGAAATATACAACAGCTAAGGCAAGGGAAAGAGCACCACAATGTCCAAATATATTGACAGGTTTTGAAGTAGTTGAGCAGGTAAGCAAAGTGACTAATGACTTTGTGTAAAGAACGCCCTAAACTAGTACTTAATAAAACATTCACATTTTCATTGGTCTATAAAAGAAAGCCAATTATTATAAAGGTTTCAGTGGGGTCTTACTTAAAAACATGCAAGTTGGGCCCAATAGTTTTAAAATAAAATATGAGTTTTTATGCAAAGTTCTAAAAAAAACAACCAATAATTTAAGTCCCACTGATAAGTTTAAAAAGTCTCATAAAACATAACATTATTAAAATGGTGTCTTTAAGTGATCGTTTTTCGTCCATAGGATGCCCCACGCCATACACACCAGGGCGATAGAACTTCCCATATCACCAAACGTGCCATGGAGAAACCTATTTTCTACCTGGAAGGGAAAGTAAGGGGGTGAGCTAAAAACCCAGTAAGGAAGTACAAACAACAAGCAAGTAAGATACAACAATTTACAAACACTATCATTCATCTTTATACATCATAGCATCATCATAAAATTTGCATCAATATCATAAACATAAACATATTACCACAATCATATCATAAATATCATAACATCATTACAGAATCATAAACATCACCAAACATCATAACATAATCATAACCATAACCAGACATCATAACACATTCATACACAATTCCTTGTGAACATGGCCCGCTAACTTGTCCATGCCACTCTTTGAGGTAAACAAGAGTCTCTGGTCCTTGAATAACCTCGGCGTGTCCGCTCGTGGAGTTACGTCTTCATATCCTTAGTAACTCGGGTTACGTCTTCTTTATCCTTAGCAACCCATTTTGATGTGTCGCGTTCATCACGCTAACATCCATTCATAACAATAACATATTCATACAAGCCAACATATCATCACATTATGGCATTCATAATTCATAACATTTCATTCACACAACAGCCTTACCATTCATAGCATAAACAATCATAAATTCTATCTAACTTCCTTACCTCAGGTCCAAGCTAAGTAAACCACAACTTCTCAACGAGCCTATACCATAATCAAAACGACATTCCTTAGCTTTACATAAAATTACTGTTTTGCTGTTTCATTCAACTCATGTGCGCATAGGTCATGCACACATAATAAGAGTTACACACAACATGCAAATATACTTAATTACACATAAGGCCATAAAAAGAATAATGCTCATTTGACCTACTTTGCATGCATGATTCTTCTATAAAAACCACATGGTTGAATAATAGACATAATTTTGGACGTAAAAGTGTATTTGTATGTAACATGCATACGTGAGAACGTTGCGTAATTGTGGCGTTTAAAAACGATAATTCTACACGTCTTACTTCTATCGTTTTAAAATAGACTTGTAACATGCTTTGCTTACCATTATTTATTTTCTTAAAATTTCTAGGTCGATTAAATCTCTCAAGACATTATTTATAAAAATAATTTTATTTAGCTTAAGAAAAATATGTGATAAATCCATTTATTATTTTCAAATTACAAAGAAATAACAAAGACTTGGAATTTATTTAAAATACCTATGATTACCATGTTTCCTTAGAAAATCAATTTAATATTGATTAATTGGGTTACATAAATGATGTCAGAAAAATATATTTTATTTGAATTATTTTAAGGCTTAGTTTTATGTAACATAAATTCATAAGTGACAATTAAATAATCATTTTTAATATTTTAAACTAAACTTTCAGCCACCATTTAATTTCTTTAAAATCGCAAATAAACTAAATTGATTATTTTCCTAAATCAAAATAAAGAAAAATCATAACTTTTAAAATATACACTCACACCATATTAAAAATACCACTTTTAATATTACCATAATTTAGGGTATTAATTTATTTCAAATACTAATCAAATTTCTCTTATTAAAACACACTTCACATTTTTTTTTACAAAAATTCCAACAATCATATTTATCATTAAAATCACTATACTGAATTTAAAACCTCATATTTTTTTTCTAAAAAATATATAAAAATTCTGTAGGTATTTATTTAAGTAAAAATATCATTTTATTGTGACTTAAAATACCCTTTTAATTTCATAAAATGAACATAGCATTAAGGACATTACTTATGTATGCAAATCACATTTTCACCAAACTTATTACCCAATTATTCACAAAAATCAGCAAGCATAATTACTCATGAAATTCATCTTTTATCTCATGCCTTTAAAAAATTCCATACAAAATCATACATGTCCAATAAACACAATAAACCACAAATCCTACATGCTCTTATTATACAAATAATTCCAAGAACATCACTAACACATATTCATATACAACCTTATAAAACCCTACAATAATAACAACATGCATTATTACATAAACACCATTATTCATATATGCCTTTATATTAAACCTAACATGTTTCTATCATCTTTCATCCATACCATAATTTATTTCTTCATAATATAATATACATCCTATCAAAATTTCATGGATCCAATTATCAAGATTCCAAATTATTATTATACCCAAATTACATAGGTCCTAAAACATGGATCTAACATATTGAAAATCACAAAACATAAACCAAAATATAGAGGGGATCCTTAGATATGCTTAGGCCGAAATCTTCATGTATACAATCATAAATTATCACTAATCATCATACATAGAAAATCAACCCCAAAACCCCTTTATGCATTAAACCATAATACCCTTCATGCAAGATCAAATAACACATCACCAACAAGATAATAAGAACACTAAGTAACCTATTTTCCTACCCAAAACACAAATCCCCTTTCAACCATAGTCCCTCTAATAATATTACTCATCAAATACCAATAACCACAAAATTGAGGGAGGGATTTCAATACCTCTCTTGATATAAATCAAGAATCCAATCTAGAAGCTCAAACCCTAGGGGCTGTATTTTTTTTTAATATCAAGATGGAGAAGAAGATGAACACTAAAAGTTAGAGACAACCCAAATGAATATACTAGATTTAACATAAGAAATCTTAGAACAAAACAAGAACCTTACCCTAGCTTGCACCCTTCTTCTTCTTCTCCCTTTCTTTCTTCTTCTCATTCTCTCTAGAAAATGGCAGCCCCTTCCTTCTCTCTCTCTAGCTCGCCACTCTCTCTCTCTCTATCCTCTCTCTATGTCACAGCCAAAATGGCCTCATTTCCTTCCTTCCTTCTTTTTAATTCTTAATTCCCTCATAAAGCCTCACCAAGATAAATGGTAAGTTTCCCAATCCACTCATCTAATTAAGCCTAAAAATACTTTATAATAAAGAGTATTTTAATTGAATAAAATGTCAAAATTCTCTTACCCAACAATAGCTATAATTCTCCAAAATTTATGTTTAATTGATTGAGAAAAAATAAAGAAAATACGCCATTTCCTTTTCCTACTCCAAGCCGTCCATCACCCTTTCCCTTTCTTATTTTATTTTTTTTTTAAAATTAATTTAATCAATTATATCTAATATTTGGAAATTATGAAATGTGTAGAAAATCTACACATGTGCATCATGTTACCATGCACTTGCGCACACTAAATCACTAGGGGGCATCACTATTTACCATGCCCTTAGTACATTCAACCAAAACTCACATAATCACATTTTAAAATAAAAATAAATATATATATCATTTAACAAGTAATTTCACAAAATATTCTACAAACAATTCTATCAATTAAACAAAATAAAAAACAATCAAATAAAACAAACAACAACTAATAGAATAAACAACATTTAAATAAAACAATTTATCACACTTAACACTTAAATAAAATAAATCACAAAATTTTAATAAACTAAATTTTTTTTTTGGTGCACTACACTTTGGAAAGGGAAAAAAGAGGAGTCATGGTATAGACACAGAAAAAATCTGGAAGAAGCAGTCTATTTTTTTTAGGCTGCCTTATTGGGAAATATTAGTTGTTCGTCATAACCTTGATGTTATACATGTTGAAAAGAATGTTTGTGAAAGCATACTTAACACATTGCTCGATTGCAAAGGAAAATCTAAAGATCACTACAACTCGAGATTAGATTTGACAGAGATGGGCATTATCCCTCATCTCCATCCGTATGAAGAAAATGGTGTTACTCGTCTTCCTGCTCCAGCTTACACTCTATCAAAATCTGATAAGAAGTTGCTTTGTGAGAGGCTATTTGACTTGAAATTGCCTTATGGATATAGCTCTAACATTAGAACTGTGTAGATGTGAAGAAACATAAGCTGACAGGACTTAAGTCTCATGATTGTCATGTGATTATGCAACAACTATTGGCTATTGCTATAAGGGGTTTAATGGAAGAAGGTTGTAGAGAGACAATTCTTCGGCTCTCTAAGTTTTTCCATGGATTGTGTCAGCGTGTGGTTGATAAGGAGGAAATTATGAAATTGGAAGTAGAAGCCTTTGAAATCCTTTATAAACTAGAAGAATATTTCCCTCCTTATTTCTTTGATCCAATGATTCACTTGGTTGTTCATTTAGCACGAGAAGTTAGACTTTGTGGTCCGGTGCAATTTCGATGGATGTACCATTTTGAGAGATATATGAAAGTATTGAAAGGATTTGTAGCAAATTATGCACGACCAGAAGGATGTATTGCAAATCGCTATCTTGCTGTTGAATGTGTACGCTTTTGTGAAACCTTTTTAAAGCAAAATGATAATCAACATAGTACATTACTAGAAGAAAATCCACTATCAACAGTAGAGTGCTTTGAGCTTGACCGATTGAACTTGGCAGTAGCGCATCGGTATGTGTTGTTTAACTCAGATATTGTAGAACAATTTCTCAATGTCCATATGGATGAGCTGAAAGAAAGGCACTCAAATCTGAATAACAATCAAAATTTGTTGTGGAATTGACATTCTGAAGGGTTCCCGTTATGGTTTAATGAAAAGGTTGTATTCTATTGCCAAGATAAAAATTTACGTTTTGTTTTAGTGTACAAATTTCTTACAAGTATATTTTTATTTTCAGATTTCTAACTTGAACAAAGTAGATGACATGTTAGCTCAATTGGCTGAAGGTCCAAGTCGCGGTGTCACTTCCTATAAAGGGTACATGATTAATGGAATTCGATTCCATAAAAAAGGAGCTGAAAAAAAAACTCAAAACAGCGGTGTATACTTGGAATCACATGACAGTGGGCAATTGAATGATAAAGAAGAGTATTTTGGTGTTATCAAGGATATAATTATGCTTGATTATCGTACTTTTAAGGTACCATTGTTTTGGTGCGATTAGACGAATATTCGAATGGGTGTTAAGAAGTCGAAGTTCTATACGCTTGTAAATTTTAATATAGGACAAGCTCAATCCATTAGGGATCCATTTGTATTAGCTTCACAAGTGAAAAAAGCTTTTTATGTAAGGGAGAATGAGTCAAGTAATTGGTATATAGCTTTAAAGGATTCAAATAGAGGGTGTTTTGGACTTGAATCCAATGAAGAAAATTGAGTTTTTTGTTGTTTCTTATGTACTTTGAATGAAACAAATATGCTTACACTTGTTGTATGTAATTTTGGTGTATTATTACTCTTTTGTTGAATGAAAAAAATCTGGTTTTATTACTCTATATGGTGTACTTTATGATTTTATTTTACTTTGAATGAAACAATTATGCTTTTATGGTTTTGGTGTATGTTTATTTCTCTTTGGTGATCTGCATTTCTGATTTATATTCTTATGTTATCTTTCTTTTTATATTGCAGCAATTTCAACTTGAAAAATGAGTACATTACGAAGATCTCCAAGAAAACACCTTCGTCCAGGTGCTTTATGCAATTTTGTGGCCAAAAAGTGAAAAGCATCATTGAAGACTCAAGCTGATTGGGACGATAGGTTGCTTGGAAGCCCTATTTTAAAGAAAAAGAGTGCTCTTCGTAGGTTTTCTGCACCTGTTAGAGTTGTAATTGACTCACCACCTGCTCTTAGTACTAGAGCAGCAACTCGTCGTATGGTCTATAATACAGAGCTAGATCCAAATGATGATGTGGAAGACATGGAGATGTCACTTGGACGTTAAAAAACTAGAAGATCTCTTAATTATGAAGTAGATAAGGTAGTTGATAGTGTTTGTGAAAAGGGAGTAAGGGAGGAACATGAAGACATAGCTGATAAGGAAGTGGCTGCTGTAGAATGTGAAGAAGTGGCTACTGCAGAATGTGAAGAAGTGGCTGAGATAGAACTTGAACAACCTCTTAGAAAATCTGTTAGATTACAAAAAACAACTGATGAGGCAAATGAAGCTGAGCTTGAAGAAATACCTCAAGATGTAGATGCGAATGTAATGAACTTAGCCAAGAAGACAAGGGGAAAAACTCTATTGGAAAATCTTACCAAGAGGACCAATGACTTAAGGATAATAAATTGGAATGAAAAAGGGCAACCAGTTGGTACTAACTCAGTGCAATTTTCTTCTTTTGTGGGCGAACTTGTGCGAGAGGTTGTTCCCTACACTATCTCAGATTGGAGGAAAGTTTCACCACTCATGAGAGATGTTCTTTGGGCATCTATTCAGGTAGAATTACAAGTTTTATGACTGTATTTTTTTTTTATATATTCAGCTCTACACTTCAACATATAATATATTATTCTATATTCTATTGTAGGCACAATATGACTTACATGATGATTGGCAAAAAAGATGTGCTTTGAAATGATGGCAGAACTATGGAGATTTGGGAAATCTAGACTTGTAAAGGATATTATCAATGCAAAAAATGAGAGTGAATGACTAGCCTTAAAGCCAAATTGCATAAAAAGTGATGTAGAATGGAGAGCATTTGTTGCCAAAAAAATTAGTAAAGAACATTTGGTAAGAAATATGATGTAAGAAGTGATGTTGCAACCTCTTTTATCTCTGTTGGTGTTAAATTAAATACTGTTATGCCTCTTTTACTTATTTATTAAATAGGATATAAGGGCCAAATACCAGGAGAGAAGAAAGAAAGCTGTTCCACACACCTTAAGTCGAAGAGGATATGCTCGAACAATCGATGATATGGTAATAATTAAGTTTTATACTGTTTGTATTTTTGCTTCCATTATTGTAGTCTCTATTTTATAATCTCTATTTTTGTATTGTGTAGAAAAAAGAAAATGAGGATGTTAAAATATCTAGAATCGATGCTTTTCGGAGAGCCCATACCAAGAAGAATGGTGAACCTGTAAACCCAACGACATTTGATGTTTTTGTGAGTATTAGTCATTTAATTTTTGTGATTTTATATTTATTTTCCATAATGCATACATTAGTTATACTAATTTATATGCAGGGTTCATTGAATGAGATTCTCCCTGAAGACCCAAAATCTGGAACTACAAACAACGCTGATGAGGATGCCTTCACAAAATTGTTTGGTAACCCAAAATCTGGTTGTTTAATCGGACACGGAAGAGGCGTAACAAGGTCGAAGCTAACTGTTGTTAATATGTGTAATAGCAAGATCTCCAAGTTAGAAGAAGAGCAACAGAATATGAAGCTCAAAATGACAAAAATGATGAATCTACTTAAAGAACACTTGGTGGTAATTCTATCTTGCACTTATAGACCTTAGTTTTCTTTTCTTCCAATGAAACTTATCTTGGTTTTATATTTAGGTTGGTGGTAAAGCGACACCAAGCGAAGGACAGTCTCGCAATGTACCACAGTCAAACAATATTCAGTCCCCTAAGGTAAATTATCAAAGTTGTTATTGTTTTAATGATTCATTTTAGAAGAACAAATACAAAAACTAATATATTGTCTTTAAAATCAATTTGGTAGAGTATTGCACTAGAAAAAAGACATAACTTTACAGAAGGGAAGAATGCTTGCTACTTGCTTGACTGGGCAGATGTAATTGTTGCTGAAGGTCGTTGGGATTCTAGTGATCCAAAGTTAGCTGTACATGGAAAGCCTCTTGAACCAGACTTTATGTGAGTATGGGTTGATGCTGATATTGTACCAGAATCTTACTTAGTTCGTCCTAATAATGCGATGCTTACAATATAAGAAGCAGTTGGTTCCACAGTTGCATGGCCTTCTAAAAAAGTTATTCCAAGAGGTACATTTTCATACTAAAAAAAGAACCAATGTCTTATAATTTGGTCTTTGGTTTCTTTGTTTGCTTTGGTGTAGTTGTGAATTCATTATTTTGTATGTGATGTCATCTCTTGGATATAATTTCCATAGCATTTTTCTTGAAGTAATTTGTAATGCTAGATAATAACAATTAATTATTTCTTTGTTTATTTTGCAGATGTGACAAGAGAAATAGAAAAGGATACTTAATTTTGAAGGCTTTGTTTTGGGCAGCTGTAGAATATTTTGTGCTGAATTCATTAGCTTTTCAATATGTTGAATATTTAAGACTATACTTTAAGAACATTTTGTTGTTGATGACAGTGTTGAATGTTTTAAACTAATTTGTTGATTGTTAATATAATGTTGAATGTTTTTACTATTTGTTATTTGAAAATCAAGTTCATTTGATGATGCTAGTATATATTAGAAAGCTAATTTTAATTATATAAAAAAATTAAAATATAATATAATAAATTAGTGTTATATAAATGAATATATAATGAGAATTTAAACTTATCTAAATATTAAAATAATACGAAAAATGTGTTATAATATCTATTACAATAACACTTTTTATAAGTAAAGAATTTTGTTATGCAAACTTCATTATATAACACAAATAATGTGTTATACTAAAGTGTAGTATAACACAAAAAATGTGTTATACTAAAGTGTAGTATAACACAAATTTATAAGTATTGAAATGTGTTATATAATCGACTATAAATAATATAATTAAACACTTATCTATTTATTAAAATAACACAGAAAGTGTGTTATCGTTGACAGTATAATAACACATCTGTATAACAATGATAAAGTGTTATGTAAAGTACCCTGACCTACGATAACATAATCGGTCTTAACACATCAAAAAGTGTTATGGTATGTTTTGATAACACATTTTTAGTGTTATTAAAAGTATTTTTTTCTTGTAGTGTATGTAGTTTTGATAGAAGTTTTGGTGGCTGATTAGGATAAATATGACTGAAACGTGTTAGGACGTGTGTTGCAGAAAGACTAGGCTCTCAAACTCTCAGAGAACCTTTAATTGGAGCAACCCAAAAAGTTGTCAAAAATTGACAGGACTTGCTAAATCACCATAAAATACTATATTTTATTTTTTCTCTCTTCTACATCAATATTTGAGCACCTTTTTCTAAAATAATTTACTTCAATGGTGGACAACTCCAACAATTTCCCACTATGGTCCCACTTTCATTTATTAATAATTTTTTATAATATTTTTATTAATTTTTATGGTAAGAAAACACAAGAAAATAATGCCCAATATGGGCACTGATGCTCATAATTTAGGGTGGGGGGGTTGTAGTTGCCCTATTGGGTAATCAATATTCAGGATGTTGTGTCGCATGTAGTATCTGTCTTTGTTTTAGTTCCTGATATTGACTTTGAGATCTTTGCAATATGCCTCGAAGCTGAACTTTCGTTGGTCTTTGGGCATGTCAAGGTTATGCATGTAATATCAATGGCCTTTGAATGCCCTTTTCGATGTTGATTTGATTTTATGATTCCTTGTTAGCTCATCCTCTCTTGATACCAAAGTTGAAAGTGGCCAAAAAAAGAAGGATGAGGTAAGTATTTTAAATAATTGTATGCTACAATCTAAAATAAAGTTGAAAAATAAAAGCTTTGGTGATTTACCCCGTTGACATGGCTTAATGAGCTTTGATTCTAGCAAGCTCTATTTTAAAAGAACACATTTGGTTGTTCTTTGACTGAACCTTACTCTTCAATAAAGTATTTGCTTGCTTTATAGTAGTCATATTTCATCTTCATCAAAGAACATATTTGCTTTATAATATTTGGTTGTCCTCATATTTCATCATCAAACCATCTTCCTTCCCTTGGAAAGAAGTTAAGGTCTTAAAGTTTCTTTTTATTTTCTTCAAGCTTCTTCGATGTGTCTTCTTTTTGCATTACACTACTAGCTAGATCCGCATTACGTATGTGCATACTCTCTTGGGATTTCTCTAGATTGGCAATCAAATCTTTTATTTGACTCGAGTATGCCTCAATGAAGACCCTGTTAAGTGCTTCATTGTTGGCTGCCATTGAGATGTCTACTTTCATATCGTTAATTTGAGCTAAGAATTGGGCATCACGTTTGTATAGGTACTCAAATAATAGTGGGCATGAGAATGTAAACAAAAAGTCATACAGAAGATTTGATGAAAGTAATACTGTAATTTTATTTATTTTATTAAAAAAAGAAATAGAATTTTACCGTTATAAGAGTATTAGTGACTACTCTAAGAGAAGTAGTGGAGTCTAATTGAGTGTCAGATGATATTGTGTCTTTCATAGAAGAAAGATGCTGTGATAGTAACACATCTTTTGAAATGTTTTGGGGCAAAAGAAAATTTTGTTCATTCTCTAGGGCAGCTGAAGAATTTTCAGTAGTCACTACTGGTCTAGGTGTTATACTAGAAGTCACTGCATGAGATTGAAGTGAACCATTGAAATGGGAAATTGGTTGAAGGATTGGAAAAGTGGATGGATGGAATGGGGAAATCAAGACTGATACATAACCTATAGTAGGAGCTATTGCAAGATCTAAGGATTGTTTTTGGTTAAGAATAAGGGACAGAAATGAAGGCTCATCTAGGATCATTAGTGGAGAAGAATTCAAGAGAGTTTTATTAGGAGTGTTGTTTCCATGGAAAGAGCCCTTAGGTGTAGAATAGAGTTCAAAAGGATTGTAGTGAGTGTTTTCTTGGATCGATTCGAGAGAATCTAGAAAAGAAGAAGAATCTGTGGGGATTTTGGGATTGGGGGAAGAAAATCTCGGTGCTAAAGGAGTGGAACAAGGTATTGGTTAATAGGGTATAGAATTAAGATTCTCAACTACAACAAAAAAAAGGTCGAATATGGAACCTCAAGATTCTTGGGTTAGTAGTAATCTAGGTGTAGATGAAATAAGGTGGGATAATTTAAGTCTTGTTGGTAGACTCTTTGAAGGAATGATTTGGTCCATTCTTAGAAGAGGGAGGGAAGGTTAGAACTATTGGACTTTGAGTAGCATGGGGTTGTTCATTTCTTTTTTTAATCATTCTCTCACTTTGATCGAGAGAATTGGATGGAAGGTTATTTTGAGAAGGAACAATAGTACCAGATTTGTCGAAATCTCTACCTCTTCGATCACTGTGAAATGCCTTAATGTTTTTCCAAAGATTAGATTGGATTTTTTCAAAAACACTATTGAAATTGAGGATTGAGAGTGTTGGATGAAATTTGGAAGCTTCCTAAAGTAATGATCTTTAATCTCAACTTTCAAGTATTTGAATTGGAGAGCATGGTAGTGTTAGAGGTATGTGGTTTACATAACACAAAAGCTTGTTCAAGATGAGGATCTTTGTCCAAAACCTTTATTACAAACCACTATAAGAGTTGCTTGAGGTTTCTACTCGGTAGAATAAGGATTGGGATACAACAAGCCTACAAAATCCCCAAGTCAAGCAACTTGATGAATTTATTGGAGAAAATTGAGAGTCTTGGAGAGCTAGAGAGAGAAAGAGAGAGAGAGAGAGAGAGAGAGAGAGAGAGAGTTAGAATGAGTGATCAAGTCCCAAACATTCTAAATAACCATGTAAATAAGTTAGCCACCATCATTAGGTCTAACCAATAGGATTAAACCATTTTAAAACATAATTTTGGAGGGAAAAATGTATTTTGTACTAAACCAGCGGGTGACTCGTCGCCTATAGTGTGGCGACACATCACCTTACAGTAGGCAACATGTCACATGTTGTATACAACTACTTTCTTAAGCACGCTCAATGCATCGCCTCCAAGGGGACAACACATCGTCTTAAAGCTTGTCCAATTTTTTTAAAAATGACTTTAAGCACCTCCAAATGTTCCCAAAATTTTTCGACATGCTTAGATACCTCATTGTATCACTTTAGACCAAAACAAAAAATTCTTAAAGTGCCTATAACAAAAACTCAAATTTTACATCACCATTATGTGAAATTGTTAAGAGTTTTTCACCATTTTGTGAAAACACACTCAACTTTATGTTTAACCAATCATAGTAGATAATTGATGGAAGATTGATAAACTGCAGAGTTGGGAGTAAGCTGGGGCATGTGTTTCATGATTTCAGGACAATTAAGGGTTCCAATAGCAGTGCTTCTGATTTTTTTTCTCTGTGAAGCATTCCCAATTTGAACATGGCATTGATTCATTGGGTAGCTTCAGAAAGTTGGTTGTGCTAATGGATGGAAGAAAGTGAGAATTCTAAGATTAAAGTACGAGAAAATTTAATTATAAAAAATAATATGAGAAGAAGGAAACTAAGAGGGGTGAAGTTTACTCGATTCATTAAAGACTAGCGAATTGGAAGTATTTCTCAATAATATAGTCTGGATACAATGAACCTTCAAGAACAAACAAGGTATCATTCCAATTCCTGTAGGAGTCATCAAAGTCGTCTAATAAGAAGAGGGTCTTCCAAGGAGTAATGTAGCAAGACTTATGGGGGTCAGATGATCTTTTATTGTAGACCAAATTGAAGATTTAGTATATATCTTCCCAAGTGAGTGAAAAATATTTCAATCCTTTGTATAGGGAAAAAGCACTCAAGTTAAGGATAAAATTTGGTGGAAGTTGCATGGGATGAAGACTAGTTAGAGAAAAAAATTGAATAACCAACACAAGAATTGGGAAGTACAGAGCCTCTAAATGTTTGGCTCTAAGAAAAATTTCATCTTCCTTCAAGACATCTTCGGTTCGCCATCTTATGTATTCTATATCTGAGAGTTTTTAGATGGTTGTTAATAGATGGAGGTTAAGGGTGGATTGAAGCCTTTATAGGTAGACATTCAGAGGATTGATGGTGGTTTGGTTCTTGCTCTTGGAAGCCATGGAAGGAGAATTATAAAAGGATTTAGGTTTTTAAAAGTTTGGGGATTAAGTGAAGAAGAAGGAAAATAGTGAGTTGAGCTTGAAAATTAAAAAGAAGGTGATTTCTAAAATAGGGAAAGTAGCTTTTTATAAAGGGGTCATAAAGTATGGGAACCAAAATTCTTAATCACAAGAATGGTGGAATACAAAATGTTTTGGGATCTTTTCAAAAGAACAATAAATTTTCCTTTTTCAGGAGTTGTTCCTTGTTTGACACGTGACCATCTGTGAACAAAGAATAGGGATTGGTGCATGGACCAAATTTATCCATGTATTTAAATATATATTTTAATATTCATCTTTATTGATTATGTTTTAAATTACTAACATTCAATAAATATTAAGAAGATGATCAAAAACAAAGAAGTTGTGATCTCACCCCAACCCTTTCTTTGATTGATTGCAAACAACTGCTAGAGATTCAGAAGGATTTGATCATATGATAATGACTTACTGGAAGTTATTTCCACCGTCTTAGGTTTCCTGACGTGAACCAATCAGGATAAGTCATTCTAATGTTTTAACTATCTTACTTTATCTATAAATAACACATCAAAGGACTAGAAATGGGACCTTAGATGCATTATTCACTCTATATACTTTTCTTATGATAGAAAGATAATCTCTACTAACTTGCGTCAGAATGCGTTCTTGCAAGTACCCCTAGAAGGTTTCTCTCAATCATCTTTAAGACTTGGTGAATAAATCCTGGGTGATTATATATTTTTGATCTAACTTAGTGATATCAATATATAAGCATCTAACCCATAACCGAAATATAGATTGATATTGCTCGCTAACTTCTTAGATCAAGCAGAACCTAATAACATAACTTTGGCTGATTTTCTGACAAAATACAAGAATATTTATCATGGTAATGTTTTATTTTGATCCATTTTTATAATTTTTATAAGAACATATAATTGTTTCATGATTACTACAATTTTTTAGGCTAAATTCTAAAAATTTGTCGAATCCTTCTTGAAAATTAGGTGTTTCCGTAGCGTCCCAAAACTCCTAATAAGGATTATTATGTTGATTAGTGTGCCTGGATGGCATAATAGGAATTATCGTAGAATTATGTGATTTTAGTTAAATATATATGTGGTTATGTGAATTATGTAAGTTATATTATGATATGATTTATGCATTTTTATGTGTATTAAATGTGCTTAAGAGACCCGATTTTGATAAAAAAAAAAAAGGCATTTATGAAATTTTAACCCGTTGAGGGTATAACTATAATTTTATATGCTATGTGCCTGAGACCACTTTATTATGTGGATATATTCATGATATTCGGCAGAAGTCGATCCTTTAGAGCAATTTAGCGGAAAAGTCACGACAGGGATAAATACCCAGCTCGTGGTGAGCCTAGGGATATTTTGGTAATTTCTTCCTATTTCGAGCTTTATTGATAAATGAAAGTGTTTGATGGGAAATAAATTGTATTTGATGAATTAGTTGAATAATTTGGAAATTAGGGGCATAATTTGAGGTTTAGTGGGGAAATAGAAGCTAATGACAATTTTTCCCTTAGGGTATAGTTTTGAGGTCAGGAGGGACCAAGGGTAAATTGGTCATTTGACCAATTGGTGTAGATTTTTGGCTAAGTTTAGAAGGCAGCAACACACTCACATTTCACTTACTTCCCTTCTCCTCTTTAGTCTTTGTTTCAAGAATCCTATCAAGAGCACAATCTCAAGGCCTAGCTAAGGGCTTGGCTTAAGGAATTATAGAAAGAAGTTTAGCATTGGAGGAAGTAGGAGCTTCCCAAGACACAATTGCACCTAGGAATTTTGAAATTTTAGAGGTATGGTTGCCTAGTTTAGAGCTTCTTTGTGTTCTAGATGAGTGAAGGATTAAAGTGAGTTTTGAACTTTGATGTGTCTAGGGGACTTAGGTGTTGTGATTGCTGGTGGATGCACGATTCGTAACTTTTCTTAAGCTTGGAATTGAACATACAACTTGGAAATGGACTTGGATTCTAGGATTTTGGGTAAGCTTTTAAAGTTTAAGCTCAAATGGTAAATTTTGATCATTATTAGTTTTTAGATGTTTAAGTGAATTTTGATGTTGTACTAAGGGTGTAGGATTAGTCTGTGGTCTTTTGCTTGTGAAAGTTTGATTGGAAACTGGGTTAGAGTTAGAATGGATGTTTGAAAATGCAGGGGAAAAATGCAATTTCTGGGTTGTCGTAGTAGCGTTGTGCCTCTTGGGATGAGCGCCACGACGCTTATGGGTTTCTTTGAGGGTGGGTTTGCCCTCGGACCATTGGGGCGTCGCAGCCCTTTATAGGGGGCAACATGAGTCTAAATGGGAAAATTTTATAGGGAATGCTCTTTCTCAGTTGTGGCGCCACGATTTTAAATGCAAAATATTTAAAAAGGGGCTTCTCGGTTTGTTTTAGGGTCGCGGCACAATTGCAGCTTTAGGGTGCATTTGTTTAGGTTTTTGGGGAGCTATCTTGGGAGGCTTGGGGGAAGATTTCGCTATCTCATTTAGTCGAATCCGAGGTCTCGAGAGATAGGGCTTAGTCTTGAGGCCATTATCAGAATTAGTTCTTGATAAACATATCATTTATGTTGTGACTAGGGTTTTCGCAAGGCTTGGGAAAGAGATCGCACTCGAGATCGTATTAACATTTGCACGAGACTCCAGGTAAGAAAACTGGCATATGCACATAGAGCTAATTGGTTGCTATGCATACTAGCATTGAATTATCTGTGAATGATTGGCATAACCTATATTTGGCCATCGTGTTGAACGTGGGACCGGCCAGCAAGTGTGTGTAACGCAGCTCGTTTGGCAAGGCTGTTTTCCTAGGCCCTGTAAATGATTTATTTGATTGGAATGAATATACTTGTAAATTGTGAAACATGTTTATGATTTGTATGATTGGATTGAATGCATTTACCATCTGTGATTGTAATGACCCTACTATTTCTAAGACCTTGGACCATTAAAACTGTTATACCCAAAAATTGGAGAATGCATCCTAGGAGGCTAAGGAGAATGTATCTAGGAGACTCCAAGGAGGGTGTGGTCCTAGGAGACCCCAAGGAGGGTGTGGTCCTAGGAGACCCCAAGGGTGTGTAGGAGGCAAGCCTCCCAAGGTTTTCTAAGTGTTGGCTCGAACGTATCCAAGGTAAATAGCTAAGGAGGAGGAGTCTCATGCAAGAGAATGGAGACTTAGACTTTCATAAGGAAAGTCTATACAATGTTCGATCGGACATGTTTGGGAGATGCTAAAGAAGGTTGCCTCAATGTTGTCCAAGGTGAGGTTGCCTCAATGTTGTCCAAGGTGAGGTTGCCTCAATGTTGTCCAAGGTGAGGTTGCCTCAATATTGTCCAAGGTGAGGTTGCCTCAATATTGTCCAAGGTGAGGTTGCCTCAATATTGTCCAAGGTGAGGTTGCCTCAATATTGTCCAAGGTGAGGTTGCCTCAATATTGTCCAAGGTGAGGTTGCCCCAATGTTGTTCAAGGTGAGGTGCCAAGGAGGTTGCCTCGGACCACCTTGGTCCGAGGAGAAGCCAAGGAGATTGGTTCAAGGGAGAACATGACATGCTAGAGGAGAGTGCATGTTAGAGGAGAGAAGTGCATCTCCTACCACCATGCACGTTCAACCTACCACCATGCATATCCTACCACCATGCACGTTCGACCTACCAACATGCATATCCTACCACCATGCATGTTCAACCAGCACTTGCATGGGTAGTGAGTAGGAGGTGGACCAACTAGCTAGAGGAGACTAAGTCAGACACAACTTCAACAACATGCGCGGGAATCTCTCATTCTTCCCACAAATGGGGAGTTTGTTACATTTCAAATTTTGAATGTTTATTTGTAATATAAATGTAATAAATATAACAAAATATCCCTAAGATAAGGGGATATCAGTTGAGGATCCCAGGCCTATAAATAGAGAGCTTATGGGATGAGAGAGGCTTCTTTTTGCTTCTTCTTTCTAGAGAGATAAAATTGGGTCTGTCTATTCTAGAGAGAGAAAGTGCTGAAATTAGAGAGAATTCTTGTATTTTCACAATCTGTACTGAAGAAACTCAGTTGGCACAGTCCATCTGATCTTGAGTATAGATTTATAAATCACAACTCTAAGTGGATTAGGCTATTACCGACAATCGGGGCTGAACCACTATAAAAATCTCGTGTGTTCTTTATTTTCTTGATTGTACTGTCTGTGTCGTTTTTATTTCTCTTGAAGGCTTGTCGTTATTGACGTTCTCACGTCGTTGGCTAAAAACGCAGTCAACAAAAACTAATAGCCATAGCTACTACTTTGAAGATAACATACATAAGAAATAATCATAGCTTTATTAAAACTCAAAATAAATGTTGTGCAAATTAGAAAATAAAATATAAAATGTGGTATGGGTACCCATTGTTTAATAAAACATAACTTTAAATCATTTGTTCAAAACTAAATGCGGAATTACAAAAGAAAACATAATTCAAAACTAAAATAAATGTCATCCTCAATCGACTCGCAGCCCATTCATTCCAATCATCCTCAACACACAAGCCAAACCACCAAGAATCCTTCCGCCTCTGTATCTAGTTTCCAACATCACACTAAAAATAAAGGAGTGAGCCTAATGCCCAGCAAGAAAAAACTACTAACAACATATAACATAAATCATATACATAAGACTATATCATAAACATATACTGTAAAACATATATCATATAAGACTGCAATGGCCATCATACTTCTTGGGGCTTGTTAACTAAGCAAGTCATATGCCCATAGATTTGTGGGGCTTGCTAGCCAAGCAAGTCATATGCCCATAAATTATTGGGGCTTGCTAGCTAGACAAGTCATGTGCCCAAGGACTATAAACATACGTAACATATTATAACATAAGATAGCATAACATAACCTAAGCATAACATATCATATAAAATCTATCCTATTTTCCTTACCAAAACTGGGATATTTGAGAACAAGAGCGAGATTAGAACACTCCTAAAACCAAAAGTAAGTATGGTGAGTTTCTAAAGAAAAGAGATGAAAAGGAAACTAAACCATCAAAGAGGAAATTTACCGAGAGGAACTTAAATCAAAGAACTTAAACACCTAACCACAAAACCATAAACAGAAGTTAGGATCTGAAAGAAACTTAAGGAAAAATAAGGAATCATAAAGAATAGAACTTATGAATAATATTACCTTGGATGAACTAGAACCGATCTACACTTCAATATCGAAAACACACTTTATCTCATTACCCAAGTGTTTATAAAGCTTAAGATGATAAAAATTTTATCCCCAAAACCCAAGTGTATCACTCTATAGAAATCCTAGCAGCTTGATGTTGGGGTTTTATGCCCTAATTAAAACCCAAATTCTTTGTAATCTCATTTTATTATCAATAAAAGAATAGAAATCATTTTTTGACTCGGTCAATTACTTTGCTCACATGTTTTATTTTCATGATTATTTGTTTAATATAAACTTCTATTAAATCCCGAGCATATAGCTAATCTTATTTATAGTGACGTAATCACAGTGGAATATAAATATGATTATATGTTCAAAATAAGTTAGTCCTAAGATTAGTCAGTGCACCAGATTTACACTGACTTGCCAATCTACGATATGATCTACTTACACATTACAATGTTATGTTCTTTCCAGAACATTAGTAAAGTAGATAAGATCAGATGTATTTGTTACACCGGACATGATCGATATTGACAGTTGATAAGATAAGTAAACATACCGTTATTATCTATTATAGTCATATCATATAGTTGACCATAGGTCAATTCTCTCAATTCTGAGTGATTAGTATTCTAACTGATTGTATTATTTGAGTTCTTTGACTTGTTCATTACCATCTTACCCTATGGACTAGCCCATACTTACATCTTGGGAACTCGGTATTATAATTGAGTGGGAGTGTTAATCATAGATATGAACATCTATAGCTTCTGATGAAGAAGTGAAACGATGGTTTCCTTTTAGTTTGGTTCAAGGTGTTAAATGATAGAGATCTCATTTCAGTAATTAAATTAGTTTACTGAAATATCATTTACAAGGAACTAAGTGTTTTAAGGATAAAATAAAATGAGGGGTAAAACGGTATTTTAGTCCTATCTCATTGTAGACCGTCTATAGAGGATTGAGTGACAATTATGGTTGTAACAATGGATAATTAATAGCGTATCTATATTTGTTATAGAGCGTTCTATGAATTCAAGAGTGCAATTCCAAGTTTATAGTGGAGTCACGAGGAATTAATAAGTTAGTAAATTTATTTGTTAGATTTATGATAACTTATTGGAGCTTGATTTCATAGGCCCATGGTCCCCATTGTACCTTGGATAAAATCATCTAGATAGTCTCCATTAATTGATTTAATTATCAATTAGAATTATCAAAGTTGACCAGGTCAATTTTGGATAGTTTCACAGAGTTGTGTAATTTTGAGAAGAAAAGAGAAATTATGGCAAATTTATTAATACATGCCTTGATTTTAAGTCCAATGGGCTTATAATAAAATGGGAAATTTCATTGGCCTATAGCCCATGATAATTTCGACCTAGGGCTTCAAAATGGCTGTTATTTTATTGATTTTTTAATTAAATTAAATGGCCTAATTGAGTCTATAAAAGGAGTGCTTAGAGAGAAGATTTCAGAGACGACATATAAGTCACAAGTCAGATTTTCTGATAGTTTTATATTCTCTCTAAACACAAGTCCTTTTCTAAGCCACTTTGTTATTTTCTCTTCTTCTCTCTATATCTATCTCATGTGTTGAGAATTTCCCACACTAGTCTAGGTGGTTCTAAGGATACATTGGAAGATCGTGAAGAAAATAGAAGATCGGTTCAGTTTCTTGATAATACTCTGCGACAGAGAGGATACAAGAGTTAGAGAAACTGAAGGAAGGACTCTTAATTCCGCTGCGTATACTGTAAGTATTATATTATTTGTTTCTCTTTGAATTCAATTTTAGAAACATGTTTTAGGCTATCTCGCATTAATTTGTTTAATATTAGATATACATGAAAATAAATAAAGATCATGTATAAGCTTTTTCCAACACTTGAAGGCTTTGAACACAGCTTGAAGAATGAGAGAAATGGCTAGGTACTAGGTCCTATTTATAGAGTTCAAGGTATGAAAATATCTACTTTTTGGCTTGAATAAAATAATGAATATTAAATGAAAAGTAATTTAATATTCGGTCAACAGATGCTTAAGACTCGGTCAAAACGTTCAGAGGCAAGTCAAGAGGTTAAGGGATGAATCATGCTCGGATTTCTCGGAGTTCAAAAAACCACTCATAGTGCCGATATATCGCCCATCGTAGGCGATATACCGCTTGACCCTATATCCTGAGTGTTCGTGGTTTCGTTCGTGCGAAGTCCACGTGTTTTCCATATCTCTTGTGTTGCGATATATCGCCTCAAAGGCTGAGATATGTCGGCATACATAGATAATTTAAGCGCATTTTTTCACAAATTTAGGATAATTAGAGTTGATTAATCAGGTTTGACTGAGTAATACGAGATTCCAGCAAGTTCTGGAAGGGTCTAGAGCTTCTAGAGACTTCTATTATTGAATTACCCATTTAAAATGCTTAAATCCTCAAATAAAAAAGATTGTGACAAGTGTCATGCTCTTAATGGTTCTGGAAGATTCTTGAGTTTCTAGAACTTTCTTTTATTTAAACTATAATTAAGTCCTTAAATAAACATGAGTATGACAAGTGTCATGCTCTTAATGGTTCTATCTAAACCTTAGGTTATAATTAAAATATTTTTATGACCAAAAATATTAATCAAACCTTATGTTATAATTAATATTTCTAAACTATAGGTTAAACTTATAAAATCCATCACTATTGCTACGAGTATCCTACTAAGTCCTGGTTTGAACCAAAATCTGTGAAATCTAAAATACTACTAACTATCTAGCTAGCTAAGTAAACATTCTGGGACTCTACAGTGATGCATATGATTACTTGGATATTTATTATGCCTTGTGTGGGTTTTCATACTAGGCCTTGGCTTATGTGTGCTCTATGGTGCAGGTAAGGTAGAGGAAAACTGGACCAGCCATGAGTTGGAGAGCTCTAGGGGCAGCGTGTATATACTTAGCCTGCTCGACCACCACGATCGAGATATTTTTTAGGAACGTGGATTAACATCTTGTTTTCTGCTTAGGTCGGCTAGTTTTGTAATTTTGTTTAGCCTATATCTTAATTTAAAACCTTTGGGATCCCTTGTAAATATTCAAGCCCTTTTTCATGAAAAGTTTAACTTCATTGACCAAAATTTTTAATACCAAACCAATGCTTAAACTGCTATACTTTTATGTCCAAATGACTCGCTTAACGGGTTAAGCACTATTTTTAACACATGGTGTAACGATCCTGTATTAGTAGGATGTTACTATAACGACCCAACTTATTCTAGACTTTGGACCATTAATAACTACTATACACAGACACTAATCTTAAGAAAACATACATATGGAATAACCATAACTTTATTATAAACTGTAAAGCAAAGGTTAAATACATGAAAATTCAATTAGGATATGGGATCCCATTGTTTTAAAAATATTAAAATAATCATAACTTTAAATCTTAAAATTCGTTACAAAACAAAGTGCGGAAAAATACATGTAAAGCATAATTCTAAATGACTAGAAACAACTTCATCCTCGAATCGTTCACGCAGTCCATTGATTCTATTCTCCCTCAATACACATTCCCAAGCTACCAAGAACCTTCCCACCGCGATAACTATTTTCCTGCACATATAAAACATAAAGGAATGAGCCTAATGCCCAGCAAGGAAAATCTACTACAAGAATGAAACATAATCATACACATAAACTATGAACATATATCACATACTATAACACATATATCATAATTCTAACCCATGTACATGGTGACTATTGGGGTTTGCTAACTAACCAACTATAAGCCTCAAACTACAATGAGGTTTGCTAGTTAAGCAACTATAACCCCCTAAAACATAAAGTGTTAGGGTTTGTTATATACCAACTATAAGCCCCAAAACATGCGTATATCATAACATATAAAATCATACTATAGCATAATCATAACACTTTAAAAACATAGCACATATCACATAGGAGCTATCATATTTTCCTTACCAAAATACTGGGATGATGAGAACAAGGTCGGGATTTTGGAACACTCCTAAAAACCATTAATAGAGAGGTGAGTATTCTAAAAGAAAAGAGATGAGAAGAATGA
Organism: Humulus lupulus; assembly: GCF_963169125.1. Taxonomy (NCBI): domain Eukaryota; kingdom Viridiplantae; phylum Streptophyta; class Magnoliopsida; order Rosales; family Cannabaceae; genus Humulus; species Humulus lupulus. The sequence continues at coordinate 129,697,914 of NC_084799.1, forward strand.
ACTAAACTATCGAGAAGATACTTACCAACGAGAACCTCAAGTTCAAAGAACTTAGATGCCTAATCAAGAATAAAGAATACTGAGTTAGGATTTGAGTAGAGAAAAACTATAAAACTAATGAAACAATACTAAAAGGAACTAAGAATAGGTATACCTTTGAATACTTCTATGACCGAACTACACCTCGAAACCGAAATATACAATAAACCTTACTTCCCAAGTGTTTGATAAGCTTATAATGATAAAGCTTATAACCCCAACCCAAGTGTTTAACACTCGAAAGTAAACCTAGCAGCTTGTAGGCTCTGAACTCAGCTTGATGAATGAAGAAATGGCTGGGTACTAGCTCCTCTTTATAGAGTTCAAGAATGAAAAGATCTTCCACTACTAGGAGCATAGGCTTTTACTTCAGTTCTTTTCCCATATACACTTCGGTTCTCGCACCAAATAAAAACCACAGTGTATCCGAGCGAAGTTAAATGTCTAAAAAAAGCGAAGTAGTAAATTAACTTTTAACTTCGGTTCTTACGTAATAACCGAAGTGAAAAATAGACTTTCTACTTCGGTTTTTATGTAAAAACTGAAGTTAAAAGTATAAATAAATGTCGCTTATTATTTTAAGAACACTTACTACTTCGGTTCTTCGTAAATAACCGAAGTAATATATGTATAAACAAAAAAAAGATTTACATATAAATTACTCAATCCAGATATATTTCTTTCATCCACATATAATTCTTTAATACGTTCAAGATCTCAAAACATTACAGATTTTTAAACATATCAACATGATCAAGAAAATAAAGTTATTATCATTAATGTGGCTGGCACATAAAAAGATTACATATAAAAGACAAAGAGAACCCATGAAGTTCTCGGAAAGACCCTCACTGAAATCCTAAAAACAAAATAGTGGTCAAAGAAAGAAAATAGATCAATTTCTTAAAAAAGATAAGAAAATTGATTCAGCTAGAATCAAATAGCTCACATTCTGAGAAAACACTTTATTGCTTGAGTCCCAATCTTCTTTTCTATTTATTCTTGGTCTGAAATTGTAATAGCGGCTCATGATAATGGTGTGGAAGAGACTCAGACGAGGGAAGCAGTAGGGATGCGACTCTCGTGACGGAGCTTGGCGTCGTGACTCTCCCGACGAAGGAACTTGGCAAGGAGGCGATGGGGATGCATCTAGCGTGATGGCAGTGGTGGAGCATGGATCTATGACTAGAAGAGCAGAGAGATTTAGATGAGAAATTGAAAGAAAAAAAATTGATAAAATGGGTTTGCTATAAGAGTGGCGACTGGGAACACATGAACATGAAGGACTACTGTAGGGTTTCTCAATTAATTTGATTATATATACAACTTGGGGAGATAAATAAACGGGCTGGGCCTTTTGCTCAATTAAATATTCAGCAATTTAGTTTTTACTTCGGTTTATATATAGTAATCGAAGTAAAAGGGTTTCAAAAAAATAAAGATTACTTCGATTTATATATAGCAACCGAAGTAAAAGGGTTTCAAAAAAATAAAGACTCTTGTTTTTTTACTACGGTTTTTTCATAAAACCGAAGTGGAAAACCTTTCGCGGTATATAGTTTTTTATTTCGGTTTTTTCATAAAAACCGAAGTGGAAAGCCTTTCATGGTTTTTACTTCGTTTTTGTTTTAAAAGCGAAGTAATAACTAATTTTATTTAAGCGTACTCATTCCCACAAGTGAAGTAAAAATCTATTTAGAAGCTTTTACTTCGTTTTTAATTATTGTTTGTGTAAAAAACGAAGTAGAAGCTTATATTTCTTGTAGTGTTCATGTAGCTTGAATAAAATAATGGCTTTTTAATTGAAAAACATCGTTCAGCAGAGGCTGAAGACTCAGTCAAAAAGATTTTGGCTTATCAAGAGGTTTATGGAATAAAATGAGTTCGATTTCAAAATCATTTGAAAATAAACCCCTAGAGCCGATATATTTCCCACCATAGGTGATATATCGCCTGGGCTCATATTCCCGAGGCTCGTCGCGGTGGTCGTGCGAAGTTACGTGTTTTTCATATCCCCGTGTGGCGATATATCGGCATACACTGAAATATTATACACGTAATTACACTTTTTCAGCCTAATTTGAATTGAGTAAAAGCCTTGACTAAGTCCTTTAACGATTTCAAAGCTACTGGCAGACTCTAGGATTTTCAAATATTATTCTTGATAAACTATTCCTAAAAAATACTTAATTTCTCATTAAACACACATATGACAAGTGTTATTATCTTATTGGGTCTATCTAAACCTTATAGTATAATAATTATCATCTCCATAATCAGTCATATTAATCAAACCTTAGGTTATAATTAATATTCTTAAACTATTGGTTAAACTTATAAAATCCACAAGCGTTACTACGAGTGTCAATCTAAGTCCCGACTTGAAGCAAAATCCACAGTAAAAAACATAGTATAACTACTACTAGCTATTACTATTACTACTACTATTTAACTAGCTAAGTAAAGTTCTTGGATTCTACAATTCTCCCCTACTAAAAAGAATTTCGTCCTCGAAATTTACTTACCAAATAATTTCGGATACTGGGCTCGAATGTGTTCCTCCAACTTCCACGTTGCCTCCTGTTCAGAACTATTTCTCCATAGGATTTTGACTATCGGAATACTCTTGGACCGTAATTTCTTCACCCCTCTATCCAGGATGCTAATTGGTCGTTCCTCATAACTCAAGTCTTTCTAGAGTGCTATTATATCGTACTTGAGGACGTGAGATGGGTCTAATACATACTTGTGTAGCATTGAGATGTGGAACACATTATGGCTATCTGCTAGGGCTAGCGGTAGGGCTAATCTATATGCAACTGCTCCCACTTTGTCCAATATCTCAAAAAGACCTATAAATCGGGGACTAAGCTTGACTTTCTTCCCAAACTGCTTCACACCTTTCATAGGAGATATCTTCAGGAAGACTTGATCTTCGACTTTGAATTCCACATCACGTCGCTTGGCATCCGCATAGCTTTTCTGACTCCTTTGAACAACAAGCATATGCGCTCTAATCAGCAATACTGCTTCTTGAGCTTTTCTAACAGCTTCGGGACCAAGAAGCTGCTTTTCTCCTACCTCCTCCCAATGCAACGGTGATCGACACCTTCTCCCATAAAGCAACTCATAAGGTGCCATGCCGATCGTTGACTGGTAGCTATTGTTGTAGGAGAACTCTATCTGCGGCAAGTACTTATTCCATGATCCTCGGAAATCAAGTTCACAAGCGTGTAGCATTTCCTCTAAAATTTGAATCATACGCTCAGACTGACCGTCTGTCTGAGGATGAAAAGTTGTACTAAGACTTAACTTAGTATCCATGGATCGTTGTAAACTTCCCCAAAATCTCGATGTAAACACCGATCTTCTATCACACACTATTGTCTTGGGGATTCCATGCAACCGTACTATCTCTTGGACATAGATGTCTGCATATTGGTCTGCTGTGTATGAAGTCTTAACAGGAAGGAAATGAGCCAACTTGGTTAGTCTATCTATTACTACCCAAGCAGAATCATGATGCTTGTTCATTCGTGGCAACCCCATCACGAAATCCATGGCTATATCGTCCCACTTCCATTTTGGTACGCTAAGCGGTTGCGATAAGCCTGCAGGCCACTGATGCTCTGCTTTCACTTGCTGGCATACTAGACCGTTAGACACAAATTCTGCTATGTCCTTCTTCATCCCTCGCCTTGACGTCATGCGTCATCTTGGTCGACCCTGGGTGAACTGAGTATAGGGTACTGCGCGCTTCTTCTAGAATCGCCATCTTAATCCCTTGATTATCTGGCAGGCATACCCGATCCTTATATCTCAATAATCCTTGACTTGACTTTGAGAAATCTGTGCCCTTGCCTTCTCTGACTGCATCCATATGTGCCGCTAGTGTGTCGTCATGCCCTTGCCCATTCTGTATATCTTCTAGTAGATTTGACTGGATAGACAAATTAGCCAGCTTATCGACAACTATTTCTATTCCAGCACTGATCAGCTCCTGTTGTAGCGGCTTTCCCATTTCGGCTAATGCTGCTAAACTTCCATAACTCTTCCTACTTAGCGCATCGGCAACTACGTTTGCCTTTCCCGGGTGGTATAAGATTTTGCAGTCGTAATCCTTCACTAGCTCTAACCACCTGTGCTGCCTCATGTTGAGCTCCTTCTGAGTAAAGAAGTACTTTAAACTTTTGCGGTTCGTATAAATCTCGCACCGTTCTCCATAAAGATAATGGCGCCAGATTTTCAACGCAAAAACCACTGCTGCCAACTCCATATCGTGCGTTGGATAGCGTTGCTCATACTCCTTCAGCTGCCTTGAGGCGTAGGCTACAAACCCAACCCTTGCTTTGACACATCGCAGTAGACTACGAACTTATCATTGGGTGTCGGTACACAGAGTACTGGTATTGAGCACAGCTTGTCCTTAAGCAATTGGAAGCTTTCTTCACATCTATCATTCCAGTTGATTCTTTGTTGTTTCCGGGTTAGGTTGGTGAGTGGAGTGGCTATCTTAGAAAAGCCCTCTACGAACCTCCTATAATAACCTGCTAATCCCAGAAAGCTCATTACTTCGGATGTGTTCTTTGGTCTTGGCCAATCCTTCACGGCCTCTACCTTTGATGGGTCTACTGCAACTCCGTCCTTGGATATAATGTGCCTAAGGAACGCCACTTGTGAAAGCCAAAACTCGCATTTCTTGAACTTGGCATAGATTTGATGCTCCTTTAGTCGTGACAAAATCAACCTCAAATGTTCCTCGTGCTCAACTTCGTCCTTGGAGTATACTAAGATGTTGTCGATGAACACTACGACGAATTTATCTAAGTAGTCCTTGAAGACCCTTTTCATCAAGTCCATAAATGCGGCTGGTGCATTGGTAAGACCAAAAGACATAACTAAGAACTCGTAATGGCCAGAACGAGCTCTAAAAGCTGTCTTATGAATATCTTCTCCCCGCACCTTGAGCTGATGGTACATGGACCATAAATCAATCTTTGAAAATACAGTTGCACCTCAAAGTTGATCAAACAAGTCATCAATCTGGGGTAGTGGGTACTTATTCTTAATTGTTACCTTATTCAGCTTGCGGTAGTCTATGCACATCCGCATACTTTTGTCCTTTTTCTTCACAAATAGAACCGGTGCTCCCCATGGCGAATGTCTTGGCCTAATAAAACCCAAGTCTAGGAGTTCTTGCAGCTGTGTCTTTAACTCCTTGAGTTCCGTAGGTGTCATCCGATATGGTGCCTTGGAGATAGGCTCGGTGCCCGGTACTAATTCTATTGTCAAGTCAATTTCCCGAGTTGGCGGCAACCCTGGCAAGTCATCAGGAAATACTTCTGGGAATTCTCGTACAATGCGGACGTCTCCAATATTAAGCGGTGCTTCCTTTACTATATCTGTGATGCTCGCTAAGAATGCTTGACACCCCTTTTCTATCATCCTTTGAGCATTGAGAGATGATATTAGCGGTGTACGTAGTCCAGAAACTTGTCCCATGAAGCATAATTTCTGGCTGTCAAGAGTCTCGAACATCACCTTCTTGCGTTTGCAGTCGATGGTTGCGCCATGTCGTGCTAGCCAGTCCATGCCTAGTATCACGTCGAAGTCCTTGATCTCCAGTTCTATCAGGTCTCCTTCTAGTTCTACATCCTCAATCTTGATCGGTACGCCTTGTACTATCCGTGATGATAGAACTACTTTGCCCAAAGGCAACTCGGTTACAAACCTAGTTCTAAATCTTTCACAAGGTTTTTCTAGTTTTTCTATCATTCCTAACAAGATATACAAATGAGTGGTTCCCGAATCAAATAATACAGAACATATATTATTGAGGATAGAAACCTGACCTGTAACGACCCAAATTCGCTAATAAGGCTTAAGGGCCTTGATTAGTGTGCCAGGAGGGCATTAATGGAATAACTGTGATTTAATGAGTAATTATATGTTTAATAATGCTTATATGATAATCGATTATATTATGTGGTAAGATGATATGTGATATATGTGAGAACCACATTATTATGTGGACAGGTTCGCTGAGCACGACTCAAGACGATTCTAGGGCTAGGTAGTGGGAAAAGTCACAACGGGGTTTAAGATATGACTTTGGAGAAGTCGGGGACATTTTTAGATAGCGGATAGCGATTTGGGTTATCGGGACATGAAAATAAATATATGGAGATATATTTGAGGTTAGGATGTCTAGGCGGGAATATTGGGGGATTTTACCATTTTGGCCTCGGGGACGGTTCCGGCACCCCGAGCCTCAGGATTAACTTAACAGATAAGTTAGACTTAAGGAAGCCTTTAGAAAAAACACAAACTGACTAAGTATTTTGTCCCAGCTCACTTACAAGTTCAAGGGAAACTAAGGAGAGAAAAAAACACAGAAAACTTAAGGGAGAAACAAGCTGGAATTCTGAGATTTGAGGTGAGGAATTGAAGGTCTAGCTCAGGGATTGATCAAGCAATAAAACAGGGATAAGGTAAGCCTTTAATTCTCTTCTCTATGGTTAGGATTCTGGTTTTGGTTAAGTGTTGAAACAAAGTTAGCTTTGGTGTTTTAAGACAGAATTAAAGAAGGGAACTTGGGGACCTAGCTTGGCTATAGCTTGGTGAAGTGATTCTACAGCTAAGGTGAGTCTCTACTCCTGGTTTAGAGGTTTTTCATTGAGTTTGATGGCTGGTTTGTGTGTGTTTTAGCACTTGGGTTTCAGAAATTGAGAGGAAGATATTAGAGTGTGTTAGGCTATGTTTTCTTGGGAGTTAGGTGGTTTAGATCAAGCTAAAGAAGTTGGGAATTAATTTGTTAAGAGTTGGGAAGTTTTGGGATGGTTTAATGTAAGGTTTTGAGCTTTGAAATGGTGTAAAATCTGGGTTCAGAGGGGAGGGCCGCGACTCTGTTCTTGAGCGTTGGGGCCTTAGCATGCAAGGAAGCCAATGGGACTCGACCAAGGGGGCGCGCCGCGGTGCCCAATGCAAGGGCCGCGGCGCGTGTGTGGTTCAATGAGGGAGTAGGCTCTATTTTGGGGAAGGGCCGCGGCTAGGCTTTGGGGGCCGCAGCCCTTGGTTGCACACTTGGGATTTTGAGGCTTTTAAGCATGGTGGAGTGATCTAGTGTGCTCGGGTTTGGTTTCACCACCGTGCTTGGTGGAATTTGATATCCCGGGAGTTAGTTTTATAACTGGAACCTATATTTGAGTATTTATGAAACCCTATACTTTGGTTGTGACTAGGTAATAAAGGCTTAGGCTCGGGAACGAATCGTGCTTGAGGGGCGTTGCTCGTAATTCTATAACCGCACAGATTAAAGGTAAGAAAACTGCACCCGATTATATGTTTGTGATGGGACTAAGTGCTCCCGAGAATTGTATCGTGTCAATGATGGTATTATACCATGGGACATGTAAAGCGGCCTAAGGGTGCCGTACATAGTATTTGCGCACAGGGCGCGGCTTGGCCACTGGTAGCCGAGAATATTCACTGAGCTCGGCTTAATCAAGCCGGAGTTAGTGGGATAACGGAGGGAGCAGCCTGAGAGCGCTAGCCCTAGTTATCATTTGTGCAATGATATGCGATAATAATTGATATGCTTAGTATGTTGATTACTTGGTCATGCTGAATGATTATATGTTTGAGAACTTGAGATACAATGTGAGATGTGGGTTGTTTGTTTATTGCTTATGCTCTGTTGTTGTGTTTTCTTGCTGGGCCTTGGCTCACGGGTGTTGCATGGTGCAGGTAAAGGCAAAGGAAAGCTGGACCAAGCCTGAGACGGAGAGCTCTGAGGTGGAATGTACATAGCCAGCCATTCGATCATAATGGTCAAGGAGTGGATCAGGACAGGGATTACCTAACTGCTTGTTTTGCCTTAGTATGGCTGGTTATTGTATCTAAATCTTGTAACTTTTGTAAACGATCTTTGAACTTATATTTTTGGGATCCCGTGTAAACAAATAATGTTTTTTAGTGAAAATGTGGCTTTCGAGACCAAACCATTTTAAACCCTAGTTCCTCTACAGTTTCAGTACCACGATTTTAACTGAAAGACTTGATTAGCGAGTTTGGCATTTTGTAAACACACAGTGTAGCGGTCTTGGCTATCCAGGGCGTTGCATGACCTGTGACCACCTTATTGCTAGCATCAGCATCACCTTGGGTTAGGACAAAAACCCTGGCAGGAACCATCTTATCTTCCTTTTTCCCCTCTGACTTGAGCTGATGACATTCTTTCTTTCGATGTCCCTCTTGACCACAGTTGTAACATCCTTTGGTGTTATCCCGGCATTCCCCAAGATGTTTCCTTTGGCACTTAGCACACGACGGGTATTCTACATAACCCGGCCTACTACCTCCATTATTTGTCTGTGCCCTTTTATCGCTGTCGAACTAGTTATTGTCAGGATGCCTTCTTTTCTGACTGTTGTTGTTGTTGTTGTTGTAGTTGTTGGACTGATTGTTGTTGTTGTTGTTGTTGGAATGATTGTTGTTGTTGTGGTTGTTGTGGACGCTCAATATTCCGCATCCATATAAGATCCCGTGAAGGCCCATCATCCTTTGACGGCAACTTCGGATCAACTCGCGATGCATGAGGTCCCAGCCCCGTCTCCATGGCCTCGCTCGGCCGTACCCCAGGCGCGAGGCCCTCCTCGCGCGCGCACCACCTGGCGTCGCTCGGCCACCGCACGCGCATCTCCATGGCCTCGCTCGGCCGTGCCCCAGGCGCGAGGCCCTCCTCGTACGCGCACCACCTGGCGTCGCTCGGCCACCGCGCGCGCGTCTCCCTGGCGTCGCTCGGCCACCGCGCGTGCATCTCCATGGCGTTGCTCGGCCACACCTCAGTGCTCGTGGTCCCAGAGTGGCCTCGCCCATGCCCACAGAGGGGCCTCGCCAATAGGCCCCGTGGTGGCCTCACCCATGGCCTCATGGGGGTCACATCCGCAGCACACTCAGCCTCGTGAGCAGCCAAGAGAGCCGCACCATCAATAAGCCTTCCAAGGGTCCCATTCCTTACACCTAGAGACCCCTATGCTTAGAGGCTCCAGTACGAGTCGAATGGGACATACTTGTACGACCAAGTACTGAGTATGGACACCAGTACTAGTGGGACTGCTGAGGTAAGAGTTATGGCCCGTACATCTACGGCCAAGGGTCAGAGTCGACACCACTACCACCTGCGCCACTACGCCTGCCGCCACTCATCAGACATGGGTACAGACAAGTAGTGGAGACATCCTCCTGACACCTGCTCCCGTACTGATGTACGACCACAACCTCTGAAGCCACTCCCCTGACATAGTACTTATGTACCATTTGGTCTCCTGGACCACCATGTACCTAAGGCCATTAGAGCCTACTATAAAATGAACTGGAACACCACCTGAAAGGGGGTTGGAAATTTTACTGTAGTAAAGGCTTGAGGGTGAATGAAAGACTGAATTCTCCATTATTGTTCTATCATTGTTCTTGAGTGATTGTTTAAGTTTCCACAGCTTTTCCATTAGAGATCTTGATTTGATAATTTTTCCAACTCAACTTAGTTGACGAGTTCTCACCGTCAACAGTTTGGCGCCGTCTGTGGGAACGTTAGTTTCAAGCTACTGTTCCACCATTGTTTCTGGCAAGAAGAAGATGCCAAGACATTCAAAGCAACTGAAGGATCCACGGGAAGTAGAGGTTCACCTGAACGGAGTCCAGCTGAAGGCCTCCATGAAGAACGCTCCTCCACCCAGAGACGTGGAGCCCCCTAAGGACCCTGAAGTTCACGGAGGTGATAGGGTGGCCTCGTCACCGGCCGCTCCACCTGGAGAAAGTCCTCCAAGAGCACCACCGGGAAATGCTACTGAGTTCCCTCCTCCAAAACCACTGCAGGAACCGGACTCCGGCCGGCAGGACCCGGGCCCTTCTGCCCGTAGGCATGATAAGCACCCTTGGGTCCATTCCGTGAGCTCGAGTTTGAAATCTCGATTTTATGAAGAGGAAATACGTGAGCTCCACCATATGAACCAAAGGTTGGAAACCACCTTGGAGAACATGCAAGAGGTCCTGAACGGCCTGTTGCAGGGTAAGTCGAGTGTGACCTTGCCCAAGAGGAAGGAGAAGGGCAAGGATGGGGTGGAGACCACTGTACTGGTAGATGATGGGAGAACCCGACACTCAACCAGTAACACCCCCCGAGCGAAGCAACATGAGCACCCTGAACCGCCTAAGCAGGCCCAGAAACCAGTGCCGAGGACCAACGCTGCCCCTCGCGATGAGGACGAGGTCACCTCTAAAAGAGCACCCTCAGACTTACGGGAGGAGCCAATAAAAAGAGGGCGGGCAAGGGACCATGCCCCCTGTGGTGCCTCGAGAAGGCAAGGGAAAGGCGGATCTTAGCCCGTCCGCTCTGGGGGACACTCTAAGTAAAAGGAGGCAGGACCGGGACACGGAGATGAGGAGCCTGCGAAGCAAGATCGTCACCGCATCAGGCGGCCAGGTCTTTGAGGAAGAAATCGACCATGAGTCACCCTTCGTCAGGGAGATCCAGACCATCAAGCTCCCTGCCAACTTTAAAGAGCCCCACATGACCCCCTACAAAGGAGACACGGATCCAAAATATCATCTAGATACATTTAATGACCTGATGAAGCTGAGGGGAATTGGCTGCGGGGCACGATGTCATTGCTTCGCTGTCACGTTAAGAGGACCTGCCTACAAATGGTTCAGGAGGCTTAGACCGGGGTCCATCCGATCTTGGCAGCAACTTTATGCTGAATTCCTCCAGTAGCACCACGCCATGCGAGATTACACAATGCCAGGCACCAGCCTCGCCAATGTGAAACAAGGAGATAATGAGAGTTTGAAGAGCTATATCCACCGGTTCAATATGGAGGCGGCTAAGGTAGGGATCCTGACTCACCGAGAGCTCAAAATGGCCATCACCACTGGAGTACGCCCAGGGAGCAAGTTCTGGGATAACCTACTTAAGAGAGAGGTCACAGACTTGGATGATTTCTACGAGCAGGCACAAAAGTACATTCGCGTGGAGGATGGTCACGAAAACCTTAAAGTTGGAAAAGGCCCATCACCCCCGAAACCTTCTACACAGGAAAACCAAAGCCGTGCCAAGAAGAAGGGTGTATATGAGGGAACGAGGGACGATCGTCCCTGGAAGCACCAACACTCTGGCGAGGGCATACAGAGCCCCTACACTTTTTACACAGACCTCACCCATGCGAGAGAGGATATTTTCGTTACGAATGAAAACCGGGTCCCTTTTAGAAGGCCCCCGCCAATAAAAAAGGATCGGTCTAAAAGAGACCCAGGCAAGTATTGCCAATATCACAAGGATATCGGCCACACCATCACGGAGTGCAGCCATTTGAAGGTGGAAATTGAGGAGCTCATCCGCCGGGGACATTTGGGTAGATATGTGAGCAAGGAGAACCAAAGGCCAGAAGAAGGAGAGTCCCCTCCGCGGGCACGAGGGGTGGCCCCAAAAGTGCAGGGAGAGGTTAGGACCATCTTTGGAGGACCAGGAGTCGGAGGCGATTCAAGGAAGGGGCGAGACAAGTACGCCAAGGAGGCCAGACGAAGTCCACCACCTTGTGTTTTAAGTTTGGAGCAGCGCCCCCCGAAGAGCTTCAAAGGCGAGAATGACTCAATAACTTTCACTGAAGAAGATGCACAGGGGGTGCGTTTCCCTCATAATGACCCCCTGGTGCTAACCGCCCAGCTTGCTAACATGAGGGTACATCGGGTCATGGTGGATAACAGGAGCTCTGTGGACAATTTGTATCGACCAGCGCTGGAGAAGATGGGGTTGAGCCTCCGTCACCTAAAACCTTGCACTACGACTTTGTATGGGTTTACGAGAGATTCGATGCAACCCCTAGGGACAATCGAATTAGCCCTCACCATGGGGGAGCAACCCAAGCAAACCACCATAATGGCTAACTTTGTCGTGGTGGAGTGCACCTCAGCCTTCAATGCGGTATTAGGGAGACCCTCTCTGAGAGAATTGAAGGCGATAACTTTTGTGTATCACCTAGCTATGAAATTCCCAACCCCTGGAGGAGTAGCATGCGTGAAAGGGGAGTAGAAGGAAGCGAGGAAATGCTATAACATGTCCCTCCGCGCAGCCACCAAACAATCTGTATCAATGACAATGGTTGTGTATGAAGGAGCGACCCACACAAGTTAGATCCGCACAAGATTGGACCCACGGGTTACGGAGCCTCTCAAGAAGTACTACCAGCAAGGCTTCAGCTCTCAGGGCCAAAAGAACCTATGTTTAGTTTGTTCTTCGTTGTTTTAGCTTAAGCAAGTAAGAATCAAAGAGGCTACCTAGGTAACCTCCTAGTTAGATGTAACCCCCTTTTTTATTTACAAAGTCAGTTGTAAACCGCGTGTTATGAATGAAACTGTTTGCAACTTCATGTGTTATTTTTCTTCGCTACGCGGGCATCAGCCAAAGTGTCAACCGAATTAAATTTCACCAAACACTTGGGGGGCAGGACAGGAGGCAATAACATGCAGCTAGCAAGGGGAACCTAAAAAGGGCCCTCTAACGGAGGATCCGAAAAAGGACCCCTCGCCCTCCTAAAAAGGAGACTCCTAAAAAAGAGGCTCCTAAAAAAGGCCCTCTAATAGGGGATCTTAAAAGGGGCCCTCCATCAGGAGGAAGTGGCCCGTGAAGACAAAGCAAGCAACAAGCAGGAGAACCCAAAGAAGGACCCCTTGCACCGGGATCCTAAAAAGGATCCTATGCACCAGGAGGATCCTAAACAGGGCCCTCCATCAGGAGGACCCAAAAGGGACCATTGCCCTAAAAAGGACCCTTTAATGGGAGGTCCTAGAAGGACCCCTTATATCGGGGCCTTAGGCGATGTCCTTAAATACAGAAAACAGGGAGAGGACCTTGTAAGGCATCCCTTGGGTTTACAAGGATTAGCTACCCTTGTGAACATCAAGGAGGCCAAAAGGTCTTACGAAAGAAAAATATATAGTGACAACACTAATAATTCTAGAGCGGCCACCAAGCTGTCTAGCCAAAAAGGGTCCTAAAAGAGACCCCTGCAAAAATAGTACTATGCATAATGACGAGAGGGACGCTTCTCGCAAAAAATAATAAGCGCGCACAAGAATATATAAAAGGATAGCTAGGACCCAAGGGGTCAAAATATCCTTATAAGAGTAATCAAGGGGCACCAAAAGAGGTCCCAGTGAACCCTTTCACATGGGCTCCCAAGGACCTCCACCTTGGTAAATAAAAGAGGGGAACCAACCAAACCCCATCATACAGGCTCAAAAGGGCCTCGAATGCAGTAGAATAAGAGACACTCCACATGGCCGCTCGAGCGACGGCATGCTCACCAAAAGAAGAGAAATCAAAATTGGGATCCTGCCTCCATACATTGTAAAGGGCGCAGTGTATGGACCTGCACTCAATGACAGTCTTCTTTGCCTCCAAGGAAGCACTTCTCTCCTGCAAGGGGTCCTGGTAACCTCGACTTCGGCCCTTGCAGTCTGGAGTTCGACCCTGATAGACTCGACTTCAGCCTCTAAATAAGTAACCCTCTCTTGCGACACCGTCACGATATCCTTGGTCGCTTGGAGTTCGCTCTTCAGGATGGCAACTTGGTCCTTCAGCTCCTTGGCCTTGGCAACCGCCTTCAGCTTCCTCCTCGACGAGGTGGAAAGTTCGACCCGAACCTTCTTTAGCTCAGACTGGGTTTTCTCGAGCTCCTGGACCCGGGCTGTAAGGCAGTCCCTCTCAGCAGTAAACACAGAGAGGTTGCTAGACGAGTCGGGAAACCGTAGAGCCACAGTATTGGCCTGCAAAAATAGACCAAAAAGATGTATTAGTCTCCAAATAGATACCCCAAGAAATTAGCCCATACTTAAAAAAAAAAAAAAAAACTATGGAAAAAGTGAGGTGATGGGGGATTGTACCCCTTACCTCTTGAAGGAAGGGTTCTCTAAACCACTAAGCCAAGGAAATAAGGTGGAAATATTAAGCCACGCATGAGGGCCTATTTCTAGGAATCAAGGTGAATAGTCTACAAGAGCACCTAAAGGTCCTCTCCTAGACTGGGGGGCAAGTGTGGACGCTCAATATTCCGCATCCATATAAAATCCCGTGAAGGCCCATCATCCTTTAACGGCAACTTCGGATCAACTCGCGATGCATGAGGTCCCAGCCCCGTCACCATGGCCTCACTCGGCCGTACCCCAGGCGCGAGGCCCTCCTCACGCGCGCACCACCTGGCGTCGCTCGGATACCGCGCGCGTGTCTCCCTGGCATTGCTCGGCCACACCTCAGTGCTCATGGTCCCAGAGTGGCCTCGCCCATGCCCACGAAGGGGCCTCGCCAAATAGGCCTCATGGTAGCCTCACCCATGCCCACGGAGGGGCCTCGCCAAATAGGCCCCGTGGTGGCCTCGCCCATGCCCACAGAGGGGCCTCGCCAAATAGGCCCCGTGGTGGCCTCGCCCATGCCCACGGAGGGGCCTCGCTAAATAGGCCCCGTGGTGGCCTCGCCCATACCCACGGAGGGGCCTCGCCCAATAGGCCCTGTGGTGGCCTCGCCCATGCCCACGGAGGGGCCTCGCCAAATAGGCCCCGTGGTGGCCTCGCCCATGCCCACGGAGGGGCCTCGCCAAATAGGCCCCGTGGTGGCCTCGCCCATGGCCTCATGGGGGTCACATCCACAGCACACTCAGCCTCGTGAGCAGCCAAGAGAGCCGCACCATCAATAAGCCTTCCAAGGGTCCCATTCCTTACACCTAGAGACCCCTATGCTTAGAGGCTCCAATACGAGTCGAATGGGACATACTTGTACGACCAAGTACTGAGTACGGACACCAGTACCAGTGGGACTGCTGAGGTAAGAGTTATGGCCCGTACATCTACGGCCAAGGGTCAGAGTCGACACCACTACCACCTGCGCCACTACGCCTGCCGCCACTCATCAGACATGGGTACAGACAAGTAGTGGAGACATCCTCCTGACACCTGCTCCCGTACTGATGTACGACCACAACCTCTGAAGCCACTCCCCTGACATAGTACTTATGTACCATTTGGTCTCCTGGACCACCATGTACCTAAGGCCATTAGAGCCTACTATAAAATGAACTGGAACACCACCTGAAAGGGGGTTGGAAATTTTACTGTAGTAAAGGCTTGAGGGTGAATGAAAGACTGAATTCTCCATTATTGTTCTATCATTGTTCTTGAGTGATTGTTTAAGTTTCTACAGCTTTTCCATTAGAGATCTTGATTTGATAATTTTTCCAACTCAACTTAGTTGACGAGTTCTCACCGTCAACAGTTGTTGTTCCGACTTGTCTGAGATTGACCCTGCTATCTAGGCTTAGGCTTACTGGCTTCTTCTTTACTAACGTTAGCCTGCAGCCTTTCTACTTCTATTGCTGTCTCTAGAACATCGGCATAAGTAGTATTTCCTGGGTTTTCTAACTTAAACCCTAGCTCGATCTTCGATTGAAGTCCTCTAATGAACTTAGACACCCATAGATAGTCAGTTGGAACCATTTCCTGTGCGAATTTAGCCAAGCGATCGAACTGTCGAGCATACTCTGCCACTGATAAACTTCCTTGCTTCAGGCCAGTGAACTCCTCAATTCTTGAAGCGAGTACAGCCGAATTATATTACTTTTTGTGGAACAGCTCCACGAATCGAGTCCAAGTCATGGTGGCAACATCATGAATCTGATGGACTAAGTCCCAACATATCCTGACATCTTTCTTGAGCAAGGACGAAACGCAGGATATGCGGTCTGCGTTGTTGAGGTTCATGTGCGTCAGGATTGGCTCCATGTTTCTTAGCCACTCTTCTGCCTCGAAGGGGTCTGTAGTCTCTTCAAAGTTTGGAGCGTGTTGCTTATGGAACTGCTCATAAACTAGCTCCATGTGATGTACTAGATACGACGCATAATTCGCCACTGGCCTTGCCCCATATGGACCAACTTGTTGGGGTGCTGAGGCCACCTGCTGTGGTTGTGGCTGCGGCGGTGGCTGAGTCTAGGGCTGAGCCTGTTGTTGCTGTTGCTGCAATAGTTCCTTGACATGTTGTCGCAGTCTGGCAATCTCCACAGTGTTGTCAGCTGGCGGCGGCGACGCGTTGCGACTGGCAGTAGCACGCACTCCCCTTCTGCGAACTGGAGGGGCTTCATTGTTCACTGGAGCAGCGTTGGAGGCATTTTCGTCGGTACGAGCAGATCTTCGGAGCGACATCGCAGCAAAGTTCTAACAGTTGAGAGAAACATGTTAGAACTTTACTCTAATAGGCTCTAAGGCAAAAACTGATCTAACAAAACATAACTCGGACCTATTAATTATGACTTTTTATGAAAATTATATAAGCCTTATTTATTATTAGAGTGGGTTTCTATACTTAGAAAAAATAAGCCATCTTTATTTTCTAAGTCTGTTTCTAATCATCCTATATGACTTAATTCTCAGGCTCGAAACTCATCTTTGTTCTAGAGTTAACCATATTGAGGGAGGGCTGGAATCAGTAAAATCGTTCCCACTACTATGGTCCCCTAACTCTCAATATAGAAACTCGGTTCATTGATTTGTATCCACCCTTACCGAACTTAGTCATTATTTATTATGATTACAAAAGAAAATCAAACTCATACATGATAACAAAATAACCATGATATTAATTTGGAAAAGAAAGTTTTTCACTATTTACAACCATAAAAGAAAACAAATAATAAATTAAAACAAACAATGAAACTAATTATTCTTAAAATCGGGATCTTCTATATCGATCCTTCATCTAGCATATCATCATTTCACTCCTCATAGTCCTCATTATCATGTGCCTCAAAATGCCCTCAAGGAAGGTTTGTAAAAATTCTATGCTTTTGCTCATTTGTAAATTGAAATTCCATTTTTGAAGTGAACCTAATCAAGAGAAAATAATATCTCATTGCTACCAGCAATTCATCTTCATCATCCATTGTTTCCCATATTTCCTCTAAGGCTGCAATTACAGTATGATAATCTCTAAATAGTCTAATTACTAAAACATATTGCTTCGTTGCTCTCATCATGTTCTGCTTAGATTCTTGGAGATGACCTATTTCTCTGTGGAACAAAAGCAGCCTTAGAGTGATTCTGTCTAGCACTCCTACGGTGTTTCTTGGTTCTCTAATTCTTTTTAAAGCCTTAATGGCTCGGATATCCTCATAAGTTAATGCTCCGTTCATTCTTAACTGAAAACATAAAGACTAAAATCTTTAGCTATACATATAAACATAATAACTATAACTTAAACACTTACTTGGCGATCAGCTTCAGAGCTTTGAGTGTGTGTATCGAGGAGAACTTCATGCGAATGAACCGTTGCTTTGATACCAACTGTAACGACCCAACTATTCTAGACTTTGGATCATTAATAACTACTATTCATAGATACTAATCATAAGAAAAGCTTACATACAAAATATTCATAACTTTATTAAAAATTGTAAAACCAAAGTTAAAATACATAAAATTCAGTTAAGATATGGGATCCCATTGTTTGAAAATAAAATAGAACATAACTTAAATAAATTGGTTACAAAACAAAGTGCGGAAAAATACATGTAAAGCATAATTCTAAATGACTAGAAACAACTTCATCCTCGAATCATTCACGCAGTCCACCGATTCTATTCTCCCTCAATACACATTCCCAAGCTACCAAGAACCTTTCCGCCGCCATAACTATTTTCCTGCACATATAAAACATAAAGGAATGAGCCTAATGCCCAGCAAGGAAAATCTACTACAAGCATGAAACATAATCATACACATAAACTATGAACATTTATCATATACTATAACACATATATCATAATTTTAACCCATGTACATGGTGACTATTGGGGTTTGCTAACTAAGCAACTATAAGCCTCAAACTACAATGAGGTTTGCTAGTTAAGCAACTATAACCCCCAAAAACATAAAAGTGTTAGGGTTTGTTATATAGCAACTATAAGCCCCAAAACATGCATATATCATAACACATAAAATCATACTATAGCATAATCATAACACTTTAAAAACATAGCACATATCACATAGGAGCTATCCTATTTTCCTTACCAAAATACTGGGATGATGAGAACAAGGTCGGGATTTTGGAACACTCCTAAAAACCATTAATAGAGAGGTGAGTATTCTAAAAGAAAAGAGATGAGAAGAATGAACTAAACCATCGAGAAGATACTTACCAATGAGAACCTCAAGTTCAAAGAACTTAGATGCCTAATCAAGAATAAAGAATACTGAGTTAGGATTTGAGTAGAGAAAAACTATAAAACTAATGAAACAATACTAAAAGGAACTAAGAATTGGTATACCTTTGAATACTTCTATGACCGAACTACACCTCGAAACCGAAATATACTATAAACCTTACTTCCCAAGTGTTTGATAAGCTTATAATGATAAAGCTTATAACCCCAACCCAAGTGTTTAACACTCGAAAGTAAAGTAGCAGCTTGTAGGCTCTGAACTCAGCTTGATGAATGAAGAAATGGCTGGGTACTAGGTCCTATTTATAGAGTTCAAGAATGAAAAGATCTTCATGTAGCTTGAATAAAATAATGGATTTTTAATTGAAAAACATTTGAATAATCGCTCAGCAGAGGCTGAAGACTCGGTCAAAAAGATTATGGCTTATCAAGAGGTTTATGGAATAAAATGAGTTCGGTTTCAAAATCATTTGAAAATACAGCCTTAGAGCCGATATATCACCTACATAGGCGATATATCACCTGGGCTCATATTCCCGAGGCTCGTCGCGGTGGTCGTGCGAAGTTACGTATTTTTCATATCCCAGTGTGGCGATATATCACCTCCTAGAGCTGCGATATATTGGCATACACTAAAATATTAGACACGTAATTACACTTTTTCAGCCTAATTTGAATTGAGTAAACAGCCTTGACTAAGTCCTTTAACGATTTCAAAGCTGCTGGCAGACTCTAGGATTTTCAAATATTATTCTTGATAAACTATTCCTCAAAAAATACTTAATTTCTCATTAAACATACATATGACAAGTGTTATTATCTTATTGGGTCTATCTAAACCTTATAGTATATTAATTATCATCTTCATAATCAGTCATATTAATCAAACCTTAGGTTATAATTAATATTCTTAAACTATAGGTTAAACTTATAAAATCTACAAGTGTTACTACGAGTGTCCAACTAAGTCCCGGCTTGAACCAAAATCCACAGTAAAAAACATAGTATAACTACTACTAGCTATTACTATTACTTCTACTATCTAACTAGCTAAGTAAAGTTCTTGGACTCTACAGTTACAACATGGTATCAAAGCTGCCCAGGTTTAATGGTTCTTGAAGATAGGCTTAGTGTGTACTCTCATTGCTAAAGATAAGCTCGACTCACGGTTTGGTAACTTATGTTTTTAACTGTTTAACTAGAATATATATGCCTTATCTGCATGCTAGAATAGGACACATGAAATATATTGATAAGGCCTGGCCCTTGACTATTATGTAATTATGAAAATGTATGCGTAGTAGTGTTGTTGCTGTATGTGAAAGCTATTGAAATGTTTATTAGCATTGTTGCTGCATTTGTTTGCTTATTTGTTCGGTTTTGGACAATGGAGTGGTTTCTAGAACTCGTTATCATTTCCTGATAAGCCGAGTCATTGATTGTTGATATACTTTGGTAATTATGCCAAGGCGATCAGAATGAATAACCATCACAGGTATTAAGGCTAGAGATGATGACTAAGGTTAAGACCCTCCACTTGCCCCTTAGGATTGGCAGCAAGTGCTTGCTGATATGCAAGCGAGACTACAGAGAAAGAAGGATGAGATTCGAATACTAAGACAATAGGTTCCACCAAGGAATGTTGCACCAGTTCTGCCACATGTTGTGGTACCATTTTTAGCACTTCCTAAAATTACGAATAGGTGGGAATCCCTATAAGAGAGGTTCAAGAATCAATACCCTCCTAATTTTGAGGGAGGGCCAGATCAACTGAGGGCTAAGCAGTGGATGAGCATGATTACCTCCATCTTGGATTTCACGAGGGTGGTGGGAAACAATAGGGTGGCATGTGCCACATACATGTTACGTGATGACGCCTACATTTGGTGGGAGGTTGTATCTCAGACCTGAAATGTTGCGATATTGAGTTGGGATGAGTTTCAGGGTTTATTCAATGAGAAATACTACAATGTCGTAGTTCAGACTACGAATGCAGATGAATTCACTAGATTGGTTCAAGGCAACATGACGTTAACTGAGTATGCCCTGAGGTTCGATAGGTTGGCCAAGTTTCAATTTGACTTGGTGCCAACCGATGCCTCCATGAGAGAGAGATTTGTTCGGGGATTAAACCCCATGATAGCACGTGATGTTAGAATCACCTCAGTGCCTGGAGTCACTACATATGCTTAGGTAGTTGAGAAGACCCTTATTGCTAAGGGCACGAAGGACAATATTTTGTGCAAGAGCTTCGCTAGGCGTGATGCTCGGAGGATGGTACCTACAATTACTGGATCTGGTAGGGCAAGAGGCCCTAGTGACCAGAAGAGGAAGACCTCATACATGTTTACTACTCACATTCTAGATATAAGGGGTTGGGATGCTCAGGGTGGCTACTAGAGCGACAATGAGGTGGAGAAGTTATTCGAAGTGCATCAGGTGCGGGAGGTACCATTTGGTAGAATGTCGTTCTAAGGCATGCTTCCTTTGTGGGGTAGTGGGGCATCTCAGGAAAGATTGCCCACAATTGTAGAAAGAGGAACAAAAGAAGGGTGATAGTTTGACTCCAAACTGAGTGTTCGCGCTTACCTAGATAGAGGCTGAGGCTAGTCCCTCGGTACTGACACGATAGATTTCTAGCGATGACTCTACTTATACTGTATTGATTGATTCTGGTGCTAGACATTCATTTGTTTCTAGTAGGGTGATAGACAGATTGTATAAGCCTTGTGAGCTATGTGCCGTGAGGTTTGGGACCTTATTGCTTACTAGGGAATCAGTAGTTTCTAGGAGATGCTTCAGATCTCTACCAGTAGAAGTGGATAGTAGGGAGTTGTCAGTAGACATGATTGAGCTAGGAATGAAGGACTTTGATATGATTTTGGGCATGGATTAGTTAGCCAAGTATGAGGCAGCCATAGACTGTAAGAGGGGGATGGTGACCTTTGAGCCAGAGGGAGAGTACCCGTTTGTGTTTGTGGGTGTTGTCAGTGGGTCTCGCATTCCTATGATCTCGACACTGAAGGCTAGACACCTATTGCAAGAAGGTTGCATAAGATTCCTAGCGAGCGTAGTGGATACCAATAGGGATGTACCTGTTGGACCGGTGGAGACTAGATTGGTCTGTGAGTTCTTAAATGAGTTCTCAGAGGATCTACCAAGGTTACCGCTACATCGAGAGATTGAGATGTCATTGAGTTGGCACTAGGAATAGAACCAATATCTAAAACACCGTACATAATGGCTCTGGAAAAATTGAAGGAATTGATGGTACAATTAGTGGAGTAACTTGATTTGGGGTTCATTAGACCCAACTTTTCACCATGGGGTGCACCAGTGCTGTTGGTGAAGTAGAATGATGTGATGTTGAGAATGTGCATTGACTATAGGGAGTTTAACAAGCTGACTATCAAGAACAAGTATCTAGTTCCAAGGATTGATGACTTGTTTGACCAGTTGCAGGGTAAGATAGTATTCTCAAAGATTGAGCTTTGATCTGGTTATCACCAACTGAGGTTCAAAGAGGAGGATATCCCAAAGAAAGCCTTTCACACAAGGGCATTATGAGTTTTTGGTCATGTCTTTTGGATTAAACAATGCCCTAAGAACATTCATGGATTTGAGGAATAGGGTGTTCAAAGAATACTTTGAAAATCTTATGATTGTCTTCATCGATGATATACTGATCTATTCTTAGTCAGAGGCAGAACACGAGCAGCACCTCCAATTGGTACTACCAAGATTGAGGGACCATAGGTTGTAAGCCAAGTTTTAAAAGTTAGAGTTTTGGTTACCTCGGGTGACATTTCATTGTCACATTTTCAGTTTGGATGGAATTATGGTAGATCCGACCATGATTGAGGTTGTGAGAGATTGGCCAAAGCCCAGGAGTGCCGCAGAGATTATGAGTTTCCTAGATTTTAGTAGGATACTATCGACGTTTTGTTGAAGGGTTCTGCAGAATTGCAACACCATTGACAGAGTTGACCCGCAAGAACTTGAAGTTAGTTTGGTTTGACATATGTGAGAACAGTTTTCAAGAGTTGAAGCGCCTGTTGATCACTGCTTTAGTATTGAGTCTTCTTTCAGATCAGGAAAAGTTTGTGGTTTATTGCGATGCATTAAGACAGGGGTTAGGCTGTCTTCTTATGAAGGATGGGATGGTGATTTCTTATGCTTCACGACAACTAAAATATTATGAACAGCGGTACCCTACTCATGATCTAGAGTTGGCAGTGTTGGTGTTTGCACTGAAGGTATGGCGACATTACTTATATGGGGAGAAGTGTGAGAACTACATCGTAATTTTTCACATAGAAGGATCTGAACATGCGAGCAGATGCTCTGAGTCAGAGAGGCCCATGATAGTTGTATAGCATAAATCAGATATCCAGAGAATTGGCTAAGGATATGAGAAGAGTGAGGATAGATTTTGTGATGGGACAGTGAGCCAATATTAATCCTCAATCTACACACCTTGACGGGGTCGGAGAAGTTAAGAGGAATGTTCCACAGTTAGAGAAGCACTTGGAGGACATCCTAGCTGGAGTGGCTAAGGACTTTACCATTTTTGAGATGAGAGATTTTGGATGAGTCTCCTACCACTCCTTATTCGTTGTACCCAAGCACGACAAAGATGTATCAGGATCTAAAATCTTTGTACTGGTGGTTAGAGACGAAGAAAGATGTACTTTAGTATGTGACAAAGTGCCTAGCTTTTCAGCAAGTGAAAGTGGAACACCAGTGGTCAGTGGGATTATTACAACCATGGACATTGTGGTTGGATTGCCTAGGATGGTGGGTCAATACGACTCTTATGGGTGATTGTGGATTGCCTATTTTGATTGGGTCTTTGTCCACAGGAAAAGGCAATGTCAAATATGTTGTGGTTGCTGTTGACTACTTCACGAAATGGGCCGAAGCTAAGCCACTTGCAACCATAACGACCAAAAGGTGCTGGATTTTGTGGTCAAGAATATTGTGTATCACTATGGATTGCCAAGAAAAATTGTCTCAGACAATGGCACACAATTTGATAGTGATCTATTCACAGATTTTTGCGAGAGGCATGGGATTATCAGAAGATTTTCTTCAATAGCTCATCCACAGGCAAACGGAAAAGTTAAGGCTGACAATAAGACACTAAAGGATACTCTGAAGAAAAGGCTTGAAGATGCGAAGGGGGTATGTCCAGAGTAGTTGTCTGAATTCCTCTGGTCGTATAGAACATCACATCGAACAACAGCAGACCATACTCCATTTTCCTTAGCCTATGGGTATGAAGCTATGTTGCCTGTTGAATTAGATCCACCATCACATCGAAGGTTGGCATACGATCAAGACATTAATTTCCAATTATTGATGGAATCTCTGGACTTGGTCGATGAAAGGCGCGAGCAAGCCTAACTCTGAGTAGCATCTTACCAACAAAAGGTCGCCCGATACTTCTACGCTAGAGTAGGTGAAAGAAAATTTAATGTAGGAGATTTGGTACTTAAGAGTTTTCCTCAACACCCGCGATCAAGCTGTTGGAGTGCTTGGACCTAACTGGGAAAGGCCATATCAAATCAAAGAAGTTCTTCAACCAGGCACCTACAAACTTGCTCACTTAAATGGAGATCTGATTCCTCGTTATTGGAATGGAGAACACCTACACAAGTATTATCAATAAACAATTCTTTTAAAAGAATTGGCTTGTATTAATTTAACTTTTTACAAATTTATGAACAAGGGTCAGTCAGTCATATGACTGATCGCTTATAAGTGTAAGATCATTTCTTGATCACTCGTATAGACACAATTGTCCATCTATTACGAGAAATAAAAGGGATTGTGCGCAACCAGTCAATCTTTCCAACTATTGTATTTATTACAAGTATTTGCTCATTACGTGTGTTGTTTTGCTATATTATCATTTTTTTATATATCTTTATTACGAGTAGTACTGTTCGAACAGGTTTTGGTCAAGGCAAGTGACTGGGAACCTTAAGCTCCTCAATCACTTGGGGGGCATATAAGGTATCTGGTAAGTAAAGCATATCGACAAGTATATGTAAACGCACGAGCAAAATAAGTGAAAGCATGCTACGGTACTTAGAGTATTTTTCAAAATTTTGTTTAAATTTTGTTAAATCAAACCAAAGTTCTATGCTAAGTTCGGTCATGCGAACAAGATGTTGTAATATATTTAAAGTATTATAATATCTAAATATTAAAAGTAAATTGTTTTACACCGCGAGCAGTTACTGCTCGGATGCAATTCTCTGTTTAAAAGAAAAAGCTGCCCGTGCAGCAAAAAATATATTGTCTTGACCGTATGAACCGAGGTCCGTGTGTCCCAAGTTATAAGTTTAAATAAAAAACAGAAGAAATTATGAAGTAGGAGGATCTTGAGGAATTTGCTAGTCGACAGAGGCCCCAATTTCCTCGCCTTCGCCATCGTTGCCCAAAGCCAAAGAGATTTCGAGGGATGCTGGAACTTTCGCTCTCTCCTCCTCTTCAAGATGAGCCAGACACCTGTTTAGCTCAAACTGTCTCATACGGTCTGGTAGATAGCTAAAGTCCACCCCGCGGTTATTCTTCCAAAACATATTGAAGCATTTAAAAGTGGCTCCCTTGTACTTCTCCAGGTTACTGGCATTGGTCTCCTCAAGCTCTTTGACGCATTCCTCCAACCCCTTTGTCTCCTTTCTGCTAATGACCAGATCATCTTGAAGCTTTAGAGGCTTCCTTGAAATTGATCAAAGAATCCTCCTTGTACTTCTCTTTAGCTTCAATGGATTTGGTCAAGGCAGCCTGGTGCTGTTTAAGCTCTTCTGCCAGCTTGACCTTCAGTTCGAGCAGTTCAGCATTTTTCTTCTCAGCTGCCTCGAGCTGCTTGGTGCATTTGGCCTCAGCCATCTTAAGCTCCTCAACGTGTTTATCCTCAGACACTCTGAGCTGTTCACCAAGTCTCTTCTTGCATTGAGCGGTCAATGCCCCCGAGCGGCGCCAGCCAGCGCTCATGGTTAGAACTCCCTTCGACCAGAAAAAAGATAAAATTGTTAGTGGAAATAAAGTGAAAAGATAAACAAATAAAGCTCAGCAAAAAATGGCAACTTACGTTGAGCACTTCATTCAGCGGATTGGTTGAAGATCTGCTCGACTTCCATGGAGTCAGTATTGCTGATGGCCTCTCGGTTGCGTCGATGCCTTGATAGCTTTGTTAGCCAACTTTGGCTGAGCTGAGAGACATGTTCATCAAAGCCTCTCCTGTCTGATCAGGAGGGGTCTGGTCAGCGGGAGTTGGAGTAGTTTGGTTGGCAGGCACTGGAGGAAGTGTCTGGTCCTCGGGGGCTGGTGGAGGCAACTGGTCGATGGGAACTGGAGGAGGTGTTGTTTCCCTGGAAGGAACTAGTACTGGAGGATCCTCGGTTCGAGCCTTTTTCTTTGGAGGGTTGTTGCTGGTTTCCCCACGATGCTGCCTGCTCCCCTTTTTTTTGCTCGCAGGAGAAATGGGGTCAGGTTCGCTATACAAGTTGAATGGATCTTCAGTAAACATGACTGCAAAATAGAAGCGAACAATCAGTCAATATAGATGGAGAGACTTACTAAATCAAGGAAATAAGATCAAAGAAATTACAAGTAAAATACTTGAGCTACAATTATTGGTCGCTACATTACTTATTGTACTACTGCTACACTCACTCTCTACCTTGAAGAAGTCTGAATTTAAATTAGGTGTGTATTTAAAGTTGCCGTCCCCATCAAATAAATGATAGAGAATGGGAAAACTGTCTAAGAATGAGAAGTTAGTACCGTTCTCATCCAAAGACTCGAGAATAGGCTCGGGATGCTCAGAGACCTTCTACTTGCCTTTTCTTTGTTGAGCAGGGGCAGCAGCTGCTTGCGGAGTGTTGGAGGTTTCCCTCATGGTCAATCCCGTAGCTCTCCTTCTCGGGGGTTGTGACACATCTTGGTACTTCTCAAAAACTTCTCCCCCAGTAACACTTGCTGTAGTTGATTCCCTAACGTCCTAGTGAGGTGCTAGAAGGCCAACGAGCCTTAGATTATTCTCTGTGACCACCTCTTTGACACTTTTGTCGATATTTGTCATGCTGTCCAAGGATGTTGCTCGTATCTCCATTTCTGGAGTGGGGACTAGTCGATGCCATGGACCTGAATGACATCAAAGTTCTAAGGAATGTGCAAAAAAAACTAATGGAAATTGAACAACCAGTGAATAAATAATTTACCTCCTTCCGTAAAGGCCAGGTTGTTGGTGACCAGGTCCGGTGTTAAGAAGAACTCTTGGAAGTACTTTCCCACGTTGTACTTGTGGGTAATATCACTCAGGAAGGTGCGAACAGATTCCTGGTGGTAGAAATGAAAGAAACCCGTGTTGTTGTTGTTGGAGTTGGACTTGAGATCGAATAAATAATCGATCTCGTGTGGCGTAGGAACGGGCCACTTCTTGTGGTTGTAAAGAATATAGAGAGTAGAAAGAACTCTATATCCGTTTTGGGTGATTTGAAAGGGAGCGACCTCGAAATAATTGGCCACCCCCTGGAAGAATGGATAAAGAGGCAAGGTTGCGCCTGCCTCAATGTGATACCTCGACCAGGCGCTAAAGGTGCCCCCAGGCAGGTTTGCCCGCTGGTTGATTGAAGGCTTGATTAGGGTTGTCCTAGGGAGTCCGTACTTCTTGAGATAATTCCCTACCATCCTAGCTGTGATAACACTAGGTGGTACTACGTACCATTCATCCTCTGGTCAAAGGACGTCTCGAATTCAGGCTTTTGTTTGAATTTCTGGCTGGGAAATGTTCTCAGGTTGAGGGCTAGTTGAAGGATTTTCAGCCCAAGGAACAGGTTGATTATTAGGAGGTTGGGTTGTTTTCTTTTTCGTTTGAATGTAGTAGTTTGTACTTGAATGATGCAAGAGCATAACCATTGTTAGGTTGTTCTTAGTGAGTAGAATAGGACTATTTTACTTACCTTGCATAACTTTTGAGAATTAGTGCTGTTATTTGTGTTCTAAGTCTGATATGATATAGGAATATATTTAATTGGATGGTAGAACTATATTCACGAGTTTTGGAAAAATCTGGTGAGCATATTGGGAATTCTAGTTAACTCTGGTGCGATTTGCTAAATTTAATGCTATAGCATTCTGGGCAGTTTCTGACATAGGGGGATTTAGCTATTCAAGTCCAATTTTTCCATTGATAATTCTTCTTGCTGTTATTTCTCTAGAACTTGTGGTTAATTTTAAACATATTTTAATTTCTTTCATTTTATTTTAGTTTCAACAACCACTCAATTCAGTTTCTTAAATTTCTAAATTGTAATTAATTGGTGTTTACATTGAACTTTTTAATACCAATCCCTGTGGAGACGATTCACTTATCATTATATTACTTGTGTTGGACTGTGTACACTTGAACATATAATTTTCACAACAAGTTTTTGGCGCCGTTTCCAGGGATTGAAATTAAAAATTTGTGTAATATCAATTATTCTGCAATTTATTTTTCTGTGTTGTTCTAATCATGCTTGCTCGGTTTTGTGAATTTTCAAGAATACTCTAGTGCATGAACGAGCAAGAAGACCTTGAACTAGCTCCTATTGACCCCGAAATTGAACGCACTTTTAGAAGAAGAAGAAGGGAACAAAGGGGTAAAAATCGTTTCAATATGGCTGATGAGATTGAAGGGGTTGGGGATGCCCATAATATTGCTAACGCCATTGCTTTGGCCGAGGATAGAGAGAGGGGCATAAGGGACTATGCTGCCCCTATGTTTAATGAGCTCAATCCGAGCATTGTGAGGCCCGAAATCCAAGCAGCCCAATTTGAGTTAAAACCCGTCATGTTCCAAATGCTCCAAACGGTTGGTCAATTTAGTGGGCTGCCAACGGAAGATCCTCATCTCCACCTTCGTTCATTTTTGGAGGTGAGCGATTCTTTCAAGCTACAAGGAGTAAGTGAAGAGGCCCTAAGGTTGATGTTGTTCCCGTTCTCTTTGAGGGATCGAGCTAGAGTTTGGCTCAACACCCTTCCTCCCGACTCGGTGACTACATGGAATGAGTTGGCTGAAAAATTCCTGATGAAGTACTTTCTCCCTACCAAAAATGCCAAGTTTCGCAATGAAATCATGTCATTTTAGCAGCTGGAAGATGAATCATTCTGTGAAGCGTGGTTGAGATTCAAGGAATTATTGAGAAAGTGCCCACACCATGGGATCCCACATTGTATATAAATGGAGACTTTCTACAATGGGCTTAATTCTTCCACTCGTATGGTGTTAGACGCTTCAGCCAATGGGGCTATTCTCTCTAAGTCCTACAATGAAGCCTATGATATTTTGGAGAGGATAGCTAGCAACAATTATCAATGGTCCAATGTTAGAGCCTCAACAAGTCGAAAAGTGGCTGGTATACTTGAAGTTGATGCATTGACAGCTTTGACAGCTCAAGTTTCTTCAAAGACTAACCTTCTCAAGAACATGAGTTTGGGGGGAATGGTACAACCAGCTGCTATGGGCCAAGTGGCAGATGTTTCTTGTGTTTATTGTGGAGATGGGCACACATTTGACAGCTGTCCATCAAATCCGGCATCAGTTTGTTACTTGGGGAATCAAAATGTGAGCCGTAACAACCCATATTTGAACTCTTACAATCCGGGTTGGAGGAACCATCCGAACTTCTCATGGGGGGGTTAAGGAGCTAGTTCAAGTGGAGCACCAATGCAAGGCAAGACAACATATCCACCGGGGTTTTCTCAACAACCACCAAGAGTGCAACAACCTTCTCCGCCTCAAGCATCTCAATCAAGCTCTTTGGAGAGTTTAATGAAAGACTATATGGCCAAGAATGATGCTGTGATTCAGAGCCAAGTAGCCTCCTTGAGAAACCTTGAGATTCAAATGGGGCAATTGGCTAATGAATTGAGGAATAGACCGCAAGGCACCTTGCCAAGTGACACTGAAAATCCAAGGAGGGATGGCAAGGAGCAATGCAAAGTGGTGACTTTGAGGAGTGGGAAAAATCTTGAGTTACATGAGGAGAAAGATAAGCGAAAAAACGAGCCCACTTCAATCCAAATTGGTGAAGAGAAGAGGGAAAACTCAGCAAGTTCAGCTGCTGAAATTACCCAGAATGCTACAGCATCAGTTCAGCAATCTGCGGCAGAAAAGTGTTTGAGCAAGCCACCTCCACCATTTCCTCAAAGATTTCAAAAACAACAACAAGATGGCCAATTCCGAAGGTTTTTAGACGTTTTGAAGCAACTCCATATCAATATACCACTAGTGGAGGCCTTGGAGCAAATGCCAAATTATGCAAAGTTTTTTAAGAACATTTTGACTAAGAAAAGGAGACTTGGTGAGTTTGAAACGGTGGCCATGTTGAAGAGTAAAATTCCTCCTAAGTTGAGGGATCCGGGTATCTTTACAATTCCTTGCTCTATTGGTGGAAGAGATGTGGGTAGAGCTTTATGTGATTTGGGAGCTAGTATTAACTTAATGCCTATGTCTATTTTTAAGAAGTTGGGAATTGGAGAAGCGAGGCCAACTACAGTCACTTTGCAATTGGCAGATCTTTCTATGGCGCACCCGGAAGGAAAAATTGAAGATGTTCTAGTGCAAGTTGATAAGTTCATTTTTCCGGCCGATTTCATCATTCTTGATTATGAAGTGGATAGAGATGTTCCTATTATCTTGGGTAGGCCATTTCTAGCTACTGGGAGGACCTTGATTGACGTGGAAAAAGGGGAGCTCACAATGAGAGCTCAAGAAGAACAAGTAACTTTCAAGGTATTCAATCCTATACGTTCTCCAGATGAAGTAGGAGATTGTTTTGCCATCACTATCAAGAACTCTAATATGGAGGAAGAGGTACCCACAAGGTATAACAAGAAAGTGAGGATGAGGCTATCTCTTAAAGAATTGGAGAGCAACAATGAGCTAGGGGCAAGTATAAACAAGGCACCGTCTCATTTGCAAGAGCCACATAGAAAGAAGAAAAAGAAGTGTGGTAGGAAAGCTCATTCCCAAAGGTTTGAAGAAGGACAACGAGTTTTGCTCTTTAACTCGCGGCTGAAGTTATTTCCTGGTAAATTGAAATCCAGGTGGTCGGGGCCATTCACAATAATCAAGGTGTATCCTCATGGGGCTGTTGAAGTAAGGGAAGATCAGTCCGGTAGAGAGTTTAAAGTGAATGGCCAGCAACTTAAGCACTATTGGGAAGGAGAGGTCAACCGAGCGAAGACCTCCATTACTTTGGAGGATGCATGAAGCGGATGGTACTTCGGGTTCCTTGTGCTCCTTGTGTTATTTTAAGGGAGACCCGAAGAGAGAGAGATTCAAGCAAGTCATTTTGTAAATATACCTATATATATAAAAAGCAAAAGAAAAAAAAAATTATATATATATAACAAGAAAAAGAAAAAAAAGCAGGATAAAAATATATATACATATAGTTATATTTTATATTACTTAGTTCAAATTTTATTTTCTTTACTTTAGTGTTATTTATATTTTGTTTTAGTGTTGCTGTTTTTTTTATTTTTATTTTTTTTAGGTCAACTGGAGGCAGGGTAAATATTGATTTTGATGCACTGGTGCAGTTTTGGGGTTGAAAGTTACTGATTTTCTTAGCTTGGGGAAGGAATTCAGTTTTGGCAAGCAAGTTATAGATGCTCCAGGATGCTACAGCATGAAATTTAGCAAGTAGGCCTCTTGAATAGACAAATTTGAGGCAATACAGAACACCTGGCAAGGTATTGGGTTTTCTTTGGAATGGGCTTGGTTGGGTAAGAGAGAAAAAAAACAAACAGAAAAAAGCAAAAACAAATATATCAAGAAAACAGAGAAATTAAAAGCCAATTTCCCAAATTAGTCAGCCCGAATTCTTTCTTTCTCTTTCACTAAACCCACCCCAGCCGAAGCTCCTCCGCCCAGCCCACCGCCGAGCTGCTGTCAGACCCAGCCTCAGCCGCCGTCAGACCCAGCCCGTACTCCACTGTCAGACCCCGTCCCAGCACTTCGCCCAGGTGCGCGACCCATCCGTGAGTCCTCTGCCCCGTTTCCCCCATCTCTGTGCCCCACCGTTCGTCGCCGCCGTCAGACCCAATCCGTGCCCCACATCTCTCACTGAGAAGATTCACCAGTCGTGAAGCCTCCCAAAACTCACCCCAGCCGAAGCTCCCAAAACCCCGTCCTTCCCATCTCTGTCCGCCATCGTTCATCGCCGTCGAACCCTTTGCCGAGATTGTCGACCCCAATCGCCACACCCAGGTGCACAACCCCACTAGCTCCATTATTTTTTTCATCGTGGGTAACTCAGGTTTGGGCATTTCTTTGATATTGGCACCACTTTTACTGGGATTTGTTTTTCTCTGAGGCATTTGGGTGCATTATTTCGGTATGTTATTCTGCTTGGGGGTCAGCTAGCATTTTCACTGCTTATTTTAGCTTATTTGGAGGCAATTTCTTGGGTGGTCTGCCTGGTATTGTGTGTGGGCATTCTTGGTAAAATGTGTAGTTTGTATTTTTTGTTACTGAAATATGTCTCGGCCAAGGAAACAGCGTACTCAGAAAAACAAACAACAAAATGCTAAAGATCTTAGCTCCATTGAGAGATTCTCTTCCCCAGAAGCTAGGCAGAAATTTGACGATTTTATTCGACTTAAAGATATCTATCCCGAGAGAGGTTTTCTGCCTAAAAAGACTCCATTCACAGGTGTTCCATCTTGGCTGGCTGATAATATCAAGGCCAGGAAGTGGGAATGTTTTTGCCAGCAACCTGATGAAGCGGTGGTTCCTGTAGTCCGAGAGTTCTACTCCCAATTCATCACCTCGGCGTGGCCTGATTCTGTTATTGTTCGTGAAGCGAGTGTTCCATTTTTAGGAGCATCCATTAATCAGTTATTTGGGTTACCTGAGGTTGAGTGCGAATACTCTCAGCTCATTGAAAGTGCCACTGAGGAGAAAATGCACGAGATTGTGGCTTTGCTTGCTAAGCCTAGGGTCGATTGGCGGATTGATTCATCTGGGACATTTCATTT
Organism: Humulus lupulus; assembly: GCF_963169125.1. NCBI lineage: Eukaryota > Viridiplantae > Streptophyta > Magnoliopsida > Rosales > Cannabaceae > Humulus > Humulus lupulus. The sequence continues at coordinate 129,730,259 of NC_084799.1, forward strand.
CAAGCGCACTGATTTACAACCCCATGCTAAATGTTGGTATATGTTTGTTCAAACTCGGTTCTTGCCCACATCACACGATTCTTCAGTTAGCCGGGAGCGCATGATATTGCTCTATTGTATTCTTACAGGCCGGTCTATTAATGTGGGTAGTATTCTTGCTCAAGAGATTTTTGCTTGTGCCCACCGGACGAGTGGGAAGATTTTTCTTCCGTCTTTAGTGACTCAAGCGTGTAAGGCCGCTGGTGTGCCTATGTGGAAGGATGAGGAGCGCCTGTCCAACAAAGGTGTTATCCGTTTTCGCAATTCTCGTGCTCAAGAAGGTGCTGCCTCTTCATCTATGAATGACCCCATTTTAGACCGGTTGGCTAGGCAAGAGACTCTTCAAACTCAGCTGTGTGAGCATCTTCATGTTTATTGGAAGTATGAGCACCAACGGAATGTGGTGATGCATCGAGCACTTAAGAAGAATATCCCCAAAACTGTACTTTCATTTCCTACCTTCCCCAAGCAGATTTTGGAGCCATGGGTTGCTGTTGCCGATACCGTGATGGACTCTCCTGCTGAGGAGTTCGATTAGTTGCAAGGGGGTTTCTTCGTTCTTTTACCTTTTGACTTTATGTTAAATATTTTTCTGTTTTTCTGTTTTTCTGTTCTCTGTCTTGTTTTATGTGTTCTGTTGTTGCTGTTTCTGTTCTTGTCAGTTTGTGTTAGTTGTATTGAGAGGATTATGTTTGTTTAGTAGTGCTTAGCGAAGGGCTCGATGATGATCACTTGCATCCATATTACTCCATCCTCATTGCCTTTTGTCATTGCATCTTGCGCGCTTTTCTTTGGTGTTAATGATGTTGCAAAGTGAATTGATTGTGTTGTTTTTAATATTATGTGCATTTCCTTCTCCCATATTTTCTTGATCCTCTAGAGCTAGTTAATGCCTTGTGAAAGTTTAAGTTTCTAGAATTGCTTAGTGTGGCCCTTGAGGCGAAATCCTAGATGACACTACACCACGGACATGATTTAGGCCATTTTTGGACGTTTGAGCCTTTCCAACTAACCCATTATATTTTTGTCCCTAGTCACCCCTTTTGAGCTTATTTTCCTATTTTCTTCTTCACCCATGATCATCTTCCCTACAACACCTAATCCTTCATTTACCTCCCTAACCATCTCAATTTTTTTAGGATATACATTTGAGAGTAGGTGAGTGGGGAGTGTGAGCACTTCGACTACTGTGGTGAGCCATTTCATGTTCTTATTCTTAGTGGCCACATTGGGGACAATGTTGGGTTTGTGTTTGGGGGGAGAGTGAATCTCATGTGATATTTCTCTTACCTTGTGTATATATTTTGTCAATTAAAGTTTTAAAAAAAAAAATCTGTATAAAGAAAAATATAAAGAGTGCATCCCCTTTGAAAAAAAAAAAAAACGAAAGCAAGTTCGAAAAAAAATAATAGGTTTTGAAACTAAGTTTGGGGGTGTAGCATCTTTGAAAAAAAAAAAAAGTGAAGTTGTGTTGAAGTTTTCTTTATTTTCTAGTTGTGTGGAATTAAATAATGGCAAGAGAAATATAAAAATGTCAATATTGTGGGTGAATCTTTGGGGAATTGTGTGTGAGCTTGTAATTGATCCTAGATAAATTGAGATGTTTAGGGTATTGTGAGCCAAAGATACTACCTTTTATCCTACCCTAGCCTAAGCCAAACATTATAAGCTAGTTAAAGTCCTATTGATCTTGGGTGTAGTGTTAATCTACATTAGTGGAGAGGGTCTCACAAAGTCAACATATGGAAGCAAGCATTAAGCTTTAGGATCGAGGTGTAATTTTTTCTAGGGAATCAAGATTGTTTGGGAAGGTTTATGCACATTCTATTGGTGGGAACACTTGACATATGCATTTGTGGCATCATTAGCACTCGAGATTTGATTGAGAGCATTGGCAAGAGGCACACTCATCACTATCATCATCATATTCCACCATCATTTTAATAAATTTCTGAGAGCATTTCCTTCCCTAAGCTAAATCCTATGAAAACATATCCTCTCGATTGTGTGTGTTGTTGTTGAGTCGATTTTGTTGTGTGTTTTTTATTTCTTTCTTTTTGAGTCATCACTCGAGGGCGAGCAATGTTTTAAGTTTGGGGGTGTGATAACTCTATGATATAGAGTTATTTATTTGACTTTTACACTTAATTATGCATAAAAAGAGTGATGATTTTGGTGTTTGTTTGTTAATTTTAAGTTGTTATCTAGCTATATAATTAGTTGATCTAATATTGGAGTCTTACAATATTTTGGGTTTAAATTGGAATTAAATAACTAATCTTGTTCTATTTTTCTGTGTAAAAAGGGAATCAAGCGATCCATGGAAGGATTGAAGAAGAAAAATTGGAAGCTTGGTTTGGAAGCAAAAGCTGAACTTTCCAGATTGCTAAAATTCATGCTGCAGCATGCTGGAGCTCACTTGCTGACGTGGAAATTAAAGGCAGCTGTGTCATTTCCTTCTAATTCGTGGCCAGGTGGCATGGGTCCATAAATGGCGCCAGCTGGAGTTATTTTGGGCAGAAAAGTGGTCCAATTAAGTGGGCCTAAGTGGAGGAAAAGAAGGTGGGCATTCTAATGGGAGACATGAGGTTTTTTGTACCCTAATTTGGAAAATAGGGGTACCAGATGTATCACCTGAGTGGCAGTCATTGAAGGACTATCACTAGAAGAAAAAGTACAGAAAAATAGAGAGAAAAAAGGGAAGTACAATTGTTGAAGGGGAACGAGAAGGACAAGGAGGATTCACACACCAACTATATCGGATTTGTCCCATTTACTCTTCTTCTTTTATTTTTGTATTTCCTAATTTAGAATAGCTATTTTAGAACTCATGGATATCAATTTTCCATTTCAGATTTTGGATACTAATTTAGCTATGAGCTAAGCTTTTTGAGACTTGAATGGTTAAAGAACCCTATGTCATAGTTATTAAAGTTTAAATGCATATTTACGTAAATTCACCATTGTTCATTCAAGTGTTGTTCATGATTATTGTTTGTTGTTGTTGGGCCAACAATGGTAGATTATTAAGCTAGATTTAACTCTGGAAAGGTTGAATGTAGTAGTTTGTACTCGAATGATGCAAGAGCATAACCATTGTTAGGTTGTTCTTAGTGAGTAGAATAGGAATATTTTACTTACCTTGCATAACTTTTGAGAATTAGTGCTGTTATTTGTGTTCTAAGTCTGATTACTTACCTTGCATAGTAAAATAAACTTGGGGGCAAATGTTTACCCAAAAACGGACTACCTAACGACGGGCAGGATTGGTCTACACATGGGAGACACGTGGCTGTTTTAAGTATGTGTATCATGCTTGTCCATCTACCAGAAAATTATTGGTTTATCAAACATCATATTTATGTGCGACCAGCCTGGCCGGATGTATTCATTTAATTCCTTTAGATGTGGAATCTTGTAATTATGCATTACTTGTAATTTCTTTATTTACCTAGATACGCAAGTCTTAATGGTAATTAAGGCCCATTGGCCCATGTAACCTTCTTGAGCCTATAAATACGAATCAAAGGGCTCAAGGGAGGGGACTTTTGGATTGGGAGAATTCTGAGAGAAAATTATAGTGCTATTATTCACTGAAACTGTAATCATCTTGAAGCTTGTGAAACTCGTGAACCCTAGTTCATTGATCATAGTGTTGGGATTCAACATCAATAAGAACACTAAGTGGACGTAGGTCATTACCATCTAATTGGGGCTGAACCACTATAAATTGTTTGTGTCGTTTACCTTTTCGTCTTGATTTCTTCTTGTTTTCACCTCATTTTATATTGTTTATCTGACTTCGTGTCGTTGACCAATTCGAGGGTCAATAGTGTATTCTCGTGGTCAATTCCCTTTATAAAACTAAAAATACCAAAATAACAATAATTAAGAGACTACTTTAACAAAAAAAAATACTAACATTTAAAGGATAGTTTAAATATATTAAAACGTTAATGTAATGTGTTTGGGATCCTAAATAGTTAAGAACAACAAATCTAGAGTTTCAATGCATAAAAATGGTGTACTTGACTAACAACTCATACTGAAACTTAAGAAGGTACTCTTTGAAAAATGCTTAATAAAATGCTTTTAATTGGAAGACTTGGAACCCACCAACCCTACAGGTTAGGTTATCATAGTATGTGTGAACATGAGAAATTATCCCACGAGAAGTGACCCCTGTCACACTCAACCCTCAAAGCATAAACAACTTTTAAGCAAGGTAAACCAAAGGCAACCATGATGGCAGGCTCATTATGTGAGGCCCTAGCCCCAGATGGTCTAGGCACAAGGCAACAAAGGCAGTAACAAGGTCGGGCATGCTATGAGAGACCCTTATGTCTCGAGTAGGCTGTGCGATGTCGATGGCCCATTGGCAATGCCCAAAAGAGCCAAGGCTCATAGTAACAATGGCAGGCAATAAGGTGGTGTTGCTATGCGAGACTCTTGTGTCTCGAGGAGGCCCCATGGTGTCAATGGCGCTTAGGCTAGACCCAAAAGGGCCTAGGCACATGGTAGCGATGGTAGGCTGCAAGGCTAGGTTTGCTATACGAGACCCATGTGTATTCACCTACGCACACCTCTACCTTTTGCGCCATAACTACCTGCGCCACAATCTCAGCAGTATACTCCTATACTATGTTGTCCCCAGGGACCACTTTGTAACCATGGCCATTGGAGCCAGGCTATAAATAGCCTATCACCCCACTAGAATACGGGTTGGAAAATTTTTTAACACCAGACTTTTCTAAGAAAAATATACAAGTTTTCACCATTGTTGTTCTGTAATTTTTCTTCAAGGTTACTAAGGTCTTCTAGGTTCATAGATCTCTTACTTGTGTTTTGATTTTTCGACCATAACGTAGTTGATGAGTTCTCGCCGTCAACAGTTTGGCGTCATCTATGGGGAGGACAAACATCAAGCTACTGTTCTTCCATTGATTCCAGCAAAGGAAAATGCCAAGGCATTTTAAAGCTTCGAGTTAGGCCTTAACACTATCCTCCTCTCGAAGTTTATAGATCCCATATGGTTTATGTCAGTTGGTGCTTTTAGTAGTACTTGGAACAGTGAAGGGCTTTATCTGACTCTTTTTTTTTGAGGAATTCACCATTGCATAACATTTCTACAAATTGGCGTTCATGACTTGTAAGGCTTTCGTAGAAATAACCAGGGACGAACCAACATAGAGCCTAGGGTGGGCGGCCGCCTCGGGTGAAAAAAATATATTAAATATTAAAAAAAAACTATATGTATTTTAATTAATTAATGTATAAATTTTTAATTGAAGCTATTATTCAACAATTAAGAGTTTGGCATAATAGTTAAGCTCATTTATATAAATCATAAAGACAGTGGTTCAAATCCCAACACAAACATTTAAAAAAAATAGATCTTTTTGTGAAGATTTCATTTTATTGTGTATATTTATTATTATTTAATATTGACTTAAATGGTTTGATATTCTGAATTAGCATAATAAAATGAGTTAAAAGTTGATTTTTTTGTTAAGATTTCATTGTATTGTGTATATTTTTTATTATTTAGTATCAATTTAAATGATTTGATATTCAATATTTATATATGTCGTAATTAAAATTTGTCTCAATTTCTTAATATATTTTTTTACTTATTATATTATTTCAAAAAATAAAAATAAAAAATTTGCCCTCGCTAAAGTTGAATCCTGGGTCCCCCACTATCGAGGAATCGATCTCCCACAAGAGTTCCTTGAATCTATTTTTCGAGAATGCCAGTCAAATCTTGAATGATTGCAGCATCGTTTTCAAGGATGTGGAAAGACATTGCTCTTTCTTCAGCCAACATAAGAGATGGCTTATGGTGGCTGAGTTTGGAAGTTGTAGAGGACCAAGCCATGTGGATTGATCGGGTGGGAGTAAAATTCAAAATAAATTTGGGTTTGCCACAATATAAGAAGAAGAATTAGACTTTAATGGATTTCACTTGAAGAGTGGTTGTGGAGTATTTTGTTTTCGGGCGTAAGAAGCGTACAATTCTTATAAAGCCCTTGCTAGTTGTAATTCTACCTTCAAAATTTTAAAAATATATATAATTTTCATCTATTCATAAAATTATATATTTTCTTAAATTTTAAAATTATATGAAAATCATATAATATTTTAGATGAAAAATCATATAATGAATACATATTTTCAAATTTCGAAATTTGTTGATAAAAAAATTTAGATTGTTTTAAATTTGGCTAAATTTTACAATTTGGGATTTGTTTAAAAAAAAAAAATTTGGTTGAGTTTTGAAGTTATGGAAGACCAAGTCATTTGGATTGTTTGGGTGAGAGTAGAACTTAGAATAAATTTAGTTTTTCCACAACTCCAAGAAGATGTATTAAACTTTACTGGATTTCACTTGGAGAGTGATTGTAAATGAGTGTTCTATTTTTGGGACAACAATAGACAGACAATTCTTATAAGCCTTTTTCTCCAGCTAATCATAATTCTACCTCCTGTCATATTAGAGCTGCTACGCCGAAGGATAGCTTATTTGATTTTATTTTAATTTAAAATTTTAAGAAAATATATAATTTTAATCTAATTATGTAAATTATATATTTTCTAGAATTTTGAAATTAGAAGAAAATCATATAATATTTCGAAAAAATAGATTTAGATATTTTCAAATTTTGAAATTTGTTGATAAAAAAAACATCTAGGTTATTTTAAAGTTGGCTAGATTTTACAATTTGGATTGTTTTTTTTTTAATTTTATGGCTGAGTTTGGAAGTTATGGAAGAACAAGCCATTTGGATTGATCAGGTGGGAGTAAAATTCAGAATAAATTTGGGTTCACCACAACCCCAAGAACATGTATTAATGGATTTTTTTTGTTAAGATTTCATTGCATTGTGTATATTTTTTTATTATTTAATATCGATTTAAATGGTTTGATATTCTTAATAAGTACAATAAAATGAGTTAGAAATTGATTTTTTTTGTTAAGATTTCATTGTATTATGTATATATTTTTTTATATAGTATCAATTTAAATAATTTGATATTCAATATTTATATATGTCGTAATTAAAGTTTGTATCAATTTATTAATAAATTTTTTGGTTATTATATATATATTTTTTTAAATGTTCACCCCCGCTAAAGTTGAATCCTAGGTCCGCCCCTGGAAATAACTGACCAAGCATCAGTTCTCATAGCCATGATGAGAGCATTGACTTAAGAGATCTTTGAATCTTTCCCAAACTTAATAGAACATTTCATTGTCTTTTTAGGAAATGTGGAAATCTGTTGTTTTAGACTGTTGGTCTTATGGCTAGGGAAATGTTTTAGAAAGAAAGATTTGGCCATTTCCTCCCATGTTCCAATAGACCTAGGTCTCAAAAAGTATAATCTGCTTTTAGCTTCATCTGTCATGGAGAAAGGAAAAAACTTTAATGGCACTGAATCAACATTTTTCATCTTCGTTATAGAACGTGGCTACTACCTCCTAAAATTCTATAACATGCACATTTGGGCTTTTATTTTCCATTCCACAAAATGTGGGCAAGATTTGAATAATACCAGGATTAAAATCCAATACAGGCATATTTGGAAGGAATATAATGCATGAAAGAGTGGAAGTGCTAGTAAGATGGAGATAGCATTGAAAGTTCTTGGTTGGATTTCATCATTGTGTGCCATGGCAAATGGATTATTATTGATTAAGGTGTGTGGAGAAGAATGAATGGTGGAAGGAGTTCTGGAAGGAGTAGTGTATGTATTAGAAGAAGTTTCACTAGAAGTTTCGTGATGATTCATCTACTATCGAAAATGATTATTATTTATTTATATATTTTTTGGTTTTTTTTTTGTTAAACTTGTTCCAGATAGATTTGGAGGTTTCAGGGTGACATCCAATGCCTTACGAGAAATCCCTAAGGTTACTGAGTAAGTACTGAGGATCACAATTCAAACATTTTCGACCAAATAACCTTTAAGCAAAGTAGAATTGCTTATTTTGACAGAACAAGGTTAGTTTTTTTTTTTATATATATAAAAATAAATTAAAAAATGTAATAGTGTAAAGGTATACACATGAATTGTTTTCAAGCTGATTGGAAAGGTTGCCAAGGTACTGCTTTAGGCCCACACTTGTCTTAGATAGAACTCCTTGATGTTCCTAAGTAACTGTGGAGGGTAATGCTATCAGAGACCTTACTTAACAACCAATCTTTCTAGACATAACAATATCATATTTTACCATTTGTAATATTATACAATTGTTCCCAATACTGATCATTTTATGATTGAAATTTAATGAATAATTTTATGTATTTTTTTTTAAGACCTAAATTCTAAGAAAAACTAAGGCAAAGAAAGAAAAGTCTATACTAGGAAACTTAAAGCAAGAAAACAATCACAATATATCAACACAAAAATAAACTAAAAAAAAAGTAAAATAAAGAGAGGAATCAACCTAATTAATGACCTTCGTTGGTGTAGATTTTGGCTTAGTAAAGCTCATTTAGAAGAAGCTATTCTTTATTGCTTCTTGTAAACGTGCTATTTTAAGTAAAAATCACTTTTGACTAATACACCCAAACATATCTTCCAAAGTACTTTTGAATTTTAAGAGTATTAATAAGTGCTTTTGGGAAGTATTCCCAACCAGGCCAACCAATTATTTATCAAGGAAGAGATTTTTTTTCTTTAGTAATTTCTAATGAAATAAAGATAAAATAACAAACTTACAATTTTTTTTTTTATGTTTGCAAATATTTACTAAATTAAAAAGTAAAAATCAAGAAAAAATAAAAAAAAATAGAATTAACTAAATAAAAGGAAATGGAACTCTTTTTTTTTTATTTAACAATTAATATAAATATATATATGTATTCGAAGAAAAGGAGAAAATTTCTAATATATATATATATATAAACTTTCTTTTTAACCGAAAAATGAAGAAAGAAAGAAAAATAAATAAATTGTTAACATTTAATACTTATATATGTATATATACTTCGTTTTTTTAACAACAATGTTGTAAATTAATAAAGTCTAACAAATTGAAAAGAAAAATAGTACAACACACAAAAGAGGAAGAACACTATGCTAGACAACATTAATTTCAACAAAAAATACAAATAAAGTTAATACCATTTTGGTAAAAAAAATCGCGAAACTCTTGAAAACTACCTCCCCAGCAACAACGTCAAAATTTGCTTAACGCCCGAAATGTAACATTTACTAGCGGTAATTGTAGCATAGGTGAGCGGTCGATTCCATAAGGAGGTAACTATGAATTAAAGGATTAGTATAAATATAAACACAAAAAGTTAGTAAAAAGTAATGGTAATGGTAATGGATTTGTGATTTTTGGTTTTTAAGAACTCGATAGTAAAATAAAGCAAGTAAATATAAGATGTAATCAAATAATGGAGAGTAGAAAGGTATGAAGAGTTACCCATATACATTGTTTAGTTATTTAGATCTTTGATTCACAATATTGCACAAATAAGTAGTTCACATCCCAACAACTCATTTGAAAAAATTAACATTGAAGCACATGTATATTTCACAAAATATATTTGAGTAATAAAATTATTTATCTTGGAAACACAATATTAGTATTATGAAAAATCTAAAAATAATAACATACCTGTAGGAGATAATGCAATAGAATAAAAATATACCTTTACTAACTATTAACATTATTTTTACTAATTAGAAGTAAGAGCATGAATAAATCTATATATTATTATTAAAAATAAATAAATTAAGATAGTGAGATGAATAAAATATATTACTCAAATGTTTAAACTATAAAAGCACATTGAATCAAAAATATAAATAACATCACTTTTGTATATGGGATCATCCCTAACCTTTCTAAGAAGACTAGACCATTATGCTTATCAATCTCATAAAAATTGTATAAAGAAATGTGAGACAAAAAAGTTTGAGGAAATTTTATTATAGTTTCTCTACTCTAAAAATTACATCTAAACTATGGAAAATGAGCTCCTATTTATAAAGCCTCAAAAAGGGGAAAAATGCAATTAAACAAACTTTGAGGCTTACAAATAAATATTAACAATAAATATGATATTATAAATCATTTTTTATTAATTAATATTATTTTTGTTGTTGTTATAATTTCTATTTTGGTCTATTGCTTGCATGTAGGTGGAGTGTGCTGAAAATGAGGAGCTGAAACTGAGCTAAATTGTGTTGATTGACGCAACCAATCTGGAAGTGACATGTGGTAGTTGTTGAAAGTAAAGGACCAAGCTACCAAGTTGACTTGGAGGGAAATGGGCCAACTAGAAGGAAAAGGGAGAGATGCCCAACGGGTTGGATTGGTTGGCACAGGTGGATCAGGTTGCGGGGCACCAGGCGGATTTCTTTGGAGGGGCAGGTGGAGCTAGGACATGTGGCATGTAGGGGAGAAGGGAAATCAAGCTGGGCTGAGAGCTAGCAGGCTTGGGCTTTTGCACTTGGACTTTTTTTCTATTGAAAAAGTGCAACCTTTTCAGTTGTTTCTTCAATCTTAATTCTTTCTTTCTTATTTCTTTTTCTTTGTGCCAAAATACTTTTTTTTTTCTGAAAATGAACACACATTAAATTAAAAATAACATTTCAAGTATGAAATATATTACAATAAATTCATGAAAATAATTTAAACTTTAAGACTAATAAAATGACATTTTTGAGCACCAATCACAACCCTTGACCTGAAGATCGTTCAACCTCGCCTCGTGCCGTCGAGCGCGTTCTAGAAGTTCAAGGGGAGGTCGAGACCATCTTCAGAGGTCCCTGGTTTGGAGGAGAGTCACGAAAGGGTAGGGATCACTATGCGCGTGAAGCAAAGTGAATCCCCCCTCCTTGTTCCATAAGCCTAGAACAACGTCTCCCTAAAAGTTTTAAAGGGGAAAATGAATCTGTAACCTTCACTGAAGAAGATACGAGAGGAGTGCATTTCCCTCACAACGACCCTCTGATGTTGACTGTCCAGTTAGCCAATATAAAAGTACATGAGGTTCTTGTGGAAAATGGTAGTTCTGTAGATATCCTCTATCTCTCTGTCTTGGAAAAGATGGGCATGGGTCACAAAAATCTAAAACCATGCAACACCTCACTATATGGGTTCTCGGGGGACTCAATACAACCCATAGGGACAATCGAGTTGTCCTTTACTATGGGTGAACAACCGAGGCAAACTACGGTTATGTAAAACTTTGTTGTAGTGGATTGCGCCTTGGCTTTCAATGCGATATTAAGGAGGCCCTCTCTGAGAGAACTGAAAATGGTGACCTCAATTTATCACCTGGACAAGAGGGTAATGAGTGTAAAGGGAGAGCAGATTGAGGCAAGGAAATAGTACAACACATCCCTTCGCACAACAGCCAAACCATGGGAACCCATGGCAACGGTAATACATGGAGTGGCAGTTGAAGGGAAAAACTCATAATAACTAGACCCCTAAGTCACCGAGGATGTAACAACCAAAATTACTAATAAGGCTTAAGGGCCTTGATTAGTGTGCCAGGAGGGCATAACTGGATTATGTGATTTAATTGGTTAAATGCATGATTATGTGATAAGCATGCCTATGTGATCATTTGGATATATGAGATGCATGATTATGTGTATTAGTAAGCATGTAGGCCCTGATTAGATTAAAAGGGCATATTTGTTATTTTGGCCCATTGAGGGCATAAATATAATTATTTGCGATAAATTGTTGATACCACATTATTATGTGGATATATTTGCAGCTTGTGACTCGAGGCGATCTTGGTGAGTAGTTTAGCGGAAAAGTCACGGTGGGGATTTATACTCGGCTTGGGGGAGCCCGAGGGTATTTCTGGGAATGTAGGAAAAATATTGGAGACTATTTGGCATTGAGGAAAATAATTGGTGATTAGTTAGGTGTCGGGGTTTAAGCAGTAATTATTAGAGACACTCAAGGAATTAGCGAGAATTGAGAACAATGACCAAAATGCCCATAGAATGACTTAAGGGCTTAGGTTTTAGTGGGATGGCAAAATGGTCATTTAATTTAAAAGAGATAAGGGTTATTCTGCCTTTATGGACTTAGTGGAATGTTTAGAGAGTAGTAGAAGCTAAAAGAAAAGAAAAGAAGGAAAACAGGGGCTCTTTCTCTCTCTAGGTTTAGGCCATTCTTCACCATTTCTTGAGGAGTTTTGGAGCTGTTATTCAAAGGAGGCTTAGGCTAAGGCTTAGAACTTTGGTCCTTGGTGAAGCTAGGAAGTTCAATTGGAACTAAGCTCAATTGAGGTAAGGTTTAAAGATTTCTGATGAGTTTTTCTTAACTTTGTTGAGATGGATTTCTAAACTTGAACTTTGGATGGAATTAAGGGAATTAAGCTTTAGGAATTGAGGAGCTTAAGGCTGGAAGGATACTAAGGGCAACCTAGGGTCAAATTTCCCATCAAAGGTAAGGAATTATATGCTTAATCATCTGAGTTGCTGGGTAACTTCTGAGTTTTTGGTTGAGTTCTTGAGTCTTGGGTTCAAATCTTGTTTTCTTTGTTTGATGGTGCATGTGGCTAAGTTTTATGTTGTTGGGTTATGTGGGATGAGATGTAAGGGATGTTAGGTTCAATTTGGTGTATGGTTTAGGTTTGGAGGGGTTTTATGGAGGTTTGGATTGGGGAAAATCGAAGGAAGAAACTCAGGGTTTTATGGAGGTTTGGCTCGGGGAAAATCGAAGGAAGAAACTCAGGGAAACTCGGGGAAAATCGAAGGAAGAAACTTAGAGTGTAAGTAGCGCTGTAGCGCTAGCCTTAGGGTGCTACATCGCTAGGCTTGAGTTTCTAGGGAGCTTTTGGCTCTGCTTGTAGTGATGTAGCGCCCACTTTGTGGCGCTGTAGTGCTACCTGCCTTTAGAATTGGATTTTTGGGTAATTTCTCAAGGTTTTTTCCTGAGGGCTCAGGGTTTGATTCCACCACCCCGTTTGGTGGAATTAGGGCTTCCCGAGGGCTTGGGTTGGTCTCGAGGTTAGGTTTTGGAATTTAAGTTTAGTGATGGTTCTAATTTATGCCTGTGACTAAGTGTACGCTAGGGCTTGGACGAGATCGCACTTGAAGGTTGGTTTTATTAATTAAAGCTAACAGAATCAAAGGTAAGAAACTGCACCCGGTTATGTGATTATGTTGGGACTAAGAGCTCCATATATTTGTATAATGTCATAGATGGTATTATGCAATGGGGACATGTGACAAAACGGCCTAAGAGTTTCGGAATCAATATTTGCGCACAGGATGCGGCTCGGCCACTGGTAGCTGAGGTTAATCAAATAATCACTGAGCAATCACTGAGCTTGGCCTAAGCGAGCCAGAGTCAGTGGGTTGAACACTGGGCTCAACCTAAGTGAGCCAAAGATAGTGACTTATTTAGAGGGTGCGGCCTAAGGGCGTCGACCCTAGATATTATGTGAAATGTTTATTGATGTTAAACTGATTGTTGGTTTGTAAATCAATATCAATGTTTACATGAGCAATATGACCTGTTTGTATCAGATTGATAATTCATGAAATATATAATTGTTGCTTATCGTTTATACTCTGTATTCTAGTTTTCTTGCTGGGCCTTCGCTCATGGGTGCTACGTGGTGTAGGTAAAGGCAAGGGCAAGGTGGACCAACCCTGAGTTGGAGAGCTTTGAGGCTGAATATACACAGTCAGCTGATCGGCCGCCACAGCCGAGGAGTGGTACAGGACGGGAAACGCCTAAATGTCTATTTTTCCCTTAGAGTGGCTAGTAGCTGTACATATATCCTGGAATTTTGTAAACTGTCTTTTAAACTCTATTTCTTTTGGGATCCCATGTACAAAATGTTTATCTAAATGAAATGCATCTTTTATGACCAAATTCTTTTAACCCTAGTTCAATTATAGTTTCAGTAACACGTTTCTAATTAAATGACTTGATTAGCAAGTCTTGCACCTTTATAAACACACAGTGTAACGGTCTTGGCTACCCAGGGTGTTACAGAGGAGGTTAGAGTGAAACCTGTGGAGGAATTGGAAGAAGTTAGTGTAAAGGAAGAACTAGTGATAAAGCTTAAGGTTTGTAGAGGTCTTCAAGAATACCCTAAGGAGAAACTAGTGCAGTTCTTGAGAAATAATCTCGATGTGTTTGCTAGGAGCCATGAAGACATGGTAGGAATAAACCCATCAGTCATGTGTCAGAGCTTGAACATAAACCCTAAGACAAGGTCCGTTAGGCAGAAGAGGCAGACACTCAATCAAGAAAAGTACGCAGCCTTAAAAGAGGAGGTGGACAAGCTAAGGACAAACAGATTCATCAGAAAGGCGTTCTACCAAGTCTGGGTGTCAAACTTTGTGTTGGTATCAAAGCCGAATGGGAAGTGGTAATTATTAATCCTCCCAAGAGAAAGAAACAAAGGAAATTCTTAACTAAAAAGGGTGGTAGTTCTAAATAGGTTCATCTCGAGGTCCACTGACTAGTGCCTCCCCTTCTTTAACATCCTAAAAGGGAAGAAGAAGTTCACTTGGGATGAAGATCGCAAAGAGGCCTTCACCAAGTTTAAGGAACACTTACTCAACCACCCATACAGGCCAAGCCAGAGAAAGGTGAAAAGCTATACCATTACCTAGCTGTGTCTAAGCATGCCATAGGTGTTGCAATAGTCAAAGAGGAAAAGAAACTCCAACAACTAGTCTACTATAGCAGCAAGCATCTAGACACTGAGACCCTCTAACATGAGATAGATAAATTTACCTATGCCCTCGTGGTGGCCTCATGGAAGTTAAGACCTTACTTCCCCACCCATTTTATTGAGGTACTCACAAACTATCCCCTTACGGCAGATCTTCCATAAGCCCGAGACCTCGAGGAGATCGTTGAAGTTGGAGCCAATACATGAATTCAACTTGTTTTGTAAAATGCATAGTATAATACATGAATGTACAATCCCATATACACCCCAAAAAAAATTGTATAGCGGAGACAAAGAATAGAACATTTGTAGAAATGATAAACGTTATGCTTTTACATGCAAATTAGAGTTTTTCATTATGGGGAGAAGCCATGCTATACTTCCCAACCCAATCCAAATGAGTCAAATAAGCCAACATGTAACGCCCTGGTTACCCCAGAACAGTTACGGTGAACTAGAAATTTGACCCGCTACCCGAGTCCTTTGGTTAAAAACGTGATCTAAGTGTTATTATCAGGTTAAGGTGGAAAACCAGTAAAAAGGAAAGGGTACATTTCATTAAGTAAATAAACTACTCATGAGCCTTTTTAAAATGTTTACAAGATGTCCATAATACAAAAGAGTCACTACAGTTCCAAGTTTACAATCCCCGCGCGGCCTAAGCGGCAAAAATAGGGTAAACCCCTAGTCCCTCTGAGAACTCCTTCACCGTGGCGGTCAAGCGGCCCTGTATGTACACAACATCGCCCAAGCTCTCCACTCAGGATTGGGTGAGCTTCTCTTTCCCTTTACCTGCACCACATAGCACCCATGAGCCAAGGCCCAGCAAGAAAACATAGCAAAGCATGATTTAATATCAACAGCGATCATAATAACCACTCAGGACTACCAGTCCAAACAAATAGGCGACAATAGCCAAAAGTCACAATAATGAGCATCGCTCCCTCTGGCCATGTGACGATAGGGTCACCAGGGCTTAACTGATAAGTGATTCTTTCATAAGTTTGATCAGGACAGGTGCATGGTGATTGGTCACCAACATAACCTTCCTCACAACTCTAGAGTCGTAGCTATGGACAACGTCCCTTAGCCACGTGACTAACGGTCACCGGGGTCATATACCTTGGCTATAGACATTTGGTCGTAGACCAGGTAAGCGCTTATAAGTTCTTCGACCTTCGGGTCGGTCCCGCATTAATGCCATAGAGCTATTCAACGCGTGATCATCGACTTTAGAGTCGGTCCCTGACTAGTCAGTGTCATAAACAGGTAATCAGCATTCATTAGCATTTAATATGCAATCCACGTCCACATATATCAACCAACATGCTTCAATATCAAACCATGCATGTCATATACCTGTACAGGGTGCGACTGTATTCACACACTGTTTTCTTACCTCTGGTTCGAGTGAGAAGTAAGATAAAGATGACCCCTGAGAACGATCGATCTTTTAGTTCCTTAGCGGTTACCTAATCACAACCAATTATAACCTCCATTATTTAGAATCCATAATAATAGGGTCTTAACCTAAGCACCACCCTCGGGACCTCGAAACATGCCCACACGGTGAGTAGATTCGATCCCGGGCCTTAAGGATTGAAACCCCAAGTCAAAAACCCTTAAAAGCACTCAAAACGGGACTTAGAAGGAACAGGGTAGCGCTACAGTGCTCAACCCCTAGCGCCACAGCTCTATACTCAGAACCGCCCAAGTGGCAGAAAGCCTCCTGAGGAGCGCTATAGCGCCCTAAGGTGGGCGCTGTAGCGCTACCTCCAAACCCAATCTCCCCTGAACTGGCCTTCTTCAACTCGTTTGATTCTAACCCGATTTCCAAGCTTCCAAATCCTATTCTTGATGCCAAATGAACCCAAAAACCTTCCCAACACACCCCAAACATAACAAGCATGGGAACCCTAGCCAAAACTCCCAACAAAACCATGAATTCACCCTTGAAATCTCAGCTGCAAAATAAAACCAGAACAGGGCAAACCAGAGAAAACCATGGTTAGAAACTTACCCAAGGCTCGGCTTATGATGGTCTTCAATGGTGGAACACACTCCCAAACTCCCAAGGCTTGCTTCCCAAGCTTGAATCCTCAAAATTGGTTCAAAAACCACAAAGAAAGATGAAGAGAAGAAGGTACGGGAGAACTCTTTTGCATACTCTGTTTTCCACCACTTTCTTCAGCTGTCAAAGGTTATATCTATCCTAGGGGTGAAATGTCCATTTTACCCCTAGGTCAATTAATAGTTTCTAAAGACTCCCAAGGCATATTTGGTACTTTCCTCCTAACTCGTTAATCATAATTAACGCTCTCCAATTCCCGCTATTCTCAATGTTCTCAAATACCAATAATTCACATCCCGTTACCCTTTATCTCCCGGTAACGCTCTAATCATCAAAATCACCCCGAGACTCAACCCAAGTCCCGACACTTAAACCTGTTGTGACTAAACCGCTTATCAATATTCTAAGATCGTCTCATGTCGAATAGCTCGAACAAACCCACATCATAATGTGGTCTCAACATATATCATCGACATGCATACAATTAACATTATATTATAATATAATTCTCGTAAACATGCATAAACACATTTAATGGCGTAATTAAACAATTATGGCCCTCCCGGCCTACTAATCCAGCCATTAACCATAATAGGGAATCCGGGGTATTACACAACATATGATGAGCTATCCCAACGCCTTGATGAAGCAAACAACCGACTTGATTCTACAAATTACCAACTAAGTATTGTTGTGGAAATACTAAGGAAAAACAATATGATGCCACTGCCTCCGTCAGATCAATGTTTTGATGCAAATGTCAGAAATTCTCCCGTCCCTTCAATTCTAGAGGAACAAGATGATTTGTAGTTTTTTTTTATGTTTTTAATTCAAAACTTTAAAGATAAATTCTTATGGAATTTTATCTTTTATGTTTATTTGTTTGAACATTTTATAATATATGTTTATTTTATTTTATAAAATTCGTTTGTTTCTTAATTAATTAAATTAATTTATCATCTATAAATAATTAATTTTAATTATTTTCCAAAATAATAATTCAATACTACCTACCAATAAATTATATTATTGCCTACACATATTTAAGTGTAGGTAAATGTCAGAACCTAATACACTGCCATGTGACCCAATAATCTACTGCCATATGTAATACCTACCAATAAATTAAATAATTGCCTACACATTTTAAGTGTAGGTAAATGTCCGAACCTAATACACTGCCACGTGGCCCAATAAGCTACTGTCATGTGCCACATCATCTGCCACGTCACATGCCATAGTGGAAGACATGTCATTCGCCAGGTCATCTTTCCTGATACATAATTGCCACGTCATGTGCCACGGGAGTGCCACTTGCCACATCACTTGCCACATATGATGACACGTCAAACACTAGATCAATGACGCAGAATCATTTTTTGTGGGGTCCACGCGATTTTTACCTACCAATATACTAATCATAGGTAATAATACCTTTCTCGACTAACTATTACCTACCAATAGGTTATTGATCAAAATTGGTAGGTAAATTGATTTACCTACCAATGCACCATTTTTACCCACAAATAAAATTTGTAGGTAAAGGACGAATTTCTTGTAGTGTGTTCAACCTTTATGGGGGTGTGGTTTCTTAGGGATCTAAGAAATAAACATGTATATGTCACTCAATCATGGAGTCCAAGTTTGTAGCTCTGGCGGCAACCGACAAAATGGCCGAGTGGCTTAGATATCTCATACTAGAGATATCTTTAACATCGGTTGATGTATAGGAAATCTCGATATATTTTGATAATCAAGTCGCATTTATTGGATCTTACAATAAGATATACAATAGGAAGTCTAGACATATAAGTCTAAGATAGAACTACGTGAGACTATTGATAGATGGGGGAGTCATATCAATATCATACGTCAAAATGTGTGAAAAATTAGCAGATCCATTTATAAAACTTCTAGGGAGAGATTTAGTTAGTTCTAAAAATGTAGGGATGGGACTAAAACTCCTTGAAAAATAGATTCCCCAGTGATGGCCACCAAACTCAAAGCTCGCTTACATCAAGTGTTGATAAGGGGATAGTTGACAACATTAATGAATTAGAGTCTCATCTAGAATAGTTAATGTTGGTTGCTACTGGACATGAGGGTTAATCAATAGGATTTTAATAAAATTAGTTGAGTGCAACAAGCATCTTTAATGGTAGCAAATATTCTATAAGAATTTCACCATTGTGAACCTAGAGGTGGTGCCACCTCTCAAGAAAGTAGGAGTTTTCTCTCTAGATGATTCATGAATGGAAGAGCTGTAACATCCCAAATTACCTAATAAGGCTTAGGGCCTTGATTAGGGGGCCATGATGGCAATATATGGAATTATATGCTTATATGATATATTTGTGTATGACAAAAACACTCTGCTCACCAACCGACCCTCTCTCTCCCCCTCATTCTCTTTTATTTTCTAAGTGAATTGCTTGAGGAAACCAAGGGATTTTTGGCTGAAAACTTGGAGATTGAAAGCTTGAACTTGGGAATTGGATTGGCTACAACTAGGGGGACTTAAATCACAGTTGGGGCAAGGTTCTAACCTCTTTTTTTACTGAATTCTGTTAGAGCTTTTGGTGTTCTTGAGCTTGGAGCTCAAATGTTGGATTAATGAGTTTTGATGAGTTTTTCATCCAGTTTTAGTTGGGTTTTATTGTTGGGAAGATATTAAATCTGTTATGAGGATTGAATTATTGTTTTAGGGTGGATTTGGGGTGGTTTTGATTGAGTTTGGTTGGAGAAAATGGAGGAATTCTGGGTTCGCAGGGTCAGGTCGCAGCCCTGTTCTTGGGGCCCAATCGAACCCAAGGCCCTCGGGGGCTTCTATTTGGGAGGTGCGCTGCAACCCTCGAGGGCAGGTCGTGGCTCGTGTCCCGTTTCCAGAAAGAAGGGGTCCTCTGACTTGAGGGGCACGCTGTGACCCTCAAGGGCAGCTCACGGCCCGCCTGGGCTGTTTTCGCCACCGTGAGTTCTAAGAGACAGGGATTTAAACCTAGGGGCTCGTGATCGATTCTATTACTCTATTTAGTACAATTCGAGGTCCCGGAGGCTAGGACTCGGTCCAGAAGCCTTTATTTTCTCGTTATTGATGGAATCCTATATTATGGTTGTGACTAGGTTATCGCTAGGGGCTCGGAACTAGAATCGTGCTTGAGTGTCGTTCTTATTTTACTGTGCATTGGAACTAAGGTAAGAAAACTACACCCAATACGTGATATATGTGATTAGGGATTGGCCTGACTGTTAATTATAATTATGAATAGGGCTCGGGCCCCTGAGAATGAACATGTTTAAGTTATTATTTCGTTTGTTAATTAAACATACTAGAATATTATGTACCTGATTAAGTGTTATATAACTATTCGCATGGTTTGCGTAGCTAGGGCTTGGCCCCGTTAAGGAGCATGGTTATTACTATGTTTGCAATTATTTGACGATGTTATATGATTAACATGTATGCATACTTGTGTTGTCTGAAGTATATTTATCTATATCTATTTCAGTATTTATATCCGAATATATGGTTCAGGGCTTTACTTACTAGTTAAGGATGGCAATAGCGCGCTGCGTGCTAGTTAAAAGGCTTAGACCCAAATAAGCAACGTACTATTACGTTAGCCGACCCAATGGTCATTAGAAAACAAAGATTTAGCTAGCTCTATGGTTAGTTACCCAGAGCTAAGGGCGTGGGCCTAGGTGATCCTATGGTCACATAGCAAGGGCACAGGGCCCCGTTGGCTCTATGGTCAACTATTCAGGGCAGCGACCCTAGTATTGTCTCATGACCATTTATTTGTGATTGTGCGCATGTGTGAGAAGGTTATTACTGATGGGCATGCTAGATAAGTATTTGAAAATCTGTATTTTCTATTCATGCACATGCTTAAGTTTTCTTACTGAGCCTTGACTCACGGGTACTATGTAGTGCACGTAAGGGAAAAGGAAAGGTTGACCAGCCATGAGTTGGAGAGCTTCGATGGCAGCATGTACATATGCAGCTGCTCGTCCACCACGGCCGAGGATATCTCAAAGGAACTATGGTTGTAGCCCTAATTTTGACGCTTCCGGTTGTAACTTTTGATGTATATACGCCATTTTAAACACTTGTTTGTAATATTTTTGGGATCCCATGTATGTATGAAACTTTTTAAATGAAAGTCAACAGTTCCATGACCTAAATTTTTAACCCTAACCCTTACGTTAACCTTAGTTTCACATTTATAACCAAATGACTTGATTAGCAAGTCTGACACTATTTAAAGTACACAATGTAACAGTCCTGGATTAAGAGGGCGTTACAACTTGGTATCAGAGCTGCCAATGTTTAAGGGTTCCTAAATATTGGCCGGGCATGTACACTCGGCACTAAAGACAAGCTCGACTCAAGGTTCGGTAAATATTTATGTGGTTATGTGCTTAATTGCTTAAATATGATATAAATGCCTTATCAGTGTGCCTATTTAGGAAGCATGAGATAACCTGATACGGCTTGGCCCTTGACTGTTGCATGAATGATAAAGAACATTCTTATTAGCATTGTTATTGCTTGTGAATGCAAAGGAACCGCTTATTAGCATTATTATGTGGAAATGTAGGTCAAGATACGCTTATTAGCGTTATTATTTGCATATAGGTCAGGAAATGCCTATTAGCACTATTAAAACTGGCAGGGATTAAAGAACATGCTTATTAGCGTTTTTATACATGTGTAAATATCTTAATATGTTTATATGCATCGTTAATTTCTTAAGAATGCCAGAAATGTTTATTAGCATTGTTATTTGCTGATGAATATCAGGAAGTGCTTATTAGCACCATGAATGAGTATATTATGTGTTGGCATGCTTATTAGCATTGCATCAGTTTGTTTGTCTTGTTTCTTCTTGGATCGTCAGGCGGGAAGAGGTATAGTTATTACATACCTAATGGCCGATTTGATCACTGCAGAGTGGGTTAGATATCAGTATGAATCCTCGAAGGTTAGAAAGGATGGTTGGCCAAGAGATACAAGACAGGGAAGGGAATGACTAGGGTCAGGCCCCACCACCAGCTCTAGAAAACTGGCAACATGTGCTTGCTGGTATGCAAGCCAGATTAGAGAGGCAGGAGGATGAGATTCACCTCTTGAGACAGCAACAGGTTCCAACAGGGAACCCATAGCCCGCAGTACTAGAAGTGATATAGCCAGAGGTACCAGCGGTAGTGCAGCCCCAGGCAAGGGGACATAGATGGGAACCTTGTATGAGAGGTTCAGGAAACAACACCCTCCAATTTTTTAGGGCAGCTCAGATCCACTGAAAGCTGAGCAGTGGATGACCATGATAACCACCATCTTGGATTTTATAAGGGTATGTGGTAGTGAGAAAGTGGCCTACGCCACTTACATGTTTTGGGAGGATGCCCAAATATGGTGGGAGGTCGTATCCCAGACCAGATCAGTAAACACCATGGAATGGGAAGAGTTTAGAACTTTGTTTAATGGGAAGTACTACAATGACGCAGTTAAAGCTGCAAAGGCTGAAGAGTTCAGCATGTTACTTCTGGGTAATATGATAGTGACTGACTACGCTCTGAAGTTTGATAGATTGGAAAAGTTTTTCAGGGATCTGGTGTCCACTGATGGGACTAGAAGAGAGGTTTCTCCAGGGGCTACAACCTATGATAGCCCGAGATGTTCGTATTACTACTGTGTCAGGATTGACTACCTATGCACGGGCTGTGGAGAAGGCACTTACAACTGAGAGTGCAAAGAAAAAGATCTGGCATGAGAATGCAACCAAAAGGGATTCTAGGAGGCCAGAACCTCCATATACAGGCTTTGGTAGGGGCAGAGGCCCCAATGACCAAAAGAGAAAGACTCCAGATAAAATTTCAGCTCCAGGGCCAGACAGGGGCCACAGGACATACAGATGGGCCGCCAGGGTGGCGGTGAAACCTGGACAGCATTCCTAGACTGTACCTGGAGCAGGAGGCACCATATTGGGGAATGTCGGGCAAAGGCCTATTTTGTTTGTGGCAGTGTAAGGCATTTGCAGAAATACTGCCCGAGAGCTAGAAAGGTAGAGCCCAAGAAGGTGAACAACCTGACGCCAGCTCAGGTATTCACCTTGACCCAGGCAGAGGCCGAGGCAAGTCCCTCGATGGTTACAAGTCAGCTTTCTAGTGCTGGAACCTTCTATACTATTTTGATTGATTTAGGTGCTACAAACTCTTTTGTTGCTAATAGGATCATAGATGGATTGTGCAGAACATGCGACTTTTATCCTGTGGGGTTTGGTACTATGCTGCCTACTAGGGAGTTAGTGGTTTCCAGGAGATGGGTTAGATCTCTACCAGATACAGTGGCTGGCAGAGAGTTGTCAATTGACTCAGTAGAGTTTGTTATGACTGACTTTGATATAATTCTGGGTATGGATTTGCTAGAGAAGTAAGAGGCAACAATAGATTGCAAGAAGAAGATGGTAACCTTTGAGCCTGAGGGTGAGGACCCCTTTGTATTCATTGGCACTATGCATGGACCCCATATACCTATGATACCTGTACTTAGAGCTAGAGACCTATTGCAGGGGGGATTCATAGGGTTCTTAGCTAGCGTGGTGGATACCACTCAGGTCGTACCAGTGGAACCAGGACAGACCCGATTAGTTTGTGATTTTCTGGACGTGTTTCCAGAGGATCTGCTAGGGTTACCTCCATAGAGTGAGATTGAGTTTGTGATTGAATTGGCACTAGGGATAGAGGCAGTGTCTAGGGAACCTTATAGGATGGCTCCAGCTGAGCTGAAGGAACTAAAGGTTCAACTACAAGAGTTAATGGACTTGGGTTTTATCAAGCCTAGTTTCTCGCCATGGGGCGCACTAGTTCTCTTTGTGAAGAAGAAAGATGGTTCTCTAAGAATGTGTATCGATTATAGAGAACTGAACAAGTTGACTATCAAGAACAGGTATCCTCTGCCTAGGATTGATGATCTGTTTGATCAGTTGCAGGGTAGGACGATATTCTCCAAGATAGATCTTAATTCTGGTTATCAGCAGCTGAGGATCAGGGAGGAGGGTATACTGAAGACAACTTTTTGCATCAGGTACGGGCATTATGATTTTTTGGTTATGTCATTTGGATTGACTAATGCCCCAGCAACATTTATGGATCTGATGAACAAAGTGTTCAAGGATTACCTGGATTAGTTTGTGATCATATTTATTGACGATATACTAATATACTCATAATTAGAGATAGACATGAGCAACACCTCATATTGGTACTGCAGAGGTTGATAGAACACAAGTTGTATGCAAAATTCAAGAAATGCGAGTTCTGGTTGCCAAATGTGACTTTCTTAGGTCACATAGTCAGTAAGGATGGAATTATGGTGGATCTAGCAAAGATTGAGGCAGTCAGGGATTGGCCTAGACTGAAGAACGCTTCAGAGATTAGAAGTTTCTTGGGATTGGCAGATTATTACAACGCTTTTTAGAGGGGATTTCCAAGATTGTGTCACCACTGACAGAGTTAACACGCAAGAATCAAAAGTTCATAAGGTCAGACAAGTGTGAAGACAGCTTCCAGAAGCTCAAGTATTCCATATGATACAACCAGTGATACCTCACACACCTCCACCACATCTTTTGTTTTCCCACTTTCTCACTTAGCACTATCATGGCCATTATCTCATTTCTTCATGAGGCGGCACCACCTCTAAGTCCACATAGGTGAAGTTCTTACAACATCTTTGCTACCTTTATAGATGCTTGTTACACTCAACTGAACTTCATTAAAATCCCTAAGCTTGAACCAAACTCGGTAGCAACCAACACTAACCATATCAGATGGAACTCACCGTAAGTTATAGTGTTGAAAATATTCACTTATCAATGACTTGTTCTTACCCATTGAACTTGTAATGTCCCAAATTTGCTAATAAGGCTTAGTACCTTGGTTAGTGTGTTGGGAGGGCAATAAATGATTTAATTGTATTATTACGTGATTTGTCATGATATATGTGTATCATTACTTAATTACATGAGTTACATTATAATGTGAATATATATATATATATGCATGTTTAGGTATATTAAATATGCATGTGGGCCTGTTCTTGTTAATAAGGGCATATTTTTTATTTTGGTCCGTTAAGGGCATAAGTGTAATTATGTGTGTGTTATGACTAAGACCACATTGTTATGTGGGTGTATTTGAGATATTGGGCACAGGGCAGTCCCAGTGAGAGGATTAGCGAAATAGCAACAACGGGGTCAATACTTGGGTCGGGGTGAGCCTAGGGGTACTTTTGGATTAGGATAACTGGGTGATGGGTAGTTATTTAGCGGTTATTTGGGTATGCCAAGATCAATTGGGGATTTTTAGGATTACTCGAGGAATTAGCGAGAATGTGACAAATGAAGGGTTTGCCCTTGGAGGAATTAAAGGGCTAAGAGTTTATCTAGGGGCATTGTGGTCATTTTGGAGCCAAAGGATAAACTTGGGTAGGCTCTAGACATCAACAGAATACTTAGAAAAAAAAAAGGCAAAATACTCTCTCTCTCTCTCTCCCTCTCACATGTTTCTCTCACTCTCTCTCCCTTAGGCTCAATTGGTTATTTTTCCTTTCTAAATTTCTAGAGAAAAAGGGCTTGGGGATTGAAGGGAATTGAAGTCTGGAAGAGGATAACAATAGCTGATGGTCGAAATCATCATTGAGGTGAGGTATCTCTATTCTTTTTCTGGTAAATGTATGCTTGAGGTTTGTGGTTTGGCTATGTATTAGACTTAGGTTGGGTTTTGATTTGAATTAGGGATTTGGTTAGTTTTCTGAGGTGCTTGTACGACTCTAAGTGTAGTGAAGATGTTTTGGGACTTAATTCTGGCCCTAGAGCATGTTTGGAATGATTTTTGGGGAGTTGAGAAATCTCAAAACGTTGGGAAAAACTGGGTTCGCAGGGTTGCGTCGCAGCGCTATTCTTGAGCGTCGCGGCCCGTATGAATTAAGAGGCCTAAGGGAATTCAGTGAATCTCCTTAGTGTTGTGGCCCTTGGCAGGGCGCGCCACGACGCGTGTCCAGAGAAAATGAGGGTTGGGCTCTCTGACTTGGGGAGGGTAGCCACTCTAATTATGGGGGAGTCGCAACTCTAATTTGAGGGACGCCACGACACAAATATAGGTTCTTGGCCAAATTAGGGTTTTTAGGGTCGAGAACTCAAAATTAGGGTCTCGAGATGGATCCTACTACCCGGTTTAGTAGAATTCGAGGTCCCGAAGGCTAGTATATTATTCTGAAGCTTGTAATCAGTTTAGATTGTGATGGTTATTCATTTTTGTGTTATGAATAGGTTTTGTCGCTAAGGCTCGGGATTAGGGACATGCTTGGGATCGCCCTATATGGTCAGCTCGGGAATCAGGTAAGAAAACTGTTTGTGCCCATAGAGCAGGGAATGGCCTGATTGTCTGTGCTTAGTGTTATATGTGAATGTTTGTAATTATTATGCCATGTATTTATGTTGAGACTGAACGGCAAGGGACGGAAACAACGATAAGCATGCTGAATGCAGGCCTCCATGGCATGGCCATCTAGGGTTTTATACTCACCCACTTAGTTAAGACCGTGAATCTGGTGCCTAGTAATGTACCTTGATCGACTTAGGCCGCTGTTGCGAATTGTCTATTATGTTTGTGTTTAGTTATACAGTTGTCGAAATGAAATGTTATATGTTATGTTTGTTGAGTTTTCTTACTGGGCCTTGGCTCATGAATGCTCTATGGTGTAGGTAAGGGCAAGGGAAAGGCCGACCAAGCGAGAATTGGAGGGCATGGAGCGATGCAAACATGTTTGGCCTACCTGACCACCACGGCTGAGGGTAGTTTTGAGGAACGTGCTATAAACGTTTGATTTTGTCACCTAGGTCAACTGTACACTAACTTTTGAGTTGTAAATACATTTTAAAACAATATTTTGGGATCCCAATGTAACATTTTTATGATTTAAATGAATGTCCAAACTTTTACATGGAATTTTTATTTAAATAAGTCTTTACTTTAATTAATCACACTTTTTGGTCTAATACCTCGATTAGTGAGTTAATTTCCCATTTTAAAATCACATGGTAACGGCTCTAGGGTAGTTGGGTGTTACAGAACTCTTCCCCTTGATTTGTACAAGTTGAGGGTTGGGTTGCCATCATTTGTGAATCTATTATTCTAGGAGTTTCAATCTCATCCCTTTTGAAGTGGAACTTACTAACCTTCTCACAAGAGGTTTTGTAAATGGATCCTCTAAGTTCTCACTTTTCTTAACATATGAGATCGATATGATTCCACGTTGAATCAATTGTCTCACATATTCATCTCTTAGAATAATATGTATAGACTTTCCATTATACACACTATTATATGCTCTAGCAAGTAAGGATTGGCTATCACTATGTATTGAAATTTTTGATACCATATCCGCAGTGGAAGGAATGTTCGTCATTAGATTCCTAAGCCACTCAACATATTTGTCGGTTGCCACTAAAGCTAAAAACATTGCTTCCATGGTTAAGTGTGAATTACATGTTTGCTTCTTGTAGCCCCATGAGATTGCACCTCCTCCAAAAGTACACACCCAACCGGTGATGAAGAGATTATCTCCAACTCTCAATAGCCAATTAGCATCGGAATATCCTTCAAGTGTCTTTGGAAAGTTTGTATAGTGGAGACTATACTCTTTTGTACCCTTAATATAACCAATAACTCTCTCAATAGCTTTCCAATGTTTGATACTTGGATTTCAAGTAAACCTACTAAGTTTACTAATCGCATATGCAATATCCGCTCTTGTGCAATAATTGGCGCACATTAGGCTTCCTATTGCACTTGCACATTCCAATTGAGCCACTGCTCTTCCTTCATTCTCATATTTGAATCAAATGGTGTATGTTCCTCTTTGATTTTGAGATGACTAAATTTGTTGAGCACTTTCTCAACATAGTGGGTTTGACTCAACACAAAACCCCCCAAATATTCCTTCTAACTTTAATACCTGGAATGGTATCCAACTCTCCAAGGTCTTTCATTTTAAAGTAAGAAGATAGAAACCTATTTGTTTCTATTATTCCTTTCATGTCATTACTCAAAATCAAAATACCATCTACATATAGACACACAAGTATGACACAGTCACCACAAGTCTTAGAGTACAAGCATTTGTCTGCATTGTTGTGTCTAAATATATTAAAAATAATGACTTTATCATACTTCTCATGTCATTTTTTTGGAGCTTGTTTCAAACCATATAATTATTTCACAAGTCCACACACTTTGTGTTCATTTCCTTGAAGAACAATACCCACTGGTTGTTCCATATAGACCACCTCCTCAAGATCCCCATTTAGGAATGTCGTTTTGACATCCATTTGGTGAATATAAAGGTTATAGATATATGATAAGGCAAACAATAATATAGAATTATTTCTTGCTACTGGTGAATATGTGTCAAAGTAATCTATTCCCTCGCTTTGTTTGAATCCTTTGGCTACTAACCTAGCCTTGAAGGTTTGTATGGGGCCATCGGTATGGTATTTCTTTCTAAATACCCATTTTCACCTAATTCATTTGGACCCTTTTGGAAGGTCAACTAATTCCCAGGTGTGGTTAGACATAATTGAATCCATTTCATCGTTAATTTCCTCCTTCCAAAAAGTGAAGTCTCTTAAGGACATTGCTTCTTTAAAAGTTTTGGGATCATCTTCTATTTGAAGTACTATTCGATGTTTCCAAGTAAGTTTCTCATTATCACCTTCAACAAGTTATAGTGTCTCTATTTGAGAACACTTCTCACTTGATCCCAAATCTTTGAGCCTTTGTCTACTTCTAGGCAATTGAGATTGCTCACCAACTATTTTAGGAGTCTCCTCTTTAGACTCTCTAATTTGATTTCGTTCTAACTTGTTATCATAACATGACATGTTCTCAAAGAACTCAACCTCTCTGAATTCAATTATTACATTAGTCTCCAAGTGTGATAATCTATAAGCTTTGCTATTTTTGGCATATCCCACAGCTGCACATCTTATAGCCCTTGGACCCAACTTGGTCCTTTTTGGATCGGTGCTCTTGCAATAAGCAAGACACCCCCACACTTTAAGATAACCAATGTTTGGTTTCTTTTCTTTCCATAACTCATATGGAGAGATATTATTTTTCTTCAACGGAATATGATACAAAATATGACAAGAGGCAGCAAGGTTTCACCTCCGCAAATTAGAATTCAATTTAGAGTGTAATACCATAGCATTAATCATATCAATAAATGCTCTATTTTTTCTTTCAGCTATACCATTTTGTTGTGGAGTATAAGGGATTGTACATTCATGAATTATTCCATGATCTTCACAGAACAAGTTAAATTCATTTGGAAAATATTCACCACCCCTATCACTTTTAAGCACTTTTATTTTCCTTTCAAATTGATTTTCATCTTTTTCTTTATAAACTTTAGACACATAAAATGCTTCATCTTTATTCTTAAGTAAATATACATATGTGAACCTAGAGCAATCATCAATGAAAGTAATAAAACATCTACTTCCTCCTCTAGTCAACATTCCATTAAGTTCACATAAGTCATTATGTATCAAATTTAACAACTTAGAGTTTCTTTCAACACTTGGAAAATGTTTCTTTATCATTTTAGATTTAACACATAATTCACATTTATCAAGCTCAACATTATCACAATCAATTAATCCACATTTGATAGCCCTTTTAGTTGTGCTAAATCCTATATGTGCAAGTCTAACATGACACAAATTAATAGAATTTGAGTCAAGGATATAACAAGAAGAACAAGAAGAAACTTTATTGTTAACATAGTCAATAGATATACAGAGTTTGAACATGTCATCACAAGCATATCCCTTTCCAAAAAAAACATTGTAATTTAACAAAATAAGCTTGTTGGAATCTATCATAACCTTGATTCCCAGTTTGCCAAGCAAATTACCAATCGCAAGGTTTGTACTCATTTTCCGTACATACAAAACATTGGTGAGTAGAGCTAAGAACAAGTCATAGGTTCCCTTTACTTCAACTTTGGACCTTTTCTCAATGAACATTTGTATCTTATGCCCTTCCTTTAAGGATTCAAAGGTCTTGAAAAGAGTTATATCATAGGTAACATGAATGGTGGCACAAGTATCATACCACCACCCACTCACATTTCCATGAATGGTATTAACTTCGCTTAGTGTTTCCACTAGCTCATCTTGAGTTGAATTGACACTTGCCTCATTGTTTTGGTTCCTCTAGAACCTACAATACCTAGCAAAGTGGTCATTCTTGTCACACACAAAGCAAGGTCTCTTGGAACTTTTGAATTGTCCTTCATTCTTCTTGGGCCCTAAGGGTTTTGGCCCATGCCCTTGTTCTTACCAATTCCTTTTCCCTTTTTAGGAGGGTTAGCCACCACATTGTCCTTAGAAGTCTCTTCATTGAACTCCTCCTCATTCTTATCTCTAGAACAAGATTCCTCCTCAATTCTCAAGTGTTTAAGAATTTCCTCCAAAAAAATCTCCTCATTCCTATGGAGATTTTTCTTTCTATAGTCGCTCGAAGAAAGAGGTAACTTGGCTATAATGGTACTATCAAGGAATTGTTTCTTGGACTAGCAGGCTACTATCAGAGGTTTGTAGAGGGTTTTTCTAAGATAGCCACTCTGCTTACCAACCTAACCCGGAAACAACAGAGGTTCAACTGGACTGATAAGTGTGAAGAGAGCTTCCAGTTGCTTAAGGATAAGTTGTGCTCAGCACCAGTACTTTGTGTATCGACAGCCAACGATAAGTTTGTAGTCTATTGCGATTCATCAAAGCAAGGGTTAGGTTGTGTGCTGATGCAGAATAGCAAGGTGATAGCCTACGCCTTAAGGCAGCTGAAGGAGTACGAGAAACGTTATCCAACACACAATATGGAGTTGGCAAACGGTGGTCTTTGCGTTGAAAATCTAGCGCCATTATCTTTATGGAGAACAGTGTGAGATTTATACGGACCACAAAAGCTTAAAGTATTTATTCACACAAAAGGATCTCAACATGAGACAGCGCAAGTGGTTAGAATTGTTAAAGGATTATGACTGCGAAATCCTATACCACCCGGGAAAGGCAAATGTCGTTGTTGATGCGCTATGTAGGAAGAGCTATGGAAGTCTAGCGGCATTAGCTGGATTAGAAAAGCTGCTGCAGCAGGAGCTGATTAGTGCCAGAATAGAGGTAGTCATTGATAAGCTGGCTAACTTGTCCATCCAGTCAAGTCTGTTAGAAGAAATACGGATTCGGAGGGCAGGATGACACATTAGTAATACATATGGATGCAGTTAGAGAAGGCAAGGCCACAAAATTCTCAATATCAGGACATGGGTTATTGAGATAAAAGGATCAGGTATGCGTGCCGAATGATCAAGGGATTAAGATTAAGATTTTAGAAGAAGCACACAATACCCCATACTCAGTTCATTCAGGGTCGAGCAAGATGACTCATGACATTAAGGAAATGTATTGGTGGCCAAGAATGAAGAAAGATATAGCGGAATATGTGTCTAAATGTGTAGTATGCCAGCAAGTGAAAGCAGAACATCAGCGGCCTGCAGGCTTATTGCAACCACTTAGCATTGCAGAGTGGAAATGTGACGATATAGCCATGGATTTCATTACGGGTTTTCCACGAACGAATAAGCAGCACAACTCAGCTTGGGTAGTAATAGATAAATTAACCAAGTCAGCTCATTTCCTGCCTGTCAAGACTTCTTATACAACAGATCAATACACAGACATTTATGTTCAAGAAATAGTACGATTGCATGGAATTCCTAAGACAATAGTATCCGATAGAGTATCGGTGTTTACATCGAGATTTTGGGGAAGCTTGCAGCAAGCCATGGGTACCAAGTTATGTCTTAGTACGACATTTCATCCTCGGACAGACGGTCAGTCCGAGCATACCATACAGATTTTGGAAGATATGTTGCGCGCTTATGTACTTGATTTTGGAGGATCATGGAATAAGTATTTGCCGCTGATAGAATTTTCCTACAACAATAGCTACCAGTCAACAATTAGGATAGCACCCTACGAGCTACTTTATGGAAGGAGGTGTCGATCGCTGTTACATTGGGATGAGGTAGGAGAAAGGCAACTACTTGGACCTGAAGTTGTTAGAGAATCTCAGGATGCAATAGCACTGATTAGAAAGCATACGCTCACTGCTCAGAGCCATCAGAAAAGTTATGCAGATGCCAAGCAGCATGATGTGTAATTCAAAGTCGGAGATCAAGTCTTCTTAAAGATATCTTCTATGAAAGGTGTGAAGCGGTTCGGACAAAGTGGTAGCAGTTGCATATAGATTAGCCCTACTGCCAGCTCTAGCAAACAGCCATAATGTGTTGCACATCTTGATGTTGTGTAGATATGTGTCAGACCCATCTCACGTCCTCAAGTATGATACGATAGCACTCCATCAATACTTAAGTTACGAGGAACAACTAGTTAGCATCCTAGATAGAGGGGTGAAGGAATTACAGTCTAAGAGTTTTCCAATAGTCAAAGTCCTATGGAGTAATAGTTCTGAACGAGAGGCAACATGGGAGTTGGAGGAGGACATGCAAGCTCGGTATCTAGAATTGTTTGGTAAGTAATTTTTGGGGATGAAATTCTTTGTAGTAGGGGAGAATTGTAGAGTCCCAGAATGTTTACTTAGCTAGCTAGATAGTTAGTAGTAGTTTGTAGTATTTTAAATTTCGTGGATTTTGGTTCAAACCGAGACTTAGTAGGACACTCGTAGCAATAGTGATGGATTTTATAAGTTTAACCTATAGTTTAGAAATATTAATTATAACATAAGGTTTGATTAATATTGTTGGTCTTAGAAATATTTTAATTATAACTTAAGGTTTAGATAGAACCATTAAGAGCATGACACTTGTCATAATCATGTTTATTTAAGGACTTAATTATAGTTTAAATAAAAGAAAGTTCTAGAAACTCTAGAATCTTCCAGAACAATTAAGAGCATGACACTTGTCACAATCTTGTTTATTTGAGGATTTAAGCATTTTAAATGGATAATTCAATAATAGAAGTCTCTAGAAGCTCTAGACCCTTCCAGAACTTGCTGGAATCATGTATTACTCAGTCAAACCTGATTAATCAACTCTAATTATCCTAAATTCGTGCAAAACGCATTTAAATTATATACGTATGTCGACATATCGCAGCCTTAGAGTGATATATCGCAGCATGGGAGATACGAAAAACACGTTGACTTCGCACGAACGAAATCACGAACACTCGAGATATAGGGTCAGGCGATATATCGCCTAGGTAGGGCGATATATCGGCCCTAGGAGTGGTTTTTCGAACTCCAAGAAATCTGAACTTGATTCATCCCTTAACCTCATGACTTGCCTCTGAAAGTTTTGACCGAGTCTTAAGCATCTGTTGACCGAATATTCAATTACTTTTCATTTAATATTCATTATTTAATTCAAGCCAAAAAGGAGATATTTTCATTCCTTGAACTCTATAAATAGGACCTAGTACCCATCCATTTCTCTCATTCTTTAAGCTGTGTTCAGAGCCTTCAAGCTGTTAGGATTTCTATAGAGTGATACACTTGGGTTTTGGGGATAAAAGCTTTATCATCTTAAGCTTTATAAACACTTGGGTGGTGGGATAAAGTGTGTTTTCGATATTGAAGTGTAGATTGGTTCTAGTTCATCCAACATAATATTATTCATAAGTTCTATTCTTTATGATTCCTTAGTTTTCCTTAAGTTTCTTTCAAATCCTAACTTCTGTTTATGGTTTTATGGTTAGGTGTTTAAGTTCTTTGATTTAAGTTCCTCTCGGTAAGTTTCCTCTTTGATGGTTTAGTTTCCTTTTCATCTCTTTTCTTTAGAAACTCACCATTCTTACTTTTGGTTTTAGGAGTGTTCTAATCTCGCTCTGGATATATTTTATATGATATGGTATGCTTATGTTATGTTATCTTATGTTATGTTGTGTTATGTATGTTTATAGTCCTTGGGCACATGACTTGTCTAGCTAGCAAGCCCCAGTAATTTATGGGCATATGACTTGCTTGGCTAACAAGCCCCACAAATCTATGGGCATATGACTTGCTTAGTTAACAAGCCTCAAGAAGTATGATGGCCATTGTAGTCTTATATGATATATGTTTTATAGTATGTGTTTATGACATAGTCTTATGTATATGATTTATGTTATATGTTGTTAGTAGATTTTCCTTGTTGGGCATTAGGCCCACTCCTTTATTTTTAGTGTGATGCATGAAACTAGATACGGAGGCGGAAGGATTCTTGGTGGCTTGGCTTGTGTGTTGAGGATGAATGGAATGAATGGGCTGCGAGTCGATCGAGGATGACATTTATTTTAGTTTTGAATTATGTTTTCTTTTGTAATTCCGCATTTAGTTTTGAACAAATGATTTAAAGTTATGTTTTATGTTTTATTAAACAATGGGTACCCATACCACATTTTATATTTTATTTTGTAATTTGCACAACATTTATTTTGAGTTTTAATTAAGCTATGATTATTTCTTATGTATATTATCTTCAAAGTAGTAGCTATGTCTATTAGTTTTAATGGTCCAAGGTCTTAGAAATAGTTGGGTCATTACAGTTAGTATCAGAGCAAAGGTTCATTTGCATGAAATTCTCCTTGATACACACACTCAAGCTCTGAATCTAACCGCCAATGTAAGTGTTTATGTTTTAGTTAATATGTTTATATTATTAGCTAACGTTTTAGCCTTATGTTTTTAGTTAAGAATGGATGGAGCCTTAACCTATGACGATATCCGAGCCATTAAAGCCTTAAAAAGGATTTAAGAGCCAAGGAATACAGTAGGAGTATTAGAAAGAATCACTCAGAGATTACTTTTATTCCACAATGAGATAGGTCACCTCCAAACAACTAAACAAATCATGATGAGAGCAACGGAGCAATATGTTTTAGTGATTAGACTTTTTAAAGATTTTCCTATTGTAATTGCAACTTTAGAAGAAATATGGGAGACAATAGATGATGAAGATGAATTACTAGTAGCTATGAGATATTATTTTCTCATACTTAGGTTTACCTCTAAGATGGAATTCCAATTCACAAAAGAGCAAAAGAATAGAATTTTTACGAATCTTCCTAGAGGAAATTTTGAGGCTCACGAAAATGATGATTATGAGGAGATAGATGATGATATGTTAGATGAAGGATCAGATGTAGAAGATCCCAAATTTTAGAATAGATTAGTTTCTTTATTTATTTTATTTATTATTTTTGCTTGTATGATTGTATTTAGTAAAAACCTTTTTCTAAATTAATATTATTGTTATCTTGATTACATGTATGAGTTTGATTTTTTTTACAATCATAATAAATAATAAATTTAATTAATAATGACCAAGTTCGATGAGGGTGGATACAAATCAATAGACTGGGTTCTATATTGAGAGTTAGGGGGCCATAGTAGTGGGAACAATTTTACTGATCCCAGCCCTCCCTCAATATGGTTAACTTTGGAACAACGACGAGTTTCGAGCCAGAGAATTAAGTCATATAGGATGATTAGAAACACACTTAGAAAATAATAAAGAAACACACCCTAATTATAAAGAAGGCTTATATAACTTTTTCACAAGAATTCATAATTAATAGGTCTGAGTTGTGTTTACTTAGATTAAGTTTTTGCCATAGAGCCTATTAGGGTAAGTTCTAACATGTTTTTCTAGATTGTTAGAAGTCTGCTGAAGATTTCGCTCAAAAGGTCTGCTGAAGAACTCTAACATAAGAGCATTTCACGTAACTTGTACGTACTACAGCAGGTGATGCGTCGCCTGGTAGGTGATACGTTGCCTACGTTTGGGCCATGCATCAC
The DNA here is from genome assembly GCF_963169125.1 of Humulus lupulus. Lineage (NCBI taxonomy): Eukaryota > Viridiplantae > Streptophyta > Magnoliopsida > Rosales > Cannabaceae > Humulus > Humulus lupulus. The sequence continues at coordinate 129,765,974 of NC_084799.1, forward strand.
CTGATAGGTTTTTTTTTTAAAACCCTTAAGCATCAGGTGATGCTACGCCAATTGGGTGGCGATGTATCACCACCCTCTCTATTTTTGGACAATTCCAAAGGTCCTAAAAATTCTCTAAATGCTACTAAACTTTTTGGGAACCCTTAGATACCTTCATGCATCACTTTGGACCCAAAAATGCATTTTTAAAGTGTCGACAATTGAAGCTCAAATTTCAAATCTTCACCATGTGAATTTACTGTGTGTTTATACCTTGCTTGTATCTTAACACTTATCTTTTGTATTAAAAAAAATCATAACAATTCCCTCCTAAGCTCTCCCATAAACTATGATCACTTCAAAATCAGCAATTTTACGCTTTTTCTAACTTGTTTCGTCTCATTTCACTCCAATTCATATTCTTTACCATTAAATCCCAAAACAAGAAACAAACAAGCATAAATTTGCACAAAACAATCCTAAATAACTAAAACATAACTTTAAAGATCTCTAAAACGAACCTAAAATGATCCTAACAACACCTCAGCGTGAGGCGACTACAGTTCGAGGCCCTTTCCATGCATATACGAGAAGTGGGATATGAAAGCCCATCTCCGTAAGCATGTGCATTAAGATATGTTGAAGAGGGTCGCAGGAAACCTGCATGTGAGCTCATTTCTCGCTTTGAGCTCAACTTAAAGGAGTTCTACTCTACTTTGGAGAAGAATTAAGAAGCTTTCCAATACTTAGTAAAATACAGATAAGCGTGGAGCAAGTATATATTTTGAAAATGTGATATGCAACCATTGGGTACTAGGTATGTTGTCTGTATGAACCTAGAGAAGTTAGAGGTACGACTCTGTCACCTGTATTAGACGAAGTAGTACAGGAGGGTAAAAGAAGTGGTTACACTACCCACGTCTCTAACATGTACAGGAGTCGACCACCGTACCTACGATACCACTACCTTCTACACTACTACCTTTTGTGCTATAACCACTTGCGCCACTATACTAATAGGATACTCTTGTACTATCTTGTCCCCAAGGACAACTTTTTACCCATGGCCATTAAAGCCAGGCTATGAATAACCCTTCACCACACTGGAATGGGGATTGGCAAATTTTTGTAACACCAAACTTTTCTAAGAGAAAAATACAAGTTTTCTCAATTGTTGTTCAACATTTTTTCTTCAAGTTTATCTAAGTTCTTCTACGTATATAGATCTCTTATTTATCTTTGTATTTTTCTACCATAACATAGTTGACGAGTTTTGACCGTCAACAATATGTACACTTTAAACAAGATCCCCTCCAGCACACTAGCACCATCGCACTAGGCTTTGTATTTACCTGCACACAAAGTAATTACGGGAACTATTAAGCCCAGTAAGGAAGCATAACAAGCAAGACAAGTTTTCAATTAGCAATATGCATTTAGACATTCTCTCACAATCATATGTCGCAATTACAAACATTTTACACAATTTCTAGTCATCGGGACACCTTATACTCAAGTGACCAGCCTTATATATCTCCATGGTAAAAAAAGAGCTTTACCATTCCATAGAGCTATGCTCAAAGCTTTACCACTCACCAACTGAGCTAGGCTCAAACTTAGAGCATTTATTCACACTAGGTCATAGCTATTCATACGTACCTCTAAGATGATGATGAACCCAAAACGGGTATGTTTTAAATATTTATACTCGCAAGCGCACGAATCGTATTTATAGAATAGTGTTCGTGTAAGCACGAGATCGAACCCAAAGGAGTTGACTAAAATCAAAAAAGAGAAACTATTTTAAACCAAAATTAATAAATTCTAACCTAGTTCCAAAGATTGATGAGAATTTTTTTGTATAATAAAAATAAAATAAAAGACAATAATAAATATATTAAAGACAATATATATATAACATAAATTAAAAGTAGAAATCAAGATAGTAAAATAAAGATTATTAAGATAATAGAATCCACAAAATATAAGTTTAATAATATTTATAAGTACATTGATTCCCAAGTTTTAGTGATAGTTAAAATAAATCAAACTATCATTTTCTAAATAGATTTGTAATTTTAAGCACAAATTATTTCTAAAAAGATAAGATTTTTCTTCACTTTTCAAAATTATAATTTCAAAGCATTTAGTGTAAATCAATCTAATGAAATAACAAATAAATCAATGAACATTATTTATAAGGCAAAACATAATATTTTTGTTCTAAGCATGGATGTGTACAATTTAATGACACATCTTACACAAAGAATATTATGTATTTGCACTAATGAAGAACAAAGTTTAAATATGTGCTAACAATCCAAAATACATGATATTTAAGATGAAAGAAGATGTTTGAAGAAGAAAATTCCATAAACTTTGTTGCACAAAATGGGAAATCAACATACAAAATAAATACTATCTAGTTACAAATTGTTTCATCATCACCTTAATAATCTTAAAAAGATTAGAAACTCATAACTAGAATAGCAAATACACACTAAAAATTACAAACATAAATAGGAAAATTTGGAGGAGAAACCCCCAAAATTTCCTCTAAAAATACATAGAAAAAAATAAAAAGAAGAAGAAGATGAAGAGAATAGAGAGGTTTTGAAATGTGTAGAGTTTTTTTTGGTATGGTAACCTCTCCCTCTTGGACACCCTAAATGGTCTTCAAAACTCCCTATTTATAGCCAAAAATGAGGTATTAAAATAATCAATTTAAATTAATTAAATTAATTTAATTAATTATAATATGGTAAATAGGGGTAAAATATAAGGTGTAATAATGATGTTTTGGGGTAAAATGTGTAGAAAGTGGGGTAAAATTGTGGTATTTTGGGACAAGGGGACAAAGGGTAAACTTAAGTTATTTATGGGCTCAAGAAAAAGAAAGAAGAAAATGGTTGTGGGCTGTGGCAGGTGCTAGGAATTGCTACTGGCGTGGGCCTTGTCATGGTAGCTTGCTGAAGGAATTTCATTGATGCTGCTTTGCTGTGCTCGGTTGGAGAAACAGGCGTGGGATGATTGGTCTTTGGCTGGAGTGTGAGTGCATTGGCTGAAGGAATTTCTTTGCTTGGTGTAGGGATCCTTCGTGGGCCTTGGGCCATAAGCTTGGGCTTTAAGCTTTTGAAGAGATGCTTTCAAAAATGCCAAAGTTTCTTTGTTTTTTCCACAAAATTATCATCTTTCCTTTGATTTCCTTTCCTACAAAATAAATATAAAATAAATCATAATACAATATTTTCAACTATAAAATAAATCAATTTAATTTTTTGAAAATATTAATTATAACTTAATTTATATTTTACATTTAAGTTCAATAATACAACATTTTTTTACTTCTAACTAAACACAATAATTCGAATAACATTTTATAACAAAAATAACTATAAAAACACACAAAAATCTATAAAATTAAAATAAACTTAATAAATTCAAAATTACATGAAAACTTAATAAATCAATTAAAAACTCAAGAATTAAGCAACAATTAGCACATAAAAAGTAGTAAAATAACTCTATTTTGTAGAGTTATCAGATGACATGCCTAGAACATTGGCGTCATAATCCACATGTGTACACCTAACATTCACAAAAATATACAATAAGAATACACAACATTGGAATCCATATCATACAATCACATATACAATCCTAATATCTACAACTTTCAACATATGTTCCTAGAGCATGCATTCATATTATATAATCTCATATACCATCGTAATCCATAACCAGTAGCATTCACAACATACTAAACAGTAAACTTCCTTAGCTCGAGTTCTTGCACAAACCTTTTATGAGTGATCGATCGCTTCCAATCCCTATGTTATCCAATAAATTAGCATTTGTGACGTGGCGGATAATCTCTTGACACGTGGCTGATACCTGGACGGCGTTTGCTAGAGTATCGACCAGGAGACACAGCAGAAGCAGGACAAGCCTGTTTTTCCCACGACCAGTATGGTCGGTGGTTCCGCTGGCAAGGCAACATTTATGGGAAGATCTTTGTGAATCCCGAATTTATCTCACGCAAATCTTCTGGATATCCCATTATTTAGGGGATAATATCTGTAACAATATTTTGTAACCCTCCATGAGCCTATAAATAGCAAGATATAGCTCAAGGGAAGGGACTTTTGGCGGTTGAATCATAGAGATATAGAATTTCTTCTAGTAAATTTGTATTGTTTTGTGAGAAGTGTTGAAACTCATTGAACCCAAGTTCTCTGATCACACTTCTGATTTCATATCAATATAATTCTGAGTGGACGTAGGTCATTACCAGATCCTGGGGCCGAACCACTATAAATTACTGTGTTTTCTTTACTTTCTTCATTACATTATTCTCTTTACATTCGTCCATATCGTTCATATTTTGACTCTGTGTCAGTTGGCCAAATCGTGGGTCAACATTCTGGTGCTCTCGTTGAGAGGACGATTCATTGTTGTTAAGAAAACTAATGGCGAAAGCAGGAAGGAAAGCTGGCCAGACTGCCGCCGCTGCACCGTCGAATCCGCCACCTCCTCCTCCACCCGCAAGCATGGCGGAAGATGAGCTGCAACTAGATTTTGAAGAGGAGGAAATGGACGATGCGACACTGAAGAGCACCCTGGGCGCGTTGCAAGAAGAATTGGCTAGTCTAAGGGCCAATCAAGAGACTACTGCAGAAGTTATGGCGCGACAGCAGCAGGAGCTTGACCGTCAGCGGGCGGAGTTGAGCGAGAGACAAGCGGAGGTGGACCGCCGCCAGACTGAGGCCATGGCAGCCCTCGAAGCAGCCTTGCTGTTGGCTAGAAATCAGGCCACACCTGCCTCGCAGCCTAACCAACCTGGAAATGGGCCACCTCAGACGGGTCCCAATCCTAGCCCACTAATCCATCCTTCAAGTCCGCAAAGGCCCGAGCAGCCTCAGATGCCCCATGACGAAGTCCCACTGGACCCCGAGGCAAATCCACCATCCCAGGCTGCTCGGGGTAATCCCCCGCAGCAAAGGCAGAATAGGGCCGAGCGTCAGCCTCGTAGTCCTAGACGCCATGAAAATGATGGGCCAAACCAAGCGAACAGAGGTCACCACCCTCCTAGTAACAGGAGGGACTCGGAATTAGGCTCTGCGGTCCGTGGACCCCCATGGCATAACGATGCACGGGGATACCGCGACCAGCGCAGGCCACCCTCTAACGCTCGAGGTGTTTCTGCCAGAGACGGTCACAGAGGGAACAGTCAGTCTCACCACAGCCAGTCAAGGTTCAGAGATGGTCATGGGTACAATGAGGCTGACTTAGGCAAGGGCAATGCTGATGGGAGAAACGGAAATAGAGGTAAAAGCAGGAGCCAAGTACCTCAAGGTGACCAACCGAATAGACAAGAAGCTGGGGGGCAACCTAAACAAAATAATGTCTTCAACCAGCTCGGAGGTAGCGAGCAACGGAGAAGGGAGGAGGACCTGAGAGATGTACTCAACGATCGTCGAGAAAGGCACGGCGAGAACATCCCCCCAGCCACAGAGGCCACCACAATTCCTGCCGCAGTGCAAGCCCAGATAGACGTACTCAATCAGGCTGTGCAGCAGCTGGTCGGAGGAAGGACTTCTTACATCGATCACGACAGGAGGAAAGGTACCCCTTTCGTCCAGAGGATAGCTAATGCCGAAACTCCCAGCAAGTTCAAAATGCCTACGCTCCCAAACTTTGATGGATATGGGGACCCAGTCTCGCATGTGAATAAATTTGAGATTCAGATGGACATTCAGAAAGTGTCCGAAGACGCTCGGTGCAGGATCTTCCCTGCAACACTTTCTAAAGCAGCACAGGAGTGGTTCTTTAAGTTCCCCCCTGCAAGCATAGTTTCCTGGGAAATGTTCGTGAGGGAGTTCTATGGACAATTCTATGCGGGTCGTGTGCACCCAACCGAAGCAAACCAACTGGTTGAAATCCGCCAGCAGGATGGAGAATCCTTGAAGGACTACATCCAGTGCTTTATGCGAGCATCAGCTGGAGCAAAGACCGTCGGAGACGAAGGAAAAATGATGGCTATAACCGCAGGAGTGAGACGCCGTTCTCCTCTATGGAAGAGTCTCCGTAAAGACGGGGTTAGAACTACCCAGGAGTTCTTGGACCGAGCTGATCGGTATATCAAGCTCGAAGACGCCATTGCTGATGATGGAAAACCCTCGAACAAGGGTAAGAAGGCCGCCGAACCCGCCAAAGCCTCCAACGGTTCCATACCTGATGGCAACGGCAAAGGCGACAAGCGCAACAATGGTAATGGCAAGAACGGTGGAAAACGTCCGCACAATGAGCCTTCCACCTCTGACAATAAACGAGCCAAGGGTAATCGTTATGAACCTAGGTTCACTAACTACACTACCCTCATCGAGTCCCGGGGAGAGGTTTACCAGGCCACAAGCTCTAGTGTGCCTTACAAGAAACCTGGGCCCATTCGAAATGACATTTCGAAAAGAGACACTACCAAGTTCTGTCGTTACCATAACGACTACGGACATGACACCAATGAATGCAACCAGTTAAAAGACGAAATCGAGTTCCTTATTAGACAAGGACACTTGAGAAGGTACGTACGGGCCTCGGGAACTTCCCAACGAGAAGCTCCAGGTGGCAACGAGCAGACATCCACACACCAACGCTCGCCACCGTTACAGCCTGCCCCCGTAGCCGGAACACTCTTAACCATCTGTGGAGGCCCGCACCTCGCAGGAAATAGCGGAAAGGCTAGAGAACGATATGCTCGGACTCTGCGCCACGACCAGGACATCGAGATGATGACTGTGGAGGACCGTGCGCCGAAAAAGGCTCTCTCAGAGGAGTTCGGGATAACCTTCTCTGAAGGTGATGCCTAACACGTCCGATTCCCACATTCCGATCCGCTGGTCGTAGATATCTAGATGGCCAATATGATGGTAAAAAGAGTGCTGGTCGATACAGGAAGTTTAGTGAACATCTTGTATAAGTCAACACTGGAACGCATGAAGTTGTTCGTAAAAGACTTGGAGCCCTGCAATCAAACCATATACGGCTTCTCTGGAGAAGGACTCGCCCCAGCGGAATGATCGAACTCCCAGTAACCACGGGTACAGCGCCTGCCTCAAGGACATTACTCACCACCTTTGTAGTGGTCGATTGTCCTTCAGCATATAACGCCGTTATTGGAAGACCCGTACTGGTTGATCTAAGGGTCGTCATCTCCATGTGGCACCTAGCCATGAAGTTTCCAACGGACGCAGGAGTAGGATGCGTCTTAGGAAACCAAAGGGAAGCCCGGGAGTGCTATAACGCTTCGATCACAAAGGCAAAGATTGGAGCATCGAGGAGCGCTACCCCAGACCGATTGCAGATGGCAGAAGACAGACAAGCCCAATCAGGTGGTAACGTCACCAAATAGGGCGTTGCCCAAAGTGAGGATATAGATTTGGATCCTCGCTTTGGGGATTTTGAAGAAAATGTTGGACCCGTCGAGGACCTGGAAGAGGTCCAACTCGATGAAAAAGACCCGGCCAGAGTTGTGAGGGTTGGGAAGAGTTTAGAGCCTACCACAAAGCAGGCACTGGTGAAATTCTTGCAAGAGAACCAGGAAGTCTTCGCCTGGTCGCATAAAGACATGGTTGGTATAGACCCAGCAGTAATCAGCCATGTCCTGAACATAAACAAAGCCTTTCCACCGGTGCAACAAAAAAGAAGGCTGCTCGATAAAGACAGATCAAAAGCCTTAAAAGAAGAAGTCAAAAGACTTAAAGAAAATGGGTTCATCAGGGTAGCGTTTTATCCATCGTGGGTCTCAAATCCGGTGCTGGTCCCCAAGCCTAACGGCAAGTGGCGGACCTGTGTGGATTTTACAGACCTCAATAAAGCCTGCCCAAAAGACTGCTTCCCACTCCCGAGGATCGACCAGCTAGTCGATGCAACTGCAGGACATGAGATCCTCTCGTTCATGGACGCATATTCGGGATACAACCAGATCAGCATGCATCCCCTTGACGAGGATCACACCAGCTTTTGGACCGATACGGGCTTATATTGTTACAAAGTGATGCTCTTCGGACTGAAAAACGCAGGTGCGACCTACCAGCGACTGGTCAACCACATGTTCAAGGAGCTGATTGGGGTAAGCATGGAGGTATATGTGGATGACATGCTTGTAAAGTCCAAGAAGGCAGAAGGACATGTGAGGGATTTGAAGGGATGCTTTGATGTGTTGAACAGGTATCAGATGAAATTGAACCCCCTCAAATGCTCCTTTGGAGTCGGATCGGGGAAGTTTTTGGGGTTTATAGTAAATTCAAGAGGAATCGAGGCCAACCCTGACAAGATAAAAGCCCTGATCGACATGAAGTCGCCGAAGAAAATCAAGGATGTACAAAGCCTGACCGGAAGGATCGCTGCCCTAAGTAGATTTATCTCAAAATCAACTGACAAGTGCGTTCCATTCTTCAATCTACTCAGGGGGAATAAGAAGTTTGAATGGACGGAAGACTGCTAGCAGGCATTCCAGGCCTTAAAAGCTCATATGTCGCAACCTCCCATCCTATCAAAACCAATCGAAGGAGAGACTTTGTATATTTATCTGGCAATTACCGAAGTTGCTGCTAGTGCGGTATTAATACGGGAGGAAGAAGGCGTACAGAAAGCTGTTTACTATGTCAACAAAAGGCTTATCGGAGCAGAATTGAAATATCCACCAATCAAGAGGTTAGCATTTTGCTTAATTCTAGCCTCCAGAAAGTTTCGTCCGTACTTCCAAGCCCATCCTATCACAGTTCTGACCGACCAGCCCCTTCGGCAGGTCCTCCAAAATCCTGAGGCGGCTGGACGACTATTAAAATGGGCGGTCGAATTAGGACAGTTCGATGTAACTTATTCACCGCGAGCAGCAATAAAAGGGCAAGTCTTGGCCGATTTTATTGCGGAGTTCACCGAACTCCCCAACAGTGAGCTGTGCAAACAGCCTGAAGCGCCCATGCCTCAAGACGACACTCCTTCGTGGAAACTATTCACAGATGGTTCATCCAATGAATCCCACGCTGAAGCAGGAGTGATATTGATAACGCCCGAAGGGCATCGATTTCACTGCTCAATCAGCTTTGACTTCGCAGCATCGAACAATGAAGCAGAATACGAAGCGCTCCTCGCTGGACTGAGAATGGCCAGAGACATGAACATCAAAACGATCGATATTTACAGTGACTCCCAGCTGGTCGTGAATCAAGTCCTGGGAGAATATCAAGCGCGAGGGTTAAAGATGATGGCCTACCTTAATAAAACGAAAGATGCGCTAGCCCAGTTCACAAAGTACACCCTCCAGCAAATCCCGCAAGACCAAAACTCCAATGCAGACGCCTTAGCTAAACTCGCAAGTGCGAAGGATGCTGACACCTTGAACATAGTCTCGGTAGAAAGATTGATTAAGCCAAGCATTGAAGTGGCCAAAGCCAATATGGGGATTCACGCAGAAGATACGTGGATGACGCCTTACATGGAGTATCTAACAAATGGAACATTTCCAGCAGATAGAAACAAGGCCAGAACTCTGCAAAGGCGGGCGGCTAGGTATATATTGCTCGACGGTGTTATGTACCGAAGAGGATATTCAATGCCACTACTCAGATGCATTACATCAGAAAAAGCTAAGGAACTCATGAAAGAGGTGCATGAAGGCTTCTGCGGGGATCACCCTGGGGGGCAGAGTTTGGCGAAAAAAGTTCTAAGACAAGGCTACTTCTGGCCAACGATGAACGAGGATTCAATGGAGTACGTGCGAAGATGTGATAAATGTCAAAGGTTCTCCAAGATCCCACGAGCAGCTCCAAACGAGCTAAAGCAGATGCAGAGCCCGTGGCTTTTCGCAATATGGGGAATAGACTTGATTGGATCACTGCCAACCGGAAAAGGAGGAGTAAAGTACGCAGTCGTGGCAGTCGATTATTTCACAAAATGGGCCGAAGCTGAACCACTCGCAACCATCACAACCAAAAAAGTTCTTGACTTCATCATCAAGAACATTGTATGCCGGTATGGATTGCCCAGGAAGATAGTTTCAGACAACGGAACCCAATTTGATAGCGACCTGTTCATCGATTTCTGCGAGAGGCATGGAGTTATTAAGAGCTTTTCTTCAGTCGCACACCCCCAAGCAAATGGGCAAGTCGAAGCTGTAAACAAAACTCTCAAGGACACCCTGAAAAAACGACTTGAAGAAGCTAAAGGAGCATGGCCAGAACAGCTGCCTGAAGTCCTCTGGTCGTATAGAACATCTCATCGAACAGCGACAGGGCATACCCCATTTTCTCTAACCTACGGATATGAGGCAATGTTACCTGTCGAGTTAGATTCCCCCTCACATCGGCGTTTGACTTACGACCAGGACGCGAACAGCCAGTTGATGATGGAGTCCTTAGACTCGATCGATGAGATAAGAGAAAAATCTCAACTCCGAGTTGCTGCTTACCAGCAAAAAGTCACCCAGTACTTTAACTCCAAAGTTAAAGAAAGAAAATTCAACGTCGGAGATTTGGTGCTACGACGAGTTTTCTTAAATACCCGCGACCCCACTGCTGGCGTGCTCGGACCTAACTGGGAAGGGCCTTACCAGATTGAAGAAGTCCTTCACCCAGGCACCTACAAACTTTCACGCTTAAACGGAGATCTCGTTCCGCTTTATTGGAACGGAGAACACCTGCGCAAGTATTATCAATAAACAGCCCTTCTTAAAGGACTGGCTTGTTTAAATTTCTCTTTTAATTTTTACAAGTTTTGCAAAGAGGGTTAGCCACGATGTATGGCTAACTGCTCGTATATGTAAGATTCTATTTCAGAATCACTCGTAAAGACATGTTTAGTCCATTTTTAATACGAGATTATAAGGGACTGTGCTCAGCCAGTCATTCTTGCCAACCTTTGTGAATTTATATTTACAAGTATTTGTTCATTACGTGTGTTGTTTTGCTGTATTACAAGTATAAGTTTGATTACGAACAGGAGCGTTCGAACAGGTTATGGTCAAGGCAAGTGACCAAGGACCTAAAGCTCCTCGATCACTTGGGGGGCATATAAGTCACATCGATAGCAAAGCATACTCGCAAGGTATGTAAACACATGAACAAAATAAGTGAAAGCATACTACAGTACTTAGAGTATTTTTCAAAATTTACGTTTTGTTAAAACTATGCCAAAGTACTATGCTAAGTTCGGTCATACGGACAAATGTTATAATAAGTAAAAATATTATAGCACCAGGAGTTAAGCTTTTACACCACAAGCATTGCTGCTTGGATGTAACTGTTCAAACAAAAAAGATTTACTGCCTGTGCATCAAAGTTTAAAAAGAAAACTATTGTCTTTACATCATGACCCGTGGGTCGTGTGTTCAAAAAGAAAGGAAAATAGTTAATAAAGATTAAGAAGCATGAGGGGCAGGAGGATCCTGGGCAGCATTCGGGTCGGTCGCTTCCTCGATAGTTTCCTCTTCCAAACCAACGGCGCTTGGAGTTGCAGGAGTCGCAGCTCTTGCCTCCTCTTCGGCCAGTTGGGCAGCGCACCGGGCCAACTCCGCAGCTCTAACTTCCTCTGAAAGGTAGCTAAAGTCAGCACCCTGATTATGTTTCCAGAAGTTATAGAAACATCGGAGTGTCGTCCTTTTGTACTTTTCCAGATTCTTGGAGTTGTCGAGCTCCAACTGCTGCACCTTGCTCTCGAGAGTGGCAATAGTCTTTTCCTTGGTCTTGACTACCCCCTCCAGATGCTTGATTTCGCGGAGATGAGTTTTGTTGTACGACCGGTACTCTTCCCTCAGCTTAACCGCTGCATCTTTTACAGCTTCAACCGCGGACAGTTTGGTCACCGCTGCATCCCTCTCTCGGACCACTGCTTCCAACTCCGTGGCATGCCTGGCCTCAGCAGCCGAAAGCTCCTCGGCCGCCTTCACCTGATATTTCTCGATAGCTTTTGCCTCGACCTGCTCGACAAGAACCTGAGCTCGGGTACGAGAAGTAGTGGCAGAAAGCAAGGCCTGTGCACAAAGAAAAAGGAGTTAGGACTTATCACAAGGTTTAAAAAAAAAAAAAAAAAACTACAAGACTTGAAGAATAAAGAAACACTTACGCTGGAGATTTCGTTCAGAGCCCTGTTCAAGATCTGGTCGACTGGTAGCTCTTCAGCTTGGATCATGGCGGTCCCAATATGCTCGCCTTTGCCTATGCGGTCAAGACGGTCCTTGGCAGATCGGATGGCACGGCTCACGAGTCTGGCCCCATGGGCCTCTTCACGAGAAAGCTGCTCCCTAGCAGGCGCAGCTGGAGGATTGGGCCGAACAGGAGTATTTTGCTGTTCAGAAGGAGCAGGAGGAGGAGTAGGAGTTCGCCCAGTTGGCGCAGGATTTTTCCCCGTTGGTGTGCTCTGAGGAAGGTCTTCTGGTCGACTCTTTTTGGCCGAAGGGCCCCGACTAGATTCACCAGCTCTCTTTTTCGATCTCCGTGAGAGTTGGGGGACTTCTTCTTCTTCCTCGGCCTGGTACATGTCGAAGATGTTGGGAGTCGACATATCTGCATGAAGGTAAACACAAGAGGTTAATAAGGAAAGAGAAAGGTGAAAGTAAGTAGTACAACAGAAAGAAGATAGCAAAGTAAATACTCGAGCTACAACTACTGGTCGTTACACTATTGACTCTATTAATCATATACTCATTTTCTGGCATGAAGAAGTCTGGCCCTAAATTTGGAGCATATGTAAAGTTACCGTCCCCATCAAACATATGACAGGGAATTGGCAAACCATTTAATAGCGAAATAACGTTACCATTGTCATCAGAAGACTCTCCCAAGTCAACAACAGGCTCTGTGGCCTTTTCTTTCCCCTTGCCTTGGGGAGCAAAAGGCCTTTCTGCAGAAGGGCTACCTGTGGGTTCCCTGATCGTAACTACTGTATGCCTCCTCCTGGGAGAAGTCACAGGAGGTTGCTGCTCAGGAACCCCCTTGGCAGTGGCTTCGTCCACCGCGGACCCTCTATTTTCATGGCGAGGAGCCAGGAGGCCAGACGACCTCAAGTTCTTTTCAATGATCAGGGCCTTGACACTTTTCGCTGCGTCAGACATCCTGGCCAGAGCATTGGACCTCAACACCATGTCTGGTGTTGGAGTCGGACGTAACCAAGGGCCTGAAAAATGGGTCAAGTTTGAGAAAAAATTAAAGAGTATACTCTGGGGAAAAGTATCGACCAGCGAAAGATAAGCTCTTACCTCCTCTCGCGAAGGCCAAGTTGTTACTGGCTATGTCCGGAGTAAAGAAGTACTCCTTATTGTAATGACCCACGTTCAAGATATGGGTAGTGCCACTCAAGAACGTCCGGCCGGTTTCCTGGTGACAGAAGTGAAAAAAGCCAGTCCCGTTGTGCTGAGGGTTGGACTTGAGATCAAAGAGGTAGTTGACCTCATGAGGTGAAGGTTCTGGCCATTTTTTAAGTTTGTATAGGATATAGAGCGCGGCCAGCATCCTATATCCATTGGGAGTTATTTGAAAAGGGGCGACACCAAAGTAGTTGGCCACCCCCACAAAAAATGGATGAAGAGGAAGATAAGCTCCCGCCTCAATGTGGTATCGGGACCAGGCGCTGTTCGCCCCTCCTGGGCGGTTAGCTCTCTGGTCCGCAGAAGGATGTGTAATGGTTACCCCCGTGAGGGGGAATTTTCTGAAGTAGTTGGCAACCATTCGAAGGGTCACCGAACTAGCTGGGGAGGTGTACCACTCGACATCAAGCGAATTCCGATGACGAGGACGAGCCCTAGTTTGGATATTAGGGTCAGGAATAAGACTTTCTTGACCACTGGTCAAGGGAACCCCAGCCTGCGAGCCAGGCTGGGCAGGAGAAGTAGGGTTACTTTCAGACTCGGGCCTTTTCTTGCCAGAAGACTTTGAACGGGCCATGGGAGGAGAAGGATGTGGTCTGGAAGAGGCTCACGAGAAAGGTATCTGGTGAATACGATCGGTTGGTTGTTCTTCTCCCTCGAGCAGCTGGGCGAGTAGGTCGTCGTCGATGGGTCTCTCACCTCCCCACAAATCTGGCATTAAAGTCTGCAAACAGAAGAATGGGAAGGTGAGGTTAAAGGATTCTAGAAGGCTTTTAGAATAACGCTGGTCGAGTATAAAAGATAAGCCTTTATACAACAGCATTCTAACAAAGAAACTAAATCTTTCTACACGAACAGTTTGAAAAATGGATCAAAGGGTGAACGTGAAAAGTTTTCCTGAAAAAGCTTTTTTTTAACTCCCCTTAGGACGGGAAAAATTATTTTTCAACTGGTTTAAAAATCGAAATGTTACTTCAGTTTTACGTCCTAAAAAGCATGATCTTGAGTTTTAAACTAACTCATAAGCCTACTCTGCCTACAAAAACATTCTATCTTCAGGCACCTAAGAACCAGAAGCCAAGGGACTTAGACAGTACACCATTAAAGAGCATGCACCACAAGAAATTAGAAGCATGGGGTTTCAGTAGCTTACCAGGGAAAATGGTCGTGAAGGTGGAAGAAAGGACTTCGGAAATCAAGGAGCCCACCGTCTGAGTCTTGAAAGCACAAGAGAACGTTCTCCGGAGAAGGTAAAGCTCTGGTTTTTAGGGTTTTTGGCAGAATAATGGCGTGCGTGAAAAGAAAAGAAATGGATCTGGTGGTCTTATATAAGTTTGTCTCTGATATTAAAAAGGCGTAATCATTAGTTTTCCTTTTTCGAAGTATGGGGGAACGTGATGGCCGTCGAAATTGTTTCTAGGGAACTGAAAAGTCATGATTAGACAGGAGTGGGTTACTTTTTTCAAGAACACACGAAGGGTTCTGACAAGTCAGGAGGGGTTACCGAAGAGTCGCTCGTTCAAAAGTTTATTTACTGTTCGTAGTAAATAAACTTTGGGGGGCAAATGTTATCCAATAAATTAGCATTTGTGACGTGGCAGATAATCTCTTGACACGTGGCTGATACCTGGATGGCGTTTGCTAGAGTATCGACCAGGAGACACAGCAGAAGCAGGACAAGCCTGTTTTTCCCACGACCAGTCTGGTCGGTGGTTCCGCTGGCAAGGCAACATTTATGGGAAGATCTTTGTGAATCCCGAATTTATCTCACGCAAATCTTCTGGATATCCCATTATTCAGGGGATAATATCTGTAAAAATATTTTGTAACCCTCCATGAGCCTATAAATAGCAAGATATAGCTCAAGGGAAGAGACTTTTGGCGGCTGAATCATAGAGATATAGAATTTCTTCTAGTAAATTTGTATTGTTTTGTGAGAAATGTTGAAACTCATTGAACCCAAGTTCTCTGATCACACTTCTGATTTCATATCAATATAATTCTGAGTGGACGTAGGTCATTACTAGATCCTGGGGCCAAACCACTATAAATTACTGTGTTTTCTTTACTTTCGTCATTACATTATTCTCTTTACATTCGTCCATATCGTTCATATTTTGACTCTGTGTCAGTTGGCCAAATCGTGGGTCAACACCCTATATGAAAAGCAGAACATAACACTTATAGCCTTACTAATTTTCATAGAAAATAAATAAGGAAATATCCCAAAATCATTATCCTAACCCCGACTCAAATCTCAAGCCCTCGGAGTAAAATTACCAAACTAACCCAATTAGGAGATTATAATACCCTTAAGTAATTTATTTTTTCCCAAAAATAATTTATTTCAAGCTTACATCCTCAAGTTAGAGACTAATCTCAAAAATTTCATCAAAATAGTATTCTCAAGCCCAAAGCCTGAGCCCTAAGCCCAAATCTCGAGCCCTTAATCAAAACAAATCTTGAGCCTAGTCATCAAACTATTTCTAAGCCCTGAAAACTAAACTCAAACCTCAAATATCAAACATGGGCCTTAAATTAAAACCCTGAGCTTAAACAAAGTACCACTTTGGGTCCCTTGTCCATGCATGCACCCTACGTGCATGGCCCATGCACACCCACACGGCTTAAGGCCAAGTTATGGCTCACTCGAGCCACTACCACAACAACCGCCATTATCATCATCATCATCATCATCATCAATGTCACCACAACCTATTATGATTCGTTAAATACAAATGATAAGTGTTAAAATACAAGCAAGGTATAAACACTTAGTAGAATTCACATAATGAAGATGTGAATTTGAGCTTCAATTGTAGGCACTTATAAAATGAAAATTTGTGTCCAACATGATACATGAGAGTATCTTAGGGTTCCCAAAACATTTGGTGGCATTTAGAGCAATTTTGGGACCTTTGGAAGTGTCCAAAGTCAGAAAGGGTGGCGATACGTCGCCACCCAAGAGGTGAGACATCGCCTAACACCTAGGGTTTCCAGAAACCCTAGCAGGCGACACGTCGCCTGCTATATTAAATGCTCTAAATGATGTGTTTTCCAAGTATAATTCTATTTGTTGGACATAATGGCGGTGCCTACTGTATATAAGGGTAAAACACAGTGATTTGGAGGACTTGATCACTCTCTCCAATTTCACTCTACCCTCTCTCTCTCTCTCTAGCTCCAAAAATCTCTAGTTTTCTCCAAGAGCTCTCCAAGAAAGTGCTTGGCTCAGAGAGTTGAAGGCTTTCAATCTCAATCCTTATTTCCCCAAGAGAATGCCTCAAGCATCAATGGTGGCCAGGAAATAAAGTATTAGGACAGTGTTCTGCAACGTGTATAAGCCTTGGTTTGTGTTTGGTTGGCTCAAAGGATTGCTTAAAGTTTTTCTCAAAGTGGTGATATTGCCTAGGGTTTGAAGCTTCATCAAAGTTGAAGAACACCATTTTTCTACTTGGGTTTGCATGTTCTTTCTTAATCTTTTTTTAAGTCTCTGTCAATTCAAATTTTGTGCAGATTATATTTTTTGTGGTGGTGTTATCTCACTCTCCCCCAACAATCTAATACTCTATAATCTAAGATAGCATATCATGGAAGATTCTAACTCTCTTTTGGCATTGAGATGCATAACTCAAGACTTTGTTAGATTAGATAGATTTGATGGGACTAACTTTGTTCATTGGCAATACATGATTAGGTTCTTGCTCACTACTTTGAAAGTTTTCTATGTCTTGGATAAAGACCTAAAGGCCTTGGAAGAGCCCAAGGAAGATGATACAAAAGAAGTTGTCAAAGAAGGGAAGAAGTGTGAAGAAGATGAGTTGATTTGTAGGGGTCACATCCTCAATGCCTTCTCGAATAAGTTCTATGATCTCTACACCAACACCAAGACCGCCAAGGAGATTTGAGAGGCCTTGGAAAAGAAGTACAAAGTAGAAGAGGAATGTACTGAGAAATTCCTTATTACTCAATATATGGAATTTAAATTTTATGATGATAAACCCCTTCTCCCTCAAATTCATGAGCTATAAATTATTGTGAATAAATTGTCTACTCTTAAAATTGTATTGTTGGAATAATTTCTTGTGGGAGCCATTATAGCCAAGTTATCTCCTTCATGGAGAGGTTATAGGAAAAAGATGTTCCATAGAAATGAAGAGATTTCTTTGGAGGAAATTCTCAAACACTTGAGAATTGAGGAGGAATCTCGTTCTAGATATATAAATGAAGAGAAGTCCAATGGATAGACTTCTAAGGCCAATGTTCTGGCAAATCCTCCTAAAAAAGGGAAAGGAAATGGCAAGAACAAGGGCAATGGTCAAAACCCCTTGGGGCCCAAGAAGAATGAAGGGCAATTTAAAAGTTCCAAGGGGCCTTGTTTTGTGTCTAGCAAGAATGGCCACTTTGCTAGAGATTGCTGGGTCAAGAGGAGCCATAACAATGAGGCAAAAGTCAACTCAACCCAAGAGGAACTAGTGGCAACACTAAATGAGGTTAATGACATTCATGGAAAGGTGAGTGGATGGTGGAAAGCCCAAGACCTTTTAATCTTCAAAGGAATGGCATCAAATCCAAATGGGCAATGAGAAAGGTCCAAGGTTGAAGGAAAGGCAACCATTGACTTGTTCTTCACATTGGGCAAGAAGGTTCTACTCACCAATGTTTTGTATGCACTGAAAATGAGTAGAAACCTTGTGAGTGGAAATTTACTTGGCAAACTAGGAATCAAGGTTATGATAGATTTCGGCAAGCTTATTTGATCTAAAGACAATGTTTTTGTGGGAAAAGGATATGATTGTGATAGCATGTTCAAACTTTGTACTTGTATTGACATTGTGAAAAATAAAGTGTCTTCTTCTCTTGTTATATGCTTGACTCAAATTCTATTACTTTGTGGCATGTTAGACTTGCACATATAAGATTTAACACAATTAAAATGGTTGTAAAATGTGGAATAATTGATTGTGATAATGTTGAGCATGAAAATTTTGAATTATGTGTTAAATCTAAAATGGTAAGGAAACATTTTCCTAGTGTTGAAAGAAACTCTAAGATGATAGATTTGATACATAGTGATTTATGTGAACTTAATGGAATGCTGACTAGTGGAGGAAGTAGATATTTTATCACTTTCATTGATGACTGCTCTAGGTTCACATATTTATATTTTCTTTAAAATGAAGATGAAGCATTTTATGTGTTTAAAGTTTATAAAGCAGAAGTTGAAAATCTACTTGAAATGAAAATTAAAATACTTAGAAGTGATAAGGGTGGTGAATATTTTTCAAATGAATTTAACTTGTTTTGTGAAGAACATGGAATAATTCATGAATGTACAGCCCTTTATACTCCACAAAAAAAAATGATATAGCGGAAAGAAATAATAGAACATTTATTGAGATGATTAATTCTATGCTATTACACTCTAAATTGAATTTTAGTTTGTGGGGTAAAGCCTTGCTATCCGCTTGTCATATTTAGAATCATTTTCCCATGAAGAAAAATAATATATCTCAAACATTTGTTTTCTTAAAGTGTGGGGGTGTCTTGCTTATTGCAAAAGCACTGATCCAAAAAGGACCAAGTTGTGTCCAAGAGCTATAAGATGTGCATTTGTGGGTTATGCCCGAAATAAAAAAACTTATAGATTATTAGATTTGGAGTCTAATGTAATAATTGAATCTAGAGAGGTTGAGTTCTTTGAGAACATGTCATGCGATGGCAACAAGTTAGAACAAACTCAAACTAGAGAGCCTCAAGAGGAGACTCCTAGAATAGTTGGTAAGCAACCTCAATTGCCTAGAAGGAGTCAAAGGCTCAAACATTTGAGATCAAATGAAAAGTGTTCTCCAATAGAGACACTATACCTTGTTGAAGGTGATAATGAGGAAGTTACATGGAAACATCCAATAGTACTTCAAATAGAAGATGATCCCAAAACATTCAAGGAAACAATGTCCTCAAGGGACTCCGCCTTTTGGAAGGAGGCAATTAAAGATGAAATGGATTCAATTATGTCAAACCACACTTGGGAATTGGTTGACCTTCCAAAGGGGTCCAAACCAATTTGGTGAAAATGGGTATTTAGAAAGAAATACCATACCGATGGCACCATACAAACCTTCAAGGCTAGCTAGTAGCCAAAGGTTTCAAACAAAGAGAGGGAATAGATTACTTTGACACATATGACCGGTAGCAAGAACTACTTCTAGAAGGTTGTTGTTTGCCTTATCATCTATATACAACCTTTATGTTCATTAAATGGATGTCAAAACGACATTCCTCAATGGGGATCTCGAGGAAGAGGTCTATATGGAACAACCGAAAGGTTTTATACTTCAAGTAAATGAACATAAAGTGTGTAGACTTTTCAAATCATTATATGGTTTGAAACAAGCTCCAAAACAATGGCATGAGAAGTTTGATAAAGTCATTGTTTCTAATGGATTTAGACACAACAATGCGGACAAGTGCTTATACTCTAAGACTTGTGGTGACTTTGTCATACTTGTATGCCTATATGTAGATGATATGTTGATTTTGAGTAATGACATGAAAGGAATAATGGAAACGAAGAGGTTTCTATCTTCTAACTTTAAAATGAAAGACCTTGGAGAGGTGGATACCATTCTAGGTATCAATTTTAGAAGGTATAGTGGGAGTTTTGTGTTGAGTCAAACCCGCTATGTTGAGAAAGTGCTCGAAAAATTCAGCCATCTAAAAATCAAGGAGGCACATACACCATTTGATTCAAACATGAAGTGTGAAAAGAATGAAGGAATAGTGGTGACTTAATTGGAATATGCAAATGCAATAGGTAGCCTAATGTACGCTGATCATTGCACAAGAGCGGATATTGCATATGATGTTAGTAAACGTGGTAGGTTTACTAGCAATTAGAGTATCAAGCATTGGAAAGTTATTGAGAGAATACTTGGTTATCCTAAGGGTACCAAAGTGTATAGTCTTCACTATACAAAATTTCCAAGAATAATTGAAGGATATTCCGATGCTAATTGGATATCAAAAATTGGAGATAATCTCCCCACCACTGGTTGGATGTTTACTCTTGGAGGAGGTGCAATCTCATGGGGCTCCAAGAATCAACCGTGTATATCACACTAAACCATGGAAGCGAAGTTCATATCTTTAGCAGCAACCAACAAAGAGACCGAGCGGCTTAGGAATCTCATGATGGATATTCCTTTAACCACTGATATGGTGTCGACAATTTCAATACATTGTGATAGTCAATCCGCACTTGCTAGAGCATATACTAGTGTGTATAATGGAATGTCTAGAAACATTAGTC
Source organism: Humulus lupulus (assembly GCF_963169125.1). Lineage (NCBI taxonomy): Eukaryota > Viridiplantae > Streptophyta > Magnoliopsida > Rosales > Cannabaceae > Humulus > Humulus lupulus. The sequence goes on from NC_084799.1 coordinate 129,786,625, forward strand.
TAAGACATGAATATGTGAGACAATTGATTCAAGGTGGAATCATATCAGTCTCATATGTTAAAACAAGTGAGAACTTAGCAGATCTATTAACAAAACCTCTTTTGAGAAAGTTAGTAAGTTCTACTTCAAAAGGGATGGGATTGAAACTCCTAATAGAATAGATTTACCAATGATGGAAACCCAACTCTCAACTTGTACAAATCTAGGGAAAGAGTTCAATGGGTAAACACAAGTCATTGATAAGTGAATAGTTTCAACACTAAAATTTAAGATGTGTTTTTCAAGTATAATTCTATTAGTTGGACATAATCACAGTGTCTACTGTATATAAGGGTCAAAAACAGTGATTTGGGGGACTTGATCACTCTCTCCAATCTCTCTCTACCCTCTCTCTCTCTCTCTCTAGCTCCAGGAATCTCTATTTTTCTCCAAGAACTCTCCAAGAAAGTGCTTGACTTAGAGAGTTGAAGGCTTGTTCAATCTCAATCCCCATTTCCTCAAGAAAAGGCCTCAAGCATCAATGGTGGTCGGGAAATAAAGTATTAGGACAGCGTTTTGCAACATGTATAAGCCTTGGCTTGTGTTTGGTTGGCTCAAAGGATTGCTTAAAGTTTTACTCAAAGTGGTGATATTGCCTAGGGTTTGAAGATTCATCAAAGTTGAAGAACACCATTGTTCTACTTGGGTTTGCATGTTCTTTCTTAATCTTTTTTAAGTCTCTGTCAACCCAAATTTTGTGTAGATTCTATTTCTTATTTTGGTGTTATCTTACTCTCCCCCAACTCCACCACCATTGATAGTGGTGGTTCTTACTCACATAACCCTTTATTTAGGAACAAACGGAGTATGGCCTTCGCTCTTGAGTTCTCACACATATTTTTTTGTGCCCCTCTGCTCATTTATGCCAAATGGGGACCTTCGAAGATGGTTATAACATCCTTTTCTTCAATCAGGGGTGGCAGGTTACCTATACAAGCAGGTTGTGGGGCCAAAGGATACGATGGAACGTTATGTTGATTTTTCTGAGGAGTTGCATACCACTGATTTTGTGCAACTTGATTCCTTGTGTAGTTTGCGAGATGTCCCATCAAGATCAGTGTCTTGATTTCATCCTTAAGTTGTTGACAACCATTATTCTTATGACCTATATTATTATGGAAGCCACAGAACTTATTCAGATCCTTTTTTGCCCACTAATTTTTCATCAATTCGAGCCTTTTGAACAAGACTTGGTTCTCATTTGCTGCGTGAATGTTTTTGCAAGTTCATATCAACTCGATATAAATTGTGTATATTGCAACATATTTCTCACTTGCCTTATTCTTCTAAGGGTTCCCATTAGCTTGTTCAATTCCATCATTCCCCCTTCTTTTACTCTCGTTGCCATTATTGTTGTTTTTATTTTGTTCTTGAGCCAAAGTTATTACTGTTGTGAGTTGAATCATTAGCTTAATGAACCTGTTCATATTTGAGTTTTCCTTCTCTAGGTTAATGAAATCTTGAGCCTGGGCAAGAAACTCGTATGTATCTTTGACTCCTTTTTGTTGTAGGTCTTCCCAGAACAGACCTCAAGGGATTATCCCAGCCTTCATTTCCATTAGTTGGGCACATCATCAACATCACAAGCTCGAGTTGCCATGTTTGTGAATCTGTTCATAAATGCTTTTAAGGTTTTCCCGGGTTGTTGTTTTATGTTCGCCAAAGTATCAGCTTTCACCTTTTTCTCTCTGACGGCCCGGAATCACTTTTTTGAAATATTCTGACAATTGTTCCCAAGAAACTATGGTGTGTCACCTAAATTTGTCGAATCATTTTTTAGCTACTACAGATAAAGTAGCGGGGAACATAATGCAACTTAAGCAGAAGCCTACATTATGAGCTCACATTAAGGTATTAAATGTACTCACATGGTTGCTCAGATTAGTAGTCCCATCATAATCTAAATGTAGACCCGGTGGAGATCGTGGTAGTAATGAAAGGGAAGGGAAACAAAGTCAAGTGGCCTAAAAAGATAAAGAAGTCGGCTGATAAGTGAGATACCACCAAATGGTGTGAATTCCACAATGATCATGGCTGTACGACATCAGAATGCATCGCTCTATGATTTGAGGTCGCAGAACTTCTTCATTGAGGTCAACTTAGAGACTTTTTGTCAAGCAAAGGAAAAATCACCAGGACCGGGGGAGATACCAGACCAACCACGCCACCAGAGCCACCCCAACACACAAAGACATGCAACGTAATATCTGCAGGATCAAAAGTGAGTGGGGTGACATACTCAGCTGCCAAGAGACATTCAAGGGAAGTCTTGGGGATGGACGGAAGACCAAAGAGGCCACCAACAAACTATACCGGACAGACCATAAGCTTCGTCAATGACAAAGCCTCAGATTTGCTTAATCCTCATCATAATGCTTTAGTCATTTCATTATTTATTTCAAATTGCTTAACTAAATGAATATTGATTGACAATGGAATTTCATCAAACATCTTATTTTTACATGCTCTCAAGGGGATGGGGATTGACGAATCTACCATCATCCGTAAGTCAACCGTACTTGTCGGATTCAGCGGTGAGCAAAAGCACTATGTTGGTGAGGTGACATTGTATGTGTATGCCGAATGAGTCAATCTCCAAACCAGATTCTTGGTACTTGACTCACCCTCAGCCTACAACGCCATCCTTGGCCGTCCTTGGATTCATGCAATGAAAGCAATCCCATCAACATACCATTAGGTTATCTGTTTTCCAACTAAGTGGGGAGTGAAGGAGATCTGTGGAGCACAAAAGATGGCTCGAGATTTCTATCAGACTACATTGAAGGACAAACAAGCCTCAGCATAGAAACTACAACACGCTACATAATCGAGTGCACCTGTAGAGCCTGAGATGGAGGATCTCGATGATGTAAGCATTAGTGAAGACTTCCCGGAGCATACCATCCAAATAGGATCAAAGTTTACACCCATGTTTCGTGCTCGACTCATCGAGTTCCTAGAAAAGCACCATAACTGATTTGCATGGTCTCATGAGGACATGATAGGTATTGACCCTAATATTATTGTTCATAAGTTGTAGGTAAACCCAGACTATCCTCCAATCAAGCAAAAAAGGAGAAAGTTTTCTCCAGAACGCAACAAAGTAATCAATGAAGAGATCCAGAAGCTGATCGACATAGGGTCTGTTCAAGAGGTTGAAATCCTGACTGGTTAGCTAATGTTGTTGTGGATAAAAAGAAGAATGGTAAGTGGCGTGTTTGTATTGATTTTACAGATCTAAACAAGGTGTGCCCCAAATATTCGTTCCCATTGCCACACATAGATATGATGGTGGATGCAACAGTTGGATATGAGCTACTCAGCTTTAGGGATGCTTTCTCAGGATACAACCAAATACTCATGCATCCGGAAGATCAGGAAAAGACTACATTAATCACCAAACAAGGAACATTGTGCTACAAAGTCATGCCCTTTGGAATCAAGAATGCAGGGGCGACATACCAAAGGCTAGTTAATTAAATGTTCGCATAGATGCTAGGAAACTCGATGGAAGTCTACATAGACAATATGCTAGTAGTCGTTAGTTGCCCAAGACCACCTCGACCATCTCCAACAAGTGTTTAAGGTACTTGAAAAATATAACATGAAATTAAATCTTGCCAAATGTTCTTTTGTTGTATCATCAGGGAAATTCTTAGGCTACATGGTGACCAAGCTCGGAATAGAAGCAAATCTAAAGCAAATAAGGTCAATCCAAAACATCCAACCACCTAAGAACATCAAAGATATACAACATTTAAATGGGAGGATAGCAGCACTAAGACGATTCATATCAAAGTCATCCGAACGTTGCCATATCTTCTTCTCAAAGCTTAGGAAGACCGAAGGATTCATTTGGACGGAAGAATGTCAGAAAGTGCTCGACGAACTCAAGGCATATCTCTCATCACCACCGCTAATGGCCAAGCCTAAAGATGGAGAAACGCTCTTTATTTACCTAGTAGTATCAGAAACAACCGTCAGTGCTGTTCTCACAATGGAAGAAGATGGTGAGCAGCAACATGTGTATTATATATCTAAAACTTTATTTGATGCAGAAACTAGATACAGCCAACTAGAAAAGCTTTCTCTGGAACTACTTACAACAGGACGGAAGCTCAGACACTATTTCCAGTGTCATCCTATAGTGGTACTCATACAATATCCACTCAGTTCCATGCTACACAAACCAAAGCTCTCAGGAAGATTGACAAAATGGGTTGTAGATCTTAGCAAATATGATATCACATTTCAACCAAGGACAGCAATCAAATCTCAGGTATTAGTTGACTTTATTGCAGACTTCTCTAGTGATATGCAGATTCAGGCAGAGAAGGAATTGTTATGTCTGGAACAACAATCAAATACCAAATGGAGATTGTCAGTCGACAGATCAAGCAACAGCAAAGGATGCGGACTTAGGATAGTGCTCACAACCCCAACTAGAGACATTATATAACGATCCATTAGATGCGAATTCAAAGCTACGAACAATAAAGCAGAATATGAGGCCTTAATAGTTGGACTGGACTTAGCAAAGGAATTGAATATAAAGAATATCAAAGTCACTTCGGACTCCCAGCTGGTGGTCAACCAACTCAATGGAACTTATCAAGCAAAAGACTCAAAAATGACAGCATACTTAAAGGTAGTAAAAGAAAAGGTAAAACACTTCAGTGAATTTTCAATTGTTGAAGTTCCTAGATTAGAGCATGAACATGAAGATGCATTAGTAAACTTGGGCTCGACAATCCAAATTAAGAATAGGATAACAATCCCAGTAGTGTACATGCAATGGCTAACCGTGTGGAAGCAACCAGAACAGTCAACGAACACCATCGATGCTCAATCTTGGATGACACCAATCATTGAGAACCTGCTCCACAATACTTTACCAGAGGACAAAAATGAGTCAAGAAAGCTAAGGGCAATGGTAGCTAGGTTCACCCTCAGTAGCGGTCGACTATACAAAAGATCTTTCACTGGTCCTTTGCTCGAGTGTTTGAATCCAGCCGAGGCAAAGTATATACTGACAGAGATACATGAAGGCAAATATGGAAACCATTCTGGATCAAGGAGCCTGTGTAACAAAGCCCTTACAACCGGGTATTATTGGCCAACAATGAGAAAAACTCAATTGATTTTGTTAAGAAGTACGACAAGTGCCAGAGGTTTGCTCAAGTGTCACGTATGCCACCTGAGAAACTCCATTCAACATTGATGCCATGGCCCTTCATGAAGTGGGGGAAGGATATCGTAGGAAAGATGCCAACAACATTGGGACAAAGAGTATTTATGCTAGTAGTGACTAATTACTCCACCAAGTGGGTCGAAGCAGAAGCGTATGCGCAAGTCAGGGACCGAGAAGTCAAGAGTTTTTATGTGGAGGAATGTCATATGCAGATTTGGGGTGCCAAAGGAGATAGTGACGGACAACGATTCTCAATTCATACGTATCGAATTTCAAGATTTTGGTAAAGAATGGGGAATACAACTCTCATTCTCGACACCCAGATACCCACAATCAAATGGACAAGTGGAAGCGACAAACAAGGCTGGGGTATCATCCCTAAATAAAAGACTCGAAAAAGCAAAAGGAAGGTGGGTAGATGAACTTCCAGGAGTACTATGGGCCTACCGAACAACAGCAAAGACTTCAACTGGAGAAACCCTATTCTCGCTAACCTATGGAACCGAGGTAGTCATTCTCACAGAGACATGACTTCCATCTACAAGATTCGAGCACATGATAGATGCAGGAAACTGGCAAAACATGAGTCATGCACTTGACACATTAGATTAATGAAGGGAATAAGCATTAATAAGGGTCGCAGCCTACCAACATAAAGTGGCACAACACTTTAACAAGAATATCAGAGTTCAACAATTCAATGTTGGTGATTGGGTCTTGAGAAGGGTCTTCCAGAATACAAAAGAAGCAGGAGCTGGAAAGTTGGGCCCGACATGGGAAGGGCCCTATAAGATTACAAAAATAGTAGGACAAGGTGCAACAAACTTCAAGAATATGATGGATGCAACATAAGTGACAGCTGGAACGTTGTTCATATAAAACAGTATCACTTATAAACTCTTAACTTTAATTTCTAAACAAGTACTTAACCTTATCATTATCTTAATCACAATATTGACTTAAGCATTGGAGGGTCCATGGCTTTGTCGTCAACTACACCCCCTGACATTTCAGGATCCGAAGACTAGCCAAGGAAGGCCAACCCATGACTACCCATTAAACAAGTAAGAAGTTTCAATTATTTATTCTTCTTTATTATAAGACCCCAATACTGACTTAAGTATTGGAGGCTCGATGGCAAAGCCGTCGACCATGCCCCCTGACATTAAACAGGATTCAAAGATAATAGTCAAGAGGCTAGCACGTGATTACCCATGTATCAGAAGTCTAAGTGAACCTGGGTGAACACTTAATAACGCCTAAGAATTCAGACTCGACACAAGTCCAAGAATCGCCATATAATATACCAGTGCTTGGACTAAGGAGAAAGGAAAAGGTTGTAGAAATACTCGATAAGACCAAGACAATTATTGTAGAGACAGCTTATGACAATTCAAGGTTTGAAAATCTTCTCTCGAAACTTGACTTTTACTCTACTCAGATGAATACAAATATGGATTATAAATATTTTCATTTTACAATAAAATTTATACTTGGTCAAATCTTTCATGCGTAATCAACCATTCCTCTATTGCCTAACCATCCCAGATGGATGAATGACTCTAGGTTGGCACTTCTTATTACATGACCATCCCTAGATGGATGGATTGTCTTAGATTGGCACTCCTTGCTATGTGACCATCCCTAGAAGGATGGCTGGCCCAAGGTTGCCACTCCTTGTTACGTGACCATCCCCAAACGGATGGATGGCTCTAGGTTGCCACTCCCTGTTACATGACCATCCCCAGATGGATCTGGGGATGGATGGCTCTATGTTGACACTCCTTGATACGTGATCATACCCAAATGGATGGATGACCCTAGGTTGCACCTCCTTGTTACGTGACCATCCCCAGACAGATTGATTGCTCTAGGTTGGCACTCTTTGATACGCAACGGTCCCTAGACAGATGGACGGATCTCGGATGGATGGATGGACATTGGATAACCAAGGAATTGTCTTCATTACGAGACAAAAAACTATATCTTCCCTTCTCTTTGTCATGTCCTCTCACTGTGTAATGAGCACGAAACTCTACTAACTCAACACTCATCCTAAATACCTCAGTAAACCTTTCGATGCCTAAAAGCACTCTCCATGCATTAGGCATTATCTGGCTAGGGGCTATCTGATACCAGTTAAGTACTTTTGAAACAAAAGGAGGGAAGAGGAACCTGAAGGCTTGATGAAAGGTGTACTCGTACATACCACACCAACCAGGGGTATCCCAATCGACCCTTTCGACAAACCTGGGTAACCTCATCTTAATACTACAAGGAATACCAAAAGATAATCTCATCTTAGCAAAAAGGGGAACTGTCAATTGGGTTTCAAAATTTTCCCATAGAATACCTTGTGATCGACCAGAAAAACTTGGCCCATCATCTTCACCCACCAGTTGCGCCAAGATATAACCCATCACGAGGGCTTCTTCACCAGGTACCGCCAACCTAGCAGCATCATGGTCTTCAATATCCTCACCATAATAATCATCTGCTACCGTAACAGGATTAATAAGCAAAGTATCTAGGACCTCATCACCAAAATTTTCATCCATATTGACAACTTGCTAACCATTACTATCAGTATCGGAATCTACCTCTACAAATGTGGGGTAGAATGCACTCCCGGCGCTCGACATTAACTCCTACGCATGACATAGGTTGTCAAAATCATAAATATATATATTACAACACAAAAAGCCTAAGTGGTTATTTCACATAACACGTTAAGGACATGGAACCCCAAAGGCTCTATTCCCACACACGACAATTCCACTGGAAACACCAATAAAAGTGCCCCACTTTAGCATATAACACTAATTCATGATCCACCAAAGTATTATGACTCAGTGCCCTACACTAGGGATAGCCTAAGGGGTACTCCCTTTTTATCACCCTACATCAGGAAAAGTTGTTCTTAGGCGATACATCCCCACGACCATCCTTATACTTACCAGGGACACCAACATGGATGTGTGATAACTCTATATTTTAGAGTTATTAATTGAGCTTTTGAACTTAAAAATTTAAGTGAAATAGAGTGTTTGTGTTATTATAGTGTGGTTTTAGTCATTTTGTCTTTTAATTTTGTTTGTGTATTCTGTTTTAATTAATGATAACTCTTGTAGAAAATAATGGGATTATATTCTAAAAATGTGGTATCTATTTTGAAGGAAAAAAGAAAGGGTGCTTGGAAAGCTTAGTGAAACATGTGCAAGGAAATCATCTTGGAGCTTAAATTCTAGCATTTTGTTGCAACATCAGTCAACTTTGCTGCAGCAAAGTGTAGGCAGTCAGCAACATAAAGTCTGTACACTCAGCATGTACTTAGATGAGGTGGAAAGGAGCTGCAAAATTCTGAAAAGGAAAGGGATGTGGTCCCCACGTGTAGAAGAAAAAGAAAGGGTTTATACCCAATTTTGGAGCCCTAGAGAGTGAATTGAAATTTTTATCTTCTTCGACCTTGGAGCAGCCACCATTTGGAGAGAGAGTTGCCATTGTAGAGAGAAAAACACCCAGAAAAATGAAGAAAAAGAAAAAGAAAAAAATATTTTATTTGAGTGTTAGTTTTAGGTTTGGCATTTTTCTCTAGTAATTTTATTTAGAGATTTGGCAAAAATCAAGAGGAAGAAGAAGAGGATTTTGGGGGAAAAGCTTGGAGTCTTGTGACAAACTCCATATGGGTTTTTCTTTTTATCTTTCTCTAATTTAGAATTTTGTATTTTTGCACATCTATTTATGAGTTAATTTGTATTTTGCTAGTATTATTTTCTTGACTTGAAATTGTGATTTGGTACTTTGTTGCAAGAATGTTTTGGTGGATGAGTTATGTTCATTCAAGTGTGTATATTGCCTAATGCTTACTTTTGTTTGATCACCAATTGTGGGTTGATGAACTAATATTAATTCTGGAAAGGTTAATGTTAATGGACACAAACTTGACTGATGCAAGTTCTTAATTTCTTAGATTTGGATTTGTGATTGTATAGGGATATATTATCACCTTGCATGACTTAGAGGAATTGTACTTATATTGGTGTTCTTGAAATTAATTGGGCATAAGAATATGTTAATTAATTAAAGAACCAAACCATAAACACTTTGGAAAAAGGATTATGAAATTTAAATTCCTAGTCAACTTTGCCCAGTTGCTATAGCATTCCTCTGCAACATTGTTACCATAATTGCATTTTTAGGACAATTTAATAATTCTAGCTTGTTTCTTCTCTTAGTTTTTGTTTGTTAATTTTATTTGCTTTTCATTAATTTAGTTTTATCTTATTGTTTTACTTTTATTTGAAACCAATTGGTGAGTAATTAATTTTGTGAATTAATTTCCAATTTTCAATCCCTGTGGAGACGATATTTGACTTATCACTTTATTACTTGTTTGACGACTGTGTATACTTGCACACACTATTGAAAATCCGCAACAATGTGCCCCCTCCCCCCCATTGAGCACTTAAAAATCCTAAGATGGATACACACCTTTGGAATAAACCTCTTTGGTACCCTACAATCCCAAGACGGATAGACAACTTGAGAATAAACCTCTTTGGTACCCTACGATCCTCAGACAGATAGACAACTTGGGAATAATCCTTTGGTACCTTACAATTCCAAGATGGATAGACAACATAGGAGTGACCCTCTTTGGTACCCTATGATCACAGGATGGATATACAACTTGGGAAAGATCCTCTTTGGTACCCTATGATCCCAAGACGGATAGGTCACCTGGGAGTGACCCTCTATGGTACACTATAATCCCAAGACAGATGGACAACATTAGGTCCACCAATCATAACTCTCTACAATCCCCAAATAAATAAGTGGTGCCAAGACTAGAGTTTTCTCATTCTACAATCCACCAAATTGTCTCAAACACTTAGTTAAATTTTGGGCAAAATACTTGCCAAATCAAAACCTAGAAAAAGCCTACAAACACCAAATCCCATAAACACATTTATGTTTTTCTTATTATTCATTCTAGATCAAAAAGCCAAAATATCAAGAACACCAAAATCATTCAAACCATTCATGAAAACCCTAGAAATGTTTTTTTTAATCCATCCAAAAATCAACTAAACCCATAAATATATACCTAAATATATATATATATAGAAATGAACATGAGTGATTCACTTTCTTTGGTCTGAGATGAGAAGTCCCAATGTTGCTCTTTTTTCTACTCCTCCCATAGACAAAATAACAATGTCAATGAGGTTTCAAAACTCAAAACTTCTACTGAAATAATATATATATTTATATATATATAAAGGGCTCAGTTCTTACCAGAGACACGAAAACTTGAGGAATTGTTGAGCTCCAAAGTAGCCGTCCATATACAATCGGACTCTAACCACGATATTGACACAAAGCACGCAGGCACGTCCGCATACATCTGCACTTAAAATGTGAAATGAACTAAAAACAAAGGTGAAGGCCCACGAAGCCCAAAACCATTTTTACTTCTAATATATATATATATACACAATTTATACTTTTTTCGAACATGTGTTTTTCTTCATTACCTGTTTAGACCCTGTGTTTTGATAAATTACTTTTTATCAAAATAAAACTCTAAAACTCAATTTTGATGAAGAAAAAATTGAATATAACAATACAGTTTTTAAGCAGAATGATTTTATTTTTGTTCTGAATTGTTAATTTGGTAAATTATTTGTGATTTTAGGTGAGAAAACATTGACCAAAATCAGGTTTAGGGTTCTATTTTAACCATTTTACAAAATATAGGGTCCAAAAAGTAATTTGTCAAAACACAGGGTCCAAACAGATAATAGAAAAAAACACAGGGTCCAAAAAAGTATAAACCAATATATAAATATATATCTAATCCTACAAAAACACAACGCCAATCACGTGTTGTAAGGTAAATAACTAATTTATATAAGTATATTTATATTCATATATATAATCATATAAAGAATTTGACTTAGGAAAATATATATGTATTAGAATATAAATACATCTGGGAGGAATATAAATATATATGTGTATTTGACTTGACATATAAATATAAATATATATGTATTTATATTTATATATATATAAATTTAACTTAACATTGTTGTCTAAACTCCACCCTGAGTTGCTCTCCACATTGAACACTTCAACACAAATCCAACAAACTGCATATCTCAATTTTTTTGCCAATCGACACTACTACTCTCCGAGCCAACTTAACTTGACTCAGAAAGTAAGGGACAAACTGTAGTAGCCAAAAATTGCACCAGGCCCGAATCAATCATGCCAACAACCCACAGCCCACTAAACATGAAAGAGTCCATTAAGTCAAGTCAGTAAAGTAAGCTATCATGGGCAATCAGGCTCATTCTCTGTCTCAAGTAGAGCGCAGCCCACTCACCAAAAGTACGAATAGGCTTTGACCTTGCCCTAAGCCCAAAAATACTATTCAAACATACCCCCAGAACATGTCAAACATGTGGGAGAAGTGCTATCAGCTAGAGCAGTCTCTAACTCCCCCAAAAGGATCGATCTTCCTCCTACAAAGGAGGAAGATCACTTCTCACGCCCATCCTTTAGGAGCTGGGAAACAAACCACTAAGGCTTCTATAAATAAGATGGGACTAACAGAACTCCGAGGGGGCATTCATTAAAAAGCTCTCAATCTCTCTCTAATACTATCGGATTGATCACTTAGATCATCCCCTCGCCGCCACTCTACAGTGGATTTATTTACTTCTTGTTTACTTTCTTTACATTTCTTTTTTCTATACTCGAATTGTTTACTGACTTGACTATCGGAGTCCCTTCAGCTGGCACCACCCTGGTGTCCCAAGACTTTCATGGTCTTTCTTCCTTTGTTCTACAGGTTGTCGGTGCCTGTGATCATTCTATTTCGATCATTGTAGATTTTAGCCTCTACAAGGTTTAGTGGGGAAGTATTGGCGAAGGATGATTTTTCCCTTGAGGACATTAGAGAACTAAGATAAAGGCCAGAGGTATTTTGGTCTTTTCCCAGCTTTGGATTACTTAGCCATCAGAATTCTGTAGAATCCTTAGGAAAAAATCAAATCAGCTTCAACCCAAGTTACCTTTTCTCTCTCTCTCTCTCTCTCTCTCTCTCTCTCTCTATATATATATATATATCACGTTTCCTCTCTTCTCGTGGGGAACTTGAAGAATTTTGGAAGTTTTGAGGAGAAAGGGCTAGGAAACCTAAGGAGTTTGAAGCTGGAGCTAGGAGTGGAATTAAGAGGCAGCTAGGAAAGGGATGAATCAGAGGTAAGATCAAGTTTTTAAGGTTATGAATTTTAGTTTTCTTTGATTTTAGAGTTTGCTTTGAATTTTTAATTTGGATGATATTTTGTTAGAGTTATGGGCTAGGTTTTTATGGTTTTGAGCAGCTAGGACCACTTTTGTGGTTTAATGGTATTAAAATTGTGTTTGGGGTGATTTTTGGGGAGTTTTGAAATCTAAAATTTCCTGGAAATTCTGGGTCGTCGGGTCGCGTCGCGACGCTGTTCTTGAGCGTCGTGACCCATATGAACCCATAAGGCCTAGGAAGGGTACTGGAATTCCCAAGCGTCGTGGCGCGAGTTAGGGCGCGTTGCGGCCCGTGTCCTCTAGGAGAGAGGGCCTTAGGCTCTCTGACTTGTAGCGCGTCGCGGCCCTAGGGGTTGGGTCGCGGCTCTAATAGAAGAAAATAGCCAAAACATATTTTTGGGCTTAGGAACTCAAACCTAAGTGCTCGGGACGAATTCTACTACTTGTTTGATAGAATTTGAGGTCATGGAGGCTAGTACATTATTCTGAAGCTTTTAACTCGTTAAAATTTTTATGGTTATCTATTGTCGCTTTGTGACTAAGGTTACCATTAAGGCTTGGATTGAGGATCATGCTCGAGACCGCTCTTCTCCTTCAGCTCGGGACTCGAGGTAAGAAAACTGCACCCGGGTTGTGGATTGGGCTTATACCCTTGTTAACAAACATATTATGATTGTGAATATATATGTATATGAGAATATATGGATAGGCATGCTTGTATATGCTGCCTTTAATTGCTTGTTGTGCAATGTGTATTTGTGATTATATCTGTTTTAAAGGTCGGCCTAAGGGCGTCGGGTGCCAATAGCAAGCGTGTGGAAGTCCACCTGGCCCAAGCGTGCTGGGGTCAGCTATAATACCAGAGGACTCGGCCTAAGGGCGCCAGGCCTAAACATTATACAAGAAACAGGAGTGTTGTTAGCACTTAACGATTTGTATTGATTGATGAGCTTGGTTTATACATTTGATTGAGTTGAATATTACTGTTAAGATGGTTGCTTTTATCTTGTTATTGATTGAATTTATTTATTTAAATTTACTGTTATTATTACTGTTGCTCAGTTGTGCATGTTGATTTAAATTTTCTTGTTAAGCCTTGGCTCACAGGTGTTATGTGGTGCAGGTAAGGGAAAGGGTTAGTCGGGCTAGCCATGATTTGGAGAGCTTTAGAGGTGGTGTGTACATATGCAGCCTACTCAACCGCCATGGTGGGGATAGCCTGGGAGGAACTAGGGTTGAACCCTGTTTTTCCACTTAGGATGGCTAATTTGTATTCCATTGGTCTTTTATCAGTCTGTAACAATTAATGGGATCCCGTGTATAAAATTAATATTTTTAAAGAAAAATAATCACTTTGTTGACCAAACTTTTTAATACCTAACCTTGACTTAGTCTTTAATTACACATTTAAGACCAAATGACTAGCTTAGCAAGTTAAGCACTATTTTAAACACATAATGTAACGGTCTTGGCTAACCAGGGTGTTACAAACGACCTCTCTTTGACATATCTGCAAGACCAAAAGAAAAGGGTGATGTCAGTACAGGGCATTTTACCTTACATTTATATTTCTGTTGTTGTCTACCCGCGAAAGTTTTCCACCTAAGTGTTGGAAGTGGAAGGGTTAGAAATGGATACTCTATAGACAATGGTTGAGGGGATCCAGAGGTGGCTTCAAAATCATTATAGAAAGCTTCCTCGTAAAGATGAGAGCCAGGAGGTGATGGTTCAGGCGGAAGGTTCTCTACCATAAACGTGAGCTCCATTTGTAAGTCTAGAAGACTTGCTCTAAGGCTAGCAATGTAGTCGTCAATATCCTTAGAGGAAACAGCCCCCACACCCCTCGAAACACAGTCTATCTCACTTTCAGCAACCCAAATTTGTTACCTAAGGGTGGTTAATCGCTCCAAATGATACATACGGACCTTCCTTAAGATCTCGTGCACATTGGTGCGTTATCTATAGGTGGCTCTTAATCCAACGAAGATAACTCTATGGGTTCAACACCAGGAAGTACGCTAGACAACCCATCAAAAGCCATGGAATGACGTCTCATGAAGAGCATGGGTGCAAATGTGTGTGCAGTTTATGAGGTGCTACAAGATACAAAAGAGCGGGTTTAAAACCCCTAGACACTTATGCATAAAAGGAGGGTCAACTATGGGGGATGGTAGTGTGTGCATGAGGTAAACATACTAATGGACACTAGCACAGGGCTCCGCGTGAAGGGGTATAGTGGCTAAAACAACACCACTCCCGAATGGTAACTTAAACCCTCCAAGCATGAAAATGTTAAAGGAATGACCAAGGGAATACCTCGAATAGATAAGGGACAGTTACTAGAGGCTCATAATCACTAGGAACTCCCACCACCGTCTCTGCCCCAACTCCTTGCACCAAACACCTACAAGAACCATCAATACCTTTATACCTCGCACCACACGCCTACTAAAAGAAAGGGGATATAAAGAGAATATTGTTAGTCCCCAAGTAGACATACGAATATCTATATACATTTAAAAAAAAGTAAAAAAACAAAAGAAAAGAAAAACAAAGTGCTCTTATGGGGGATTGAACCACCCACCTCTTGGAAGTTTTAAATACTAAGAGACCATCAAGCTAAGAGAAATGAGAGTGTAGTAATTGTCTTCAAGAAGAAGGCTTGTTTATAGATAGCTGAAACTCATCCTAGCCATTGAATCCAATATTCGATCCATGGTCAATAATGAAGCCTAACATTCACATTGGGATCTGCGAAGCCAAATGATAAGCTCACATTCAATCTCAAGGAATCATGAGGATCACCACCTCAAAAGTATGTTTCTTCATGCCACCAAAGCAAAGAAACACACTAACACCACCTATGCTTTGAAGACACCATACCGAAGAGTCTACCGGAGCGCCTAAAGGCCCTCTCATAGACTGGGGGGCAAGTGTGGATGCTAAAAATTCCACACCGGTGAAAGATCCACATCTCGTGTCTAAGATTCCTTGAAGGTCCAAAGCAATCATGTCTGAAGCCCCGTTGGACTCTCGAAGCAATGCTCAAACACTATGAGAGTGGAAATATAAAATGAATCACAGGCCAAAAATGCATGAGCATCACCAGCCACCTCGCACGGGCTCACTCTGGGTGCGCCTCGTGCGGATCAACTTGCTCCAGGTGTGCCTCGTGTGGCCTCGCCCCTACAGTATCTCGTGTGGATTGGCAGATGCACCTCGCATGCCTGCCAGCGCCTCGCACAACCCTGGTGCATTGCGAAGCCCCATCATGCCTCACACACACAACATCACTTTGTGTTCTAATCGATGCCTCACCTTCACAGTAGCGCCTTGCACACCGATAGGTGCCTCGTAAGGCCATCATGCCTCGCCCACACAACAGTGCCTCACACTCCACTTAGCTCCTCGCCTGCACGGTTGCGCCTTGCATGCCAACAGGCGCCTCGCAAGGCCATCACGCCTCGCGCTCCACTCGACGCCTCACCAGCACGGTAACGCCTCGTAGGCCTTTGTGTCAGTGTAGTGCAAGACAAGCTCGCCTCACTTAGTGATGCCCACTCTCCTAATGATTTCATGGCTCGTCACATGAGCCTTATGCCACCAGTGAGGCATCCTTCACTTACCATTCAGTTAAGACAACTTTACAAATCTTGCTAGAGAATAATAACTTGTCCACGACAAGTTCCTAAGAAGGAATCCACGCATCAGCCTTGTCAAGCATTGGGAGGTACAAGTGAGAAAGATTAACCAGCAAGTAGTATAAACCAAGAGAGCATAGAGTACGTCAGGTACGTACGAGCCTGGAGAGCACATAGTACAAAACAAGTACCCACACCAGATAATTAATGGTAGTACAAAAATGGTACATCATGGAACCACCACTACCATGCCCCTGTCATAGGTCAGAGTCGAGCACCACCTCTCAGACACCACTATCATTTGCACCATAACCGCCTGTAGCGGGTCAGAATAACGTCTAGTTCCCTTGGGAACACTTTGTACTACGGGCCATTAGAGCTCACCTATAAATAGGACATCACTTCACCATTGAGAGGGGTTGGAAATTTGACTGTGTACTAAGGCTATTGAGTAATATACGGTATCATTTCTCCATTGTTGTTCAAATATTTTATCCTTTAAGTTTTCTCTAAGTTCATCACTCTCCAAGATATATTTTTTAGTTTTCTGACCTAATATCGTTCACGAGTTTCATCGTCAATAGTTCCAATCCTAAGGGGTCAGGTTGCTTAGTGTTTGACCTACTCGTGAGAGCAGCTCGAAGCTCAATCCAGCTTTGAAATCCCCTACAGTGTTGGTGAGAATGAACTCTCGCTCATGGGGAGCTGCTACGACCCTCTCAGGAATGAAGGTGTCAGAGCTTTTAAGAACTTGGGCAGAGGTGGCTGCTTCTGGAGTTTTTCCTTTGTGGGAGCTAGGGATTTCATCCAAGCTCATAATTACCCTCTCAGGATCAAAGCTTGAGATTCGAAGAGCATTGGGAGGAGGAGGAGGATGCATCCTGCTCAAGTCCTGTTTACTTCTACCCCTTCTCTAGCTTTTGATTTTGGGAGGGTTCTTGAGTAGGTTTGCCATTTTAGGTTCCATTTCCCCTATAATCAAAATATATGATGCATAAGTTAGAATATGAAAATCAATAAGTTATTGATATTGTTAATGATAGCTACCTGAATGATTCAAAGGACCTACCCTGATTACTAGTGCTCTGACTGACATTAGTAGTTATAAAGGAAATGGGTTTTGATTTGTGAACTAAGGGGGGAATGTTAGGGTCACTCAATTCCTCGTCAATTCGAATGGGAGATAGCTCAGAAAATCTCTCCAATCATTTTACCCAAATTGGTAGCTTGGCCATTCCCATATATCCTTTGTGGTATATTTTGTTTGGTTTTATGCCCTTATAAAACTGTGACAAACATGAAACGCAATTTTATATTGTTAATCAAAGAAGTAGAAATTATTTAGTTTGACAACCGTGTTGCTTGCTTATTTTATTACATTGTTACTGGAATAAGACAAACATTTATAAAATCCCGAACATATAAATAGTTACAATTATAGTGACTAGGTCACATTGGATTATAATTGTAATTATATGTTCAAAAGAAAGAGTCCTAAGATTAAGTCAGTGCATTGGATTTTCACTGATCTGGTAATCTACGATATGATCTACTTACACATTCGAGTGTGATGTCTTATCCAAGGCATTGACCAAGTAGACCAGATCGGATGTATATGGGTACATTGGACTAGTATCGATATTGATTATTGATAGATAAATAAGTATCGTTGTTATCAAATCTAATCAATGTCACAACGTTGACCATAAGTAAGATTGATCTTAATTCAGAGTGATAATATTCTACAAATTATATTATTTAAATCTTTCGACATGTTCGTTACCAGCTTATCCTACGATCTAGCCCATACTTACATCTTATAGATTTAGTAGTGTAATTGAGTGGGAGTATTGTTCATAGATATGAAATCTATAGCTTTTTTATGAGAGGTGAAAAAGATGTGCTCCTTAATAGCTTAGTCCAAAAGGTTAAATGATTGAGCGCTCATATATTAGTGAGTAAGTTCACAGATTTATCATTTATAAGGGACTTATTGGAATTTAATGATAAAATACAAATGAGGGGTAAAACGGTAATTTGCACCCAACACGTCAGTAAGTCATCGATACAGGATTGACTGACTGTAACAATTATAACAATGGATAACATATTTGTGGTTTGGTAAAGTACGTTACGTGAACTCAAGAGTCAAATTCCGAGTCTATAGTGGAGACACGAGGAATTAATAAGTTGTGAGATAACTTATTGTAGATTAAGTTCATGGATCCATGGTCCTTATGTCGGCTCTTATCAAATCAAGTTTAATAGTCTCAAACAATTGATTTAATTATCAATTAGAAATATCAAATTGACTAGGTCAATTTAGTGATATTTACATATAATAAGAATTTGGGAATAAAAGAGAATCTTTGGGAAAATTTATTCATATTGATAAATTGGTGACAATATAAATAAATAAATAATATTAAATAAAGTTTCCAATTGTAACTAGTTAATTTAAATAAGGATTTAATTTGTGATGCCCTGGATAACCAAGACCATTACACTTTGTATTTAAAATAGTGCAAGACTTGCTAATCAAGTCTTTCAAATGAAAACGTGATCCTATAGTCATAAACAGGTTAAGTTTAAAAGATTTTTGTCATAAACAGATAATTTTCATTAAAATAACTGTTTAGTACATGGGATCCCAAAACAGGGTTTAAAGGACATATTTGCAAAAATTCCAAAAGTTATAAATAAACAAGGCCACTCTAATGACAAAATATACATTTTAGGTTTCCAACCGTGGCGGCTGAGCAGCTAACAATGTACACCTCGCCCCCAGAGCTTTCCAACTCATGGTTGAACCATCAAACTCTTGCCTTTACCTGCACCACGTAGCACCCATGAGCCGAGGCCCAGCAAGAAAACTATAATACATAGCATAATCAATAATAGTAATAAGATAATTCACAGATCATTAATCAAACACTCAATAGACCACATCGTTCACATAATCAGTGATATCAGTCAACAAACAAATAATTAACCATCCAGGTAATAAATATGCCATAATCATCAGATTAACATCAATAAACATATCATACAATATCAAGGGTTGATGCCCTTAGGCTACGCCCTCTGTTTGACCCACTGACTCCGGCTCACTTAGGCCGAGCTCAGTGATTATATTATTAACCTCAACTACCAGTGGGCGAGCCGCATCCTTGTGTGCCAATATTAATTCTGGCACTCTTAGGCCATTTATTCTATGTTCACATGGCATAATACCATCATGCAACATTGCACACAAATATAGGGAACTCTTAGTCCCAACATAATCACACAACCGGGTACAGTTTTCTTACCTTTACATTCTGAGCGGAGAATGTGAAATGGTTCCGAGCACGATCCTTAGCTCCGAGCCTTGGCAATAAACCTAGTCACAATTCATAAATGGTACCTTGATGAGTTTAAATTCCAAAGGACAATCCCGGGACCAAACTCACGCTCTCGAGACCTCTAATTCCACCAAACGAAGTGGTGAAACTATCCCTCCGAGCCCCCAAGTAAAACCCTAAAAAAGTAACTAAAAACCAAGTTCTAGAGGCAGGGTAGCGCTATAGTACTACCTATAGGGCACTACAGCACTACAAATAGATACCAAAGCCCCCAGAAATGCAGCCTAGCGCTACAGCACTAGCACCAGAAATGAAAATTTCTGGGTTTCTCCCTTCAAACTTTCCCAAGCCAAAGTCCCAAAAATTCACTCCAATCATCATTCAAACTTAAAATTAACCTTATAACTACACTCGAATCATCATAGGCAACAAAACCCAACCAAGTTTTTCCAAAAAAACTCCAATCAATCCCCAAAACCCATATTCAAACTCTCAAATTCAAACACCATAAAGACAGAGTAAGAACTCAGAAATTCCCGAGTTTAAAGCTCATATTCAACCTGAACTACTTATTTTAAACATTAAAAACCTCAGCAATAATTCACCACTTGAATTCTCAGAACTCTACTCAACAACCCAGTAAAAATACAGAGATCAAAACCAGGGTTCTTACCTCTAATTGGAGCCTAATTCCCAGCTGAGTTTTCTGGTTGCTTAGCTTCAACTCTTCAAGCCTTCCCTTAAGTTTTTCCTAGAGACCTCCCTTCAATTTTTCTCCCAAAATCACAATTAAATGCCTAAGTTCCACTGCCCTTTTTCCCTTACTTCAAAACACCAAGGAGAGAGAGTAAAAGGAAGAAATTGATAGAGAGAAAGGAAATGAGCAAGAGGTTCAAATTCCTTCTGTTTTATCCCTACGTAATTCTAAGTATATCCTTTAGTACCTAGGTGAAAGACTATTTTTCCCTCCCTCACAAGACTTACTTCCTTAATTGCTTTAAGGGTAAATGGGTCATTTTACTCCCAGTTCCCGCTAATTCCTCAAGTGTTCCTAATATTTATCATTTAATCTCATCATATAGTTATTTACCAGTTATTTATCCAACACCTAATAATTCCCAACAAATTCCCAAAAATACCCTCAAGCTCCCCCGAGCCGGGTATTAATCCCCGCCGTGACTATTTCGCCAATCTGCTCGCTAGGACCGTCTCAAGCCATATGCTGCAAATATATCGACATTCTAATGTGGTCTCAACAATTTATCACACATAATTACCCTCAACGGGCCAAAATTACAAATATGTTCTTACAAGCTAAACAGGGCTCACATGCATATTTAATACTCATAAACATGCATTTAATCATTTTCACATAATCATAAAATCAAGCATGCCACATAATCATGCATTTTATCATTAATTCACATAGATACCAATTATGCCCTCCCGGCACACTAATCAAGGCCCTTAAGCCTTATTGGTAATTTTGGGTCGTTACAGAATTATTTATTTAATATTTTAATTGAAAGATAAATAAATAAAAAGATTTTGAATTTAATCCAAATTGGGATTTAAATTCAAAACAAAGCGATTGGGCCCAAGTCAATTTGTAGGAGCCCAAGGCTTTGATTTTTTTATTATTTTAATTAATTTAAATTTAAATAAATCTCATTAAGTTGCCTATGTAAGGAATGTGATGTCTAGGGTTTTCATATGTAAGTCTTAGTTGATTCATTTGGTAAGTGAAAACCTAGACAATCTAATCCTTTCTTGGCCTCTCATTCTTTTGTTCTCCTCTCTCAAATTCTATCTCATGTGTTGAGAACTTGCCCAGTCTTGTTAGGCTTTACTTAGAGATAGGCTTGGAAGATTTTGGCACAATATAAGCGGTTTAGATTCTTGACAATACTTTGCTACCACCAAGAATCAAAGGTTAGAGAATCTAAAGGAATAAGTCATTGTTCTGCTACATATTCGTAAGTTTCTACATTTTTTGTTTGTTTTAATTTACGAATCTGATGTTCATATGTATTTCATGTTATTCTATGTTTATATTATGTTTTTGAAAAAATAATAGGGAGCATGCATCTAGATTTAAATTTCAAGATCCTACAATTGGCCTCAGAGCCTCGGTTGCCTAGATCTAGATGTTTTGAATGCATGATTGTGTTTATGAACTTAGACATGTTTAGAAAATTGGATGGTCGCATGTTCTAGAAGCATGTTTAGGTTTTGTGTTTTTTCCTAAAACATGATTGTTTTGGTGTTTTTAATTTTTATGTGTGTTTTATTAATTGTATAAAACCCCTAAAAATTATTAGAAACAAGTTTGGAATGATTTTTGGCACAAAAATGTCAAAATGTTGAGTTTGGGGGAATTTGGCACGCTTTGGCACGTGCTGATTCACTTCGTGCGCGTGTGTGCAATGAAATTTTTTTTTTTTTTTTAAACCATAAATTTTGAAAAACTGATATTTTTTTTAAAAAAAATTAAAATTATTTGTGTTTAATAAATTAATTATTATTTTTTTAGTTCTCTTATTTTGTGGGATATTTTCTAAACTTAACAATCAAGTTTAAATTGAATTAATTAATTGAATTTTTTATGATAAATTCTTATAATTAATTAATTATTTTTAAATTGATAAATGCCTAATTAATTTTGGTTTGTTAGGATTTTTTTTTTTTTTGGCAAAATTGTTTATTTTGAAAATAAATGTCATAAATGAGTAACATGTCATATAGATTGATATGCTAGACTCATCCAATTGTTAACATGCCATGCATCATTATTAAGTTATTTTTCACATTTGGACTTTAAATATAAGTATAATGATTGCCCAATTTTGTTTGAAAAAAGTGGGAAATCTCAAATAAAAATTTCATAAAATGTTAGGTTTTATTTGGGCCCAATTGAACCTGTAAAGTTTAAATTCCTCTCTTGTGAGTGGTTCCACTTGTGAAGTCATATTTGCTTTGCATTACTAGATTGGGCCTAATCAATTGAACAAAAATTAATAATATGAAGGTTCAAATTCCTATCTTTTGGGCTTTGTATGGAAGTTAGGAAGCCTTTGTAGTGGGTACGACATACTGAATCCAACTCTCCTCCATGTAAGCTTGAATTGGTAAGGCTCATTTACTTAAGTTGGACTCAATTGTATTAGATTAATCATTTTAGTTGGACCTAATAATTGATTATAAACAAATTAATTCTATTTTTTTGGATTAATTTTCAATGGGTAACTGTAGAATTAATGGGAAAATTATAAACTATGGTTTATTGATTATCTTAATAATTTGGCAAACCTGAGTTGGTTTATCAATTATTTTAATAATTTGGAAAACCTAAGTTGATAATTTTTTAAAAAGAATAAAATACTATATCGAGAAAAATTAAATAATGAGTTTTAAAACTTGAATTTGATATCCACTGTTGATTTAACAAGGTTAGAGTTTAGTGGTGCCTCATGACGCTTTGATTTCGTCTCCCTACAGAAGTTGTTCACTGGACTTCTTAACATGGTTAAATTTCTTAGGACAGATTGTTATAGATGGACCTTCTATAGACTCATCCCTACGATGACTATAGGAATTAAATCTATAATAATCGAAACAGTGGATCAAACTCATAAAGTAAGAAATATTTGTGACTCTCGCCTACCCGGACACATGGACTTTCGTTACTTTGATCTGATGGATAAGTAGTTTAATTGAGATGTTTCCCTATTTAACTAAGTGAATATTTGTGACTCTCGTCTACCAGGACACATGGGTTAATGGATAGTTAAAGTGCCTAAGAAATAGAAGATGAGTGTTTTAGTATTTTTCTTACCTCAAAACATTTTGTATGTTATGTTATTTCTAAAAATTTGATAGATAAATATTTGTCAAGTAATGCGTTAATTTCTACTTAGTTGATAATCCTGTCTCTAGGCTTCCCACCCCATACTCTCTCTAATCTCTAAAATTTACTCTATGGTGATAACCTCACGAAATGTTTGTCCAACATCAACATGGTGTTGATTACGAACAACTGATAACTCTAGAGCTATTTTAATGCTTTTGAACTTATATTTTTATCAAGAAAAGAGTGGTTTAGGGTATTTTGTAGTATTTTTATTATAGTTTTTTCAAATATTAATTATAATTAGATAATATTAAATATTAGATTAATACTTGAAAAATATATCTTAAAATGTTGACTTTTGTCTTAACAGATGGTTGGTAGAGTTGTGGACATTTTGAGAAGGATTTGAAGCTTGAAGTAGAATCAGGATTTTGGGATGTCGCACCATCGTAGCAGCATCACGTTGTTCCAAATATCTACTTGGAAGGCCCACGTGGGAATCTTTGATTTTGTCTTATCCAACTCAGCCTTTTTGGATTAGCTTTAATTTGGGCTGAGTTCTATTAATGGTGTTGGGAATAGTGCCCTTAAAGCAATTGTAGTTGACAAATGTTTTAAATGAAATAAATAATTGAATTGAACTATTATATATATATAGACTTTGTCTAATATTAAGTAAATATCAGAAAATTCCAAAGTTTATCTATGCGGTCTTAATCTCATATTGCTATGAGAGGATCGAGATTAAGATAATAAACTTGAAACAGTTCGCAATAAAATAAAGTTACGGAATATTTAGATTAATTACTGCTAGTACGGTTCACTAGTATTATGAATACAAGAGACCTAGATCTGGGTCACTAGTGTAGTATGACACTTTAGTGAAGGTACTTTATATGTAGTGATATATAGAACTGGACCAGATGTGATTCGTTAATACTTATTTAAACGTCATTTCGTAGTGTTAATCAAACACATCAAACGATGATCATATACATTATGATCTTAATCCTGGGGTTACTATGAACTCATATATATGTCATCTGATCATTTGATTCATCCGTTAAAGTTTGTCAGAATGATAAGGCTAAGAACAATTGTTTTGGGGACTCAATGATATATATGGCTGTGGACATAGTTTAACAGCTATGGAATCCGTACCTTCTTATAGATTTAATAATGGTTCCCTATTGGGTTGACTTTTGGAACTGAAAAGGCTATGAGCGCTCACATCACAAACTTATTGTGACACAACTTTCACTAGTAAAGTCAATGGTACACTAGGAACAAGGTATAGTTAAAAAGGGTAAAACGGTAATTTTATTCCCTTTTAATTATGAACCATTAATAGAGGATTAACGTTGTATGTAATGATTATATCAATGGACAATTTCTTCTTTAATAAAGTACTTTGTAATTATATGTCTATAATTATCAAGAGTTCAATCTAAAATTTATAGTGGAGTAATCATGAGATTAATAAATATGATTATTTAATCAAAGAGCTTTGATTAAAAATCTAATATTTATTGGAGCTTGATATTATAGGTCCATAGGATCCCAGGGTGGCTCTAGCAACACTATATCAAGGTAAGAATTGATACATGGGTAAAATTGTAATTTGAAAATTTGAGAAGAATTTTATTCTTCGGGTCAAGTATACAATTGTTTATCCAAAAAATGGCTGTGGATGACGTGGCAAGAATTTTCAACACGCGGTCGACACGTGGCAAAGATGCTGCTCACCTATCGACCAGAGATGCTTCCATATGCGGGGTTCAAGTTTTATATACGACCAGCCTGGTCATATACTCCGTTTATTTATATATAAATTTGTATAGTTGTAATGATTGCCGAGAATATCTCTTCATTATAACCTGAATATTCGTTTATTAAGGAAAGATATGATTAATTGACTCATGCAACCCTCCTTGAGCCTATAAATATACAAGAAATAGCTCAAGGGGGAATCTTTTTTCGAATCCTCTTTTCTGATCTAAGAAGAAGAGAATTGTATTGCTATTATCCATCGTCTGTATTGTTTCTCCTTTTAAGGTTTGTGAAATTCAAGAACCCTAGTTCTTTGATCACGCCTTTGAAGATCAACATTAATAATAGTATCAAGTGGACGTAGGTCATTACCAATCTTTGGGGCCGAACCACTATAATTCTTGGTGACCTTTACTTTCCATTAGATTGTATTATCAAGCATCGTACTATTTTTATGTCGTATATTTGACTCCGTGTCGTTGGCTAATCTGAGGGTCAACAACAATTATATGATAATTGAGATTGAATAATTAATTTGGAATTAATTATTAAATTTTCAAAAATATGTTTATTTATTTAAATATATGATTTCGAAATTCATATGTATAAATAAATAAAATTTTTAAATTAATTATTTTATTTGAGTGGGAGAAAATAAAATTGGTAAGTCAAAAAATAGTTTTTGATTTATTGAATTTTAAAAAATAATGATAATAATGATCATCAATTTGAATTTTGAATTTAAATTTAAATTTTGAAATGTAGTTGTGATCTTTTTCCTTAAAAAGATAATACCGTATTTTGTGAAATGATTGATTTTAGTTAAATAAAAAAATAAAAAAATGCAATATCCTTGAAAATGGAATACTATTGTTCATGCATGACACAGTCCAGGGAATGTGCCATGTGTGTAGCAGTATACAGATAATGTATCTGTGTTGTTTTTATTTTATTTTATTTAATTAATTGATAATTTGAAAATAGATATTTTCAAATTTGGTAAGTTATATATTTACCTAAATCAATTCCTATCATCATTATGATATTATTATTATATTACTATTATTATTATGAATAATAAGGTAATACAATAATCTCTATATATATGTTATAGAAGAACAAGAAGAAATATATACACAGATATACATACACAAGTCAGTAAGAATTCAGAAAAGTTTCAGAATTTTTGTCAGACAAGAAATTGTCATCTTCTTCTTTTATTCTAACATTTCTCAAGCCATAATCCAAGTTCTCATGTGTTGAGATATACTTGTAATTCCTAAATTATAAACTCAGGTTCTCTATGTACCCACACACATCTTGAGATGTAGAGAACACTCTGGAAGATCGTGGTTTGAGTATTAAAAGCATTGGATAGGAAGATTGATATATATACGAAAAGACTAAAGGACACTTGATAGGCTTCAAGAGATAAATACTTTTGTTCTTGAATATATGTGTATATATGTATAGTATATGATATATATATATATATGTATATGTATATATATGTTGAATGATTAATAATATTGCATATTAATGTTTCTGTCTAGATGTTTTATTGAACATATAAACTGTTTATATGAGAGATGGAAATTTTTAGTGTTATAGATGCTGGGCCCACCGCGCCCATTTCGTTGCGCACTCTGATTATTTTTCCAACAAATAGGTATTGGGCATTTGCTTTCTTTGGGTCCATTAGCTTACAAAGAGAAGAAAAATAAAAGAAACAAGAGGAGGCCCACGTGGATTTAGGAGGGGAATAACCTAGCTGCATTAATCATCTTTTCCCAATTGGGAATATAGACATATAGACCAAAGAGGAGAGAAAAGGAAGTAGCCACATTGAAAGAAAGAGAGGAATGAAGAAGAAAAAGAAAAAGAAAGAAAAGGGAGAAGATTCAAGGAGAAGGGCAGAAAGAGAACCACTTGGGGACACCTATTGGGGCTTAATTGTCTCATCCCTTTCTTAGTATTTAATTTCTTTTCTTTTATTTTTCTTGACAATGTTTGCATTTATTATTAGTATTTTGGATATTTTAATTATGAGGTAAACTTTCATAGCTAGAATTGTTGATGAAACCTAATGTGTGATTTTGGAACTATTTTAATGGTGTTAATGTGAAATTGGGTTTTATTCATTCAAGTAGTTTTAATGTTATTTAATTGCTTTTGTTTGGCCAACAATTGTGAGTAATTGAGTTAATTTTTAATACTGAAAGGGTTAGAGTTAATGGACACAAAACTTGAATGGTAAGAGATTAATGTCTTTGAATTAAATTTTGTAACGATATAGACATATATTGTTACCTTGCATGATATTTTGGAATTGGAGCTTAGGAATGTATTCTTGTAATTAGATTAGCATAGACATATGTTAGTCTAATTAGAGAATTGATACCATAGTGATTTCAGTAGAAGCCTATGAACTAAATTAGAATTCTAGATTAATTATTCCCAATTGCCACAGCATTACTGCAGCATTAGCATCATATTTACATTTTAGAAGGAATTAATTATTATAGCTCATCATCATTGTCTTGCTCTCTCATTCATTTGTTTATTTTATCTACTTTCTTGTTTAGTTTTTTTTAGATTTATTCAAATCATTATCATTTTCTTTATTCCAATTTGTTAAGTGTTGATTTTACACAATTTATTGCGAACACAATCCATGTGGAGACGATACTCACTTATCACTTTATTACTTGCTTGTCGATTGTGTACACTTTCACATGTATATTGCTAATTAATTTCGCAACAATAACATCGAGTTCGTGATAATCAAAGATATTCCTATTTTTCCTATGCAATGATCACCAAATCCTTCAAAGAGGATTGTTGATGGTGGATCGTGCAAAGAAAAGAAGGCTAATACTACGAAACGTGCTCAAGAAGAAGATTCCATAAACTTCTTCTTCGAAAAGCAAACAAGGAAGAAATTCAAACAAAGAGAACAAGAAGACCACTGGCAAGGCACCAAATGCTGCAAAGCCTCTTGGAGAAAGGCCTGATTATAAGTACACTAAAGATTAGTGTTTCCAACTGCAAGGAGACTGGGAATTGGGACAAGATTTCCTGGTACTCAAGGCGTACGAAACCCAATATAATGAAATATTTTTCTTGGATGCAAGTGGTTTTAGAGGATGATTCTTCGATTTTAGATCATTGAATCAAGATCTACTAAACATGCATGTACTATTTTACAACTTTTTAGCATTAGGAAAGCCTTGGAGGATGAAAAGCTAAAACTTGGAATCTGACAAGGGTTGTTCGTATCAAACAAGGCAAAATGATAAGCTTGAATAAATTTTGGAAATAAATATATTGTTTTAAGGCAATGTTAATTTTATTATGATTATCGGTGGAGATTTTAATTTCAGTTTTCCTTATTACATCAACAACAATTTGCAATTACTTTCACAAGTAATAAAATCATATTTCTTTAAATGGATGTGAATTGTGGGGTGAATGTATGGAAAATGGGCTATACCAATTGCAATCAAACAAACCATATGTACTAAATAATGAGTTGTTTAAGATAGCTAATCCTAGGTCCATTAAACGACAAAAGGTCAATAAAGTTAGAAATGATGTACCTTTGGCATCTTCTCTTTGGTCATATTTGCTACTAAAAAAGGTTGGGCCTTTGAGGGAACTCACCTAGGGTGACCTACCTATTGGTGAATCTAGTCTCGAGGGCAAAATGACAAAGCGTCTATTCTCTATGATAAGAAAAAGGGTTAAAGAACCACTAGGGCTAGTATATTCAGAAGTCTGGGGAGAAATGAATGTTCTAGTGAGGGTGGTTATGAGTATTTCATCACCTTCATTGATGATTTCTCTAGAGACTCATGTAAGTACCTAAGGCATAGGAATTCTCAGAATTTGTTAAGAAGTTCAAAGAATTCATTGCTATGGCTTTAAAACCAAATTAGGTCAAATGTTAAAGATCTTGCAATCTGATTGGGATGGAGGATATTTGGATAATCAGAACTAAGATCATTTAATTGAACTTGGAGAATTTTCTAAAGCAATTGCCCCATGGACTCTGCAATAGAACGGTGTTGTTGAGCGACTTGAATCGTGTGTTTGTGAAAATGTGTGTTCTATGATAAGCTATTCAACTCTCCCAACTTCTTACCCAAATCTTTTCTGAAGACATACTACCTAGACCGCATGTGACATTTTTTAAATGTTGTATCGTCTCAAAGTTGTCTCTAAGACACCACTAGAATTATGGAATGGTCATGAACCTGGTTTACATCATTATGGAATTTGAGAGTGTCCTGCTTATGTCCTGAGGAAAAAGGTAAGAAAGCTAGAACAGCAAATAGAGGTTTGCTTGTTTGTTGGTTATCCTAAAGGTACTCATGGTGGTTTGTTTTATAGTCCAGTAGACAAGAAAGTGTTTGGCTTTACAAAAGCCACCTTTCTGGGTAACAACTACATAATGAATTTCAAGCCTTGTAGCAAAATATTATTAGATGAAAAATGATAAACTATTGTTCCATCTTCACCGACGCAGGTCGATGAAAACAAAGTAGATTTAGAAACCACTAATCCAAGTCAGAAAGTTACAGTACCTCGTCGTAGTGGGAGGGTTTCTCAAAACCTGGTACCTATGAGATGGATAGTGAAACCCACAAGCTGGTTGGGGACATAAGTAATAATGATTTGTTGGCCTTTATACAGGCAATGGGTAGGTATGAAATTGATCTTTGACTCAAAGCCAAGTACCAGGAAAGTGAGTCTAAGTACTCTAAATGTGTCTGAGATCTTGTAGATGCGTCATTGGACTTTAGGCCCATGGGGTGCAAGTGAACCTATAAGAAGAAGAGAGGAGCTCATGGAAAGGTTGAGACATTTAAGGCTCGACTCGTGGCAGAGAGAGAAAGTTGACGTAGAGAAAACTTTTTCTTCGGTAGCCATGTGTGGATGCTCAAAATTCCATACTTGTAGAAGATCCAAAGCACACGCTAAGGTCCCAAAAATTCCCAAATACAGACCTGTGCCCATGTCCCTAGGTGTGTATTGGGAAACCTTACCAAACGAAGCCCCAGCAAGTGTGCCGCCCAAGACTTCCTATCTTGTGCCTCGCGAGCCCAGGAGGTGTGCCACGCGAGGCCCTCAGGAACCTATGCGAGGACGTCACCCCCACGTCTCTGCGAGGGCGTTATGCCTTCACCTCGTCTCGCACCACCACGGCCTCACAAGGGAGCATCTCAAAAGGGAGCGTCTCACGCCACCAGGGCCTCGCGAGGGAGTGTCTCGTGCCACCAGGGTCACGCATCCAAGGCCTCGCGAGGGAGCATCTCGCCTCGCACGCCCAAGGCGTCTTGCGAGGCCACGTTTCCTTGGACACCCATGACCGTCTCGTGCCACCAGGGCCGCACCTCCAGGGCCTCACGAGGGAGTGCCTTGCCTCGCACGCCCAGGCATCTTGCGAGGCCACGTCTCCTCGGACACCCACGACTGTCTCGCGCCACCAGGGCCTCGCGAGGGAGCATCTCATGCCACTAGGGCCTCGCGAAGGAGCGTCTTACACCACCAGGGCCTCGAGAGGGAGCGTCTCGTGCCACTAGGGCCTCGCGAAGGAGTGTCTCACGCCACCAGGGCCTTGAGAGGGAGCGCCTTGCCTCGCACGCCTAGGCATTTTGCAAGGCCACGACGCCTCGAACACCACGTCTCGTGGGTGGCCTTGAGGTGCTTCGAGCGTCTCACATCAAGGGCCCCAACCCCTACATGCACCAGGTGTCTCACACCCTGCACCTCAAGTGGGTGTCTCCTATGAAGACCTATGGAGACTCCAACATTTAGAGGTAAAAGCCCAAGTATAATTCAAAAGGATCATAATAGTACGATCTTGTACGGGGTACGACCTTTAAGACCTTGTATGTCTGATCTAAATACTCATGCCAGACAAGTAGTGGGAGTACTAGGAGAGGGGACATGGCATGTATGTCTCTAGCCAGATGTCAGAGTCGACACCACCACCACCTGCACCACTACGCCTAGCGCCACTCCTCTGACACTCGTACTAAATAAGTAGTGGAGACAACCCCACGGACCGTAACTATGTACTGGGGCCAACACCACTACACCTGATACCACTCTCCTAGCAATGTACTTGTGTACAATCTGGTCCCTGGACCACAATGTATCAGGGGCCATTAGAGCCCACTATAAAGGGAATCCCACTTCAACATTGAAGGGGATTGGAAAAAACACTATAGCTTGAGACAACAAAGGAATACAAGTTCTCTTCCCCATTTTTTTTCTGCAACTATTTTCTAAGTCTCCGATTACATTGTTGAAGTTTTCATTGATAAGCAATAGACTTTGATTTTTCTAACTTAACTTCATTGATGAGTTCTCACCGTCAAGAGTTTGGCACCGTCTGTGGGAAGAATAAGTGTCAAGCCGCTGTTCTTCCATTGATTCCGGCAGAAAAAATGCCAAGATGTTCTAAACGACTAAGAGAGCCACGAGAGGTGGAGGTCCACCTTGACGGAGACCAGCTGAAGGCCTCCATGAAGAATCCTCCTTCGCCCAAAAATGGGGAGGCCCCAAAGGAGCCCGAGGTCCACAAAGACAAAAGGGAGGCCTTGTCCCTGGCCATCCCACCTTAGGAAAATCATCCAAGTTCAACAACTACCCCTGCATGAGATGCTGATGATTTCCCACCTCCAAGGCCACCACAGATGCTGAACTCCAGCTGGCAAGATCATGGCCCATCGACGCACAGACCTGGCAAGCATCCCCGGGTCCATTCCGTGAGCTCGAGTTCTAAATCTCAATTTTACGAAGAAGAGATACGCGAACTGCACCGCGAGAACCAAAGGCTAGAAACCACCTTAGAGAACATGCAAGAGGTGTTAAATGGCCTATTACAAGGAAAATCGAGCATACCTCTTCCTAGGCGAAAAGAGAAAGGACAAGAGGGGGTGGAAACCACAGTGCCAGTGGAGGATGGGAGAACTCAGCTCTCCACTAGTAATACCCCCCAGACAAAGCAGCGCGAACGTCCCAGACCGCCTGAGCAGCCCCAGAGGCAAAAGTAGAGGAACAACGTCGACCCACATAGCGAAGTCGAGGTCACGTCGAAGAGAACGCCCCCAGACTTGCGAGAAGAGCTCAATAAGAAAAGGGCAAATAAAAGGACCACACCTCCTATGTCACCCCATGAGGACAAAGGAAAAGGAAAGGTTAACCCATTCACATTGAGAGACTCCTTGAATAAAAGGAGGCAAGACCTAGACACGGAGATGAGGAGCCTCCGGAGCAAGATCATCACCGCATTTGGAGGACAAACCATTGAGGACGAGTTTGACCATGAATCACCCTTCATTAAGGAAATCCAAGCCATCCGGCTCCCTGCCAACGTCAAGGATCCTCATATGACCCCATATGAAGGAAACACAGATCCCAAGCACCATCTGGACACGTTTAACGATCTGATGAAGTTAAGGGGGATTAGTAGCGGAGCCAGGTGCCATTTCTTTGCTGTTACATTGAAAGGACCTACGTAGAAATGGTTCAAAAGACTTAGACCAGGGTCCATCAAATGTTGGCAACAATTTTCTAATGAGTTTCTCCAGCAACACCACATCGTGCTTGATTACACAATGTCGGGCACCAGCCTTGCTAACGTGAAGCAAGGAGAAAATGAGAGTCTAAAGAGCTACATTCACAAGTTCAATATGGAAGCAGCCAAGGTAAGGATCTTGACCCGCAGAGAGCTAAAAATGGCCATCACGGCCGGAGTGCGTCAGGGAAGCAAGTTATGGGATAACATGCTCAAGAGAGAGGTCATAGATTTGGACGATTTCTACGAGCGGGCGCAGAAATACATTCGCATAGAGGATGGTCATGAGAGCCTTAAGGCTGGAAAAGGCCAATCCCCACCAAAACCCTCAATCCGGGAAAGCCAAAGCGGTGCAAAGAAGAAGAGGGTCTATGAAGGAATAAGAGATGATCGACCTCGGAAGCCCCAGGGCACGGATGAGCATAGGTGTGGCCCCTACACCTTTTACACTAACCTCACCCACACTAGGGAACATATTTTCATCACGAATGAGAACCAGGTTGGAACAACCCAGAAAAACCACAATAATGGCAAACTTTCTTGTGGTAGATTTCACCTCAGCCTTCAATGCGGTATTAGGGAGACCCTCCCTAAGAGAATTGAAAGCGATAACTTCTATATACCACTTAGCCATGAAATTCCCAACTTCTGGGGGAATAGCAGGCATTAAAGGAGATTAGAAGGAAGCAAGGGAATGATATAACACATCCCTCTGCACGGCCACAAAGCCATCAGTGCCTATGGCAATGGTTGTGCATGAAGGTGCAAACCCGCACGAGTTGGACCCGCGAGTCGCGGAAGAACCTAGAGCTGAGCCAGTAGAGGAGTTGGAAGAAGTCACGGTCATGGATGAGCCATTGAGAAAGTTGAAGGTAGGGAGAAACCTTACGGGTATTGTGAAGGAGAACCTAGTAGAATTTTTGAAAGCTAACCTCGACGTATTCGCCTGGAGTCATGAGGACATGGTAAGAATAGACCCATCAGTCATGTGCCATCACTTAAACATCAACCCGAAAGCAAGGTCTGTGAGGCAGAAGAGGAGAGCACTAGACTCAGAAAGATACGCGGCCTTGAAAGAAGAGGTTGATAAGTTGAAGGTAAATGGGTTTATCCGAGAGGCATTCTACCCAATATGGGTATCAAACCCCGTGTTAGTCCCAAAGCACAACGGAAAGTGGAGGACTTGTGTGGACTTCACTAACCTCAATAAAGTCTGCCCAAAGGACAGCTTCCCACTTCCTAGGATAGACCAGTTAGTAGATTCCACGGCGGGGCACGAGCTACTTAGCTTCATGGATGCATATTCCGGGTACAACCAAATACCCATGAACCCAGCCGATGAAGAGCACACTTCGTTCATAACAGACAAGGGGCTTTATTGCTACAAAGTGATGCCTTTTGGTTCGCAGGTGCTACTTATCAAAGGCTGGTGAACAGAATGTTTGTGAATCAAATAGGAAGGAATATGGAAGTGAAGGTAAATGGGTTTATCCGAGAGGCATTCTACCCAATATGGGTATCAAACCCCATGTTAGTCCCAAAGCACAACGAAAAGTGGAGGACTTGTGTAGACTTCACTAACCTCAATAAAGTCTGCCCAAAGGACAGCTTCCCGCTTCCTAGGATAGACCAGTTAGTAGATTCCACGGCGGGGCATGAGCTACTTAGCTTCATGGATGCATATTCCGGGTACAACCAAATACCCATGAACCCAGCCGATGAAGAGCACACTTCGTTCATAACAGACAAGGGGCTTTATTGCTACAATGTGATGCCTTTTGGTTCGCAAGTGCTACTTATCAAAGGCTGGTGAACAGAATGTTTGTGAATCAATTAGGAAGGAATATGGAAGTGTACGTGGACGATATGCTTGTAAAAACAAAGAAGGCAGAAGAACTTACGAATGACCTCAGTGAGACGTTCAACACATTCCGGAAGTTCAGAATGAAGCTAAACCTGCTCAAGTGCATCTTCGGAGTTTCATCAGGGAAGTTCCTGGGTTTTATGGTGAATTCCCAAGGGATCGAAGCCAATCCTGAAAAAATCAAGGCATTGCTGGAAATGAGCCCACCACAAACCAAGAAGGAGGTGCAATGCTTAACAGGGAGAGTAGCCACCCTCAATAGGTTCATCTCTAGGTCCACTGACAAGTGCCTCCCTTTCTTCAACATCCTAAAAGGGAGCAAAAATTTCACTTGGGATGATGATTGTCAAGAGGCCTTCACCAAGCTGAAGGAACACCTTGGAAAACCACCCATTTTGGCCAAGCCAGAAAAAAGGGGAGAAGTTGTACTTGTAGCCGTATCAGAACATGCCATAAGCGCCGCCCTAGTCAAAGGAGAAAAGAAGCATCAGCAACCCAAGTACTATGTGAGCAAGCAGTTGGTAGATGCAGAAACCTGGTACCCAGACATATGCCTTGATAGTGGCTTCTAGAAAGCTGAGACCCTACTTTCATGCTCATGCCATCGAGGTGCTCACCAATACCCCTTTGTGTCAAGTCTTGCACAAGCCAGAAACTTCAAGAAGGTTGTTAAAGTGGTTGATTGAATTGAGTCAATTTGACATCACTTACACCCCAAGGATCTCAATCAATGGGCAGGTACTTGCAGACTTTATAGTCGAGTTTGCGCACCGACCCCATGAGGAGGGAGAAGTAGAAGGGAATAAACTGGTTCATGAAGGGGAAGAGCTCCCTAAAGAATGGAGTCTCCACATAGATGGGGCATCTAACAAAGGAGGAGCCGGTGCTGGCATAGTAATGACGGTACCTGATGGGTACAAGATGTATTGCACCTTGAGATTTGGATTCGAAGCTTCCAACAATGAAGCAGATTATGAGGCACTGTTGGCTGGCCTACAGCTAGCTAAGGAGTTAAAGGTAACCCATTTAAATTTCTTTAGTGACTTACAGCTCATGGTGTTTCAGGTGAAAGGTGAATATCAAGCTAGAGGCCCAAAAATGGCTGCATATCTCGCCAAGGTGAAGGGGTATTTGGATCAGTTCAAAAAATGCACCATAAAACAGATCCCAAGGGAGCAAAACACAAACGTTGATGCACTCGCAAAACTCGCCTCTACTCGAGACGAAGACACGCTTGAGTCCATCCCAGTCGAATACCTCTCCAAGCCGAGCATAGTAGAAGAAATGATCCATATGGTCAATAGCCCGGGGGAGTCATGGTTTGCACCCAACATGAAATACTTAAATGACGGGGCCTTGCCTTTGGACAAAAAATATGCCCGTAGGCTGACTTACAAAGCTGCCCAATACACCATAGTAGACAGGGTCTTATATAAGAGAGGCTTCTCTACCCCGCTCCTACGGTGCATAAATAAGGGGGAGGCTTTAAAAATTCTACAAGAGATACACGAAGGGGAATGTGGAAATCATGCTAGGGGGCTGTAACATCTTCTCTCCCATTCACTCTTATCTGATTTTTTAAGACTCTCTCAAGTGTTCTCTCTATTTTCAACCCCAAGAACACCAAGGAAACTTGGAAGCTAAGTCTTGGTCTAGGAAGGGTTTTCCCTAAGGTAAAGTTCATTAATCTAGACTTTTGTAAAGTTTTAATCATAGAGTTTCAAATAGCTAATTAATTATGTTGTTGGGGGAAGTTGGTTAGGGTTTTTGAAAGTTTTTGAAGGAGCCAAAGCTAATAGGAAGGTCCAAACCTTAAGCAAGAACAACAAGAGGTAAAAAGTTTACTTTTGATCATTTTTGTTGTAGGGTTTTCAGTTTTAAGCATTATTTTGTATATTTAATGCTTAAAGTTTCTTATTGGTGATGTAATAAGGTTATGGTAGTTTTTTTATAATTTTTATGATGCTTGTGTATTGATTTTTTAAAATAGGAACCAAAACCCCCAAGGGTTTTGTAGGAAACACTAAAACAAAACATGTTTTGATCTGTGACTTCCAAGGGGTCAAGCAGCCACTGTATATTTATTTTGTAAAATTAAATTGTACTATGATGTTTTTGAGATTGAGTACATAAAAGTGAGCTTTTGAAACACTCAAAAATGTTTAGAAATGAGTAAGTTATGCAACTTCAAAGTTTAGGTAAAAAAACTATTTTTTCATATTCTTATTTTCATAACCAAGTTTGGGTAGACACTGTATAGGGAAAATAAACCCAGTTTTTTTTTTAATTTTGTGGGCATATTTTTGGCATAACCTAGTATTCCACTGTAAAATTTTGTAATTAAATATTGAATGTTTTGAAAGTTATTAACTGTCAAAGTTTGGAAAAAAAGAAGGACTTGAAAATAAGGTCATTTTTACCTCATAGTGGGAAAATGATTTCACCAATCAAAAATGCTCATTTTGACGTAATATTTTACAAAGACCTAAATGGCATACCAAAAATGGAATTGAGAAATTTTGGTAACAATTGGGTAAGTAAATTTCAAGTTATGAACTAATGAAGTATGTAGTTAAAAATGTGAAAAATAGGCTTTTCACACTTAGTGTAAAAATGAGATTTTGGAACATAAGGTAAAAAGTAAAATTTTGCTTATTTCAAGATATAAACTTGGTAAGTCTTGAAATCATATTTTCACTAAAATTACCACTTTGAGATTAGTGTGAGTTATTTTTATTAAAGAATTTTTATTCTTTTTAAAAATAAGAGATTTAATTTATTAATAGTTAATAAATTAAAAGAGGGTTTAAAACCCTATATTTTGATAAAATAATTAAGTGAATTATTTTTCTAGTAATTAAAATTGATTAATTGATTTTGGAAAATTAACTAGTCAAGATGGGAAATTTTTAACGATTTTCCTAATTAAGACAAATTAGGCAATTTTCTTAAAGCAGTTTTTAGAGATTAAAACCTTAAGAAAAATAAAAGGGGAATTAAGAGTTCATTTTCTTTAAAAATAATTAAGGAATTTAATTAGTATTTTCTGTATATAATACCGGCTAAAATCTTACATATTTTAACCGACTTGTTGAAAGTGCGGGTTAATAGCGATACCTTTAAAAAATAAGATTTTTAGCGGATTGTGGGAAAATACTATTGTGATACTCGATCCTAGGTATCGAGACCATAGGATAGGTCTCCTCGAGACTTAGAGTGTAGTCTCAAATATTTTTGTATGAATTTCCTTAATGGGTTTAAAACCAAATAAGGATCATAAATCCTTACAAATGATTTTGAAAATGACAAAACTGCCCAAAATAATAATAATTAATTATGTACCATAATTAATCCGAGTATATTGTATGGATAACTATAGTATTGGCTAAGCATAACTGGACTGAACGTTGGAGGGTGAAAACATGTTGAGTGCTAAGGACTCCAAGTAAGTCAACTTATATTGTATGGCTGCAACATGAAACGATTATTGTATTGTATGTTAGTGTAGGGATACATGCACATATATAAACGATCATAGAAAGTTGCTTAGAGACATTAGTCTAGTGGGTGCTGAGTTAGAAAATATGAACGATAGATATCTGTCATATCCTAGACGGCTGATCCCCGTCACACTGCTTGATTTTATTATGTCAAACTCATTACCGCGACGAGTGACCAAGAGGTGAGGATTAGCTAGTTAAACCTAGGGGCCCCAAAATAAATGGGACCTAGGGGCCCTCATGCTTACTTAATCAATGAACGGTTAGAATCCAAGCAAGTGCTCTGATAAGTTATTCCCGGATAGCAGCCGTGAATATTGGCCATTCAGTGAGAGTTCCTAGAGATACTAGGGGTTGCCAGATTGAGTGAGGCTGAACACCCTAGGGGAAACTGCTCACCGGCACCACTGATTAGCATAGAATTCTCTATAAAACCATGTAAACTCGATTACACTCTTAGATAAGTAGCGATGCCCTAGGTAACACAATAGTTACCCTTGATAGGGATATTTATTGGCTAGATCTTAGTGTTGAGACTCGATTCTCTCTTACAGATTAGCAATTATGTTAGAGGGCGTGTTACGCTCGAATTGTTGGAAATTTTCGAGCGTTGGTCTCAAATTATATTGTGATATGATATATCTGCTTGCTTTGGGATTTTCTGAGTACAGGGATATATTTGTTGATAAGATATAGTTGTGAAATAATATATCTGCTTGCTCTGGGATTTTCTTAGTGCAGGGATATATTTGTTAATAAGAAATAGTTGCGGTATAATATATCTGCTTGCTCTGGGATTTTCTGAGTGCAGGGATATAATTGTTGGTAAGAATTATTTGCAATATAATATATCTAATTGTTCTAGGGTTTTCTGAGTGTAGGTTTTTATCTGTTTATAGGAAATAAATTATCATTGGTTATCAGGCATGACCATAAGTTTACCATGACGATTTTGCGTTCTTGAAATTGATTGTGTAGGGTCCAGATGGATCTGGAACCCTAATTCTCTGCATGCTTTGTTTTAAGGTTGAACTTACTAAGTGTTTTTGCTTACCTAGTTGTTTCATGTTGTAGGTAAGAGTAAGGGCAAGGCAGAGCAGTGAGAGCCGTAGTCTACCTTGCAAATGTACATGTGGACCGACCTTTTGGGAAGCCGTTTTAGTTTGGAAATGTTGTGTAATTTTCCTAAACTAGGCTCATTCTACTCTTTATAAAATATGTTGTAAATAAATGCTAAGTATGGTCATACAACTTTTTAAAAAGTTTTTTTATACGGGTTTTTGAGACATTTTGTTAAATGAAAACATTTATATTTCCGCATTATGGTGTCTTGAAAATCCGGGTTGTTATAGGGGCAGTCCACGGCAAAAAAGGCCATCCGCCAGGGGTATTATTGGCCTACCATGAAGAAGGATGCGAGAGATTTTGCGAAGAGGTGTGACAAATGCCAAAGGCATGCAAATTACCCCAGACAGCCCCCAAATGAGCTGGTGAGCATGACCAGTCCGTGGCCCTTCACTATGTGGGGGATTGACTTGATTAGAGCGTTTCCAGCAAGAAGAGGAGGAGCAAAATATGCGGTGGTAACAGTCGATTATTTTACTAAGTGGGTGGAAGCAGAGCCTCTAGTCAACATAACGGCTAAGCAAATCACCACCTTCATCAACAAATTTATCGTCTATAGGTTTGGAGTACCCTACAAGATAATATCCAACAATGGGACGCAATTTGAAGGAGGATTATTCGAGGAATATTGCAGGGAAAAAGGAATCAAGACGAGTTTCTCCGCTATAGTACACCCACAAGCCAATGGACAAGTGGAGGCCATCAACAAGATCCTAAAAAGGAACTTGAAAACAAAGTTGGAAAAGTTGAAAGGGCCCTGGGTCGAAGAACTTCCCAATGTGCTTTGGGCCTATAAGACCACACCTCGTTCCACCATGGGAGAGACGCCTTTTGCCTTAGCCTATGGCTGCGAAGCTATCCTTCTAATAGAAATGAAGATTAACTCCATCCGCACACAAGCATATGATGACCAGGACAATATCGCAGCATTAACCGGGAATTTGGACCTGTTGGAAGCTAAGAGAAACAGGGCACAACTGAGGCTAGCCACATATCAACAACGAGCCGCGAGATATTATAATTCGAGGGTGCGAGAGAGGGCATTCAGAGTAGGAGACCTCGTGTTGCAGAAAGTCCTGCCCAACACTCGAGATCTAATCGCGGGTGTGTTAGGGCCAAACTGGGAAGGGCCCTACCAAGTTGCCCAGGTTGTGCCCCCTAGCACCTACAAGCTCGCACGCTTGGATGACACCATGGTACCTAGAGCATGGAATGCAGAACATCTAAAGAGGTATTATCAGTAAGACT
Organism: Humulus lupulus; assembly: GCF_963169125.1. NCBI lineage: Eukaryota > Viridiplantae > Streptophyta > Magnoliopsida > Rosales > Cannabaceae > Humulus > Humulus lupulus. Next base: position 129,827,099 of record NC_084799.1, read on the forward strand.
TCCATGTTGAGGCAAGGTTGTTATTGACCTGTCTAACGTGCTGGTTAAATGTAATAGTTATAAGTTCAATGTGAACTCCTTAATATGTAGCAAGAACAAGTCACATTAAGTTACCATGTACTTCACCTGTTTTCAATGAATGTGTTGTGACATTAAGTGAATATGTAGTAAAGTTTCTTGTTTAAGAAAAATGATTATCAAAATGTATGAATGGAATGATTAAAGTGCGTGTCGAGATAAATCTCACCAACCACTTGGGGGGTAGAGTACATAAGGGGTCGAAAAAAAAAAAGGCCATAAACGAGACCCCTATATCCTAAAAGGATCCCTTATATGAGGAGGATCCTAAAAGGACCCCTTATATGAGGAGGATCCTAAAAGGACCCCTTATATCAGAATTCTAAAAGGACCCCCCCCCCCTTATAAATAAAGAAGAAGACCTTGTAAGGCATCGCTTGAGTTCACAAGGATTGGCTACCCTTACGAACATCAAGGAGGTCAAAAGGTCCTATAATAAAAGCATCCTAATAAGAGTAAATGCTTCCACAAGAGGAAGTGCCTCAAGAGAAGCACCCACCAATAAGCCTAGAGCGGCCACCAAGCCGTCTAGCCAAAAAGGGTCCTAAAAGAGACCCTTGCAAAAATAGTACTATGAATAATGACGAGAAGGATGCTTCTCACAAGAAATAATAACCGCATGCCAAACTATATAAAAGGATAACTAGAGCCCAAAACGTCAATATATCCTTATAGGTACAATCAAGAGGCACCAAAGAGGGACCTATTGAACCCCTTCGCATGGGCTCCAAAGGACCTCAAGCCTGATAAATAAAAAAGAGAACCTATCGAACCCCATTGTGCGGGCTCAAAAGGACCTCGAACATAGAGGAATAAAGATGAATGATCACATATGTGTATATATATATATATAAAAAAAAAAAAAAAGAGTTTTGATAATGTAACAGGACTTAGAGAAATTACAATCAAAATAAGGCTCAAATGAGCATACAACCACATTGGACTGAACGGCAAAAATCGCAGAAGCAAGATCTTAAGGCCTCCGGCCATAGGCGTTCCACTCAGCCACCCTAGCAACGGCGTGCTCACCAAAGGAGGAGAAATTGAAGTTAGGATTTTGCCTCCATACTCTGTAGAGGGCGTGCTCTATGGATCTATACTCAATGTCAGCCTTATCTGCCTCTAAGGAAGCGACCCTCCCCTGCAACGTTGCGATGGTAGCCTTTGCACCCTCAAGGTCGGCCTCTAAGCAAGTGATCTTCTCCTGCAGCATCACTGCCTTGGAAATTGCCCTCTTCTTATTTTTTGATGATGAAGAGGCCTTCACCAGGGCCTTCTCAAGCTTAAGTTTGGTTTCAGCAAGTTCCCTCTCGATCCCCTGGACCTGGACCATTAGAAGGTCCCTTTTAGCATTCGACGTGGAGAGGTCCTAAGCCAAGTCGGCCAATCGTTGAGCCACTGTATAAGTCTGCACAAGAAAAATAACAATAACGATGATAAGCAAAAAAAAAAGAGAGAGAAAAGGGGTAAGGCTGATGTAAGATGCATGAACTCACCCAAGTGGAAGATCGCACAAGAGTCTCCCCAAGCTCCGACGTAGGGAAACTCCCAAGACCTCTCCAATCAGCATCAAGAAGATCTGTGGCGACCTGGACATACCGTTGCCCATAAGAGGTCGCCATGTGGCCCACCCAAGGTGTCTCCTCCGAGCCAAGGGCACCTGGCTGGGTAAGGACAGATGACCCGCTCACTAAAGGAGGAGGGGGCGTAGGAAGATCTAAAAAATGAGCCCCCGATGGACCAGGATTGAGGGAAGCCGGAGGGAAAGCATCGAAGTCTTCAGAATAGGGACAGAAGAACCCCTAGGCATGGCTTGTTGATCGTGGGAGTGGGAGGCCATGTCATGGTCTGTAGGGGCTAAAAGAGGGCACCCCCTGGGAGACAGAGATTATTGATGGGGTTGCCTATGTCCTAGGGAGACCCCCTCTAGCACACACTCTATCTCACCCCCATCCAAGTGAGGTTCAGCCAAAACAGCCTTTTTCTTCTACTCAGAAATATGCCATAGCAATAACCCAGGCTCCGAAATTGCGAATAGGTTATAACGGTTGAGGTCGGTCATAGTGAAGAGACGGGCAGCCATTTTCTCGGCAGGGTCAGTGTCGATAAGTTTGCTCACTGCCTCCGCCTCCGACTTGGAAATGCAGGGAATGATGAAGTTTTCTGCATAATCAACACAGTTGCCAATATGAACGTAAGTTCCAAAACATTCAGTTCAAAATAAAAAAAAATAAAAATAAAAACTTGAAGTACTTACTAGGAGCCGAGCGAAAGTGCTCACGAACAAGAAGGGGACCTTTCACAAAGAATAAGTCATGCTTCCAGGTCCCTGGGTTGGACACAAAACCCTCTATCAAGGAGACAGTAGAATTGGCTTTCTGCAAGAAATAAAAGCCTTTGGATCTAGGGGTGGCCATGAGGTTGTACATGTAATGCACCTCCTGAGCCGAGGGAGCACGCCAGTTATGCTCCATATACATCATAAAGAGGCAGCTCAAAGTCATCCAGCTGTTTGGTGCCAACTGGAGCGGAGCAATGTCAAAATGGTTGAGAACCATGACAAAAAATGGGTGTAATGGGATTGTACTACCCGCCTTTAAGATGTGCTCACTCGTGGCCACAAAGCCCTAAGTAGGGTTGTCAGCCCGGCACTTGTTCGAAGGAACATATAGCTTGTACTCCGGGCTAACACAGTATTTCTCTGCTAATTCTAGCAGTATGTTCTCAGACACGTGGGACACCAGAGTAGATGCCAATAAGGGACCAGATTCTTGTTGCTCAGGGGCCACCTGTCGCCATACTCTCTGAGACATATCTGCAAAACCAAAAGAAAAAGGTGAGGTAGAAATAGGGCACTTTACCCTCCATTTTTTCTTTCTAGCAAGGGTCTTCCACCGAGGCACTGAGTGTGAAAGCGCTAAAAAAGGGTAGATCGAGAACAAGGGTTGAGGAGAAGACAGGATGGTCCCATGACAGTCATTAGGGGAAAATGGGGTAGGAGGCTCAGGCAGGAGATTTCCCTCCATAAACTCTAACTCCATCTGCAAATCTAAAAGGGTCACCGTAAGGTTCGCTATATGGTCGTTAAGGTCAAGGGTGAAAGATACTCCGTCTCCCCTCAGATCTAAGTCTATTTCGCTCTTTAGCACCCAAATTTTACGTCTAAGTTCAGCCATGATCTCAAGATGCCAAATACGGGCCTACCTCAAGGTGTCGTGGTCTTGATGAAGGTTGTCTTCGGAGGACTCCGAGTTTGAAGATAAGTCTAAAAACTCGACCCCCAGAGGAACACCAGATGATCCTTCACATGCCATGGAACCTCGTCTCGTAAGTAAATAGGGTTCACGTATAAATGAGGGGATTGCTACAAAACACAAAGGAATGGGCTCAAAACCTCTAGGAACAAGCGCTCTAAATGACCAACTATGGGGTATGAATGAGGGCATGCAACTGGGTTAACTCACGACGAGCTCAGGCCAATGTACCCCATCCTGAGTGGTGCTAATTTAGACCCAATAAACATAAGGGAGAAAGAAAGTATATCTCAAGCAAGTAAAATTGGGCACTGTCATGGTCAAAAGGAGGTTGAGGGCTGAAAGCACCGTCGCGGTCGAAGAGAAGCAAGTGGTTGAAAGTACGCAACTGCAAAAACAAAGGAAAAAGGTGTTTTAGTCCTCAAGTACCTGCATTGATATAGACATACAAGAAATGAACTCAAATAAAAAAAAATAAAAAATAAAAAGCAAATGTGAGGTTGTGAGGGATTGAACCCCTTACCTCTTGAAAGGAGCAAGGATCCCAAAACCACTAAGCTGAAGAGGTAAAGTGTAAATAATAGGCTAGATATGAAGGCTTGTTTATAGGAGTCGCAGGCTCATCTTAACCATTGAACCTAAAGACTGATCAATGGCCAAGAAGGGAGTTTGGCATCTAGAATGGGATCCATGAAGCAAAACGATAGGCTCACGATAAATCTCAAGAAATCACAAGGATCACCACTAACACCACCCATGCTTTCAAGACACCATATTGAAAAGTCTACCAGAGTGCCTAAAGGCCCTGTCCTAGATTGGGGGGCAAGTGTGGATGCTCAAAATTCCATGCTTGTAGAAGATCCAAAGCACACGCTAAGGTCCCCAAAATTCCCAAATACATACCTATGCCCACGTCCGTAGGTGTGTATTAGAAAACCTTACCAAACGAAGCCCCAGCAAGTGTGCCACCCAAGACCTCGCACCTCGCGAGCCCAGGAGGTGTGCCACGCGAGGCCCTCACCCCCACATCTCTGCGAGGCCGTTATGCCCTCGCCTCATCTCGCGCCACCAAGGCCTCGCGAGGGAGCGTCTCGCGCCACCAGGGTCGCTCCTCCAGGGCCTCGTGAGGAAGCACCTTGCCTCGCACGCCCAAGGCGTCTTGCGAGGCCACGTCTCCTTGGACACCCACGACCGTCTCGCGCCACCAAGGCCTCACGGGGGAGCGTCTCACGCCACCAAGGTCGCACCACCAGGGCCTCGCGAGGGAGTGCTTCACCTCGCATGCGCAGGCATCTTGCGAGGCCACGTCGCCTCGAACACCCACGACCGTCTCGCGCCACCAGGGCCTCGCGAGGGAGTGTCTTGTGCCACCAAGGACTCACGAGAGAGCATCTCGCACCACCAAGGCCTCGTGAGGGAGCATCTCATGCCACCAGGGCCTCGCGAGGGAGTGTCTCGCGCCACCAGGGCCTCACGAGGAAGCGCCTCACATCGCACTCCCAGGCATTTTATGAGGCCACATCACCTCGGACACCCACAACCATCTCGTGTGCCAATAGGTGTCTCGCCAGGAGTGGCGTCTTGTGGGTGGCCTTGAGGTGATTCAAGCGTCTCACGCCAAGGGCCCTACCTTGCGCAAAGGGCCCAATAGCCATGTTTCGTGCCATGACCCCTGCATGCATCAGGTGTCTCGCACCCTGCACCTCAAGTGGGTGTCTCCTATGAAGACCTATGGAGACTCCAACATTTAGAGGTAAAAGCCGAAGAATAATTCAAAAGGATCATACCAGTACATTCTTGTACGAGGTACGACCTTTAAGACCCCGTATGTCTGATCTGAATACTCATGCTAGAAAAGTAGTGGGAGTACTAGGAGAGGGGACATGGCCTGTATGTCTCTGGCCAGATCTCAGAGTCCACACCACCACCACTTGCACCACTATGCCTAGCGCCACTCCTCTGACACTCATACTAAATAAGTAGTGCAGACAACCCCACGGACCCTAACTATGTACTAGGGCCAACACCACTACACCTAATACCACTCTCCTGACAATGTACTTGTGTACAATCTGGTCCCCTGGACCACAATGTATCAGGGGCCATTAGAGCCCACTATAAAGGGAATCCAACTTCAACATTGAAGGGGGTTGGAAAAAACATTGTAGCTTGAGACAACAAAGGAATATAAGTTCTCTTCCCCATTTTTTTCTGCAACTATTTTCTAAGTTTCTAAGTCTCTGATTACATTGTTGAAGTTTTTCATTGATAATCAATAGACTTTGATTTTTCTAACTTAACTTTGTTGATGATTTCTCACCGTCAACACCATGTTAAAAATCATTTAGTATACTCTTATCCGTAGATACAACTCTTGATTAAGAGATAAGGCAAATGGACATCAAAGAAACATTTTTAATGGCTATCTTGATGAGACCATTAACATGTATCAATCAAAAAGATATAAAGTAGTTGAACAGAAAATTCGACAAGCAGAGTAGGTTAATCTATGGACTTGAACAAGTTTCGCGCTCGTAGAACTTAAGGTTTAATGGAAACATTAAGACCTGTGGTTTTGAACAAAATGTAGTTGAACCTTGTGTTTAACCAACTTAGGGAAAAAGACAATGTGGTGTTCTTAATCCTTAATGTAGATGATATCTTACTCATTGGAAACAATGTCAAGAAATTATCAGACATAAAGAACTGACTGGAAACAAAATTCCATATTTCATTGTAGCAAGTCGTGTTCTTGTTATCAAGATCATCAGGTATAGAAAGAACTAAATTTTGGCTCTAACTCAAGTGGCCTACTTAGGTGAGGTCTGTAACAAATTATGAGAAAGGATGTTTAGCATCTTGACATGGAATTTATTTTTCTAAGCAGCAGACTCCTTAGGAGAAAGAAAAGATAAAACTAATTCCTTATGCATTTGCACTTAGAAGTCTAATGCATGCTATGGTGTGTGTTGAGACAAGAGATCTACTATGCAATGGGAGTGGTGAGCAAGTGCCAGTGAAACCTTGGAAATGAACATTAGATAGTGGTCGGTATCTTAGCGGGCTAGAGACTATATGTTAGTCTATTCGGGTGAATCTTTGAACCTGTTAGGATACACAGATTCATATTTTAGACTGATGTTAATGACATGAAGTCTACTTCTGAAAAGGTGTTTACTCTTGGGGGTGGAGCTATGATTTAGAGAAGTGATAGGTTGTCTGCCATCTCGATATCTGCGATTTGGAGAAGCGTTAGGCTATCTTCCATTTCAGATTCCACCTTGGAGGCTAAGTATAAAGCTGCATCTGTGGCGGCTAAGGAAATAGTCATGTTGAGGAAGTTCTATACAAATCTTGGTGTTAATCCAAAAATGGATAAACCACTCATTTTGTCTAGTGACAATAATGAGGCAATAATGAATTCAAAAGAACCTCGAAGCAACAAAAGAGCAAAGCATATAGAGAGAAAGTACCACATTATTGGAGATGTGTAGCGAAAGTGTGATGTGAAGGTGATGAAGATAGAATTGGAAGGAAATCTTGCATATCCCTGTACAAAGATATAATCAAAGAGCATAATTGTGAAGCATGTAGTATGAATGGTTTTGAGAAACATGTTTCATTTGTTTTAAAAGGGCAAGTGGGAGTTTGTTGGGTTTTATGCCCTTATAAAACCGTGACGGACATGTAACGTGATTTTATATTGTCAACAAAAAAAATTCGAAATTATTTAGTTTGACAACCATGTTGCTTACTTGTTTTATAACATGATTATTGGAATAATACAAACATTTATAAATCGCGAACATATAAATAGCTTCAATTATAGTGTCAAGGTCATAGTGGATTATAATTGTAATTATATGTTCAAAAGAACAAATCCTATGAATAAGATAGTGCATTGGACTTTTCACTAATCTGATAATCTATAATATGATCTACTTACACATTCGAGGTGTGATGTCTTATTCAAGGCATTGACCAAGTAGATCAGATCAGATGTATATGGGAACATTGGACTAGGATCGATATTGATTATTGATAGATAAATAAGTATCGTTGTTATCGAATCTAATCAATGTCACAATGATGACCATAGGTCAATTTGATCTTAATTTAGAGTGATAACATTCTACTAATTATATTATTTAAATCTTTTGACCAGTTCGTTACCAGCTTACCCTACGGTCTAGCTCATACTTACATCTTGGAGATTTAGTAGTGTAATTGAGTTGGAGTATTATTCATAGATATGAAATCTATAGCTTCTATATGAGATGTGAAAAAGACGACTTCCTTAATAGCTTAGTCCAAAAGGGTAAATGATTGAGCGCTCATATATTAGTGATTAAGTTCACAGATTTATCATTTACAAGGAACTTAATGGAAGTTAAGGATAAAATACAAATGAGGGGTAAAATAGTAATTTGCACCCAGCTCGTTAGTAAGTCATCGATAGAGGATTGACTGACTGTAACGGTTATAACAATGGATAACATATTTGTGGTTTGGTAAAACACGTTATGTGAACTCAAGAGTCCAATTCCAAGTCTATAGTGAAGTCACGATAAATTAATAAGTTGTGAGATAATTTATTGTAATAAATAAACTCATGGGAACTTATTGTATCTTAGGTTTGTGGATTCATGGTCCCCATGTCGTCTCTTATCAAATCAAGTTTAATAGTCTCAAACAATTGATTTAATTATCAATTAGAAATATCAAATTGACTAGGTCAATTTAGTGATATTTATATGTAATAAGAATTTGGGAATAAACGATAATTTTTTGGAAAATTTGTTAATATTGATAAATTAGTGTCAATATTAAATCAAGTATCAAATTATAATTAGTTAATTTGAATAAAGATTTAATTATTTATTTAAATAATTAATTGAAAGATAAATAAATAAAAGGATTTTGAATTTAGGCCCAATTGGGATTTAAATCCAAAACAAAGAGATTAGGCCCTAGTCCATTTGTGGGAGCCCAAGGCTTTGATTTTCTGTGTAGTATTTTAATTAATTTAAATAAATCCCATTAAGTTGCCTATATAAGGAATGTGACGTCTAGGATTTTATATGTGAGTCTCAGTTGATTCATTGGGTAAGCGAAAACCTAGACAGTTTAATCATTTATTGGCCACTCATTCTCTTGTTCTTCCCTCTATCATTCTATCTCATGTGTTGAGAACTTGTCCACTCTTTGTTAGACTTGATTTAGAGATAGGCTTGAAAGACTTTGGCACAATTTAAGCGGTTTATATTCTTGACAATACTTTGCTACCACCAGGAAACAAAGGTTAGAGAATCTAAAGGAAGGAGTCATTGTTCCGTTGCGTATTCGTAATTTTTTGCCTTTTTGTGTTTGTTGTAATTTACGAATCTGATGTTTATATGTATGTCATGCTATTCTGTGTTTCTATTATTATTGACCCTTGATTTGGCCAACGACACGGAGTCAGAAATACGACAAAGAAATTAGAAGGCAATCAAGAATGGAATCAAATGGTAAGAAATGACGCAAATGATTTATAGTGGTTCAGCCCCAACAATGTGGTAACAACCTACGCCCACTTAGTGTTATTATTGATGTTGAATCCCAATGTCGTAATCAAAGAACTAGGGTTCTTGAGTTTCACAAGCCTTAGGAGAATTATAACTTTTCGGTGGATAATCACACTTACGCTCTTTCTATGTGTATTCAGAAAAAAAAAAGGTTCAAAAAAAAACCAACCCCTTTCCTTGAGCCATCTCATGCATATTTATAGGCTCAAGGAGAGTTACATGGGCCAATGGGCCTTAATTCTCCTTAATATCAGCATATTAAGGCAATGAAAAGAATATAATAAATGTAGTTATTACAAGATTACATATCTTTAAAGGAAATAACTCGAAGCATGCGACCAGTCTGGTCGCATCTAATCGCGAGATCTGATGAAGAAATAAGGAGTTGGTCGATAGTCAAACAGCACCTCTTCACTTTGACGCTGCCACGTGCCAACCGCGTGCAATAAATTCTTTCCACATCATCAGGAGCCATTTTTGGGTAAAAATTTGCCCCCCAAGTTTATTTTACTGCGACCAGCATAAAGTAAACATAGGAATCCGACCCTTCGAATGCTCTACCAAATCTGTCAGAGGTGTCCATGCCTTCTCGAAAAAGGCAACCAATCACATCTTTCCAATTTCCCAAAAGCTTTCTAACGGCTATTGATTTTCCCCATGCCTTGAAAATTTACCCAAAATGATTACCTATGTAACTGCTCCTCGGCTAATATAAATAATCCTTTAGAAGCCATTTTTACTTTTTACATTTTACTTCTACTTTCAAGAAAACCGAAGAATAAGGTGCATAGATTCCAGAAACTCAAACGGTTCTTGGTGATCTATGAAGTTCTTGCCCAGCCAACTTGACTTAGCATCTCTGAAATCTACTCCATCTTTTATACAAGTAATTTCCTCAAACTTTTCAGTTGTTGATATGCCATGCAATATCCATTTCACCTCCATTTTTTACTCTGAGTTTCTGAATTCTTGAGGATTTTTGACTGTTTTTGCACAAATTTGTTTCGGGGTAAACGGGCACGCAGACTTAATCTTGAAATAAAGTTTGGTAGGGGTTAAGGACTAGCTTGGTATTTACGATCATGAATTTAGGGCGCAAAATCGAAGTAAAAATTTGATTTTTAAGCTTGTAGAAAAACTAGGTCTTTCCCGCCCCTTTAGAGTTGGAAAGTTTTTCCTGAAAAACTTTTTACTTCTGCTTTTTGATCCATTTTCCAAACTGCTCGTATGAAATATAGTGTTTTTGCTAGAATGTTGCTAGTCGTATAAAAGTTTAACTTTTATACACGAGCAACGTTATTCCAACTTCCAACACAAGTTTTTAGGCCATAGATTCTCATCTCCATTTCTCTGATTCATATTTTCATGCAAGATCCGTGGGGAGGTGAGAAGCCAATTTACGACGACCTGCTCGCTCAGCTACTCATGGACGAAGAACAGTCGTCACTACTCATCCCAGATATTCCTTTTTCTCGAATTCCACCCAATAGACCTCACTCAAATCCACAAAATATGGGTAGAGTAAAATCCACTACCCAGAAAAAGAAACCATCTAAACCTTCTGAAAATCAGCCTGCTCCTCAGGCTGAAATTCCCTCGACCAGTAGTAGAGCTGAAAATACTCCCGAGCCAAGAATCCAAACACAGGCCAAACGCCAAGATATCCTTCGACCAGACGTCAAATGGTATGTTGCACTGTTGGAAAACTTTATATAGGATCTTTATTTATTTTCATGTATATCTAATATTAAACAAATTAATACGAGATAGCCTAAAACATGTTTCTAAAATTGAATTCAAAGAGAAACAAAGAATAGAATACTTACAGTATACACAGCAAAATGAAAGAGTCCTTCCTTCAGTTTCTCTAACTCTTGTATCCTCTCTGTCGCAAAGTATTATCAAGAAACTAAATCGATCTTCAATTTTCTTCACAGTCTTCCAATGTATCCTTAGAGTCACCTAGACTAGTGTGAGCAATTCTCAACACATGAGATAGATACAGAGAAGAAGAAGAAGAGAAAATAATCAAAGAGGTTTAGAAAAAGAATTGTGTTTAGAGAGAATCTAAATATATCAGAAAACTAGTGATTGAACTTTTCTGTCGTCTCAGAAATCTTAACTTCTGACTTCTCTCTAAGCACTCCTTTTATAGACTCAATTAGGTCATTTAATTTAATTAATAAATCAATAAAATAATAGCCAATTTGAAGCCCTATGTCAAAATTATCATGGGCCTTAGGCCCGTGAAATTTCTCATTTGATTATAAGCCCATTGGACTTAAAATCAAGGCTTGTATTATTTTCTATTGATTTAATTAATTAAATGATTATTTAGATCCTTTATCAAAATAATTATTTATAATTTGAACCGTGATTTAAACTTATTTATTAATTTAGATACTAATTTATCTTAATTAATAAATCTGCCATAATTTCTCTTTTCTTCTCAAAATTACACAACTTTGTGAAACTATCCAAAATTGACCTGGTCAACTTTGATAATTCTAATTGATACTTAAATCAATTAATTGAGACTATCTAGATGATTTTATCCAAGGTACAATGGGGACCATGGGTCTATGAAATCAAGCTCCAATAAGTTATCATAAATCTAACAAATAAATTTACTAACTTTTTAATTCCTCGTGACTCCACTATAGACTCGGAATTGCACTCTTGAATTCATAGAATGCTCTATAACAAATATAGATACGCTATTAGTTATCCATTGTTGCAACCATAATTTTCACTCAATCCTCTATAAATGGTCTACAATGAGATAGGACTAAAATACCGTTTTACCCCTCATTGTATTTTATCCTTAAAACACTTAGTTCCTTGTAAATGATATTTCAGTAAACTAATTTAATTACTAAAATGAGATCTCTTTCATTTAACACCTTGAACTAAACTAAAAGGAAACCATCGTTTCACTTCTTCATCAGAAGCTATAGATGTTCATATCTATGATTAACACTCCCACTCAATTATACTATCGAGTTCCCAAGATGTAAGTATGGGCTAGTCCATAGGGTAAGCTGGTAATGAACAAGTCAAAGAACTCAAATAATACAATCAGTTAGAATACTAACCACTCAGAATTGAGATTGAATTGACTTATGGCCAACTATATGATATGACTAGAATAGATAATAACGGTATGTTTACTTATCTTATCAACTTTCAATATCGGTCCAGTCCGATGTAACAAATACATCCGGTCTTATCTACTTTGCTAATGTTCTGGAAAGAACATAACACTGTAATGTGTAAGTAGATCATATCATAGATTAGCAAGTCAGTGTAAATCTTGTGCACTGACTAATCTTATGACTAACTTATTCTGAACATATAATCATATTTATATTCCACTGTGATTACGTCACTATAAATAAGATTAGCTATATGCTCGGGATTTAATAGAAACTTATATTAAACAAATAATCATGAAAATAAAACATGTGAGCAAAGTGATTGACCAAGTCAAAAAATGATTTCTATTCTTTTATTGATAATAAAATGAGATTACAAAGAATTTTGGTTTTCATTAGGGCATAAAACCCCAACATGCACCCCCTAGCCGAATCATAGTTAGGATGATAGCCAATTATATTAGGAAGTATGGACTTCCTGGGGTAACCTTAGTCCAACCCACCAAAGACCAGTGGGCAAACCTGCCTGGAGGCGCCTTCAATGCCTAGTCGAGGTATCACATTGAGGCAGGAGCGATCCTGTCTCTCCATCCTTTTTTCCAAGGAGTGGCCAACTATTTTGGGGTCGCTCCTTTTCAAATAACCCCAAATGGGTATAGGATGCTCTCCGCAATCTATATCATGTACAGTCATAAAAAGTAGCCCGTTCCTACGCCACACAAGGTCAATTACCTGTACGACCTCAAATCCAACCCCAACCAAGAAAATACGGGGTTTTTTCACTTTTTCCACCAAGAAACGACTCGTGTCTTCCTAAGCAGAACTACCTACAAGTCCAATGTAGGTAAGTACTTCCAAGAGTACTTTTTAACCACAGACCTGGTCGCCCACAACCTGGCCTTCACCGAAGGATGTATATTTTCTACTTCACTGATCGCTTAAATACCATTTAGCATTCCCACACGTTAATTATATCCTTTATGCCATTCAGGTCCATGGTTACGACCAGCCCCCACTCTAGAGATGGAGATTCGAGTGGCCCTTTTGGCCAGCATGACTAACATAGAGAAAAGCATCAAATAGCTGGTTACAGAGGCCAATCTGAGGCTGGTCGGCCTTCTGGCACCTCACTAGGATGTGAGGGAGTCCACAGCAGGGAGTGGCACTGGCGGCGATATTCCCGAACAACAACAAGATGTGTCACAACCCCCGACGAGGAGGGCAACAGGCGTAACCATTAAAGAACCATCTGGTGCCCCGCGACCTGCTGCTGCTTCAGACCCCCTAGGGAAGGGCAAGAAGAAGGCCTCTGAGCCTATTCTTGAATCATCGGACGAGAACGGTATTGATTTTTCGCTTTTAGATAGTCTGCCTATTCCCCGTCACCTATTTGACGGGGACGGAAACTTTAAATACACACCTGCTTTAAATTCAGACTTTTTCAGGCCAGAGAGTGAGTGTAGCACTAGTAAAGTAAATAGTGTAGCGACCAGTAGATACAGTTCGGGTATTATGCTTTTAATTTCTCTGCCCTTGTTTTCTTATCTTAGTAAGCTCCTTATATTATATTGCCTGACTGTTTGCTTGCTTCTCCCTTGCAGACATCCCTGCTGACCGAGCCTTCGATTTGTATTCCAAATCGGCGAGCAAGAAAAATTCCAGCAAGCACCAGCCTGGGGAAGGCTGCAGCAATCCCACTGTGAAGAGGTCTCGAACAGAGGACCCCCCTGCGCCTACTCTTATAAAGGAGACAACTCCTCGACCAGCTCCTGCCAAAGAGACATCCCCTCCAATTTCAGTGAATCAAGACCCCCCAGCTCCGGTCGAGCAGACTCCTCCACCAGCTCCCGTCGACCTCACGCCTCCACCTTCCACTGACCAGTAGGCTGCTGGTCTCCGAGAAGAAGCCTCGAGAGAAGATCTCATGGGCGTGGTGCTCAATTCAGCCAAGGACAGATTGTCCAAAATAATAAAGCACTGTCGCAGCCGAGAGGCGATTCAAGAGACTGGCTCCATGGCGGTTGATCAAGTCTTCAACCGCGCACTAAACGAAGTGCTCGCTGTAAGTTGTTGTTTTTATCGTACTTTACTTACTTTCTTTGTCAATTTGTCCCTACTAACAGCTTTATCTCTTTCTAATTGCAGGGAGTTCTTACCATGACCTCTGGTGGACACTAACCACTCAGTTCGAGAAGAAACTTAGCGATAAGCTTAGCACTGCTGAGGCCCAATATGTCGAGCAGCTCAAAGCGACTGAAACCACTCACGTCGAGCAGCTGAAGGAAATTGAGGGAAAGCATACTGAGGCACTCAAGGAGGCCGAGGCAAAGCACATCGAGGCGCTGCAAATGGCCGAGGCCAAACTCGCCTCTCTCGAAGATGAGCTGAAGAATAAGGAAGTGAGTATTGCCAAGATCACCGCTTCTAAAGAGCAGTACAAGGAGGTCTCACTCATGAACTACTGGGAAGCCCATAAGCTCCAAGAAGAGCTGGAGATAAGCCGCAAAGAGGTTGCTGCTTTGGAGGAGGAGAATGCCCGTAACCTTGAAGACTATGAAGGGGCGGCGTTTGAATGTTTCTACATGTTCTTGAAAAGTAACCCCAGCGCCAATTTTTCTTATCTTCCAAATCACATCAGGGAGGCAGAGCTAGAAAGGTGTGCTGCTCGCCTGGAAGAAGAAAAAACTCCAGGGTCTCCAGAGATCTCCTTAGCAACTGGCATTAAGGGCACCCGAGGAGAGGCTGGAGTTACTGTCGACCAGCAACAACAAGAATCACCGCAGGATCCTCCAGCTACCTCATAAGTCTATTTTCTTTTATTTTATTATCTTTTAAATACACGACCTACAGGTCATGATGTAAAGACAATTTCTTTTTTTTTTTAATTTTTATTGCTACATGGGCAGCTTTTTTCCTTATAATTAGACAATTACATCCAAGACATAACAGCTCGAGGTGTAAAAGGATTCTTTTATTATATTATAATATATTGGCACTTTATTATAATATTTGTTCGCATGACCAAACTTAGCATAGTACTTTGGATTGATTTAACAAAATTTTGAAAAATACTCTAAGTACCGTAGCATGCTTTCACTTATTTTGCTCATGTGTTTACATACCTTTCGATATGTTTTGCCTACTAGATGCCTTATATGCCCCCCAAGTGATTGAGGAGCTTTAGGTCCTCGGTCACTTGCCTTGACCGAAACATGTTCAAACATTTCTGCTCGGAATAACGACTTGTAAAAATGATTATACAGCAAGATAACACACGTAATGAGCAAATACTTGCAATAAATACAATAGTTGGCAAGAATGACTGGTTGCGCACAGTCCCTTTTATTTCTCGTAATGAATGGAAAAAACATGTTTGTACGAGTGATCAACAAAATGATCTTACACTTATAAGCGATCAGTCACATAAATGACCAAACCTTTTTCATAACTTGTAAAAAGTAAAATTAATACAAGCCAATTCTTTAAGAAGAATTGTTTATTGATAGTACTTGCGCAGGTGTTCTCCATTCCAATGACGAGGAATGAGATCTCCATTTAAGCGAGCAAGTTTGTAAGTGCCTGGATGGAGGACTTCTTCAATTTGGTACGGTCCTTCCCAATTAGGTCCGAGTACTCCAGCAGCCGGATCACGGGTATTGAGAAAAACCCTTCTAAGTACTAGGTCCCCTATACTGAATTTCCTATCGCGTACCTTAGAATTGAAATACCGAGCGACCTTTTGCTGGTACGCTGCTACTCGGAGTTGGGCTTGCTCACGCTTTTCATCGACCAAATCTAGAGATTCCATCAACAGCTGGCTATTGGATCCTTGATCGTACATTATTCTTCGATGCGACGGTGGATCTAACTCAATAGGTAGCATAGCCTCATATCCATAGGCCAAAGAAAATGGAGTATGGCCTGTTGCTGTTCAATGAGAAGTTTTGTATGACCAAAGGACCTCAGATAATTGTTCTAGCCATGCCCCCTTCGCTTCCACAAGTCTTTTCTTCAGAGTATCTTTTAGTGTTTTATTGACTGCCTCGACTTGTCTGTTTTCTTGAGGATGAGCAACTGAAGAAAAGCTCTTGATAATTCCATGTCGTTCGCAAAAATCTGTGAACAGATCACTATCAAACTGGGTGTCGTTGTCTAAGACAATCTTTCTTGGCAATCCATAGTGACACACGATGTTTTTTACTACGAAATCCAGCACTTTCTTGGTCGTTATAGTTGCAAGTGGCTCAGCTTCGGCCCATTTAGTGAAGTAATCGATGGCCACTATGACGTACTTGACGCCACTCTTTCCTGTGGGCAGAGATGCGATTAGATCTATACCCTAGACTGCAAACGGCCACAGACTTTGCATTTGTTTTAGCTCATTAGGGGCTGCTCATGGAATTTTGGAGAACCTTTGGCATTTATCACACCTCCACACAAATTCCATTGAGTCTTCATTCATTGTTGCCCAGAAGTATCCTTGCCTTAGGATCTTTTTTTATAAACTTTGCCCCCCAGCATGGTCCCCACAAAAGCCTTCGTGGACCTCTCTCATGAATTCTTTGGCTTTCTCTTTTGAAATACACCTGAGGAGTGGCATTGAGTATCCCCTTCAGTACAAGATTCTATCGACCAGGATATACCTAGCAGCCTGTCGCTGAAGGGTCAAGGCTTAGTTTATTTCCGTCGGTAACACGCCCTGCATCAAGTACTCAATGTAAGGTGCCATCCATGTGTCCACCGCCTGAATCACCAAAGAGGTCTCTTCTGCTCGGATGCTCGGTGTAGATAGTTGTTCAACCGGCACTATGTTTAGAGTGTTAGCATCCTTGGCACTTGCTAACTTGGCCAAAGCATCAGCGTTTGAATTTTGGTCGTAAGGTACTTGCTGGAGAGTGTACTTGTCAAACTGCGCCAATAGATCCTTCGCTTTATCTAAGTAAGCAACCATTTTTAAGCCTCGGGCCTGATACTCTCCAATGATTTGATTGACCACTAATTAAGAGTCACTTTAGATATCAAGTGACTTTATGTGCATGCCTCTGGCTAGCCGTAATCCTGCGAGTAGTGCTTCATATTTGGCTTCGTTGTTAGAGGCAGTGAAGTCGAATCTGATTGCACAATGAAATTGATGCCCCTCAAGCATTATCAAAATCACTCCTACTCCTGCGCGGTGCCCATTAGAAGAACCATATGTAAACAACTTCCAAGAAGGAGTTTTACTTTGAAACTCAGGTTCTTCAGGCCCTTCTGGCTGCTCACTGTCTGGAAGCCCAGTGAGTTATGCTACAAAGTCTACTAGGACTTGTCCTTTTATCGCTACTCATGGCAAGTAAGAGATATCAAATTGGCCACGTTCGACTGTCCATTTCAACAATCTGCCTGCGGATTCTAGCTTCTGCAGAACTTGCCGTAGAGGTTGGTCGGTCAAAACTGTGATTGGGTGAGCTTGGAAGTAGGGCCGCAGCTTCCTGGAGGCTAAGATTAAGCAATAGGCTAATTTTTCAATGGTGGATACCGCAGATCCACTCCTATTAGCCTCTTGCTTACATAATAAACACCCTTCTGCACGCCTTCTTCTTCTCTTACTTGGACAGCATTAGCAGCATATTCTGTGACCGCCAAGTAAATGAACAAAGTTTCTTTATCAACTGGCTTTGATAGAATCAGTGGTTGCGACATGTGAGTCTTTAAGGATTGAAAATCCTGTTCGCACTCCTCCGTCCATTCAAATTTCTTGTTGCCTCTGAGTAGATTAAAAAATGGGACGCATTTGTCCGTCGATTTGGAAATAAATCTACTGAGAGCAACAATTCTTCCGGTCAAGCTTTGAACATCCTTGATCTTCATTGGCAATTTCATATCGACCAGGGCCTTGATCTTCTCAGGATTGGCCTCAATTCCTCGCAAGTTTACTATAAATCCCAAGAACTTCCCTGATCCTACTCCGAAGGAGCATTTGAGGGGATTCAGCTTCATCTGATATTTGTTCAAGACGTTGGAGCATTCTTGCAAGTCCCCTATATGCCCTTCTACCTTTTTTGACTTAACCAGCATGTCATCGACATATACTTCCATGTGTGTAACAATCAGTTCCTTAAACATGTTGTTGACCAGTCGTTGGTAAGTCGCACCAGCATTTTTCAAACCGAAGGGCATTACTTTGTAACATTAAAGCCATGTATCAGTCCGAAAGCTAGTGTGATCCTCATCAGGAGGATGCATACTGATCTGATTATATCTTGAGTATGCATCCATGAATGAGAGAATCTCGTGCCCAACGGTGGTATCGACTAGTTGGTCAATTTTAGGGAGTGGGAAACAATCTTTAGGGCAGGCTTTACTAAGGTCTGTGAAATCCACACATGTTTTCCACTTGCCATTCGGCTTGGGAACAAGCACGGGATTAGAGATCCATGATGGATAAAACACTACCCTGATGAATCCATTCTCCTTTAGCTTCTCGACTTCTTCCTTTAAAGCTTTTGATCTATCTTTGTCGAGCAGCCTCCTTTTCTGTTGCACTAGTGGAAAACTCTTGTCTACATTCAGGACATGGCTAATAACTGCAGGGTCTATTCCAACCATGTCTTTATGCGACCAAGCAAAGACTTTCTGGTTTTTTTTCAAAAATTCCACCAGTACTTGCTTCGTTGTTGTCTCTAAGTTTTTACCGACTTTCACAACTCTGGTCAGATTTTCTTCATCGAGTTAGACCTCCTCAAGGTCCTCGATGGGTCCTACCTCTTCAACAAATCCCCAAAGCGAGGATCTAACTCTCTCTATCCTCACTTTGGGCAACGCCCTATTTGGTGACATCATCACCTGATTGGGTTTGTATATCAATTTCCATTTGCAACTCTTTTCCGGCAACTTCCCTCGATACACTTTTCTTCACCTTTGATATCGAGGCATTGTAGCACTCCCTTGCTTCCCACTGATTTCCCAACACGCATCCTACCCCTGCGTCGATTGGGAATTTCATGGCAAGGTGCCATATCGAGGTAACGGCTCGTAGTTCAACAAAAATAGGCCTCCCAATTACAGCATTATATGCTGAAGGACAATCAACTACTATGAAAGTAGGGAGTAACGTCTTATTTTCTGGTGCAGTTTCTCCCGTAACTGGGAGCCTAATCGACCTAGTTGGGGTGAGCCCTTCGCCAAAAAAACCATAAATGGTTTGGTTGCATGGCTCCAGGTCCTTGACGAACAATTTCATTCTTTCCAGTGAAGACTTGTATAAGATGTTGACTGAGCTTCCTGTGTCAACTAACACCCTCTTAACCATCATGTTGGTGATTTGAACGTCAACGACCAGCGGATCGGAGTGTGGCAATTGTACGTGCCGGGCATCGTCCTCAAAGAAGGTTATCAATTCTTCCTCTATTAGAGCCTTCTTTTGCGCTCGATCCACCACACTCATCATCTCGATGTCCTGGTCGTGGTGCAGGGTTTGAGCATATCGCTCCCTTGCCTTCCCACTGTCCCCTGCAAGGTGTGGGCCACCACAAATGGTGAGTAACATACCTGCCACAGGAGCTAGCTGTAAAGGTGGCGAGCATTGGCGTGCAGGCGCCTGCTCGTTGCCACCTTGAGCCTCTTGGTGAGACTCTCTTGTGGCTCACACATATCTCCTTAGATGTCCCTGCCTGATCAAGAACTCAATTTCGTCCTTCAACTGGTTGCACTCATTGGTGTCATGTCCATAGTCGTTGTGAAAATGACAGAATTTTGTTGTCTCTCTTGGAGATATCCTTCCTTATAGGTGCGAGTCACTTATAAGGAACATTAGAGCTGGTCGCTTGGTGAATCTCGGCTCATATCTATTGCCTTTGGGATGTTTATTGTCAGACGTAGACGGCTCATTGCCCGCCTTTTTTCCACCATTTCTGGCATTTCCATTCCCGTTGCCTTTACCTTTGCCATTGGGTTTATCCGTCCCGTTGGTGGCCTTGGTGGGATCTTCCTTTGGTGCCTTGTTCTTCGTAGGCGATTTCCCCTCGTTGGCAATCACGTCCTCTAGCTTGATTTATCGATCAGCTTGATCCAAAAACTCCTAGGTACTCTTTACCCCGTTCTTTCTTAGGCTATTCCAGAAGGGAGAATGACGTCTGACCTCGGCAGTTAGGGCCATCATCTTTCCCTCGTCGCCCACTATTTTGGCTCCAGTTGCTGCCCGCATGAAACGCTGGACATATTCCTTTAAGGGCTCTCCCTCTTTTTGGAGGATTTCCACTAACTGGTTGGCCTCAGTGGGGTGTATGTGACCTGCGTGGAATTTTCCGTAAAATTCCTTCACGAACATTTCCCAGGATACTATACTAGCAAGAGGGAACTTAAAGAACCACTCCTGGGCGGTGTCAGATAGTGTAGCGGGGAAGATCCTGCAACGGGCATCGTCCAACACTTTCTGTATATCCATTTGTATCTCAAATTTGTTGACAAGAGATACTAGGTCTCTATACCCATCAAAGTTTGGCAGTACTGACATTTTGAATTTGCTGGGGGTTTATGCCACAGCTATCCTCTGTACAAACGGAGTGCTTCTCCTCCGGTCGTACTCTATGTGGGATGTTCGACTCCCGACCAAATACTGTACTACCTGGTTCAGAGCATCAACTTGTGCTTGAACCGTGTCTTAGATCGATGGGGCGACCGGTGCTGGAGGTGCGTACTCATCGTGCCTCTCACGATGGTCGTTGAGTACATCCCTCAAATCATCATCCCTACGCCTCTGTTTGCTAACTCCTAGCCAATCAAAGACGTTATTTTGTCGGGGTTGCCCCCCAGCGTTATGGCTCACTAGCCTATTTTCTCTAGGTGGGGGGTTTCCACCTCTTTTTCCGTTCCCCCGACCAGCATCCCTCTGCCAGAATCGGCCTCATTATAGTCAAGGTCGTCTCTAAACTGTGGCCGACTATGGCGCGATCGGCTATACACGCTATTTCCTCCTCGGGCTGGCATCTCCCGAGCGTCAGGGAGAGGCCTGCGTTGGTCATTGGGTCCCCATGCATTATTATGCCGTGGGGGGCCCCTGACCGCAGATCTTGACTCATTGTTCCTTCTGTTGGTAGAAGGACGCTGCCCCCTGCTCAATGGAATTGGCACTTCATCCCCTGGACATCTAGGGCTGCGGGGCGGCTGCCCGGCCCTATTCTACCTCTAGCACTGGGGATTGCCACGACCAACTTAAGATGGCGGCTGCTATTCAGGATCCTGAATTGGGACATCGTCCTGAGCCACAGGTGGCTGCTCCGGCCTTTGAGGGCTTGCTGACTGGAGCGGAGGACTTGGACTGGGACCCTGTTGAGGTGGCGCATACGATGGCTGATCCGGTTGAGAGGTCGGTGCAGCCTGTCCTCGAGCCAATTGAATAGCTACTTCAAGAGTGGCCGTGGCATCCCTCTGCCGACGGTCCATGTCCGCCTATTGCTCATTCAGCTCTTGGCGCTGACGCTCAATCTCCCTTTCCTACAGCGCCAAGGTTTCCGCTGCATTCTCCTGATTGGACTTCAGATTGGCCAACTCGTCCTGCAACACCCCCAGTGTTGCCCTCAGCATCTCCGATTCTAATTCCTCCTCTTCGAATTCCAAATGTGGTTCATTCTCAGCCACATTTGGAGGAGGAGGTTGAGATGATGCAGCGCCAGCAGTCTGTCCAGCTCTCTTGGATGTCTTCGCCATTTGATTTTCTTAAAGCTTCTTGATCAAGCTCTCAATGAAAGCACCAGAATGTTGACCCTCGATTTGGCCAACGACACGGAGTCAGAAATACGATAAAGAAATAAGAAGGCAATCAAGAATGGAATCAAATGGTAAGAAATGACGCAAATGATTTATAGTGGTTCGGCCCCAACAATGTGGTAACAACCTACGTCCACTTAGTGTTATTATTGATGCTGAATCCCAATGCCGTGATCAAAGAACTAGGGTTCTTGAGTTTCACAAGCCTTAGGAGAATTACTACTTTTCGGTGGATAATCACACTTACGCTCTTTCTATGTGTATTTAGAAAAAAGGTTAAAAAAAAAACCAACCCCTTTCCTTGAGCCATCTCATGCATATTTATACGCTCAAGGAGAGTTACATGGGCCAATGGGCCTTAATTCTCCTTAATATCAGCATATTAAGGCAATAAAAAGAATATAATAAATGTAGTTATTACAAGATTACATATCTTTAAAGGAAATAACCCGAAGCATGCGACCAGTCTGGTCGCATCTAATCGCGAGGTGTGATGAAGCAATAAGGAGCTGGTCGATAGTCGAATAGCACCTCTTCACTTTGACGCTACCACGTGCCAACTGCGTGCAATAAATTCTTGCCACGTCATCAGGAGCCATTTTTGGGTAAACAATTATGATTTTTTTTTTTAAATAATAGGGAGCATACATCTAGATTTATATTCCAAGATCCTACATATTTAACTTGTTTCCCTATGATCCCACTATTAAACCTATGGACTATTTGATCTACCCCCGACCAAATAAGAAAATTGTAGTTAAAATCTTGAAAGGATACTAAGATGTTAGGGGAGTGTACGAGCAGGGTTGGAGACCATCCTACTCAAATGTTGAAATTACCTTCACCCGAGGTCGAGGGGGTTTCATCTTCATTCAATCTGGGTTTTTGCTTCTTCGAGGTGGAACCTTACTGAGGGTCCTCTTTTTTTATTAAGAAGGAGCAGGTATGGGGATATAAGACCAAGAGTTGTACTTAGTGTACATATGTTCGACTGTGGTCTCGCCATCACCGAGAAGACCGCATTCTCGGAGTTTCGTCTTTTTCAAGAGGTAACTTAAAGAACTTTAACCATGTGGGAGCTTTCCCAACTCCTCCCAATGTTGTTGCATCAAGACGATCCTAAATGGCTATAAAAGAGAATATGGGAGACTGTGTCAAGAAAGGAATAACAAGAAAGGAGGAAAAATCTACGAAAAAAGGCAAAGTTTGAAAACTTATGTATCTGTTGGAAAGAGTAAAATTTGAATGTTTGAAGGCCACTGGTCCAGAATAATTGATTTTTAAAGTTCGGAGGGTGGTTCGGGATTTCCTCGGGCAGCTTCCTATCCTTTAAATATCTCGATAGGTAATAGAACCCATCACCTCATTACTTTTGAGCTGGGTTGCTTTTGATGTGGTATAAATATAAAATCTCTTATGGAGACGGCTCGACCCACTTCAGCTCGTGGTACAAGGATTTGAGGGCTCCAAGGATGCGATACGGGTTGGTTTGAAGTTGGAATGGGGCAATCCTAATCCAGTCGATAAAACTTTTAAAATATTGGTGGATAGGGAAGACAGCTCCAACTTTCATACGCTCATCACTCCAAGCTCTGAGCCTTACACAAACGTTTGGATCATTTTTCGCCAGGGATGTAATTGCTCTTTTCATCGGCAGTTTGAGCTCGACACATAAGCCTGTCGGATAGCTTAAGCCCATGATTAGACAAAATGTCATAGGCTTTGCCTAACAGACTTAATCGAAGACTCATATAGGTCGGCCTTGAAGTAGGTGGACCGAACTCGAGAATGGGTGATTGCTTTTTTGAAGACTCGGCAACCATTATCTCGAATTTAAGTTCACCTAGGGGAAAGGTGATATAAATTGTTAGTGTGAGGTTGAAAGGGCGAGCTAAAGGTATTTGGCTAGCAACTGAAGGCTCGGGAAGAGTAGCAAGGCATTAATGATCCTTAGTCCATGAGTCACTAGTATTAGGCTTTAGAGAGTTTTGACAATGGAGTTTTTCTACAAGTTCGGCAACGTTTTTGCTTACAAGATAAATTTTGGGATCCCTGCTGCAGTGCACAACTAACCCTATTTATAGGCAGTCAAGTAGCTTGGGTCGGACTAATTCAGGCCCAGTAGGGATGTAATTACAATTTGCTCGCTAACAGAGCCATAATACAAAGAATGTAACATAATTAGATGTTGTTAATCTAGGCCCATTGGGTTAGCTTAGGCGTGGTCGAACCATACAATTTCCCTTTGTTCGTTAGTACGGACTGATCCACATGGGCTACTAAGGGGATTCTGGGGACAGAATCTGTTAGAGTAGTGGAAATATTGTTTCCTAGGAACAGTGAATGTTCCGTGCGTACCCCATTCTGCAAGTTAGTTAGGGAGACCAACCTCCGGATTTCTCGGGGACACATCAGCATCAGGGAAGACTAGGCTTGTACTACCCGGACGTAGAGTTAGGGTTCATTTAGAAATATCTGGGATCATTTACCTGAGTCCTGGTTTGTTTACCAGGATCCAGGTTCATTTACCAAGGCAGATACCTTGTTGACGACATCTTCTCTTGGATCCCACTTGATGGGATCCGTCTCCTGGAGTGAGCCATCCGCCATCACCATTTACATCCCAGAGGATGTAGGTTGAGAGTGGTCAGGGAGACAATATGGGTCTGCACCTTGGTTATGGCCCCCTCACTATGCTTATGCTTCTTGCCCATCATCGGCCCGGACCTCTTCTAAGGGCCCATGAACCTGTTTGGCCCTGCCACATGTCAAAGGTGGAAAATATGGACAACAGTAACTTTCCCTGAAATCATGGGGAAGAGAATTTGAAACAAGTATAAATAACTTGGATTGTAGTCATTTATTTTCACACACAAGCACTATACTGAAACTTTGGAGAAATTGCTAGGCTTTATGTAACGCCCTGGATAACCAAGACTGTTACACTTTGTGTTTGAAATAGTGCGAGACTTGCTAATCAAGTCATTTAAATAAAAATATGAAACTAATGACACAAACATATTAGGTTTAAAAGATTTTGGTTATAAACAAATAATTTTCATTAAGATAAATGTTTGGTACATGGGACCCCAAATTAGGGTTTAAACAACATAATTACAGAATTTTCAAATCTTATAAATAATCAAGCCACTCTAATGGCAAATTACACATTTTAGGTTTCCGTCCCTGTACAAACCCTCGATCGTGGCAATTAAGCAGTTGACAATGTACACCTCGCCCCAGAGCTCTCCAACCCATGGTCAACTCATCTTACCCTTGCCTTTACCAGCACCACGTAGCACCCGTGAGCCAAGGCCCAGCAAGAAAACTATAACATCATAGTACAATCAATATCGATAATCAAATAGATCACAAAGAATAACCAAATGATTCACAAGACATTAACCAATTATCCAGCAAGCCATAGCATTCACTTAATCAAGAACACCAGTTGACAACTAATGATCCAACATCCAGATATTCATAATATCATACACATCAACCTAATAGCAGTACACATGTCATGCAATAACTAGGGTCGATGCCCTTAGGCCGCACCCTCTGTAATAAACCACTGTCTTTGGCTCACTTAGGCCAAGCTCAGAGATTAATAAGCTGTCCTCAGCTACCAGTGGCTGAGCCGCGCCCTGTACGCAAGTATTGATTCCGGCACTCTTAGGTCGTTTATCACATGTCCCCATGGCATAATACCACCTCATGACATTCATACAATTATAGGGATCTCTTAGTCCCAACATATTCACATGGTTTATCACAATCAAATAACAATGCATACATATATAGGGAACACTTAGTCCCAACCTATCCACATAAACGGGTGCAGTTTTCTTACCTTTAATTCCAAGTGCTTTGATTAAGAAAGACGACCCCCGAGCACGATCCTGCCCCGAGCCCAAGCATACACCTTAGTTCTTCTTGAATCCACAAATTGATACTAAACAATCTCCAAGTTTTAGAGCCCGAAATCCTAGCTTGATCTTCAAAATTCTCCTTGGTATGACTTAGAGAAAAAATGATAGAGAAAAGAGGGTGCCTTGGGTCGGTTCACCAATATCTGAAAGCTTCCTTGGTTTTGTTTTATTTAACTTAAGTTTCTAAGGTTACCTCAAAGGCTCGAGGTACCGAAAACGTCCCCGAGAGCAAAATGGTAAAATTCCCCAGTATTCCCACATAGGCTTCCTAAACGCAAATATATCTCCAATTATTTATTTTCAAAACTCAATAACCCAAATAAATGTCCATTACTGTAGAGTCCAAGAACTTTACTTAACTAGTTAGATAGTAGTAGTAATAGTAATAATTGTGGTATTTTTATGACTGTGGATTTTGGTTCAGACCGGGATTTAATTGGACACTCGTAGTAACACTTGTAGATTTTCTAAGTTTAACCTATAGTTTAAGAATATTAATTTTAACCTAAGGTTTGATTAATATGACTGATATTGATGGTGATATTCATTATATTATAAGGTTTAGATAGACCCAATAAGATAGTGACACTTGTCTTGTGTATGTTTAATGATAATTAAGTATTTTTGAAGAATAAGTTTATTAAGATCAATATTTGAATATCCTAGGGTCTGCCAGCAGCTTTGAAATCGTTAGAGGACTTAGTCAAGGCTATTTACTCAATTCAAATTAGGCTGAAAATGTGCAATTTCGTGTTTAAATATTCAGCGTATGCCGATATATCGCAGCTATAGGGGGCGATATATCGCAATACAGGGATACGAAAAACACATAACTTCGCACGACCAACTCGACGAGCCTCGGGCATATTAGCCCAGGCGATATATCGCCTACTAGGGGCGATATATCGGCTCCTTTGATGGATTTTTGAATGTTTTTTAAATCATTCTCATTTTATTCTTTAACCTCTTAATAAGTCCAACATCTTTCTGACCGAGTCTTCAGCCTCTGCTGAACGATAATTCAAATATTTTTCACTTAAAAAGCCATTATTTTATTCAAATTAAATGAAGATCTTTTCATTCTTAAACTCTATAAATAGGACCTAGTACCCAGCCATTTATTCATTCATCAAGCTAAGTTCAGAGGCTGCAAGCTGCTAGGTTATTTTTGAGTGCTTAAACACTTGGGTTGGGAATATAAGCTTTAACTTTATAAGCTTAATAAACACTCGGGAAGTAAGGTTCGTAGTATTTTTCGGTTTGAGGTGTAGTTTGGTGATAGAAGCTTTCGAGTTATTCATTATTCTAGTTCCTTTCTGTGTTATTCTTATAGTTTTCTACTCAAAATCCTTACTCTATTCTTTATTCTTGGTTAAGAAATCTAAGATCTTGAACTAAGATTCTTGGTAAGTATCTTTTCGATGGTATAGTTCTTTCATTCTATTCATCCCTTTTTCATTAGTATACTCACCTTTCTTTGATGGTTTTTAGGAGTGTTCCGAAGTCCCAATTCTGTTCACATATCCCGGTATATTTGGTAAGGAAAATAGGATAGGAATTTATATGTTATGTTAAATGTTATCTTATGATTTATGTGTTATGTTATATGTTATAATATGTATGATTGTAGACTTGGGCATATGACTTGTATAACTAACAAGCCCCAATAAATTTATGGGCATATGACTTGCTTAGCTAGCAAGCCCCGCAAATCTAATGGGCATATGACTTGTTTAGTTTACGAGCCCCAAGTAATAATGGCCATTATAGTATATGTGACATTTGTTTATGATATGTTTTAGTATATGTTGCGATATGAATTTTATGTATATGATTTACGTGTTAGGTTTTCCTTGCTGGGCATTAGGCTCACTCCTTTATGTTTATATGTGCAGGAAAATAGCTTTGGTGGCAGGAAAGGTTCTTGGAAGCTTGGGGATGTGTATTGAGGCGGGATGGAATCTATGGACCGAGAGTTCGATTCGAGGATGAAGTCTCTTTAAGTATGGTTTTCTATGTATTTTTCCGCAATTGGTTGTAATAAGTTTTAATTAAGTTTTCATTATGTCAAAGTTATGTTTTGTTTCAAACAATGGGATCCCAATGTCCTACTTATGAATTTTATATAGTTTTAAAACTTTACTTTATAGTTTTGAAATAAAGATATGTTATTTCAAATGTATGTTTTCGTAAGATTAGTATAGAAATTAGTAATGGTCCAAAGTTTAGAGTAGTTGGGTCATTACAATTACCCAAAATACCCCTTAACTCGCCCCGAGTCGGGTACTGGGTCCCGTTGTGACTTTCCTGCTACTTGCTCCCTAGGATCGCCTCGTGCCAAAGACGGCAAATATATATATATATATATATATATATCCACATAATAATGTGGTCTCAACAGTTATTTTCACATTTATGCCCTAACGGGCCAAAATTACAATTATGCCCTTACAGGCTAAACAGGACTCGCATGCTTATCTAATACTCATAAACATGCATTCCACATATCCATATAATCATAGAATCATGCATATCACATAATCATGCATTTTCACCATTAATTCACATAACTTCCAATTATGTCCTCTCGACACACTAATCAAGGCCCTTAAGCCTTATTAGTAATTTTGGGTCGTTACAACTATCCCCTCCTTATAATAATTTCATCCTCGAAATTTACTCAAACACATCAGACAGTAAACCTCGTACCTCTGACTATAATTCCCAAGGTCCAACACCTTTACTTTTACTCCTCGATAACACTCTTACGAGAGTAACAATCTTGTTCCACAAGATCTTGTCTGATAATTATACTTGCGTTAACCTCCGCTTGCAAAACAAACCTGTTGAAACTCTAGGGTCTGTTTATTTTCAGAATGATCGCTTCATTGTCTTATCATCGACACCAGAAATAC
Organism: Humulus lupulus; assembly: GCF_963169125.1. Classification (NCBI taxonomy): domain Eukaryota; kingdom Viridiplantae; phylum Streptophyta; class Magnoliopsida; order Rosales; family Cannabaceae; genus Humulus; species Humulus lupulus. The sequence continues at coordinate 129,855,747 of NC_084799.1, forward strand.
ATATGAGTCATCACCCCTACTAGGGTGAGATCAGCTTATAGGCCCCCGGCCTAACCCTTGGTACAACCTAAGAATTCCTGTCGAATCGGGAGTCAAAACTCCCCTTTCTTTCCTTGAATATCATACTTTTCCTTGTCTGCACTTACTTGGAGAGAAACAAATCTCTCATCCTGGAACTTTGTATTCCAAAGTTAACAATTTACAAGTTCTTATGTCCTTTCAGATAGGCAGACACTCCTGCCTTAAGAATTCCATCAACCTCTTTGGTTTTTCCCCCCTAAACCAATACTGAGTCGTGGTATCCACTACCTTTCATTTCTTACTTAGCATAGTACTCCTTTCTTTTTATCTTACCATGTCCTATACCATGTCACCTTAGTTGTACTCCAACATTCATCACTGTGACTACTTCATCAAGGATTACACTTTCCTTAATATCTCAAATATTTGCAAATTCAATGCATAATCCCTTAAAATAACCGATAAGTCTTCAGATTGCCATTCCATCTACAACCAATCAATAATTCCAGGTTCCCACTCTATTCTCTTCATTTTCTAGTTTCTTTCCACAGCTTAGAAGACTATAGGGTTAAACTCAACATTACCAATGCTCCGTCCCATTATCAGTTCATACGAACTAAATTGCATTAACTCATTTAGCTGAGTTACAACCTTCCCTGTCCAATCACCTTACTTATAGACTAATGTGGTCCATTCCTATGATCCACCACCATATCACTTTACCTTCCAATATCCAAGCATATTAAATTATGTCACCCGCTTAAACCTCCCGGTACAACATACCCTAGGAGGTGGAACGATATCCATTTAGAATTCTCATCTCCACGCCAAATTCCCATCGGACGACTCATCCGATCCTTGTACTCTAACTCATATTACCTTGACAAAGTTCTTCCCTGTCTCCACCAAAACCATCACTTTGGATTCTATTGTCCAAAGGAATACGTATTTGTTCATTACCACACACTAATGCTATACCAATCTCAGTCGTTACCTTGTCCATTCCATTATAATATGTGGCATTCTTTTTAACTGACACACACCTCCCGAGTAAGAGGTCCACCTCCAATTAAATCTTTTCCTCATACAGTCGAGGATTTCTAACACCAGCCATTCATCCATTATTTTTCACTAGATCTTGGTCTCAAGATTATCTTTCTTACAAATGACCAAACACTCAAATACCTTACGTTATGCACACACTGCCAACTTATCGTTCCATGTATATCGACCATGTTCCTATTCTTTTACCTCCTGCGAGGCTTAATCCATCCTCTCGTCAGTCTGAGCTTGGGCGTGCCCCAACCTGTGATGTATCCCGCACAGTTTCATATCTTTATCAAAAATTAGGTCCTTCATGCTACCCTTCTGTATTCAACCATAACACGCATATTCCTATGTCACCAAGCGCTAACCAATTCTCACTCTGTCTTCTGAACTTCTGATCTGACACTATTCATTCAGTCTAACTTCAAGTTTTATTAGTTCTTCTAATCTCTGGTGTAGCTGCCTTCGAAGATACTTATGTAGTAGACGTTGTGTTTACCGGCCTCACTGTGCTCCCTATCCTTCAGACATTCTTCAGTAGCTTCTCTGTGACTTCAGATCAAACCTCTTCATATCTGACCCCTTCTCTTCTTGCAGCACTATCCTGAATACCCCTAGCAAGATCAAAACTGACACTTCCTGGAGCCTTACCTGTGACCCTGCTTCCTTAGTATCAACACCATCAGCGTAGTAGTTGTTTGTATTCCACTTCTAACTAGAGGGTAGTCCAACATACCGCCAATAAACCTGAAGGTGACTTGTCCACACTGTTCCTATATTTTATGCTTGTAGAACTTACCTGTGTTTCTGAAGCTTGAATCAATTAAGAACCTTTGTTACCAATTCATCACACCCTACTCGGTACAAGTAGTAATTCTTGAAATGTCTATTTCCTTGATCCTCAGCTGGTAATAACCAGATTGTAGATCAACTCCTGAAGACATTGTCATGTCTTGTAATTGGGCATTAAAACTCTTCATCCTTAACAGGCGACGCCAAAAATTCCCACAATACAATGTTTTTTTCTAATTCACCCCGAGGTCAAACTTCTTCAATTACTTCAATAATTCTTGCTGTCAAACCATTACCATCTTCCATAATGTCCCTGATACCGAACCTATCTGTAGTCGAGTCCTGAAGCGTACCCAATCCTTCCTTGTATACCCATTTGAATCCCTATTGGTCAGCTTAGTTTCCATTCAGTCCAATTAAAGTACTCCAAATGATATCCCCTACAATCCATGGTTGTCTCTTAACAAATTAACTGTCACTCTGACTCATGTCAAGGCTTCCATATGACGAGCTCTATTACTCTCACCACGAACCTCTCTACTACTTGTATTCCAATTCCTCTTCCAAAAGTTTCTAATTCCTCCTCCACAAATACTAATATCTTCAGCCTCTGGCACAATACCCTTGAGGCATATTCTCTATGTTTGAATCTTTCTTGGAATATTGTCAACACTGAACTCTTCCAGCTCGTTATATAACCACAAACGTGAACTATCCAGTCAACTGATCAGCTTCGAGGAACTAGTCTCGGGCTTCAAATGTAACAAGGCATTCCAGTCTTCTATTCCCTAATCATGGAAAATCCATCCTAACATATCAAATCATTCCATGTAGAAGTCGTGCCCTCACCTGACATCCTTCCAGGTGGCGTCTCCTGCCTCAGGTGCATACTAAATAATCTCACTGGTTCCCATCACTGTCCTAACGGTTATGTTGTAAATCAGACCCCTTCCTGTCAAAACCAAGAGCCATAGAACTGTCCGGGGTTCTTCTGCTTCAATTACCGAGAATTTGTCCTCACTAAATTCCACCAATGGAAATACTGTCATTTGCATCTCTTTCCCTACAACATTCATGCTCTATACCTCATTCCACATATCTCAAATATCATGGCCCTCTCTGTTGCCTAAATACAGATGAAGATCTCATACATTGGAGCGGCCCTGATGCTCCGGACCATCCCAGAGTTTGATCCTTAAATGGGTCAGCATTTCCAACTACACCCACCTGTCTCAATTTCCAAAATGAATTACCCAACTCACAAATCTCATTGACATACACTGTCATTACCTTATCATTTCAAATCAAGCCTATAGGCCTATTAGTCTCCGCAACTCAAACTATATCTTTATAACCTCTTTTATCAAATCACCATCTGAGTTATTTCCAACCCATCATGCCTATATCTCGGTCTAAGTACCATTACCAGGCATCCTTCTGCCGAAAATACTTAGCACAACCCCTTAGTCATGACCTCTCATGTTTATATAACCAAGGATGGAATTAGCTTTGCCCATCCACTGACCAATCCTTAGGCAACCCAAACTCTCCTCAAAACCAGAGGATAACGCCTTTTAAGCCCTCCATATAGTACTTTTATCTGTCTGTATCCCCATATTAAACCAACACTAGTAACCTCACTGTCAAAGTATACAAAGCAGCTCCTTCTCCAGAAATTTTGCTGCGACTTTCAAGGGCAGATGGAGGTTTCTAACCCCGACTATCATCTGCAACCCCCTGTAATACAATGCCAAGTCCACTTAACCATTATGGGCACAAACAATTTGAATTCATCCGCCACTGCTGACTAAACTCCTCAGCTCTAAGGTTCACACTCCGAGCCAATCCAAAACCAGGTCCAAATAACCACAATAATCACGCACACATAAAGCATAATAAACACTAATCCACAATTCTACGCATTTAGCTACCAAATTTTTATTGCTACCACGTATATTCACACTTTACCATGCTTCCTATATACTATGAACATGTACAACATATAAATTCAATTCAGGTAGTTATCCATATACAATCAATATTCAAACCATTATCCAAATATCCATTCACATGCAACAGCAATGCTGATCAGCACGCCTCAATCTCATCACACAATAGTCAAGGGCCAGGCCCTATCAGTTTCTCATGCTCCCTACAGTCATACAACATAATACATTCATATTTCAGTCAAGAACTTAAGCATATAATCTCATACATTCAATTACAGAACCCTGAGTCGAGCTTGTCTTTAGCGGCGATTGTACATGTCCAGCCAATCTTCAGGAACCCTTAAACCTAGATGGCTCTGATACCAAATTGTAACGCCCTGGATAACCAAGACCGTTACACTTTGTGTTTGAAATAGTGCGAGACTTGCTAATCAAGTCATTTAAATAAAAATATGAAATTAATGACAAACATATTAGGTTTAAAAGATTTTGGTTATAAACGAATAATTTTCATTAAGATAAATGTTTGGGACATGGGATCCCAAATCAGGGTTTAAACAACATAATTACTGAATTTTCAAATCTTATAAATAATCAAGCCACTCTAATGGAAAAATACACGTTTTAGGTTTCCATCCCTGTACGAACCCTCGATCGTTGCGATCGAGCAGCTGACAATGTACACCTCGCTCCCAAAGCTCTCCAACCCATGGTCAACTCATCTTACCATTGCCTTTACCTGCACCACGTAGCACCCGTGAGCCAAGGCCCAGCAAGAAAACTATAACATCGTAGTACAATCAATATCAATAATCAAATAGATAACAAAGCATAACCAAATGATTCACAAGACATTAACCAATTATCCAGCAAGCCATAGCATTCACTTAATCAAGAACACTAGTTGACAACTAATGATCCAACATCCAGATATTCAGAATATCATACACATCAACCTAACAACAGTACACATGCCATGCAATAACTAGGGTCGACGCCCTTAGGCCGCACCCTCTGTAATAAACCACTGTCTTTGGCTTACTTAGGCCAAGCCCGGTGTTATACCCACTGACTCCGGCCAGATTAACCGAGCTCAGTGATTAATAAGCTGTCCTCAGCTACCAGTGGCTGAGCTGCTCCCTGTGCGCAAGTATTGATTCTGGCACTCTTAGGTCGTTTATCACATGTCCCCATGGCATAATACCACCTCATGACATTCATACAATTATAGGGAGCTCTTAGTCCCAACATATTCACATGGTTTATCACAATCATATAACAGTGCATAGAAATATAGGGAACACTTAGTCCCAACCTATCCACATAAACGGGTGCAGTTTTCTTACCTTTAATTCCAAGTGCTTTGATTAAGAAAGACGACCCCCGAGCACGATCCTGCCCCGAGCCCAAGCATACACCTTAGTTCTACTTGAATCCACAAATTGATACTAAACAATCTCCAAGTTTTAGAGCCCCAAATCCTAGCTTGATCTTCAAAATTCTCCTTGGTATGACTTAGAGAAAAAATGAGAGAGAAAAGAGGGTGTCTTGGGTCGGTTCACCAAGTTTTGAAAGCTTCCTTGGTTTTGTTTTATTTAACTTAAGTTTCTAAGGTTACCTCAAATGCTCGGGGTACCGAAAAAGTCCCCGAGAGAAAAATGGTAAAATTCCCCTGTATTCCCACCTAGGCTTCCTAAACGCAAATATTTCTCCAATTATTTATTTTCATAACTCAATAACCCAAATAAATGTCCCTTACCCAAAATACCCCTTGACTCGCCCGGAGTCGGGTACCGGGTCCCGTTATGACTTTCCCGCTACTTGCTCTCTAGGATCGCCTCGTGCCGAAGACTGCAAATATATATATATATCCACATAATAATGTGGTCTCAACAGTTATCACAAATATTCACATTTATGTCCTAATGGGCCAAAATTATAACTATGCCCTTACAGACTAAACAGGACATGCATGCTTATCTAATACTCATAAACATGCATTCCACATATCCATATAATCATAGGATCATGCATATCACATAATCATGCAGTCTCACCATTAATTCACATAACTTCCATGTATGCCCTCCCTACAAACTAATCAAGGCCCTTAAGCCTTATTAGTAATTTTGGGTCGTTATACTTTAATTCATAATTTAGAATAAAAGTTACTCATGAACTTGGTAGATTTAACTACTGAACCACATAAAAATATGTGTTCACCCTTATTTTTCTAGAACAATAACTCTTGTTTAATCAATCTTTTTTATTTTAGTGGAAAATCTTATTTATTTTAGTTGACAAAAAATTGTTCAAGAATGAGTATTCTAACAATACATGTAAACTATTATCGAAAATATATATTTTTATTTATGAATAGCAATCATCGATAAAATGCATGTGCGCGTAGCAAACTACTAAACCTGGACCCCTATAAATAAATATCCTCAAACCCTTGACTAGCGGTCTTTGTAAATATGTTAGGGATGTTGTATTTTGATGCTACGCAACCTCCAAAAGTGTCATTTCCCTTTAATGTACTATACATCTTATCTAGTGACCTTTTTTCTTCTCAATTTTGCCTTCCAGTTCTTTTGTTGCCATAGCTCTGTCTTATATTTTATTAATTATAATAAATAAGGTTAAAATATCCTATTTAAAAAAGAAAAAGAAATGACGAGTCTTTTATCAATTTTATAAAACAAAATAGTACTTTTCCTTCTTGACGGGCGCAATAAGTTGAGCACAATGCATTCCCAACCCAACCGAGCTGACCATTGGTCACTAGTGAAAAATGCACTGTAGAATGAAATAAATAACAACAAACGCTTTTTCACTTAGAAAAATGAACCATATCACTGAATATGATCACTAATTCCATTTTTGAATAATCAGATAATCTAGATTTCAAATACTCAGTTTTCTAATCTCATGGGAATTCAACATTTTAAGAGACGAAACAGTGAAAAAAAATTTGCTTTTCTCGACACAAGAGAGCTGCAAGGTAGCTGTATCCATGTATAGGAAAACTAATAGCAAAATATTCTCATAAACATAGAAGAAAGAATTTCTTCGTATAAGAAGTGGGGATGAATTAAAAAATTGATATAATTCAGTTCATGATTATAAGATTTTGTCCAGCAGAAAACTGAATTGCTCAAGGGTCTCAAACATTTGACTGTGACTGCTGGAGCCTGAACCATGGTGGGCATGGAAACCGTCCTTAAGAGCTGAAGAAAGGGCTTCTCCAAAGTAATGAACTTTTGTCTTACACTTCATTCTACTGAATTTACTAAAAGCTGGTGTTATCTTCTCAAAATCTCCAATGAGTCTAACAAAACCAATGCATACTCCATTCCTGAAATCAAAAGCAGAATAAGGGTCATCATCAAACCAATGTACAAGATGCACAAAATAACATTAGCGTTTTTTACTCAAGTTTGTTATTCATGAGAAGTTTCAAGGAACCGCAGCAACACAAATATGTACTGAAAACATACCGCAACCTTATAGTGGAAGAAGTGGTGCTTTCTCCTCATACTCAACCCGATGACTAGCCTGAAAAATGTAGAGAAAATAAAATAAATTACAGTGGAATGATCATTTACGACAAATTAAAATGAACTTTGGACGAAGATTCTTACATCTTCATTTGCCCCGGCTGTCATATTTAGAAATCGTGCTTCCTTTGACCTGCAAATTTATTAACATAAGCAAACACCATCTCAGATATAATCACTCGTTCTCTTAATAATAAATCAGAAGTTTATTCACTAAAATTTGAAAGAAACAAAAATCAACTTAATGTTGGCATACACTAATATGCGGGAATAAATTTATGTGAATCCACCCAAAAGAACTGGTTTCTATGGGGGGATTATTCAACTTTCTCTGGTGGAGTTTAGTTTTCTCCATTATCTCCTTGGAAAATGCAAGCAGTTAGAAGTTGCAACATTAATCAAAATTTGAATCACCACTTGTGATTTTGAAATCCTCCCATTGTTACTAAAGCTCTATCAAGTTTTGCTTAAAACTTAAATCCTACAGCATAAAAGCAAGAAAGAAAGAGTCGGTTCATCATTTCTTTTGCATGGAATACTTTATCCATTATAGTTGGCCTTATTAAGTAATTATGTCCATGTCCGAGTGATGAGCAAACGATTCAGGACTTATTTAATTGAGTGTGCATATACAGCCTAATATTATGCTTATGCCTATAATGTCTTTGTAATATATGAGCTCTTATAGTCACAATAGTAATCCAAGAGTAGCTCAAACAGTGAGTCCTGGCTCTCACAACGGTCTTAGGTTTGAGTCCCTCTTGGACACCTACATGGCAGTTGCTATAATTTTCTGTTCCCCAAATATTGTAGGGTTAGGTGGAGAGCCCCAGTTTCAAATTTGGACCTGCTAAGCAAGTGTAGGGATTTTTTGGTATTAAAAAAAATCTTAGTATAGTGCCATCTATCCGAACATTTACATAGCTTAACCTTCTTTTAATTTTTAAAATGAATCATATTAGATAAATGACAGTTTGTTGCCAATTGAAACAATTCACAATCATATAAATAGACAAAAAAGTGAGCATAAACATACCTCTGGTTGTTCTGACTGTCTATCATTTCCAAGCTACCATTTTGTGGCTCTTCTTTAGCCTTTGAAAGAGGTGAAAAGAACTGTACAGAAAAAATGTTCCAAGTATAAACCAAGTTTGGAAAGCAAAATAAATACACACACACACACATATATTATATTCTTAGCTTCTCCCAAACTTACCTGATGCATTGATATGAAAACAATAGAGATTCCTAGGATGAAGTTCATAGTCAGCTTATGACCAAACATCAAAGCAGATCCTATACCAGTGAAGATTGTAGCGACAGTTGACGAATATTTTTTCAATATAGTATCTGTAAGCATCATAGGAAACTTTTAGACAAAGCACAACAAAGATTTTACAGATTAAAAATTAGTTTGCCAAACAAAACCATATGTATGGCAGGAATTAACGGTTGCAAAAGAATGAAACAAAGCCACTCAAGGTTAGTACTCTCTTTCTTCTTTCTTAAATCAAATTACGTTAATGAAGAGAATTTATTATCAACAAAAACTCAAAGGTGATATATCTAGCTAGTTATATTTTGAAATTCACCTATATTCACAATGTCTGACCAAGAAAGATACATGGAAAACTTTGGAATTTAAATGTTAGAAGTGTTTGGTTTATCTATATTCACTGTTATCCTTATACTTATAGTGTCTGGTATCCATGCCCTACCAATTGCATGTTATGCTAAGCAATACCACTAGCACAGACATGGAAAGTTTTAAGTCAAATGAGCATACTATTAGGAAGAAAAAAAAGGTGTATCCTATGTTAATATGTTCTACTTCATATTGTTGCTAACACCAAAGCATGCAAGCAATAAGAGTCAGAAAGTCTAAATCTTAAATGACTTACTATTCAGTTGAGGTCAAACACAACTAAGGAAATATAGAAAAGGGGGTGCAATTAACAAGGGTAAAAAAATGAAACAAAGATTAAAGCAATTCAGTGGTCACCTGCATATTTGAAAAAGAATGATGATAAAATTCCTTGGGCTGCATTATTGCAAATTAAAAGAACAGTTGCCCTTGAATGCCCTTCCAGCAGGTCCAAGCTACCAGGACCTTAAAACATTAAAAGAAAATAAATTGTGAACTCAACATTATTTACCAAATAGGTAAATAAACAAATAAATAAATAAATTTGACAACTGAAAAGCTTGTTCTAAATAAACTATAAACTTAATCAATAGAAAATTTAGCAAGTTGTCAACTAATGTGATTTAACTTTTGTGGACATTCATGATTTTACCGTTGTATAAAGCCATTCCAAGAATTGCTAGCAAGTTGAATATGGCACCATATCCATACAAGAACAAGTTCTGCCAAAAAAAAAACTCTTCTTAGGATTTAAACATGAATAGCTCAATAAATGAAGATCATAGAATATCTAATCCATTACAATATTTGACCTAGGTGGAGCTAAGAACAGGTAGTGCTGACTGTAAGAGTGAAAGGTCAACCCTAATCTTAACCAAGCTTATCCAAATTCAATCTTCAGTCTAATTTCTTTTTCTTCAATGATATGAGAAGTACAAATAAGCTCCGGAATGCAATCAAGTAGATACAGGAACACTAGAGCAGCACTAGCAAGTAGAAACTTACCTGAAGGTAAATGCTTGTGTCAAATTGGCTCTTCAAAGCATACTCGTTATAAACAGATGCCAGTGATGGGACAGTGACCTACATCAGTATCCTTTTTCAATTAATCTTTCTAGTAAATCATAATAGATAATCATAAAAATGACAAAAATTTAATATCCATTGCTTTGCAAGCACATCAATATGCTGTGGGTTGTTCCATATCAAGTATATATGTCTCTAAATGCACATGTTGATAACATAACATGACAGCAAAGCTCAACGCCAACAGGCATCAAATTTCATGAAATGAAACACTAGTTTTGTCTTATCTTTTATTTATACATAAAACTAAAAGTATCTGAGCCAAGCCATAGATCATTTTTATAATTGTGATAAATTTGGTAAATCCAAATCAAATAAGATAAATTTCAAACTTGGGGTTGAAAGAATCTAGTGTAAGGATAGAATAGCAGAGTTCTAGCAGAAATTCTGACTGCTATTAAAGATACAGTAAGCACTAAAACTACAATTTTTCATATCACAAGTTCAATAAATCCTCTTTGACCAATAAAAAATATTAACCAGCGTGACACTTGAACAATTCCTGCATTAAAAGCAATTATAAGCATATTATAATTTTAGAAAGTCTTCATTTTTTTTATGAACCGAAAAATCTAAGAATCTTCTCATTTGAAGTTAGTCATGTATATTTCTTTGATTTATTTAGAAAGAAAAAATAAAAAAAGTGTTCTGCCTGTTTACAAAGTTTTGTTTACATGTGTGTTCCATAAAACATCTCCTCCTAGCTAACAATTTGGTGCACTTCTTTATAATTTGTTTCAGTTGATTATCAAAATCGAAAAAAGAGCGAAAGACCCTTCTGGAGTCAGATCATTGTTGCAGCATTAGTAATCATGCAAATTGTAATCTACATGATACCACAGATGCATGTTAGCCAAACTTAACAATATGCAAATGCAGATTATTTAGATACGTACAAAAATTAATGTATACAAGTAAGCGCCCGTTGATATTGGAAGACCGAAAGCAGTAGGACCCTCAGGTAAAGATTTCAGCTGGTTCACACTAATTCCAATGAGCAAAAGGGCAAGTGCCTCCCACTGTTACAGAATAACAAAGCAAATATGGATTTATATTTAGAGTTGACCTTAACACCTCCAGAAAGTAAAAATATATTGGATCAGTAAACAACATTTCTTCTGAAATTAACCTGAATTATAGAAAACCGCCGCTTCATTATCATTTTCAATAAAACAGCGATGACCAAAACCTGCAAATGGTAGCAACCCGGTAAAAGTTGTTTAGGAGGGTAAAGAAACAATATGGCCTGTATCAATTATTGCATTGTTTAAAAAGAAAAGAATAAAAATATATACACAAAGAAAAAGCTGGCTCACATTTGCTAACCAATAAAAAATTGTTTGACATAAAATTAACTGTCAAAATTGCCTTAACCAAGAAAGAGAAGAAACTTATTATACAAAATCCCTAGTATATTAAAAGTCAAGGCCAAAAGACACTTTAGATGAAAACAATAGAGCACAAGAACACAAGAACATGAAAACATATGTTTAAAGATATCATAATTTAAGGTACCTTGAGGTTGCTAAGCATCTTCACAGTTGCTGGGTTAAAGTAAAGCTGCACAAAAATAAATACAACTAGAATTACATATGCGTGGTCTTTAATATGAGGTCTTAAAATATGAGTTATAGATTCTAGATCAAATTAATACCTGCATAGTGAACTTTAAATAATTATTAATAGCATAAAGGAAAGCAGGAACCGCAAGAAGCACATTGTTTCGAGCTGCCTGCACAAAGGGAGAAAATGCAGAGGTAAAAAGAGATCATAATGCATGTTACTTATGAGTGTAAATAAATAAATGGAGGCACGAGAATATCACAACTTATATTAATACACTTCTAACCAGCCAGCCCTCATCTTAAAGAAAAAAAAAATATAGAGAAAAATTAGACACAGCCAACTCTTGAAAATAAAGCATAATGTACTAGGTATGGAACACTTTATCTTTAAGTTTAAATAGACCGTGACAAACTTGGATGAAGTTCCCAGAAACAAGCATGTTATGGCCTCACCAAACAAGGCTAACTTTGCTACAATATCCAAGTAAGGTCAAGTTCATTACTACCCACTCACCTGTACAAGTGTTGACACAGAGAGAAGCGATTTCTCCCCGACTTTCTTATGTCGAGACTGAAAAACAAACGTACAAATGAAGGAGAACATTAGTGCAAGTCAACCATGAAAGCAATTGAATTTGCTGATAGGAAAAAAAATTGTAAAATTACCTGAAGAATAAGCATCACAATAGCAAAAACAACTTTAGTTAACTCAGTTAAAAAGTTAACACTGATGGGACTAAACTTGAACTTCCCATCCACTTTAGACATATACACCAATATAGGCTGCACAGAGAGACAAGTTAGTGCGAAGTCAAAAAATGACTTGAAAACATTTGGAAGAAGGAAAAAATGAACACAAAACTATTAAGATTAGACAAAACTATTATGAGAGATTGTTTCATCACCTGTAGACCAACCAACATGCAGTCTCCAACAACCAAAAGGATGTTAAGAATTCGAGTCTTCGAAGATACATCAGTTCTATGCCGGTCATATGCCCTGGCTATGGTTTTAGAACTTGGAGACAACAATTTTGTACGGCAAACACTGCATTCTACCATTCCGTTCATCCAACCGTTTACTGGCTGACCACAGTCTGTATATACAACCAACAATAGTATCAAAATTTCGATGAAGCAATGTATCAAAAAGTGGAGCCTCCAGCAGGTCAGACATCAAACAGCAATAATATAGCAGCTCGATTTAGACAATCAGTGCAACACAATCAAAATTTTACAACTTTACATAGCTCATAAGAACAGTAAATAAGTGTTATGTTTTCTCCATGATATAAAATTTGAAGGTTTTAATCAACCTAACCTAATTATACCAAAAACAAAATTAAGTTATATATTACGGTACCAACCATCTATTTAAAATGTCCCAAGAGCTTGGGATCAATCCATATACTTAGCAATAACACTAGATCAATAAGAACATAAATCCAAATTCCATATTACATTATATAAAAGGAAAGTAGGTTAATACTATACATGTAATATTTCTTCATATCCATTTATATAACTTTAACGGGACTTATAAAAGCAGAGAAACAAAATAATATTGCGAACTGAACTCCAGCTATATAAATCAAAAAACCCATAACACCAAACAAGTTTCAAAGCTAAAATTCCATAAATTTCAAACATTTGAAAATTTGCACATGAGAAAGAGAAAATCAAGTCGGTCATGGCTACCATGAAACGAGTAGAGATAGATCTCCGGCACAATCTATAAAACCCCCCATCACCAGATCAACCAAAATGAAAAACGTAAAATAAAAAACAGAAAACAAAGCTTACCCAGTTGATAATTTCCAGAAATCCAGGCAAGATCACCCAGATCTTACTGTCACCACAATATAAGCAATCAGTCAATCCTCGTTTATATATAGATATATATATATATATGTGTGTGTGTATAAATATATAATAGAGAGAGATAGAGAGAAGGAAGAGAAGAAAATTTAGAGAGAGAAGCAAAGTGGGGTGAGATGGAAATCAAGTTTGGTGGGATCGAACTGTGTGAGCACCAAAATTGGCAGGCTGAATAAGAAGACGAAGAAGGAAATTTTCGAAATGTCTGAAGTTGATTCACCATTATATATTATTTACCATAGTTTCTATCTTTTTTTTTTAATATTTGTTTTATTATCTTCATAATTTAGTGCCTTTAAAACAAATTTAAAAAAAAAAATCATAAAAATTCAAAAGATAACAAATTTATAAATTAATCAATAAAATAATGAAGAGAAGGAGGTGGTGGGAGAATTGTGGTGTGTTGTAACGTCGCTGCCGCTTCTCTAATAAACAAGACCCATTTATTAATTTTAACTATTTCTTTCCCTAATAATAATGTTTGCTGAAATTTGGTCCCAAAAAAATAATGTTTGCTGAAATTGTATTTTTACTTTTTTTTTTTTCTAATGCAGTGTAATCCATCCTTGCTTACATATATTAGATGATTCGCACTAGGGGAAAGAAGATTTTTCTAATATTAATTAAAAAAGGTCAAAGAGATCAACCTTTTTTTTTTTTTTTTGCTGGGGAACTTTGACCATTATAATCTTTAACTTTTTTTTTTTTTTTAAATTATATGATCTTTAACTTTAAGCAAGCTTTTAAAGTGCAGATCTTACATATTTATTTGTAATTAGAGGTAACAAATCTGAATGACTAGTAATTTGTAAGGGTTTTTGTTACATTACGAGTCTTCTTATGGGAAAAAAAAATAAGGATCTAGAATAAGATAGAAATAGATATAAATTTTACTTCAAAATTTCAGTAAATATAAAAGGAATATCGGTAGCAAATCTACTTAATTTGTGAGTCTTTCTTCGTACAACAACAAAATTATGTCAGTAATTCGTTGCAATTGTAGTTGCATGGCTCGGTGTCTATGTGCTAACTTATAATTGGTCATCTATATTAAAATTAAAATTAAAAAAAATACTAAATTGGTCCAAGTGTTTTCAAAAATTACTCGATTAAATTCTATATTTTGTTAAATAATATTTTAAATCCTATGTTTTAATAAAATAGATCAAAATAGTATCTTGAACCAAATTTTAATCAAATAATTTTTCAAACCATTGATAGAATAGTTATTGTTCATAGGTTCAAATCTCGAACGGAATAGTTATTATTATATTATATGTAACGATATTTTTATTATAGGAAAAATGGGTCCCCCCTCAAACTATTACACATGTCGAATTTTGCCCTCCGAATTATTTTGGATGGATAAAATGGCCCCCGATCTACAATATATGTTGAAAAGAAGCACTTCTGCGAGATTCTATCTATTATTTTAACGTTTTGATGATGTGTTATTTTAGGTCAGTAGTAGTTAAAATGATAAATACCCTTGAAGGTATTAGGCGCCAAATCAATAGCCATCTTCTTCAGTTCTCTTCTTTAAGCCCTAGCCCTAATTTATCTTCATATTTCAATACGATTTTCCTTTTTTTTATTTGGATGTCATTTATCTGTTGTAGTGTTCATTTCTCGTAGTGAAAGATCATGTTTTTATTATCATCTTCAAGCAAATCAACATATAGTAGAAGAAGGTATGAAGATGAAGAGTTGAATAAAAAACCCACTTGTCACTGTGGGTGGGAGGCAGTCATACGCACTTCTCAAACTGAAAATAACTCAGGTAGAAAGTTTTATAGCTGCCCTAAATACAAGGTAATCATATTGTTTTTTAAAAAAATTCAAAATGGGTTTTATGGATTTTACAGTACCAAATTTGTTAATTATTACTTTTTTAAGAGAAATGTTGAAAAAGGTTGTGACTTTCTCATTTTGATAGACTCTCTCCCTTAACAAAGATTCAAGTAGGATTTTAAGTGGGTTGTTTAGAAGGTTAGAACAAATTGAAGATGAAATTCAAGAATTGCATAAGGTTGTTGACAAAAAAGTTTGTTGTTTGTTTTTTCACCCAAGGACATGTGCCTCTTTTTCACGAGGCAACGCCCAAAAGATATGTCCTAGGGAGATCGGGCCAACAGTTGGAGGTCGACCTCCTCGGATAATGAGAATGCATCGAATATCTTTCCTATGCCATGTCCCGAGAGCTATGAATGTCTTCATAAGGTTACCTCCCGGGGATGCTTAGTAGTCCACATATTTTCCTTGCCCCGAGCTATATTCTAGGACGAGGACATAGTGCTCGGAATCTTAGGGATAGGCCAGGTGTTAGCCAATGCGGATTAGCTGCCTTAGAGGAAGACCTGACAACCTTTTTGGGCGATCTGCCTATAGTGTCACCGATGGTACGACTCGACAACTCGCACTCCCACTACGCTGCCTGACACGGAAATACACACAACATGCCCTGACAGTCCAAGGGGCATGTTGTTGGAAAAGCTTATACAGGATCTTTATTTATTTTCATGTATATCTAATATTAAACAAATTAATACGAGATAGCCTAAAACATGTTTCTAAAATTGAATTCAAAGAGAAACAAATAATATAATACTTACAGTATACGCAGTGGAATTAAGAGTCATTCCTTCAGTTTCTCTAACTCTTGTATCCTTTCTGTCGCAGAGTATTATCAAGAAACTGAACCAATCTTCTATTTTCTTCACGATCTTCCAATGTATCCTTAGAACCACCTAGACTAGTGTGGGAAATTCTCAACACATGAGATAGATATAGAGAGAAGAAGAGAAAATAACAAAGTGGCTTAGAAAAGGACTTGTGTTTAGAGAGAATATAAAACTATCAAAAAATCTTACTTGTGACTTATCTGCCGTCTCTGAAATCTTCTCTCTAAGCACTCATTTTATAGACTCAATTAGGCCATTTAATTTAATTAAAAAATCAATAAAATAACAGCCATTTTGAAGCCCTAGGTCGAAATTATCATGGGCTATAGGCCCGTGAAATTTCCCATTTGATTATAAGCCCATTGGACTTAAAATCAAGGCCTGTATTATTTTCTATTGATTTAATTAATTAAATAATTATTTAAATCCTTTATCAAATTAATTATTTATAATTTGAACCTTGATTTAAATTTATTTATTAATTTAGATACCAATTTATCTTAATTAATAAATCTGCCATAATTTCTATTTTCTTCTCAAAATTACACAACTCTGTGAAACTATCCAAAATTGACCTGGTCAACTTTGATAATTCTAATTGATAATTAAATCAATTAATTGAGACTATCTAGATGATTTTATCCAAGGTACAATGGGGACCATGGGCCTATGAAATCAAGCTCCAATAAGTTATCATAAATCTAACAAATAAATTTACTAACTTATTAATTCCTCGTGACTCCACTATAGACTTGGAATTGCACTCTTGAATTCATAGAACGCTCTATAACAAATATAGATACGCTATTAATTATCCATTGTTACAATCATAATTGTCACTCAATCCTCTATAGACGGTCTACAATGAGATAGGACTAAAATACCGTTTTACCCTTCATTGTATTTTATCCTTAAAACACTTAGTTCCTTGTAAATGATATTTTAGTAAACTAATTTAATTACTGAAATGAGATCTCTATCATTTAACACCTTGAACCAAACTAAAAGGAAACCATCGTTTCACTTCTTCATCAGAAGCTATAGATGTTCATATCTATGATTAACACTCCCACTCAATTATACTACCGAGTTCCCAAGATGTAAGTATGGGCTAGTCCGTAGGGTAAGCTGGTAACGAACAAGTCAAAGAACTCAAATAATACAATCAGTTAGAATACTAACCACTCAGAATTGAGATTGAATTGACCTATGGTCAACTATATGATATGACTAGAATAGATAATAACGGCATGTTTACTTATCTTATCAACTGTCAATATCGGTCCTGTCCGATGTAACATATACATCCGATCTTATCTACTTTGCTAATGTTCTGGAAAGAACATAACACTGTAATGTGTAAGTAGATCATATCGTAGATTGGCAAGTCAGTGTAAATCCGGTGCACTGACTAATCTTAGGACTAACTTATTTTGAACATATAATCATATTTATATTCCACTGTGATTACGTCACTATAAATAAGATTAGCTATATGCTCAGGATTTAATAGAAGTTTATATTAAACAAATAATCATGAAAATAAAACATGTGAGCAAAGTGATTGACCAAGTCAAAAAAATAATTTCTATTCTTTTATTGATAATAAAATGAGATTACAAAGAATTTGAGTTTTAATTAGGGCATAAAACCCCAACACACGTTCCCTGTAAAGTGGTTACCTTTCTGCAGTGGGCCCCGTGGTGTCTATTCAATGCAGCCCAATGCATTGAAGTGTATTTGTAACGACCCAAAAATCACTAATAAGGCTTAAGGGATTTTATTAGTATGTCGGGAGGGCATAATTGGTTTATGTGTGATTTAAATGATTTAATGCATGGCTACGTGATAAGCATGCTTATATGATTATTTGGATATGAGATGCATGTCTACGAGTATTAGTACGCATGTAGGCCCTGTTTAGCTTAAAGGGGTATATTTGTAAATTTTAGCTCGTTGAGGGCATAAATGTTACTATATGTTATAATTGTGAGGACCACATTATTATGTGGATATTTCTGCAGCATGCGACCTGAGGCGATCCTAGGGAGCTAGTTAGCGGGAAAGTCACAACGGGACCTAATACTTTGCTTGGGGCGAGTCAAGGGGTATTTCGGGTATTAGATGGTTATCTGGGTTATCGGGTTATGGAAATAAATAATTGGAGATATATTTGAGGCTAGGAATCCTAGGTGAGAATACTGGGGAATTTTACCATTTTGCCGTCGGGGACGTTTTGGTACCCCGAGCCTCGGGATTGACTTAACTAATTGAGGATAAACTAAACAAAACTCAGAAAGTGGTAGAACAAGGCCAAACCGACCCGTCTCTCTCTTTTCTCTCCTTTTTCTCTCTCTCTCAAAGGAAACAATAGAACTAAGAGAAAATTGGCTGGAAACTCAGAGAATTTGAGCTGGGACCTTGGAGATTAGCTCAGGGTTAGGTAAAGGATCTAATCAAGAGTTGAGGTAAGTTCTGAGTTATACCTTTGGTGGTTAAATTCTGTAGATATGGTTGGATTCTAAGAGTTCTTAGGTTTGAATTTAAGGTTGAATTGAGGCTAAAGACCTGAGAGTTAGCTCAATAATTTCTTGGAGGATTGGCTCTTTAGTGAAGGTAAGTTTCTATTTATGGTTTAGTGTTTGAGTTCTGGGTTTACCTAGCTGGTTTTGGTGTTCTTGAGCTTGTGGGTTTCAAATATTAAAATGTTATTTTGATGAGTTTCTAGGCTAGGTTTCTATTGGGTTTTGTTGCTGGAAGTGTTAGAATGTTTGTGATAATTGAATTGTGTTATTAGGATGGCTTAGGGTGGATTTGAGTGAGGTTTGAGTGTTAAAAATGGTGGATTTTCTGGGTTCGAAGGGGTCGGACCGCGGCTCAGTTCTTTGTGTGTCGCGGCCCTCTAGAACAGATGGTGGCTGGGAGTGAAGGGCGGGTCGCGGCATGGGGAATGCTGGGCCGCGGCCCGTGTCTGTTATTGAGCGAGGCTGGGCCTTTGGTTGGGGGCAAGCCGCGGCATAGGAAGCTTGGGTCGCAGCTCTTAAGGGCATTTTTGGCCTTTTAAAGTTTTTAAGCACGGGAACCTAACCTAGGGTGCTTGGGATTGATCTCACTACCATGTTTGGTGGAATTCGATGTCCCGGAGGTTAGAACTTTATCCGAAAACCTTTATACAATTATTAATGGAATCCCTTATCTTGGTTGTGACTAGGTATAAGCTAGGGCTCAGGAAACGGATCATGCTCAAGGGGCATCTCTTGTAATCGGAACACTTGGAAATTAAAGGTAAGAGAACTGCACCCGGTTGTGATTTTGTAATGGGACTAAGGGTTCCCTATCCTTGTATGCTTTACGAAAGTTGGTATTATGCCACGAGAATATTAAATCAACGGCCTAAGAGTGCTGGAGTTTACATTGGCGCACAGGGCGCGACTAAGCCACTAGTAGCTGAGGACAACTTAATATTCACTAAGCTCGGTTTAAGCGGACTGGAGTCAGTGGGGTAAACAGAGGGTGCGACCTAAGGGCATCGACCCTAATTATCGTGTGATATGATTATCATTGTTAATTGTTGAATATGACATGCTTAATAGCTGAGTACTAGCTTGTGGATTCATGGTTATGCTTATGAGTTGTGTGATTAATATGGACTGCTAAGTGTATAAGCATGTTTAAGAACTATATGATTATTATCAATGTTTGTACTATGATGTTATGTTATCTTGCTGGGCCTTGGCTCACTGGTGCTACATGGTGCAGGTAAAGGCAAGAGTAAGCTTGATCAGCCCTGATTCGAAGAGCTCTGAAGGCAGAATGTACATGACTAGCTGCTCGGCCACCATGGTTGAGGAAAAGACAGGAACAGGAGGACCATAAATGTTTATGTTGACCCAGATTTTGGTCAACTGACACGGAGTCAAAAATGCTTGATGTGGACAAATATGTTGAAATGAAGATAATGACAAAAACAGTAAAGCACACAAGAATTTATAGTGGTTCGGCCCCAGAATCTGGTAATAACCTACGTCCGCTTGAACTTTTATTGATATAATATTTCAAAGGAGTGATCAAAGAACTAGGGTTCAATGAGTTTCACCAACCTCTGAAGAACAAGACAATATATCGAATGTGATAGCTCTAGCTCACTCGTAAATCTCTAATCTCCAGTAATTAGAAAGCCAAAAGTCTCTCCAAGAGTCCCTTCCTTGAGCTATTTTTCTCTATTTATAGGCTCAAGGAAGATTACATTAATTTGTAACAGATATTCTTTCCTAAATAATCAGATACTCAGAAAATCATGGGAGATAATTTCGGATATGATCATAACTGCATAAGATTTTCTCCAAATATAACAAGTATACGACCAAGCTGGTCGTATATAACGATTGAGCGTTGCGCCACGGAAATCTTTCTGGTCGATGGTCGAACAAGACTTCCGCCAGGTGTCAGCCACGTGTACCAAACGTCTGCCATGTCATCCATGCTTGTTTTTTGGATAACAGTTTATTTGGCCCTTAGAGTGGTTAGCGGTTGTTTGTACTCTGGAAATTTTGTAAACTGACTTTCAAATGTTGTTTCTTTTGGGGATCCCTTGTACAAAACGTTTAGTTATATAAAATGTATCTTTTATGACCAAAACCTTTTTAACCCTAGTTCATTAATGGTTTTAGTGACACGTTTTCAACTAAATGACTTGATTAGCAAGTCCTACACCTTTATAAATATACAGTGTAACGGTCTTAGCTACCCAGAGCATTACAGTATTAATCCCTCATTTATGGGAAGAATGTGTATTAATTAATTATGTTCAACATTAATGACCCCAGCCTCTATAAATAGGGCTGGGAACCTCATTGTAAATGGTTCGGTTTTTTAGAGAAAACTACTTGTACTCAAAGCAATCTAAACGCTGCTTGAGAATACACTATTAAAACTTGCAATCACAAGCTTGCAATCTCCCTAATACTAGAGACTCGTGGACTAGGGTTCGTTTACAACTTGAACCACATAAAAATCTTTGTGTTCTTACAGTTATTTCTTTAACTTCTCTTATAAAAGTTGACAGCGAAAAAGGGAGTCAACATTTTGGATCTTTCATTGAGAGCTTGAAGAAATCATTTGACATTCACGATCATGGTGACTACACGAAGAAACGTTGTAGATGAAGTGCCCCCTCCTACTAGAGTCGAAGGAGGGGAACTCGGTAGGCAACCACCTCAAGACGTACCTGAGATGATGGAGGACTACGATGAGTATGCTGAGTATGACAACGAGGATAATGATGCCGACCAAGGGTATTATGAGGATGAATATCCTCAGCCCATGGAGGCGGAAGAGACGCCGGAGGTGGCTACCCAACAACAAAAACTTGATGCTCAAGAAGGTAACATTGCTACCCTTCAAGAGATGGTGCTTTCCATGAAGGCCACTCTTGCAGCCCAAGGGTTGCGAGTGGACCCCAACGGCAACACATCAGCTGGGCACCCAACAAGAGTGCCACCTGTGCACCCTATTGGAGTGTCACCTGTCAACACAACTGATGTGCCTCTTGAACACCCGGCTGTCAAGGCATGGGATCCACCAGCTACGATGCCCACCGAGCACCCAGCAAGAGTTGGAGCCTCAACGCCACCGCAGGACCGTGGTAAAGGAAAGGCCAATGATGACCTTGTTTTTAAGCATAAGAGTGCCTGTCAAGAGCCCGAGGGCCATCCGGCTCCGTAGCAAACTGGTAAGGGTAATGAAGAAAGGGCCCGTGGACACCGCCAGGAAAACAGTGCCCGTGGAGCTCGGGGCTCTTCACCCCGACGCGCTCATACGGACCGCACAAGGCCTGGAGCTGGTATCCCTTCGGGGCCTAACCAGTCCCACAGGAATAATCGCCCGAGGAATGCCCCACAGAATTGGAAACAGGGCATCAGTTTCTCAATAAATGAAAACGAGTTCGATGGAGAAAATGAGGTTGCCTGCCCAAAACATAACGGTGCGTTCCGAGGACAAGCCGACCTACTAGACAACCTCAATGCTCGAAGGTGTAATAAGGTCGGAGTACGTGAGCCTGTTGTTAGAGGCCCATCAGATCTCTGAGACAATCTCAACGCTCAGAGAAGGGATTGCCCAACATAGAGCATCAACCAGGATCGCGACCCGCTCTAAGCAAAATTAGAAAGTCTGAAGCGAATAATGCTCAGAATGGCCACGCGACAAGGCCACGAGTCTGACTCAGAAGATGATGAGGTAGAGCCATGTGCTCCTCACCTTGTCGAGGCCCCACTACCTATGGGATTCAAGATGTCGTCCATACCAGCTTATGATGGTGGTTGGGATACCACAGACCATTTGTCCAAGTTCAATAGGCTAATGTTGGTGCATCGGGTCTTCAAAAACACAAAATATCACGTGTTCCCCCTCACCCTAACAGGACCAGCAGATGAATGGTATAAGAAGCTCCAACCAGGTTCTATTCAGACATGGCAACAATTATCATCTGCCTTCCAAAGACAGTTCATAGGGGTCCGGAAGGTAAGCTTTGAGGTCAACGTCTTGGCCAACATCAAGCAAGGACCATTTGAGACCCTCAAGGCCTACATCAAACGCTTCAAAGAAGAAACAACAAAAACTAAGAGGGTCGATGATGGCTAACAGCTGATGGCGTTGTAGGCTAGCATCCGCACGGGATCCCCACTCTAGGATGATCTCCAACGAAGGGGATGCCGGCATCTCGATGACTTCATTTGTCAGGCTCAAGAATACATTAGCTGGGGAGATGCCCAGATCGGGGCATTAATGTTATATTATTTCATATAATATAATATTAGATTAAATAATGTGACAAAATGTGATTGTCACACAAATGTGATTTGTCACATCTTGTAACATATTATTGAGAGTCACAAAATTTGACACATGTGTGTGCCCAAATGTGACATATTTTGGAGTTACAAAATCAGTTACAAATTTTAAACTCCCAAATATTACCCAATAATGTGTATATTATATGTTACACATTTGAGATTGGATTTCATAAAGCCATTAGGAAATATGGCTGTTGGAGATATGATTTTAACCCCAATAATGTGTTTTGGGAGTTACAAAATCATTTGGGAGGGTTTGGAACCATTTGGAAAAATAGCACATTTTCAAGTGCTGAAAATGGGCTATGGCCACGGCCTGGGGGACAGAGAGCAGTGGCCGCGGCCATAGGTGCATTTCAGGCCAAATTTTCAGTTTTTTCCAGATGTGTTGAACGGTTATAAAAACCCAAATAACTCCCAAATCTCAATTTTAATTCCATATTAATCCAATTAAATATTGGTAACAGCCATGGGGGTTGGTGGAATTTGAAATCCAAAGGGTATCTCAAGCTCTATAAATAGGAGCCTAATGCTCACTTGTATGACACACCATTTTTCATCCACAAAGCACTTGGCTGAAAAATTCACCAAAAGGCTTGATAATTCCAGAGAGCTATTTCCTAGAGAGATCCCCTAGTGCTTAGAGAATAGGGGGAAATAAGCTTTTGGACAAAGGTCTTGAACCTTGTTCAAGTTGGTGATCCCCACTACTCTACACTTTGGTTGTGTGAGAGTTTGTTTGTGTTTTCATTCTTTTGTTCTTCTTATTTACTTGTATTATTATAGTATTGAGTTTGTAATCTTCTTCTTCTACATCTTTCTAGTTACTTGTATTTTGAGCAATTGAGTTGTAATATTTATTTAATCAATTACCTTGTCTATTGTAATTTGTGCATAGAGTTGTATATTGGTTTTTCCACTTTTCCATTGAGCAATTACAAAATATATTCTCTAACAGTTAAGAGCGTCCGCCCTTTTCCCTGCCACGGGCGCTCTTGATCCCATGGCCTCAGGGATCCAATACTCACCCTATGTTCACATTTAGCAGGGGTCGTTGGTAGCCCAACCTGGCCAGAGTGCCGCCCCTTCTGGTTGTAGTGCTATATCTGCTCCTGGATTTGGCATGTCTCTGACAGGGTTTGAGGCAGTGCCCACTGGATATAGCGCTTCTCAACCTGCATTCAGTGCTGGAGTTGTTGCCCCATCCCATCCGGCTGAATCCAGTCGAGCTCCAAGTGGCACGGGGCATGGAGGGAAGGGTAAGGGTCGCAAACCCAGGGGAAGCGGAATTACACAGCCCGAGAAAGGAGTCCCATCAAGCGAGAAGTACGTGTCGCAGTATTCTAAATATGCTAACTTGGTGGACTTGGTGGACACCCGAGAGAACATCTTCGTGGCCACGACACAGCACGTGCACTACCGAAAGCCACATCCCATCTGAAGAGACAAGGATAGAAGGGACCCTGGAAAATTTTGTCGTTTCCACAAAGACATAGGGCATCACACTAACGAATGTCGCCAGCTCAAGGATGAGATTGAGAACCTCATCAAGCTGGGACACCTCCATCAGTATGATAAGGGTGGATCGCATCAAGCACAGCCACTAGTGGCTAGATCGGCAGTCCTGCCTATCACACCTCAGGTCTCGACAGCAACTCCTGTAGGTCCCCAACATCTAGCATCCCAGGGGCCTCCTCCAGTAAATGGATGGGTAGGAACCATATCAGGAGGACCTCACCTAGGAGGCACCTCATGAAGCTCGCAGAACAGGTATGCATGAGCTTTGAACAACGATGATGAGGTAATGACTTTTACCCAATTACCTGCCCAAATGTCACGGATGACAGCCAAATCTCCAACAAAATGGTAGCACGGATTCTGGTAGACAACGGGAGTTCGGTGAATATCCTGTTTAAATCAGTCTTCGAGAAGAAAAGGCTGACTACAACAAACCTATCCCCATGCGCCTCGACACTTTATGGGTTCTCGGGAAAATCCCTCATTCCAATGGGGCAGATAAAGCTCCCAATGACGCTCGGGGAGGTACCTCACCAGGCCTTTTAAGTACTGCACCTTTGTGGTGGTGGATTGTGTCTCAGCATACAATGTCATTTTGGGATGGCCAACACTAGTGGAGTTTGAGGCAGTCACCTCCATCTGTCATATGTGCATGAAATTCCCCACAGATGTGGGAATTGGCACAGTTCGCGGTGACCAAAAGAAGGCAAGACAATAATACAATGTCTCTCTCAAGGCTCTTGTAATGATGATAAGGGAGGAAATCTCCGAGAGCTTCAAGACCCCGGAGGTACAAGTTGTGCAGGACTCGGGGCCTGACGAGTTAGACCTAAGGGTTCAAGAGGAGAGGTCCACCGAGCCAATAGAGGAGGTGATTCTAGATACCTCCACCCCCGATAGGAAGGTGAAAGTCGAGGGAGACTTGAAAATGGAGGTCCGAGAAGCGTAAGTGGTCTTCCTTCGAGAGAACCAAGAAGTGTTCGCATGGTCACATTCCGACATGACTGACATTGATCCAAATGTCATATGCCATGCCTTGAATGCCGACCCTAGCTTTGCTCCCATCCAGCAGAAGCAACAGACGTTCGACCAAACTCGGAAAGAGGCCCTCAAGGTCGAGGTAGACAAGCTCCTCTCCAATGGGTTTATCCGAGAAGCCCAATATCCCAAGTGGCTGTCAAATCCTGTCCTTATGCCAAAGTCGAATGACACTTGGAGGACATGCATAGATTTTTTGGACCTTAACAATGCCTGTCCGAAGGATTGCTTTCCACTCCCCAGGATAGATCAGACGGTCGATGCCACCTCCAGTTACGAGTTGTTGTCATTTATGGATGCACACTCGGGATATAACCAAATATCCATGCATGTCGCTGATCAGGAGCACACCAGCTTTCAAACCGATAAGGGTGTGTATTGTTACATCGTGATGCCTTTCGGGTTGAAGAACACTGGCGCCACTTACCTAAGGCTGGTTAATAAAATGTTCAAGAACCAGTTGCGGCGAAACATGGAGGTCTATGTGGATGATATGTTGGTTAAGTACCGGACTTCCCCAGGTCATGTAGGTGACTTGGCTAGGGTCTTCGCAGTGCTCCGTCGGTTCGAGATGAAGCTCAACCCCCCAAAGTGCATATTTGGGGTTGCTTCTGGCAAGTTTTTAGGATTCATCGTAAGTGCTCGGGGAATTGAGGCAAATCCCAAAAAAATCAAGGCCTTAATCGACATGCCTTCTCCACGGCAACATAAAGATGTTCAAAGCCTAACAGGGAGGATCGCAGCTTTAAGCTGTTTTGTCTCCAAGGAAACAGACAAGTGCGTCCCTTTCTTCAATATTCTCCGAGGGAGTCAGAGATTTGAATGGACAGAAGAGTGTGAACGGGCGTTCCAACAACTCAAGGCACACATGGAAAACCATCCAATCTTGTCCAAGCCAGTAGACGGAGAGCCCTTCTTACTCTACATGGCTGTGTTGGAAGACGTCATTAGTGCCGCGTTGGTTAAGGAGGAAAGCTGCATTCAGCACCTCGTCTATTACATCTACAAGAGACTCCTCGGGGCAGAATCTAGGTATCCACCGATGGATAAGTTAACCTTCTGCTTGATGGTGGCCTTTCGGAAGCTAAGACCCTACTTCCAGGTGCATCCAATTAAGGTCCTCACGAACCACCCGCTTAGACAAGTCCTTTAGAAGCTCGAATCGTCGGAAAGGCTCTTGAAGTGGTCGGTAGAGTTAAGTCAATTCGACATCACCTACCTCTCGAGGACTGCCATAAAAGGACAAGCACTTGTCGATTTCATCACCGAGTGCACCGGGAATCAGGAGAGAACCGAGTGCACCCCAGTGGTTGGACTAGTATGGAAGTTATTTGTGGATGGGTCTTCAAATGAGAATGGTGCTAGGGCGGGACTTATTTTTGTCTCCCCCGAGGGGCATAGAGTGCATAGTGCTCTCCGCTTCGGGTTTAGCACCTCTAATAACGAAGCAGAGTACGAAGCCTTAATCGCTAGACTTCGCGTGGCACTAGAGCTCAAGGCCGAAGGACTCGAGATATTTAGCGATTCCCAACTCGTGGTGAACCAAATTCTCAAAGAATACCAGGCTCAAGGAACAAAACTGGCAGCATACTTGGCAAAGGCTCAAGAAATGCTGCACAACTTCTGAAATTTCACTATTCGGCAAGTGCCGAGGGAGCGAAATTCCAATGCGAATGCCTTGGCAAAGCTGGCTACGACCAAAGACG
Organism: Humulus lupulus; assembly: GCF_963169125.1. Taxonomy (NCBI): domain Eukaryota; kingdom Viridiplantae; phylum Streptophyta; class Magnoliopsida; order Rosales; family Cannabaceae; genus Humulus; species Humulus lupulus. The sequence continues at coordinate 129,883,086 of NC_084799.1, forward strand.
TCAAATTAATCAACATGGTCACCATTGACTACTTGGAGTCTCCGAGTATCTTGGCTCCAGATAAGGAGGAGATAGTACAACCCCAAGATGGGTGGATGGAGCCGATAATTAAATACTTCGTCTCCAGGGAGTTGCCCCAAGACAAGAAGGCAGCTCAGAATTTGCTGTACCAGGTGCCGAGGTACATAATTATGGATAATAGGTTGTATAGGCGAGGTTGTTCTTTGCCCTAGCTTCGTTGCGTGTCCCAGCAAGAAGCCAGTTTAATACTGGGAGAGGTACATGAAGGATTCTGCGGTGATCATGCCAGGGGGCAAAGCCTTTCCAAAAATATCTTAAGACAATGGTATTTTTGGCCCACCATGAATGGAAATGCAATGGATTACATCAAGAAATGCGACAAATGCCAACGCTTCGCCAACATTCCCCGAGCGCCTCCAAATGAGCTTACTTAAATGACCAGCCCATGGCCTTTTTCCGTATGGGGCATCGACCTTATCGGGTCTTTGCCTACTGGGAAAGGAGGGGTAAAATGCGCCATAGTGGTCGTTGACTACTTCACGAAATAGGTTGAGGCCAAGTCGCTCGCCACAATTACATCCAAAAAGGCTTTGGACTTCGTCATAAAAATATTGTTTGCAGGTATGGGCTTTCGAGGAAGATAGTATCCGACAACGGATTGTAGTTCGACAGCAAAGTGTCACAGACTTCTGTCAACGACATGGTGTCATCAAGAGCTTCTCTTTCGTAGCCCATCCACATGCCAACGACCAAGTGGAAGCAGTGAACAAGACACTCAAGTCCAATTTGAAGAAAAGGCTAGAGCAGGCAAAAAGATCTTGGCCGGAGGAGTTGCCTAAGGCATTGTGGAGCTACCGTACCATTTCATGGACCTCCACCAGCCATTCTCCCTTCTCAATGGCCTACGGGTACGAGGCTATGCTCCTGGTTGAAGCAGCAATCTCCACGCACTGACGAGATACATATGATCCGACCACGAACCATGCCTTACTTCGAGAGTCCCTAGACCTCGTGGAAGAGCTACGCATGCCCTAGATAGCCAAGACCGTTACACTGTGTACTTATAGAGGTGTAGGACTTGCTAATCAAGTCATTAGTTTGAAAACATGTCACTAAATATGTAAAAGCTATGATTAAAAAGGTTTTGGTCTCAAGAGATTAATTTCATATATTTAAAATGTAGTAAACATGGGATCCCATATAAAAGCAAGGTTAGAACAAGTTTACAGACTCTAAAAAACACATGAACATCCACTAGCCATACTAAGACAAAACAGACAGCTTTTAGGTTCCATGTCCTTGCTTGATCTCAACTGTGGCAGCCGAGCACCTGGCTATGTACATTCTGCTCGCTGAGCTCTCCAATCAGGGCTGATCCAATTTTCCCTTGCCTTTACCTGCACCACATAGCACCCGTGAGCCAAGGTCCAGTAAGAAAACATCATAAATATCTCAAAAAATGATAATAGACGAACAGTTCAGTAAGCATGTATTCCCTCCAGATAATCCTCAACAGATATTCTTCATATGCAATCCAATACAAGAAACATTCTATCACATATAATACTCATATCAAATAATATCTAGGGCCGACGACATAGGCCGCACCCTCTGTTTAACCCACTGACTCCGGCCCGCTTAAACCGAGCTCAGTGCATAATAAGCTATCCTCAGCTACCAGTGGGTGAGCCGCGCCCTGTGCGCTAGTGAAACCCTTGGCACCCTTAGGCCGTTGGTTTACTAAATGGCTTGCATGGCATAATACCATCTTTTCAAGCATTTACATTAGGGAGCCCTTAGTCCTGTCTCATATAATCAATCAGGTGCAGTTTTCTTACCTTTAGTTTATGCGATTATTGAATTACGAGCGACGCCTCTCAAGCACGATCCGTTCCCGAGCCTAAGCCTTATCACCTAGTCACAACCAAAGTATGACGTTCCATTAATACTCCAATATAGGTTTCCAGTTACAAAACTAACTCCCGAGATTCCAAATTCCACCAAGCACGGTGGTGAAACCAAACCCGAGCACACTAGACCACTTTCCCGTGCTTAAAACCCTCAAAAACTCATGTGTGCAACCAAGGGCTGCGGCCCCCAAAGCCTAGCCGCAACCCTTCCTCAAAATAGAACCTACTCCCATGTTGAACCACACACGCGTCGCAGCCCTTGCCTTGGGCGCCGCGGTGCGCCCCCTTGGCCGAGCCTCCTTGGCTTCTTTGCATGCTAGGGCCGCAACGCTCTAGAACAGAGTCACGGCCCTCCCCTTCTAACCCAGAATTTACACCACTTCTAAGTCTGAAACCTCACCTTAAACCATCCCAAAGCTTTCCAATTCTTAACCAATTAATTCCCAACTTCTTTAGCATGATCTAAACAACATAATTCCCAAGAAAACACAGCCTCACACACTCTAATCTCCTCCTTTCAATTTCTGAAACCCAAGTGCTATAAACACTCAAACCAGCCACTCAAACTCAATTTAAAACCTCTAAACTTGTAGTTGAAACTTACCTTTGCTGTTGAATCACCTCACCAAGCCATGGCCAAGCTAAGTTCCCAAGCTTCCTTCTTAATTCAGCCTTAAAACACCAAAACTATATTTGTTTCAGCACTTAACCAAAACCCAGCTAAAACCCAGAATTCAACCACAGAAAAGATGTTTAGATGCTTACCTTAATCCCTGTTTTAGTTCCTTGATTTACTCCTGAGCTAAACCTTCAATTCCTCACCACAAATCCAAGAGATTCCAGCTTGTTTCCCCTTAGTTTTCTGTGTTTTCTCCCCTTTGTTTTCCTTGAACGTGAAAATGAGCTGAGGTGAAGTGTTTGGTCGGTTTGTGTTTTTCTTCTAAAAGCTTCCTTATGTCTAACTTACTTGTTAAGTTAATCCCGAGGCTCGGGGTGCCGGAACCGTCCCCGAGGCCAAAATGGTAAAATCCCCCAACATTCCCGCCTAGACATTCTAACCTCAAATATATCTCCATATATTTATTTTCATGACCTGATAATCCAAATCGCTACCTGCTATCTAAAAGTATCCCCGACTTATCCTAAGTCATAACTTAAGCCCTGTTGTGACTTTTCCCACTATCTGACCCTAGAATCGTCTTGAGTGGTGCTCAGCGAACCTGTCCACATAATAATGTGGTTCTCACATATATCACATATCATATTACCACACAATATAATCAGTTATCATATAAACATTATTAAACATATAATTACTCATTAAATCTCAATTATTCCATTAATGCCCTCCTGGCACACTAATCAAGGCTCTTAAGCCTTATTAGCGAATTTGGGTCGTTACACGAAGCTTCTTAACTACGAGCAGTATCCTACCAGCAGAAGGTGGCCAGATATTTCAACTCCAAAGTGAAGGATAGAAAATTTGGGGTTGGTGATCTGGTGTTGCGTCTTCTTAGCCATCCGACATCCAGGTGCAGGAGTGTTGGGACCCAACTGGGAGGGCCCATACCAGGTGGAGAGCGTTATATGTTCGGGAACATATAAATTAGCCTGACTTAGTGGAGAGATGATTCCTCACACCTGGAATGCTGAGAATCTTTGCCAGTATTACCAGTAGTATGAGCAACAAACATTGTTTATTTCTATAATATCACTTGTAGTCTTTGGGCACATGTAATGGAAACCGTGTATATAAAACACGGCAAGAAATTTGTTTGTTTTGCTTGTATTCTTTAGTTTTCGTTATCTTCTGTCAATGATGTGTAGAGCAGAATAGTCTCTGATCACTTGGGGGGTAAGGAGTTAGGGCAGCACCGCACCTCGCAAGGAATGACCTAGGAAATAGGAAACTAATAAAGCCTATCCTAGAAGGTACTCAGTTCTAGGCAGAACTAAGCTTAGTACCTAAGAGCTAGATAACCCAAGTATTGCGAGAATAGATTGTTGTCATCTCCTCCAGACACCGGACCCGAGGAGCTCTGACCAAATCTTTTGGCCTCGAGATGCGAACGGAAGGTTAAGTACCCGTACTTGGCCTCGGGAATCCGTGATATGGGAAGCTTGGCTAGTCATGAGCGAAGCGCCCCTAATATCATTATACCCCATATTTAGAAAAGCCAGTGTAACAAACTTAAGAATTTAGGTTACCTACCAAAGACAGCGCGCACCTAAAGAGTAATATCCGTATCCTAATCTGTGCAATACCCAGGCGGCCTACATCTGGGCGTCTCGATAACTTCACCTCCCGAGAAGATAGCCCAGAAGGTAGATATGTACTCAAAGATCAGTGTCGAAACCCGCATCCTCTTGAATAGTGCATACTCGGGGGGCAAGTGTTTTCACATGCCAGAACCCCTGAAAGCCCAAACCTTCAGGTTGTAGGGGCATGAGGCAACGAATAAAGACCTTATTAAATTTTGCGTCAAAGATACTTCTAGGACCGTGGGCCTACAAGAGACTAAACACGGAAACCAGGTATTTGAAACAAGTTGAGTTCTTGTTCTCGTGACTTCATGTTACGATGAATTTATAGAACCAGGAATTTAAAAATGATCTGAGTTCTTGTTCACGTAGCATTTGTGTTATGTTGAACTTATAGAACCAAGATTGAGTTCTTGTTCTCATGACATTCATGTTACGATGAATTTATAGAACCAAGAGTTTAAAAATGATTTGAGTTCTTGTTCACGTAGCAGTCGTGTTATGTTGAACTTATAGAACCAAGACTGAGTTTTTGTTCTCGTGACATTCATGTTACGATGAATTTATAGAACCAAGAGTTTAAAAATGATTTGAGTTCTTGTCTACGTAGCAGTCGTGTTATGTTGAACTTATAGAACCAAGACTAAGTTCTTGTTCTCATGACATTTGTGTTACGTTGAATTTGTAGAACCAAGAATTTAAAAATGGTTTGAGTTCTTGTTCTCGTGACATTCGTGTTACGTTTGAATTTATAGAACCATGTTTAAAATGATTTGAGTTCTTGTTCTCGTAGCATTCGTGTTATGTTGAATTTATAGAACCAAGTGTTTAAAACGGTTTGAGTGCTTATTCGCGTGGCAACTTAGGTTGCGTTGAATTCAAAGAATCGAATCAAGAGTAAGAAAAGATGCGTAGTTAAACAGGAAAACAAGTACAGGTGTGCTCGGGGGCTCGAGCATTAAAATGTATGTTTATACCCCTAAAATTTGTGGCACGCAGGCCTGATCTTACTCAAGGAGTTACTGGGGGCCTTCGCCTGATGGCACCTCTGTCACTAACTCGACCACTGGGTTGTCTTCGGGAATCTGGCCCGCCACCGAGGCATCTCTCTCTTGAGCCTCGCGGGAAATGTTTGCCTCGAGATGCACTATATCAGGATCCTCTGTGAAGGATAGGTCCATGTCCATGTTGTTCTACCACGCGATAAAGAGCATGTCCTCAGCCATCACGTCGAGGTCTTTGGACAGGTTCCCATTAATTTTTCCAGGTCACCAACACGGGCTTCAAGTTCCATCCGGCTTATCTGAAAATCCTCACAGACTCGGGCCAGTTCTTCCTCCACGGTCCGTGTCCAGATCGCGGCATCTTCCAACAGCTTGGCAGATGTTTCCTCCAAGGCAGACAATTTTGATCTCTCCACGACCAGTTGATCCTCCACCTCGTGAACGAGGCCCCTGGTGTCCTCCAACTCTTTCTGAAGCCGTTAATGTTCCTCCAGAGTAACTTCTGTCTCTTCAATTTTTGCAAGCTCCACCTGGACGCGAGCCAAATCCTCCGGAGTCTTCTTCAACTTAATAGACCGCGTCAACACCAGTTCCTCGAGTTGTTGGTTTAAAGCTGCAACCTGTGAATTCAAGATGATGGATCAGCAAAAAGAAAGAAAAAACAAGACATTCATCGAGCTCAAAAAGAAACCAAGGCTTACCCTAGTGGCAGTGTGTCGACTAGTTGCCACCAGCGCCACCTCGTTGTCACCACCGCAACGGGCGAAGCTACATGCTGTCATTTCACATAGGGACGTCGTTAGTCCCTGCAGGAGTTCTGTGCCGAGTGGTATGGCCCTCTCTCTTATTCTCCCCAGGAGGAGAGGTTCAATTTCTTCGCGGTGAGGAGTGAAGACAGGTTCTTTTGGCCAGTCCTCGTGCAGAAACTAGGTCAACAGTTGGACGCTCTCGTTGCCCTCGCCGATACGAGCATTATAGTACTCAGTGTCCTCCTTGCGTAGACTCGATCTGTCATGATCGTAGTACTCCGGAAAGATAACCAGACGAGGATCCTTGGATTGAGGGGGATTGGAAGGAATTTCTTTGCCTTTCCCAGAGAACCCCTCATCTCGGGGGGAGGAGACCTCAAGGTCTATGACCTTGCCGATGACTGCTGCGACCGAGATAGGGGCCATCGAAGCAGCGACTGAGGATGCCGGAACAGATGGAGGAGGCGGTGGCACGGTTGTCGGGACCATTTGGAGGTTGATCTCGGAAGGGCCCGACACCCTTTGACGCTTCGAGTACACCAAATCAAAAAGGCCCATGCTATATGTGCAAAGGAAACACCCTGATCAGTCATGATAAATGAAGAGAAAACCATAGAAGGATAATACATGCATAAAAGGAAAGTTAAAACTCCTCGGGATCCCCACCACGGTCAGACTCCTCATGGTGGAGGAGGGTAATGGCATAGTCATGTATGAGACAACCCATCTCTTGTGTCAAGTTGGTCTCGTACTAACAAAACCAAGACGCATACATGGTCGTCGATTCATCAAGAGGTCTAAAGCCAGGAAGATGCCTTATTCTCTTCGAATTGTGAAGGAACACTTCGATAAGATCCTGGTAATCTTGATACTCTTTCGCAAACCAGCAACGCTCCGAAAACTTGGCCACACTTGAGAAGGGAGGGAGAGACCAAGATATGGTCGGGACTAATTCCCTCCCCTACGCGCCTAGCATAGTGAAGAAGGATCAGAGATTTACCTTGGTGTGCGGAGGATGATTTGATCCCCGCTTTCAGCTCTGCTTCAAGCTCCTCATCTTTTTGCGCCTCCTCGATGACTTTAATGGCAAGAACACTCTCTACGCACTCCTCGCAAAGGCGCTGCTGGTATTGCTTGAGTGCCTTGGCCGCCATGAAGTCTGTGTGTAGCTTTGCTTCTATCTAAGATCTCTTCGAGTCTCGAAACAAGGTAAGGACCACGGGATTCACACTTTGTCCCGCCTGCAGCAGCCCACATTGTCAAAGACGGGCATCGGTGACGAGACGGGGAATCTCTAACTCCTCGTCGGAGAGGGAGCCCATCGCCCGAAGCCTCTTGTCGAAGGATTCCACGAATGGGGTACGATGATATGGACCTGATCGGGAAAATAGATACGGATGTCATTTAAGAGCTAAGGGCTTGGCTAACTTATGAAGTTTCAGTACTTACCGACGGTGGTGAAGTCCAGGAGTAAGGTGGGATTAGTCCTCATCAAGAAGTTGTCCGCCCAGAAGAATTGATCTTTGTAAGCCCGAGCGTGGTTTTCATTGCTGCACAGAGCTTTATAACCTCTTTTCCCCAGACTTGCGTATCTCTTCAGGGTATAATACCATCCCTTCTTGTAGCGTCTTAGAAATTTTACTTAGCTAGATAGTAGTAGTAATAGTAGCTTAGTATTTTAGTTTTCCTGGTTATTGGTTCAAGCCGGGATTTAGTTGGAAACTCGTAGAGATAGTTATGGATTTTATATTTTAGCCTATAGTTTGGAAATATTAATTTTATCATAAGGTTTGATTAATGAAGATAGTCCTAAGAATATTATTTATTATAACCTAAGGTTTAGATAGAATAATTAAGATTGTGACATTTGTCACATATATGTTTATTAAAGATTTAAGGTTTTTGATGAATAAAAGTAATCATGGATAAGTCTAGGATCATGTTTTACTCAGTCAAAGTGGTTTAAACAAATTCAAATGTGCTAAAAGTGTGCAAAAATGTGTTTGAAATATCAGTGTATGCCGATACATCATAACTATAGGGGCTGATATATCGCCTATGATTGATACAGAAAACAGGTCGACTTCACACGAACGAAACCACGGACTCTTGAGATTATGATGCAAGAAATATATCGGCTCCAGTGACCAATTTTTGAATTTTCGTGGAATCCGAAACTAGAAACAGCCCTCAACAACTTTGACTTGTTCCTGAACGTTTTTGACTGAGTTCTGGGCATCTGTTGAGCGAAAAATGTATTTTTAATCATTTATTTATTCATTTTAAAAGGAGTTAGTTTCACTCCTTGAACTCTATAAATAGAACCCTTCACTCAGCCATTTTTTTCATCATCTTTCAAGCACATTTCAGAGCCTCCAAGCTGCTAAGTTCGTATAGAGAGAAACACTAGGGTTTTGGGGTTAAAGCTTTCAAATCTAAAGCTTTTATAAACACTTTGGAAGTAAGATAGAGTGATTTTTTTGGTATTGATGTGTAGATCGAAGTTCTAATTTATCCAAGGTATTCTTTATCCTTAGGTTTAGTTAATTATAGTTCTTCTTATTCTTTTCATTTTCTTCAAATCCTAACTCGTTATAATGACTTTTGGTTAGGTGTTCAACTTCTTTGAAACTTAAGGTTTTCGGTAAGCTCTTATCTTTATGGTTTAGATCTTCTCTTCATCTTATTTTCTTTAGGAATTTTATGATTTTTTATTGTTTGGTTTTAAGAGTTTTCAATCCTGCTCTTGTCTCCAATATCCTAGTTTTTGGTAGGGAAAATTAGGTAGTTTAGTTTATGATCTAGTTTATGTTTTGTATGACTTAACATTTCAAGTACAATAAAGGCTTAAGTGTGTCTGGACCTAAGGTGTCCAATGATGTATGACAGACTTATGTCTGGTAGGCTCGGTTGCCAAAAAATTTATTACGGACCTAAGTTGATGTCCGGTGTATGACTGACTTATGTCCGGGGCTTAATCGACACCCCTGTATAAGCACTAATTCCTCAAGTATTCCTATAAATCCCCAATTAATCCTGGCATACCTAAATAATCGCTAAATAGCTACATGTTACCCAGTAACCTCGAATATGTACTACATTCCCAAAATACCCCCGGCTCACCTCGAGCCGAGCTTTTGACCTCGTTGTGACTATTCCGCGAATCTGCTCCCTAGGGCCACCTCAGACCACACATCTCAAATATATCCCCACAATATCGTGGTCTCAACCATAACACACATATAAACATATATATACCCTCAACGAGTCAACAATTACAAATATGCCATTAACAACACAAACGAGTCCACATGCATATCTAGTCATATAATAATTTAATTAAAGTAATCACGTACTAATACACATATATCACAGTTAATCACGTAGTAATACAATTAAGTCAATTATTGCCCTCTCGGCACACTAATCAAGGCACTAAGCCTTATTAGTAAATTTGGGATGTTACAACTATCTCCTCCTTACAGAAATTTCATCCTCGAAATTTACCTGAATAGCTCGGGGTATCGATCCCGCATATCAAACTCAAGCTCCCAAGTTTCCTCTTCTATCTTTGTGTTTCTCCACATCACTTTTACTAAGGCAGTGGTCTTGTTCCGCAAGACTTTATCCTTTCGGTCTAGGATCTGAATCAGTTTCTCCTCATAAGAGAAATCTTGATCCAACTCCATGTTTTCATAACTTAGCACATGTGTAGAATCTGATACGTACTTTCGGAGCATAGACACGTGTAATAAGTTGTGGACCCCTGATAAGGCTGGAGGCATGGCTAATTTATATGCCACCTCTCCAACTTGTTCCAGAATCTCAAAGAGGCCAAAAAACCTAGGACTGAACTTGCCTTTCACTCCAACTCATTTCACTCCTCTCAAAGGAGAAACTCAGAGAAACACATGATCACTGACTTGAAACTCTATACTTCTACGCTTCAAGTCTGAGTAACTCTTCTGTCTACTCTGGGAGGCGAGCATCCGAGCTCTAATCTTCTCAATTGCCTCATTAGTCCTCTGAATGGCCTTAGGACCTAAGTACTTCCTCTCACCCTCTCATCCCAATGAATGAGCGATCTGCACTTCCTCCCATACAACATTTCATATGAAGTCACTCTGATAGTTGCTTGATAGCTGTTATTATAAGAAAATTCAATTAAAGGGAGATACTTACTCCAAGATCTCCCAAAATCCAACACACAGGCTCATAACATATCCTATAGTATATGAATCGTCCTCTTAGACTACCCATCCATCTTAGGATAATACGCTGTACTGAATCTCAACTACGTGCCCATAACCTTCTGCAGGCTCTCCCAAAACTTAGAAGTGAAGGTGGGGTCCCTGTTATATTATTTTATAATATAATATAATATTAGATTATTTTATAATATAATGTTTTAGATTAAATAAATGTGATAAAGAGTGTCACATATTGTAACATATAATAGAGAGTTACAATCAGGGCCGTCTTAAATATTTTGGAGGCCCTGTTCTAATCTAAAAATTTGGGCCCCTAACAAATAAAAAAAGTTTAACTAAAAACTAATAATATTTTCAAATATTATTGTTACGATTATATATTTTACAAAATTAAGCACCAAAAATTCAAACTATTTTATTAAATTGTTATTTTTCCATTACAAAATTTAAGCTAATATCAACATTCTACTTAAAAAGAGTCATCCTTCGCACACTTTTTGAAGCAAATTCATCAACCAACTCTTCATATTTTGCAGTCTCCAAAATATCATTTTCAATCGCGATCAATGCTAATCCATTAAGCCTTTCTTGTAACATGGCAGACCGCAAGTATGACTTCAACAACTTCAATTTTGAAAAACTTCTTTCTGCAGAAGCAACTGTGACCAGAATAGTCAACAAAATTCTATACGCAATAACTATATTAGGAAAACAATCTAAGCCTTTCAAAAACTTTAATATATCAATCGCTCTCATTTTTTTCCTAGGCAAGATTTATGTTAATAACTTTAACTCCACATATAATTCATTCCCATCAATATCATAATGTTCATTATGTTTCAATGCCTTTTCAAAATGACTACAACAAGACTTCAAACTTGCATTGTCTAACGATTGGAGCTTGTCAGAAGTAAACAAGAAACCAAAAATATTTTCATATTCTTGATATTTTTCAAATCGCTTAGTAAGAGAAACAATGGCTTGATCAACAAGGTAAAGAAAATAATTAACTCTAAAAGATTCCTCTCCAGATAACTCAACAGATGTATTCAAATTCTCATCAAATTGTCTTTTTCTTCGAATTGTGCGCCTTTGAGGAAAAACTGGATCAATATTCATTTCAATAGCAATTTCCTTAGCATTATTCAAGGCATTATAAAAACCTGTTTCTCTATATCCCACGAAAAAAGAAATTAACCCTTTTATTTTTTCCATAGCAACATCAATAAGCATATCCTTTGATTGTAAAAGCTTGCTAACTAAATTAATAGCAAATAATATTTCAAACCAAATAATAATTGCTATTAAAAACTCAAAATCACCAAGCTCATTTGTTGCTAAGGATTTTGCTTCACTTCTTATTTTAGAATCAAGTTCATCCTTTTCTGACACTTCAAGTAAAGCTTCTCTAAAATCTGACATTTGAGATCTTATAGCTTTAACACTATCTACACGCTCTCCCAACGAGTGGATGACAATGATTTTGGAGTCAATCCTTTCACATTATCTTTCAAAATTTGCCATCTCTTAGTAGAATTGGCAAGAATCGTATAAATACGTTGAATAACTCCAAAAAAATCTCTAGCTTTACTACATGATTCAGCCATGTCACATAATGTCAAATTAAGACTATGACAACCACAAGGAGTATAAAAGGCTCTTGGATTTATGTCTAAAAATTTCTTTTGTACACCTTGATGTTTTCCTTTCATATTTGACCCATTATCATAGCCTTGTCCCCGCACATCAAATATGTCAAGATTAAGTTTTTTCAACTCATTTTGTTGAACATCAAAAAGTCCGTGACCAGTTGTATCATTCACATTTAAAAATCCTAAAAATGATTCTTCAATGCTAACAGAATGTGAAGAAACATCCACATATCTCAATATCAAGGACATCTGCTCTTGATGACTAACATCAGGAGTACAATCAAGTATCACAGAAAAATACTTTGCTTGTTTAACTTTTTTAATGATTTCAGTTTTAATTGCAGAAGCAAGCACAAGTATTAACTCGTTTTGGATGTTATGCCCAAGATAATGACTATGAATATCATCATTTGTAATGCATTTAACATGTTCTTGGATAATAGGGTCAAACTCTGCCAACATTTCAATTAAGCCCAAAAAATTTCCATTACTATTTTGATACAATTTCTCATTAGAACCACGAAATGCCAAGTTATGTTTAGCAAGAAATTTCACTATTAAAATAATTCTTAGTAAAACTTTTTTCCAATGATCTTTTTCTTTTTCAATTAGTCTTTGAGTAGCTTTATCAATCGTTTGATTCTTTTCGAGCCTTAGACGCAATTCATACCAAGTGGTCATACTTTTAACATGTTCCATACTGATTTCATGCTCTTTAAGTCTTTCACCAATATGTGCCCAATCACTAAAGCCTTCATTTGTTAACATGTCTCTACCAATCCCACTTTTAAAAACTTTGCAACAAAAACAAAATACTCTATCTAACTCTTTTGAATAAACAAGCCAATCTCGATCACACTTCTCTCCATTTGATAAAACTCTAGTATACAAATTAGCAGTGAATCGTCTAGAAAATTTAGCTTTAGAACCACTCATAATAGAACAATCTCTTTTTGGACCCTTCATCACTAATAAATCAATCATTTTTTAATCAAGAGCATCCCAATTTCTTGGATCAAATATATCAAGAAAATGTTCAAATGGGTTTGATTGCTCTTCATTGTTATTATCATTATCCTCTAAAACATCTTCATTTTCAAGTGAATTATTCAAATGATCATCATCACTATTTTTAGTATTAGAATTTTGATTTTCCATATTATAATTTTCAATGGGCACGTCACTATTATTTTTCACATTATCATTTTTAATGGGCACGTCACCTCTATTTTCCACATCAACACTTTCAGTTTGATTCTCAATAGTAACATTCTCATTAGGAACCATGTTTTCAGGAAATTCAACATCAATAATGTCATAATTATGATTTTCTAAAGAAACTTGTGGTTCTTTTATAATAAATTTATCAAGAGCTCCTCTTTGAGATTGAGTTAACTCCTCAATTTTTTTCTTTTTCTTACGTTTTTCATACCCAGACTCATGTTTTCTAATCTTAGGAGGCATAGTGAAAAAAAAACCACAAGAACTAATATAATGTTTCAAAGAACAATCATTATAGTAATAATTTATTAAATTAGAAGTGAAAAAAGGAACAAAAGAACCTGGTATTCGCTGCTAATTCCATCTTCAAAGTTTAAAAGCTTCAAATTGAAAAAATTCACTGTCACAAATTTAGAGTTGTCAATTGCCCAATACCCTTTTCAATTAATTTTCTGATCTATGCAGTGATATTTCTACAACAATAAAAAAAAAGTAGTACTAATAAGTAGTAATTAATTAATAATTAAATAAAAATTAGTGATTAATCTCAATTAAAAATAGCAAATAAAAATAAAATATAATAGAACGGATTAACGGTATTAAAGGAGAATGAACATTGAACACTAAAAAAAACAACATATTACATTTTTTTTTTCTCTAGTAATTTTAGCATTATATATATCATATATAAAAAAAATAACGGCAAAAAAACAAATCAAGAAATAAGAAAGAATAAAATACTATATGACAAAAAAAATTAAATTCATATTTCACTTCTTTGTTCTTCATATATATTAAAATATATATAGATACCTTACTTTAATCTTGACGCCTTGATGGAGAGGTTGATGCATTTGAGACCAAATTGATGTTGATGCCTTGATGGTGAGCCAACCAAAAATAAATAAAAATGAATCAACCTTTAACTTACTGCTATTTTTTCTTTTTTGTCTGCAAAAGCCTACCTATCCCTTTCTATTCATGAATTTTACTCTTGATTTTTAATATAAAATATAATATTATATATATATGATGAAAGCAACTGACCGTTTGAGGGTTTGACTAAATATTTATGAATTAACAATTTAACATTAAAAGTGGGATTGAGAATAGAAACAGTCTTTAGAAATGGAATCTTTCCTTTAAAAGTGGGAACACATTTGATTTCATTTATTTTAATAAAAAAAAACTGAAAAGGGAGGTAAATAAATTGGGCCCTGGGCAATAGCCCAGCTTGCACAGCCACATAGCCGGCTCTGGTTACAATATTTAGATATATGATAAATATCCAAATATGTAACATATTTGGTGTTACAAATTCAGCTACAAATTTGTAACTTCCAAATATTGCCATTTATTGTGTAGATTTGTTGTTACACAATATTGAGATGAATTTCTTAAAGCCATATGTGAAATGGCTATTAGAGATATGATTTTAACCCCAATAATGAGTTTTGGGGGGTTACAAAATCAATTGAGAGGGCATTGGAACCGTTTGGAAAAATAGCATAAATTTTGTGCTGAAATTGGTCAGTGGCCACGGCCACAGAATGTTGGTGGTCGCAGCCTGTGGGACAGAGAGCAGCGGTCGCAACCACAGGTGTTTTTCTGACCATTTTTTCAGTTTTTTCCAATTGTGTTGAACAGCTCCAAAAACCCAAATAACTCCCAAATCTCACTTTTAATTCCATAACCATCTAATTAATCATCGGTAACAGTCATGGAGGTTGGTGGAATTTGAAATTCAAATGGTGTCTCTAAACTCTATAAATAGAAGCCTATTGCTCACTTGAAAGATACAATTTTTCTATCCATTAGAGCACTTGGCTAGAAACACTTAGAGGCTTGATTATTCCAGAAAGCATTTCCAAAATCTATGAGAGATCCCTTAGTGCTTGAGTTAGGGGGAAATAAGCTTTTGGACAAAGGTTTCAAACCTTGTTCAAGTTGGTGATCCCCAACACTCTTCACTTTGGTGGTGTGAGTGAGAGTTGTTTGTCTTTTGTTTCTTGTTCTTTTCTTTTATTCTATTGCTTTTCATCTTCATATTCTTCCTCTCTATTTACTTGTATTTCTTGTTTAGAGTTGTAATCTTTTCTTTTCTTTTGTTACAAACACTTTTGCTTTATTTGTATCTTTTGCTTAGAGTTGTATTTCACCATTCTCTTATTCTAATCATTCTCTTATTTATTTGCATTTTCAGTTATAGAGTTGTAACACTATTTAATCAATCTAAAGTTTATTTGTAATATTTTGTCTAGAGTTGTATTTTCTTACCAATTTCCATTGAGGCAAATATATTTTTCCTAACAGTCCCTGTCTGACAATATCGATCTCGGAGCCCCATGGAGATGCACGATCTCCTTCACATACAACTCAACATATTGTTCCATCGTATAAGTTTTCCTAACAAGCAAAAAGTGGGTTGATTTGGTGCACTTATCAATAATCACCCACACATAATCATGTTGCCCCACTGTCCTCGGCAATCCATGGTAAAATTCTCCCACTTCCACTCTGGAATCCCTAAAGGATGCAGCAACCCTGCTGGTCTTTGATGTTTGGCCTTCACCTATTGGCAGGTTAAACACTTGGCCACATAATCGACCACATCCTTCTTCATCCCTGACCACCAATACAGAGTCCTTAGATCCTGATACATCTTTGTCGTACCTGGATGTAGAGAATAGGGAGTGGTATGAGACTCATCCAGAATCTCTCATCTGATACCAAAATCCATTAGAATGCAAATTCGACCTTTATACCTTAGCAGATCAATCTCAAAATAGAAAAGTCTCTAGCCAATCCTGCTAAGACATCCTCCCTATGTTTCCTCAACTATGGATCCTACTTTTGCGCTTCTTTGATCCTCTCAAGGAGCGTGGACTAAAGAGTGATATTGGCTAGCTGACCAACTACCAATTCAATTCCCGCTCTCGTCATCTCTTCAGCCAACTTTTATGATATCTGTATCGAACTGAATAATTGCCCTGGGACCCTCCAACTCAATGTGTCGGCCACCACATTGTCCTTTCCTGGATGGTACAAAATGTGACAATCGTAGTCCTTCACCATTTCCAGCCAACGCCTTTGGTGCATATTCAGATCCTTTTGAGTGAAGAAATACTTCAAACTTTTTATGGTTAATGTATATCTCACAATTTTCTCCATATAGGTAGTGCCTCCATACCTTAAGTACGAATACCACCGCTGCCAATTCCAGATCGTGAGTGGGATACCTTTGTTCATACTTCTTCAGTTGTCTAGATGTGTAGGCTATCACCTTCCCAGCTTGCATCATTACACAACCCAAACCCTTCCTTGAAGCATCGCAGTAGATCACAAACCTTTCCTTGTCTGATGGAAGACTCAGTACCAGAGCGGTAACTAGTCGCCACTTCATCTCCTTGAAACTATCCTCACATATATCTTTCTAGACATACTTGGTGTTCTTACGCGTGAGCTCAGTCAATTGTGTGGCTATTTTGGAGAATCCCTCAACGAACCGCCGATAGTACCCTACCAATCCCAAGAAGCTTCTAACCTCTGGTACACTACTCAACCTCGACCAGTCTCTCACTGCCTCTGTCTTTGTTAGGTCCACCAGAATCCCCTCCTTACTCACAATGTGGCCCAGAAATGTTACTTGGGGTAACCAAAACTTACATTTACTTAACTTAGCATATAGCCTATGCTCCCTCAACCATTGTAGTACCAAACAAAGATGCTGCTTGTGCTCTGCTTCTGATTGGGAGTACACCAGTATATCATCGATGAATACGATCACAAACTTATCCAAGTAATCCCTGAAGACCCTATTCATCAAGTCCATGAAGGCTCTTGGGGCATTAGTTAATCCAAAGGACATGACCAGGAATTTATAATGTCCATACCTCGTACGAAATGCGGTCTTTGGTATGTCATCCTCCTTAATCCTTAATTGGTGGTAGCCAGACTGAAGGTCAAGCTCAGAGAACACCGTCTTCCCTTGTAGCTGATCAAACAAGTCGTCGATCATTGGTAGTGGATACTTATTCTTAATGGTAAACTTATTCAACTCTCTGTAGTCGATGCACATTCTTAAGGACCCATCCTTCTTCTTGACGAACAACACTGGAGCACCCCACTGTGAAAAGTTGGGTCTAATGAATCCTAGATCAAGTAGTTCTTGCAACTGAATCTTCAGCTCCTTTAACTCTACTGAAGCCATTCTATAAGGTGTCCTTGATCCGGCTTCGCCTCTGGTGCCAACTCTATGACAAACTCAATCTCTCGGTGTGGTGGTAACCCTGGTAGGTCTGCTGGAAATAAATCAACAAAATCACACACTAGTCTAGTCTCATCTGGTCCAACTGAAGAGATCCTAGAGGTCATATGCAACCTTCTTGCAATAGGTCTTTAGCCTTCAGTGCAGAGATCATAGGTACTTGTGGTCCACTCACTATCCCCACAAACATAAAGGGTTCCTTTCCTTCCAGCTCAAAGGTTTCCATCCTTCGCTTGTAGTCTATCATCGCCCCATACTTTGACAACCAGTCCATCCCCAGAATCATATCAAAGTTGTCCATCTCCAGTTCAATCAGATCCACAGATAAATCTCTACTGTCTATCTCCACTGGTAATGCTCTAACCCACCTCCTAGAGACTACCAGTTCCCCGGTTGGCAACAAAGTCCTATAGCCCCTAGCATACAAATCACAAGGTCTACACAAACGGTATATCACCCTAGCAGATACAAATGAATGAGTAGCTCCTGAATCAATCAATGCAGTAAATGAAGAACTAGCACTAGAAATCTGATATGTCATGACCGAGGGACTAGCCTCAGCCTCAGCCTCAGTCTAGGTTAGAATGAACACTCTGGCTAGAGTGAGGCTGTCACTCCTCTTTAGTTCTTCCTTTCTGGCTTGTGGGCAGTCCTTCCTCAAGTGATTGACACTCCCATAGATAAAGCATGCTCTGACTCTATAGTCCCCTAGATGTTGTTGCCTGCATCGTGGACACTCTAGGAAGTTTCTCCAGTTCTCTCTCTCTCTCGCTCTGATGGCCTCCAAAGGCACCTCGTGCCTTCCTATCTGAACCAGGAGGAACAAAAGAATCCGGGGCCTTTCTTCTCTACTCACTGGGGCCACTACCTCGGCTAGAGCCAGTGAAGGGAGGCACCGTCCTCCGAGCATCGTGCCTTGCAGCTCCTTCCTTCCATATCTGATCATCAGCACCCTCAATAGTAAGGGCTTTTTCCACTACCTAAGCATAAGTGGTAGTCCTCAGATCCAATGTTATTTTAACATCACGAGCTATCATCATATTCAGTCCCCGTACAAAGCGATTCCTCCGTGCCATATCAGTAGGCACCAAGTCCGGTGCGAACTTAGCCAACCGATTGAACTTCAAGGCATACTCTGTGACACTCATTCTGTTTGGAATCAGATTGGTAAACTCACCCACCTTTGCAGCTCGAACTGCAACACTATAATATTTCTCATTAAAGACGTCTTTGAATTCATTCCAATTCATAGTAGTTACATCCCCTCTCTAAGACACGACTTCCTACTAGATGCGGGCATCTTCCCTTAACATGTAACTAGCACAAGCCATCCTCTCATTCCCTTCCACCCTCATGAAATCCAGGATATAAGAATTCATGTTCATCCACTGCTCTGCCCGTAGTGGGTCTGGACCGCCCTCAAAGGTGGGAGGGTGCTGCTTTCTGAACCTTTCATACAAAGGCTCCCACCTGTTCTCCATCATAGGCTGGGCTAGCACTAGTGCCATAACCTGTGGGATCTATAGTCCAACATCCCAAGGAGGAGCATGCTATCTCAGCTCTCAGAGTTCATCTTCAGTTCTCTGAAGTCTAGCTTGCATTTCTGCAAACATTTGTTGCCAGTTCTATGCGGCAGGTGGAGGGTCCTGACCCAGGTTGTTATCTTCAGCCATATTCTCGTGGAATCTAGTTGATCGTCAAGGCATAACTTCAATATGCATTCAATTAATGACATCTCACATTAGCACGATTACAACATCCAAACACCACCTCCTAGTTCAATCAGTCAAACACAAATATCAAATCAACACAATGCACTCATAACATAATCATATAGTAGTCAAAGGGCCATGCCCTAGTATTATATACATTCATCATGCTCTATTTATGTTAATCATGCAAGAAATTAAACATATAATAGACTTTATACCGACCATCCCTGAGTCGAGCTTGTCTCTGGCAGAGAGCGTACATGTTCGGTCAATCTTCAGGAACCATAAACCTTGGCACGCTCTGATACCAAGTTGTAACGCCCTACTTCCCTGGAGTCGTTACCTTGTGATTTTAAAATGTTCCATTAGCTTGCTAATCAAGGTATTATACTAAAAAATGTGATTAAATACAATTAAAGACTCATTTAATGAAAATTAAGTATAAAAGGTTTGGACATTCATTAAAATTATAAAAGCGTTACATTGGGATCTCGAAACATTGTCTCAAAATATATTTACAACTCAAAAGTTAGGGTACCGTCGACCTAAGCGACAAAATCAAACATTTGTACAATGTTCCTCAAAACTATCCTAGCGTGGCGGCCAGGTAGGCCAAACATGTCTGCGCCACTCCATGCCCTCCAATTCATGTTAGGTCGGCCTTTCCCTTGCCCTTACCTACACCATAGAGCACCCGTGAGCCAAGGCCTAGCAAGAAAACTCCCCACACATAGCATATAACAATTCATTCTAGTAAATGCATAACTTTAAATAGATAACACCAACTTCAGGAACCCAAGTGCATTACCAGGCACCGAGTTCACGGACTTCACTGAACGGGTGAGTACAACTATAACGACCCAAATTCGCTAATAAGGCTTAAGGGCCTTGATTAGCGTGCCTGGAGGGCATAATGGGAATTATGTGTGACTTTAATGATTAAGATGCATGATTATTTGAGATGATTATTTGAATATTTGATATGCATGAATATGTGTATTAGTATGCATGTAGGCCTTGATTAGGTTAGAAGGGCATAATCGTAATTTTGTCCATTATGGGAATAACTGTATTGATATATGTGATAATTGTTGAGACCACATTATTATGTGGATATATCTGTGATCTGCGACTCGAGACGATCCTAATGAGCAAAGTAGCGAAAAAGTCATGGCGGGGATTTATACTCGGCTCGAGGTGAGCTTAGGGGTATAAATGGGAATTTAGCGAATATACTGGAGTCTATCTTGACATTGAGGAATATTATTGGTGATTAATTAGGTATCGGGAGTCAAGCGAGAAATATTAGAGACATTCGAGGAGTTAGCGGGAATTGGGTAAAATGACTAGAATACCCTTAAGTGGATTAAAGGGTTAGGAATAAAGGGGAGGGCATTAGGGTCATTTGGCTTTCTAAGGATGGAATTATTGAGACTTTATGTTAGTGGGAAGTGTAGAGAAGTGTAGAAGTCTGAAAAAGAAGGAAAAGGAAGGAAAAGAAAGGGAGAAAAATAGAGAGAGTTTTCTAAAGTCGGTTTAAGCTTCCTTCATCAGTTTCTTGAGGATTTCTGGAGCAAAGCTCAGAGGAGAGCTGGGATAGACTGAACATCAAGGATCCTAAGCTAGGGTTGAGGAATTGGCAGAGGTTTAGCAAGAGGTCACTAACACTTGAGGCAAGACTTTAGAGTTCTTCAGTTTTTGTTTCTGGTTTTTGAGCTATGGTGTTTAAGTTGAATTGGATGGAAACTTTAGGGAATTCAGGCCTAAGGCTGAGGAGGAGCAAGCCAAGGAAGTCGAGAGGCAACTTGTGGTCGAAATCTCATCAAAGGTATAAATTCTAAGCTCTGACTTTGATGTTCAATTGGTTTCTGCTGAGTTTTAATGTTTAGAAGTGACTATGGTGAATTTTGAGTTTGGGGATGCATGTGCTTGAGCTCTAGGTATTTGGGGTGCTTGGGATGAGTCGAGTATGGTCATAAGGTTGTTTTTGAGCTTGGGAAAGATTTGGAGGAGTTTTGGTTGAGGTTGGTTCGAGGAAATCGCAGGGGGGAAAAACTGGTGTTAGCCTGCTTGTGACTAGCGCTACAGCGCTAGCCTTTGGGCGCTATAGCGCTAGGCCAAGCTTGCTGAGGGGATTTTGCTTCTGTTTGCAGCGCTGTAGTGCCCTCCCATGAGCGCTGTAGCGCTACCCTGCCTTCTGAAGAGGATTTTAGGGTTATTTGCAAGGGTTTTTGACCAAGGGTTTGAGGTTTGATCCCACCACCTTGTTTGGTGGAACTAGGACTTCCTGGGGGCTCGGGATTAGCCCCGAGGCTAGGTTTTGGACTTGAGGTTTGATGATGACTTTGGTCTATGGTTGTGTTTAGGTGAGCGCTAGGGCTCGAAGGGGATCGTGCTCAAGGAGTCGAGTGATCAAAGCTAACGTATCGAAAGGTATGAAAACTGCACTCGGTTATATGTTTGTGATGGGACTAAGTGCTCCCGATATTTGTATCGTGTCAATGATGGTATTATGCCATGGGACATGTAAAAGCGGCCTAAGAGTGCCGTGCATAACACTTGCGCACAGGGCGCGGCTTGGCCACTGGTAGCCGAGGACAGCTTAATATTCACTGAGCTCGGTTTAAGCGGGCCGGAGTCAGTGGGATAATGGAGGGAGCAGCCTGAGAGCGCTAGCCCTAGTTATCATTTGTCCAATGATATATGATATGAGTTGATATGTTTAGTATGTTGAATATGTGGTTATACTGAATGATTATATGTTTGAGAACTTGTGATGCAACGTGAGATATTAAATTGTCTGTTGATTGCTTATGCTCTGTTGTTGTGTTTTCTTGTTGGGCCTTGGCTCACGGGTGCTATGTGGTGCAGGCAAAGGCAAGGGCAAGTTGGACCAAGCCTGAGATGGAGAGCTTCGGGGTGGAATGTACATAGCCAGCTGCTCAATCACCACGGTCGAGGAGTGGATCAGGACAGGGGTTGCCTAACTGTTCGTTTTGCCTTAATATGGCTTGTCAATGTACCTAAACTTTATGACTTTTGTATACAGTCTTTAAATTTGATATTTTTGGGGATTCCATGTAAACAAGAGATGCTTCTTAATGAAAATGTGGCTTTTGAGACCAAAACATTTTAACCCTAGTTCCTTTATAGTTTCATAACACGTTTTTAATTAAATGACTTGATTAGCAAGTTTGGCACTTTATAAACACACAGTGTAACGGTCTTGGCTATCCAGGGCGTTACAACAACATCCTAGATGGCCATGCCATGGAAGTCTGCATTCAGCATGCTTGTTGCCATTCTACCTGCATTCAACATGCTTATTGCCATTCCCGGCCTTCGCCGATCAGTCATAATCACACAAACACGGCATAAAAATTATAAATACTCATACATAGCATTAAACGTAGATAATTAGGCCATGCCCTGCTCTATGGGCATAAATAGTTTTCTTACCTGTCTCCCGAGCTGACCGTATAGTGCGATCCCGAGCACGATCCCCTAATTCCGAGCCTTAGCGGTAAAACCTAGTCACAACGCAATAATAATAAATATCCATCAAATGCTAAACCAATTAAGAACTTCGAAATAATATTCTAGCCTCAAGGACCTCAAATTCTACTAAACCGGGTAGTAGAATCTTTCCCGAGCCCTTAAATTTGAGTTCCCAAGCTTATAACCCTGTTTTGGCCATTTCCCCTTGTAACGCCCTGGTTACCCCAGAACAATTACGGTGAACAGTGAACAGGAAATTTGACCCGCTACCCGAGTCCTTTGGTTAAAAACGTGATCTAAGTGTTATTAACAGGTTAAGGTGAAAAACCAGTAAAAAGGAAAGAATACATTTCATTAAGTAAAAAAACTGCTCATGAGCCATTCAAGTTGTTTACAGTACAAAATGGTCATTACTGTTTCAAATTTACAATCCCCGCCGACCTAAGAGGCAAAAATAGGGTAAACCCCTAGTCCCTCTGAGAACTCCCTGACCGTGGTGGTCAAGCGGCCAAATATGTACACAACACCGCCTAAGCTCTCCACTCAAGGTTGGGTGAGCTTCTCTTTACCTTCACCACATAGCACCCATGAGCCAGGGCCCAGCAAGAAAACACAATAAAGCATGATATAATATCAACAATGACCATAATAATCATTCAGGACTAACAGTCCAAAACAGATAGGTGACAGCAGCAAAAGTCACAAAAGTGGGTACAGCTCCCTTTTGCCATGTGACGATAGGGTGACTAGGGCTTAACTGATAAGTTATCCTTTCATAAGTTTGATCAGGATAGGTGTATGGTGAATGGTCACCAACATAACCTTCCTCATGACCATGAGGTCATAACCTTGGAACATCGTTCCCTAGCCATGTGACAACAGTCACCGGGGCCCTATGCCCTGGCTTTGAGTACTAGTCTTAGACTAGCCAAGCGCTTATAAGTTCATCGACTTTAGGGTCGGTCCAGCATTAATGCCATAGAGCCATTCAATGCTGATATCGATTAGATCTAATCTTCATTCGGCCCTGCGTTTAGAATGCTCATGCCGTTTCTGACCTTTAGGTCAGTGTCCCTGACTAGTCAGTGCCATAAACAGGTAATCAACATTCACTAGCATTTAATATGCATTCCATGTCCACATATATCAATCAACATGCTTCAATAGCAAACCACGCATGTCATATACATATACAGGGTGCAACTGTATTCATACACTGTTTTCTTACCTCTAGTTCGAGTGAAAGTTATTATAAGAACGACCCCTGAGAACGATCAATCTATTAATTCCTTGACAGTCACCTGGTCATAACCAAAATATAGGATTCATCAATGAAAATGATAACAAAGGGTTCCCAAACCAGAACCTAGCCTCCGAGACATCAAATCCCACTAAACCGGGTAGTAGGATCGATCCCGAGGCCTAAGGCTTGAATCCCCAAGCTAAAAACACAATTCTGGCCAAAAGTGCCCTGATGGGCCGCGGCTCACCACAGCCATGCCGCGGCTCACCTCCCCGACAGAGGCATTTTTACCCCAGAAGCCAACTTAGGCCGCGGCACACCATAGCCACGCCGCGGCTCATTACGCAAAACAGCAAGCACCAGCTGAATTTTCCCTGCGTTTTCCCTTGGAACCAAAGCTTCAAACTAGTTCCAAACCTCTTCCAAACATTCAATTTAACCCCCAAACAACATCTATATCAAACCCTCATCAAAACCCAAGTCAAACATCAACCCAACTCCCATTAATCCCAACTAACCACCAAGAAATCACAAACTGAAATCTTAAACTAAAACAGAGTAAAAGCCAGAAACTTATGGCTGAAACTCACCTCAAATTCGAGATTGAACCTCCTTCAATGGCTGAACCAAGTCTACAAACCCAGCCCCTTGATTTCCTAGCTTGAAACCTCACTTTGAGCTCAAAAACTCCAAAGGAGAAATGGAAGAAAGTGATGCACGGGAGGGAGAAGTAAAACCTTGTTTTGCCTGGGCGGATAGCGGGAATCGAACCCGCGTCTTCTCCTTGGCAAAGAGAAATTTTACCATTCAACTATATCCGCACTTGTTTTTGTTCGTGATACCCAAGTATGGATCATATTTTGGCAGAGCGAAGCCAAATACGCTCTGTTTTTCTACAGCCACCTAAAGGTCATATAAATCCAAACCCAAATGACTAAAATGCCCCTAAGTCATTAAAAGTTTCTAAAGTCTTCCCCAAGGGCAAAATTGGTACTTTCGAACCTATACCGTTAATCATAATTAACGCTTCCCAATTCCCGATAATCTCAATAATCTCAAACACCATTAATTCATCTCCCGTTACCCTATAATTCCCGGTAACGCTCTAATCATTAAAAACACCCCGAGACTCTGAGCTTAAACCTGTTATGACCAAACCGATAAATTGCACTTAAAGATCGTCTCATGCCGAAATACTCGAACCATTCCACATTATAATGTGGCCTCACAATATATCATTGACATGCAAACAAATATACAATTATGCCCTCAACGGCCAAATTACCAAAACACCCCTATAAACAAATGTGGACCCACATGCATGCATTTAACATCATATGATAATATAATTCTCATAAACATGCATAAATTCACTTAATGGCATAATTAAACAGTTATGGCCCTCCCGGCCTACTAATCTAGCCATTAAACCATATTAGGGAATCCGGGGCATTACAACTATCCCCTCCTTACAAAAATTTCGTCCTCAAAATTTACCTGAACAGCTCGGGATACTGACTCCACATATCTGACTCCAGCTCCCAGGTCGCCTCCTCAACCTTGCTATTCCTCCACAATATCTTAACCAAAGGTATTGTCTTGTTCCTGAGGACTTTATCTTTCTTGTCAAGTATCTGAACAGGCTGCTCCTCAAAGGAGAGATCTGGCTCAAGTTCCAGATCTTCATAACTCAAAATATGACTCTCATCAGATACGTACCTCCGAAGAGCGGATACATGGAACACATTATGTACGACCGACAATGCTGGAGGCAAAGCTAGCCTGTAAGACACTTGACCAACCCTCTCCAGGATCTCAAATGGACCTACAAACCTAGGACTCAGCTTGCCTTTCTTCCCAAACCTTCTCACCCCTTTCCATGGCGAGACTCTAAGGAAAACATAGTCTCCACCTGGAACTCCACGTTCCCGCGTTTGGGATCTGCATAGCTCTTCTGTCTACTCTGAGAAGTAAGCATCCGAGCTCTAATCTTGTCAATAGCCTCACTGGTCCTCTGAACTGCCTCAGGACCTAAGTATCTCCTTTCACCTGTCTCATCCCAATGAATGGGAGATCTGCACTTCCTACCATACATCATCTCATAAGGTGCCACTCCAATGGTAGACTGATAACTGTTATTATAGGAGAACTCTATCAAAGGCAGATACTTACTCCATGACCCACCAAAGTCCAGCACACATGCCCGTAGCATGTCTTCTAATATCTGAATCGTCCTCTCAGATTACCCATCTGTCTGAGGATGATAAGCTGTACTGAACTTCAACTATGTACCCATGGCCTTCTGTAAACTTCCCCAGAACTTGGAAGTAAAAGTAGGGTCCCGATCTGACACGATCGACCTAGGAGCTCCATGGAGGTGCACAATCTCTCTCACATAGAGATCTGCATACTGGTCGACTGTATAAGTAGTCCTCACTGGCAGAAAGTGAGCTGACTTGGTGTAGCGATCCACTATCACCCAAATGGAATCATGCTGACCAACAGTCCTAGGTAAGCCCACCACAAAGTCCATTGTGATGTCTTCCCACTTCCACTCTGGGATATCCAGAGGCTACAATAACCCTGCCGGCCTCTGATGCTCAGCCTTGACCTGTTGACATGTCAAGCACTTAGCCACGTATTCTACTACATCTCTCTTCATCCCCGGCCACCAATACAATGATCTCACATCCTGATACATCTTCGTGGTGCCTGGATGCAAAGAGTAAGGTGTAGTATGAGATTCATCCATAATCTCTCACCTAAAAGTAGTGTCTAACGGAACACATATCCGCCCCTTGTATCTCAACAACCCCAAATCAGACACTGTATAATCTCTGGATGCTCCAGCCAAGACATCCTCTCTAATCTTGATCAGCTGTGGATCACTCAACTGACCCTCCTTGATTCTCTCTAACAACGTAGACTGTAGCGTAATATTGGCCAACTGGCCCACCAGTAACTCTATACCAGCTCTGGTCATATCATCAGCTAACTCTCTGGCTATCAGCCTAACACCATGAATATGTCCCGGACCCTTCCGGCTTAAAGCATCAGCTACCACGTTGGCCTTCCCTGGATGATACAAAATCTCACAGCCATAGTCTTTTACCAACTCCAGCCAACGCCTTTGTCTCATATTCAAGTCCTTCTGGGTGAAGAAGTATTTCAGGCTCTTGTGGTCTGTATAAATCTCACACTTCTCTCCATAAAGATAATGCCTCCATATCTTTAAAGCAAAAACCATCGCCGCCAATTCTAAGTCATGAGTAGGGTACCTCTTTTCATACTCCTTCAGCTGACGAGAAGCATAAGCTATTACCTTCTCTGATTGCATCAAAACACAGCCCAAACCCTGATGAGAAGCATCACAGTATATCAAAAACTTCTCCTGATCTGTGGGAAGACTCAGAATCGGAGCTGTAATCAACCTCTGTTTCAGTTCCTGGAAGCTGTTCTCACATTTGTCTGACCACACAAACTTCTGATTCTTGCGTGTCAGCTCAGTCAACGAAGTAGCAATCTTTGAGAATCCTTCCATGAAACGCTTGTAATACCCTGCCAATCCAAGGAAACTTCTAACCTCAGAAGCATTCTTTGGCCTTGGCCAATCTCTGACTGCTTCAATCTTTGCTGGATCTACTTTAATCCCCTTCATACTGACAATGTGCCCAAGAAAGGATACCTGAGACAACCAGAATTCACACTTCTTGAACTTTGCAAACAATCTGTGTTCCCTCAACCTCTGTAGAACCAACCTCAGATGCAGCTCATGCTCTGACTCAGACTGAGAATATACCAGAATATCATCGATGAAGACAATCACAAACTGGTCTAGATAATCTTTGAACACTCTGTTCATCATATCCATGAAAGAAGCAGGGGCATTAGTCAATCCAAATGACATAACTAAAAACTCATAATGCCCATACCTGGTACGAAAAGCAGTCTTCGGTATGTCTCCCTCCTTGACCCTCAACTGATGATAACCAGAACGAAGGTCAATCTTAGAGAATACCGTCTTACCTTACAATTGATCAAACATATCATCTATCCTTGGCAAAGGATACCGGTTCTTAATTGTCAACTTATCAGTTCTCTGTAATCAATACACATCCTCAGAGAACCATCCTTCTTCTTCACAAACATAACTGGCGCACCCCAGGGTGAAAAACTAGGTCTGATAAAACCCAAATCTAACAGCTCTTGCAACTGTACCTTTAATTCTTTCAGCTCAGCTGGGGCCATTCTGTATGGTGCTCTAGGCACTGGCGCCAGTTCTATAATGAACTCAATCTCTCTGTGTGGTGGCAACCCTAGCAAATCTTCTGGAAACACATCCAGAAACTCACAAACAAGTCTAGTCTCCTCTGGTCTCACTGGCACGACCTGAGTGGTATCAACCACACTGGCTAAGAATCCAATGCAATCTCCTTGCAATAAATCCCTAGCCCTCAATGCAGAAATCATAGGAATACGGGGTCCATGCACAGCACCAACAAACACAAAAGGATCCTCACCTTCAGGCTCAAAGGTGACCATCTTCCTTCTGCAGTCAATGGTTGCCCCATACTTTGCTAACCAATCCATACCAAGTATTATATCAAAGTCAGTCATAACCAACTCTATCAGATCCACTGACAACTCTCTGCCCTCTACCATCACTGGCAAAGATCTGACCCATCTCCTGGATACCACTAACTCTCCAGTGGGTAGCAAAGTACCAAACCCCACAGCATAGAAATCACAAGGTCTACACAATCTATCAATAACACTACTAGCAACAAAGGAATGTGTAGCACCAGAATCAATCAATACATTATAAGCGGTTCCAGCACTAAGAAGCTGACCTGTAACAATTGAGGGGGAAGCCTCAGCTTCTGCTTGAGTCAATGCAAACACTCGAGCTGGGGCCGAGCTGTCTGCCTTCCTGGGTTCTTCCTTTCTTGCTTTGGGGCAATCCTTTTTTAGATGACCCACTGCTCCACATGAGAAGTAGGCCCTTGCCCTACACTCTCCCAAGTGATGCCTCTTGCATCTAGGACACTCAAGATAAGACCTCCAGGCTTCATTACCACCAGGACGACCCATAGAAATACCACGGGGCCGTCTGTCAGGACCTGGAACTGGGAAGGTATCAGGAACCTTCCTCTTCTGATCACTGGGGCCAACACCCCTACCAGAACCCACAAATGGAGGACCTGGCCTCCTAAAATCCCTTCTGGCTGCACTGTCACGCCAGATCTTGATCTCTGCACTCTTAGCTGTGAGTGCCTTCTCCACCACCTGTGCATAAGTAGTAACTCCTGCCACAGTGGTGATACGTACATCACGGGCTAACCTGGGCTGTAGCCCCTGCAAGAAACGCTCTCTCCTGGTCCCATCAGTGGGCACCAACTCCTTGGCAAACTTTGCCAAACGGTCAGACTTTAAGGCGTACTCAGTAACTGATAAGTTTCCCTGAAGTAGCCTAATGAATTCCTCAGCTTTCGCCGCTCTAATAGCGTCATTATAATACTTTTCATTAAACAAGGTCTGAAACTCCTCCCAGCTCAGGGTATTAACATTCTTGGTCTGGGCAATCACTTCCCACCAAATCCGGGCATCATCTCGAAACATATAGGTAGCACAGGCTACCCTCTCACTACCATCTACCCTCATAAAGTCAAGAATAGTGGTAATCATGCTCATCCATTGTTCAGCCTTGGCAGGATCTGCACTGCCCTCAAATACAGGAGGTTGTTGCTTCCTGAACCGTTCATAAAGAGGTTCCCATTTGTTTCTAACCTCAGGCAGCTGCCCAGTAACTGGCACCGACATAGAAGGTGCCTCTGCAACACTGGCCACCACAGGCACTTGCTGCTGCCTTAGGAGACGAAACTCCTCTCCCTGTTTCAGCATTGTAGTCTGCAATTCATCAAACAACTGCTGCCAGTTTGCAAGTGCTGGCTATGGAATCTGGGATTGGTCATTCTCTTGACCCTGGCTGTTATTATTCTAGCCTGGATCACTCTGGCCAGCTGACATGTCTGTCTGCCATGGTTCATTCTGTCACTGATACCTTACTGAAAAAATAATCAATACGGCCAGTCAGGTAGTAATAACTAAACCTCTTGCCGCCTTACGGTCTAAGAACAAACAGACAATTATCACATTCCACAGTCATTCAATATTCACAAACAGATACATGTTTGTAGCATTCGGCACACAGCATGTATCTCATAATAACTCATAAACAACCACACTAATAAGCAGGTTCCAGCAATCTCAGTACTAATTAGCACACATTTGCTGAAGGTATAATATTTCAGGGCACAGGTTCGACATGGTGTCTCATGCACACAGGTAAAGCATATATACCACATTTAAACAGTTATACATATAACCACATAAATAGTTACCAAACCATGAGTCGAGCTTGACTTCAGTGATGTGTGTACATACCCAGCCAGTCTACAGGAACCTTAACCTTGGCATTGCTTTGATACCAAGTTGTAACGCCCTGGTTACCCCAGAACAGTTACGGTGAACAGTGAATCAGAAATTTGACCCGCTACCCGAGTCCTTTGGTTAAAAACGTGATCTAAGTGTTATTAACAGGTTAAGGTGAAAAACCAGTAAAAAGGAAAGGATACATTTCATTAAGTAAATAAACTGCTCATGAGCCATTCAAAACGTTTACAGTACAAAATGGTCATTACTGTTTCAAATTTACAATCCCCGCTGACCTAAGCGGCAAAAATAGGGTAAACCCCTAGTCCCTCTGAGAACTCCCTGACCGTGGTGGTCAAGCGGCCAAATATGTACACAACACCGCCTAAGCTCTCCACTCAAGGTTGGGTGAGCTTCTCTTTCCCTTTACCTGTACCACATAGCACCCATGAGCCAGGGCCCAGCAAGATAACACAATAAATCATGATATAATATCAACAATGACCATAATAATCATTCAGGACTAACAGTCCAAAACAGATAGGTGACAGCAGCAAAAGTCACAAAAGTGGGTACAACTCCCTTTTTCCATGTGACGATAGGGTGACCAGGGCTTAACTGATAAGTTATCCTTTCATAATTTTGATCAGGATAGGTGTCTGGTGAATGGTCACCAACATAACCTTCCTCATGACCATGGGGTCATAACCTTGGAACATTGTTCCCTAGCCATGTGACAACAGTCACCGGGGCCCTATGCCCTGGCTTTGAGTACTAGTCTTAAACTAGCCAAGCACTTATAAGTTCATCGACTTTAGGGTCGGTCCAGCATTAATGCCATAGAGCCATTCAATGCTGATATCGATTAGATCTAATCTTCATTCGGCCCTGCGTTAAGAATGCTCATGCAGTTTCTGACCTTTAGGTCAGTGTCCCTGACTAGTCAGTGCCATAAACAGGTAATCAACATTCACTAGCATTTAATATGCATTCCATGTCCACATATATCAATCAACATGCTTCAATAGCAAACCACGCATGTCATATACATATACAGGGTGCAACTGTATTCATACACTGTTTTCTTACCTCTAGTTCGAGTGAAAGTTATTATAAGAACAACCCCTGAGAACGATCAATCTATTAATTCCTTGACAGCCACCTGGTCATAACCAAAATATAGGATTCATCAATGAAAATGATAATAAAGGGTTCCCAAACCAGAACCTAGCCTCCGAGACATCAAATCCCACTAAACCGGGTAGTAGGATCGATCCCGAGGCCTAAGGCTTGAATCCCCAAGCTAAAAACACAATTCTGGCCAAAAGTGCCCTGATGGGCCGCGGCTCACCACAGCCATGTCGCGGCTCACCTCCCCGACAGAGGCATTTTTACCCCAGAAGCCAACTTAGGCCGCGGCACACCATAGCCACGCCGCGGCTCATTACGCAAAACAGCAAGCACCAGCTGAATTTTCCCTGCGTTTTCCCTTGGAACCAAAGCTTCAAACTAGTTCCAAAACTCTTCCAAACAGTCAATTTAACCCCCAAACAACATCTATATCAAACCCTCATCAAAACCCAGGTCAAACATCAACCCAACTCCCATTAATCCCAACTAACCACCAAGAAATCACAAACTGAAATCTTAAACTAAAACAGAGTAAAAACCAGAAACTTACGGCTGAAACTCACCTCAAATTCGAGATTGAACCTCCTTCAATGGCTGAACCAAGTCTACAAACCCAGCCCCTTGATTTCCTAGCTTGAAACCTCACTTTGAGCTCAAAAACTCCAAAGGAGAAATGGAAGAAAGTGATGCATGGGAGGGAGAAGTAAAACCTTGTTTTGCTCTGTTTTTCTACAGCCACCTAAAGGTCATATAAATCCAAACCCAAATGACTAAAATGCCCCTAAGTCATTAAAAGTTTCTAAAGTCTTCCCCAAGGGCAAAATTGGTACTTTCGAACCTATACCGTTAATCATAATTAACGCTTCCCAATTCCCGATAATCTCAATAATCTCAAACACCATTAATTCATCTCCCGTTACCCTATAATTCCCGATAACGCTCTAATCATTAAAAACACCCCGAGACTCTGAGCTTAAACCTGTTATGACCAAACCGATAAATTGCACTTAAAGATCGTCTCATTCCGAAATACTCGAACCAATCCACATTATAATGTGGCCTCACAATATATCATTGACATGCAAACAAATATACAATTATGCCCTCAACGGCCAAATTACCAAAACACCCCTATAAACAAATGTGGACCCACATGCATGCATTTAACATCATATGATAATATAATTCTCATAAACATGCATAAATTCACTTAATGGCATAATTAAACAGTTATGGCCCTCCCGGCCTACTAATCCAGCCATTAAACCATATTTGGGAATCCGGGCCATTACACCCCTTATTTGAGCATCGGCTCAGCCCCCTAGGGCCGCGGCGCGCTACAAGTCAGAGAGACCCACCCTTCTGAGGGATGCGGGCTACGGTGCACCCTACCTGAGCCGCGACGCTTGGATGGTTACAGAGAACCCTAAGCCTTCTCGGTTCATGCAGGCCGCGGCGCCTGAAGAACAGGGTCACGGATTGAGCTCCGGAACCCAGAAATCCCCTTGCGTTTTCTCGAGCCAAAATCATCATTTCACACCCAAATCAATACCTAAACCCAAAATTGTGTCCAAAATCCATATCAATACAACATGATCATCTTAACTGCCCCAAAAACTACCCCATAGCCTTACCGAAATCCAAAATCATCCCTAAGGTTTAAATCCCATGAAAACCCTTAAATCACAACCAAAAACTCAATAAGAAATCATAATGAAACCTTTACCTCAATTGAGAATCCAACCCTGGGCTAAACCCAAACATTCGAAGCTTCCTTCCTTTGAATTTCAGCAAAAACCCCCAAGCTAAAGAGAGAAAGAGTAAATATCGAGAGAGAGAGAGAGAGAGAGAGAGAGAGAGAGAGAGAGAGGGTTGAGAGTGTTATATGTTATGATTAGTTCTAGAGTCCTAAAGCACAAGTCCAAGTCTATCCTTTGAAAATGACCAAATTGCCCCTAAATTAACTCTTAGCCCTTTAATACAACCAAGGGTAAATACGTCATTAGCAACGTTCCCGCTAATTCCTCGAGTATTCCTATAAATCCCCAATTAATTTCAACATACCCAAATAATCGTTAAATTGCTACCTGTTACCTGCTAACCCCGAATATGTACTACATTCCCAAAATACCCCAGGCTCACCCTGAGCCGGGCTTTTGAACCCGTTGTGACTATTTCGCGTCGCTCCCTAGAACCGCCTCAGACCACACATCTTAAATATATCCCCACAATACTGTGGTCTCAACCATAATGCACATATACACATATATATACCCTCAACAGGTCATCAATTACAAATATGCCCTTAACAACACGAATGAGCTCACATGCATATTTAATTCACCTAAACATGCATATCTAGTCGTATAATAATTTAATTAAAGTAATCACGTATTGATACATATATATCACAGTTAATCATACAGTAATACAATTAAGTCAATTATTGCCCTCTCAACATGCTAATCAAGGCACTAAGCCTTATTAGTAAATTTGGGACATTACAAAGATGATGAGATAATTTTGGGAAGCTTATTATAGGAAATTTCAAAAATTCAAAGGGAGAGGGAATCAAGTGAGTTAAATGTGGAAACTAGGGTAACATTAATATGATTGATTTGATTTAGGTTTTGATAGTCATTAGGTGTGATTGAGTGATTAGGATCTTGGGTGATTAGGCCATTAAGGGACGTACAATGCATGACATTGTGACTATGTTCAAGATTTTATGATTAGACTGTAACAAGGATCATGGTATTAATTGAGGACCATAAGAATTAATGGAAATCAATCACCATTAAGGGCATAGGTGATACACACCTATATAAAGAGGTGGTTGCCTGTCATTTTTTCTTCACACACCAAAAGGAGAAGAGAACTAGAGAGTGACGTGAAGCAAAGTGAGAGGGAAACTAGATGTGGCGTGAGAAATAAGGAAGGAAGGAAAGAGCGAGACTTGGGATTTTGGAAGAAATAATAGAGAAGTAATCAAGATTTGGTTGGAACGCCCTACTAATCCAGGACTGTTACACCGTGTGTTTAAGATAGTTCTTAACTCGTTAAGCGAGTCATTTGGACTCAAAAGTGTAATTAAAATTAAATAAAGGTTTAGGTACTAAAATTTTTGGTCAAAGGTATAGACTTTTCATTTAAAACTATAAATGCTTACAAGGGATCCCAAAAAGAGTTCAACAAAATATAATTACAACCAAAGTTACAAATATAGTCGGCCTAAGTGTCAAAATGGACTTATACTCTAAGTCCCTAAAAAATATCCTGACTGTGGCGGCCGAGCAGGCTGAACATGTACTTGCTGCTCTAGAGCCCTCCAACTCATGGCTGGTCGACCTTCCCCTTGCCCTTACCTACACCATAGAGCACCCATGAGCCAAGGCCCAGCAAGAAAACCAACATGGCAGAACAAATATCCAATTAAACATAAAACAACAAACAACACGCTTCACAAATAATAAACAACTTATCTCAACTTATAAATCATTTACACAGCATGTGCCGAGCTAGTGGGTACAACACTCTTTTGGTGGCCTCGCCATCGTAACCTACATTACACATGCTTATTGTCGAATATGCCCATGCTGATCAACCATAGATAAATATTAAGCAATTAGATGCAACATATACAATTACAAACAAGGTTACCCAACCTTTAACAAATTCAATGTGCGGTTATAACTGTGTTCACTTGATGGTGGTAGAAGACCTTGGCAGCCCTAAACTTCTTTAGTCACTTGATTTCTCTTAGAAATTCCTTAAAGTTTCAAGAATTTGGCCTCCTAGCTTGGATGGAATCTTGAGAAGAAGAAAAAGAACACACTAGATGGAGAGGAAATGTCTTGAACGTGTATGGGATCAAAGCTTCAACACTTAGCCAAATCTCTCTAGTTTCATGGTCAAAAGACCATTTTGCCATTCCTCCCAATAGACTAGCCAAATAACCTCAAGGGTAGCCTAGTAATTTGACCACTATCACTAACCTTCCCACTAACCACCAATTTAATTAATACACTAATCTCCAATTTCTCACTACTATTCATCAATCATAATTTTATTTTCTCATATTCCCAAAATACCCATTGGCTCAATCTGAGCCGAGCATTTATCACCATTGTGACTTGTTGGTAACTGGTTTACCATGTGCGAAGTGGAATGCATGGGGTGCTAGGCCCGAGGAATTTCAAAAATTTTTATTTAAACAAACTTTAAATAACTAGATCTATTAATATGCAAACATTAATCAATGAGAAAGAAAAATATAAGGATTTACTAGTTGTAGATCTATCAAGAATCCTTGCTATCTTTTTGTAACTCCTACGAACATCCAATCCAGAGCAGCCTCCAAAATACTCAGACCACGATCTTCCAAGATGTATCTCTACACCTCAAGACGTGTGTGGGCACGTAGAGTTATGGTGGGAATTCTCTGATTCACAATATATTCTCAACACATGAGATCTTGGAATCTTCAGGTCTGGGACAATTTTCATGGAAATGAAAAATATTACGATATATTTTTCTCTTTGTTAAAAGCTTAGAAATTTTTCTCTAAAATATTCCCTCTGTTAAGCGTATTGAAAACAATTTTTTATCTGAAAGATTTATAAAAGAATTAATTAAATTCAAAATTCAAATTATAAACCAATCATTAAATAAATAAAAGAAATATCCAAGATCTAATCTTAGTCCTAGTCACACGCTAATCACAATGCATGCACTGTGATTGGCGTGTAGCATATCCCTTTTTATGGATATGTGTCTTAACCACTTTTATTTAATTATATTTAATAACCATTTATTAAAAAATATCTAAACTTGAAAACTAATCTCATCTGATTAATTAGTGAATAAATATCAATTCAAATTAAAATCTAATTTGAAATATCTGATTTATCATTTTACATTATTTAAATAAATAAAACTAATTAATTATCTTAAATATTTAAATGACATTTTCGTAAATATCGATTTTAATTAAAAAAATTATTTTGGAAATTTTAATTAATTAATTTTAAAACTTAACATATTAATTAAGTAATTTATCTCTATTACATATTTAACCCCAAATAATAAATTTCTTCCAAATATGTCATTTCCCTGATTTTTTCCGGTTTCAACTCGGGGCCTATGGACCTATAATTTCTAGCTCCAATAAATTTAGATTATTAATTAAAACTCTTTAATATAATAACTTTAATTTATTAATCTCAATATTATTCCACTAAAAATATGACACTGCACTCTTGTAATTGTAGACATTTATTTATTGAATACTTTTTAAATGTAAAAGTGTCCATCGATTTAATCATTACATACAATTCAATCATTTATTAATGGTTCATAATTAAAGTTGGGTTAAGATACCATTTTACCTTTTTAATTATATCTTGTTTCCTTAATTACCATTAACTTTACTAGTGAAGGTTAATTCATAAACTAATTTATGAATTTGAGCTCAATAACCTTTCAGTTCCAAAAGATAACCCTTAAGAGAACCATTATTTAATTCCTCTTGGAAATGTATAGATTCCATATATGTATATTATGTCCCCAACCATTTACACCAATGAGTTCCCAAAACAAATTTTTTTAGCCAGATCATTTTGACAAACAATAACGAGTGAATTAAAGAACCCAAATGACATAAACAAGAGTTCATAATAATTTAAGGATTAAGATCAATCTATATATGATCATCTTATTGATATGTTTAATTAATACTTCTAAAACAAATGTTATTTAGTTAAGTATTAATAACATATCGAGTCTCGTTCATGTATAACCACTTTATACAAAGTACCTCCACTAAGATGTCTTACTACATCAGTAATCTAGATCTAGATTACATGTATTCATAATACTAGTGAATCGTACTTACAGTATTTAATCAAAAGATTCTATATAACTTTGTTTTATTGCGAACTATTTAAATTCGTTCCCTACAATTTTAATCCGCTCATACCAATACAAGATTGTAGTCATAATAACGAATTTTAAGAATTTCGCATATTCATATAATATTATTCAAATAATAATAATAAACAATCAATATACACAAAAATTCATTTTAATTATTTATTTAATAAAACATTGTCCAATACATATGCTTTCAAGGGCACAATTCCCAACAATCTCCCACTTGCCCTAACGAAAATGAGGCATCTCTCTCAAACTCATATTTCTAACATTATCCTTAAAAGACTTAGTAGCTAAAGTCTTAGTAAAAGGATCTACAAGGTTATGTTCTGAAGCTATCTTCATAGCTGCTACATTTTCTCTTTGAACAATATCCTTGATCAAGTAGTATTCCCTCTCGGTATGCTTTCCCCTCTTGTGACTCCTCGATTCCTTTGAGTTAGCTACTGCCCCACTGTTGTGACAGTACAAGACCAGTGGCTTATTCATGTCTGGAACAACTTCCAAATCAGAATAGAACTTTTTGAGCCACACAACCTCCTTAGCTGCTTCACAAGCCGCTATGTATTCAACTTCCATGGTAGAATCTGCAATACTTGCTTGTTTAATACTATGCTAGACTATAGCTCCTCTACCAAGTGTGAACACTGATCCAGAAGTTGATTTCTGACTATCTCTGTCTGATTGAAAATCATAATTAGTGTAACTAGTGGGGTTCAGGTACCACATGGATATACAAGCATATATTATCTAGTTTTCCTAAGATACTTAAGAATATTCTTTACTACAACCCAATGACTCAATCCATAATTGGGTTGATAACGAATGACTATCCTTATTGCATAACAAATGTCAGGTTTTGTACACAGCATGTCGTACATTAGACTGCCTACTGCAGAGGTGTAGGGATACTACCTCATATACTCTTCTTCATGAGGTGTCTTAGGACACTGTTCTTTAGAAAGGATAATTCCATGGCAGGTTGGCATATCACCCTTCTTGGAATTTTGCATACCGAAAATGTTCCAGTACATTATCAATATAAGTTGCTTGAGACAAAGCCAAAACTTTGTTATGTCAATCGCGAAGGCTCTGGATGCCCAAAACATAGTTTTCATCTCCCAAATCTTTCATTTGGAATTACTTAGCTAGATATTTCTTTACTTTTGTGAATGTTTCTACGTCATTTCCAATAAGTAGAATATCATCAACGTAAAGAACTAAGAATACCATAATGCCATCTTTGATTTGTTTGTAGACACAAGGTTCATCAACGTTTTGTTCAAAATCATACGTTTTAGTTGTGTCATCAAATCTCAGATTCAAAGATCTTGAAGCTTGTTTGAGTCCATAGATGGACCTAAGAAGCTTGTAAACCTTTTGCTCTTTACCTTTTATTTCGAATCCTTTTGGTTGAGACATATAAATGGTTTAGTCAAGATAGCCATTCAGAAATGTTGTCTTAATGTCCATTTGCCATATCTCGTAATCCATGCAAGCAACTATGGACAGGAGTATGCTAATAGATTTTAGCCTGGCCACAAGAGAAAAGGTTTTTTCATAATCAACCCCTTATCTATGAGTATAGCCCTTGGCTACAAGCCTAGCTTTGAAATTTTTCACTTTCCCATCCGCTCCTTTTTTCTTCTTGAATATCCATTTGCAACTGATAGGTTTAGCATTTTCAGGTCAATTTTCAAGAATCTAGACGGAATTGGAATACATTGATTCCATTTCCAGGTTCATGGCATCTTGCCAATTTTCTTTGTAAAAATATCTCATTGCATCTCTATGTGGCAATGTATCATCTTTATTTGTGTCAAACACAAGCATTTGAACTTCATGTTCATAGAGAATTGGTTGTTTGACAACCCTCCCACCAC
Organism: Humulus lupulus; assembly: GCF_963169125.1. Classification (NCBI taxonomy): domain Eukaryota; kingdom Viridiplantae; phylum Streptophyta; class Magnoliopsida; order Rosales; family Cannabaceae; genus Humulus; species Humulus lupulus. The sequence continues at coordinate 129,922,213 of NC_084799.1, forward strand.
GACAATTTCTCTATTATTCTGATAAGAACTTATGGCTTCTTCTTGTCATTGTTCATTGCGAACAGTTGGTGATCTATTTAATTTATCTGAGACCATCTCGTCCAGTACTTCCTTACTGCGAGGCTTGTGGTTGTTAATATAGTCATACTCAATAAAAGTAGCATTTTTCAATACAAATGTTTTATTTTCTTTTGGAGTATAAAATATACCACCTCTAGTCTCTTTGGAATACCCTACAAACATGTACAATTCAGTGTGAGATTCCAACTTTCCAGTCTTTCTTTTCAGCACGTGTGCTGGATACCCTGAAATACGAAAATGGTGTAAATTAGGTTTAGTATCATTCTATAGTTCTAATAGTGTCTTCTTAATAGACTTGGATGGAAAAACATTCAATATGTTCATTGCACATTGAATTGCATAGCCCCAGAACGACAATGGCAATGATGAATAATTCATCATTGATCTAACCATGTCTAATAATGTCTTGTTCCTTCTTTCTGAAACACCATTTTGCTGTGGTATTCTAGGTGTAGTGAGTTGGGATTGAATTCCATGCTCACACAAGTGGTCCTTGAATTCATAATCCAAGTACTCTCCTCCTCGATCATATCAAAGAACTTTCAATGATTTGCCTAATTTCTTTTAAGCTTCTGCTTGGAATTCTTTAAACATTCCAAAAGTTTCAGATTTATTTTGCACCAAATATAGGTAACCATATCTTGAATAATCATCAATAAAAGTGAGGAAGTATTCAAACCCTCCTCTCACTTGTACATTAAGTGGACCATACACGTCAGTGTGTACAAGTTGGAGTGGTTCTATGGCTCTTGAACCTTTTGCAGAGAAATGTCTTTTGGTCATCTTGCCTTCCAGGCATGATTCACAAACTGGAAGAAAACCAACAGTTAATTCTCTTAAAAGACCCTCCTTTACTAATTTGTTAATCCTATCCAAACCAATATGCCCCAGTCTCAAATGCCATAGATATGTTTCACTATCAGAATCAGTCTTTTGGCATTTAATAGATCTTAGAATAACAACTTTAAACATTTCAGAGTTGTAGATTGATCGTTCTTTTGCCTTCAGTTTATACAGTCCATCATTGGATTTTTCATGACAAATTTCAATACCATATCTTGAGATAGCGATCAAATTATTATTGAAAGAAATATCAAAACCTTGTTCATGAAACATAGAAACATAAATTAAATTTCTAGCAAATTTAGGAATAAAATAAACATTGTCAAAAACAAGAAATTTATTCTTATCAAATTCTAAATGGGTTGTTCCAACTGCTTTTGCAGAGACAACCTACCCACTGCCAACCCTCATAGTCACCTCCTCATTAGCAAGCTCCCTCAAAGAACTAAGAATCTGTAAAGAAAAGAAAACATGGTTTGTGGCACTAGAATCAACAATCCAAGATGATGTATCATCTTCCACTAAATAAGCTTCTAAAAATAGTAAATCATATTTACCTTTTTTCTTCTCGTTTAGGTCTGAGAGATACTTAGGACAACTTATTTTCCAATGATCCTCAACTCCATAATAGAAGCATGTCCCCTTGGGCTACTTTTTCTTGGAAGTTTTGTTATCCTTATTCTCTTTGTTCTCCTTGCCTTTAGATGACTTGTTAGGCTTTTTTTCTTTCTTGTTTGTCGTTGTCCTTTTCATTGGATTTCTTTTTCTTCTTATTTTTCCCTTTTGAAGAGAAAGGTTTAGAATCAGCAACATTTTCTTCTTCTACTTTTGTATTACTCTTGTTGAGTGATTCAAAAGTCTGCAACTCATTTAACAGCTAAGTCATATTGTACTCCAACTTGCTCATAACATAGTTGGTAGTAAATGTGGAAAAAGCTGGTGTGAGTGATTCAAGTATCAAACTAGCTTGAGTCTTCTCATCAATGGTTGCTCCATGAACTTCCGCATCATGCATTATATTGATCATGTTTAGAACATGTTCACTGACCGAAACTCCTTTCTTCATTTTCATGTTCATATATGTTCTAGTAGCCTCATATCTGCATTTATCGGACTGCTGTCCAAACATGGCTTGAAGAGATTCCCATATCTCATATAGAGTCTCCGTGTCTGCATGCTTCTTTATGAGAACATCACTCATACTAGCAAGCATGAGTATTTAGCCTTGTTGTTGAATGGAATCCAAGCATCACACTTTTCCTTAGCAGTTTTGGGAGTAGTGGCAGTAGGGGCCTCAGGACATTCCTCAATAAAGACAAACTTGCGGTTCTCACAAATCAACACAATGTGCATGTTTGATTTCTATTTCATAAAATTATTGCCAGTAAGTTTCTCATTTACAAGTAAAGTAGTAACAGGGTTTGAGCTAGACATTATTGCATAAATAAATAAAATAAAATAAAATGAATTTAGTATATATAATGAATATCAATAGTTTTGGAATAGTAAATATGATGCATGAATCAAAAAATTTAAATTAAACATAAAAACAATTATTACTAATTCATCGATAATTAATTTGACAATTAATGGACCGACCTTAGGGTAGGTCAGACTAATCTCAAATTAATTTTGAGACAATTCTCAAATTCATAAGTGAAACTTAAAATCAACTATTTTCTCTTTTTAATTAAGAACAACCGCTTGTTTGGTCAAGATGAACTAGTCCGCTCGAAAGCCTAGTTAACCTTTGTGAGTGTAACCCAATATTTTAGATTAATGACTTAACTCAAGAGTGTGCCATAGGGTTAGTCAAACTTGAAATACATCATTCAATCCTATTCTTAAAGATAAAGAAGTCAACCTTGAAAAATAACATTGTTAGAAACATTCCTTAGGGGGGCGCAAACAAAGGCGCCTCGCGACCCATTCCATGAAACATCAGTGTTAACTAACAATGAATACCATAAGAGTTATTGTTACATCTCCTTCTCCCACTCACAATTTTAGAATATGCTTTTCTCAAAACATCCTATGATTTTTAATTAATTAAATTAATCCAATTTAATTTACCAAATGATATTCTAATAATTGCTAATCTCATTAAGTAATTAAATATTAAACAAGATTTAATCAATCTACTAAATAGGCCCTTAAACTATCTAGTCTACAAATGCTCTAATTATTAAGAATATCATTTGCATATCTAATAAAATTAATTACCAAATAGGAAAATAATACTTAAAATCAATTTACCGCGTTGTTCTAGATTAAACTAGATTATATATATGATTCATAAAAGCATATAATCAAATAGGACATTCTTAATCAAAACATGTTGCTACTCGTATGAGATGAATGCTTTAATTAGATAATGTGTGGATAATATGTATTGCATGTTACAATGCATGACAATGCTATTAAACACATTTAATACATTCAAACATATAAATAAACAAATATAGTAAATAAATAAATAAAATGCGAGCCAGATGTTTTGGGTATTTCTAGAAAAATTACAACACTTGCAATAAATTACAAAATAAAATAAAAATAAAACCAAGGCATCATGTAGAATCTCCATCTCCATATTTTCGACCTTTTATTATTTTTATGCCATCAAGCCCAATTTTGGATTATAAATGATTTCAATAATTTTTAAACAATCTTTTAAAAATATTGAACTTGGCTAATTAAAGCCCAATTGGTCATTTAGGCCCTTTTTGTACTTGGGCCACTTAATTCAAAATTTAATTAGAATTTTAAACTTCTAATTAACAATTTGGGCTAAGAACACAACTTCAAGGAAATGACCAGTGACCTTAGGGCTCGGGTAAGGAGCCAAGTGGTGGAAGTTTGCAACTTGGGCTCGGTTTGGTACGGGCAGCTCGAAAGCCACCTACGCACCAACACCACAGCAAAGGCACAACTAGGAAGGCATGCAATGCAAGACAAGGCGTGGATCTGGGCGTCAGATGTGTGGGGGCAGGGGCGCCAAGGGCGTGGAGTGCCAGGTGTGTGCATCAGGGTCGCTAGGCACCAGGCAGGCGTGCGACAGTTAGTACTGAGAGGGCTCGAGCTCTCTTGGGGCTCGAGATTACAACTTTGTAAATAATTTTTACAGATACAAAAAATTAAATTACAAAAATAATACGCCCCATATGGCTTACAATTTTGTAGATCTAGAAAAATTAAGAACAATTCCCAAACCCAAAAATATCATATAATAAACGACTCTTAAGAACAAACATTCATCAAACAAACATCCAAACACTCATCACATATTACTATAATATAAGAATGCATATCATACCCACACAAAAATTAATGTATGCAGGGATTAATGACCGCTCTGGTACCAATTGTTGGTAACTGGTTTACCATATGCGCAGAGGAAAGCACGGGGTGGTGGACCCAGGGATTTCAAATTTTTTTATTTAAACAAACTTTACATAACTGGATCCATTAATATGGAAACATTAATCAATGAGATAGAAAAAGATAATGATTTACCAGTTGTAGATCAATCAAGAATCCTTACTATCTTTGTAACTTCTACGGACATCCAATCCAAAGGCAGTCTCCAAAATTCTCAAACCACGATCTTCCAAGGTGTATCTGTACACCTCAAGACGTGTGTGGGAACGCATAGTTATGGTGGGAGTTTTCTGATTCACAAGATATTCTCAACACACGAGATCTTGAAATTTTCAGGCCAGAGACAATTTACAGGGATAGGAAAATTATTACGATATATTTTGTAATATTCGTTTTCCCGGAAGGGAAATTTGGTAATTATGCCACTGAGGGCATTTTTGTCATTTTATTTTCCTTTGATAGAGTATTAGATATGTATGGTTTCCAATGGCAATAAAATTCATTGTTTTCTTATGCTTGAATTTTTTATGAAATCACGACATGAGTATAATGCCTAGTGAATAAATAACAACTCAAGTTAAGTTGTTGTTTAGTTAATTGAACATTATGATTATTATCATTATTATTATTATTATTATGGGCATAATAGTAATAATAATATGCATGAAATTATTTTATCTTATGATATGTTATTTTTCCCATTTATTATATGGTTTGCATGATATTATTATTTAATTGAATTAAATAATAAAAACTAATTGAATTTGTGAAAAGACCATAATGCCCTCAAGTTTGGGATTTGTTCAAGGGGAATTTTAGAGACTTTATTTTAATTATTTTATATGATTAAAAAACCACAAAGAATCGGTTAAATTTGAACTTAACTGATAGCATTAGCTGTGGAACCTTAGTTTATTTTTTTAATAAAAGAATTCCTTAAAAAGATGATCTAGAAGCTTCAAACGCTACATTTTTTTCTATATCTTCTTAAATCGTGTTTACCATTATAATATGAAGAAAAGAATTTGTGGGAATAGAGAGGAAAGTAGAGAGTCGAATAGAGAGAAAGTGGTTATCATTTTTTTAAGAAAAAGAAAAGGAATTTTTGAGCTCTTGCACTTGGGAAATTCTAGGTAGTATTGGGCATTCTAGAATCATTCTAGGGGTGGAAATAAACATTTTGAGTTTGGGATAATCAAGTGTAAGGCCACAGGTCGAGATTTGTCAATTTGTCCAAGAAAATGCGTGTTCTTGGATAGTTTCACAATTGAGAGTGTTTAAGAGTGTATGGTGTTCGTGGTTGGTGAAAAATGAACTTAGGGGACTCCAAGGACCACATTGGACGTGAAGAATCAGGCCCAAATGGTCTAGAACACAAAAATTGAATTTGAAGAACATTATCGGTGGTGTACCGGCGTTGGAGAAGAAGACTCTGATCTGAGGGGTTGCAAGCATATTTTTGGGCTGGAGTTTTAAGATTTAAGGTTCTAGAGCATGTAGGAAGAGTTTCCAAGTGGTTTGGGACGTCGAGGTAGCTGGAATCAAGAGATCCAACTCCGTCGGCTCCTTTGAAGATGACAACTCCAGCGATAGCTCTAGCAAACCCGATCTGGGTATTTTTCGAGGTTTTTTCTCAAATGCTTTTCTTGTTTTGGATTCTATATGATTTTTAAGGATTATTGGTGAAGGTTGAGAATTTTTTGAAAATATATTGAATTATTGTGAATTATTTGGTGTTTTTAATGAATAATTATGAAAAGTACTTAGACTACTCTAAAATTCTTGAAATAATTTTTGATGGGTTATTATGTGACAGTCAGAATCCCGTGATCCGCAGGGGGAAAGACCGGGTAAAGCTGTGCAATCCCACACCCCCTGGGGAAGGTCAAGTGTGATGATTCTAAGACTGTGTAGGTATGGGACTACATAGTTGAAGATGGCTTAAATGGATTGATAGGTACTACCTATGCCAAAAAGGTGCATCTTCTTTTCGGTAGCCCATCACTTGAGAACTCCAATGTTAATCGTGCTTAACCTAAAGTAGTCTCATGATGGGTGACCTCCTGGGAAGTTTTCCCAGGAAGCGTGCAAGTGAGGACAAAGCACGCTGGAAAGACTTGTGTTGGTTTGTAGGGCCAGTCGTCATTCCAGGAAGCAGCCATAGTGACGTGGGGCGTTACATATTATGGGTTAGGAAACAGTTCGGGGTAGTTGGTTTGAGTTTTAATTGTTTGTGTATATATTTGTAATTTTTTGCTTTAATTCCTCAATTAATTATGAAAATTACCTATGTTGTACCCTAAAAATTAGCACGAGTTTAATTACTCAGCTATGGGTATAGTTGGTAGATGAATATATGAAAAAGGAGTCAAGTAGAACATCTAGCTAATAATGATGTGAACAACTTGAGTTGGGGCTTGGCAAAACGACATTCAAATTATTGTTATATTATTTCATATAATATAATGTTAGATTAAATAATGTGACAAAATGTGATTTGTCACACCTTGTAACATATTATTGAGAGTCACAAAATTAGCACATGTGTGTGCCCAAATGTGACATATTTTGGAGTTACAAAATCAGTTACAAATTTGTAACTCCCAAATATTACCCAATAATGTGTATATTATATGTTTCACATTTGAGATTGGATTTCACAAAGCCATGATGAAATATGGCTGTTGGAGACATGTTTTTAACTCCCAATAGGTGTTTGGAGGTTACAAAATCATGTGGGAAAGGATTTGGGACATTTTGGAAAAATGACTTTTTTGTGCTGAAAATGGCCTGTGGCCGGGGCCTGGGGGACAGAAGCCAGTGGCCGCGGCCACTGAGACTGACAACCTATATGATTTTTTAGTTTTTTCCAAATTGAACGATTCTGACATCCCAAATAACTCCCAAATCTCCATTTTAATTCCATAAACATCCAATTAAACATTGGTAACAACCATGGGAGTTGGTGGAATTTGAAATTCAAAGGGGTATCTTAAACTTTATAAATAGGAGCCTAATGCTCACTTGTAAGACACACCATTTTCCATCCACAAAATACTTGGCTGGAAAATACACCATAGAGGCTTGATAATTCCAGAGAGCTATTTCCTAGAGAGATCCCTTAGTGCTTAGAGAATAGGGGGAAATAAGCTTTTGGACAAAGGTTTTGAACCTTGTTCAAGTTAGTGATCCTCACTACTCTACACTTTGGTTGTGTGAGAGTTTGTCCATTTTATTGGTTTTCTTTTCATTCTGTTGTTCTTCTTGTATTATTAGTGTATTGAGTTAGTAATCCTCTACTTCTATTTCTATTCGCATATTCATTGATATCTATTGTTTTAGGGTTTTAGTTTTTATAATTCTCTTCCTTCTCTTATTTCTATTTACTTGTATTTTGAGCAATTGAGTTGTAATATTTATTTAATCAATTACCTTGTCTATTGTATTTTTTTGCATAGAGTTGTATTTTGGTTTTTCCACTTTTCCATTGAGCAATAACATATATTCTCTAACAATTATTATCAGGCCGCCTCTTAGGATATCGGTCTAGTTCGAGACATATAGTGGCCAGATCCTCCTTTGGACGCTCTGAAGTTAATCTAAACTAAGATTAGGATAATCTTTGATCACCAGCTCGATGAAGATATTCAGCTCGTGGAAACCTAGTCAGAACACATACTGAAGGATCCCGAGAGACTTGGAAGTTCTTTATACGCTCATTAATTGCTAGGCTGTATTGCACATTTATCATTTATTATCCGAGATAGCATGAGTATATTCTATTATGTAATCATATCCCAATGTAAATGAGAATTATCTGTATTAAATATATACCATATTTATGCACACGGTTACCCAAACCTGTCCAGGAAACTCCACTATAAATATTAGGGATAATGGACCAGGAAACAGACTACCTTTTTGCATTACTCAATCTGTAGAAATTGTGAGAGAAGAGCAATAATATTGTCTCGTGGACTAGGTGGATTTTAACCACTAAACCACGTAAAATTGTGTGTGTACGAAAGGGTTCTTATAAGTTCATTACGGTTTGCAAATAAGCACTAATTGTTGGAAAACTAATCAGAGCACGCAGTGAAAAACTCACGCGTGATGGGCCCATTGTTGTTTTATTCTTATTATGAAACAACAAAACAACAACATATAAATTTTTTCAATAATCATATAAACAATTTATATGACTAAGAAACCAATCCAGAAACATTATCATACAATACTATTAATCATCCAACAATGCACTCTTAATGTTTCCTACCCATGGATAATTACTTTAATATTAACCATTGGATTAAGATCAATGATCCATATTTATAGTTGTTAATTAATATTCTTAAAAATAAATTTTGTTTTTTTCAAATTTTTGGAAGGGTTACCTCATGAAAAACATGTATTTATTATGAAAATATAATATTGTAAACTTTTCATATTTCAAATGCATGCCAATTTATAAATATAGCTAGTGTCTCTCATTAGTTGGAAACATCATTAATTATGGCAAAAAAAATCGAAATTAATGTAGAAAAAAATATTTACCTGTTGATGACTTGCTATACAAAGTCACTATGTTGCCACATCATCATAATTGTTAGTACCCATCTATGGGTAGTAACCATTGAAAAATCTTCCATATATATATAATATATAAACATAAAAAAATATCAAGAACATAAACTTTAGCCTCTTGAAGCCTATCAAGTGTCCTTGAATCTTTTTGTATTTTTATCGATCTTCCGGAGTGTTCTCTACACCTCAAGTTGTGTGTGGGCACATAGAGAACATGTGTTTGTATTTTAGGAATCACAAGTATTTCTAAACACATGAGAACTTGGATTTATGACCTGAGAATGACTAGAATAAAGAAAAAGAAATAGAGAGAGTTTTTGTCTAACAAAAACCTCTGAGAACTATTCTGAATTGTGTATTGTTATATCTGATGTAGGTAGTGTGTTTCTCTTCTTCTTCTATATCATATAAAAAGAGATTTATATTACCTTATTATTCCAAATAATAATATAATATAATATAATAATGATGATAGGATTTGATTTTAGGTAAATGTCCAACTTACCATATCTGAAAAACCATTTTCAAATTGTTAAATAATTAAATAAATAAAATAAAAACCATACTGATACAATATCAGTACAAGTAGTACACGCATGGCAGATGGCACAGTCCTTTGACTATGTCAAGCGTGTACTGCTACTCCCTTTTCACGGATTTTGCATTTTTCTTTTATTTAATTATTTAATTAAATCGACCTCCCATGAAATAAGAAGTTAATCTTTTTAAGGAAAAGATGACAACCATATTTCAAAATTTAAATTCAAAATTCAAAATTCAAATTGATGATCATCATTATCATCATCTTTTAAAATTCAACAAATCAAAAACTATTTTTTTTGACTTACCAATTTTATTTGTTCCCACTCAAATAAAATAATTAATTAATTTATATATATGAAATTCAAAATTTTATATATTTAAATTAATAAATATATTTTTGAAATTTAATAATTAATTCTAAATTAATTATTCAACCTCAATTATCATATAATTGTATACATGACCAGAAGAATAAAATTCTTCTCAAATTCTTAAATTACAGTTATACCCTTGTATCAACTCTTACCTTGATATGGTATTGATAGAGCCACCCAGGGGACCTATAGACTTATAATATCTAGCTCCAATAAATATTATATTATTAATCAAAGCTCTTTAATTAAATAATCATATTTATTAATCTCATGATTACTCCACTAAAAATATGAGATTGAACTCTTGATAATTATAGACACATATTTACTGAGTACTTTATTAAGACTAAGTTGTCCATTACTATAATCATTGCATACAACGTTAATCCTCTATTAATGGTTCATAATTAAAAGGGAATAAAATTACTGTTTTACCCTTTTAGCTATATCTTGTTCCTAGAGCACCATTGACTTTACTAGTGAAGACTGTGTCACAACAAGTTTGCAACGTGAGCGCTCATAACCTTTTGAGTTCCAAAAGTCAACCCAATAGGAAACCATTATTCAATCTATAAGAAGGTATAGATTCCATATCTGTTAAACTACATCCCCAGCCATATATATCATTGAGTCCCCAAAACAATTGTTCTTAGCCTGATCATTTCGACAAACCTTAATGCATGAATCAAATAATCATATGACATATATAGGAGTTCATAGTAACCTTAGGATTAAGATCATCGTGTATATGATCATCGTTTGATGTGTTTGATTAATACTATTAATTGGTGTTTAAACAAGTATTAACAAATCACATTTGGTCTAGTTCTACATACTCTCAGCATGCAAAGTACCTCCACTAAAGTGTTCTACTACACTAGTAACCCGGATCTAAGTCACATGTATTCATAATACTATTGAACCGTACTAGCAGTAATTAATCTAAAGATTCCATAACTTTACTTTACTACGAACTATTTAAGTTTATTATCTTAATCTCGATCCTCTCATACCAATATGAGATTAAGACCACATAGATAAACTTTGAAATTTTTTGATAATCATTTAATATTATCATATAGTATTGGACATAGTATATATATATAATAATTAAATTCAATTATTTATTTCATTTAAAATATTTGTCAACTACAATTGCTTTAAGGGCACTATTCCCAACAATCTCTCACTTGCCCTAAAGAAAATTGAGTCATCTCTTTTAATATATCAATCATATTCTCCTGATCGATGTTGTCTAGCAAAGTATTTGTAAGAAGTTGTTTTGAAGTTATCTTCAAGATTATTACATCAGTTATGTAAAATGATACTTCATTTCATGTGCTTTACCCTCTTATGATTTCTTGTAGAGTCCAATAACTTTACTTAGCTAGTTAGATAGTAGTATTATAGTATTTATAGTATTATCTTTATAACCGTGGATTTTTAGTTCAGACCGGGATTTATATGGACACTCATAGTAGTACTTATAGATTTTCTAAGTTTAACCTATAGTTTAAGAATATTAATGTTAACCTAAGGTTTGATTAATATGGCTGATATTGAGGATAATATTTATTATACTATAAGGTTTAAATAAGAACCAATAGGATTTTAAGCACATGTTATGAATGGGTGATTAAGGATTAAGTATTTTGAGGATTAAATTTAATAAGGGTAAAGTTTGAATGCTTTAAGGTCAGTCAGCAGCTTTGAATACGTTTAAGGGCTTAGTCAAGGCTGTTTACTCCATTCAAATTTAGCTAAAAATGTGTAATTTTGTGTTTAAATAATCAGCGAATGCCGATATATCGCAGCTATAGGGGGCGATATATCGCAGCACGTAGATACGGAAAACACGAAACGATGCACGTTTGCCTCGGGCATAATGGTCCAGGCGATATATCGCCTCCTTCAGCTTATTTTGAAAAGTTTTGAAATCGTTTTCCATTCAGCCCTTCAACCTCTTGATAAGTCCAGCACCTTTTTGAACGAGTCTTTAGCCTCTGCTGAACGATAATTCAAATTATTTTCACCTAAAAAGCCATTATTTTTATTCAAGTAAAATTAAGATCCTTTCATTCCTAAACTCTATAAATAGGACCTAGTACCCAGCCATTATTCATATTTTTCTTTAAGTTCAGAGGCTACAAGTTGCTAGGTGAGTGTGAGAGTGTAAACACTTGGGTTGGGAATCATAAGCTTGATCATCATAAGCTTATCAAACACTTGGGGAAAGTAAGGTTTTATAGTATTTCGGTTCGAGGTTTAGATTGGTCTTACAAGTCTTCAAGGTATTTCCACACTCTAGTTCATTGGTATTATTTTCTTTAAGTTCTCATAATCTTTTACCAGCCTTCTAACCTTATTCTTATTTTGGTTAGGAAATCTAAGAACTTGCACATAAGTTTTTGGTAAGTATTTTTCTCAATGGTTTAGTCCTTCCATTCCTTTCATTTCTCTTCTTCACTATACTCACTCTTTTTCAAATGGTTCTTAGGAGTGTTCCAAAGTCCCAACTCTGTCCTCTTATCCCGGTATTTTTGGTAAGGAAAATATGATAGAATTCATATGTTATATGTTTTATGTGTTATCTTATGTTTTTATGTTATGAAATGTGTTATGTTATGTATGTATGTAGGCTTGGGCATATGACCCATATGACTAACAAGCCCCAAATTAATTATGGGCATATGACCTGCTTAGCTAGTAGGACCCCACTAATCTAATGAGCATATGACTTGTTTAGTCTATGGGACCCCAAGTAATAATGGCCATTATAGTATGTGTATGATATAAGTGTTATGTTATGTTTTTTTATGTTTCTTATGAAATTTATGTATATGAACTATGTGTTAGATTTTTCCTTGCTGGGCATTAGGCTCATTCCTTTTTGTTTATATGTGTAGGAAAATAGGTCTTAGTGGCGGGAAAGGTTCTTGGAAGCTTGGAGAATGTGTATTGAGGCGGAATGGATTCAAGAGCCGAGCGTTATTCGATTCGAGGATGTAGTTTTGTCTTTATGGTTTTTACATGTATTTTTCCACATTTGTTATGTAATCCCGTTTTATTCTAAATAATGTTATGTTTTGTTTTTAAAACAATGGGATCCCATATCCTACTTGAGATTTTATGTAAGTTAACTCTTATTTTTACAAGTTTTCTTAATAAAGTTATGGTATTTTCACTTGTAAGTTTTGTTAAGGGTTAGTATGTATAGTTTTCGTTAATGGTCCAAAAGTCTAGAGTAGTTGGGTCATTACATTTCTATTTCTTCTAGAATAGTTGTATCTCCAATGCTTTCATAATGAGATACTAGCTGTTTATTCTAGTTTGAAAGCCTTTCTAGAATGTCAAAGAACTTAACTAAATCAAATAGCCTATTTAATTGCTCGTAGCTGTTATATATCGACTTTTGTGGTGAAATATATAAATTTGAAATGTCTAACACATTTATAGATTAATGTGTTTCCTCCATAGTTATGGAATCTGATTCTGATATCAATCTTTGAAGATTTAATATCAGATGATCCATTGGGATTTTAGGTCTCTGCCTAAATGCACGTACATATAATCTCTATTATATTTAAGATACTCAAAACTAAGTCCTTATAATTATTCAATGACTCAATCCATAATGGATTGACAACTACTGACTAGTCCCACTATTTAGCAAATGTCAATTCGAAAATATGACATTCGATACATTAAGCAGTCTATCACTGAGTTGTAGGAATGTTGTCTTAGGTCCTCTTTTCTAGTAAAAGAATAAATGGACATTTATTATTTAGATAATACATCCTCCTTATTGGGAAAGCAAAAAGCCTTTCTTGCATTTTGTAAACTAAAGTATTTTAAGCTTCTTATCAATATAAGTTTCTTGAGACAGGGCCTAAGGATTGTTCTTTCAATCTCTACAGAATTGAATGTACAGAACATTCTTGGCTTTTCTAAATCCAATATTTAGAAATGTTCAACTAACTATTTCTTTTCTATTGAAGATTTCTCTACATCATTACTGATGATTAGAATGTTTGTCAATATCAAGAATAAGAATCACAACATAATCTTTTTCTAGTCAAGATCTTCAAATGATTTTGTCATGTCAGCCATTCTAGTAAAGACTACTTAGACATCCATTTAAATTAATCTCATAATCCATGCATAAAGTAGTGGATAAGAGCCTATAAACAGATTCAAGTTTGGTTGCAGTAAAAGACATTTATTCAAGCAATAAATTTTTCTTTTTGTTCATAGCCTTTGACTATTAACCTAACTTAGAAAAGTCCATACTTTCCTCTATTCTCCTCGTCATCTTGAATATCCTATTTTAAATTGAAGTTCAATGAACTTTAGTTGGATGTTCAAGAATCCAGATGTCATAGAATTTCAAATTTCATTTCTTGATTCATAGTGTTTCAACCTTTGTTTTCTGTAAAAACTCTTCATTTCATATCTAGTATGTGAAGGAAGTATAGTTAGATTGTGCTACACACAATTTAACTATCTTTATATTTGTAATGGAGTAGTTACTAACTAACGCTCCCACTACAAAAATGCTTTACAGATTTTGTGGTATTATTTGGTTTTATCATTGTTAATTATCAGTAACTCGTTTACTTGACCTGCAGTCATTATTTCTAGTACAACTTAACAAGAAAATATAGTTATTATAATAATCATGCTTCATTAAAATAGCATTTAAAGAGATACAAACTCTTTTGTAATCTTTTATGATTATTAAATTGTTTCACGAAATGACTTCAGGGAAAATTTTCAATTTTTCATTCACACAACCACTTATGAATCCCAACTTATAAGTCTTCGATGTTGTACAATCAAACATGTACAGAGTATAACAAGTGTTAAAATTATAGAAATAATAAAGACGATAATGACTACTCATTATCTATTTAATCTTATCTAATATGATTATATTCTATTTCGAAAATACTAATTATGCTTAGTGTTCTAGTTGTATGTGAGTTGAGTTTTGTTATACCCAGATTTCGAGCCATGTTAATTATGACCTCGAAAGTTGGATTCGCAAATAAGTGGGCTCATAAGGTTGGAAGCAAGCTCCAGGATCATATGCCGAGCTTGCAGGATATGGACGATCTCGAGTATGGTGACCTCGAAGAGTTCATGATCTCGAAAGATAGCCCCGGGAACACATTCATCTTCGGAGACAACTTCGGATCAGGGTTCCCCGAGCTCGACGCGCATACGATCTCGAACAGGTTGAGTGACCTCAGAAGATGTCTCCAGCTCGAAAGGTGACAGGAAACCTGGGAGACTAAAGCCTTGGAGATATGCAATAATCACTTTGAGTATTTACAAGTATTATAAATATGAGATATAATCCTCATTTATTAATATAAATCCCCTAGAATCGTGGGATATTATTTGATCAGTTATGCGTTTCCTGGTCTTCAGGGACGTTTCCTTTTATATATGATTATAGGCATTTAAAGCCATTTATTTAATTTACACAAAAAGAGTAACTACCCAAAATATGTGGGATAGTATTCTGCATCCTTCTCTATAAATAGAGAAGCCATGCACCATTGTAAAGGACCGAAATTCTGATCCTTGAGAGAAAACTCTGAAGAATTCATGCTTAAGAATTTTCAGAGATAATCTTGAGTTTAATAACAGAGACTCGTGGACTAGGCAGATTTAACTGCTGAACCACGTAAAATCGCGTGTTTGATTTGTTTTATTGTATTTGGCCATTATTCATTATTGTTTTTGTGCTCTTCTTTCACTGTTTGACGAAAAACGGCGTCAACAGTTTGGTGCTTTCATTGAGAGCCTTAAGCATTCATCCCTGAGAGATTCATGGCCGCAAACAATCAGAACACTCCTGAAGAAAATTACCCAAGGCGTCCTGGAAAACAACCAATGGAGAACCCGAATGTTGATGAGAGAAGTGAGTCCTCTGATTCCTGGGGACCACCTCCACAACCAAGGGATGAGGACATGTACTACAATCCAGAGCGCTACATTCCTATTGTAGAACTGGAAAACCGGCAGTTGAAACAGCTGTTGGCAGAGGCCAACAAACGAAATGAGGAGTTGACTAGGATGGCCGCAGAGGCGCAGATGGCTCAGCCCCCGCCTCCGCGCGAAAAACAAGTCCCTCCTCCAAGGGACGTGCATGTTCCTCCCCGGAGGCCCCGTGGATGTCCACGAAAAAATGCTGCCACAAGGAGGCCGACTCAACCTCCGGCACCAGCGGAGCCATCTGCTCCTCCTAGGCCACAGAGGAGTACCCGAGCTCGGGACCCGCCTAACCCACCTGTGGAAGTGCCTCCAGGAACTGAGAATAACCGAACCCCTGCTGAGGCTCAGACTCAGGTACTTGGGAGTGCACCGAATGCAACTGACCCATCTCGGGCAAACTCTGGCCCCTCTAGGCCGCAACAAGGGCGACAACCACCGTCGCCTATACGGTTCCCTCTGTCTCCCATAAGATATCCTTCACCTCCTCGCAGAAACGCTCAACCTGTTCGAGATCAGGATCAAGGGCGTACGGGGGATAGACAAGGACATAGGGAGACTTTCCAGGAGCAGAGAGGCGCTCAATCTGAGAAAAGTCAGACGTCCCAGTCTCGCACTGCGGAGACGAGGCGACATGGGAAGAACCCATCGCGAAATGACCGATCAATGAGTTTCACCAGTGATGAGTCCGGAGAGACCAGGTCCGTCAGTAAACACGATCGAGGTCGTAAGAACACTGGAAGCCACAAGAATCGTCCTGACCTGCGAAATCATCTGAATCAGAGTAGGAGGAAGGAAGATCAGACAAATCCGGACCTGAGGAATCACCTGAATGGGCGTAGAGATCCCTCACGGAGACGCGAGCCTGGAATTCTGATCAATGACTGTCAATTCCAGACAGCACCTCCCACGGACCCAGTCCAAGAAAGGATCGATCAACTCGAAAAAGCCTTTAGGCTTTTAAAGAATGAACGGGGGAATGGTCGATACGAGGATTCTGATGAGGAGCTCGAGCCATTTACTCCACACATTTCTAACACTCAATTTCCTCAAGGGTTCCGAATTCCTCACGTCCCAGCGTTTGAAGGAAAAACCGACCCATGTAGTCACCTGAGTACATTCAACACTATTATGAGAGCTAGTAACGTGGGTTACGAGCTCAGGTGCATGTTGTTTCCAACATCATTGGCAGGGCCTGCCAAAAGTTGGTTCGAAAAGTACAAGAAGCATTCAATAACTTCATGGGAACAATTGTCCAGAGACTTCAAGTAGTTCCGAGCTATGGTGGGAGTCGGGCCAGAGGCATCCACTTTGACCAACGTCCGACAACAGCCAGGCAAAACACTGAAAAGCTATCTGACAAGATTTAATCTGGAGGTCGCCCGGGCTCGAGATGTGGATGACAGTGGGCACCTGATGGCTATCCGAGCTGGTGTTTTACCCGGAAGTGCCCTTTGGGACGACATGCAAGGGAAACCGGTGAGGTCAATAACTGAGTTTAACAGACGGGCGCAGAGATTTGTCAATGTAGAGGAGGCGAGGTCAACGCTCAAGGCGACCTCGCAGACCGAATCTACAACGATAAACATTAACGCCGCCTCAACCTCGGCTGACCCAGCAGCTCCACAGCCTACCTCAGAGAATCCCCCCAAGAGGAAAAAGAGCGAGGGAAATAACCCCGAGGCTGAAGGAGGAAAGAAAAAGAAAGGAGAAAGGTATTTCTCCGTATATAAAGTACACACCGAACTCAACGAGTCTTGGGAAAACATATACCTGGCTAATGAAAACCAGGTCCCCTTTAGGCGTCCGGACCCAATGAGAAATCAAAAGTCCAAAAGGGATTCCAGTAAGTATTGCCGGTCCACAGAGACACCGGACACACAACTGATGAATGTCGACAGCTGAAGGATGAGATCGAAGGGTTGATCTCGAGAGGTTACTTCCGGCAGTACGTCAAAAACCAGAGTACTGGACAGACTACTGCGAGCCAGAGAGTAGCCGCGCCTTCGACGGCACAAAATAATAACTCCCTATCTCGGGAAGAAGACAGGCCCCCGCCGATAGATAGAGAGGACGTAATAACCATCTCAGGAGGGCCTCATCTCGCGGGAGGGGGAAGAAATGCTCAAAAGAGATATGTAAACGAGCTGAAGACAGGGGACGAGTCTCCTTATGAACCCGAACCTCGGGCACCGAAAAGCCAAAGGATTGAAACACAACCGATAGCCTTCACTGAGGAGGACGCTTCCCATGTTCAGTTCCCTCATCATGATCCGTTGGTTATTACTCTTCAGCTTGCCAACAAAAGAGTCCGTCGAGTTCTCATAGATAATGGGAGCTCGGTCAACATTCTTTATAAGGAGACCCTCGAGAAAATGGGACTCTCCCTTCGCGACCTGAAGGCGTGTGAAACTACTTTGTACGACTTTTGTAACGACCCCAAATTCAGTATTAAGGCTTAGGGCCTGAGATAGCGTGCCTGGAGGGCATAATGGAATTCTATGTGGGTCTTTAATGGGTTTTATGCATGATTATGATTTAGTGCACGTTTTATGATTATGTGATTAATTGTGGTGCATGATTATGTGAATTAATATGCATGTAGACCTGATTGAGCATATTTGTAATTTGGCCATGTTGGGCATGACTATGTTGATACCTGTGATCTATGACTCGAGACGATCCTAGAACGAGCGGGTTAGCGGGAAGTCAAAGCGGGAACCTGTACCAGGCTTGGGTTAAGCTTGGGGAGTTAATCGAGAATTTGGGAATGTATTTGGTGATTTATTAGGCATTGGGTAGCGAACGGGAATTATTAGGAACACTTGAGGAATTAGTGGGAATTTGGGTATTATGACTAAAATGCCCTTTATGGACATAAAGGCTTAGAATTGACAAGAGAGGGTATTTTGGTCATTAGGCTTGCAAGAGATAAAATAAAGGAGGCCTTTATACTTAGTGGATTTAGTAGAGAAAATTTTAGGCTGAAAAGAAAGAAAGAAAGAAAGAAGAGAAAAGAAGAGAGGGAAAGCTGAAGGGTTGGCTTTGAAGATTTGGTTTGTGGTTCTCCCACCCTTTTTCTTTGATTTTTCTTGAGGTGAAGCTCAGTGGTAAGCTAGGTTTGTGGATTTGCAAGAGATTAGCAAGATCAAATCAGAGATTTGAGGTAAGTTCTTGAGGTTTTCGGTTTTAGGGTTTTGCTGGTTTTGAACTGTGTTTTTGAGCTAAATGGATGGGGTTTTTGGGGAAAACAGGTCAAGGTTGTAAAGGTGCAAGCCAAGGAGGTCTAGGGTGCAGTTCAAGGTTGAAATTCCACCCACGGTATGATTTCTAAGACCCTATCCTTGTTGTTTGATTGATTTTTCTGGTTTTGGGGTTCATTGGGTTAGATTTTGAGTTGTGGGTTGCTTGAGCTTGGGATTGAGTTCTTGGGGTGCTTGGGATGAGTGTGTGGTGTATATATGTTTGTTTTTGGGCTTGGGAAAGAGTTGGACAAGTTTGGGTTCGAAATGGGGGAAGAAAATTGCAAGATGCGATTTTTGGTTTTGCTGTGCTGCAACTAGCGCTACAGCGCTAGGCAGGGGGCGCTGTAGCGCTAGCCCCTGTCTGGTGAGGGTGGTTCTGCTTGTAGCGCTACAGCGCTACCTTTTGAGCGCTGTAGCGCTGCACTGTTCACAGAGGGGATTTTTGGGCTTTTGTGAAGGGATTTTGACCTAGGGTTCGGGGCTCGATTCCGCCACTTTGTTTTGGGGATTTAGGACTTCCCGGGGGCTCGGGATTAGTCCCGAGGCTAGGTTTTGGACTTGAGGATTGGTGATGACTTTGACTTGTGGATTTTGCTTAGGTAAGCGCTAGGGCTCGGGTAAGATCGTGCTCAAGGAGTCAGGTTGATCAAGGCTACTTAATCTAAAGGTAAGAAAACCGTAACACCCGAGTTTAGGGCATGGCCCCACTGCGTGATTGTAGGGCGTGGCCCCGGATTGTATTACGTGCAAATGCTTAACCTTAAATGAACCATGATGTGTGTGAATGTTTATTTTGAATGTACTATATGTGTTATTATGATAAAACGAGCGGCAGAGGCCGGGTACGGCATAGGCCGGGGCAGCCGTGGGCCGAAAGTAACACAGCACATGGGATGCTTATATTCAGGGTGGGATCCAAGGGATACATGAGTTATCCTCGTGGTAAGAACCGAAACTCCAGGCTTTGGTAAGGCCTTGGGAGCGGCATGGCCGTACTTGTTTATTATGGTGGTTTTCCTATGTATCAGTGAATTATTGCCAGCTATTTGCTTTGCATATGTTATGTGTTATTTGGGTTTTCTTGCTGGGCTTCGGCTCACGGGTGCTCCGTGTGGCAGGTAAAAGCAAGGAGTCAGTCAACCGGCCATGAGTATGGAGAGCGTGGGGGCGGCGCGTACATGTTCGGCCTGCCCGACTGCTTTGGTTGGGGGCATTTTGTATATGGCTGTATTTAACCATTCTTTTGATAGATGATCAAGTGTAAATCTATTTTGGTGTTGTAAACATTTTGTAAACCTTATTTTGGGATCCCAGATGTTTTATATTTAACGTTTTCAATGAAGTTGACCATTTTAAAAGAATACAGCCTTAAACTCTGGTTTAATCACACTTTTGGTTTTAGAAACCACTTTGAGTCAATTAAACGCACAATTTCTGTTTTAAACTCACTTAGTAACGGCTCTAAGGTAGTAGGGCGTTACAGCTTTTCAGGAGAAGGAACTGCCTGTATGGGATCCATTGAACTCCCTGTGACCTTGGGAGACTATCCGGTCTCGGTGACCAAGATAATGGAGTTCGTGGTAGTAGAGTTACCATCTGCCTACAATGTACTGCTCGGGAGACCCGCCTTGGTCGGGCTGGGGGCAGTTTCATCTGTGAGGCATCTGGCCCTTATGTTCCCAACTCCAAGCGGAGTCGGAACATTAAAAGGAGATCAATTGGCAGGAAGGGAGTGTTATAACATTTCTCTGAGGGGAAAGAAACAAACGAGGACTCAAACACTCGCTATCATACAAAATAAAGATGGAACAGTCTTAGAAATTGACGAAGAGATCGACCCGAGGATTGAGGAGAAAGTTGACCTCGAACCTTTAGAGGAGCTCGAAGAAATTCAGCTCGAGGAAGCTGATCCCTCGAAGAAGGTGAAGGTCGGAAAACACCTCCAAGACGAGGCAAAATAGCAATTAATTTGCTTTCTAAAGAAAAACCATGATGTCTTCGCATGGTCACACTCAGACATGGTGGGGATAAGCCCGAATGTTGCGAGCCACGCATTAAACATAGACAAAAGCTTTCCCCCGAAGCAACAAAAGCGAAGACAGCTGGACGAGGACAGAAAGAAAGCATTAAAGGAGGAAGTTGACAGGTTAAAAGCAAACCATTTCATTAGGGATGCCTTTTACCCTGACTGGGTAGCCAATCCAGTGTTGGTCCCAAAGCCCAATGGGACATGGAGAACCTGTATTGACTACTCAGATCTCAACAAAGCTTGTCCAAAAGACTGTTTTCCGCTGCCAAGAATTGATCAGCTCGTGGATGCCACGGCGGGGCATGGCTTGATGTCATTCATGGATGCATATTCTGGATACAACCAGATTCCCATGCATGTCCTCGACCAAGAACATACGAGCTTCATCACAGATAAAGGGCTATACTGTTATAATGTTATGCCGTTTGGGCTCAAGAACGCTGGAGCTACATATCAGCGACTCGTAAACATGATGTTTTCAGAGCAAATAAGGAACAACATGGAAGTTTATGTTGATGACATGCTTGTAAAGTCTCAACTTAACAAGAACCATGTTGATGACCTCGAAGAGTGCTTTGGCGTGCTCAGAAAGTACAACATGAAGCTAAATCCTCAGAAGTGCACTTTTGGGGTATCTTCGGGAAAATTTCTGGGTTTCATTGTCAACTCTCGTGGAATCGAGGCTAATCCCGACAAAATAAAGGCCCTGATTGATATGCCTTCACCTCGGAAGCATAAAGATGTCCAAAGCTTGACTGGCAGGATGGCCGCCCTGAGCAGATTCATCTCGAAGTCAACGGATCGTGGCCTTCCATTCTTCAACTTATTGAGAGGAAGTAAGAAGTTTGAATGGACAGAGGAGTGCAAGCTGGCTTTTCAGGAGCTCAAAAGACACCTCGCTGAACCACCCATCCTGTCAAAACCCGAAATGGGAGAAGTATTGTACCTATACCTCTCAACCACCGAACACGCGATAAGCGCGATGCTCATTCGAGAGGAAGAGAGGGTGCAGAAACCCGTCTATTACATCAGTAAGAGATTACTGGGGGCAGAGTCAAGATATCCATTGATGGAGAAACTCGCCCTCAGTCTAATTCATTCGTCTCGTAAGCTCCGCCCCTATTTTCAGGCACATCCCATCCATGTACTGACAGATCAACCACTTAGGCAGGTCCTGTCTAAACCAGAGGCGTCAGGTCGACTCCTTAAATGGGCTGTTGAGCTCGGACAGTTCGAGATCATCTACCATCCAAGAACGACCATTAAGGCACAAGCATTGGCAGAATTTATAGTGGAATGTACTGGGATAGCCGACGACGAGGTAATAACCACGGCCCACGAGCTATGGAAATTTTACGTCGACGGCTCGTCAAATGAAAATGGAGCGGGGGCAGGAGTTATCCTGATCACTCCTGCAGGGAGCAAATTTCACTCTGCTTTAAGATTTGGCTTTAAAGCATCTAATAATGAAGCTGAGTACGAGGCTCTACTCGCGGGACTACGAATAGCAAAACAGCTCAAAGCCAAAGCTATACATTGCTACAGTGACTCCCAGCTCGTGGTTAATCAGATCTTGGGAGAATACCAGGCTCGTGGCACAAGAATGGCAGCTTATCTGGAGAAGGAAAAATCTGCATTGGAGTATTTCAAATTTTACGCAATCGAACAGGTTCCCCGAGAACAAAACTCAAATGCAGATGCCTTAGCTCGACTCGCCACTTCTGCCGAAAATGAAGAACTGAATGTTGTACCCGTAGAACACCTATCAACACCCAGCATTACTGAGCCAGACGAGGAAGATGTGTGTATGATTGAAACAGAGCCGACCTGGATGAGTCCAATAGTTGACTATCTCGAAAATGGAATTCTTCCAAAAGATCGAAATCAAGCTCGAAAATTGATGTATCAAATTCCTCGTTACACCATTCTAGACGGAAAGCTATACAGAAGAGGGTATTCCATGCCGCTGCTTAGATGTGTAACCCCTCCCGAAGCTAAGAAAATCATTGAAGAAATTCATGAAGGGTTCTGCGGAGACCACACCGGGGGGCATAGCCTATCCAAGAAGATCATACGCCAAGGATATTTCTGGCCAACCATTAAAACAGACTCTTTTGAATATGTGAAGAAATGCGACAAATGCCAGAGATTCGCCACGATACCCCGAGCTCCACCATCCGAACTGACCATGTTGACATCCCCATGGCCTTTCGCAGTATGGGGCATCGACCTCATAGGCTCTCTCCCAACCGGAAAAGGCGGAGTAAAATATGTTGTAGTCGCCATTGATTACTTCACGAAATGGACGGAGGCTGAACCATTGGCAACCATAACTTCGAAAAAGATCCTTGATTTCGTGGTAAAGAACATCGTATGCCGATACGGAGTACCGAGAAAAATCGTATCCGATAACGGAACTCAGTTCGATTGCGACTTGTTCACCAGCTTTTGCAAAAAGAATGGCATAATAAAGAGTTTTTCATCTGTGGCTCACCCTCAGGTGAATGGTCAGGTCGAGGCCGTTAACAAAACTCTCAAGAGTTCTCTGAAGAAAAAGTTGGAAGAAGCCAAGGGACGATGGCCTGAGGAATTACCTCAAGTCCTTTGGGGGTATAGGACCACGGCTCGGACCTCAACAGGGCATACCCCGTTCTCTCTAGCATACGGCTGCGAGGCAATGTTGCCCATCGAGGTCGAAATCCCAACGATTCGAACTCAGGTTTACGATCAAAGTTCCAATCACACTCAGCTCGAAGAAACCCTAGACTTGATTGATGAAAAAAGAGAAGAGGCTCAGCTGAGAAACGCTGCTTACCAGCAACGAACTACACGATATTTCAATAAGAGGGTTCGAGATCGAAAGTTCGGAATGGGAGATCTGGTATTAAGACGCGTGTTCTTAGCAACCCGAGATCCAGCAGCTGGGGTGCTCGGGCCGAACTGGGAAGGACCATACCAGATAGAGTCAGTCATCCGACCTGGTGTATACAAACTTGCGAGATTGGATGGGAGCCTGATACCGCGAGCATGGAATGGCGAACACCTTAGACCTTACTACCAATAGTGTAGGAAGTGTTGCCTGTAACCATGACTTTCTATCTGTACTAGTTTGTTTGTTTGTTTTTGAATTTCATCAAATAAAAGGTCTATTTTGTTCCATATGTAATCTCTTTTTATTTTTGCAATCTCTCTTAATTTAATAACCTATGGTCACACTCATAGGATATTAAGGGGGCATCATTGGTATATGTACCATCAGATTAAAAAAAAAAAAAATCTAAAGTATTTGGAGATAACCAAATACGCAAGCTTAGATAGTTCGGACAAAACCGAACTACCAAAAACCTAAAACGTTTGGAGTCAACCAGATGTGCAAACTTAACAGGTCTGAGACAAACCAGCCAAAAAATTGATCGATGATAAGTAGGAGCCTAAACCTATCACGAGACAAGTCGAGACCGAGGCTGGAATATCTTAAGAGAAAAATAGTTTCAAACTCTTAACCTCGGAACAAAAGAAGAGGATGAGGAAAAGTGACTAAACAAAAAAAGATATAACCAGATCATTCACATTACATACCATATAAGTACTCTTGAGTTCATATGTTAAAGTAATATCCGACCTTGATAAGTAATGAGGTCAGAAGCGGATAATTCGAATAAACTATGCATGAATGCATCGAATTTCGAGCCTAAATCCAAACTATGTTTGTATGAATTAAATAAACATAACCGACTCATCAATATAAAAATATGCAAAATATTTCGAGCCAAGAAATGTAACTACAGAAATAAGGGGATGCAGCCCCGATAACTGATCTCCCCGAGGTCAGATTCAAGGAAGAGGAGTCTCCTTGGCCTTCTCAACATCAGTGGCACCGGACCCCTCAGGACAAATAGCATGACTATCCTCCTGAGCTCCCTCCGAAACGGTGTCCGGAGCAGCCTTCTCCTTCTCGAGCTGTTCAGCCTCTTCCTTCTCGAGCCGAGCATTCCATCGTTCAAGAAGCGACGCCTCGTGGGGACCTAAGAAGCTGGTGTCCAGATCTTCATTATAAGCCCACATCCGGTACATGGCTGAGTCGACCGCCTTTTCCTTCTTTTCTTTGTACTCGGCAAGAAGGCGAGTTTTGGCATCCTCTATGATGTCGAAGGTGGCGGCCTTGTCCTCTTCAAGCTTCTTATTGGTCTCCCGAAGCTGGCTATTATCTTTCTTTTGCTCCTCGAGTTCAGCTCTCAGCTTTCTGAGCTCCTTGACCATGTCCTCACGCTCCTTAACCACTGCCTCGAACTTAGCATTCGCCGCCTTCAGATCGCCATTCTCTCTAAGGTGGAGGTCCTTCACCTCTTGAGCATGAGTCCTGCTCGAATGGATCTCGTTGTTCAGCTCGTAATTGAGCTGGGCAGTGAAGGCAAGAGCCTGAAAAAAGGAAGAAACCGCCATTAGCCTCAGGTCAGTATGAATGTAAGCAAAAGAAGTATATAAGGATACTTACCGCAGCAGTGTGCTCGATACTCTTCTCGTAAAGGACAGTGCGGTCTCGGGTGCCAGTTAGGCACTGCCACTGAGGAGCTTCGAAACTGCCATAGCTCTGGTTGATCCGGGACATAACATCCGAGATCAGCGTAGATCCGTGAGGTCCAGCAGCATTATCCACCACATACGAGTCCATATGGGTGGAGATTGTTAGCTTCTGAACTCGAGAAGCAGAAGGCCTTCTGGAAAGCTGAGCTGTAGACGTTTCGCCCACCACAGGAGGTTGGGACTCAATGGCAAGGGCACCAACCAGCGAAGTCGGTGCAACCGCGGAGACGACGACCTGCGAGGATGGCATTGTCGTGGAGGCGCTAGCCTGGATAGTCGACGCAGCAATAGAGCTCAAAACCGGTGGGGCAAGGGGAGGTGTCTTTTTGGACCTCTTGGAGCCTTTGCCCGGCTGACCGGTCTTCAGTGACCCCGCCCTAGGGCGTTTTCTCCTCTTGGCGCTTGCATTGTCGATAAGGGCGTCAAGGTCGGAGTCCATCTCTCCTGCACAAGTCACAACACAGTGAGTCAGTAAAAGAGAAATGTACATCAAGTAATTTCGGTATCAGACATATAGAGTGATGATAGAAGAAACCTAACTGGAACTCTCCCCTGAGCTCGAGCTTAGGGACCATGAAATTCCCCCGTCTTCAGAGGAGGCGGGGGGAGTGCCTTCCCTATAAGTAGGTGATAACCTCGAGAGGTCCCTATAATCATTGGTCCCGTACTGCACAGCTATCCCATTCCACACCTCGTCCGTGGTGTACATGGTATCATATTTCCTGAGCCCACTATCGAACCTATGGACACAGTCATCTACCCAACTCCATATGTAGAAGTGGTATCTATCCTGTGGGCACGAGACTAACCTATTGGGCCTGTGTTCTAGTAGTGTGGGGGACCACATCCTCGAGGTAGGGAGGACTTTACCTTCATCTGAGTCCGAGCTCGAGGCTTCATCATTGGCCTCATTCCCGGACCGCGGACTCCTCAGACGAACTGGGAGTGATGGCCTCCTTTCTCTCCTCGGAGGAAGGGCGCCTGTGGGCAGTGGCACCTCCTCCCAGCGTTCATATTTTTTGCTGGACCAGTCAGAGGTTGACTGGCCCTCTCCCAACAACCCGCAAGCTCGGAGCTTGTCCTCGTGTAATAGATACGAGAGAGACCTCCTGCCATAAGGAAGTTGGAGCAAGGCCTCTCTGTGCCTCATCATTGCTTCATTGGGGGTGGGACGCTTAAAATTAGCTGAAAAGCAAAACACATTTCGTCTAAATATGGATTTAAGAACTAAAGTCTCGAGCTCAGGAATAAAAGTAACGAGAATACTTACGAATCCGCCTGAACGAGTAATGTCGAGACGGGGACAGACCATCTGTCCAGAAGAAGGCCTTCTTGAAATCAGGCGGGTGATTGGGGAGATCCCCAAAAACCTTCGTCTCTTTGGGATAGCTCGAGAGATAGTAAAAACCATCCCCTCCCCGAGCTCGGGAGGGGTTACTTTTCAAACAAAAGAGATATAAAATCTCTTGAGGTGAAGGTCCTTCCCACCTTAGCTCGTGGTACAAGGACCTCAGGGCAGACAACACCCTGTACGAATTGGTGTTGAGTTAGAACGGTGCCAACCCACGAAATCAGTAAAGCCTTTGAAAAAAGACTTCAAGGGCAGTAAAGCTCCTGCCCTCATGTGCTCCTGGCTCCATTCCGCGTATCTCACTGTGGCGTCGCGGCCGCCAGGAGCGAAACAGCTCCGTTCATGGCTGGTCGGAACTCGACACTTAAAGGCGTCTGACGAGCTAAGGCCATGGAAGGTCAGGATTTCAGATATTTGGCTGGTTGTGGTAACCGTGCTCCAGTAGAGCTCGGCCTTGAACATCTCCTTCCTTGGCTGCGAGGATGAAGTTTCCCCCATTAATGAAAACTGGAGTTCCCCTGGATGATACGCAACAGTGACTTTTAGCGCAAGGTCGAGGGGAATGGGCCTAGGTCCTGAATTGGGCTCCGGATAGAGGGCCTCCCGAAGAACTCTTCTCTTCTTTTCAATGACCTCGTCTATCTGGCGGCGATATTGAGCTCGAATGTCTTCTTGCTCACGTGCAAGCTCGTATTCTCTTATCCGACGTTGGTTCCGGGCGAAGAGCAATTCTGGGCTCGGAGATTTCAGCTCGTAAGGGATTGCCAGCAATGACCTCCACCGTCTTTCCAGATTCTGTGACATCTAACGAGAAATAAAAAATGGTGAGGACCATGCATGCAAGAATCACGAGCCTGATGGGTTGAGCTCGGAAATTTAGGAACGAGACTAAATACTAAGACCCTTATCGAAGAGTCAGGGGCGTGTATTCCAGGAAAAAGAAAAGGAGCGTGGATGATTTTTTGAAAATCCCAAAATTCAAGGGAAAGAAGAGTGGCGGTTAATCAGGAAAGGCGTCTTTGGGTTTGATGCATTTATCAAGACCCACGTTTTTATCTGAAAGCTTAGAGCACAAGAAACGTTGCCTAAAAATTTCAAAACCCAGAAAATGGGAACCACATTCAAACGTCAAAACTGGGTATAAACCAAAGACGAAAATCCAGAATGAAAGTCTAAAAGGCATGAAAGCCTATCGTGTTAAAACTTCCTATCATGGATGCATACCAGTATAAACAGATACACAGCAAGAACAGTTTAAATAAAAAAATGGCATACTTACACAGTAATGGCGATTGCAGAGAGATTGTCGATTGAAGAAGAGGTTGCAGAAAAGAGCTCACTGACTCGAACAGACCAGGATTCCTTTGCTTCTTTGGTCGAGAAAACATGCACAGAATAGGAATTTTGCAGAGAGGTCTCTGAGTTTGTTTTTCTTTTTTTTTTTTTGCTTATGGCGAATGAATGTAAAAGTGAAGAAGAAGATGAAGAGTGGGGTCTTGTATATATAAGTGGGGAAAAGGAATTAATCAGGAGCGTCGAGTGAAATCCTCACTAGATCGAACGGATGGGGATCAATGACAAGAAGGCGCCGAAAAGTTGTCAGACGGACGATCGTGGGCGTGTTTCCAAGGCACTCGAGTACCAAAAGTGAGCAATACCCAGCTGACGCATGTCCATTTTCAAAGGTGTGACGGTACAGTTCTCAAGGAAAGTAGTTCAAAAGTTTCCTTCTCTTAGGATTCGAACAAATACTTTTGAGGGGGCAAAATGTTATACCCAGATTTCGAGCCATGTTAATTATGACCTCGAAAGTTGGATTCGCAAATAAGTGGGCTCATAAGGTTGGAAGCAAGCTCCAGGATCATATGCCGAGCTTGCAGGATATGGACGATCTCGAGTATGGTGACCTCGAAGAGTTCATGATCTCGAAAGATAGCCCCGGGAACACATTCATCTTCGGAGACAACTTCGGATCAGGGTTCCCCGAGCTCGACGCGCATACGATCTTGAACAGGTTGAGTGACCTCAGAAGATGTCTCCAGCTCGAAAGGTGACAGGAAACCTGGGAGACTAAAGCCTTGGAGATATGCAATAATCACTTTGAGTATTTACAAGTATTATAAATATGAGATATAATCCTCATTTATTAATATAAATCCCCTAGAATCGTGGGATATTATTTGATCAGTTATGCGTTTCCTGGTCTTCAGGGACGTTTCCTTTTATATCTGATTATAGGCATTTAAAGCCATTTATTTAATTTACACAAAAAGAGTAACTACCCAAAACATGTGGGATAGTATTCTGCATCCTTCTCTATAAATAGAGAAGCCATGCACCATTGTAAAGGACCGAAATTCTGATCCTTGAGAGAAAACTCTGAAGAATTCATGCTTAAGAATTTTCAGAGATAATCTTGAGTTTAATAACAGAGACTCGTGGACTAGGCATATTTAACTGCTGAACCACGTAAAATCGCGTGTTTGATTTGTTTTATTGTATTTGGCCATTATTCATTATTGTTTTTGTGCTATTCTTTCACTGTTTGACAAAAAACGGCGTCAACAAGTTTGAATTCCAAGTTCACATGCAAACTACTTGAATTCCAAATTCGAGTTTAGACTTCCTTTTGATCAGATCAAACAAGTCTCTAAGTGACTTTACTTTGAATGTTGCATGAATTTTTTTAAAAAAAATTTCTTTGCATTTGATCAAAGTTAAAATATCTAAAATAAATGTCAATCAATATTGACTCACCATTTATTATTTCTTTTAGCTTTGAACATTAAAAAGTTCAACATACATCTCTATGTATTAGCTAAACGATTATGTGATTTTTGATCCTTTATTAGAGAAAGATCTTTTGGTTAACTTTAATTAACAGACTATATAAACAGGGAGAACCATTGAATGGTTGAAATATAAGACTGTCTTTTATTTGTTTTATGTGTCTAATTAATTACAAACCAATAAAAAATAATTCACATATATGTTTCACTTAATTGGGGCTGGAATAAAATGTCTTACTAAATCTATGATTTTGACAATAATGAATAATGAATAATTATCATTTATACTCATTGATAAAATAGGTGGAACAAGTATATTTAAAAATAAATAAATAAATAACAATTGAATTTATTATTCAAAAGAAATACTAAACTTGTTCATTCATCAAATAAATAAATCTAAAAATATAGTTTCTAGAAGAAAAAAATTTCTAGAACTACTTTAAATAAAAATAACTCAATACAAAGTTGAAAATGAAAAATGAATTTCCATGTCGGTTATCTCTTGGTCTACCAATCTACAATCCTTTTCTTGTTTTTTTTTTCGCATTCTTTTCTTTTCTTGAATAATGTGTTCCTGAAAACAAGACAAAAATATTGTGGCATAAATATTTGAATCAACTACTCAAATATATTAAAAAAAGATGAGCAAATCACATTTACCCTTTCTTCTTGCAAACTTAACTGAACAAAATAATCTCTTTTGATCCTCTCCCATATCTTGTATAGATATGAGGTTCACATATCTCAATTTAATATCGTCTGGCATAGTCTTTAGTATGCAATGACGTGCCAAATTATCAGATCTCATCCAATTCGCATATTTTTGATGACTATCATAATCAGATAAAGTTGATGGCTCATCTGGAGGCGCATCAATGATTGCATCATACACTTTTAGTTCATCTAGAATTATGTGTATGTTTCTCTACCAAACATCTAGATTTTTGAAGTCTAAATGAAAAATACTTAGGAACCCATCACGAGGATTAACAGGTTCTTTTGCATTTTGAGGTTCTTGATCAGGATTAAGAGGATTAATCATTGTTGCTAGAATTAAATAAATAAAATATAATGAATTAAAACATATAATAAATATCAAATATTATTTGGAAAAATAAATAGGATGCATGAATGAAACATATAAAAACACATAAAACATATACTAATCCACTATCAATTAATTTGAAAAGTTAATGAACCGCCTTAGGGTAGGTCAGACTAACCCCAAATTAATTTTTGAGACAAATCTCAATTTTATAAGTGTAAACTTAAAAACGCATTTTTGTCTTTTAACTTATGAACTACCACGAGTTTGGTCAAGATGTACTAGTTGTGCTCGAAAGACTAGATACACCTTTGGAGTGTAACCCATTATTTTCAATTAATGACTTAACTCAAGAGTGTGCCTTAGGGTCAGTCAAACTTGAAATACATCACTAATTATATTCTCATAAGAGAAGTCAACCTTGAGATAAAATAAACATATTCGGAAGCCTTTCCTTAGGGAGGCTGCAAACGGAGGCGACAAGAGGCCCTTCCTATGCCTCTCGGTATTCAACCAATAATGGAGACCATGAGACTTATTGTCATAACTCCCTCTCCCACTCACTATTTTGGAGAAGTGTGTTTTTCACAAAATCAATATTTTTTAATTTAGTTGTAAAAATAAATTTAATTATTTTTACCAAATGATATTCTATTAATTACTAATCTAATTAAGCAAAAAAATTAAAATTAAATTTGTGCCCTTAATTCTAATTCTAATTTTGCTTTAATTAAGCAAATACCATTTTCATTTTAATAAAACATTTTCAATAAAACAATAAATTAAACATCTTTAATTTTGATTTACCATCTTAACTAATTAAGACTAAATTTATTATTATATGAATTATCACACATAAACATATAACAAATAATATAGGATGTTCCTAATAGTATGTTTCTACACGAATGTAATGCATGCTAGTTGCATACTGTGTGGGTATATGAATGACATGTTATAATGCATGACAAAATATTAACATTTTAATCACATTCAAACATTTATAATAAATAAATAAAATAAAAGCGGGTATGGTAACTCTTTGGTATTTATAGAAAAAATTACAACACTTGCAAAAATATACATGAAAAATGTAACCGAGACTAACTAAGGCTTGATGAAGAGCACTTTGATCTTCAACCTTGAGATGTAGTCTTTTGAGCCAATGTCACCCCTTTTTCCATATCCATTTTGAATTATACAACCTTTTAATTATTTTAAACAAACTTTTAAAATAATTAAACTTTGGGTTTTAACACCCAAAAGTTTCTAAGGCCCAATTTGAATTTGGGTGATTTAATTCAAAAGATAAAATTAAACAATTTAATTTTAATAAATTAAAATTCAAGATAATTTTAATTTTGGATATTTTAATTAAAACAATTCTAATTATGGAAGATAAAAATTAAAATATTTTTGATTAGGGTAAATAATCACCATTATTTCAATTAAAGAAATTACCAAATTAAAACTATTTTAATTCAATTTCTAATTTTTAATTAAATGAATAATTAAAAATATGTTTATGGTAACAACACATTAGGTGTTGTACCAAGGGGCGGTGGTCAGGGGTGGTTCGGCGTGGGACTGGGGCGGCTCGCAGCTGAGGTGCGAAGGAGGTGCGGTGGCTGGGCAGTAGGGAGGCACGCGCAAGGGCTGTGGCAAGGGCGCAGAGAGGTGACGGGACGCACGGGTGCAGCAGCTGAGCGTGAGGGCACGGCTGCAGGGGCGCACCTGGCTAGGCATGTGGCTAGAGCGTAGGCATCAGCTTGGGCTCGGGCTTGGGCTCGGGCTCAGAGCTTAGGCTCGATACAGAATTTTTACACAAAAAATTACAAAAATTCTATGCTACAAAATAGCCTACACATTTCATCTAGAAATTTTAAGAACAATTCCTAAACCCAAAAGTACCATAATAAACAACCCTTAAGAATCTATCATCATGAAAATAAACATCAATCCATTTAAACATATATCACATATAATATAAAAATGCATATAATCCCACACATCAATTAATAATATGTATAAATTAATGACATATCAAGCATCCTTGAGTCTTTTCGTATTTTTATCGATCTTTCTATCCAAAGCTTTGAGCACTCAAATCACGATCTTCTGGAGTGTTCTCTACACCTCAAGATGTGTGTGGGCACATAGAGAACATGAGTTTGTATTTTAGGAATCAAAAGTATTTCTCAACACATGAGAACTTGGATTATAGTCTGAGAATGACTAGAATAAAGAAGAAGAAATAGAGAGTTTTTGTCTAAAAAAAACCTTTGAGAACTATTCTAAATTGTGTATTATTGTATATGATGTAGGTAGTGTGTTTCTCTTCTTCTTCTATATTATATAAATAGAGATTTATATTACGTTATTATTCCAAATAATAATATAATATAACATAATAATGATGATAGGATTTGATTTTAGGTAAATATCTAACTTACCATATTTGAAAAAACTATTTTCAAATTGTTAAATAATTAAATAAATAAAATAAAAACTATACTGATACAATATCAGTACAAGTAGTACACATATGGCACAGTCCTTGGACTGTGTCAGGCGTGTACTGCTATTCCCTTTTCAGGGATTTTGTATTTTTCTTTTATTTAATTATTTAATTAAAACCAATCTCCCACAAAATAAGGTGTTAAACTTTTTAAGGAAAAGATGAAAACCATATTTTAAAATTTAAATTCTAAATTCAAATTGATGATCATCATTATCATCATCTTTTAAAATTCAATAAATCAAAAATTATTTTTTTGACTTACCAATTTTATTTTCTCCCACTCAAATAAAATAATTAATTTATTTATAAATATGAAATTCGAAATTTGATATATTTAAATTAGTAAATATATTTTTGAAATTTAATAATTAATTCTAAATTAATTATTCAACCTCAATTATTATATAATTGTATATTTGACCCGAAGAATAAAAATTTTCTCAAATGACCAAATTACAGTTATACCATTGTATCAACTCTCACCTTGATATGATGTTGATAGAGCCACCCAGGGATGGAATTTATATTCTGTTTATTACTGAATCACATGAAATTTTACTTAACTCCATATAATATAAATAGATGGAGCAATACGTATGAACCGAGGAATAAAGAGAATTTTATTCTCCAATAAATATTACATTATTAATCAAAGCTCTTTGATTAAATAATCATATTTATTAATCTCATGATTACTCCACTAAAAATATGAGATTGAACTCTTGATAATTATAGACATATATTTACTAAGTACTTTATTAAGAATAAAGTGTCCATTGATATAATCATTGCATAAAACGTTAATCCTCTATTAATGGTTCATAATTAAAAGGGAATAAAATTAATGTTTTACCCTTTTAACTATATCTTGTTCCTAGAGTACCATTGACTTTACTAGTGAAGACTATGTCACAACAAGTTTGCGGCATGAGCGCTCATAACCTTTTCAGTTCCAAAAGTCAACCCAATAAGGAATCATTATTCAATCTATAAGAAGGTATAGATTCCATATCTGTTAAACTACGTCCCCAACCATATATATCATTGAGTCCCCAAAACAATTGTTCTTAGCCTAATCATTTCGACAAACCTTAACGCATGAATCAAATAATCATATGACATATATTGGAGTTCATAGTAACCTTAGGATTAAGATCATCGTGTATATGATCATCATTTGACGTGTTTGATTAATACTATCAAACAGTGTTTAAACAAGTATTAACAAATCACATCTGGTCTAGTTCTACATACTCTGATCATGCAAAGTACCTCCACTAAAGTGTTCTACTACACTAGTAACCCAGATCTAGGTCACATGTATTCAAAATACTAATGAACTGTACTAGCAGTAATTAATCTAAAGATTCCATAAATTTATTTTACTGCGAACTATTTAAGTTTATATCTTAATCTTGATCCTCCCATACCAATATGAGATTAAAACCACATAGATAAACTTTGAAATTTTTTCATAATAACTTAATATTATCATATAGTATTGGACATAGTCTATATATAATAATAATTAAATTCAATTATTTATTTCATTTAAAATATTTGTCAACTACAATTTCTTTAAGGACACCCAACAATCTCCCACTTGCCCTAAAGAAAATTGAGTCATCTCTTTTAATATTTTAATCATATTCTCCTGACCGATTTTGTCTAACAAAGTCTTTGTAACAGTTTTGTAAGAAACTATTTTGAAGTTATCTTCAAGATTATTACATCAATTATGTAAAATGATACTTCATTTCATGTGCTTTACCCTTTCATGATTTCTAGTTCTTCTAGAATAGTTGTATCTCCAATGCTTTCGCAATGAGATACTAGCTGTTTATTCTAGTTTGAAAGCCGTTCTAGAATGTCAAAGAACTTAACTAAATCAAATAGCCTATTTAACTGTTCGTAGCTGTTATATATCAGCTTTTGTGGTGAAACATATAAATTTTACATGTCTAACAAATTTCTAGATTAATGTGTTTCCTCCACAGTTATGGAATCTAATTCTGATATCAATCTTTGAAGATTTATTATCAGATCATCCATTGAGATTTTAGGTCTCTGCCTAAATTCACGTACATATAATCTCTATTATATTTACTAGTGAAGGTTAATTCATAATATGATTATGAATTTGACGTCAATAACATTTTCAATTCCAAAAGCCAACCCAAAGGGGAACCGTCATTCAATCTATAATAAGGTCTAGATTCCATATTTGTTATGCTATGTCCCTAGCCATATATCATTGAGTTCCCAAAACAATAATTCTTAGCCTGATCATTTTGACAAACCGTAACGTGTGAATCAAAGGATCAAATGATTTATATAGGAGTTCATAGTAACTTCAGGATTAAGATCAGTTTGTATATGATCATCAGTTGATGTGTTTTATAATACTACGAAATGGTATTTAAACAAGTATTATCAAATCACTTCTTGTCCAGTTCTACATACTCTCAGTATGCAAAGTATCTCCACTAAAGTGTCCTACTACACTAGTAAACCGCATATAGGTCACATGTATTCATAATACTAGTGGACTGTACTAGCAGTAATTAATCTAAAGACCCCATAACTTTATTTTACTGCAAACTATTTAAGTCCATTATCTCAATCTCGATCCTCTCATGCCAATAGGAGATTGAGACCACATATATGAACTTGAGAATTTTATGATATTTACTTAATATTATTAACAATAATATAGTACATAAGCTACATATACACAATAATTCAATTCATTTATTTATTTCATTAAAACCATTTTCAACTACAATTGCTTTAAGGGCACTATTCCCAATAGAGTCATGGTCGAGATAAAGGTACGGTAGAGGGGTGGCTGAGGCAACACTGCCTGAACCACCACAAGGATGGGATAAGCGTTTCGCTAGAATGGAAGAGACCATTCAAAGGAAGAACACAGAGATTAACCACCTGAGGCAGCAAGCTGGGCCACCAGCAAGGCCGACAGAGCCAACAATCAGACAACCACCAGCCATAGTGATGGTCCCCGCTGCAGAGAACAGAATGGAACCCCTATTTGAAAGATTCCGAAAGCAGCACCCACCTGTCTATGAGGGGATTACCAATCCAGTGGAGGCAGAAGAGTGGACCAGCAGTATGGAAAGGAAATTAAACATGATGGGAGTTAAGGGGAATGAAAGAGTGGTTTGCGCATCTTATATGTTGAGGAAAAATGCAGTGGTGCATCGGTCTCGGGATGTAAATACCATGGACTAGAATGGGTTCAAGCAAGTCTTCAAAGACAAGTATTACAACTCTGCAGTCCTAGCGACAAAAATGGATGAGTTCATAAAAATGGTTCAAGGAAATCTCACAGTCATGGAATTTGCACAGAAGTTTGACCAGTTGGAAAAGTTTGCTTAGGAACTAGTACCTACTGATAGGGTGTGAGTAGATCATTTTGTGAGAGGTTTGAAACTGATGAAAGCTCGGGACATTGAGATTGTTTCCAAAGGCGGGTTTACATATGACGAGGTACTAGAAATGTCCCTTGCCATAGAAATAAGTGAAGAAAGAATCTGGATGGACAATGTCGCTAGAAGATATGCTAAGAAGAGTTGGGCAATCACTTCTAATGATAACACGAAGATGGGGCATGAACAAGCTGGACAGTTTGGACATGAAAAATGACCAAAACCTGGCAACGAGCACTATCCTGGTGGAGGTGGCGACAGAACCATTCCAGAGTGCCCAAAGTGTACCAAACGCCACGTTGGTGGGTACCGAGCCAGAGCATGTTACAAATGTGGAAAATAAGGGCACATAAAGTGCAACTGTCCATTGTGGGAGCAGAATGGAAACAAGAAAGAATCAAAGGAAGATAAGAAGCATATTCCGACCAGAGTTTTTGCTATCACTCAAACAGAAGCTGAGGCTAGTCCTTCTATCATAATAGGTCAGATTCCTATGGCCAATATCACATGTAAAGTATTATTTGATTCAAGTGCATCTCATTCATGTATTTCTAGTAAAACTGTAAATCTTGTAAATGCACCAGGTGAATTATTTAATGTGGTGTTTGGGATCATGCACCTTATGGAGAGGTTATAGTTTCTAGAAGTTCGGTTAGAGTTGCACCTTTATGGATAGACGGGAAAAAATTGTTTGAAGATCTGATTGTATTAGATTTATCTAATTTTGATGTAATTTTGGGAATGGACATCTTTCAAAATATGGAGCGTCTATCGATTGCAAGCGCATGAAGGTAGTCTTTACACCAGAAGGGGGAGAACTGTTTGAGTTCAGGGGCATAGGCAAGAAACCCAAAACTTCTATCATCTCAGCAATGAAAGCTAGAGAGATGTTACAACATGGGTGTTTAGGGTACCTAGTGAACATGGTCGACAATGCTAAGGAAATAGAAAGGAAGCCTAAAGAAACAAGAGTAGTCACTGAATTCATAGACGTCTTCCCTAAAGAACTGCCAGGGTTACCACTGCACAGGGAGATTGAGTTCGTGATTGATCTTATGCCAGGGACAACACCAGTGTCTCAAGCACCATATAGAATGGCATCAACAAAATTAAAAGAGCTCAAGACACAGTTGGAAGAATTGCTTAAACTAGGGTTTATCAAACCGAGCTATTCTCCTTGGGGTGCACTAATTCTAATTGTCAAGAAGAAAGATGGGTGCATGAGGATGTGCATCGATTACCGGGAGCTAAACAAGGTGACGATAAAGAACAAGTATCCATTGCCGAGGATTGATGATCTATTTGACTAGCTTCAGAGGACAAATGTGTTTTCTAAAGTCAATCTTCGATCGGGATACCATCAGCTGAGGATAAAGAATGAAGACATACCAAAGACAACTTTTAGAACCAGATATGGGCATTACTAGTTTCTAGTGATGTTGTTTGGACTCACGAATTCCCCAACAATATTTATGGACCTCATGAACTGGGTTTTCAAGGAGTATTTAGATGATTTTTTCATTGTGTTCATAAATGATATAATGGTGTACACTAAGACAGAGGGTGGACATGAGGAACACCTATGTTTAACTTTGCAGCGATTGAGAGAAGATCAGTTATATGCTAAGTATTAGAAGCGTGAGTTCTGATTGTCTGAGGTTGCATTTTTGGGACACATTGTCACTAATGGGGGAATCAAGGTGGATTTTGCTAAGGTTGCTGCAGTGAAGGAGTGGCCAAGACAGACGAATGCCTCTGAGGTTAGAAGTTTTCTAGGATTAGCAGGGTATTACAAGAGATTTGTGGAAGGGTGAGGAAAGCTTCCCAGAACTGAAGAGTCGACTTATATCGACACTCTGATAACTCTATAAAATAGAGTTATTTTACCACTTCTTATGTGTTAATTGTTGCTTAATTCATGAGTTTTTAATTGATTTATTAAGTTTTTAAGTAATTTTGAATTTATTAGATTTATTTTGATTTTCTATATTTTTGTGTGTTTTTATAATTATTTTGTTGTAAAAAGTTTTAATTAATTAGTTGAATTATTATTGTTTAGTTTGAGGTAAAAAAAAATGTTGTATTATTGTATTTAAATGTTAAATATAAATTAAGTTATAATTAATATTTTCAAAGAATTAACTTAATTTATTTTATAGTTGGAAATATTTTATTATGATTTATTTTGTAGGGAATTTATGACATTTTTTGGAAAAGGATAAAAAGCTTAAAAATATAGGAAAATGTGGCATTTCTCCAATTGCAAAACCGCCTCATTCGGCCCACGCCACTCCAGCCCCAAGGCCCATCACGCAACACCTGGGCCCACGCCACAGCCAAGGCCCAATGTCCTTTCCAGCTTCACCTTTCCACTTCCCTCAACCCACGGTTCTACTTGATGCACATCCAAGCAGCCTTCAGCTCCCCAACACACCCAAAGGCCAGTCCCAGCTGAGAGCCAAACCCCACGCCACCTGCCTTCTTCCCACGCATGCTCCCAGCCAGCAGCCTACACAGCCTAGCCGTACACCAGCCATCCCCCTTGCACCATTTTGAGCCCAACAATTGCCCAATGTCCCCTATGATAAAAAAATGCCACATTTTTACCCCACTTTCTACACATTTTACCCAAAAATCATCATTACACCTATTGACCCTGATTTTGGCCAACTGACACGGAGTCAAATATGCTTGATTTGGACAAACACGTTGGAAAGAATATGATGACGAAACAATAAAGAACAGAAGAGTTTATAGTGGTTCGGTCCCAGAATCTGGTAATAACCTACGTCCACTTGAACTGTTATTGATATAGGATCCAAAGGAGTGATCAAAGAACTAGGGTTCAATGAGTTTCACTAACCTCTGAAGAACAAGACAATATATCAAATAGGATAACTCTAATCTCTAGTGATCATAAAGCAAAAAAGAAGAAGAAGATCCCTTTCCCTTGAGCCCTCCTTCTCTATTTATAGGCTCAAGGAGGATTTACATTAATTTGTTACAGATATTATTTCCTAAATAATCGGATACTCAGGAAATCATGGGAGATAATTTCGAATACTATCATAACTGCATAGGATCTTTTCCGCGTATAGCATGCGTACGACCAGGCTGGTCGTATGAAGAGATCGATTGTCGTGACAGTAGATATCTTCCTGGTCGATGGTCGAGCACGAACTCTGCCAGATGTTAGCCACGTGTACTAAATCTTTGTCATGTCATCCATGCTTGTTTTTTGGATAACATTTGCCCCCCAAGTTTGTTTAGTGCAACCAGCAATAAAGAAACTTTAAGGAAACAACCGTTCAAATCCCCACAATGTTTGTCAGGATCCCCGTGCGTTTTTTAAAACCGTGATATAATTATGTCTAATCAAGCATTTTCAGTTTTCAAGAAACAAATTGACGGCTTATCCACTTCCCCACGTTTCGAGAATTAAAAATAATGATTGCTACTTTTTGGCCATACCTCTGTAGTGCACAAATTTTTTTTTTAGTTTATTAAAATTTTGTGATTTATTTTATTTAAGTGTTAAGTGTGATGAGTTGTTTTATTTAAATATTGTTTATTTTATTTAGTTGTTGTTGTTTTATTTGATTGTTTGATATTTTATTTAATTGTTAGAATTGTTGGTAGAATATTTTTTGAAATTACTTGTTAAATGATATATATTTATTTTTATTTTAAAATGTGATTATGTGAGATTTGGTTTAATGCACTAAGGTGCATGGTAGGTAGTGATGCACCCTAGTGATTGAGTATGTGAATGTGCATGGTTGCATGGTGTGCATGCAATAGTTTTCTACACATTAATTTCCTTTTATTGGTTTATTTATTTTTATTTAATTAAGGGATTTAAAAGGAAAATAAAAGGAAAGGGAAATAAAGAGGCTTGTGTTTACATAAGAAAAATATTGGGAAACAAATGGTGAGAAATGATAGAGTTGTCATTTTTTTGAATTCCCGTAACCTTAGACCCAGCCTCAGTAAAATGAGTATAAAATGGGCTGTGGATATCCAATTTAGACACAACTTATACAGTTAGAAAGCTAATAAAATTATCTACATTTTCTGTGAATATCATTTTTCCTAAAACATAACAGAAACGGGTCAAAACCCAGTACCAAGTCTCAGCACCCTAGAGTTACGAGAATAGCATTATTTCCTTTATTAGCCATGGACAGCCAAGGAAGACAAGAGAGCAATTAGTGTGGTGTCAATGATAAAATGGATTGATTGGCTGAGTATAATTTTTAATTGAATTATATTTTGATTTTAGGGAAAATAAAGGAAAATGATAATTACATTTTCCTTAGCTAGGTTTTGAGGATTGAGGCATTTAAATAGAAAATAAGAAAGAGGTTGAAGGCTCATTTGGGATGGAGGGCTGCCAAATTATAGAGAGAAGAGAGAGAGAGAGGGCGTGACCTAGAGAGAGAAGGAGAAGAAGAAAGAAAGGAAGAATGAGAAGAAGAAAGGTTCAAGCTAGGGTAAAGCTCTTGTTTTGCTTTATGATTTCTTATGTTAAATCTAGTATTTTGATCGGGTTGTCTCTAACCTTGTTCATCTTCTTCTCCATCTTGATTATTCAAATTATACAACCCCTAGGGTTTGAGCAAGGAGGTTATTGGATTCTTAATTGGATTGGATTCTTGATTTTCTATCAAGAAGAGGTATTGAAATCCCTCCCTAAATTTTGTGATTTTTGGTTTTGATGGATAGATTATTAGAGGGATTATGGTTAAAGGGGATTTATGTTTTGGGTAGGAAAAAAAATGGGTACTTTGTGTTCTTGATATCTTGATGAGAATAAGTTGTTTGATTTGCATGAAGGGTATTATGGTTTGATGTATAAAAGGGTTTTGATGTTGATTTTCTATGTATAATGATTAGTGGTAATTATGAATGCAAATATGGGGTTTCGGCCTAGGCATACCTAAGGATCATCTTGATATTTTGTTTGATGTTGTATGATTTTCAATATATTAGATCCATGTTTTAGGACCTATGTAATTTGGGTAAAATGATAATTGGAAATCTTGCTATTTGGATCCATGAAATTTTGATAGGATGCATGTGATATTGTGAATGAATAAATTTTAAGATGCATGAAAATAATGATAGAAATATGTTAGGTTAATATAAAAGCATATGTGAATATGGTGTTTATGAATTAATGTATGTTATTGTTATTGTTAGTGTTTTGTTGGATTTCATGTGTAGATTCAATGGAATAGAAAAAAATGGGATTTTATAAGATTGTATGGGAATATGTTAGTAATATTCTTAGAATTATGTATATAATAAGAGTATGATGAGATTTTAGACATGTATGATTTTATGTGAAATTTTGGGATAAAAGATGAATTTCATGAGAAATTAAGCTTGCTGATTTTTGTAAGTAATTGGGTAAAAGTTTGATAAAAAAAATGATTTGCATGCATAAGTAATGTCCTTGATGTTATGTTAATTTTATGGAATTAAAAAGGGTATTTTAAGTCCCAATAAAATGATATTTTACTCAAATAAATACCTACAGAATTTTTATTGAATTTTTAGAAAAATAGGAGTTTTTAAATTGAATATAGTGATTTTTAAAGATAAAAATGGTTGCTGGAATTTTTGTAAAAAAATGTGAAGTGTGTTTCACTAAAATGAATTTGATGAGTGTTTGAAACAAAACTATTATCCTAAGTTATGGTAATATTAAAAATGGTATTTTAATATGGTATGAATGCATATTTTGATAAGTTGTGATTTTTCTTTATTTTGATTGAGAAAAATATTTAGATTCAATTTATTTGTAATTTTTAAAGAAACTAAATAGTGGCTGAAAGTTTGGTTTAAATGATTAAAAATGATTATTTAATTGTCACATATAGATTTATGTTACATAAAACTAAGTCTTAAATAAAATATATTTTTCCCACACTTAAAGATATATTTTTCTCACATCATTTATGTAGCACAATTAACCAATATTAAAATTTATTTTTCTAAAGAAACATATTAATCATAGGTATTTTAATTAATTCCAAGCTTTTTGTTACTTCTTTGTAATTTGAGAATAATAAAGGAAATTGTCACATTTTTTTTAAAGCTAAATCAAATTATTTTATAAAATAAAATAATGTTTTGAGAAATTTAATCAACCTAGAAATTTTAAGAAAAATAAAGCATGTTATATGTCTATTAATTTTAAAACGATAAAAGTAAGAAATGTAGAATTATCGTTTTTAAAACGTCTCAATTACGCAATGTTCCCACGTATGCATGTTACATGCAAATCCACTTTTACGTCCAAAATTATGTCTATTATTCAACCATGTGGTTTTTATAGAAAGATCATGCATGTAAAATAGGTAAAATGAGCATTATTCTTTTATGGCTTTATATGTAGTTAAGAATATTTGTATGTTGGGTGTAACTCTCACCATGTGTGCATGGCCCATGCACACATGAGTTGTATGAAAGGGAAAATTAGTAATTATATGAAGCTCAGAAATGTCGTTTTGATTATGGTATAGGCTCGTTGAGAGGTTGTGAAATTTCTTAGCTCGGACCTGAGGTAAGGAAGTTAGATAGATTCTATGATTTTATGCTATGAATGGTAAGACTGTTGTATGAATGAATTGTTATGAATTATGAATGCCATAATGTGATGAAATGTTGAATATGATATGTGTATGGATGTTAGATACATCAAACAAATTACGATGTTAGATACATCAAACAAATTACGATGTTAGATACATTAAGCAAATTACAATGTTAGATACATCGAACGAGTTACTATAGCTAAAGACGTAACTCCTAGGGCGGACGCGCCGAGGTTATTCAAGGACCAGAGACTCTTGTTTACCTCATAGGGTGACATGGACAACTAGCGGGCCATGCTCATCATGTATGCTGTATGAATGTGATATGATGATATGTTACGATTACGTTATGATATGCTATGATGATATGTTACGATTACGTTATGATATGCAATGATGATATGTTACGATTACGTTATGATGTGCTATGATGATATGTTACGATTACGTTATGATATGCAATGATGATATGTTACGATTACGTTATGATGTGCTATGATGATATGTTACGATAATGTTATGATATGCCATGATGTGTTAGATGAACGTTAGTGTTCGTATTTGTTGTATCCTTACTTGCTTATTGTTTGTACTTCCTTACTGGACTTTTAGCTCACCCCCTTACTTTCCCTTCCAGGTAGCAAATAGGATTTCTCTATGGCACGTGTGGTGACGTGAGGAGTTCTATCGTCGTAGGGTATATGGCGTGGGGTATCCTATGGACGGAATAAACGATCACTTTAGGACGCCATTTTAAATATGTTATGTTTTAAGAGACTTTCTAAATTGTCAGTGGAACTTAATTATTTAATATTGTTTCTTTTGAACTTTGCATAAAAACTCATATTTTCTTTTTAAACTAATGGGCCCAACTTGCATTGTTTTAAGCAAGTCCCCACTGAGACCTTTATAAAACGTAGTTTTCTTTATGGACCAACGATATGTGAATGTGTTAATAAGTACTAGTTTAGGGCATTCCTTACAACCTCGGTCCCCATAAATACCTTCTTTTTCTTCTTTAATTTTTTTTTTCTTACCATCTTACCATCTTTGTCAAGAACTTCAAGAACCTTACCCTCAGAATACAGAGCTTCGAAACCAGTCAGTCGCTTAGCCGAGGATCTTCCCGACTCGAACTTTTTCTTCCGAATCTCCATCTTCGCCCAGGTAATCACTCTGTCTTTTTAAACTTTTCATTATACCATGCATACTGTTTCTAGGTTTTGTAATTTCTGTGTTCTTGAGTAGAGTTTTATGAGGATCGTTTTGTATAAACCTTCTATTGCTTGGTAAGAGGGCGTCCTTATGCTTTGTATAGGTTAGGACTTAGTTTGATAGTTAGGATCATAGGCTTAGGGCGTAAGCTCGACTTAAAAATTCAATCTTTAAGCTAGGTGAAAAAACTGA
Organism: Humulus lupulus; assembly: GCF_963169125.1. NCBI lineage: Eukaryota > Viridiplantae > Streptophyta > Magnoliopsida > Rosales > Cannabaceae > Humulus > Humulus lupulus. The sequence continues at coordinate 129,967,038 of NC_084799.1, forward strand.
GTTTTTTCTCGCCCTTTAGGAGTCGAAACAGTTCTCTTTCAGAAAACGGTTTTTTTCCTCTTTGATCTGTTTTTCAAACCGTTAGTGCCGAATCGTAGGGTAGGAGTAGGATGCTGCTGGTTTTTTAGGCGCAAGCAACGTTATCCCAATCTTCCACACTACTTCGCAAACTATATCTTGACCTTAAGTCCAACCCCAACCAAGATGGTACGGGGTTTTTCCACTTCTGCCATCAGGAATTCGGACGCACTTTTTTGTTCGACACCACCCATATCTCTAATGTGGGGAAGTATCACCATGAATACTTCCTCACTCCTGACCTTGCTGCGGACAACCTGGCCTTCACCCGAGGAGGTAAAAAATTCTTACGCGAGTAGCTTCTATGTCGCAGTGTCTTGACATTCCACTGTGTTCCGGGCCCATGGTTACGTCCAGTCCCTACTCCAGTGATGGAGTCAAGGGAAACACTCTTAGCCAGCATGCCAAATTCTGATAAGAGTGTAAAAAAATTAGTCAACGAGGCTAACCTTAGGCTGGTCGGCCTTTGGGGCTCCCAATCTGCGACGAATGAACCCTCGGCGGGCGGTGTCCAAGCCGACGTGGAACCTGAGCAGCAACCTCAGGCATCGCCTTCTCAGAGGCGGCCAACTGGGGTTACGATCAGGGAAACTGGCGTCCCCCATCGAGCGGAGAAACCTTCAGTCCCCAAGGGCAAGGGAAAACAAAAGGCTGTCGAGCCTGCCGAACTTTCTGACGATTCGTCGGATGTAAACGGTACAATAATCTCGCTTTTAAATAACTTGTCAATTCCCTCTCATCTATTTGATGGGGACGACAACTTTAGGAATGCCCCCTCTTTAAACTCAGATTTCTTCCAGGAACTAGGTATTTCAGTAAATAATGCTACGACCAGTAGTTGTAGCCCGGGTACTTTACTTGTAATCCTTTTACTTTTATCCTTGTTCCCCCTATGACCATTTAATCTCACTGCTCGAGTTATTTCCCTTTGTGCAGGTATGGACTCTGAGGATGTCTTCGATCATTACGAGGCTGTCGCTGCCTTTTCTGTCCCAAAGGTGGCCGCTGCCTCTTCTATCCCAAAGAAGGATAGCAAGAGGACTCGAGGGGAAAGCAGCAAGACCCCCTCGAAGAAGGCTCGAACAGACGATACTCCAACCGCCGCACCTTCCAAGGAGAACACGACACCTCCGCCCCCCACCGAGCAGTCGACTCCCACGACTGTTAATCCACAGCCCTCCTCTAGGGCCGCTGAAAAGGAGGTATTGGACAACTTGCCCGAAGGCTCCCTGTCCAGCGTCATGGTCAGGTCGGCCAGGGAGAGGATATATAAGCTCTTGAAGCACAGACGCAGCCAGGCCACCATCACTGAAACTGCCTCAATGGAGGTCGACCAAATCATCAACAGAGGGTTGAATGAGATAGTAAGCGTAAGTCATCTCCTACTACTTCATCATTTATGTCTGACTTCTTTTCCTTACTTTATCTCACTTTGTCTTCAGGGGCTGCTATCTTTAACTGCTGGCTGGCGCCGTGCTGGGGCGCTGGTTTCTCAGGGAAAGAACTTCAACTCTAGGCTTGCCCAGGCTAAGCAAGCACTTGAGGCTGAGAACAACAAGCTGCTCGAGGAGAGCAAGGAGCTGTCCAAGCTGAATGAACAACTGTGCGAGGACCAAGCTACTCTCACCAAGGAGCTTCAGGACGTCCAAGATGCCTTGAAGAAAGCCAATGAGGAACGGGGGAAATGGAGGGAAAGTTCTGTACTTGTCACCCAAAAGTGTAAGTAACTTGGACTTGATCTAACAGCCAGCAGGGATGAGACAAAGAAGCTCGAAGAGCGGGTGCAGGAGCTCAAGGGGTGAGTGTAGGAGCTCGAGCAGGAAGGGGTCAAGAATTTGAAGAAGTACAAGGAAGCCACTCACCTCTGCTTCTACGATTTCTGGAAGCACAACCGGGAGGCCAACTTCAACTACTTGTCTGAGTGGTTGAAGAAGACTCTGATGGCGTAGTGCGCCATCCAGTTGGAGGCAGAGGAGAAGGCTAAGGCTAAGGCTCTCGCTGTTGATGCTGCAGCTGGTCCTCCTGCCGACCAGGGCACTCCCCCTAATCCTCAAGACCCTCATGCTCAGTAAAAAATTTTCTTTTATTTTATTTTTATGGCCCACGGGTCTGTTTGTAAAGACAATTTATTTTTATTGTTGCAAGGGCAGCTTTTTTACTTATAACTGAACAATTACATCCGAGCAATACTGCTCGCGGTGCAAAAGCTTTTTACTTTTAATTGAACAATTACATCCGAGCAATACTACTCGCGGTGTAAAAGATTGCCTTATTGATATTATAATGTTTCTTTTATTATAATATCTGTTCGCATGACCGAACTTAGCATAGTACTTTGGTTTGATTTAACAAAACATAAATTTTGAAAAATACTCTAAGTACCGTACCATGCTTTCACTCATTTTGTTCATGTGTTTACATACCCTTTGGTATGCTTTGCTATCGATGTACCTCATGTGCCCCCCAAGTGATCGAGAAGCTTTAGGTCCTGGGTCACTTGCCTTGACCACGACCTGTGCGAACATTGCTGCTCGGTAGGAAACGTAACACTTATAATACAGCAAAACAACACATGTAATGAACAAATACTTGTAAAAATAAATTTACAATGGTTGGCAAGAATGATTGGCTGCACACAGTCCCTTATAATCTCGTATTAAAAATGGACTAATCATGTCTTTACGAGTGATCTTAAAAAAGATCTTACACTTATAAGCGATTAGCCATACAATGTGGCTAACCCTTTTTCGAAACGTGTAAAAAGTAAAAATTTATACAAGCCAGTCCTTTAAAAAGGACTGTTCATTGGTGGTACTTGCGCAGGTGTTCACCGTTCCAATAGCGTGGAACGAGATCTCCATTTAAGCGTGCAAGTTTGTAGGTGCCCGGATGAAGGACTTCTTCAATCTGGTAAGGTCCTTCCCAGTTTGGTCCGAGCACTCCAGCAGTGGGGTCGCGGGTATTCAGGAAAACTCGTCGTAGCACTAGGTCGCTGACGTTGAATTTCCTTTCTTTCACCTTTGAGTTAAAATACCGGGCGACCTTTTGCTAGTACGCAGCAACTCGGATTTGGGCTCTTTCTCGTATTTCTTCAATTGAGTCTAGGGACTCCATCATAAGTTGGCTATTCTTGCTCTGGTCGTATGTATTGCGTCGATGTGAGGGGGGGTCTAATTCAACAGGTAACATAGCTTCATACCCGTATGCCAAGGAAAATGAGGTGTGACCCGTCACTGTTCGATGAGAAGTTCTATACGACCAGAGAACTTCAGGCAGCTGTTTTGGCCATGCTCCTTTAGCGTCTTCAAGTCTTTTCTTCAGGGTGTCCTTAAGTGTTTTATTCACTGCTTCGATCTGCCCATTTTCTTGTGGATGTGCAACTGAAGAAAAGCTTTTGATAATCCCGTGCCTTTCGCAGAAGTCGGTGAATAAGTCACTGTCAAATTGGGTTCCGTTGTTTGAGACAATCTTTCGAGGCAAACCATATCGGCAAACAATGTTCTTAATGAAAAAGTCAACTACTTTCTTGGTCGTTATGGTAGTGAGTGGCTCAGCTTCGGCCCACTTGGTGAAGTAGTCGACTGCTATGACTGTGTACTTCACTCCGCCTTTTCCTGTTGGCAGGGATCCAATCAAGTCTATCCCCCATACTGCGAAAGGCCACGGACTCTGCATCTGCTTTAACTCATTTGGAGCTGCGCATGGGATTTTGGAAAATCTCTGACACTTGTCGCACTTTCGCACAAACTCCATTGAATCTTCGTTCATAGTCGGCCAGAAATAGCCCTGCCTTAGAATATTTTTCGCCAAACTTTGCCCCCCAGCGTGATCCCCGCAGAAGCCTTCATGCACCTCCTTCATCAGTTCCTTAGCTTTCTCTGGTGTAATACATCTGAGCAGTGGCAAGGAGTATCCCCTTCGGTATAGAATACCATCGACCAGTATATACCTAGCAGCCTACCTTTGAAGAGTTCTGGCCTTGTTCCTATCTTCCGGTAGTACTCCATTTGTAAGATACTCTAAGTAAGGCGCCATCCATGTGTCTCCCATCCGGATTTCCATGCTGGTTTCATTTGCTCGTATGCTTGGCTCGCTCAATCTTTCTACTGGCACAATGTTCAAAGTGTCAGCATCTTCGTGCTCGCGAGTTTGGCTAAGGCATCTGCGTTCGAATTCTGATCCCGAGGTATTTGCTGGAGGGTATACTTCTTGAACTGGGCCAATAGATCTTTTGTTTTGTTCAAGTAGGCCACCATTTTTAGGCCTCGTGCTTGATATTCCCCTAGAACTTGATTCACTACCAGCTGTGAATCACTGTAAATATTCAGCACCTTTATACTCATGTCTTTTGCCATTCTTAATCCAGCGAGGAGTGCTTCATATTCGGCTTCATTATTTGATGCGATGAAGTCGAACCTAATGGCACAGTGAAATCGATGCCCTTCTGGCGTTATCAAGATCACTCCTGCTCCCGCGTGAGATTCGTTTGACGACCCATTTGTGAATAACTTCCACGAAGGAGCTTCATCTTGAGGCTTAGGCGCACTAGGATTTTCGCACTGCTCGCTGTCTGGGAGTTCGGTGAACTCTGCAATAAGATCAGCCAAGACTTGTCCTTTAACACCCTGGTTACCCCAGAACAGTTACGGTGAACAGTGAACCGGAAATTCAACTCGCTACCCGAGTCCTTTGGTAAAAAACGTGATCTAAGTACTGTTATCAGGTTAAGGTGAAAACCAATAAAAAGGAAAGGGTACATTTCATTACATAAATAAACTGCTCATGAGCCTTTCAAAATGTTTACAAGTAGTTCGTAAAACAAAAGAGTCGCTATTGTTTCAGATTTACAGTCCCCGCCGGCCTAAGCGGCAAAAATAAGGTAAACCCCTAGTCCCTCTGAGAACTCCTTGACCGTGGCGGTCAAGCGGCCCTGTATGTACACAACATCGCCCAAGCTCTCCACTCAGGGTTGGTTAAGCTTCTCCTTTCCTTTACCTGCACCACATAGCACCCATGAGCCAAGGCCCAGCAAGAAAACACAATAAGACATGATATAATATCAACAGCGATCATAATAACCATTCAGGACTATCAGTCCAAACAAATAGGTGACAATAGCCAAAAGTCACAATAATGAGCATCGCTTCCTCTATTCATGTGACGATAGGGTCACCAGGGCTTAACGGGTAAGTGATTCTTTCATAAGTTTGTTCGGGACAGGTGCATGATGATTAGTCACCAACATAACCTTCCTCACGACTCTAGAGTCGAAGCTATGGACAACGTCCCTTAGCCACGTGACTAACAATCACCGGGTTCATATACCTTGGCTATAGACATCTGGTTGTAGACCAGGCAAGCGCTTATAAGTTCTTCGACCTTAGGGTCGGTCCCGCATTAATGCCATAGAGCCATTCAATGCGTGATCATCGACTTTAGAGTCGGTCCCTAACTAGTCAGTGTCTCAAACAGGTAATCAGCGTTCACTAGCATTTATTATGCAACCCATGTCCACATATATCAACCAACATGCCCCAATATCAAACCATGCATGTCATATACCTATACAGGGTGCAACTGTATTCATACACTGTTTTCTTACCTCTGGTTCGAGTGAGAATTATTATACGAACGACCCCTGAGAACGATCAACCTTTAAAATCCTTGACGGTCACCTGGTCATAACCAAATTATAGGATTCATTAATAAAAATGATAAATGAGGGTTCCCAAACCAAATCCCAGCCCCCGAGACATCAAATACTACCCAACCGGGTACTAGGTCCAACCCCGAGGCCTAAGGTTTGAATCCCCAAGTTAAAAACCACATTTTGGCAAACTTGACCTAAAGGGTCGCGGCCCTCCCCTGCTGCGCCGCGGCGCGCCCTCAAACAGAGAGGGCTCCCCTCTGCCAAACGCCAAGGGCCGCGGCGCACCACAGCCACGCCACGGTGCCCAGCCCAGACCAGCAACCGACCATACACGAACCCAGTTTTTCCCCTGTGCTCCTTCCTCTCAAACCAGCCCCTCAAACCATCTCTAAACCTCATCCAAACATATAATTAAACCCCCAAATAACACCCTTAGCTCACTCTCATCAAATCCCAATCAAACCAACACTAAAACCCCCTTTGATTCTCACTTCCCACATTAAAATCATGAACTGAAAACCAAAAGTAAAACAAAGCACCAGCTGTGATAAATGAGCAAAACTCACCTTGAAACCTATTTTGAACCTCCCACACAAGCTAAATCAAGTGCACCAACCCAGCCTTTAAGTTTCCCTTGGTTGAATCCACACCTAGAGCTCAAAACCTCAAAGGAGATAATGGAGGAAGTTGTGTACGAGAAGGATAAGGGAGTGCCTCTGTTTTGCTCTGTTTAAATCTACCACCTTCTACAGCCACTTAAGTCACATATATCCACCCCTAAAATGACCAAACTGCCCTTGTGTCATCTAAAGCTTCCCAAGCTATTCTAGGGGTAAAGTTGGTACTTCTCGCTTAACCCGTTAATCATAATTAACGCTTCCTAATTCCCGCTAATCTCAATATCCTCAAACACCAATAATTCATATCCCGTTACCCTAAAATCCCCGGTAACGCTATGATCATTAATATCACCCCGAGACTCACCCCGAGACTCACCCCGAGCTCAAACCTGTTATGACCAAACCGATAAATCATGTTTAAAGATCGTCTCATGTCGAAATACTCGAACCAATCCACATTATAACGTGGTCCCACAATATATCATTAACATGCTAACAGATATTCAATTATACCCTCAACGGGCCAAATTACCAAAACGTCCCTGTAAACAAATGTGGACTCGCATGCATGCATTTAACATCATATTATAATATAATTCTCATAAACATGCATAAATACATTTAATGGCATAATTAAACAGTTATGGCCCTCCGGGCCTATTAATCCAGCCATTAACCATAATAGGGAATCTGGAGCATTACATGTCCCTTTACTGCTGCTCGCGGTGAATATGTAATATCGAACTGCCCTAGTTCGACAACCCATTTCAATAAACGCCCAGCCGCCTCTAGTTTTTGGAGGACTTGCCGAAGGGGCTGGTCAGTTAAGACTATAATGGGATGGGCTTGGAAGTAAGGACGTAGCTTCCTTGAGTCCAAGATTAAACAATACGCTAAACTTTCGATGGGAGGATAACTCAGTTCTGCTCAAATTAGCCTCTTGCTTACATAGTAAACCGCTTTTTGTACGCCTTCTTCCTCTCGTACTAGTACCACACTAGCAGCAACTTCAGTGATTGCCAGGTATATGAAAAAAGTTTCTCCTTTGATAGGCTTTGATAAAATAGGAGGTTGTGCCATATGGGCTTTTAAGGCCTGAAAAGCTTGCTCGCAGTCTCCTGTCCATTCGAACTTCTTGTTGCCCCTAAGTAGATTGAAGAAAGGGATGCATTTGTCCGTTGATTTGGAAATGAACCTACTTAGGGCGGCAATTCTCCCAGTTAAACTTTGTACATCCTTGATCTTCTCTGGCGATTTCATGTCGATCAGGGCTTTTATCTTTTCGGGGTTGGCCTCGATTCCTCTTGAATTGACAATAAACCCCAAGAACTTCCCTGATCTGACTCCGAAGGAACATTTGAGAGGATTTAATTTCATTTGGTACTTGTTCAATACATTGAAGCACTCTTGTAAATCCTTCACATGTCCTTTTGCTTTTTTCAACTTTACCAGTATGTCATCCACGTACACCTCCATGTTTACGCAGATCAATTCTTTAAACATGTGGTTAACCAATCGCCGGTATGTGGCACCTGTGTATTTCAGTCCGAAGGACATTAATTTATAACAGTATAATCCCGTATCAGTCCGAACGCTGGTGTGATCCTCATCAGGGGGATGCATGCTAATCTGATTGTAGCCGAAGTATGCATCCATGAAGGAGAGGATCTCGTGTCCTACAGTAGCATCGACCAACTGGTCGATCCTTGGGAGTGGGAAGCAATCCTTCAGGCAGGCTTTATTGAGGTCTGTAAAATCCACACAGGTTTGCCATTTGCCATTAGGCTTGGGAACAAGTACTGGATTAGAGACCCGCGATGGATAAAACGCCACCCTGATGAATCCATTCTCCTTTAATCTTTCAACTTCTTCTTTTAAGGCTCTCAACCGATCCTTATCGAGCAGCCTTCTTTTCTGTTGCACGGGTAGAAAACTCCTATCTATGTTCAGGACATGGCTGATAACTGCAGGATCTATCCCAGCCATGTCTTTGTGCGATCAGGCAAAGACTTCCTGGTTTTTCCGCAAAAACTCCACCAGTGCATGCTTCATGGTTGGCTCTAAGTTTTTGCCGACCTTCATGACTCTGGTCGGGTCTTTTTCGTCAAGTTGGATCTCTTCCAGGTCCTCGACGGGTCCAACATTTTCCTCAAAATCCCCAAAGAGAGGATCTAAATCTCTATCCTCACTTTGGGCAACACCCTATTTGGTGACTTCATCACCGAATTGGGCTTGTGTATCAATTTCCATCTACAACCTATCTGGGGGAGTGCTTTTTGACGTTCCCTTCTTCGCCTTCGTGACTGAGGTGTTGTAGCACTCCCTGGCCTCCCTCTGGTTTCCCAACACGCGTCCTACCCCTGCGTTTGTCGGGAATTTCATGGCTAAGTGCCATATAGAGGTGACGGCCCGTATATCAACCAGTATAGGCCATCCTATGACGACATTGTACACCAAAGGACAATCGACTACTATGAAAGTAGCGAGTAATGTCCTGGTAGCAGGCGCTGTACCTGCTGTCACTGGTAGTCTGATTAACCCTGCTGGGGCAAGTCCCTCACCAGAGAAGTCGTATATTGTTTGGTTGCAGGGCTCTAGGTCCTTAATGGACAACTTCATGCGTTCCAGCGAAGACTTATACAGGATGTTCACCGAACTTCCTGTATCAACTAGCACTCTCTTCACCATCATATTGGCCATTTGGATATCCACGACCAGAGGATCGGAATATGGGAACTGGACATGTTGGGCATCGCTATCAGAGAAGGTTATTTCGCCCTCTTCTGACTGAGCCTTTTTCAGCGCGCGGTCATCCACAGTCATCATCTCGATGTCCTGGTCGTGGCGTAGAGTCCGAGCATATCGTTCTGGCCTTTCCGCTGTTTCGCGCGAGGTGCGGGCCTCCGCAGATGGTTAACAATGTGCCAGTCACTAGATCAGGCTGCAAAGGTCGCAAGCGTTGGCGTGTGGGCGCTTGCTCGTTGCCACCTGGAGCTTCTCGTTGGGAATTTCCCGAGGCCCGTATATATCTTCTCAAGTGTCCTTGTCTAATAAGGAACTCGATCTCATCCTTCGGCTGGTTGAATTCGTTGGTATCATGTCCGTAGTCATTATGATAACGACAGAACTTGGTAGTGTCTCTTCTCGAAATATCCTTTCGAATGGGAGCAGGTTTCTTATAAGGCACACTGGAACTCGTGGCCTGATAAACCTCTCCCCGAGACTCAATAAGGGCAGTATAGTTAGTGAACCGAGGTTCATAACGATTACCCTTGGATCATTTATTGTCAGAGGTGGAAGGCTCATTGTGTGGCCGTTTCCCCCCATTCTTGCCATTGTCGTTGCCGTTCCCGTTCCCGTTGGGCTTGGACCCATTGGCGGATTTGGTGGGCTCGGCGGTCCCCTTGTCCTTGCCTGGGGGTTTTCCTTCATTGGCGATGGCATCTTCGAGCTTGATATATCGATCAGCTCAATCCAAAAATTCTTGGGTAGTTCTGACCCCATGTTTTCTGAGGTTGTCCCAGAGAGGCGTGCAGCGCTTAACCCCCGCAGTTATGGCCATCATTTTACCTTCGTCCCCCAGTGTTTTCGCTCCAGCAGCTGCTCGCATAAAGCGCTGGACGTAGTCCTTTAGTGGCTCTCCGTCTTGCTGGCATATTTCAACCAGCTGGTTTGCCTCAGTCAGGTGCACACGACCTGCGTAGAACTGTCCGTAAGACTCCTTTACGAACATTTCCCAGGAAACTATACTTGCAGGAGGGAATTTGAAAAACCACTCCTGTGCGGCATCAGAAAGTGTTGCAGGGAAGATCCTGCACCGAGTGTCTTCGGACACTTTCTGAATGTCCATTTGTATCTCAAACTTGTTGACGTGAGATACCGGGTCACCATACCCATCAAAGTTCAGAAGCGTAGGCATCTTAAACTTGCTAGGAGTTTCTGCCATAGCTATCCTCTAGATGAAAGGAGTGCCTTTTCTCCTATCGTGGTCGATGTAAGATGTTCTTCCCCCGACCAGCTACTGCACTGCCTGGTTGAGGGCATCTATCTGGGCCTGCACGGCGCCAGGAATCGTCGTGGCCTCTGGTGCTGGGGGGATGTACTCGTCGTGCCGCTCGCGGCGATTGTTGAGTACATCTCTCAAATCCTCATCTTTCCTCCGCTGCTCACTAGCTCTGAGCCGGTTGAAGACGTTATTTTGCCTGGGCTGCCCCCCAGCGTCCCGTCTATCGGGTTGGTCATCCCTAGGTGGTAGGCTTCGGCCCCCACCTCTTTCTTTATTCCTCCGACCGGCGTTTCCTCTGCCTGAGTTGGCCTCATTATAACCATGGCCATCTCTGAATCTTGATTGGCTATGGTGGGATCGACTGTTCCCTCGGTTGCCTTCCCGGGCTGGAACCTCTTGAGCGTTAGAGGGTGGCCTGCATTGGTCGGCAGGTCTCTGTGCATTATCATGTCGTGGGGGGCCTCGGACCGCAGAGCCTAACTCTGAGTTCCTCCTGTTACTAGGTGGACACTGTCCTCTGCTCGGAGGGTTTGGTTCATCGCCCCTGTGGCGTCTAGGATTGCGAGGCGGCTGTCCGGCCCTATTTTGCCTCTGCTACAGGGGATTGCCACGACCAGCTTGGGATAGAGGTTGTGCCTCAGGGTCCATCAGCGGGACATCATCCTGAGGTGCCGGTGGCTGCTCAGACCTTTGTGGGCTCGAGGGTTGGATAGGCGGGCATGGATTGGGACCCCTGTGGGGCGGCCTATTCGCAGGATGATCAGGCTGCGAGGCAGGTGCAGCCTGATTCCTAGCCAGTTGTAGGGCTGCCTCGAGGGCTGCCATAGCCTCCCTCTGGTGATGGTCCATCTCTGCCTGTCTTTCACTCAGCTCAAGGCATTGCCGTTCAATTTCTTGTTGCTGCCGCGCCATGATTTCAGCAGCACTTTCCTGGTTGGCCCTCAGATTGGCCAGTTCATCCTGCAATACCCCTAGGGTATTCTTCAGCGTCTCAGAGTCCATTTCTTCCTCATCAAATTCCAAATGTGGCTCATCCTCAGCCACGTTTGGAGGTGGAGGAGGCGGGTGAGAGGGTGCAGCGCCGGCCGCCTGTCTAGTTTTCTTGGTAGTTTTCGCAATTGATCTTTCAACGATAATGTATCAAGCTCTCAATGAAAGCACCAGAATGTTGACCCTGATTTTGGCCAACTGACACGGAGTCAAATATGCTTGATTTGGACAAACACGTTGGAAAGAATATGATGACGAAACAATAAAGAACACAAGAGTTTATAGTGGTTCGGCCCCAGAATCTGGTAATAACCTACATCCACTTGAACTGTTATTGATATAGGATCCAAAGGAGTGATCAAAGAACTAGGGTTTAATGAGTTTCACTAACCCTTGAAGAACAAGACAATATATCAAATAGGATAACTCTAATCTCTAGTGATCAGAAAGCAAAAAAGAAGAAGAAGATCCCTTTCCCTTGAGCCATCCTTCTTTATTTATAGGCTCAAGGAGGATTTACATTAATTTGTTAAAGATATTATTTCCTAAATAATCGGATACTCAGGAAATCATGGGAGATAATTTCGGATACTATCATAACTGCATAGGATCTTTTCTGCGTATAGCATGCGTACAACTAGGCTGGTCGTATGAAGAGATCGATCATCGTGACAGTAGATGTCTTCCTGGTCGATGGTCGAGCACGAACTCTGCTAGATGTTAACCACGTGTACTAAATGTTTGCCATGTCATTCATGCTTGTTTTTTGGATAACAATACCCTACAATTTATCCCTATTTGCCTTTGGCTATAAATAAGGGAGTTGGATGATAATTTTTGGAGGAGGTTACCACTCTACACAAAGTTTCTACACTTTCAAACCTCTTTATTCTCTTCATCTTCTTCTTTTTTTTTTGGTTAATTTTCTATGTATTTTTAGAGGAACAATTTGGGGGTTTTCCTCCAAATTTTCCTATCTATGTTTGTAATTTTTATTCTAGTTATGAGTTTCTAATATTTTTAAGATTATTAAGGTGATGATGAAACAATATGTAACTAGATAGTGTTTATTTTGTATGTTGATTTCCCATTTTGTGCAACAAAGTTTATGGAATTTTCTTCTTCAAATATCTTCTTTCATCTTAAATATCATGTATTTTGGATTGTTAGCACATATTTACACTTTATTCTTCATTAGTGCAAAAACATAATATTCTTTGTGTAAGATGTGTCATTAAATTGTACACATCCATGCTTAGAACAAAAATATTTTGTTTTGACTTATAAATAATGTTCATTGATTTATTTGTTATTTCATTAGATTGATTTACACTAAATGCTTTGAAATTATAAATTTGAAAAGTGAAGAAAATCCCTATCTTTTTAGAAGTAATTGGTGCTTAAAATTACAAATCTATTTAGAAAATGAAAGTTTGATTTATTTTAACTATCACTAAAACTTAGGAATCAATGTACTTTTAAATATTATTGAACTTATATTTTGTGGATTCTATTATCTTAATAATCTTTCTTTTACTATCTTGATTTCTACTTTTAATTTATTTTTATATATTGTCTTTAATTTCTTTATTACTATCTTTTATTTTATTTTTATTGTTACAAATTCTCATTAATCTTTGAAGCTAGGTTAGAATTTATTAATTTTGGTTTAAAATAGTTTTCTTTTCGATTTTACAACTTCTTTGGGTTCGACATCCTTCCTTACACGATCACTATTCTATATGAACGATTCGTGCGCTTGCGATATAAATATTTAAAACATACCTGTTTTGGGTCCATCAAGTTTTTGGCGCCGTTTCTGGGGAGTTGCAAGAAAAAAGAAACGAAATTTATCTCAAGGTTAGTAAATTCTTCTACTAGTTATTTTAATTTTTGCTCTTAAAAAAAAACTATATATACAAAAATATAAAAATATATATATCTATAAAAACTAAAAAAAAAAGAGATAAAAAGAAAATTTGGGACGGTTCTACCACCCATAAAAAAACTTATTTATATATTTATATTTATTACATTTTTTTTAGTTGACGGCACTTGTGCCTCCTAATTTTTCTATCTTTTTAATGTTTATAGTTGATGGCCCTTGTGCCGCCTAATTTTGTTGTAATTTTATTTCTTTTATATATTTGTTAGTTGACAGCACATGTGCCTCCTTACCTTTGTTATAATTTCATTAATTTATTTTGTTGTAGTTTTTATTTTATTTTATTTTTGCAAGTTACTAGTTGATGGCAATTTTGCCTCCTAGTCCTTTATCTTATGTTTTAGTTGATGGCACTTGTGCCTCCTAATTTTTCTCTTAATTTTGTTATGGTTGATGGAATGCTATGCATCCCTACTCTTGTCTAATTTTTGATAATCTTACTTAATTTTACCTTATTTTTCTTTATCTTTTATCATATTATCGTATAATTGTTTAATATCTTAACACTGTTTTTGTTCTCTTAATTTTATTTTCTTATTTTTTTTCCTTAATTGTCATCTTAAAAAATAAAATTAGTTTGTCATTTAGTTTACCATATGGATCATTTTAACTATAGTTGGAATTCTGAGTACAACTATTATGAGCACTCAAATTTAAATTATGGAGAAACTAATGATATGTATGATATGCATGAATCTTTTGATATCCCATTTGCCCCAACCTATAATCCAAAATTTTCATGGAGTCATACCCAGTCTCCAATAGGGCATGAATTCAACATGCATAATCAAAGTCATGCCCAATCCGACCTATCATATCTCATTCAACAAGAAACGAGCTCATCTTTAGAGGATACCCTACACCAGTTCATGCAATCAACCTACCAAATCTTACAAGCCCAGTCTCAGTCAATCTCAAAAATTGAGACAATAGTAGGACAACTTGCAACTGTTATAGAGTTGGAAAAACAAGTTTACCCCAACCAACTCATTCCCAATCCAAATAGTCAAATTGAAAATGAAAAGGAGAATGAAGTTGTTGAAGAACTTGTAATATGCATCCAACCCCCTAATAAAACCAAAGAGTTGGATGAAATAATTTTCGAGGCTCATGAGGAAAATGAACAAGATATAATTATATCTCAAGAGCCCATAAATGAAAAAAAATTATATTTACTCAAAATGAAAAGGAGTCTAATATAGATATGCAATTTTCGTATTTTATTGATATTCCATTAAAATTGCATATTTCTAATTTTCTTGTAGGTGTGATGTTATCAATTATTATTTATGGCATTTGCATCAAAGTCATAACTCACTCTACAAATGAAATTTTACACCATCAATTGGGTGTAGGTTAAAAAATATAATAATTATAGTCGAGCTAAAGACTATAAACTAAAGCGTTTTGTGGGAGGCAACCCATACTTTCATATTTCATTTTATATTTCACTTTTATTGTGTGTTATGTTTCATGTTTTTCAAATTCCAAAAAGCTTGAAGGAAACTTCTTGCCCCAAAAGAAAAGAAGAGAAGAAAACAAAAGAGTCAAATCAAGGAAGTATTCATTAAAGGGAGAAGTTCTTAATTTTTTCCATTTTGTTAAACATTGAGGACAATGTTTCATTTAAGTTTGGGGGTAGTGTGTATGTGTTTTTCTTTGTGTTTTTGCATGTTTTTCATTTGTTGTAAAATTAAAAAAAAAAATTCGTTATTTGTTTTTCTTTTTGTTTTTATGTGACTTTCATTTGTTGTTATATATATATATATATATATGTATATATTTTCCTTGTTTTGTTTGAAAAAAAAATATTGGTGATTTTCATTTTCTAATTATAAGAATTATGATTGAAATTGTTCTTAGTTCTTAGAAAAATATAAATAATTATTAAGCTTTACTTTTAATTTCTAAGTTAGTTTTGTTTAAATATATATTTTTCATAATATGTCACTTTTCTATTCTATTCGAATTTGTGATATTTGGATATAATTTATTTAAACATTAAATTCTTTAAATCTCTAAAAAAAAATTTTTTTGAAAAATCATAGAATTTGCTTGATAATCTCTTGAGATTTAATTTATTTTTGTTTGCATAAGCTTGTCTAAATGTTTACATGATGATTTTTGTGTTTGCAAGTTAAATATTTATTTTGAAAATAATTTTAACTTTTTAATTAATTACATAAGCTTTACTTTTATTTGTGATTTTTTTTTGAACTATTTCCATTATGTAATTTTTGACAAAAACATTTGACATCACCAATTAAAAAAAAAATGTTTTTAATTTTCCTTTTGCTCGAGGACTAGCAAATATTAAGTTTGGGGGTGTGATAACTCTACAAAATAGAGTTATTTGACCACTTTTTATGTGCTAATTGTTGTTTAATTCTTGAGTTTTTAATTGATTTATTATGTTTTTAAGTAATTTTGAATTTATTAGGTTTATTTTGATTTTCTATATTTTTGTGTGTTTTGTAATTATTTTGTTGTAAAAAGTTTTAGTTAATTAGTTGAATTATTATTGTTTAGTTTGAGGTAAAAAATGGTGTATTATTTAATTCAAATGTTAAATATAAATTAAGTTATTGTAATGACCCAACTATTTCTAAGACTTTGGGCCATTAGATCTACTATACATAACTACTATTTTGGGAAAGATACATAAGAAATAATATAACTAACTTTATTAAATCTTGAAATATTGTATCAAATACATAATAATAGAAAATATGGCATGGGTACCCATTGTTTAAAACATAAAACATAATTTTAAACTAAAGAAAATTGTTTACAAAACTAAATGCGGAAAAAACATGATTTAAAAGACTAAAAAAATAAATAACTTCATCCTCAATCGACACGCAGTCCACACATTCCATCCATCCTCAACACACAAGCCAAGCTACAAGAATCCTTCCGCCTTCCATATTCATTTTCCTGCATCACACTAAAAATAAAGGAATGAGCCTAATGCCCAGCAAGGAAAACCTACTAAAAACATACATCATATATCATAAGCATAAAACTACATCACATACTATAAAACATAATACTATCTAAAACATACATAATAAATCATACGCATACACTAAAAACATATGACTATAAAAATGTATATCATATAGGACTACAATATTAATGGTCATTAACTCATTAACATGGCATGCGATAAACCATCTAGGTCCCCGGTCTAATATCTGAGGTAGGTTAGATCGCATGGTAGTACATGATAACCCATCTAGGTCTCCTGTCTAATATCTGAGGTAGGGTAAACCATAACTCTAAACCATGAAAATGATAAACTAATCTTGGGGCTTGCTATCTAAACAAGTCAAATGCCCAAGGACTACAAAACATAGCATACATATACTTATTATAGCATAAACATATCATAACATAAACTTATCATAACATAAACATAGCATATCATATCATACAAACATACAAGATCTATCCTATTTTCCTTACCAAAATACTGGGATGATGAGAACAAAGTCGAGATTTTGGAACACTCCTAAAAACCATTAATAGAGATGTGGGTTTTCTAAAAGAAAGAGATGAAGAGGAATGAACTAAACCATCAAGAAGATACTTACCAACAAGAAATCTCAAGTTCGAAGATCTTAGATGCCTAACCAAGAATAGAGAAGATTGGGTTAGGAATTGAGCAGAGAAAAACTATAAGAACTAACAATACTGAAAAGGAACTAAGAATAGGAATACCTTTGAAATTTCTATGACCGAACTACATCTCGAAACCGAAATACACACTATGAACCTTACTTCCCAAGTGTCTAATAAGCTTAGAATGACAAAGCTTATAACCCCAACCCAAGTGTTTATCACTCTATAGTCTCACTAGCACCTAGAAGGCTCTGATCAATGCTTGAAGATTGAATGAAAAAGCTTGGTGCTAGGTCCTATTTATAGAGTTATAGGAATAAAAATCTTCTAATTATAATCCAAATTTAAATTTAAATTTAAAATAGAATCCTAACTTTTAACTTTCTAAATCCCGTAACTCTAAACTAACATACAGTAAAATTAACATATCTGGAGCTATAGGACTCTGATTTAGAAGATCTTTATACTGTTAGAAATCTAATTAAATTATCTACAACTTTTTAGAAATACTATTTTTCTAAATTCATAACATAACTGGGTCAAAAATAGGTCGGAAGTTACAGTACCCTAAAGTTACGAAAAATCTATTTAATTATCTAAATCACAAATAAATAAAATTGTGACAAATGTCATGCTCCTAACAAATTCTGATGAAGACTAAGTCTTATATTTCCCTTATTTTATCATTAAAATAATAATTCCTTAATAATCATACATATGACAAGTGTCATATTCCTATTGGCTCTATCTAAACCTTAGGAATAATCTATGCTCATGACAAATGTCATATTCTTAATAGCTCTATCTAAACCTTAGGTTATAATAATTATCATATTAATAACCAGCAATATTAATCAAACCTTATGTTATAATTAATATTCTTAAACTATAGGTTAAACTTATAAAATCCATAACTATTGTTAGGAGTTTCTAACTAAGTCCCGGCTTGAACCAAAATCCACAGTAATGAACATACTATAATTAATACTAGCTACTACTACTACTACTACTACTACTACTACTACTACTACTACTACTACAGTTATAACTAGCTAAATAAATTCTGGGACTCTACAGTTATAATTAATATTTTCAAAGAATTAACTTAATTTATTTTATAGTTGGAAATATTTTATTATGATTTATTTTATATTTATTTTGTAAGGAATTTATGACATTTTTTGGAAAAGGATAAAAAGCTTAAAAAGATAGGAAAATGTGGCATTTCTCCAATTGCAAAACCACCTCATTTAGCCCATGCCACTCCAGTCCCAAGGCCCATCATGCAACACTGTAGAGTCCAAGAACTTTACTTAGCTAGTTAGATAGTAGTAGTAATAGTAATAGCTAGTAGTAGTTGTAGTATGTTTATGACTGTGGATTTTGGTTCAAGTCGGGACTTAGTTGGACACTCGTAGTAACACTTGTAGATTTTATAAGTTTAACCTATAGTTTAAGAATATTAATTATAACATAAGGTTTGATTAATATTGCTGGTTATTAATATGATAATTATTATAACCTAAGGTTTAGATAGACCCAATAAGAATATGACACTTGTCACGAGCATAGTTATTCCTAAGGTTTAGATAAAGCCAATAAGATTATGACACTTGTCAGATGCATGGTTACTAAGGAATTATTATTTTAATGATAAAATAAGGGAAATATAAGACTTAGTCTTCACTAGAATCTGTTAGGAGCATGAAATTTATCACAATTTTATTTATTTGTGGATTAGGTTGTTATTTAGATAATTAAATAGATTTTTCGTAACTTTAGGGTACTGTAACTTCCGACCTATTTTTGACCCAGTTATGTTATGAATTTCGAAAAAATAGTATTTCTAGAAAGTTGTAGATAATTTAATTATCTTTCTAAAGGTATAAATATATTCTAAATCGGAGTCCTACAGCTCCAGATATGTTGATTTTACTGCAAGTGAGTTTAGAGTTACGATATTTAGGGAGTTAGAAGTTTGGATTCTATTTGTTTTTATTATTTTTGTTTTAAAAATCAAGCTTTGACTCCTTAAATCTCTTTGAACAATTTGACCAAGTCCTAAGCCTTTGGCTGAAAGATATTCAAATATTTTCAATTAAATTCATTATTTTTATTCAAAGCCAAAAAGAAGATTTTTATTCCTAGAACTCTATAAATAGGACCTAGCACCAAGCCTTTTCATTCATTCTTCAAGCATTAATTAGAGCATTCCAGGTGCTAGTGAGACTATAGAGTGATAAACACTTGGGTTGGGGTTATAAGCTTAATAAACACTTGGGAAGCAAGGTTATAGTGTATTTCGGTTTCGAGGTATAGTTCGGTCATAGAAGCATTCAAGGTATTCCTTATTCTAGTTCCTTTCTGTATTGTTCTTATAGTTTTTCTACTCAAATCCTAACTCGTATTCTCTATTCTTGGTTAGGCATCTAAGTTCTTCGAACTTAAGGTTTTCGTTGGTAAGTATCGTTTTGATGGTGTAGTTTATTCTTTCCATCTCTTTTCTTTAGTATACTCACCTCTCTATTATGGTTTTTAGGAGTGTTCCAAAGTCCCAATCTTGTTCTCATTATCCCGGTATTTTGGTAAGGAAAATAGGATAGTTTTATATGCTTATATGTTATGTTGATAAGTTATGCTATAGTATGTTATGTTTTCTTATGTTTCATGGTTATGATTTACACTACCTCAGATATTAGACAGGGGACGTAGATGGGTTATCATAAACCTAACATGTGATCTAACCTACCTCAGATATTAGAAAGGGGACGTAGATGGTTTATCACATGTTTTAATGGCCATTAATAGTATAGTCTTATATGATGTACGTCTTTATAGATATATGTTATATGTTTATAGCTTATAGTTATGTGTATGATTATGTTTCATGCTTGTAGTAGATTTTCCTTGCTGGGCATTAGGCTCATTCCTTTATGTTTATATGTGCAGGAAAATAGTTATGGTGGCGGAAAGATTCTTGGCAGCTTGGGGATGTGTATTGAGGCAGGATGGAATCGGTGGATTGCATGTTCGATTCGAGGATGAAGTTTTTAAGTCTTTTAGATATGATTTCTATGTAATATTTTTCCGCACTTAATTTTGTAACCAATTTATTTAAGTTATGTTTTGTTTTCAAAACAATGGGATCCCATATCCTAAATAAATTTTTATGTATTTAACCTTTACTTTACAGTTTTTAAATAGAGTTATGATTAATACATATGTACGTTTTCTTAAGATTAGAATAGTAGTCATTAATGGTGCAAATTCTAGAATAGTTGGGTCGTTATAAGCACCTGGGCCCACGCCACAGCCAAGGCCCAATGCCCTTTCCAGCTTCACCATTCCGCTTCCCCCAGCCCACGATTCCACCTGATGCATATCCAAGCAGCCTTTAGCTCCCCAACACACCCAAAGGCCAGTCCCAGCTAAGAGCCAAACCCCACGCCACCTGCCTTATGCCCACGCATGCTCCCAGCCAGCAGCCTACACAGCCCAGCCGTACACCAGCCAGCCCCCTTGCACCATTTTGCGCCCAACAATTGCCCAATGTCCCCTTGTCCCCTATGATAAAAAATGCCACATTTTTACCCCACTTTCTACACATTTTACCCAAAAATCATCATTACACCCTACAATTTATCCCTATTTTCCATATTATAATTAATTTAATCAATTTAAATTGATTATTTTAATACACTTTTTTTGGCTATAAATAAAGGAGTTGGGTGATAATTTTTGGAGGAGGTTACCACACTACACAAAGTTTCTACACTTTCAAACCTCTCTATTCTCTTCATTTTCTTCTTTTTTTTGGTTAATTTTCTATGTATTTTTAGAGGAACAATTTGAGGGTTTTCCTTCAAATTTTCCTATCTATGTTTGTAATTTTTTGTTTGTATTTTTTATTCTAGTTATGAGTTTCTAATCTTTTTAAGATTATTAAGGTGATGATGAAACAATATGTAACTAGATAGTGTTTATTTTGTATGTTGATTTCCCATTTTGTGCAACAAAGTTTATAGAATTTTCTTCTTCAAATATCTTCTTTCATCTTAAATATCATGTATTTTGGATTGTTAGCACATATTTACACTTTATTCTTCATTAGTGCAAAACCATAATATTCTTTGTGTAAGATGTGTCATTAAATTGTACACATCCATGCTTAGAGCAAAAATATTTTGTTTTGCCTTTTAAATAATGTTCATTGATTTATTTGTTATTTCATTAGATTGATTTACACTAAATGCTTTGAAATTATAATTTTGAAAAGTGAAGAAAAATCCTATCTTTTTAGAAGTAATTGGTGCTTAAAATTACAAATCTATTTAGAAAATGATAGTCATTTTGGGAAACCACCATTTGACTCTAATCTTTTATAATAAAAGAAAAATAAAAGAAATTAAAGGAAAATGGAGAAGAAAGGAAACTTACCATTTCCTCTTGATGGTGGCTTTATGGAAATGAGAATTTAAAAAGGGGATTAAGAAGGGATTAGGCCATTTGGCCGTGACCTAGAGAGAAGATAGAGAGAGAGGGAGGTGAGCTAGAGAGAGAGAAAGGAAGGGCTACCATATTTTTTCTAGAGAAGAAGAAGAAGAAAAGAAAGAGAAGGAGGAAAAGAAGAGGGTTTCGAACCCTAGGTAAGAATCTATCAACTAGTGTTTCACATATGTGCATTTGGATCTTCTCCTCTTCTCTAATCTAAGGTTGATTTTGTGGTTTCTTTCTTTGGGTGTATGGCGTGGGCCATCCTATGGACGGAAAAACAATTATCTTAGGACACCATTTAAATTATGTTATGTTTTAAGAGACTTTCCAAATTATCAGTGGGACTTAGTTATTTAATTTTTGTTTCTTTTGAACTTTGCATAAAAATTCATGTTTTCTTTTAAAACTAATGGCGCCAACTTGCATGGTTTTAAGCAAGTCCCCACTGAGACCTTGATAATGAGTGGTATTCTTTTATAAACAATGTTATGTGAATATTTTATAAGTATTAGTTTAGGGCGTTCTTTACAAATGGTATCAGAGCCGTTCGTCCATGTTTCCAAGGACCCCCCCCCCCCCAATACACGCTAAAGACGGGAAAATCTCACTTCACCGCGTCGTAAGTATTTGCTTATGTGTTATTACTTGCTTCTATTTTATTTAATTTTCTATAGTTAACTGCAGTAGTAAAAATGCCTCCTGTGTTAAGAACGACAAGGAAACAATTGCTTAAGGAAATCCGCACGATCCAAGAGTCGAGCTTGACGAGGATCCTGAAGATTGGCGCATGGCGGTTTTAAAGACGACAAAGGAGGTCTGCGATCGTATCCAAGGAATAATGAATAAGAGGGGAGCCTTGCTTTGGCCCATAGAGCAATTCTGGGTGATGAGTGAAGCTTTGTCAATGTACCCGGAGGATCTTCGACAGTTACATCAATCATGGAATAACGTTGTGCTAGATGACATGGAGTTTGGCACCATGGAGTTTACGATTCGCGACTTTCTGGTAAGATATAACCTTAGTCCTCTGGAGTTGGTGCTAGTAAAGACGGATGATGGCGAAATAGAGGAGCGTTTAGAGATGGTGCATGACGTGGAAGGATAATCGGCAATTGAGGAAGTACTGCGAGCTATACCGCGTCTGACCGCGAGGATGGAGATTATGGCGAGCGCTCCCGGCTATTTCCACATCCCTGAAAACGTCTTTTATTACAATTCAGAGGACGAGTCCACCGTCGAGGACTAGAGTCCATTTCGTAATCGTCGCATGGGGGTGCCAAATAAATAAGATGGAATAATAATAATTTTCTAAGACCTTAAAGGATATATGTTTTGGTTAATTACACACTTTTTGGGATTGTTTAATTTTGGAATAATTTAAATGTTTTGAATACTATGGATATTTTATTGCAAATTTTAAGTGATGTAATGTGAATGCATGATTTACAAATATCCATCAATATGCAATGTTCCTTCCTTATGATTTTTCCTGTGTTTGCCTTAGAACTTCATCATGTCAACTAGAGGAATAGGAGGAAGGGGAAGAGGTAGAGGCAGAGGAAAGGGTGCCTCCACAAGGTCTGAAACTACGACCATCCTTGATGTTGAAGTGCCATCTGTTTAACCTGCAGCTCCAGCAGCGCCAACTGTGGACCTGGCTGCAGAGGTAGCAAGGTTAAGAGAACAGTTGAGACTAAGAGATGAGGAACTAGCGCAAGCTAGACAAGCACCACAGACATCTCAAACGCACCCCATACCTCAAGTACCAGTGGCACAACCTCAACCGCCAGTACCACCACCTGCACCACTACCTGTAGCCTATGGGTTCGAACCAGTATATGAACGCTTCAGGAAACAAGCCCCACCGACGTTTGAAGGGAAAGCTAATCCAATGGTGGCAGAAGATTGGCTAAGGTCTGTTGAGGCTATTTTTGATCATATGGAGTTAGATGATTGCCAAAGGGTTTCCTGTGCAGCTTATCTACTTAAGATGGATGCACGGATTTGGTGGGACGTGACTAAATAGACTCGTGATCCAAATACCATGAATTGGCGTAGTTTGTCCAGGCATTCAGTAAGAAGTATTACAGTCCAGCGGTGCTAGCATCTAAGGTTGATGAATTTATAACTCTGGTTCAAGGGAGCCTTTCGGTCACTGACTATGCACAGAAGTTCGATCGATTGGCCAAGTTTTCCCCTGAAGTGGTACCGACTGATGCATTTCGAGTCCAGAGGTTTGTAAGGGGACTCAAACCAATGATCGCGAGGGACGTTAGGATGACCAGTGCTGAGGTGGTCAGTTATGCAGAGGTATTGGATAGAGCTCATGAGGCTGAATATTTGGAGGAACGAATATGGAAGGATAATGCCGCTAGAAGAGAGAACCACCGCAACAAGAACTTCCATGAGAGCAACAAGAGAAAGGCTATCGAAGGGCAGAATAGTGGGGTTGATAAAAGACCTAGACCTCCAATCACGAACAGCAACAACCACAAATCTCAGAACCATAGCAACCGCAATAACTGCTTCAATGACCGGAACCGTGGGAACCAACAGGGCAACCAAGTCGAGTATCCTACCTGCCCTAAATGCACGAGGAAACACCTAGGAGAGTGCCAGGCCGGTTCCAACAAATGCTTCAAGTGCGACCAGACAGGACACTTGCGGAAGAATTGCCCATAATTGAAGGCATGACAGAATAATAATAGCAATCTGGTGCCAGCAAGAGTCTTCGCCTTAACTCAGAATGAAGTGGCCAATAGCAACACCGTGGTTACAGGTCACCTCCCTATATCTGGTACAATGTGTAGAGTCTTAATTGATTCTGGAGCAACTTATTCCTATGTTTCCATGAATGTGATTGATAGACTGAATATGCCTTATAAGATGTTTGAACATAACTGTAGTACATTGTTGCCATCGGGAGATATGATGTTGTCAAACAAGTGGTTACCGTCAACACCTGTAATGGTAGAGGGTAGGGAGTGCCCAACAGATCTCATAGAACTGCGTATACCGGATTATGATGTCATACTCGGCATGGATTGGTTATCCAAACATGGGGCTACGATAGACTATCAAAAGAAGATCGTAGAGTTCAGGCCAAAGGAAGGAGAGGTTTTCTCCTTTAGAGGTGAAGTAGCAGGCCTTCGAACACCCATAATATCTGCACTGGAAGCACGGAATATGATGCAACATGGATAAGTCCAAGGAGTCAGAACTAAAGCCATAAAATGTTCATATTGTTTGTGAGTTCCTGGAGGTGTTTCCTGAGGAATTACCAGGACTACCCCCGGACAGAGAGATCGAGTTTGTAATTGAGCTTGCACCTAAAACTGCACCGATATCTAAGGTACCCTATCGAATGGCGCCGGTAGAGTTAAAGGAACTTAAGAACCAACTACAGGAGTTGTTGGACAAAGGGTTCGTAAGACCTAGCCATTCGCCATGGGGAGCACCAATCCTATTTGTGAAGAAGAAGGACGGGAGTATGAGAATGTGCATGGATTACCGAGAGCTCAATAAGGTCACCATTAAGAATAAGTATCCTTTGCCTAGGATAGACGACCTTTTTGATCAGCTACAAGGGGCTTCAGTGTTCTTGAAGATTGATCTGCGATCTGGGTACCATCAGTTGAAAGTGAAAGAGGGAGACATTCCAAAAATGGCCTTCAGAACTCGTTATGGGCACTATGAATTCTTAGTGATGTCCTTTGGACTCACCAATGCCCCAGCAACCTTTATGGATATGATGAATAGGGTATTTAAGGATTTCTTGGACAAGTTCGTAGTAGTGTTCATTGATGATATCCTCATTTACTCAAAGACCAAGGAGGAGCATGAAGAGCATTTGAGATTGACTCTAAACAGATTACGGGAACATCGGTTGTACACTGAGTTCTCTAAATGCGAGTTTTGGCTGGAACAGGTAACCTTCTTAGGGCACATAGTCTCTAAGGATGGGATTGCAGTAGACCCATCAAAGATCGAGGCCATTAGAGACTGGCCCCAGCAAAAGAATGCCTCAGAAGTTTAGAGTTTCTTAGGGTTGGCAGGTTATTGTAGGAAGTTTGTCGAGGGATTCTCGAAGATCGCTACCCTGTTGACCAACTTAACCTGGAAACATCAGAAGTTCGCATGGACAGAAAAATGTGAAGAGAGTTTTCAGGCCATGAAGGATAAGTTAATTTCCGCGCCTATCCTTTGTGTTCCCACTGAGGGCAGAAAATTTGTGGTGTACTGTGATGCATCAAAGAATAGATTGGGATGCGTGTTGATGCAAGAAGGGAATGTGGTAGCTTATGCTTCCAGAAAACTCAAGGATTATGAGCAGCAGTTTCCCACTCATGACCTTGAATTGGCAGCTGTAGTGTTCACACTCAAGATATGGAGACATCACCTGTACGGAGATAGGTGTGAGATATACACCAACCACAAAAGTGTGAAATACTTTTTCACACAAAAGGAACTGAACATGAGGGAGCGAAGGTGGTTGGAATTAGTAAAGGACTACGACTGTGAGATTCTATACCACCCAGGCAAGGCCAACGTGGTTGCCGATGCTTTGAGCAGGCGGGGACATGGGAGTGTCTCAGCGCTACATACAATAGAGATGCCTCTTTAGAAAGAGATCATAAATGCTGGGATTGAAATTGTGACAGGAAGTTTGGCAAACCTCACATTGCAATCCTCTCTACTAGAACAAATCCGAGAAGGACAGAAATTAGATGAAGCCTTGGTGAAACAAGAGGCTTTGGTACAAGAAGGTGGCAGCAGCGATTTCACGATGTCTAATGGTGGATTGCTAAGATACAAGGATAGGATTTGTGTGCCTGACAATGCTAAAATTAAGGAAAGTATTATGAAAGAAGCGCACACAACGCCTTATTCCTTGCACCCAGGGTCCACAAAAATGTACCAAGACCTTAAGGAATTGTATTGGTGGCATGGAATGAAGAGGGACATTGCTGTGTTTGTTGCTAGATGTTTGACATGCCAGCAAGTCAAAGCGGAACACCAGAGGCCAGTAGGGTTGCTTCAACCGCTCTACATTCCTGAATGGAAATGGGAGGATATCACGATGGATTTTGTGGTAGGGTTGCCTAGAACCACCAAGCAGCACGACTCAGTGTGGGTGATAGTAGATAGACTCACTAAGTCTGCCCATTTTCTTCCAGTTAAGACCACATACTCGGCGGATCAATATGATTACTTGTATGTTAGTGAAATAGTGAGACTTCATGGGGTGCCAAAGTCGATAATTTCTGATCGAGGGTCAGTTTTCACATCGAACTTTTGGAAAGGGCTACAGAGAGCTATGGGATCAAGACTAAAGTTTAACACTGCTTTTCATCCTCAGACCGATGGCCAGTCTGAGAGGACTATACAGATATTAGAAGACATGTTGAGGTGTTGTGCCTTGGACTTTTTAGAGTCTTGGAACCAATATCTACCCCTAATGGAGTTCTTGTACAATAACAGTTACCAATCTACCATAGGGATGGCTCCCTATGAGATTCTTTATGGGCGTAAGTATAGATCTCCTTTGCACTGGGATGAAGTTGGGAAGAAACGGATTTTAGGGCCTGAAGCAGTTAGTGAGGCCAGTGAGGCGATTGAGAAGATACGCCAAAGGATGCTTACTGCGCAGAGTAGGCAAAAGAGCTACGCTGACCTCAAGAGAAGGGACATCGAGTTTTTAGTGGGCGAGTTTGTTTTCCTGAAAGTCTCACCGATGAAAGGTGTGATGCATTTTGGAAAGAAAGGGAAGTTAAGCCCTAGATATATTGGTCCATTTGAGATACTCCCAGTTCAGATAGGAGGGCACGGAGTGTTTCTACTGGTCATCAGGGTGGAAGTGACAACTGGAGGAGTTTCCCAGTGTGTCCGCGGTGCAGACGTCGACATCAGGGCGAGTGCAGGATCAGGGCCTGCTTTGTTTGTGGGAGTGCCAGTCATCTGAAGAGGGACTATCCTCAAGTCAAGAAAGAGGAGCTGAAGCAGAGTGACAGTCTTGCTCCTGCCAAGGTATTTACTTTTACACAGACTGAGGCGGAGGCTAGCCCCTCAGTTGTGATAGGTCAGATCTCTAGTGCTGGTTCTTTGTATACTGCATTGTTTGATTCAGGGGCTACCCATTCATTTGTATCTGCTAGAGTTATAGACCAGCTTTGTAGACCTAGCGGTGTGTATGCTAGAGGATTTTCAGACTTTGTTGCCAACAAGAGAACTGGTAGTCTCTAGGAAATGGATTAGAGCATTGCCAGTAGAGATAAATGGTAGGGAATTGTCTGTTGATTTGATTGAGTTAGAGATGGACGACTTTGATATGATTCTAGGGATGGATTGGTTATCAAAGTATGGGGCAATGATTGACTGCAAGCGCAGAATGGTGACTTTTGAACCGGAAGGGGAGGTACCCATTGTGTTTGTGGGGACGGTTAGTTGACCGCGGGTACCAATGATTTCAGCATTGAAGGCTAGAGACCTGATGCAGGAAGGTTGCATGGGGTTCCTAGCAATCGTTGTAGATTCCTCTAGGGTGGTGTCAGTTGGACCGGGTGAGACTAGATTGGTATGTGAGTTTCCGGATTTGTTTCTGGCAGATTTTCCAGGGTTGCCACCGCAGCGGGAGATTGACTTTGTTATAGAGTTGGTACCAGGAGCAGAGCCAGTATCTAGGAAACCTTACAGAATGGCTCCAGCGGATTTAAAGGAGTCGAAGATTCAGTTGCAAGAGTTACTTGATTTGGGGTTCATCAGACCGAGTTTCTCCCCATGGGGTGCTCCAGTGTTGTTCTTTAAGAAGAAGGATGGATCCCTTAGAATGTGTATTGATTACAGGGAGTTGAATAAGTTAACCATTAAGAACAAGTATCCATTGCCTAGGATCGATGATTTATTTGATCAGTTACAGGGAAGAACAGTGTTTTCCAAGATAGACCTCCGATCAGGTTACCATCAGTTAAGGATTAAAGAGTAGGACATACCAAAGACCGCTTTCCAAACGAGGTATGGACATTATGAATTCCTGGTTAGGTCCTTTGGATTAACCAATGCCCCAGCAACTTTTATGGACATGATGAATAGGGTTTTCAAGGATTATTTGGATAACTTTGTGATTGTGTTCATCGACAACATCCTGGTGTATTCTCAGTCAGAGTCAGAGCACGAGCAGCATCTGCGACTGGTGCTACAGTGGTTGAGGGAGCATAAACTATATGCTAAGTTCAGTAAGTGTGAGTTCTGGTTTCCACAAGTTACATTTCTGGGCCATATCGTCAGTAAGGAGGGGATTATGGTTGACCCGAGTAAGATTGAGGCGATCAGAGATTGGTCTAGACCGAGCAATGTTCCTGAAGTGAGAAGCTTTCTGGGTTTAGCGGGGTATTATCGGTGGTTCCTTGAGGGGTTCTCCAGAATAGCTACGCCTTTGACAGAACTGACAAAGAAGAAGACAAGGTATGTCTGGACGGATAGATGTGAGAACAGTTTCAAGGAGTTGAAGCGGCGACTGATCATCGCGCCAGTGCTAAGTTTGCCGACAAATAATGAAAAGTTTGTAGTTTATTGTGATTCATCCAGACAGGGTTTGGGGTGCGTGTTGATGCAAGCTGGTAAGGTGATAGCCTATGCATCGAGACAGTTAAAGGAGTATGGGCAGAGGTATCCCATGCATGATTTGGAGTTGGCAGCGGTGGTGTTCACACTTAAGATTTGGAGACATTATCTCTATGGTGAGAAGTGCGAGATATACACCGACCATAAGAGCCTGAAGTATTTCTTTACTCAGAAGGACCTGAACATGCGCCAGAGGCGGTGGATGGAATTGGTTAAGGATTATGATTGTGATATCCTATACCATCCTGGGAAGGCTAATGTGGTGGCTGATGCATTGAGTCGGAAAGGCCCAGGACAGTTGTTTATTTCGAGAGAGATATTTGATAAGCTAGCTGAGGAGATGACTAGAGCAGGTATAGAGCTAGTGGTTGGTCAGTTGGCCAACATCACTCTTCAGTCTACACTCCTTGAGAGGATCAAGGAGGTGCAGGGGAAAGATTCCCAGTTCAGAGGTCACAGAGAGGATGTCTTAGTCAGAGCGACTAAGGACTTTCTATTTCAGAGAAGGGATTACTAAAGTACAAGGGTCGGATCTGCGTTCTAATGGATTCTGATATCCAGCGAGAGATCTTAGATGAATCGCATACCACTCCCTATTCTTTGCACCCTGGTACAACGAAGATGTTCTAGGATTTGAGAGTTTTGTATTGGTGGTCGGGCATGAAGAGGGATGTGGTGGATTATGTGGCCAAGTGCTTAACTTTTCAGCAGGTCAAGGCTAAGCATCAGAGGCCAGCGGGGTTGCTGCAGCCTCTGGGGATTCCAGAGTGGAAGTGGGAAGATATCACCATGGACTTCATGGTTGGCTTGCTGAGGACCGTGGGTTAGCATGACTCGGTGTGGGTGATTGTGGATAGGTATACCAAGTCCGCCCACTTTTTTTCTTGTTAGGACAACTTATACTGTGGAGCAGTATGCTGAGTTATATGTGAAGGAGATTTTTCGACTTCATGGGGCTCTGAGGTCGATAGTATCCGACAGAGACCCCACCTTCACTTCCAAGTTTTGGGAGAGTTTGCAGAAGGCTATGGGCACGCAGTTACGGTTTAGTATCGCTTATCATCCTCAGACAGATGGACAGTCTGAGAGGATGATTCAGATATTGGAGGACATGTTGCGAGCCTGCGTGCTAGATTTCGGGGGATCGTGGAGTAAGAATCTCCCTTTGATCAAGTTCTCGTATAACAACAACTATCAGGCGACCATCGGAGTGGCTCCGTATGAGATGCTTTATGGAAGGAAGTGTAGATCACCTATCCATAGGGATGAGACAGGTGAGAGGAGATATCTGGGTCCATAAATGGTTCAGAGGACCAATGAGGCGATTGAGAAGATTAGAGCACAAATGCTCGCCTCCCAGAGTCGTCATAAGAGTTATTCAGACCTGAAACGCAGGGGCGTGGAATTTCAAGTTGGTGATCATGTGTTTCTTAGGGTTTCACCTTTGAGGAGAGTGAAATGGTTTGGTGTTCGGGGCAAGCTGAGCGCTAGGTTTGTTGGCCCCTTCGAGGTTCTGGAATGGGTTGGAGAGGTAGCTTACAGGCTAGCGATGCCTCCAGCTTTATCAGGGGTTCATGATGTTTTTCATGTGTCCATGCTCCAAAAGTATGTGTCAGATTCGATGCACATTCTAAGTTATGAGAATCTAGAGCTGGATCAGGATTTGTCCTATTAGGCGAAGCCGGTTCAGGTTCTTGACCGGAAAGATAAAGTCTTGCGGAGCAAGACCATCACCTTGGTGAAGGTGCTGTGGAGGAACAGCAAGGTTGAGGAGGTGATGTGGGAACTTTTATCAGAGATGAGAGAGCGGTATCCCGAATTGTTCAGGTAATTTCGAGGACAAAATTTCTGTAAGGAGGGGATAGTTGTAACGACCCAAATTTGCTAATAGGGCTTAAGGCCTTGATTAGCGTGCCTGGAGGGCAATAAATGATTTAATATGTTAATTTGGGAATTTATGTGAATATGTGATAGAGATGCATGTTTAGTTGAATTAAATATGCATGTGGGCCCCGTTTGGATATTAGGGGTATAAATGTGATAAATGCGATATGAATGTGATTTATCTGTGCAGCACGATCCGAAATAGTCCTGGGGAGCGGTTAGACAGAAAGTCACAACGGGGTTGAGAATCCGATTCAGGGTGAGTCGAGGGGTATTTTGGGTATTAGATGTATTATGGGGTTATCGGGTTATGGAAATAAATATTTGGAGATATATTTGAGGTTAGAATGTTTAGGAGGGAATATTGGGGAAATTTACCATTTTTCCCTCGAGGAAGTTTTGGTACCCTGAGCCTTAAGGTAACCCTATAGACTTAAGTTGAATAAAACAAAACTTGGAATTGTTTAGAACACTCAGAAACCGACCCATATTTCCCTCATCACTTGGGTTACCTTTCTCTTCATCTTTTCTCTAAGTTAAGCAAGGAAAGCTTTGGGTAGCCATCAGTCAAGACTAAGGATTTCAGCTGGGGATTTAGGGGAGCTTGAAGCTTGGAGCTTAGGGAGCTGGTTCTGAGGTTCAATCCAGCAAAGGTAAGTTTTAAATTACAAGGATTAAGTTTGGAATTTCTGCTGGTTTTCATAGAGTATGCATGGTTTGGATTCTAGGACAGGTTTTGATTGTTTGATGGGTGTGGGAATTGATTCCTGAGGTTGTTGGTATGTTTAGGTTGCATAGGAATGAATTCTGGGTTTAATTCTGAGGTTGGAGGTGATTTTGGAGGTGTTGGCTCGAAGGATATGTAGGAAAAAATGGTGTTTTCTGGGTTTGGAGGCGAGGGCCGCGGCCCTAGGAGGGGCATGCTGCGGCCCGTGTGCATGCGAGGCCTTAGGAGGCCATGGTGCTTGAAGCGCGCCGCGACGCTTGGTTAAGTCCGCTGCGACCCATGCGTATTTCAGGGAGGTGTTAGCCTCTGTTTTGAGGCTAGCCGCGACGCTTGTGGGGTAGGGCCGCATCTCTTAGTGCCATTTTGTGTTTTTAAGTGTGTTTAGGCTTGGGAACTCAAAGGTTAAGGCTCGGGATGGATTTTATCACCTGGATTGATAGAATTCAAGGTCCCGGAGATTAGAGTTATGGCTCAAAGTTATCTAATGGATTAGAAATTGATGGATGAATGTTGTTAATGCGTTGTGACTAGGGTTTCGGCGAGGCTCAAGTTAGGGACTGTGCTCGAGATATCGGTGCTCGGAAAGCTCGAGACACAGGTAAGAAAACCACTGTTCCATAGAGCTTGTATGCAGGGCCGAGCCCTATATGTTTGAATTGCAGGGCGTAGCCCTAGATTGAATTTATTAATGTTCGGTATATGTTTTATTATGCTATGAATGCAATTATGTGAATGTTCGGCAAGAGCCAGGAACGACGCTGGCTGAGGTCGGCAGGGCTGGAAACGGCAGGGGGTCGGGAACGACGTTTAGCACGTTGAGTGCAAGGCCAAGTGCAGCAAGGGGCCAGGAGCAGCGTTGAGCACGTGGAGTGCGAGTTGCCAGGGCGAGACCCTAAAGGATACCTGGGATATCCTCACGGTGTGGACCGCAAACCCAAGGCCTGGTGAAGCGCCTGGGACGGCTTGGCCGTATGTGTTTAGCCTATGGATGACCTGTTTTTATGCTATGTGTTTGTTATGCATATGTTTTCTGCTTGTGAGGGTTTTCTTGCTGGGCTTCGACTCACAGGTGCTCTGTGGTGCAGGTAAGGGCAAGGGAAAGATCGACCAACCATGAGTACAGAGAGCGTGAAGCGGCGTGTACATGTTTGGCCTGCCTGGCTGCCACAGCCAGTGATTTTTGGGAGATGGTTGTACTGAAACCTAGATTTTGTCGTTTAGTCGACGTAGTTTGTATTTATATGTTGTAAATATTTCTAAACAACATTTTGGGATCCCAAATGTCAAATACTTTATGATTTTCAATAAATGGAATTATTTTCAAAGTTTATAACCCTGTTTATGATTTAGTTACACTTTTTGACCTAAAATCTCGATTAACGGGCTGAAAGCACATTTTCAACCCACTTGGTAACGGCTCTAAGGCAGTAGGGCGTTACATAACGTCTCTATGCAAACTTTTTACGACAGTGTATATATGTGCATGTGTCTCTATACTAACATACAATACAATAGTCGTTTCATGTTGTAGCCACAGAATAGAAGTTGACTTACTTGGAGTCCTTTGCTCTGAGAAGGATTTCACCCTCCAATGTATAGTCCAGTTATGCTTAGCCAATATTGTAATTATCCATACAGTATACTTGAATTAATTGTTATTTTGGGCAGTTTGGTCATTTTAAAAATCATTTGTAAGGATTAATGATCCTTATTTGGTTTTAAACCCATTCAAGAAATTCATACTAAAAAAATTGAGACTAAACCCTAAGTCTCGGGAATACCTATCCTATGGTCTCGATACTTAGGCTCGGGCATCGCAATAGTATTTTCCCACAATCTGCAAAAATCTTATTCTTTAAAAGTATCGTTATTAACCCATACTTTCAATAAGTCGGTTAAATAAATAAAAGATTTTAGCCGGTATTATATCCAAAAAATACTAATTAAATTTCTCAATTATTTTTTAAGAAAATAACATCTTAATTTTCATATTATTTTTCTTAAGGATTTAATCTCTAAAAGTCGTTTTAAGAAAATCGCCTAATTTTAACTTAATTAGGAGAAACCGTTAATAATTTCTTATCTTGACTAGTCAATTCTACTAAGCCAATTAATCAAGTTTGCTTACTAGAAAAATAATTTACTTAATTATTTTCTCAAAATATAGGGCGTTTAGACCCTCTATTAATTTATCAACTTAATAATAAATTAAATCTTTTATATTTAGAAAGAATAAAAATAATTCTCACTAATCTCAAAGGGGTATTTTAAGTCAAAATGTTTTTAAGACTTACCAAGTTTTTATCTTGCAATATGCACAAATGTACTTTTTTTCTTAAGTTCCAAAATCCCATTTTTTACACTAATTGTGAAAACTCAATCTTTCACATTTTTAACTACATAATTTGTTAGGTTATAACTTGAAATTTACTTACCCAATTGCTACCAAAAAAATTTCAATTATATATTTGGTATGTCATTTAGGTCTTTGTGAAATCTTAGGTCAAAAGGAGCATTTTTTATTGGTGAAAATATTTTCCAAACATTGAGGTAAAAATGACCTTATTTTCAAGTCCTTATTTTTTCTAAACTTTAGTACTTAATAACTCTCAAACCGTTCATTATTTTGTTACGAAATTTTTCAGTGGAATACCAGGTTATGCCAAGAATATGTCCACCAAATTTTTTAAAAAAAAGGGTTTATTTGACCTATACAGTGGCTGTCCAAACTTGGTCACGAATTTAAGAAAACGAAAAAAAAACTGTTTCTTAACCTAAACTTTGAAATAGCATAACTCACTCATTTCTAAACGTTTTTGAGTGTTTAAAAAGCTCAATTTTATATACTCTATCTCAACAACATCACAGTATAATTTAATTTTACAACAAAATAAATATACAGTGGATGCTTGACTCCTTGGAAGTCATAGCTCAAAACTTGTATTTTTGTTATAGGGTTTTCAACAAAACCCTTAGGGATTTTGGTCCCTATTTTAAAAAATCAACACACAAGCATCATAAAAATTATAAAGCAACTACAATATATTTATTACATCACCAATAATAAACTTTAAGTATTAAATATACAAAGTAATGCTTAAAAATAAAAACCACACAATAACAACCATAAAAAGTAAACTTTTTACCTCTTGTTGTTGTTGCTTTAGGTTTTGATGTTTCTACTAGCTTTGAATCCTTCAAAACTCTTTCAAAACCTTAACCAACTCCCCCAACAAAATATATAGTTAGCTATCGAAAGATCTTTGGTTAAAAGCTTTACAAAAGTCAAGTTTTAGAAACTTTACCTTAGGGAAACTCTTCCTAGACCAAAGCTTAAGCTTCCAAGTGTTCTTAGTGTTCTTGATGGTTGAAAATGGAGAGAAAACTTGAGAGATAATGTTTTAACAATATGAGCGTGATTTGAGAGAGGGGGGGGGGGGGGGGGGGGGTCGGTTTTGGGGAGGTTGGAAGAGCTTAGACAACTCTAAAATATCTAAAAACACTTGAGTGTTTTTACTTTGACCACTTGATGCCATTAACCCTAATTTAAATGGGGATTAAAACTAAAATAATTTGGTCCACCCAATTAATTTCCTTCACATGGCCAGCCCCTATTTATTTTATTTATGATACTTTTTTTTATATAATGGTTAATAAATATTTCCTAAGAAGAAAAATCCAAAATGACTTTCTATAACCTTTTTCACTCATATAAAGTTTTTTTTTAAAAATAAAACTTAACACATAATAATTAAATTAAATGTCTCTCACATTTAATTTAATTAATCACACAATAAAATTTAACCTAAGGTCTATTCATGGAATAAAATTCCCTAATTCGGTAAAATTAAGCATTTGAACACAAAACGCCCTAAAATTTCCATTTCCTCTTCCGTTTATTACTTTTGACCAAACTTTAATTTTTATGAATGTATTTTATGCCCAAAATACATTTGCCATAGTTTTTTATTTTATTTTCTGAGATTTTTACCCGATTAGGGTTTTTGTGTTGGTCCAAGACCAAAAGTCTTATCTTGACTTTTAATCAAAAAATTCATAATTTGGCTAGCAATAACTCATGGAAATAAATGCCAAACAAATATAAAATTATTCAAAATAATATTCTTAACTCGGGGAAAAAATATCCTGACCTGAGTCGTTTAAAGGTACCCGAAACGCAGGGCGTTACAATACCTACAATCTATAGAGGTTTCGTCCTCGAAACTTAAAAAAAATGAGGATAATCTCCCTCATCTTGTCTTCTATTTCCTAGGTTGCCTCTTCAATGCCATGGTTACACCACTGCACCTTTACCAACGACACAGTCTTGTTCCTCAACACTTTTTCCTTTTGGTCTAGAATCATCACCGACTTCTCCTCATAGATGAGTTGAGGATCAATGCTCAGCTGCTCATAGCTGAGTACATGCGAGGGATCACACATGTATTTTCTCAATAAGGATACATGAAACACGTCATGCACCTTAGACAGGGCGGGCGAAAGAGCTAAACGATAAGCTACTTCCCCGATCCTCTCTATGATTTTGAAAGGTCCAATGAACCTTGGGCTAAGCTTTCCTTTCTTCCTGAACCGCATAGCCCCTCGTAGCGGAGCTACCTTCAGCAACACATTATCGCCAACCTCAAACACCATGGGTCTCCTGCATCGGTCGTCATATTTGCATTGTTGATCAACCGAAGTTTGCAACCGAAGTTTCCTTGGTAATCTTATCAACCTCTTCCGATCCGAGAAACTTTCTTTCACCGATCTCGTGCCAATGAATTGGTGATCGACATTTCCTTCTATACGAAGCCTCATACGAAGCCATCTTGATGGAATCATGATAGCTATTATTGTAAGCGAACTCTATCAGTAGAAGTTTCTCATTCCATGACCCTTGAAAGTCAAGCACGCATTCTCTTAGCATATCTTCCAGGGTTTGAATTGTTCATTCACTTTGATCGTCTGTTTGTGGGTGGAAAGAAGTGCTGAACTTCAGTTTAGTACCCAACCTTATTTGAATTCTACCCAAGAATGACGAGGTGAAATGTCTGTCGCGATCTGATACAATGGAGTTGGGTACACCATGCAGTCACATTATTTCTGCAATGTAAATATCTGCTAACTAATGTGCCCCATAAGTTACCTTGATTGGCAAGAAGTGAGCAGACTAAGTCAACCTATCTAGGATAACCCAAATGGCATCATGCCCCTTGGGAGTGGTTGGTAGACCTGTGACAAAGTTCATAGTGACCATTTCCCACTTCCATTCCGGAATTTCTAAGGGTTGCAACAATTCGACTGGCCATTGATGCTCGACCTTTGTATGCTGACAAGTCAAGTAGTGTGCCACATATTCTATAGTCTCATTTTTCATCCCAGGCCACCAAAAGTACTTCTTCAAGTCTTGGTACATTTTCGTGGTACCCGGTTGCATGGCGTAAGGAGAATTATGTCCCTAAAAAAAGATCTGCTTCTTGATCTTGTCATCGTCCGGAGCACATATTCTGCCCTTAAACCCCAATACTCCATCTTCAGAGATATGGAATCCTGGTCGCCCATCCTCCCTCACTTCGTACATCAGTCCTTGAACCCAAGGATCAACTAACTGCCTGCCTTTTATAGCCTCCATAATGGTAGGCTCGAGAGAGAGGTTAACCAATTGACCAACTACTATCTCTAAATCCAAGGTAGCAAGGTCGGCTCGTAACTACGGTGAAATCTCTTTCACTGTCATCACGTAAGCACTTGGTTGTTGACTCAATGCATCTGCCACCCTGTTTGCTTTTCCCGGGTGGTACAGAATGTCGTAATCATAGCCGTTGAACAGCTCCAACCATCGACATTGTCGCATATTCAATTCCTTCTGAGTGAAGAAATACTTCAGGCTTTTGTGGTTAGTGTAGATATTGCAGTGTATCTCATACAGGTAGTGCCTCCAAATTTTCAGTGCGAAAACCACCGTTGCCAGCTCTAGGTCATGAGTTGGATAGTTCTTCTCGTAATTTTTTAGCTGTCGAGAAGCATAAGAAATTACTTTTCCATGTTGCATCAGCACTGCTCCCAACCCTTGGCTCGAGGCATCGCTATAAATAGTATATCCTTCTGTGCCATTAGGGATTGTTAGCACTAGGGCAGTCGTCAATCTCATTTTCAACTTCTGAAAACTCTTCTCGTACTTGTCAGTCCATTCATACTTGGTGTTTTTGCGGGTGAGGGCACTCATTGGTGTGGCTATTTTGGAAAATCCTTCAACAAATCGTTGGTAATATCTCGCTAACCGAAGAAAACTTCTAACCTCATGAGAATTTTTTGGAGGTTTCCACTGCTTAACAACTTCTACCTTGGCGTGATCTACCAAAATTCCATCTCCTGACACTATGTGCCCCAGAAAACTAACTTTCTCTAACCAAAATTTGCATCTTGAAAACTTAGCGTAAAGCTTTTCATCTTGCAGATGCTGAAGGACCAGTCCCAGATGTGTTACATGCTCTTCTTGTCTTTTCGAGTATATTAGAATATCGTCAATGAATACGACGATGAACTTATCCAAATACTCGCAAAATACGTGACTCATGAGATCCATGAATGCTGCAGGCGCTTTGGTTAGTCCAAAGGACATCACAAAGAACTCATAATGACTGTAGCGCGTTCTAAAGGCCATCTTTGGTATATCCGTCTCCTTAACCTTAAGTTGATGATAGCTTGATCGTAGGTCTATTTTGGAAAATATTGTCGCACCTTGTAGTTGATCGAAAAGATCGTCAATCCTAGGCAATGGATATCGGTTCTTGTTCATGACTTTTTTCAGCTCCTGATAGTCAATGCACATTCTCATTGAGCCGTCTTTCTTCTTCACGAATAAGATCGGGGCTCCCCATGGAGAATGGCTTGGCCTTATGAACTTCTTGTCCAGTAACTCTTGCAATTGCGATTGCAACTCCTTGAGTTCACCTGGCGCCATCCTGTAAGGACTCTTTGAGATCGGCACAGTTCCTGAAATTAGCTCTATCTCAAACACGTTATCTCTGTCTGGTGGAATCCCTGAGAGACCTTCATGAAATACGTCGGGAAACTTGCACACAACCTGTACATCAGAAGGTTGTTGACTCGTCTCTTTATATTTATCCACTATGTTTGCTAGAAAAGCAATGCATCCGTCACTCAACATCTTTCTCACCTTCATCGCACAAATCATGGGGCACTTCTTTTCTCTTAACGTACCCTTGAACTCAAATGGTTCTTCTCCGGCTGGGGTGAAGACCACTTTTCTACGCTTGCAATTGATAATGACTCCATATCTAGTTAACCAATCCATCCCACATATGATGTCGTATTCATGTAGGTCCAAGACTAACAGATTCGTCGTCAGCTCACGACCTTCAATCCAAATTGGTATGGCTCTAACCCATGTCCGCACTAGCATATCCTCTCCCGAAGGCAATGATATCCCAGAAATAATAGGCATAGGCTCAGGCCTTCTATTTAATTTTTCCACAAAGGATGTAGATACAAAAGAATGCGATGCACCAGTATCCATTAATGCATATGTCGAGGTTTGGGCGATAGGAATCTGACCTGACACCACATCAGATGGTCCAGCTCCTTTGTTGCTTTGCGTAAGCGCATAAACTTGAGTCGGAGCTCCAATTTTTTTCTGCTGGTCATTTCCGTTGCCCTTGGCTGACATTCGACAATCTTTACCGAAGTGCCCTGGCTTTCCACAATTATAACATACCCCACACT
The DNA here is from genome assembly GCF_963169125.1 of Humulus lupulus. NCBI lineage: Eukaryota > Viridiplantae > Streptophyta > Magnoliopsida > Rosales > Cannabaceae > Humulus > Humulus lupulus. The sequence continues at coordinate 130,006,422 of NC_084799.1, forward strand.
TGCCCCGATGGCATCGGTTGCACTTGTTGCCTAGTGGCCATTGTTCAAACTCACATCTTGGCTGTTTGTTAGGACTAGCCATTGCTTGATTGGGAGGTCCCCCTTTCCTTTTGTTATTTCCCCCAAAAATCGGCCTTGTGCCTCTTGGATTGTTTGGTTGCTCCGAGTTCTGGATGAACCTTGGGTTGAACTTTCCCCTTGGGCCATTTTGATTGGCCTGAAACTATCCGGGGTTGTTAGGAGTGTAGCTCTTATATTCGTTCTTCTATGGTTCTGGCTTGCCTGACATGGCCCAAGACTCTTGGCGAAGAGCCCGTTCCACAGCTTCGGCATACGTCTCCGGCTTGTTCTACCATTGTCTACACACCTGGTTGTGTAGGCCTTTCATAAAACTCCACGTCTTATTTTCTTTAGTATTCACCTGGTTCTTCGCGAACCTAGATAGTTGGTCAAATTTTCGAACGTAGTCCTGCACGCTCGACATTCCCTGCTTTAGATTAGTGAACTCATTCACTTTTTGCTCGATCTCTGCCTTACTAAAGTACTTGCCATTGAACAAGGTCAAGAACTCTAGCCATTCCATCTCGACAACATTATGCTCTTTCTTGGCTGCGTCCCACTAGATGCGAACATCTTTTCTCAGGATATAGGTAGCACAAACTACCTTCTCTCTCTCGGTAGTTCCAATGAAGTCGAAGATCCTTTCCAAAATATTGATCCATTCCTCTACCATTGATGGGACACTGCTTCCCTCGAATATAGGTGGATTCTGGTTGCCGAACCTTTCTAATATAGGTTTCTCTCGGGCAGCTCTTAGTGCTTCTACTGGTAGTACCAGTCGCTCAATGACAATCCGCGGGCCAGGGTTCTATTCTTCATTGTTTTCAGGTGGTATTTCATTGTTCTGAGCATTATTGGGTGGCATGGGGAGTCGTCCCAAAATTGTGTTAAACCTTTCAGCTTGGAGGGCATCAAAGTCCTCCTGTTTCTTTTGCCATCTTTCAATTTAGGCTCCCTGCATCTCCACTAGCCTTTCCAGATTATTCATCTGCTCGACTATCTCACGAACTCTAGCAGCTTGGTTTGGAGCTCTAGCAGCAGGCGCGTTTTGAGCTCCAGCAGCAGGCGCGACCTAGCCTCGACCAGCAGCACCCCATCCTCTCTGAGCTCTTTTCCTTCCAATTTTTGTTTGATTTAAAATCAAAAAGCTCCTAAGCGCATAGGGATGAGAAGTTAATACCAACGCAGATTACCTTTTCCCTTTCGGTAGCCACCACAAAGTCAAGGATCCTCTTTGTGAGTTGCCAGATTTGGTTTCGGCTGTACTCTTTGTCCTCGGCCTCGACCCCATCCTCTGCCTCGACCACGACTTGCATCTTGGTCAACAACCCCTCTCTCGGCTGGGTGTGGTTGATTAACAGCTCAACCTCCCCTGGCTCTAGTGTTAGGCACCATTGCAAGTCTCTATACCACAATTTATAGTAGGGAAAAGTACTAACCTATTAATAAATGAGCATACCAGTTTTGCTCATAAACAAGAAAGAAGAACCATAATGATTCGACTCAAAATAGGTATTCATAATATTCAGGGATATAACCTAGTAATACAAAATGATCATGAAAGATCATGCCAGAGGATTTTAGTTAGCAGGACAATAAATCCAAAAAGAGAACCTTAACTACACTTCGGGTTTCTACATCTACCTGCTACAACTACACCAAAGTCCTATAACCTAGTAGGTTTGCAAGGTCTTTACAAAAAGTATCAACAAGACTCTCACAGCATAACCTAATCTAGGCTATCCATTAGGATATCCAGCTTTATGTCGGTATCCTCGTCCGGCTTCTTGGGATCTTCCTCTGCCTCAAGGTGTGCTATCAACCACGGAGATAGGCCAATCCATGGCCCAAACGCTAGCTCGATCTGCATACGGAAGTCATGCCATGTGTCGCGATACAGCCGCCAATGTCTGTGATGAAACCATATATGTGCTGAGCCTCTCAAATAAGTGCTAGCATATCGCACTCTCCGTCACTCGGGTATGTTGGCTCTATCAAGGAATTCTGTCATGTAATGAGTCCATTGTCGAATGACACGCCAATGTTGTTGATCGAACTCGAAGTGTCATAGATGCTCATCATGAAAGATTCTATAGTAATCAATCCTAGGCATAGGGATCATGGGTAGGTTTCCTATCACAAGGTCAACTATCTCAGGTATATCGACTATAACCTCCAATTAATAGAATTGAGGAAAATAAAAGAAAGCAAAGGAAACATATATGAAAAGACAGTACTTACAGTGAGTGCTGGTCTATCTTTTCAAAATGTACATGTGGATTGTCTACAGAACCGGCTCAACTCGAGCTTTGATACCAACTGTAACGACCCGAATTTTCAAGACTCAATTATGCGGAAATATAAACATTTTCATTTAACAGAATGTCTCAAAAACCCGTATAAAAAACTTTTTAAAAGTCGTATGGCCATACTTAACATTTAATACAAATATAGTTTATGAAGAGTAAAGTGAGCCTAGTTTATGAAAATAACACAACATTTCCAAAAACAAAACGGCCTCCCAAAAGGTCGGTCCACATGTACATTCACAAGGTAGACTCCAGCGCTCACTGCTCTTCCTTGCCCTTGTTCTTACCTACAACAGGAGAAACTAGGTAATTTATACGCTTAGTAAGTTCAACTTTAAAACAAAAGCATGCAGAGAAGACAGGTGGTCACTGACCAAGTTACTGTCCACATATTACAATAGCTTACAAAAATTAGGGTTCCGGATCCATCCGGACCCTACGCAATCAATTTTAAGAACGCAAAAGTGTCATGGCAAACTTATGGTTATGCCTGATAAGCAATGACAAACTATTTCATATAAACAAATAAATCCATGCACTCAGAAAATCCCAGAGCAAGCATACATAATATATCACAATATAATTCGAGACCAACGCTTGACAATTTCCAACCATTCGGACGTATCACGCCCACCAACATAAATTGTAATCTATAAGAGAGAACCGAGTCTCAACACTAAGATCTAGCCAATAAATATCCCCATCAAGGGTAACTATCGAGTTACCTAGGACATCGCTACTTATCCAAGAGTAAATCCCTCACAAGGATAACCATCAAGTTACCTAGGTGTTGCGTAAATTTAAGCAATTAAAATGTGCAAGTATACACAGCCGGCAACGAGTAATATAGTAGTAAGTGAGTATCGTCTCCACAGGGATTTCAAATTAACCAAATGCAAAACCAACTAAATAACAATTTAAAAGTAAAAGAAAAAGGAATTATGAGAATGAATGTAATATGGATCTGAAATTAAATGGTTGCAATTAATTCTAATTAAAATATAGCTAAGATGTCAGCAAAATTTAATTCAAGAAAAGTGTCTATGGACTAATGGATCTGAATGGCTATTTCCCCCTATGTTGATCTGCCCAGTTGTTATAGCAATCGTTCAGCAATTATGCACAGAGTTAATAGATTTCTAAATAAGCCAGTGAGATTTTTCCAAAACCCACTGAGGTAATTCCACAACGTAATTCAATACATTCCTATATTAAACCAGGTTGTAAAACATGCAATTACACACCAAATCTCAGGTTATACAAGGTAGCAAAATATTCCTATTTCACTCACTAAGAACTACCTAAACATGGTATTCCGCTTGTATCATTCAAGTTAACTCCACTAGATAGATTCTTCCCAAAATCAGATCTAGCTAATTAAATTGTTAGTCATGGCCAGTAATTAACAATCATTTAACATTCATCTCACTTGAATGAACAAAGGAAAATTACTAAACTCATGCATTTCATTAATAAGTCATAACATAGGGTTCATAGCCATCCAAATCTCAAAATGATTAGTTCATGTCTAAAATGAAAATTACAATCCCATGTAAAAATAGTTCATCCATGGTAACAACAGTTCACAGATTAATCAAAATAAGAGTATACACTACAAAAGAGGGAATGTAGAAGAAAGAGAGAATAATAAAGTCTTGTGCTAAAACCCTCTTCCTTCCTAGCCGTGAGCTTCTTTGATCTTTCCCTTCTGTGTATCTCTCTGTTTTTCTCCCTCTTTTTTCTGTACTCTTCTTGCTGAAAATGATATATTCCCTCACGTACTTTGTCCTACCCTTCTATTTCGGCTGTCCTCCCTTCTTGGGATACTTTCCTTTGCACCTTACCATAATTAGAAAGCCCATTTCCATCTTTGGTCCATTACTCCTTGCCACCTCAGCCAGCTGACTTAATTCTTTAAATGGGTGCCACATAGGCGCTGAAATCAGTAATTAATTGCAGCTGGCTTTTGTCCACGTCAGTCTTCATTTTCCAGATTTGCTAACATTTTGGCCTACAGCATTCGAGCAGCAATTCCAACTTTCTGTCCCCTTTTTCTTTTGATTCCCTTGGCGAGTTTAAGGTTCCTTTCCTAGATAACAAAACACACATATTTACATAAATATTTACAATTACTACCAACAAATCACAAGACTCTTGAATTGACACACTAATTAGAAAATAAAGGTAAAAACTAAACAAACTTACAATTAACAACACCCTCATTACTCTTTTCACCCAAAATTTAAGTTCAAAGTTAATAAAAATAACTCTAAATCATAGAGTTATCTCTAGGGCATCACTACTTATCCAAGAGTAAATCCCTCACAAGGGTAACCATCAAGTTACGTAGGGAATTTATACTATTCAAGAGTGTAATCGAAGTTACACGGGTTTACAGAGACTTCTATGTTAATCAGTGGTGCTGGTGAGCAGTTGCCCCTAGGGTGTTCAACCTCACTCAAACTTGGCAACCCTTAGTATCTTTAGGAACTCTCACTTAATGGCCAATATTCACGGCTACTATCTGGGAATAACTTATCAGAACACTTGCTCGGGTTCTAGCCGTTCACTGATTAAGTAAGCATGAGGGCCCCTAGGTCCCATTCATTTTGGCGCCCCTAGGTTTTAACCAACAATCGTCACCTCTTGGCCACTCGTCGTGGTAATGAATCAGACATAATAAAATCAAGCAGTGTGACGGGGATCAGCCATCTAGAATATGACGGATATCTACCGGTCATATTTTCTGAATCAACACCCACTAGACTAACGTCTCTATGCAAACTTTCTACGACAATGTATATATGTGCATGTGTCTCTATACCAACATACAATACAATAGTCGTTTCATTTTGTAGCCACATAATAGAAGTTGACTTACTTGGAGTCCTTTGCTCTCAACAAGATTTCACCCTCCAATGTGTAGTCCACTTATGCTTAGCCAATAGTGTAATTATCCATACAGTATACTCGGATTAATTGTGACACTTCATAATTCATTATTATTATTTTGGACAGTTTGGTCATTTTAAAAATCATTTGTAAGGATTAATGATCCTTATTTGGTTTTAAACCCATTCAATAAATTCATACTAAAAAATTTGAGACTACACCCTAAGTCTCGGGAAGACCTGTCCTATGGTCTCGATACTTAGGCTCGGGTATCGCAATAGTATTTTCCCACAATTCGCTAAAAATATTATTTTTTAAAATTATCGCTATTAACCCGTACTTTCAACAAGTCGGTTAAATATATAGAAGATTTTCGCCGGTATTATATCCAGAAAATACTAATTATGTTCCTTAATCATTTTTCAAGAAAATAACATCTTAATTTTCATTTTATTTTTCTTAAGGTTTTAATCTCTAAGAACTGTTTTAAGAAAATCGCCTAATTTTAACTTAATTAGGAGAAACCGTTAATAATTTCTTATCTTGACTAGTTAATTCTCTTATGTCAATTAATCAAGTTTGCTTACTAGAAAATTAATATACTTAATTATTTTCTCAAAATATAGGTGTACGCCCTGGTTTTCCCACGGGCTGTTTAGCAAGACGAGCCTCGGACTAATCAGGTTTAGTCCGAGGCTCCCGCAGGCCGGAGGTTCTATTTCCAAGACGGACCCTTTTTAGCTCGAGGGGGTCCTGTTTCCAGCTCGCATTTGTTGCCCAGGAGCTGAGAGCGACATCCGAAGGCCACGAGATAGAGCAGAATGATGGGCAGGAGGCCCACCAGGTTGCCCTCCCTGATGAGCAAGATCCTGAAGTCCAGCAGAGGCCAGGGAAGCAGCCGGCGGGCCAAGACGACACTGGTAGTTCAGCGCCCCGGCCGCCTAATCTGAATCCATGTTATTACACTGCGGTGGAGATGGAGAATGCTCAGCTGAGGAGCCAGTTAGCAGCAGCTGGTCAGCAAATCCAGGATATTCTGAGCCGACTACCCCCTCTCACAACCAATGGTAACGTTGGAGAGAGGCAAGGCGAGGCTCCTAAGTCTCGCCGGAGTAATCGGTCTAGGCATAGCCGTTCGGGTAGACTTCCTGCAGCCAACTCCACCCCTTCATCACACCATCAGGAGGCAAACCTCAGGGAAATGCCTCGGACCGGACAGCAACAGTACAGCCGTTCGGTTAGGACGTCAACCCCTAGTTCTCAGCCTTCCTCGAGGACGCCCAGAAGAGATCGAGGAAATTCCCGGAGAAGGGCCGAGGAGAGCCAGAGACGTCAGCCCGTCCCCGAAGGACATCCAGCTCCTCGTCCAGCTCGCCCAGCGCGGGACCAGCAAGCTGGCAAGGCTGAGAGGCCCCCACCAAATTTAGTCCGTCCGGACGACACTAGGATCGCCTCTCTGGTCAGGCATCCTCCTTCTCCCATCAGATATCCGTCCCCTCAGCCCGTCCGAGACATCCCGACCTACGGGAATAGCAGGAGGGGACCGCCATCAGCTGGGCCCTCCTGGCGCGGTAGGGTGCCGGAGGAAGGATCAGGTCATGGCCGCCAAAGATGCACCCCGAGTCTGTCCAGCAGGAGTCACTGGACCGGTAGTGGACGGAGTGGTCTCTCGGGAGGAGACCTGCGACAGCGACTAAGTTCGGCACAAAGTCACCGTACTACCCAGGGAGGCGACCTTCGAAATCGCCTCAATTCTCACAGAGAGGATCGAGTTGGGGATGGTAGCCAGGGTCATTCAGTGGGGGTCCGATCCGAAGTACGTAACGGTGGAAATGTCCCAAACAACCTATCTCAAGATAGGAGGGGCAACAACCCGCCTAATATGTACAACGGGTCCGGAGCTGTTGAACAGCCCCGGAATAACCCAGAATCTCAGGACAAAACCCTAGAGCGCCTAACTCAGATGGAGGAGCTGATGAAGAAGCTCCTATCAGAAAAAGAAAAAGACAAATATGATTCAGGGGATGAGATGGAACTCTTCGCCCCCAATATAGCAGCGACGGGATACCCTTCTGGCTTTCGTATGCCCCACTTGTCGAAGTTCAACGGGGATGGAGACCCGTCTGACCACTTAGGGATGGTCAACACCCTAATGATGGCCCATAACATCGGACCGGAGCTTCGTTGCTTGATCTTTCCTTCCGCCCTAACTGGACCTGCCAGGCAGTGGTTCAAGCAGAGTAAAAGGCAGTCAATCAGCTCCTGGAAGACCTTTTCGGCTGACTTCAAGAGGGCATTCCAACAGCAACCTGGTGAGACGCTGAAAGCCAACTTGAGCAGATTTGCAAATGTCGCTGCTCGAGCCAGAGACGCTGACGATAGCTCCAAACTCATGGCCATGAGGACCGGGATCCTAGTCGGCGGAGACCTGTGGAAGGATATTCAAAGGAGGGGGGTCAGTTCGGTTAGTGAATTCCTTAACAGAGCCCAAGAGTGGATAAACTTGGAAGAAGCTGAAGCTTCAGTCGCAGGGACCAGCCAAGTCCCCGAGAAGCCCGCTGGGACAGGAACAGAGATCGTAGTGGCAATTCCCGACGTTGCGCAGAATAACCAGCCCGGTGGTGGCAAAAGAAAAGGAAATGGTGAAAACAGCCAGCACGGTCAAAAGAAGAATAAGTCTGTGGATAAATTCAAGCCCGTGTTCACAACATATACCGAGCTCACCCAGACCAGGGAAAATATTTTCCTGGCCAACGCTACTCGAGTCCCCTAGAAGAGGCCGGAGCCATTGAAACACCCTAAGGGAATAAGAGACGCTTCCAAATTCTGCCGTTTTCATAACGACGTCGGTCACAATACCGACGACTGCAGGCACCTTAAAGATGAAATCGAGACTCTCATCCGAGCAGGTCCATTGGCGCAATACTCGCGGAACAGGGTCCCGACAAGTCGACCCGCTCCGGAGGTCCCAGCCAGTCAGCCCGGACCTCGGGTAGATCAGGACATCCTTCCCCCCGTGGTCGAGGGAGAGATATCCACCATCTCTGGAGGACCGCACATGGCTGGCACGAGTAGGGGCGCCCAGAAGAGGTATGTGAATGAATTAAAGGCCCACAACGGAGCGGAGTTCGTCCCGGAACAGCGTCAATCAAAACAGCAACGACTAGAGAAACAACCGATAACTTTCACGGAGGAAGACGCAGGCCATGTCCAATTCCCTCATAACGATCCCTTGGTCGTAACAGTCCAGCTCGCCAACCGGAAAGTAAGGAGAGTATTGGTGGACAATGGGAGCTCGGTGAACCTCCTGTTCCGATCCACCTTAGAAAAAATGGGTCTGACTGTTGCCGAGCTTAAGGCAACCTCGATGATGTTGTATGGTTTTTCAGGAGAAGGATCAGCAGCGATAGGGACAATCGAGCTGGTGATCACCCTAGGAGAGGAGTCCCGGACAGTATCCAAACTACTCGAATTCGTGGTCATTGACTGCTCCGCTGCCTACAATGCCATTTTGGGCCGGCCTACACTCATAGCCTTCGAGGCTATCACTTCCATCCGTCACCTCGCCATGAAGTTCCCCACTTCAACAGGGGTCTGTACTATTAAGGGCGATCAGCTCGCTGCCAGGGAATGCTACAGCATTTCCATGAAGGGAAAATCTAAACCCGGGCAGATGACGATGGCCGTTTAGGACGAAGGGGAATCTCAGGGACCTAAGGCGGCTCCCGAGATTGAAAAACCTCAGATTTCCGAAGATGAAAAGACCGCCCTAAGTGGGGATATTGATCCCCGTGTAGGCGAGGACAGGTCCGAGCTACAAGCTATTGAGGAGCTCGAGGAGGTGAGCATCGATAAACAAAACCCGTCACGGACGGTTAAGTTCGGAAAGAACCTCTGCGATAAAAGAAAGGCGGAGCTAACTGCGTTTCTGCAAGAGAACCTTGACGTATTCGCATGGTCGCATGAGGACATGATAGGAATCAGCCCGAGCGTCATCACGGACACGCTCCACCTAGATAAAAGCGTCCCTGCCAAGTCTCAAAAGCAGAGACGTTTAGGGTCAACCCGAGCCGAAGCCCTTGAAGAAGAAGTGGCCCGGCTCAAAAAGTGTGGCTTTATCCGCGAAGCCAAATTTCCCATTTGGGTTGCCAATCCTGTGTTAGTTCCAAAGCCCAACGGGAAGTGGCGGACCTGTATTGACTTCTTCGACCTGAATAAAGCCTGCCCTAAGGATTTTTTTCCATTGCCGAGGATCGATCAATTGGTGGATGCCACGGCAGGGCACGAGCTCATGTCCTTCATGGACGCGTACTCGGGCTACAATCAGATTGCGATGAATCCAGCAGACCAGGAACATACCAGCTTCATGACCCCGACTAATGTCTATTGCTATAAGGTCATGTCGTTCGGTTTGAAGAATGCCGGAGCTACCTACCAAAGGCTAGTTAACAGAATGTTCGCAGACCAGATCGGGAAAAGCATGGAAGTGTACGTCGATGATATGCTCGTCAAGTCAAAGACTGCCAGCAACCACGTTGCCGACCTGGAAGAATGCTTTGACATACTGCGAGAATATGGCATGAGGCTCAATCCTCAGAAGTGCACTTTCGGTGTCGCATCGGGGAAATTCTTGGGTTTCATAGTCAATACCCGAGGAATCGAGGCAAACCCCGACAAGATCAGGTCACTGCTCGAGCTTCCTTCCCCCAGGTCGCAAAAAGATGTCCAAGGCCTCACAGGAAGAGTGGCAGCACTGAACCGGTTCATTTCCAAATCGACCGATAAGTGTTTTCCCTTTTACAACCTGCTCCGGGGAAATAAGAAGTTCGAATGGACAGTAGAGTGCGAAAGCGCATTCCTCGATCTGAAGGCGCATCTGGCTGAACCGCCTGTGCTATCAAAGCCCAAGGTAGGAGAACCTCTTTTCCTCTACATGGCCATCACTGAGGACGCAGCTAGTGCCGTTCTTGTGCGAGAAGAGGACCAGGCTCAGAAACCGGTATATTACATCAGCAAGAGACTCCTCGGAGCAGAATCAAGGTACCCAATGATGGAAAAACTGGCGTTCTGCCTAATCACGGCCTCGCGAAAACTCAGGCCGTACTTCCAGTCTCACTCTGTACACGTCATGACCGATCAGCCTTTAAGGCAGGTTTTGCAAAAGCCTGAAGCATCAAGACGCTTGCTAAAGTGGGCGATCGAACTCAGTCAGTTCGAGATTTTCTATACTCCCCGAACTACCATAAAAACTCAGGCCTTGGCCGACTTCGTGGCTAAATGCGCATGATTCCAGGAGATTCCATCAGAAGACTCACCTCAGGTCGCCCCCTCACGCTCATCGTGGAAGATCTTCGTTGATGGCTCATCTAACGAGAACGGCTCCGGGGCCAGAATCATTCTGATATCCCCAGAGGGTCATAGATTCCACTCGGCGCTAAGGTTCGAGTTCAAGGCGTCTAACAACGAGGCAGAGTACGAGGCCTTGTTGGCTGGACATAGGATAGCTAGTGAGCTAAAGGCGAGCTCTGTCCAATGCTTCAGCGATTCCCAGCTCGTGGTGAACCAGGTTCTAGGCGAATATCAGGCGCGGGGGCCCAAGATGGCCGCCTATTTGGCAAAAGTAAAGTCCGAACTATCTGCGTTTGTTCGAGGATCAATCGAACAGATACCTCGGGAGCAGAACGCCAACGCAGATGCTCTCGCCAAGCTCGCCACCTCGGGCGAGACGGAAACTCTAGGGTTGGTGCCAGTTGAGTTCTTGGAGAATCCTAGCATAGACGAGGATCGGGCAGAAATTGAAATGATTGACATCAGGCCGACCTGGATGACTCCCATTATTGAGTATCTCGTCGAGGGCAAGTTTCCCGAAGGGCGCAACGACGCACGACGAGTCCTTTACCAAGCTCCGAGATACACGCTAGTCGAAGGGGTGTTGTACCGACGTGGGTATTCCCTACCTCTCCTCCGATGCGTTCTTCCAAGTGAAGCGAAGGCCATCCTGCAAGAAGTTCATGAAGGATTCTGCAGAGACCACACTGGGGGGCAAAGCCTGGCCTTGAAGGTTCTCCGGCAAGGTTATTACTGGTCGACTCTGTCCAAAGACTCGATCTCATATGTAAAAAGGTGCGACAAATGTCAGCGATTCGCTGCGGTTGCCCGAGCTCCTCCGGTCGAGCTAAAAATGATTTCGTCTCCCTGGCCATTTTCCATTTGGGGGATAGATCTGGTAGGCGCCCTGCCTACCGGAAAGGGCGGGGTCCGTTACGTCGTAGTAGCCATTGACTACTTCACCAAGTGGGCCGAGGCAGAGCCGTTGGCAACAATAACATCGAAAAAGGTGCTAGACTTCGTGGTTAAAAGCATCATATGTCGATTTGGCTTACCTAAAAAGATCGTCTCCGACAATGGCACTCAATTTGACATCGATCTGTTCACCGAATTTTGCGAAAGGCACGGGATTGTGAAAAGCTTCTCGTCCGTGGCCTATCCCCAGGCGAACGGCCAGGTCGAGGCTGTCAATAAAACTCTGAAGGCGAGCCTCAAGAAGAGGCTAGATGAGGCAAAGGGGGTCTGGCTAGAACATCTCCCCCAAGTCTTGTGGGCATATAGGACCTCACATCGGACTCCCACGGGTCGCACTCCTTTCTCCCTAACCTTTGGGAGTGAAGCAGTCCTCCCCGTGGAGGTTAAAGTTCTGTCACATAGGGTCCAGTCCTACGACCAAGATAGGAACCACGAGCTCCTATGCCATTCCCTAGACATAGTAGATGAAAGGCGAGAAGATTCAAAACTCCAGCTCGCCCATTATCAACAGAAGATCACTCGCTACTTCAACACTAAGGTCAAAAGACGTGCCTTTAGCGTCGATGATTTGGTCTTAAGGAGAGTTTTCCTGGCCGGGAAAGATCCCAAAGATGGGGTTTTGGGGCCAACCTGGGAAGGACCATACCAGGTCATCGAAGTCATCAAAGAGGGAACTTATAAGTTAGCTCGACTTGGTGGAGGGGCGGTCCCGCGGACTTGGAATGCTATCCACCTAAAGAAATACTATCAATGATCCACTTGTAAGGCCTAGAAGGTCACCTTCCATGTATAAATAAAAATCAAATGTTTCTCTTTATTTGCAAGTGTGATTTTAAAGTAACCATGAAAGACCCTTTCCCAGTTACTTGGGGGGCATATGGTACCTAGATATAACCAGGTCTCCTTAACGACTTAGGTGTTAATTTTTATCCATGGATAAGAGTTATCACAAACTAAGCCTTATCCTGGTTTTAACCGGGTCATAAAACTTGGAAGTCAACTAAAATTTATTGACCGCGGTTCTTCGTTAAAGAGCCCGGGATATGGATAAAAGTTGACGCGAACTAAGTTTTCAAAATAAGTTCCTGGTTTTAACCGGGTCATAAAACTTAGAAGTCAACTAAAATTTATTGACCGCGGTTCTTCGTTAAAGAGCCCGGGATATGGATAAAAGTTGACGCGAACTAAGTTTTCAAAATAAGTTCCTGGTTTTAACCGGGTCATAAAACTTAGAAGTTAACTAAAATTTATTGACCGCGGTTCTTCTTTAAAGAGCCCGGGATATGGATAAAAGTTGACGCAAACTAAGTTTTCAAAATAAGTTCCTGGTCTTAACCAGGTCATAAAACTTGGAAGTCAACTAAAATTTATTGACCGCGGTTCTTCTTTAAAGAGCCCGGGATATGGATAAAAGTTGACGCAAACTAAGTTTTCAAAATAAGTTCCTGGTCTTAACCAGGTCATAAAACTTGGAAGTCAACTAAAATTTATTGACCGCGGTTCTTCGTTAAAGAGCCCGGGATATGGATAAAAGTTGACGCAAACTAAGTTTTCAAAATAAGTTCCTGGTCTTAACCAGGTCATGAAACTTGGAAGTTAACTAAAATTTATAGATCGTGGCTCTTCTTTAAAAGCCCGGGATATAAATAACGGTTAACCCGAACTAAGTTCATAAAAACAAAGGGATGAATTGTAGCCAAATGCATAAAAATATATATGTTAAAGTTGTTGAGAAAATTGTCTCAAGGAGGAAACACCTCATGAAAAATTACAACGGAAAGTAAGATAGTTCAAAATACTTAAAAGAGAAGTATCCTAAGCCCCATCAGTTGGCCCTTTGGAGGTCGCGGTCTCGTCCTGCTCCGCCGCGACAGAAGCCTCTCCAGTCTCCGAGGGAGGTACCTCTTTATTTAGGCGGGCTTGGAGCTTCGGTAGCAAGAATGCCCAGAGGTCCGGCGGCATGAAAGAAAAGTCCGCATCTGGATTGTGGGACCAGCAATGATAAAACAGGTCCTGCAAGGACTGCTCCGAAACGGCCCGCTCGGCTTCCATGGTGGCCTGGGCCTCGGTCTTGGCTACCTCGAGATCTGTCCGCGATGCGGCCAGGGAGTTTTTAAGCTCTCGGTTCTCGGAGCGGATCTTCTCTAGCTCGGCTTTAGAGGCCGCCAGCGCATCTCTCGCCTCCTGAGCCTCCTGGAGGACGGTCTGGCACTCAGCTTCCAAACCCTCGAGCTGGACCTTGGTCCTAGCAATGCCCCTGTATGCGGCAGTAATGCCCTGCAAGAAAGGAAGGATAAATTAACTAACTGGAAGAAGAAAAAAGGCGGCGTGTGAATGTTAAAGCTCTAAAATAATGGGGCAGTTTACCGTTAGGATCTTGTCCATCGAAGACTCCATAACTCGGACCGGGCTCGTTGTTTCGATGGCCCGGAGCTCCTTCTCCCTGAGATTGTAGAAATGGCTGACGGCATAGCTAGCCGACTCATACACCGTACCCCGGAATGCTTCGGGCATCTTCTCCAGAGCCTGGGGATCGACCGGGATAAGCACATCCGGGGCTGCCGCGGCCAGATTCCCGACCTCTATTACCCCGTCCTGGGCGGCTAATGGAGATTGTTGGGGTGGCGGGGGCATGGGCCCTGTCCTGGCAACAGGAAGGATCGCCCCCGCAACCTGGGATGGCGGGGCTTTCTCCTTCTCCTTAGCCGGGGATTTGGTGGAGGTCCCAGCCGAGCTCTTGGACTCGCGGAGCCTTTTTAACCTCGGCCCCGCTGGGGGGTTCCCGCTGAAGGCCACGCCCCGCAGACTACCTCCGGGCTGAGACATCTCTTCTGCTAAGAACAAAAAGCATGGTTATTACAAGGTAGCAATCATGCAGAAATAGAGAAGGTTTAAAGGCAATGAGTAAGCGAATACTAAGGGAGCCCTACCCCCCGAGCTGGAAGAGTCTAAGACGATTGTCTCACGAACTGGCGCAGGTTCTAGGTCCGGTTCCGACTCGGGGCTGGACTCTTCTACATACTGCCTAATCCCCGGGGCATAGATGCCCCTCTGGAGCGCCGGCCACATGCGTAAGTTGATCCCATACTCCTCAAAAAGGATCGACCTAAAAGCTAGGGTGTTATCTACTACTACGGTACCCCTAGGCCGACTATCTTGGTTGTCCAGCACGAGCTGGTCAACACAATGAAGCAAGAGCGTGTCCAGGTCCGGATTCCTCGGGTGACGATGGACGAGCTGCCTAGGATTGAACCTAACCAGCCGGGGGTCTGCAGTGGCCCTATCTACATTCTTAAATAAGTAAGGATTACCTTGGCCGGAGGGACCCGCGGCTGCTCCAGATCGGACCCTCTCCTCGCCCATACCCTGGGCGACCTCCAAGGTCCTCTTCCTGTTCATCACGAGAGGAACCTCGTCACCCTCCTCCTCGCCTTCGTCGTAGGCAATCCCCTCCGCGACGATCGGTCTGTTGTCGCGGGCTGGGGGAGGTCCCCGAGGCCTCTTCAAATTCAAAGTCTGATTTGGGAAAATCAGCTTGCAGAATACCATCGTCTCGTCCGTCATGAGCATGCGGTAATCTTTCTCACTGGGAGGCAAGTTCGCCAGTGTGTCGTATTGACCCCCGAGGGTCACAGACTTTTCGGTCCTCGCGTAGATGGCTGCAAGGATGGTTGAAGTCAGAAGTGGAATAAGGGAAGAGCTAAAATAAGATAACCTTTAAAAGGCGGGCTAGATCAAGGATCACTTACGAGGACGGTTGAAGTAGTGATGATCGCAGTTGCGGAACCCAGTTGACATAAAAAACTGGTCCTTGAAGTCATTTGGATGGCTCGGCAGCTCGATGACCGCTGCTGTATTAGGGAAGCGGGTTAAGTAATAGAACCTGTCGCCTCGCCCCTGCTGGTCCGGGCTGGCTTTGAGGCAAAAGAAGTATAGAATATCAGCAGGAGTGGGGACCTCCCACTCATGCTTTTGAAACAAATACCTCAACCCCGCCAACAGACGGTACGAGTTGGGGGGGGAGCTGAAATGGGGCCAACCCCACATAATTCAGGAAGTCGGCAAAGTACTGGTCCAGGGGGAGGAAGGCCCCTGCCTTGAAGTGTTCACCGCTCCAGGCCGCGAACGATTCATCGAGCGGCGTGCAGCTCCGCTCGCCCTCTGCGGCAGGTCGGGCAATCACTGAGGCTTTCCCCAAGGGAATGTTGTGGGTGATGAAGAGTTTGGTGATCTTGGCCTGCTCAGTTATCTTCGAGACGATTCTCTCCGCCTCGAAAAATGCGTCAGGGGCCACCTCGGCCTGTTTCTCCACGGCCGGGCCAAAGTGGGGAATCGGCGAGCTGGGCATCACCACCTTTCCTTTATCTTGTTGAGAGGCCGAGCTTCCCACGTTCTTCTGGGGCAGGTTCTTCTTTGGGGCCATCTGGTCGCCTATCGAACAAAAGAAAACACTTTAGAAAAGGCGACCCAAGCAGAAGGCTGAGGCAAATGTTAACTACACGAGCTGGGGTAAGCCCAGCCCGCGGAGAGTGGAACCACGCGGTTCAATGAACACGCGCCTAGGCCCTCAACAGATCCCAGATTACTCGGAATTCGTGTGTTAGGGGGCTCAGAGTAAAAATTTGCCTTGGGGGGAAAGTTCCAACAGGCAAAACGTGCAAAACCGCTTTTGAGGCGTATTCCCTAAGCTACCCGGTTTTGCACCCAAAATTCCTAAAGGTCCTACCCAGAAATTGTCCCTGAAGAAGCACCATGAACCCATACTCTAAGACGATGTCCCATGGCAGGCGTGCCCTAACCTAGGAAGGGCTGTCACCCTCTGTATTCACGCAACTCAGAAAACCCCTGCATGTGGCTACAGTAATATTTTTTACCTAAGCTACAGTGGCATGCTTTCAAAGTGAACAGGGTCAGAAGAACTTACAGTATGTGGTTGGATGGTGAGCGAGATTGCTGCGCTGGTAGGAGCTTCGTTGGTACAGTGACCTCCAAGGCTTTGAAGAAACTCGTAAGCTTAAGCTTCGTGAACGGAGAAGATGAGAACAGCAGAGATGAGGGTTTCGTTCTTTGGAAGGTCAGAGAAAGAAGAAGGAAATTTGGGAATTTTTTGAATGATAAGGTGGCCCGTGCGTGGGATGACCACCCCCTTTTATACAAGGGAAGGATCACGTGTAAAAGGCTCTTGGGAGACCCTCCACTCGAAATGTGAAACGACGGCTGGACAGTAGGCTAGGCCATTTAATGCGGTTCTCGTAGAGTGTACCGTCGCCACCCACGGCGTTCCACGTATCAGACGCCTGCGAAAAGAATGGAATGCGAAGGGTTGTGGGGGAAGTCTAAAAGCCCCTACTGTGGTCTCCTGTATATGACGTCATAGACCACGAGCAGGAGCTTGGGGGGCAGATGTACGCCCTGGTTTTCCCACGGGCTGTTTAGCAAGACGAGCCTCGGACTAATCAGGTTTAGTCCGAGGCTCCCGCAGGCCGGAGGTTCTATTTCCAGGACGGACCCTTTTTAGCTCGAGGGGGTCCTGTTTCCAGCTCGCATTTGTTGCCCAGGAGCTGAGAGCGACATCCGAAGGCCACGGACGGGAGCAACTCGGGTTACGAACTGCTAAGGTCACGAGTTTCTCAGGAAGCTCCGACCCTATGGGAAGTCAACACGCAAGATAAACGTGCATATTCTTGCCATCACGTGCCCGATATCCCCCTGACTTCTCGGACACGCAGCAGGAACGTGCGTATTCAGACACCCACGTACGGGTTGGGCCGTGCGGCCCATTATCTCCTTCCATGCTGATTAGACCACACTTGTGTGTCAGGTTTAGGAATTAATCATGAATGTCACAGATTTGATATGACAAATGGTAAGGTCATGGGATGACCTCCCTACCAACTTCCAGGTGCCTTCTCCTATAAATAGGAAGACCCTGGGAGTTGATAGGGGTTGGGAAAAATAGTCTTTGAAGAACTATATACTTTGTAAACCAAATACCCAGAGAAGATCAATAATATTGACTAGTGGAGTAGAGGGATTTTAACCTTCGAACCACTTAAAAACGTGTTGTGAGTCACCTAGTTCTTTCCCAAAGATTTCATATCTGTGACGGTTCTACTTTTAGTACTAATCTCTTTCTCTTCTTCTCTTAATTATCTGTTGCCGAAGAACCGCGTCAACAATAGGGCTTTTAAACACTCTTTCAATTTATCAACTTAATAATAAATTAAATATTTTATTTTTAGAAAGAATAAAAATTCTTTAATAAAAATAATTCTCACTAATCTCAAAGTGATATTTTAGGTCAAAATGTTTTTAATACTTACCAAGCTTTTAATCTTTCAATAGGCACAAATGTACGTTTTATCTTAAGTTCCAAAATCCAATTTTTACACAAGTGTGAAAACCCAATTTTTCACATTTTTAACTACATACTTTGTTAGGTTATAACTTGAAATTTACTTACCCAATGGCTACCAAGATTTTTCAATTCCATATGTGGTATGCCATTTAGGTCTTTGTGAAATCTTAGGTCAAAAGGAGCATTTTTTATTGGTGAAAATATTTTCCGAACATTGAGGTAAAAATTACCTTATTTTCAAGTCCTTATTTTTTCCAAACTTTGGCACTTAATAACTCTCAAACCGTTCATTATTTTGTTACCAAATTTTATGTCCACCTAATTTTAGAAAAAACTGGGTTCATTTAACCTATACAGTGGTTGTCCAAACTTGGTCTCGAATTTAAGAATACGAAAAAAACAGTTTTTTTACCGAAACTTTGAAATAGCATAACTCACTCATTTCTAAATGTTTTTTAGTGTTTCAAAAGCTCAATTTTATGTACTCCATCTCAAAAACATCACAGTATAATTTAATTTTACAAAGTAAATATACAGTGGATGCATGACCCCTTGGAAGTCACAGCTCAAAACTTGTATTTTTGTTTTAGGGTTTTCAACAAAACCCTTAGGGGTTTTGGTCCCTATTTTAAAAAATTAACACACAAGCATCATAAAAATTATAAAGCAACTACCATTGCCTTTTTACATCACCAATAAGAAACTTTGAGCATAAAATATACAAAATCATGCTTAAAAATAAAAACCATACAATAACAACCATAAAAAGTAAATTGTTTACCTCTTGTTGTTCTTGCTTTAGGTTTTGATGTTTCTACTAGCTTTGAACCCTTCAAAACTCTTTCAAAACCTTAACCAAATCCCCCAACAACATATATAGTTATCTATTGAAAGATCTATGGTTAAAAACTTTACAAAAGTCATGTTTTTTAAACTTTACCTTAGGGAAACTCTTCCTAGAGCAAAGCTTAAGCTTCCAAGCTTTCTTAGTGTTCTTGATGGTTGAAAATGGAGAGAAAACTTGAGAGAGAAATTTTTAACAATATGAGAGTGATTTGAGAGAGAGGGGGGGTCGGTTTTGGGGAGGTTGGAAGAGCTTAGAAAACTCTAAAATATCCAAAAACACTTGAGTGTTTTTACTTTGACCACTTGATGCCATTAACCCTAATTTAAATGGGGATTAAAACTAAAATAACTTGGTCCACCCAATTAATTTCCTTCACATGGCCGGTCACTATTTCTTTTATTTATGTTAATATTTTTTTTTATATATATATAATGGTTAATAAATGTTTTCTAAGAGACCAAAATGACTTTCTATAACATTTTTCACTCATATAAAGTTTTTTTTAAAAAAAATAAAACTTAACACATAATAATTAAATTAAATGTCTCTCACATTTAATTTAATTAATCACACAATAAAATTTAACCTAAGGTCCATTCATGGAATAAAATTCGTCAATTTGGTGAAATTAAGCATTTTAACACAAAACGCCCTAAAATTTCCATTTCCTCTTCCGTTTATTATTTTTTTTACCAAAATTTAATTTTTATGAATGTATTTTATGCCCAAAATATATTTTCCATAGTTTTTTATTTTATTTTATGAGATTTTTACCCAATTAGGGTTTTTGTGTCGGTCCAAGACCGAAATTCTTATCTTGACTTTAATCACAAAATTCATAATTTGGCTAGCCATAACTCATGGAAATAAATTCCAAATAAATATAATATTATTTAAAATAATATTCTTAACTCAGGAAAAAAATATCCCGTCCTGAGTCGTTTAAAGGTACCCGAAACGCAGGGCATTACAGCAGGTCCCCACTTCATTGGGATGAGTTGGGAGAAAGAAAGCTTCTTGGGAAAAATGTTGTCCAACGTACCAATGATTCTATTCAAAATATCAGGGCTAGAATGATCACAACTCAGAGCAGAAAGAAATCTTATGCAGACCTGAAGTGAAGACATGTTGAGTTTGAAGTTGGTGATCATGTATTTCTTCGTGTGACACCATGGAAATGAATCTCTATAAAGAGGTTTGGTAAGAAAGGGAAGTTATGTCCCAGATATATTGGTCCTTTTGAGATATTGGACAGAATAGGTAGTGTGGCTTATAGAGTAGCTTTTCCACCATCGTTGTTCGGGGTGCACAATGTGTTTCATGTGTCACAACTTTGAAAGTATGTGCCAAGTCCATCGCATGTTCTAAGCTATGAGACATTGAGTTTGCAGGAGGATTTATCTTTTGATGAGCATCCAGTAAAGAGTCTTGATCGAAAGGATAAAAATTTAAGGAATAAGACTATTTCCTCAGTTAAAGTATTGTGGAGGAACAATGTTGATGAGGAAGCAACATGGGAGCTAGAGTCAGTTATGTAACAACAATATCCCAAATTGTTTGAGTAAAATTTCGGGACGAAATTTCCTTGTAGGGGGGATGATTATAATATCCATTTTCCCGGAAAGGCAATCTCGTAATTTTTCCATTGAGAGTATTTTTGTTATTTTCTTTTCCTTTGATGGAGTATTAGATATGTATGGTTACCAATGACAATAAAATTCAATGTTTTCTTATGTTTGAATTTTTATGGAATCACGACATGAGTATAATGCCTAGTGAATAAATCACGGCTCGAGTTAAGTTATTATTTATTTAATTGAACATTATTATTATTATGGGCATAATAGTAATAATAATATGCATGAAATTATTTTATCTTTTGATGTGTTATTTTTCAATTTATTATATGGTTTGCCATGATATTATTATTTAATTGAATTAAATAATAACAACTAATTAAATTTGTGAAAAGACCATAATGCCCTCAAGTTTGGATTTGGTTCAAGGGGCATTTTAGAGACTTTATTTTAATTGTTTTATATGATTAAAAAAAAACAAAGAATTGATTAAATTTGAACTTAACTGATAGCATCAGTTGTGGAACCTTAGTTTTTTTTTTTTTTTTAAATAAAAAATTCCTTGAAAAGAGGATCCGGAAGCTTAAAATGCTAACTTCTTTTCTATATCTTCTTAAATCGTGTTTACCATGATAATATGAAGAAAATAATTTGTGGGAATAGAGAGGAAAGCAAAGAGTCGAAGAGAGAGAAAGTGCAAATCATTTTTTTTAAGAAAAAGACAAGGAATTTTTGAGTTCTTGCACTTGGGAAATTCTGGGTGGCATTGGGAATTCTAGAGTCATTCAAGGGGAGGAAATAAGCTTTTTGACTGTGGGAAAAACAAGTGTAAGGTCCCAGGTCGAGATTCACCATTTTTATCAAAGAAAATGTATGTTCTTAGAAAATTTCATATTTGACGGTGTTTAAGAGTATATGGTGTGCGTGGTTGGTGAAAAATAAACTTGGGGGACTCCAAGGACCACATTGGACATGAAGAATTAGACCCAAACAATCTATAACATCAAAACCGAATTTGAAGGCCATTATTGGCGGTGTACCGACGTTGGAGAAGAAGACTCCAATCCGAGGGGTTGCAAGCATATTTTTGGGTTGGAGTTTCAAGATTTGAGGTTCTGGAGCACATAGGAAGAGTTTCCAAGTGCTTTGGAACGTCGAGGTAGCCGGAATCAAGAGATCTAACTCCACCAGTGCTGGAGAAGATGACAACTTCGGCGATAGCTCCGACGAACCTGATTTGGGTATTTATGGACGTTTTCTCTCAAACTTTTTTCTTGTTTTGGATTCTATATGATTTTTAAGGATTATTGCTGAAGTTTGAGATTTTTTTAGAATTTTTCTTGAATTATTTGGTGTTTTTCAATGAATAATTATAAAAAAAGATACTTAGACTACTGTAAAATGCCTGAAATAATTTTAGTTGGTTATTATGTGTTAGGAAACAGTTTTGTGCTGTTGGTTTGAGTTTTTGATTGTTTGTGTATTTATTTATAATTTTTTTTATTTAATTCATTGATTAATTATGAAAATTACCTAGGACATACTTGAGTTACTATTTATATTTTTGTGATGCTAAATACTGATCATAAAGTTATTTGGAACTGATTTTTAAGTATATTTACCATTGTAAATATTTTTAGAATTTAATTGTGGATAATTATAACATAAATGAGTTTAAATTAAAATAAACGGTATAAATTATTATTTACTGTTTGGGCACCATTCTTATGAAGTTAATATGTTATTATAGTGTCTAGAAGTGATTTAGAAATATGTTAGGATGTTGGGTAATTATTTAATAATTTCTAGATATTTTCACGTAATTTTAAATAGAAATTTTGTATAATAATTATGGTAATTATTATGTATGTTCAGTGTAATTTCCAAGATGTGTAATCTGGTCATAAATGGTTAGGAAGCATATTGGAAGCTGACTTTGGTAATTATGGTTATTTGTTGAAATATAATGAAAATGGGTAAATAGGCAAGTAATAGTAAATAATTAATTTATTTGAAAGTGTTGACTTAAGTCTGAGTTATTAGTGATAATTAAACTCAGGGGCTATTTTATTTGAATTAAGTTGCTTGTTTGATTTTTAATTAGTTATAAAATGCTAGTTTGGACTATAAGACTATTTTTGTATTTTTTTTTCACGTAGAAAAGTGTTTGTATGAACGCATGAGTTATGTGAAATGTGTTTATATGTGAGTATGCAAGTTAATAGTATGAATTTAATGAAAAATAACTAGGGTTGGTGTAGAGTTCACAAAATAGGTTTTTGTGTGAAATCTTGATTTGTGTGCTTTAATGTATTTTGAGTATGTTGTTGTATTGTTGAGTGTCTAGGGTTTTGTCCTCAATAAGGAACCTCAACAAGGAGTTCTAAGGAGAACAAGGAGATTCACATCAACTTAGGTAAGAAGAGTGGACATTTGCGCACATGGTGTATGTTTAAGCATACAACCTTATTTTATGATTTGTTATTTTATGTACTTATGTATTGTGAATGGTTATATTATGATAGTGTTGTTAGCATTAGAATAGTGCTAGAATGACTAGAAATTTGACATGCTTGAATGATATACTATATATGTGTTCTATGTAACTGTTGCTTGTATGAGTACAATTCGTGATAATAAGATGCCCCATGGGAATGCCAAGTGTGAGTATAGCACAAGACAGGACAAATTACATTTCATGTCTGATCAAAATGGATGTGAGTTTATTATCATATGTGAGTACAATGGGCGATATGAGACTGTGATGTATGTGTGTGAGTACAACATGCATTGTATGTTTACTGTGGTATTGTGTTTATGTCGTATGTGGTTAATTATGAATATGTTATTTTATGCTTATGTTATCTGGTATGGGGGTTATGTCCTACGTAACTCTTCTTACTGGGCATTAGCTCATGGGTACTCTGTGTGCAGGTAAAGGCCAGACAAAGCAGTGATTGGTTCAGGCTCGAGGCATGGATCTTAAATGTTAGTGGTGGACGGTGTTTTAGAGTTTTAAAATATTTTCAGATTGGAGTGTTTTAGTTTTAGTTTTGGACTTGAAATGATTTATTAATGTCGTTATTGTTTTTAGTTAAGTGTCAAACATTTTTTTTTAAATAATGAGATCTCATGCCTAGTTTTATTTCAATAAATATGTTTTTTTGTTATAAATATTTATTGATTTAAAATGGATTTTTATAAGTAATGTCTCAGGAAATCAGAGCGTTACATATTTTTCTCTTTGTGAAAAACTTAGAATTTTCTCTCTGTTAAGCATATTGAAAATAATTTTTCAGCTGGTAGATTTATAAAAGAATTAATTAAATTCAAATTATAAACCAATTATTAAATAAATGAAAGAAATATCCAAGATCAATTCTTGGACCTAGTCACACATGCACTGTGATTGTCATGTAGCATATCCCTGAAAAAGGATATGTGTCTTAACCACTTTTATTTAACTATTATCTAATAATCATTTATTCAAATATATCAAAACATGTTAACTAATCTTATCATATTAATTAATGAATAAATATCTATTCAAATTCAAATCTAATTTGAAATATCTAATTTATCTTTTCACACTATTTAAATAAATACAACTAATTAATTAAAAAATAATTATCTTAAATATTTCAATGACATTTTCGAAAATACCAATTTTAATTAAAAAAATTAATATATTAATTTGCCTCAATTACATATTTGACTCCAAAGAAAAAATCAAATTAGAATCAAACTAATTTTGTTAATATTAATAAAAACAATTCCGGTAACGGCGTCAAAAACTTGTTGGGGGAAATTATGTACTACGCAAGTATACGCAATCGTAACAAGTAATAAAGTAAATAAGTAGAGTGTCGAACCCATAGGGACTGGTTATCAATTACCAACAAATTCAATTTTAATTCTATTTGGTAGATGAATTTTGAACTTTAGAAAAGTTAATAAATAAATAAACAAACAAAACAAGAAAATAAATAGTGATCTAATTCAATGGATGAAAACTAGGGCATTTAATTTCATCAACTTTTCAATCTATCATTTCACTATTAAGATCTTATAACTCTTCTTCCTAAATTGATAGTGAGTTTACTAAAACGATTCATATTGTAACGCCCTAGATAACCAAAATTGTTACACTGTGTGTTTGAAATAGTGTGAGACTTGCTAATCAAGTCATTTAAATAAAAATGTGAAACTAGAGACATAAACAGGTTAGGTTTAAAAGATTTTGGTTATAAACGAATAATTTTCCTTGAAATAAATGTTTGGTACATGGGATCCCAAATCAGGGTTTAAATAACATAACTACAGAATTCTCAAATGTTATAAACAATCAAAGTCACTCTAATGGTAAAATTCACGTTTTAGGTTTCTGTTCCTGTACAATCCCTCGACCGTGGCGGCCGAGCAGCTGACAATGTACACCTCGCCCCCAGAGCTCTCCAACTCATGGTCAACTCATCTTACTCTTGCCTTTACTAGCACCACGTAGCACCCGTGAGTCGTGGCCCAACAAGAAAACATAATATCATAGCATAATCAGTATCAGTAACTAAGTAGTTCACAGAGTATAACCAAATGATTTACAAGACATTAATCAATTACCCAACAAGTCATAGCATTCATTCAATCTAGGACATCAGGCAATAACCAACAATCTAGTTTCCAAATATTAAGCATATCATATACATCAAATTAACAATGGCATACATGTCAAGCAACAACTAGGGTTGACGCCCGTAGGTCGCACCCTCTATTTAATCCACTATCTATGGCTCGCTTAGGCCAAGCCCAGTATTATACCCACTGACTCCGGCCAGCTCAACCAAGCTCAGTGATTAATAAGCTGTCCTTAGCTACCAGTGGCTTAGCCGTGCCCTATACGCAAGTATTGATTCTGGCACTCTTAGGCCATTCATCACATGTCCCCATGGCATAATACCACCTCATGACATTCATACAATTATAGGAAGCTCTTAGTCCCAACATATTCACATGGTATATCACAATCATATAACAGTGCATACAAATATAGGGAACACTTAGTCCCATCCTATCCACATAAACAGGTGTATTTTTCTTACCTTTAATTCGAAGTACTTTGATTAGGAAAGACGACCCCTGAGCACGATCCTTCCCCGAGCCCAAGCGTAAACCTAGTCACAACCATGATAAAGGATTCCATCAATAATTGTATAAAGGTTTTTGGATAGAGTTCTAACCTCCGGGACATCGAATTCCACCAAACACGGTAGTGGGATCGATGCCGAGCACCCTAGGTTAGGTTCCCACGCTTAAAAACTCCAAAAGGCCAAAAAATTCCCTTAAGAGCCACGGCCCTAGCCCTCCATGCCGCGGCCTGCCTCCAACCAGAGGCCCAGCCTCGCCCAGAAATAGACACGGGCCGCAGCCCAGCTTACCCCATTCCGTGGCTCGCCTTGCTGCTAGAAGAAGAATCCAACTCCACTATGGCGGGGCAGACCACTCCCCGCCTTGGTCGGGCCCAAGCCTCATGAGGTTTGCGAAGGGCCATATTGTTGTAGCTATTAGCCCTCCCCAACAATTAACAATTCGAGGGAATACCTTAAAAAAGTCCAACATACAAGGAGTTAGTATCCAAAAGTTCAAAGTTAATCGAGTGTGGCGAGCGCGCTCTCTGTTTGTGAAAGCACGACAGCCCACGCACACAAATTGACAAAGAAAACATAATGTACATTGCCTATCATCCCCGAAATTGGCAAGGAAGCCCGAGACCCCCGATGGCTCAACCAATAAGTGGCTCCCTTGGATGGTGGAGCCACCTTGTTCAACAAAATGCGAGTGTTGGGAGCCAAGAAAGGCAAGCCTACCACCGCTCGGAAGGGTGATAGATCGAAGGCTAACTCACAAAGGATGGGCGAGGCCATTCCTCACCGAATGGATAGGCTATTCTCCATCTCCTATCATTGAAGTGGCCTGACCATGGTGTTTCTGGCGCTCACTGATTGTCGATCGCCAAATGTCGTCATTGCCACTCACCAAAAGTGGTCGAACTACGGGTTGCCTAAGCGACAGGGTTAGCCGCCAAGGCCCATCGCCAACTGTTGTCGCTGTTTTCCAAGCACCAACACTAAGCAGTCGGTCGCCATCATGGGCAACAACTCCCATCGCCAATTGCCACCTGTGGTCATCAATGAGATCCCAGAGTCGCCGAATACCCGCGGGGAGGACTGTACTCTTTGTCACTATCCTTCGGCCTAAATGGCAAGTGCCCATCGCCCCAGGCCTGATTAGCGTCGCCACTGCTTGCCGAGGCAAAGCCCCATCTTCGGCTGCCTCAATCAGCCAAGAGTGAAAACCCAATGACCAGATCAGCATCCATGGCCGATTTGAAGCACTCCCCATCCAAAGTGTCCAGATCCTATCACGCCCCTCTACGGCGAACCTAGAGAACACGAAAAATATAATTTTGACAAGAGCAAGCACCAATCCACCTAGCCCAATGAATTCTAACCCCAATTTTGTTGGTCCATCAAAAAGATCTAGAGCTCATGCATTCAATGGGATTCAAGCAAAAAACCATGCAATATGTGAAATTGATGGATAAAAGAAAGAGGAATAGAGCTTACTAATGCAAGGACAAAGCTAGGGGAGATGAGTTCGACAAGATGCTTGAGTTCAATGAGATGGAGTAGAGGATGGCACCATGCGAGAGGAAAGGATGCGAGAACTCTAGCGCCTTACAAAATGTTGGGTGAATGGTTGGCCTTGTGGTATCCTCTAATTTGCTTAAAGTTTCAAAATCACCATTATGTCAATCAAGGAGAAGTCGATACCTCCTTTCCCATGCTGGGTTACAGTGTGAATGAGACCAAGATTATACCCCTCGCCACTCTCTTAAAAGGGCACGCCAAGGTGGATCCCTACCACCGTTGAGACGATGGATCAATAAGTAGGACCCCTCAATACTTGTCGGGAGAAGCAAAGTCCATCTCCCAAGGAAATTCCCATAGAAGAAGAATATCAAAAATGTTGAAAGAAGACAAGAGCGAGCGGGGCACACCTTGCTAAATCAAGTCAGCCTTACGCCAACGTGAAGCCTGACTTGGGGGGCAAATGTTATACCCAATTTTAGTATTGCCATGTGTCAGCCTGTGTAGCTGATAGCGTGTCAAAACAAGTGGTGAAGTGGAAAAACATCACAATCACCATGGCCCACCAAGAGAGTGATCCTCATCACTCCTTCGATACTTAGGCAGAAATGGACTTCATCAACAAGAGTCTATTTCTCCAATTGGAGGAATCAATCGGCCCTCTACCATCACCATTGGCCCCCGACCATTGCCATTCAGGACAAGGGACTCCTTTCCAGTCCCCCATCACCAATGACCCTAGCCAGTGGTTGGTGGCCCTCACCGGTCCCCGGTCACCCTCACTGCTCACTGGTGGCCCTCGCCACACGAGCCTTCCTCAGCACCGAAATGTGAACACAACCTCTTCATGCAAAGGACACGCTAAATTGCCATTTTTAGAGAAACAAAACCCTGGCCTCCATCAGCAGTGTCTCTGAAATTAGTCGGATCGAGAAACAACTTGCAACCTCTTCCCATCTTCGCGACTATAAACACTGCAATTCGAAATGTAAAAGGGGTTGGTTGGTCAAGTTGGTCACTAAATCATTGTTGTAAATGCCTCAAGAACATAATCAAACTCACTGTAACTGTTCTTGTAGGTTCAAAGTTCATCATAAATACTACTGACTAAAGTGGATTGTAGGTCATCTTTTTGGGGTCGAACCATTATAAACCTGTGTTTCTTTCATTTATTACCGTAATTATTTCTCTTTCTTTGGTTCACTATTCACAGAAAAGATTCCATTTTGGATTTTACACACAAACACAACTCTTCATTTATTATTCCGTGTGAGTTGACGAAAAATCGGTCAACACTTGGGTTGTCCTATTTTACTTTAATAACAACTTCTGCCATACTTCCCCATTTTTAAACATTAATCAATGTCAAAGCTTTTGGGTGGAAGTCCACCATTTGAATCCAACAATCCACACCATCCAATTTGTCATTTTCCAGTTCCCAAAGCTAGTTATTCTTAGGAGACCACTATTAAAGAACCTAGGCATCCTATATAATATTCATTTGTACACCATTTTATCCTCACAAGTAATTTCAACAATCGTACTCAAACTGTCATTCACCAAAACTTTCACTTCCCAACCTATTTTGTGTTCCCATATACTCCCGAAAACTGTCTTTAGGAACTTGTTGTTATACTTCCATTTTTTCAAAACTTTCTTAATATTTGAGTTAGTTGCGAGTGTAGCAATCACAACTTCAACCGACTCCAAAGATTTCTCATCTTTTACAGATAAGTTCACTATTTTGTTGATGATATCATCCATAATATTGAAGAGAGCCAAAGTAAATCATCATCCACTTAGTGAGACGGCAGAATTCGTACCACAACTAGAGAGAATGAATAAAGAACAGAGATCGAAATCGAAAAGGGTCACCTGAGGACCAGTGATAGACAAGGACACTCAAGGCTTAAAGAGCAAGGTTTGTTCATATTATATTTTTAATTTCATTTATAAAATTTTAGGCTTAGTTAATACAATTTATTTCTAATAGAATTAAAACTTTATTTTTTTCATTTAAATTGACTTTTTCAATCTCTAAAATTTATAACGCCACAATTATAATAATAAAAAAAATAGAAAAATCATACAATATTGTTTACCGAGATTTTCGGAAACCACACTAATAGATATTAGCTAAGAATAAGGATATAGAATGTAGGGGATTAATATAGGATTTTTACGTGGTTGGGGCGTTAATAAGCCTTAGTCCACGAGTCAGTTGTATTAGAGCTTGGAAAGTCTTTTACAATGGAGTTCTTCTCCATATTTTGACAGAGTAACTGTATATCAGTCGAAAAGAGATCCTTTTTCCAGTGTTCTATAGCCTGTATTTATAGACTCATGGGAACACTGGGTCTGGGCCGAGTATAACCCGGGCCCATCAGAGATATGGATACTCTTGGCTTCTCTGGTGGAAGCCCAATATAAAAGATAAAACATACATAAATTCAAGACTAATTAAGGCCCAATAAGGTGGCCCAAGAGCTATACTTCGCCCGACAAAACGGTGCTTTTGGTCTGGGCACTTCGAGTTACGAGGCAGATTCAGGGGACAAGATCAGTCAGAGTACTTGGCAGTGCAGACCAAAAATAGCGGCGTGCAATCCCGAGGTGGCCTTTTCCGCAGGTGAAAAGTAGGGACAACCCCCACGCGAAGTGGGGCGGCTTCAGGGTCCCAGACGCTTTTCCCTACCAATCGGGGACGACCTAATCCGGGTTCGTTTACCGCAGGCTCGGACCGTTTACCAGTGTCCAGGACCATTTACCAGTGTCCATGACCGTTCATGTATACTTCGACACGATCCTGAGCTCTGTACGTCTCCCGGACAACTGTCCTGGAACACCGCCCCGGACACCATCCGGGCCCAGGATCGCACTAGGGTCGTGCCCCATGGACATTCCTGTATCCAGCGGGCCTGGGCCGGGCCCACACTCGAACGCTCAGTCCATGGGCCCCGACCTCCCTCCCAGGCCTATGTCAGGAAACAGGGATAACAAATATAAAAGTATGTTTATTAAAAAAAAATTTAATTTTTCAATTCCATTTTGGTTCTTTTTGTATTTAACTAAACACCAAAATGGACCCCGAATTTCTCTTATTTAGTAAATTAGTAAAAAAATTGTTCCTTGTGTGATTTTAGTCAAAACTTTTATCAAATAAGATCAAAATAGCCTCAATTTTATATATTATTTAATCATATTTTAATATATTTAAATTAATTAAAATTAAACTTAAATATGACATAAATGAAAAATTAAACAAAAACAAAATAAAAAAATGAGAAAAAATATCAATTTGGCCTTCATATTTTTCCTGAATACTTGATCGACCCATGTATTTTGTTAAATGACAATTTGGCCATCGCGTTTTGCTAAATAGATCAAAATAGTACCTTGGAATAAATTTTAATCAAAAATCATTATGACCAAAATATCCTCGTGCTTTTTAATTAATGAATTAAATTATATAAAGTAAAGAATTATCAAATTAAAAATTAAGAAAAAATTGATATAATTTTAAAAATAATTAAAAAAAAATCATATGTACGCTCTCAAACACATTCTCTTTCCTCTCTCTTCTTATCTTCTCCCTCATTCTAGCCAGCCCTAATTTCTTGTTCTTCTTCTTCTTGCCTGTGTCAGCTAATACGTGCAACTTGTCGCTTGACCTTCATTAGTTGCTTGAGCTTGGATGCATGGCTTGGATTTGGGCTCTGTCTTCGTCAGTTTCATGCAACCTGATGATGCAGGGCTTGGATATGGGCTCATGAGGGCCGCGAAGATGCGAGGACGATGGAGACTACAACTGGTTGGAGGAAGGCAAGGAGACCATGGTTTGGAGCCAAGCTCACGACTTGGAACTCAGGTAGCCAGTATCGGCTGGATGGAGACTATGGGTTGGATTAATGAAGGGATGAGACCACGACTTGGAATTCAGGGAGACAGTATCAAGATTTTTTTTTTTTGTCATTGATACATTTAAAGTTTTTTCAACTTTGTTTGGGTTATTGTAAGAATATAAATTTTGGATTTCGAAATTTTGGTCATTATGCAAATTTTTGTTGTGAGATTATCATTTCAAAAATTTTGGGTTTATTAATTATCATTGTTGATCTTTGTTATATTTTTTAAGGCTTGAATTTTGGATAAGGGTGTCACATTGATATTTAAATATGGATTATGAACTAATAATCTTGTTTTGAATCTGAATTATGAACTAATAATTTTGGATAAGGTTCTTGAATATGGTTTTAATGATGACCTCAAAAGCATGTTTTGTTTTTTATATGAGTCTTAAATATTTGAATATGTGTTTTAAAGATGAACTCAACAATATGTTTTGTTTTAGTTTTTAGTTTTGAATATGGGTTTTGAATTTGGATTTCACGATGAATTCAAGAACAACTTTTTATTTAGATCTTAATTATAGATTTTAAAAAAATATATATCTTAATTTTATTTTTAAATTAGTATTTATGTTTTAATGAAAGCAATTTTTAGATATTTTTTATTTGATATTTATTTTTAATTAATTCATTAATTAATAAAATTTAATAGTATTTTGGTCATACTGAAAAATATTTTGTACAAAATTGAGTTTAGTGTATTATTTTGATCAATTATTTTGTAAACACACACTGTCCAAATTATCATTTAACAAAATATAGTGGCTAATTAAGTATTTGGGCAAAGTATTTGGGCAAAACATAAGGTTCAAATTGATATTTTTCAAAAAAAAAAACAAGAACCAATAACACTACAAATCTATATAAAACCCTATACCAAACCAAGAACACTGCAAAACTCATACTCTCGTTAAAAATTTAGAATTAAGCCCGATCAGATAAATAATCAAAATTCCAAATCACATATCAACATTAAAAAAAAGTCACAAATCAAGAACATTACTATCACAATCTCAGAAAAAAAAAAAGTCAAAACTAAGCAAAAGATAAAATCTAAACACAGAACTCTAGTGTGGAAGAGCGGCAACCCATCTCAACGGTCACATCAAAGCCCATTGTTCTAGTGAAGTCACCGACCATATTGCCTCATTCGTGATGCCTCTAAAAAAAGAAGAGGAGAAAGCCCAAAATTAATTTTAATATATTATTTAATAGATTAATATATAAAATTGAGGTTTTTTTGTTTTACTTGAGAAAATTTGGACCAAAATTACGTTTAAGAGACTATTTTCTATAAATTTACTAAACAGGATGTCCCTTTTACAATTTTTGAAAAATTGTGCTCCATTATGCAATTTCATTAAAGTAGAGGGGAACAAAATAGAATAAATCCTAACTCTATATTTGATATTGTGTTAAATATATTTTTTTTAAATTAATTATTTATTTGATAAAGAACTATTCAAATTTGTAATTTTTAATAAATGAGGTGCATAATTATTTTATTTTATTTTTATAAAAAAAAATTGTACAATTCAAACTTAATATTGAAAATATAAAGGGTGTAGTTATAAATAAATACATTTTACTATTTATAAAATGTGTGTAATTAATTTTAGTGTATTTATATATTTATGAGGTGTAAATATAACTCACTCTTACAAATATTTTTTTACAAATATTGATTAAGAGAGCTATATTTACACTCATCATATATGCACCCCAAACTAAATAGACATATTCCATAAATAATATATTTCTTTTTTATTTATAACTACACCTCATATATTTCCAATTTTAGGACATGCTTTATACACCATTTTACATAAAAATAAAATTGAATAAAATTGCTATATTATTTATCAAAATTTAGGAATTAAAGTTTTTTTAAAAGATAAATTTGAATAATTTTTAATAAAATAAATAATTAAATGAAAAGGTTTAATACATTATCAAATATAAAAATTTATGAAAATGTAATTAAAGAATATAATAAATGATAAATACTATTTTAGACTCTGTATTTTGCAAAAATTATCAATCAGATCCTGTATTTTGTTAAATGACAATTTAAACATGCATTTTGCAAAGTGGAACAATAGAGCACTCTTTGGTCAATTTTTTAGATATGACCAACATACCCTCACATTTTATTAATTAATTAAATAAATAAATAATGAAAAATTGATTTTAAAATAAAAGATAAATTAAATTATTTTTAAATAATAAATAATTAAAAAAAACTATTTTAAATAAGGAAAAATTAACGTAAATAGTTTCTAAAAATTAACAAAAATAACAGATCAAATTTAAAATAATGAAGAACATAAATCAAACCAAAACCAAAATCAAATCAAATTTTATGTTCTTGAGTTCATTCTTCTTGGAGACCCAAATTTGCAAATAAAAAATTTCAAATCCAAAACTTATAATCACAATCTCAACCTCTTACAAAAATCATTAGCAAACAAAATTACACATAACATATACAAAAATTCAAAATAAGATCTAAGATATGTTCAAAAATCCAAAAATTTGTCCACCATTATTGTGAAGCTACACAGATCGCCACTTCCACGTCCGACCTCCCTTCTCCATCGCGGTGCTTCGTCTCGAATTTGGGTAGGAGGCCAAAGCTCCTCCGAGAACGAAGCTCCTCCTTCAACAACAAACCCAAACAAAGATCTGTTGCAAATATGGGTATGAGACAGAAGCTCTTCATCCAACAATGTAGCTAAAGCTCTGTCGTAGATCTGGGTAGGAACTCAGATTTGATTCCAGCGTTGGAAGGGACTGCGCCTTCATTCATCTCTGCCTAAACCCAAATTCGATTATGCCATTCGAAGGGACGAAGCTTCACCATGGGTTCCGACTAGTGAGAAAAGCTCGATCAACCTTCTTCGCCTAGCAGCTTCGCGCGCGTAAGAGGAAATGAAGAAGAAGGTCTGTCATCCAACCCTCCTTCCGCCTGTGTACCCATCGCGCAACCTTCCACTGTGAGGGCGTTTCCTGTGAGTTCGTCACCCAGCCAAGAAGAAGAAGAAGAAGAAGAAAAGGAAGAGCAAGATGAAAATTGGAGATTTAGGGTTGGGCTAGATTAAATTTAGGGTTACAGGAAAAGAGAAGGTGTTGGGTTTAATTTAATTTTAATTGTTTTATTTATTTTAAAATCAATTTAATTTGTTTTTTATTATAAAATTTACTTTTAATTAATCAATTAAAAAACATGAGGGTATTTTGGTCATATATTTTTTTTTTTTTACCAAAATCTAGTCCATGGTACTTTTTTGTTCGATTTTGCAAAACGATGGATCCAAATTGTTATTTAACAAAACACAGGATCCGATCGATAATTTTTGTAAAACACATGGTCTAAAATGGTATTTACCCTATAATAAACTTACTTTTATATTAAATAAATTTTTAATAATTTTTTTATT
The DNA here is from genome assembly GCF_963169125.1 of Humulus lupulus. Lineage (NCBI taxonomy): Eukaryota > Viridiplantae > Streptophyta > Magnoliopsida > Rosales > Cannabaceae > Humulus > Humulus lupulus. The sequence goes on from NC_084799.1 coordinate 130,040,760, forward strand.
ATTGTGTTGTTATAACAATGGATATAATTTTAAAATACTCTGCTACACCCAGATTTCGAGATGGGAAATTATAACCCCGAAAACTAGGCTCGTCAGGTGTGAGCTCGAAAATACATGCGGTTATCATATAGTCCAACCGTTAAACCTCTCTGAGGCAAACAACGATCTCGAGGATGTGTAGCCTCGGGTATTCTCCGAGCTCGTAGTGGCTTGACACTTGAGTATATTTGTCACCGATTGCCTTCAAGCAAGATAGCTCGAGCTCGGGAAGCGCAAGCTCGGATGTTCTAGCCTCGTCAGCATCTATTTCACCCGAGCATAACACAGGTTAGGTGGCAAGCTCGAGGTTGACTCATGGTCTCGACAGACTCAATGACAATTGCTGATCTCGAAAGATTTGATGAATCATCTGGAATAACCCATTACGCGTGAACATGTTGGTTGTTGTAAATTCCCAATATTTAAGGGATACCATTTAATCTGTTATCCGTTCTCGATCTTCGTGAGACGTTTCCGTGTATATAAGAGATAATGTATTTAATATTATTATTGCAATTAATTTACAAAATATCTTCCCAAAATATGTGGGAATGAATTCTACAACATTCACTATAAATAGGAAAGGAATTACCATTTGTAGGGACGAGATTCTGATTTCTGGAGAGAAAACTCTGGGGGAATTCTTCTCTGAAAAGTTTCCAGAAAACTCAAAAGTCTTAATAACACAGACTCGTGGACTAGGCAGAGTTAACTACTGAACCACGTACAAATCTTCTTGTCCTCCTCTTTAATTCATTTGCTCCAGTTTTCATTTGTTTAATTGCTCTACTATTTAAGTTGACGAAAAGCGGTGTCAACACACTCTATTTATCGGAAGAGAAATTTAAAATTTTAATTTAATTAGAATTAGGATGTACTCATAAAACTTGAAATTTTATAAAATAAAATTAAAGATTTAAAGGGGTATATTTTAGCCATTTTACTTAAGGATAAATATGTAATAAAAAAATGTTGTAAAAGAGTGTCTTTATAAAATGGGGAAAATATTATTTTTACTCCTATGTTTTTTTTTCTTCCGAATACGCGATTGAATTTTGTATTTTGTTAAATGACAATTCAAATCTTATATTATATAAAATGGATCAAAATAGTACCCTAGATCAAATTTTAGTCAAAATATATTAAATTATAAGAACAATTATTGGGTTGTTAGCGATACGATAAATTTAGAGAAGTGGAGAAGATGGTCGAGGAGTTGAGAATGAAATATTATATTTGAAAATATTTTGATCGAAACTAGATCTAGAGTACTATTTTGATACATCTTGTAAAACACATGGTCCAAATTATCATTTAACAAAACACGAGATTTGAATGCATATTCTGAAAAAACATAAGGACCAAAATAATATTTTTCCTTATTGATTGTCATATAATTACTAAAATACCCAGATTTTTTTTTTAAATAATACTAATACCCACAATAAGTACCTTTTATCTATATCAATATTTATTATATAAAAGATTCACTAATGCACCAATAATAACATATCAACTCTTTTTTTTTTAATTTTTTTTTTAAGTACTTATGATCACCTTCTTATGGAGTAATCTTATTTCTACATCAAATTTTTTTAGGGCTTAAAAAAATCACATACTAAGTATAAAAATAATAAAGATCACAATTCCCATAAAAAGATTACACCATACAAAACAAAGAATTGAATAAATTACCTTGTTTTCATCAGTAAAATAGAATACAAAATGGCCATGAGTGGGACATATTGTGTATTGTGATATTGACTTGTGTTAGCCACCGACATTTAAAGGGCACCATTACCATGTGCATTTTCCATCACTCATTGTTATATTTGTATATACATAAAATAATAGGCATTTTAAAATAGAAAAATTACAATAAAATTGAGAGCAAACTAATTTAAGCAAAATAAACTTATAATGTAAAGTATCACAAAACATTGGTCTATGATATTGCATTGCTACCTACCAGACAATACCTAGTTAACATTGACAACACAGAATATACTTTGATAATTCTTGATTTTTGCTTTAAATATACATATATTGATGACTCGCGCACTGTTTTAACTAGTTCAAGCCTGACAAACAAAACACATATTTTAATTACAAAATTATGGCAGCATAATTTATATCCAAGATTGTACCGAATTAATACTCAGTTCAATAATAATATTAGACCCCACTACTTAAATTTTGACCTACTACATTTAAATTCTTAAAATGCAATCTAATTTATTTAATGGCACACGATGTAAAATAGAATAGAAAATTAATTATCATATAATTTTGGTATAAAATTTTGAAAAATAATTTAATATTTTGTTGTGTTACTTCATGATCTCTCCCGAAAATTAGATGAAAAGCTTGTAGAAAAAGTACTGATACTACTAAATATTTCAGATTTTAAAATTCACTTTAATGTAGGGGTGAAGCGGATTGATTAATTTTACACATTATTTTTTTTTTTAGTGTAAAGAGTAATTTCATTAAGGCAATAAGCCAATCAAGTATACAAGAAAAGACATAGTCTATAGCCAAATACAAATAAGTAATCCTTGCACCAAACCAAGAGCATCTCTATAGTGAGAGCCAATTGAGCTAGGGAGTGAACTATATATACTATTGCAGTTTTACACATTATTAACTCTAGAGAATACAAAAAGTGAAAAATAGAATAAATAAATAAATAAAGACCACAAAAATCAATTGCAAAAAAGGTAACCCAATTTCCAATATTGATGTCCACTTGCTGAACTTTAGGAGATTTTTAATCTAAAAAGGAGGAAAGAAAAAAAAGAAGATCTATTCAATGAAAACCCAAGTGATTATTAAAGTACAACATGGTGGCCTATAAATGAGATATGATCCAGGAATATCCACAATCAATAAATTATTAAACTTTTTTTCTTTTTTGACAAAATAAATTATTCAACTTTTGATATTGCAAGAGTTGGATTTTGATTTATATATTTCAATTTCATTTTTCTGGCTACCTTAATATATTCTGACCCCATTTGAAATTTTTTATATATTTAGCCGACCATAGTGATTCTGCACATCATTGCAAATTTGTAATTTCATGAAGTATAGGTCAAAATAGAAGTCACTGTCCTCAGAATAATACGTTTTTCAAGTACATATAGAATCATGTGAACCTTGATACAAGGACGATGGAAATTTTATGACAAAGATAATAATATATGTTTAAAAAGTAGAATTTGGTTAAAAAAATATATAGAAAAATGAAATATTCGATTATTTGTGAATATTAAATTAAGAAAAAATAAATTAAATGTAAAGTTGTGACTTTTTTTTAATCATATAATTGCATAAAAATGGGGATTAAATAAAATAAAATAATCTTAATTTTTTAATAAGTTTAAGTAATTCCATATTTCGAGAATTATTTAATTTAATCCTAACATCTTCAATTAATTATATAGAGTTGCATTAATTTTTTTTAATGTTTCTCTAATTTTATAACAAAATCACAAGATAAAAATTATTCAATCAAATCCTATTCTTTAAATATGACCAAAATATTATATGAGTGATGATATGTGTGCACATAAAAAATGCACCAAAAACCAAAACATTAATATATACGTTTGTACAAATATATAGATAGCAATGTAGCAACCACCCTAACTTAAGGAGTACTACTGTCTTGAAGGGCCTTTTGGGTGGCACCAAGTTTGGGCAAAGTACAATTTTCATATTATGTATCATGAGATGTCCACATATGTAGGAATCAAACTATATTATATATTTAGGTTAAAACAAAAATGGGGATATTCCTTGATCCTTTGAAAACCCATGAAGATGCTCATAATTAATATATATATATATATATATATATTTATTGAGCGAAGGTAACAACATAATGTAACTATCCATCATTTGATTCAGGTGTAGCATTATAGTTTCTAACCAAAAACTATTAAATATAAAGTGAAGTTTTACTTCTTTTCTTTTTTAAAGGGAAAGTGAAGTTTTACTTCAGTATTTTCTCATGACTCGTGGATGATTTTTATAAACCGTTTGTAATTGTACAAAAAAATTATGACAATAAACAAGTTTGAATTTATTTGTAAGTTTATTAAATATTGTTTTGAATTGGCATTAATACGAGTTCATTAATGAATTGTCACGATATCAATTGCATTGATGTAATCAATATGTACACTAATTTTCATTTATATATATATATATTTAATTGTTATAACTTTGAAATCTTTTTGTTAATAAGAATTATACATGTATAGTTTTCTAGCTTAATTTTTTTTTTTTTTTGAGAAAAAAGCCTCATTAAAACCTCAAGAGTAAACCCAATGGGATAAACCTCAAGAGGAAAAAGAGTGCCGATAAAATATATTGATCAAGTAATGTCATCCTGAATTACAACATTGATACACTCGGGGTATTCAAGCCACCAAATAAAATCATTAGAAAGAGATAAAGCAAACTTAGCTAAAGAGTGAGCAACACTATTGGCCATTCTAGGACAAAAAGTAAAGGAGATACTATGAAAGGAATTACAATAAGCAAGAATATCCCTAAAAATATATCCTAGATAAGAATGCTCGATCTTGTGACTGTTAATAGCACGGACCATATTGGCACAATCAGATTCAATGACCACCGTATGATACCCAAGTCTATAGCACAACAAAATACTGTGATAAACCGCCAAGGCTTCAGCAATAATAGGGTCCAATAAATGATCCCATGACCACGTACTAGAGGCAAGGACCATGCCATGAAAGTCACGGAAAACCGCCCCAGCACCAGCCTTCTTTGCAACATGGTCAAGACCAGCATCACAATTAATTTTGACAACACCCTCCACTGGTTTCTCCCATTGATGCACTTTCGAGGCTTCCCTCGAGGACTCACTGGCGGGGAGAGAACCACCATTGGCATTCAAGTGACGATCTAGAAAAGCCAAGCTCCATTCAATAACCATCTAATCAGGAAGAGTAGTCTTCTCATTAACAAAAATATTACGGCGATACCAAATACGCCATAAGCACACAATGAGTTTGCCAAAGTCAGCTACAGATAAAGAATCTAAGCAATTTAACAAAAACTCATAAATGTCCATTCCAGTGTAAGGGGGAACATGCATAATATTACCAACCGTATGTCTACAATTACTCAGTTTATCACAATTCCATAAAGCATGGATTGCAGTTTCAGGACCCTTCAGGCAAAAAGGGCATAAAGAAGCAACATGAATACCTCGATTGCAAAGATTAGAAAAGGTGGGCAGCCAGTTATTAGCACCTCTCCACAGAAATTGCCTCACTTTCCCAGGAATATTTAATTGCCAGATTTTAGTCCATAACACCGAAACTCCATTAGAACCTGAAGCCTGGCCCATCCCCAACAAACAAATGGCCTGCCAATAACCACTTTTGACGGTATAAAAACCTGAAGACTCAAAATGCCATATAACACAATCAGTAACAGGAAGATGATTGCGAGGAATAGAAAGAATAGCAGTTGCCTCTTGCACATTAAAAGCCTCATTGATTAAGCCAAAGTTCCAATTACCATTAAACCAGAAAAGCAGTCGCCTCTTGCACATTAAAGAATAGAGTTCTAGCTTTAAATTTGTTTATATTATTTATATATACTAGTTTTATTTAGAAAATATATTAATTTATTTTTATTATATTTTTTTAATTCTCATATAAATTTTAAATATATAGACAATATCATATATTGTAAAAAATGACATAAACATATTAAAAAAAATAAACAAAAAAAATTATTTATGGTTTATTAAAGAAGTGATTGGAGAAATTTTTTATGTAGTTACACTATCACACTCTTTGTACATACATGCCACCTGTATATAAATTTATTTATAATGTTTATTATTATTTAATTAAATAAATATATAAATTGGATTAAGTAATAATAAAAAAAAGTAACATATTTTTAAAAAAAAAATATAAATGATAAAAAAATTAGAATTGTGTATTAAATATTATTATAATAATATTTTATAATATTTGAATTTATATTAATATAATGATTATATATCTAGTCTACCATACTTTTTTTAATTGATTTTGAAGGTATATTTCCTTAAAGTTGACCAAAAAAAAATATTAAACCAAAAATCTATTACACTTTTATACATAGATATTTATATTTTAAATATATTACTTTATTTTATAATAATATCATTTTTTTTCTTAAAAAAAATATTTTTTAAAATAATTTAATATTAATATTTTAATTTAAGAATTTATGTAAATGGACACTGTACAAATTCAGAAGAAAAACATTTAACTAATTTTTGAAATTTTATATTTTATATTAATAAATTTATAAATACATTATGCATTTTGGAAATAAATAAATAAATTTCCATTCAACATCAAAAGTTGGTTTGGTATCTGATAAAAAAGTATCATGTAAAAGTCCCAAAAAAAATCTCCACCTTTATAGAGCAATCTTTATCTATGCTTTAAAATACGAAACTCAACTGATGAGAGTTTTTCTTTTTCTTCTTTTGAATCTTCTATGGCTACCATGGCCCTTTCAGTGTTGTATATAAATATAATTCACACTCATTAATGAGATCTTTGATGTTACGTTACTAAATTCTGCTGACAGTCCATGCTCTAGCTAGTTCTTTCACTTGTCTTTAAGAAGGCCTAGTTGATTTGGACTAATAAATCCTTTTCTTTCTTTTATTATTATTATTATTAAAAAAGATCATTTGGTTCCAACCAAAGAACTAGATGTAGCCACTTCTATGTCACCATCTATAATATATGATGAAATGAATAGAATGATCACCTTTCTTATGCACCACATTTTATTCTGCTCTAGATGTTTGAACAAACCACATTTGTTGTGAACTTCAAGTTTTCTGTTCCCATCGTTAATTGCTATCTAAGTAACATGCTTTATGTATTTTTTTTTGTTGGTTAACAAACCCCTCAAGTATTATTCTTGTGAACTTGAACTTGCAAGATATCTGCTTAAGAACAGGTCATTCATTTCTTCCTATAATCTAATTGGAAAAAGTGACTAAAGGTAACCCAGAAATGGTTTAGCCCAGACAACTTTCATGCTCTCATTGTTAGGGGGCAACAACAGTGCATAAGAAAAAGATTGTTTATTGGTAACAACTTTCTCTCTGCAGTCAGTCGGTCAGTCAGTATTTCCTCAACTGGTTTTGTTGTTAGATTAGTATCAACTATGCTATTTGGGATCTCAGAAGGTTTAAAGATAGAACTACATGTCTGTGTATGGTACCAAAGAAAAAAAAAAAGAAGAAAAGATAGACAATGAATAGTAGTTGAATATGTTCAGTTTTGTTGCCAAGAAGCAGAAGGAAAGTAACTTGTACATTTCATTTGAATCTTTTGAAATAAGAATGGTGCAAGTACAATTATTATTAATGTGTTTTTATATGTCATCATAAGTCCTTAATCAATTATAAGGGAAGAAGAAAATACAGGGACATTGCAGTGGCTATAAGTTGACAAAGATAAGAAAAATGAAAGGTGGGGGAACAATAACAGCATTTTTATAAGTTCTAAAATGATCATACAGTGGTAGCTTTGAGAGAAAGGAAGTCCGAGATCTTGTTGGTGTAAAAATCTGGTTGTATGGAGTTGTTGGGGCTCTGGAGCATTGACAAACTTGTGACACCTATCAAACAAACAAAATGCTTTATTAATTAACTGTCGAAGAAAATGAGTATGTCCTGGGAAAACACCAAAAGAAATTTAGTTACCAGAAAGGACAAGAAGGGTTTTGCAACCGCCATTTTGTCCGAACAGAATATCAGTATCTAGTCTGTCCCCAACCATGCAGATCTGCGATTTTTGGATCCCAAATCTGTCAACGCATTTAATCCAATGAAATAATGTTAGTGATCAGATATTCCTTGTAATAAATATGTTACTGAAATACATGTGTCCTATTATGCACTCATGTATGCATATTCTTCCCAATCTGATTTCATTTCGACTTTGTTATTATTCTAAAATCCAGTAAAGCTACTATTTTGTTTCAAAGTAGCTGACATCATTCTAGGTCCTTCAAAATAAATATTTAGCTAACTCATTAGTGAAATTTACTTTCAGTTCAATATTTAAACTGTTCTTTCCTGATGCTTCTTCTTATGCATTCTCTACTACAAATAAGGATGATCATGCTTATCTTCTCATTTTTAGATGATTTCAAATTATGATATCACAAAGATGTTGTCTCAACATGAAGGTTACTTATCAAATGCTACCTCAAACAAGAATAAGTAACAGCTGATGTAGCATGTGCCAACATCATCCCATGTATGAGACTCAACTTTCAGATATGTAACATTGGCAGCTCAATATATTTTTTTTAAATGGAGTCTCTGCCTAACCCTACAATATTTAGGGAGTAGGAAACTGTATTTGCTATGTAGGTGCCTAGGAGGGACTCAAACTGACTTTGTAGGAGCAAACCACATACCTAACTATTTGAACTAACCCTCTTGGGTTAATATTAACTACTTATTGGAAATAAGATTTAAAGCACTTATTGTTATTAGAAAAATAAACCAAAGAATATTTATTTATATATAAAGACTTTAGAATTACTCGTTTGCTAAGTAGTCCATCATAAATGTTGAGGGTTTTCCCACTACAAGTGGCTCACGTTGAGTTGATCCACCAAGAGCACCAACCATGGAACCACCACCTGAAATCAAATATAACTAATTGCGGTCTTAGGAAGAAAGTAATGTCATAAATAAGCAAACATTAAGGTTCTCGATTAAAGCTCCCTGCTCAACACAAAGAAGAGAAAAATCAAAAAACAAAAGCTGAAACCCATAGTATGAAAATTGAAAATGATTTGTCATATATGGTTGCATTTGGCATGCAGGATATGAAAAGAATGGTGTTGAGTACTATGCTGCGGTTGATACAGTACTGGATGCCTAGGTCATGATTTTGAAATTGACAGACGAGGATTTTTTTTTTTTTTTTTTTCATGGGAACAAGGGGGGAATATCCAGACTTTTCAATGCAATGAACTATTCCGCCCATGTGGGATCCAGTTAGTTATGTGGTTCAAAGAAGGACCAAAACATGGGATTAGAATAATTTAGTCCAATCCCACCTTTGTCCGGTTTACCAAACACAGGTATAGGCTTTAGGAAGAGAGCATAGTGTTTCACTAAAATTCATAAAGGGTTTACACAGTTCTAACGAAAACAAGTTTAAGATGTAATATGCCAACCAAAGACCTTTGGAAACACCAAGCAACAGTTACATCTTGGTTTTATGGAGATTTAGTTATTGCAATATATATATATATATATCTTCTATACTAGGTAGAAGCAGCAAGTTTACTTAGTTTTAAAGTTATAAACATTGTCTATAACTATAATAAATAATTGCTTAGTTTTAAAAAATATATATTTATATAAATATATATAATAGAATAAATTATAATTCTATAATATATATAAATATTTATATTAATAATCTCTACATGACATCTAAATACATATATTTGTATGGCTACATGACATATATATATAATATAAAATAAAATAATATTTAAAAAGAAATTAATAATAGAAATAAAATAATAATAGAAAAATTCATATTGTAGACAGTAGTATACATGTATAAATTATTTTTAGTTTTTAATATATCTCACAATTTCCTTTGGTGAATTTGATGAAGATAAATAGCTCCAATCACTTGATAAAAAACAAACTATCACATAAATTTATAAAATAAAATAAATAATATGTATGCATTTATTATTTTTAAATAAATATGATTTAATTATTTAAATTATCATAAAATATCTTTAAAATATCCCATTTTAATTAATTAATTAATTAATTTATTTTTGTTTAAGTTTATGTTTGTTCTAGCTTTTGAATTTGATAGTGAGAACAAAAGATTATATATTATATGTTTAATATAATATTAAATTTAAGTTTAATTAAATCTTATTTAAGTTATAAAATATACGATTTTATTATTTTTAAATAGTTATCATGGTAAAAAATCTAAAAAATAGCTTATTTTAATTTGTTTAATTATTTATTTAAATTTAAGTAATGTTTATAGTCTTCAGTTAAATAGAAGAATATTCTGTTAAATAAAGTTAATGAAAAAAATAAAAAGCTGTTAAAACCAAGAATTTTCTTCATCTACACATTTTTTTACTAGATATAAACAACGTGCAATATGCATATTTGATTAGTTTTATTTATAAAATTTATATTATTGTGATATAAATTGCAAATAAACATCCTATTTTAATTAAATAATATATTTATTTTTGTTTAAGTTTATATTTGTTTTATTAGTTTTTTAATTTGGGCGTTGTTATCCAGATTTCTGGATAGCGTTTAGATTGATGACCTCGGGGAAGCAGAATTATCGATGTCTTTCACGGAGGGTGACCAGAGCTCGCGGATGGACAGAAAGGCTTCGCCTCTCCTGTCTAGTATCCGGATTACTCTTCCAAGCAAGCACAACACGGAAACTCGTCGACTCTCCCGGACTCCCGAAGGATACCCCTCGGGGAGGCCCCTTCCAGGAGAGGCTCTTCGAGTGGTCTCCGCGGAAACAGTTCCGTGCCCCGCACAGAACAAAACCGAACGGTCGAGTCCGGGAGAAGGCATATTTGGAATGATATCCGTCTGACACAGGATCCCGCCTGACACGCCCGTCAGGTCAAAGCCGCACACATCCCAGCACGCCTAAGGGTACCTTTTCGCCTACTGTTCCGCTGACAACTTGGAAAAGACGGCTGACTTTGTGTGTTCCCCATACTTTCACGTAAATATACCCACATAGAGTCTGGTAGCCATGCTACTACAGTAATTGTATCCCCTATTTATGGCTGGTGTAATTAAGACTCATGTACGTAGAGAAAAACCCTAATCCGAAACCCTAGCTATAAAGACCCCTTCCTTTTACAAGAAGGAGGACCGAGAGATCACATAGCAAAAACTCTACCAAAATCTCTCTAGCTTCATCTTCTTCAAGAGAACCCGAGAGAAACATTGTGAGTGTGTGAAGTTCTTATGCACCAGCCATCTTACTGTAACCTTTTCCAAGTATAATAACATCGACTCGTGGACTAGGGCTTGTTAACGCCTGAACCACGTAAAAACTCTGTTTGTTTAGTTACATTTCAGTATTTCTACAGTTCTTATCTTTTTATTATTCTGTTAGTTATTCGTTTCCGAAAAACTCGGTAAACATTTTGGTGCTTTCATTGAGAGCTGTAGGAAGTTGTTAGTCAGCTCTTTTTCTGTGTACGTTTTTTGTATTCACTTCGTACTAAAGAGATGGTGACTACGCGAAAATCCGCTGTTGACAAAAATGCTACGGTCAACCCCGATACCGTGATGGAAGATGTGGTGCAAAGCGAACCCTTAGACTACCGAGGTGAAGACCCGACATCCCGCCAGGATCAGGTCAGTACCGAAGATACAACATACTTAGAAGACGAAGAAGAGTATGTCCAAGACGGTTATTACAAGGACGGCTGCTACTATGAGAAGGACCCAGAACTGGTCCAAGTAGCCGAAGAACTGGTGGCCACTAAGGCCAAGCTTGCTGAGCAGGAGCGCGTCTCCGAAAGAATGCAACGCATGATGGAACGCCTCCAAAGTAAGTTCGGAGATCTAGGCGACTCGGACGAGGATACCTCTGTTCGAGGTGGTGCTGATGCCCCCATGCCGGATCCAGCCGCTGCTGGACCATCCAAAGCCGCCCCTAACAAGGGCAAAGAAAAAGTTGGAGAGCCTGTGCGCGCTGACGCCCCTGCACCTCCTAAAGGCGTGAATCACCAGGCCGACTGCCCCCCCCGCGCGCAGAAGGTCTCTGGCGCTCCTAAGCCCAGACGCCCTTCAGCCCCAAGGGGGCACTCTGTGCCTAAAGGGCCCGGTGCTAAGGCACCCAGGCCTAGGGGAAGGAACAACCGCCCCAGTGATTCCGTCAATCAGGACGGTCGGGCTGCGAATTCGCACTCCGAAGATAGCTGGTCCACGGTGGACCTAAGAAGAAGGTTGGAGGCCAAGTATGAGAAGGCCAAAGGGGAAAAAGCCCGGCCTCGCGGAGATGACCTCCGAAATCATATTAATGACAGGCTCCGGGGACGTGACCTCCCGGAAAGTGATACGAAGAGGCTTGAGGAACAGATTGCTGCCTTGACCAAGCTGGTCCGGAAGCAAAGTGGGGCCCTGTCAGATTCTGAGGAGGAAGACCCGGAACCATGTATTAGGAGGATCGCGGAAACGTCCCTCCCGGATAACTTCAAAATGCCTCACATAGAATTATATGATGGGAGGACAGACCCGCGTACCCACCTAGCTAAATACAATAAAATGATGCAAGTGGCGCGCGTCAGTGAGGACGCCAAATGCATGTGCTTCTCACTCACCCTTACCAAGTCTGCGGAGGACTGGTGGAAAAGATTAGCTCCCGGATCAATCCACAGTTGGAAGGAGCTACAGTCCGCGTTTAGGAGGCAGTTTATTGCTGCCCGCGACCACGACATGGAGGTTGGTTCCTTAACCAACATCAAGCAGCAACCCACTGAGAACCTCAAAGCTTTCATTCAGAGAATGATGGAAGCTGCTGCAAAAACCAAGGTCAGCGATGACATGAAGCTGATCGCCCTTCAATCGGGCCTTACTGTCGGCTCCCTGCTATGGGGGGAAATGCAAAGGAGACGGGCAGAAACCCTGTCCGAATTCATGTCAAAAGCTCAGGGAATCATCAACCTTGAGGATGCCTACCAGCAAGCCTTTGGAGTTCCCCCGGCTCCAACCCCTTCCGTGACTGCGCCGAGCTTTGCTTCGCAAGCTCCCGCACCAGTCCTCACGCTTCCAGGAGCCCGATTCACTCCGAGTGTGTATGGGCCTTCCGCGTCTGCTCAGACGCCGGGTCAAACCCATTTCTCTGGGTATGGAGCGGTACAAACCGGATGTAGTATCGCTCCTAGCATGCCGCAGCCGCAAGCGGAAGCCCCGGAACGAAGTTTGAGCCAATCGCGGAGCAAACGAAGCGGAAGAAACTCCAACCGGGGAGACCATTCAAAGAAACCCCGAAAGGATCATGAGCCCAAGTTCACGGAATATACCAGTTTGATAGACTCGCGAGAGAATGTCTATCGGGCGACCTGTAATATGGTCAACTACAGGAAGCCCCCGAAAGTGTCTCACGGAGGAAGGCGTCCGCGAGACTCCAATAAGAGGTGTGAGTTCCACGGAGACGTGGGGCACACCACGAATGAGTGCCTTCAGCTGAAGGATGAGATCGAGTCCCTGGCAAGAGCGGGACACCTCGGTCAGTGGGTGAGAATACCCATAATCTATCCCGGACAGGGGGTAGTGCACGGAGCTGCATATTCACCAGGACAGGGGGGGGCCGCTAGCGCTCCTGGAGCCGGTCACCCCCAAGCTCCCGGGTCTCAGTTCCCAGCACTTCCTCCTCCACCTGCTCCGGCGCCCATTGCCTTGTTGGCTCCAGGGCCAGGCAACCCATATCCGCCCGGCCTTGCTCTGCCACCCGTTGACGGACACGTCGCCACCATTTCCGGAGGACCACACCTTGCCGGAAGCACCCGCAACTCCCAGAAGAGGTACTTGAGGGAGTTAGAGCACGCCGAGGAGATGTGCGCCTTGGTCCAATCACCTGCTCAACGTCCCCGAATGATGGATCTTCCCATCACCTTCACGGAGGACGATGCTCGACATGTGCACTTCCCCCACAACGATCCCCTCGTGGTGGAAGCCCAGATTGCCAATAAGAAGGTCTCACGGATCTTGATCGATAACGGAAGCTCCGTGAACATCCTCTTCAAAGCGGCCTTCCACGCGATCGGATTGACCGAGACGGACCTGGCCCCATGCCCCATCCAGCTTCAAGGTTTCAATGGGGACGCACTCATGCCATTAGGCAAAATTCAACTTCCGGTCACCCTCAGAGGAGAAAGCGACGCTTGTGCCTTCAAGCATAGCACATTCGTGGTGGTCGACTGCCCCACGGCGTATAATGCCATCTTAGGCCGACCGGTCCTGATCGATTGTGGGGCCATAACCTCGATACGTCACTTATGCTTGAAGTTTCCCTGCGACGATGGGCGTATTGGCACCCTCCGAGGAGACCAGAGAAGTGCACGGAGCTGTTATAACGTCTCCGTCCGAGTCGTCTACACGGTCCGAGAGACGTTTGCTGCCATTCCTTTGGCGGAAGTATTGCCAGAAACTAGGGATGCTCAGGAGGCATACTTTGACGAACTCGACCCAAGAGTGGGAATCGAGAAAGCAATAGAGCCGATGGAGGAAGTCGAAGAGGTGATCCTCAATCCGGGAGAACCCACCAAGGTCATTCAGGTGGGGAAAAACCTGCCGTCGGCCGTTCGAGATAAGATCGTGGCCACTGTGAAGGATAATCAGGATATCCTGGCATGGTGCCACGCTGATATGACGGGGATTAATCCCAATGTTGCGTGCCACGCACTCAACATAGACCCAGCTGCAACTCCAATTCGCCAAAAGAGGAGGCCGCTGGACCCAGTGAGAGCCGAAGCCGTCAAAGCTGAAGTGGACAAATTGATGTCCATAGGCTTTCTCCAGGAGTCGCACTATCCCGTGTGGTTGGCCAACCCAGTTCTGGTCCCGAAACCCGATGGGTCCTGGAGAATGTGCATTGACTTCACGGACCTAAACAGGGCCTGCCCGAAAGATTGTTTCCCTCTCCCGCGAATCGATCAGATGGTGGACGCTACTTCCGGGTACGAACTCTTATCCTTCATGGATGCGTACTCCGGATACAACCAGATCAAGATGCATGTCGCGGACCAGGAACACACCAGCTTCCTCACGGATAAGGGTGTCTACTGTTACGTGGTCATGCCTTTCGGTTTGAAGAATGCTGGGGCGACTTACCAGCGTCTGGTAAACAGAATGTTCAAGGACCAACTGGGGAGGAACATGGAGGTGTACGTGGACGACATGTTGGTAAAGTCCAAGACCTCCGGGGACCACAGTAACGACCTTGAGGAAGCTTTCGCCGTGATCCGAAAGTACGGGATGAAACTAAATCCAAAGAAATGTACTTTCGGGGTCTCGTCTGGGAAGTTCCTCGGTTTTATTGTCAGCTCCCGCGGCGTGGAAGCCAACCCTGAGAAAATAAAGGCGTTCATAGATATGCCTTCCCCCCGGAAGCATAAGGATGTCCAGAGCGTTACCGGAAGGATAGCTGCTCTCAGCCGCTTCGTATCCAAGGCCACCGACAAGTGTATCCCCTTCTTCAATGTTCTGCGAGGGAACAAGAAGTTCGAGTGGACCCCCGAATGCGAAGCGGCCTTCCAACACCTCAAAGAACATTTAACCCGAGCCCCCATTCTGTCCAAGCCGGTCGAAGGAGAGGCGTTGTTCTTATACCTAGCTGTGACTGAGCACGCAGTAAGTGCCGCTCTCGTCCGGGAAGATGGCCGTATCCAGCTCCCTGTGTATTACGTAAGCAAGAGGTTATTGGACGCCGAGTCCAGATATTCGATGATCGAGAAACTCTCCCTCTGCTTGCTGATCGCTTCACGGAAGCTGAGGCCATATTTCCAGGCGCACACCATCAAAGTACTCACCAACCACCCTCTCCGACAAGTCCTGCAGAAGCCCGAGTCTTCTGGCAGATTGCTTAAGTGGGCCATGGAACTAAGCCAGTTCGACGTCCACTACCAACCGCGTGTTTCCATGAAAGGTCAAGCTCTCGCGGACTTTATTGTGGAGTGCTCGGGAATGAATGACCTCCCAGAAGATCCTGTCCCGGAACTTCCCACCTGGAAGGTCTACGTAGACGGAGCCTCAAATGAAAAAGGAGCTGGAGCGGGGGTTATCCTAATATCTCCCCAAGGGCATCAGCTCCAGAGCGCCATCCGTTTCGCATTCCCAGCATCCAACAACGAGGCAGAACACGAAGCCATGTTAGCTGGGTTACGACTGGCCAGAGAAGTCGGAGCCCAAAAAATCGAAGTGTACAGCGACTCCCTACTTGTGGTAAACCAAATATCCGGGGAATACCAGACGAAAGGCGAAAGGATGGCTGCCTACGTGTCTCTCTCCCGCGACCTACTGCAGCATTTCAAAGGCTACCAAATCCGCCAGGTCCCCCGGGACCAGAACTCACTCGCGGACACGCTGGCCAAGCTTGCAACGGACCCGGAGATTGAACAGTATGGCTTAGTCCCCATCGGGCACTTAGAAGCCCCCAGTACTGAGACGCGAAGGATAAACGCCATCATCGACCATTCCCACTCCTGGATAGGACCCATCCTCAGATTTCTCACCACCGGAGAACTCCCCACCGATAAAGCTGACGCAAGGAAGCTCCAGTATCAAGCTCCCCGATACGTGGTTATGGATGGAAAGCTTTACCGCAGGGGGTTGTCCATACCCTTCCTTAGGTGTGTTGCCGGAACCGAAGTCAGCACCATCATCCATGAGATTCACGGAGGCTTCTGTGGCGATCATACCTCCGGGCTGAGCCTCTCCAAAAAAATCCTTCGACAAGGATACTTCTGGCCCACCATGAAGAAGGATTGTGTGGATTATGTCAGGAAGTGTGAGCAGTGCCAGAGGTACGCCAAGGTTCCGCGAGCGCCGCCTACGGAAATTACCCTAATGACCAGCCCCTGGCCATTCGCCGTTTGGGGCATTGACCTAGTAGGTTCCCTCCCCACTGGAAAGGGTGGAGTGAAGTACGCCATAGTCGCGGTAGACTACTTCACCAAATGGGCTGAAGCTGAACCTATGAACACGGTCACATCTAAAAAAGCACTGGATTTTGTCATCAGGAATATAGTGTGTCGTTTTGGGCTTCCACGGAAAATTGTGTCCGACAACGGAAAGCAGTTTGACAGTGAACACTTCACGAACTTCTGTGCTTCGCATGGAATTATCAAAAGCTTTTCCGCAGTCGCCAGACCCCAGGCTAATGGGCAAGTGGAAGCTGTAAACAAAATATTAAAGACCACGTTGAAGAAAAAACTCCAAGCCTGCAAGGCTCACTGGCCGGAAGAACTTCCGCGAGTACTTTTGGCCTATCGCACAACAGAGAGAACTTCGACGGGGCACACGCCTTATTCCATGACCTTCGGTTGCGAGGCCGTCATCCCAGTAGAAGCTATGATCCCCTCTCACAGGCAAGACACCTACGATCCTACCCGGAACCATGCCCTCCTCCAGGAGTCCTTAGACATGATCGAAGAGCTCCGGGAGCAGTCGCAGGTCCAACTAAAAATGTACCAAGGCAAGATAGCCCGACACTTTAACACGAGAGTCCAGAGCCGTGCATTCGAAGTTGGGGACCTTGTCCTACGGAGAGTATTTCCTGCTACGCAGGATCCGGGAGTAGGAGTCCTTGGACCCAACTGGGAAGGCCCCTACGAAGTCCAAGAAAAAGTGGGCCATGGGACGTATCACTTAAAGAGACTCGACGGATCTAAAGTCCCGCGCGCCTGGAACGCGGAGCACCTCCGCCGTTACTACCAGTAAGCCCCGGACCATCCAGTCGGAAGTCCTTGGTGAAAATAACAAAAGTGAAAAATGTGGAAATAATCCTCCCTGTTGTAAAACTAACGCCTAGCAGGCTATTTTAATGAAACACGGAGGGATTCACTCCGCTTTTACTGCACTTTTTATCCCTATGTTCAAAGCTGCGTTTTAACAAGTGACCACGCGGTCCGGAGACGTCCGGACCCCACGCTCACTTGGGGGGTATACATGGCTAAGGCTTAGCCATACG
This sequence comes from Humulus lupulus, assembly GCF_963169125.1. NCBI lineage: Eukaryota > Viridiplantae > Streptophyta > Magnoliopsida > Rosales > Cannabaceae > Humulus > Humulus lupulus. Next base: position 130,058,603 of record NC_084799.1, read on the forward strand.
CCCCTTGAACAAAACGTACACAGAACACCACTTATGTGTTAGCATTGTGTTTGAAGTTTTTAAATTGTTTTGCTCTAATTGTTAAGCTTAGGTTTATTTGTTGCCATGAACATGCTTGCATTACGTGTCATATGTGCATTATGTGCTTAAGTGAAAATTGCCACAGAAATGCCTGCCATTATGTATCATGAGAATTATCTCTTGTGTAGCCCAGCGATGGACGGGACTGGGGGTTGAGGCACGTTCATAGAGCTACGCCAAAACACCCCCAACTCCTTGACAAGTCCTTTGCAGAATTCTCCGCGAGCTCTGTAGAGCTTTGCTTCGCAAGCTCCAGCTCCGGGTCCCGCAAGGCGAAAGATGGCAAGATCCGCGAGCGCTGAAGAGCTTTGCTTCGCAAGCTCCAGCTCCGGGTCCCGCAAGACGAAAGATGGCAAGATCCACGAGCGCTGTAAAGCTTTGCTTCGCATGCTCCAGCTCCGGATCCCGCAAGGCAAAAGATGGCAATCCCAGCGAACAGTATAACTACAAGTCCCGGGATTGGCTATTTGCCTCAGGAAAGATAAAGTACGGTGAAAGGAGCCTGGCCGTTGGAACCAGAAAACCTTCGTAACCTAGAAACTACGTGGGAAAAGACATCATTCGTTAAAGCTTCAAGTGGGAAGTGCATAAGTTTTGGCCGTTGGAACCAAAACCCCATACGCCCCTACAACAGTTTCTACCGTATAAATGTCTACCCTAAGCGCAAAGATAAATAAAGAACTCGGCAGAAAAGAAAGGAGAATGCTATGATTATGGCAAAAATGTCCGCAATGAAAAACTCAAAATGAAAAACAATTAAAGATAAAACCCCTTCAAGCGTTGGGGGTAACTACAGCGTCCACGACCGCAGCTTCGGGGGCATCTGTTTCAGCTGAGGCTGGCGGAGTCGGCTCATTGGAAGGAGGGATTTGGTCATGAGAAGGTTCAGAGGTCCCCGCCTCTCCGGGATCTCCCGCCTCAGGAGCTTCAGCACGTTCGTCAATGTTATAAGTTTGGACGTACGCCTCTGGGCCCTGATCCCACACGAGTAGCTTCTCCCTCATGGCTTCGGCATCATCTCCCAGATAGCCTAACACCTCCGGGTTCACTTTCCAGAGTTGATGCATGAGGACCACATGCGATATATTAATAGTCCTGTTCAGTATCACCTCAGCATCCTCCTTCTCCTTCAACCGCTCCGCCTCGGAGGTTGCCAGCTGTGCTTCCGCGGCAGTTAGTTGGGCCCTCAATTTTTCCATTTCGGCCTTGGAGGCATCCCGCTCCCCCTTAAGAGAATCAATCGCCTTGCGCTGCTCCCTATTTTGGTTCAGCACGGATTGCTTCTCGGTCACATGCCCCCTGGCAGTGAATTGCAAAGCCCCGATCTCTTTATCCTTCTCGGCGAGCCCCAACTGAAGCATAGACACGAGATCCCTGCTCCTCTTATGGAGTTGCTCCTCGTCGTGCAGCTTACTCTGAAGAGTGGAATATTCCTCTTGCCGCTTAAGGAGGAGATCGTTCTTTGATTGCAAGCGGGCTTCCAGGGTATCTTTCTCCACCTTGGCTTGGGACAGCTCTTCCCGGAGCTTAGAGTTTTCGGTCTTAATCCTATCCGACCGCTGTCTAAACTCATTCTCTGCCTTGGCCCGGTACTCTTGATATTTGGCAAGATATTTCTTCTCCGCCTCTTCTTCAGCCGTGCGCCGGGCCTGATCAATCTTCTCCGAAGCCCCCAAGGCCTGTTGGGTCAGTCTCTGTTTCTCCGCTTCCAAGGCCTGGCGAGCCAGTTGGCTCTCCTCCAGCTGAACCAGAGCTGCACCAACCTCCCGGAACGAGCGTTCCGCGATCATAGAGGCCTGCAAGGAAAGACAACAGAATGAGCTAAAGCAGGACCAAAAGACAGGTGGTCCCAAAAAAATAAAATAAATAACAACTGACGGCTTACCCCGGACAGTTGCTGCTTCACAGCGTGTGTCAGCAACAGCGGATCCTTGCTGCTGCTGATGACCCATTTCTCAGAATTGAGCTCGCATAAGCTCAGGGCCATGTCCTCCATCATCTCAGCTCCGAACTGCGCCAATGCACGTCCGAGCCTAGGCACCAGCCTCTTCTCCAAGGCTGGACCATCCAGAACCGCTCCGGCCGGGTGAGGAGATCTCACCCCCTCGGCCAGCTCAGCCCTCTTCACAGCAGACAAGTTATCTGCCCTTCCCTGAGTAACAGCCTTCTCCGCCTCTAGCCGCCTCTTCAAAAAACTATCGGCCCGTCTTACACCCTCCAGGAGGGCAGCGGGAAAACTGGTTGGCTTCCGCGGAAAGTGGAACTTCAGGCCAGGCAGGGGAAGATTGGTTGTCTGAGAAGACGGAGACCCTGGAAGGGTGGACCCCCTTTGGGCTGGAGGAGGAGGCAGCCGGGGTATTAAGGCCCCGGTCTGTTGCTTTTGCTGCTGCGGTAGCAGAAGTAATTGCCCTTGTTGCTGCTGCTGGTTTGGATGTTGCTGTTGCTGCTGCTGCGGCGTTGGTGATTGTCTCTCTTGTTCCTGTTGCTGCTGTTGTTGTAGTTGTGATTGCTGTCGTTGCTGTGGTTGTTGCCTTCGACCGGGAGAAGAGTGTCTAAGGCGTTTGTTCTTAGCACCCTCAGCATCTTCTCCGGGACGCTTGCTCACCCCAATTGTCCTCACGGGGAACACAAGCCCTTCCCCGTCGCTACTGCTACTCGAGACCATCATAGTCTCGGAAGGCCCTTCAGCAGGGGACTTCTCTACCCTCGGAGACGCTTGCGCCTCGCCACTTGTCTTCTTGGGGGAGGCAGCCTTACCTCCCCTACCAGCCTTGGTCTTCCGTCCTTTCCCCGTGGGCGGGTCTTGGCTGGTGGCAGCCTTCTTAATAAGCAAAGTAACCCTCCCCAACATCTTGGCTTCGGGATACTCTGCAAGAAACGTACAAAGCAAGGTTCACGAACCAACAAGAAATGAGAAAGAAGATAAGCGGAAGACAAGACAATCAGCAACATAAAAGTACAAGCAAGCCCGCCAGCAGGGAACAAGAAACAAGAAAAAGAAAAGTTTGAAAGGGACGACCATGCACGAGAAACGTGGATGGCCTTCCCCGAGCAAAACAAAACATCGCTTCCTGCTCCAGGAAGCTCCCGTACTCCTTGAAGTCCGGGAAGAACATGCTGAGAGAGGAAGGGTCAACCATGATGACACCTTCTGGCAGACTACCATCACTCAGACACCAGAGGAGCTCATCTACCCTATCACAGTACCTGTCGAAAGGTATCCTACGCGGATCTAGCCTAAGGAAACGGGGATCAAACCCCATCTGAGAGGTCTGGGAAACCTCAGACAGGCTGGGGGTGTAGATCAATCGAAAACTAGTCTTACCTCTCCCGGAGGAACTAGCCCCCGGAGCCCCTTCGTTAGGGTAAGCCGCGGCGTGGCGAGCCTCGATCTCCTCTCCCTCCGGCTGGGGGTCGGGGAACCTCTCCGCCCAACTAGGAGATAGAGTATTTTCGTCCCGAGCGGCTTGGGTGATCACCTTAGACAGCTCCAGGGCAATCTGCTCCCGGATGTCAGCCGACACCTGAGTCTGCCCCCTACCACTTACTGGCTCGATATTTTGGAAGGAGGCGAGTAACCCATACTCCCTCAACGATTCGGAGGTCACAAGTCCCTCCACTCTCAACTCTTCCTCAGAAAGCCCTTCGTAGAACTTGGACCTCCTTATCATCTCCGCGCAGCGAGGTGTCCGCGGAACGACTTCTGCAAAAATCAAATACAAGCGTTAGAGATCCTCCCAAAAGGCAAATCAAACGCAAAGAAACAAAGTTGAAAAGGAAAAGAAGGAACACTTACCAGGGATTTTGAAGTCCAAAGATAGGACTGGCACCCTCTTCAGCGGGAAGCCAGTCGTCAGGAACCAGTATTCCCGGAGGTCTGGATCCCTCGCGGTATGACAAGTGGGGCACATCACATCCGGGTGCCTTTCTAGCCTGTAAAACCCCACCTTGTCTGAGTGACCCCTCATAGGCTGAGACTTCAACCCATAAAAGTACAGCACCTCCTCCGGGGTAGGAGCTTCCAGTCTCCGGGACTTGCAAAAGATGAACCACCCCGCTAAGAGCTTGTAGCTGGGAGGAATTAACTGGAAGGGGGCAATCCCCGCCTTCACACAGAAATTGGCGAAGTAACTCCTTAGGGGCAAGTGCGCTCCGCACACTATGTGTGCCCAGCTCCAGGCACCAAAGCCCTCGTGGCTCTGGCTAGCTGACTCGCCCAGCACCGACAGACGGTGCCACATCAGACCTGGGATGTTCTTCAGGCCTGCCTCAGAGGAATACAGCTCCAGCATGCCATAATTCCTGAAAAGGTTCGGTTTTTGGTCCATCTCCCAGATGGAACTATTGGAGGTTGGTGGGCTAGCCGCGACCGCTTTCGCCTTTCCTTTCCCCTTTCCACCAGCGACAGGAGAGCCCTTCTCTTGGGCAGATTCAGCCTCCCCCGCAGCAAGGAGTTGTTCCTTCGAGATGTTCGTCACTGGACAAAAGAAAAGAAAGAAGAAAACACTCTAAGCAGTCAGCACCCTTGTCATACCCGAAAATTGCTTGGAGAGGCTCCCACCGAGCTTGCCGAGGGATTGGCACCATGCCACCCGAAGGACAGCAAGGAACCAGACTCAGACCCCGAGCCTAAGCCCACCAAAAGAAGTGTTTTTCCAGAGAAAGACACCCTAAAGGCGTTCATGCTTATGCCCTAAAACAGCAAAACAAGGGACGACTTTCCAAACGCAAATCGCCAAAACACGCAGAAAAGGCTACTTATCGACTCACAATCAATCACATGCCTACCAAAGCCCTATTCACACATGCACATAAGCAATAATGGCAGAAACCTCTACCCTAACAACTACCAACAACCTAAGGTTTGGGAGGAAAGAGCAAAGTAGAAATACTTACTGATATTCGGGTAGGTGGAGGTTGAAGGAGTAACTGGATCACTGCACAGCACGATCGCGAGAAGTAAAAGCTGCAAAGATGAACGGCGATTCAAACCAGGAACTTCGGGGAATAAACCCACTGCCAAATCAAAAAGAAAAGTTTCCAGATACTTACCAAAAGAAATGGCAAGTTCGGAGGAACGTAAGCTGGGAAGCCTGAGAGTTCGAAGGTTTGGAAATCTGAAAATCCTAAAGATGGAGAATCTGAAAGCGTAAAGAGGAAGAAAGGTCCTTTCCCTCGTTTTTATAGCAGGGAAGAAGCCGTTTCGAATTCCTCGAGTGGACGGTCCCGATCTTCCCATTCTATGTGCGTCAGATCCAACGGCTGGAGAGGAAACGACGATCCTATTTATGACTCCTCGGATGGGAATAAAGTATTTATTTCCCATCATTACACCACCTCGGGCCCTGAGTACCATTATAAACCGTCAAATAGTCAGATGACTGACGCACGCATCCTCAACCAGTCGCCTCACGCACACGTCTTGGTCGCAGAACCATTCCCAGAATGACACGTGATCCTTGCCGCACTTGAGTACTTGATCTCAAACAGAAGAAATTCCTTTTCTCTTTCATACTAATACTCAGGCGGGAAAAAGGAACCCTTCCGGGAACACAGAAGGTGCCCCCTCGCCTAGTCTAAGAAACCGATTGTACAAGCTCCCGGATCTCTCAAAGCTCCGCGACCTTGGGGGGTAAATGTTATCCAGATTTCCGGATAGCGTTTAGATTGATGACCTCGGGGAAGCAGAATTATCGATGTCTTTCACGGAGGGTGACCAGAGCTCGCGGATGGACAGAAAGGCTTCGTCTCTCCTGTCTAGTATCCGGATTACTCTTCCAAGCAAGCACAACACGGAAACTCGTCGACTCTCCCGGACTCCCGAAGGATACCCCTCGGGGAGGCCCCTTCCAGGAGAGGCTCTTCGAGTGGTCTCCGCGGAAACAGTTCCGTGCCCCGCACAGAACAAAACCGAACGGTCGAGTCCGGGAGAAGGCATATTTGGAATGATATCCGTCTGACACAGGATCCCGCCTGACACGCCCGTCAGGTCAAAGCCGCACACATCCCAGCACGCCTAAGGGTACCTTTTCGCCTACCGTTCCGCTGACAACTTGGAAAAGACGGCTGACTTTGTGTGTTCCCCATACTTTCACGTAAATATACCCACATAGAGTCTGGTAGCCATGCTACTACAGTAATTGTATCCCCTATTTATGGCTGGTGTAATTAAGACTCATGTACGTAGAGAAAAACCCTAATCCGAAACCCTAGCTATAAAGACCCCTTCCTTTTACAAGAAGGAGGACCGAGAGATCACATAGCAAAAACTCTACCAAAATCTCTCTAGCTTCATCTTCTTCAAGAGAACCCGAGAGAAACATTGTGAGTGTGTGAAGTTCTTATGCACCAGCCATCTTACTGTAACCTTTTCCAAGTATAATAACATCGACTCGTGGACTAGGGCTTGTTAACGCCTGAACCACGTAAAAACTCTGTTTGTTTAGTTACATTTCAGTATTTCTACAGTTCTTATCTTTTTATTATTCTGTTAGTTATTCGTTTCCGAAAAACTCGGTAAACAGGCGTGACAACAAGAGATTATATATTATATCTTTAATGTAATATTAAATATTATACGTGGATTTTACATTTAAGTTTCTTATTAGTTTTTTTTATAAAGTAATTTGTTGCTAATTGACAATAGATTATATTATATGTTTAATATGATACTATTATAATAAGTGAATTTAAGTTTAATTAAATTTTATTTAAGTTATAAAATATATGATTTTATTATTTAAAAATAATTATCATTGTAAAATATCTCAAAAATATCATATTTTAATTTATTTAATTATTTATTATTTTAAAATAATAAAATATTTTATTTAAATTTTTTAATTATTTATTTTATTTTATTTAAGTTTGAGTGGTTACAAACTACTGTTAAATATAAGAATATTCCGTTAAAGTTAACATTAAAAAATAAAAAACTGAACAATTTCTTTTATAACATTAATGATGTAGAAGATATATATATATATATATATATTAAGAACAAAACGAAGAAAGGAAAGGAAAAAGAGAATCGAACCTGCCCATTCCTGAGCATCAGTAAGATGAGTGACTGCATCACGATTTGTTGCAATGAAAAGACAGCCTGGATTTTCACGTATGCAGAGTGTTCCATACCTTCAGTTGGAGAAACGATAATTTATGATCAGTGACCACAAATGATACCTTAATTAATTTTTAACTAAAGAATTAAAAATGGATTCTCTACAAGTTATGTAGCAGATAAATGTCCTAAAATCCAGCTATTTAGAAGCAAAGTCTGCCTTTAAAAAAAAAAAAGAAGTGAAGTCTGCTTTATGACTTTCTTGCAAAAAAATCATGGGGTAAAAAGATAATCAAACAAAGAGAAGTACTGAAAGCATATGAAGACAACAAAAGGCCACATCTATTATTGTGAGAAAAACTTACTGAATTTTGTAGTAGTTGAAATAACGATCAAATCCTACTACAACTGCCCCAACCTAGAAATAAGTAAACAAATTTCATTAACAAGATTAAGAAAAGCATTTTGCCTTTTGGTTCTTCAGTTGTGCAATCCAGAAAGTATAGATAAGCCATAAATCAATGAAAGCAATTTCGTTTTGTACTATGCTTTCAAAATAGAAACCCAAACTTACATCCTTGTCATGTTCCATCAGAAATCCTGGCTTGAGTTCGATCTTTTTATCACCATCTGTCTGTAATAGAAGCCAATTGAAATTTAAGATATGATGTGCTTCATTTGTAATCACAAGGTCCATATCTCTCTCGAATTAGTCTATGGCAGGCGAATAGCAAGCAAGATACACCAATTAAGCATTCAGATAAAAAGTTATGAGCAACCATTCGTAGTGAAAATATTGTTTTATGCCTTCTGATTGTTAAGGAACACAAGAACAAGGATACATGTAAAACAAGCACAGAAAGATATGTTCATAAAGCAATATTGTTTGTGGGTGGATGGAGATAGTAAAAGTTTCATACCTGTGGCAGCTTCCTGGTCCCAGTAAAAAACCATGGTCATTTTCAACATGAAATAAATCTTATTCCCGTTTACATGAAAATTTTCTTCATTATCAGGAATCTACATACCATGTAAAATATTGTACTTACTTTCAAGATTTTGACAAAAGAGGAAGAAAAAGAACACTAAACGAAAGAATAAAGATTGATTCTTTCAACAGTTGGCAAGCAGCAAGATTTATGATTTGGAATTACATATAAATTTCACAGCTCAGACCTAAGACTTCCAAAAGAAAATTGAAGATGGAAATTGCAGCTGTTTAGTCTTAGGTGGTGCTTTTGTCAGTTGAACACTACATCACTTTGCGTAGCTAAATTTAGTAACTATATAAACTTCAAGTACATTATTAGTGCAGTAGATTTCTTACTGGTCCACCAAGGTACTGAATTCCAGCAAGCTCAAGCTCCTTTAAGATTCCATCTTCTCCAATCACGTAAACCTGCAATATCTCCAACCATCAGTGAATATTGTGATTAAGGAGCACTAAAATTGTAGAAATATCTGAATTATTAGTTAGTGTTTTACTTTTCTAAGGTGTAATTAATGTAAATTAGTTTATATCTAGAATATACCTTTTGTACTCAGCCTGATTAAACGCTATTCCTTTAGAAATGAAAAATAACAATCAAGAGTATATTTTTCTACATAGCATCAGAGATTCAGAAGCTAAAAAATTAGGAATTTCTTTTCATTTTTTCTCAGCCCTTTCTTAAAATAAATTAGGGTATGGTACTCTTGAGGTTCAAATCTTAGAAAACTATTTTGGAGTGGTTTTCTATTTTCACCTCCGATCTAGAGAGTTTGCCTAGCCTCTGATCGGTAGAACCCCAAAATCCGATGCCCAATAGAGCCGTGCGTGAGCCCCACGCTCCGCCTCCAGCCACTGCCCTCTCCGCCATGCGTCGGTGCATGTTGGCGCGTTCAGCCTCCGACAGCCATTTTTTCGGTGTCCTCTTCAATGGCTTCCTTCATCTGTGGTTCTCCTACTCACCTTGGCTTGTTCTTGCCCTTGCTGTCCTTTTTTGGTTTGTTCAGTTTTTTTTATTCGGACCATTGAAAATCAACCATGGTCACTTCTCGAACTGATCCCAACACCACTTGGTATGCTATGATGGGTGCTAAACGTGACACATTCCCTTTCACCACAGATCAGATTGCTCAACTCCATAGGTTGCTCAAGTCGACTTCCGCACCAACTCTGCACTCTCCGGGATTTTTCTCCACTCCAAACACTTCTACTGCGTTGAATGCACAAACTTCGCCATGGATAATCGACTCCAATGCAACTAACCACATGACTGGTCAATTTCATCAGTTCATTACTTATATTCCTTGTCCATGTACTAGTAAAATAAAAATTGCTAATGGCTCTCTCTCAACTGTGGCTGGTAAAGGTTCCGTTTATCTATCTCCTCTCCCTACTTTTAAAGATGTCCTCCATGTGCCAAATCTATCTTGTAATCTCCTCTCCATTAGCAAACTTACCCTTGAACAATGTTGTATTGCAAAATTCTCACCCTTACATTGTGTTTTCCAGGAATTGTCCTCAGGGAAGATGATTGGAAGTGCGAGAGAATGTAGAGGGCTGTACTACTTTGATGTTGACCCTTCATCTACTCAAGGGAATAAAAGGTTGCATTCTGGTTGTACTAATTCTAATTCTGATATTATGAGATGACATTACTGATTAGAACAACCTAGTTTTCCCGGTCTGAAACACCTGTTTCCTAGTCTGTTTAAAAACAAACACTTGAACATGTTCAAATGTGAAGTGTGTCAATTTGCAAAACATACTCGAAGTGTTTTTCGTTCTCGCTCCTATAAGACATCTCATCCTTTCACTCTCATTCATAGTGACATGTGAGGGCCATCCCGCGTTACAAATATCTCTAATACCCGCTGGTTTATCTCCTTTATAGATGTTCATACTCGTTTAACTTGGGTATTTCTTTTAAAAGACAAATTTGATGCCGCTACCACCTTCAAAAAATTTCATTCAATGATTAAAAATCAATTTCAAGTTAATCTCCAAGTTCTGCACACTGATAATGGTACAAAATATTTTAATTTAATGTTAAGTGATTATCTTATCTCTAATGACATTGTCCATCAAAGTTCATGTGTTCGTACTCCCCAAAAAAATCGACATCTGTTAGAAGTTGCTAGGGATCTCATGTTTACTACTTCTGTTCCTAAGATTTTTTGGGGAGAAGTTGTTTTGACAGCAACTTATTTAATCAATAGAATGCTTTCTCGTGTCTTACAATATCAAACTCCAATTTCTTCTCTTCTTAAGATTTATCCTCAGACTCACCTACTCTAAGATATTCCACTAAAAACGTTTGGATGTACAACCTATGTTCATGTTTTAGGACCTGATCATACCAAACTTGATCCTTGTTCTCAAAAGTGTATTTTCCTTGGGTATTTTCCACCAAAAAAGGCTACAAATGTTACAACCCTCTCACTCGTCACCTTAGTGTCTCATCAGATGTCACATTCAATGAAGAGCAACCTTTTTATCCCAACACTTCGCTTCAGGGAGGGATTGTTAGGGATACTCACTACTGGGATACCTGTTTACCAATGATAGGACCTGAATTCAGTCCACCCATCGAGTCTAGTCCGCCAACTGAGTCTAATCTGCCAATTGAGTCTAACTCTGTGCTAAATTCTGAACAAAACACTTCTGAAATGGAAAAGACAGACCGAATAAATGCAGAAAAAGAGTTGTTGGTTTATACTAGACGACGAGACAAACATCAAGTAATACCACCAGCTACGGATCTCATCTCCCATGAGTCTTAACCAGTGACAAATCCCAATGTAAGTGATTCTTTGAGTCCAATTTCATTTGATTCTAATCCTAGTTCAAGTGTGAGAATCAGACCGGCCCATTGCAAAAAGAAAGGGAGTGGAGAATTGTACTTTACATCCTATATCTAAGTACGTGTGCTACAACAGACTCACACCAAAATTCAGAGCCTTTGCTGCAAAGATTGAGAAGACAATTATTCCAAAGAATATTGATGAAGCCTTGTGCATTCTTGAGAGGAAGAAAGCAGTTGAAGAGGAAATAGGGGTGGAAAAAAATGCTACCTAGAAAATAGTTGCTGAGCCAAAAGACAAGCATGTGGTAGGATGCAAGTAGCTATTCACAGTGAAATACAAATGTGATGGTACTATAGAAAGATACAAGGCGAGACTGGTTGCAAAGAGGTTCACTCAAACTAATTGGGTGGACTATACAGAGACATTTGCATCAGTGATAAAACTAAACACAATAAGAATTCTCTTATTAATAGCTGCTAATCTTGATTGGCTATTGTAGCAACTTGATATTAAGAACGCATTTCTAAACGAAAATTCAGAGGAAGAGGTCTATATGAAGATTCCTCCTGACCTCGAAGGAAAATATAGAAAAGAAACAGCATGTCACTTAAAGAAATCTCTCTATGGCTTGAAGCAGTCACCACGAGCATGGTTTGAGAGGTTCAATCAAGTGATCAAGAAGCATGGGTACAAATAAGGTCAACCGGATCATACTCTATTCTTCAAACATTCACAAGATGGTAAGATTGTAATTCTTATGATCCATGTTGATGATATGATTCTAACTGGAAATGACCTTAATCGAATGGAGGAGCTTATAAGACTACTAGCCCAAGAATTTGAGGTAAAAGATCTTGGTCAGATGAGATACTTTTTGGGTCTGAAGTTTGAAAGAACCAAGCAGGGGATTTCAGTCTCTCAACGTAAGTATGTTATTGATCTACTCAAAGAGACTGGTATGCTCAGATGTAAACCAGCAGCAACACCAGTGGAACCCAAGGGGAAGTACAAGAAGAATGAAAAGGAGAAACTTGTAGACAAAGGGATGTATCAACGACTAGTAGGAAAATTGATCTATTTGTCTCACACCAGACCTGACATTGCCTTTGCAGTTAGCTTGGTTAGTCAGTATATGCACAACCCTTTAAAAGAACACTTGGAAGCATTTTACAGGATATTACGGTATCTAAAGAAGACACCTAGAAAAGGTCTGTTGTTTAGAACAAATGGGGAAAGAGGCATAGAAACTTTCACTGATGCAGACTGGGCAGGTTCAATTGAGGACAGAAGATCAACATCTGGATATTGTACCAAGGTATGGGGAAACCTTGTTACTTGGAAAAGCAAGAAGCAACCTGTTGTCGCAAGAAGCAGTGCTGAAGCTGAGCTTAGAGCTCTTGCTTAAGGAGTATGCGAATTGATCTAGATCAAACGAGTGCTTGGAGAACTACAACTTCAAAGAGCGAATCTTTTGAAACTATACAACGACAATAAATCAGCTATTAATACAGCACACAATCTGGTTCATCATGATAGAACCAAACATGTGGAGGTGGACCATCATTTCATAAAAGAAAAAATTGAAGAAAAAGAACTTTGTGTCGTTTATGTGCCAAGCAAACAACAAGCTGCTGATTTGCTAACAAAAGTATTATCAAAAGAAAGTTTTGATGAGCAAGTGTGCAAGCTGGGCATGTGGGACTTGTATGCACCAACTTGAGGGAGGGTGTAGAAATAATCTGAATTATTAGTTAGTGTTTTACGGCTCATTAGTTCGTGTTTTACAGCTAAAGTGTAATTAATTTAAATTAGTTTATATCTAGAATATACCTTTTGTACTCAGCCTATTTAAAGGCTGTTCCTTTAGAAATGAAAATAACAATCAAGAATATATATTTCTACAAAAATTAATAGTAATCTGCATTTAACATTGAAAGAATGGCCGATTCATATCAACCCTCTGCTTTTGATAACCACACGAAGAGGAAAAACCATTTAAGCTAGAAAAAAATAAAATGCTACATCCACTAAAATGTCTAAAATCACCTGAGATTGTAGCCTTAAAATAATGTGGCTTCTGAAATATGAAATAAGAAACTTATTGGTTGACACCATATATCACACTAACTGATTTTGCCAGCATATAAGAATAACGGAGTGTTTCTTTGCCGATATTACCTTCTTATCTTTTGGGAAGTTGATAGACTTCAAATAAGCAGCAGCAGCAAAAGATGATGCAAAAATTTCCTCCTGAAAGCATCTGATGTGGCTATGAATACTGAGTTAAGGAACATTTACTACGATGGCAGAGAATTGAATGACAAACTAACCTCGCTGACACTGAGGCCAAGTGTCTCAAACTTCTTCCCATATTGCTTCCTAGACTTGGTGGAGTTGTTGGTAACAAAAACTAATCTCTTTCCCTAATGAAAAGGAAATCAGCAAATCCATAAGAATGTTAAACAAATGTTTGATTGATAAGTAAGCTAACAAGATTAATGAAATATTATCCGGTGAAGGCATATAAATTAGATAATTCCATGACTAAAACCATAAAACAAACCTTTGACCGCAGTAGATCAAGAGTTTCTGGGACTCCATCTATTAATTTATCTCCTTTCCATATAACACCTGCATATATGGAACATTTCTCATCAAAACAGTACATTTGTAATACTTTTTCTCCCACCCACCTCATCGTAGACAACCAACAAGAAAATCTAGTAATTTTGAAGCCATTTAAAAAAAAAAAAACAGCACTACTTCTATTATTTAATAAAAGGAGAAATAATACAAAGAGTGGAGTAGTTTTGAAGCCATAGATAAATGAAACCTCTTAGAGCCTCTACGCCAACAACAAAATAGGGGGGAAATTAGGAGAATTAGACAATTTTGTAATACCAATGTCGATTTGGAAAAAAACATATGCTTCAAAGTTCTTTGCTGAATGATCTTTTGCATAATCGACTATGGTGTTAAACGTGATCAAGAACACTGCTTGGCTTTGCTTAGTAAAAACCACCTTCATGGATCTATTTGCCAAGGAATCCCTTTAGTAGTAAGGAGTTTTATGATCGAGATAACTAATTTTTGAACAGTTGGAACTACTTCTGAAGACTGTATCGGTGTCAAATATTAACAAATTAAATTACTGGCATTTGGTTTTAAGACAGCTTAACTAACTCCAAATCCAACCCATCTTACAATACACTGTCATTCTTTTTCTAGGATGAAATACCCAAGAGTCCAAAACAAAAGGGCTGATTACTAGTACTACCAAGTGAAATTATACTGGATTTGTTTGCATGTATTTACTTAGTCTAGATATGATCCAAAAGCAACTTCACTTCAAAACTGACCACGAATGGTAAAAATTAAAACAGTCAAACAGAATAAAAACAGCGACAGAAGACCCAGAAAAGCAAATGGTCTCACCATCACAGTCGAAGATAAAAGTCTCGACAGAGTCAATAAGCTCGTCAGCATTCGTGAGGGGCTGGGCGGAGGCTCGAGTAGTGAAGCTCTTCTTCATTCTGGATGACTTGCTAGAGCTTCTCCTGATGTTCCATGAAAAGGTTGAGGAAGTGAGAAAAGGGTTCGTAGAAGAAGAGGAGAGTTGGGCATTGGTAACTCTGCCGAAGAAGAAGGACTTCGATAATGGATTTGGAGAAATGGCAGAAATTGAAAGAGAGGCTGTGACTGCTCTGCCCAGCATTTCTCTCTCTTTCTATTTGGGATGATTTTTAACACTCGTGTGTTTACGGGTCGTTTAAGGCCGTTGGGTTTTGAAGAGGTTGGTTTGTGCTGACGTGCCAAGTATGAGTGGCTGAGTAACTTCCCCACACTTTATCATGTGAAGCTAAGCTATCGTAAGCGAGAGGGATGTAATAATATGATTTTTTTTTGTTGAGAAAATTATATTTTATATGAGAATTTTAATAGGGTGTGTAAAAATATGATTTTCTCCTTAAAAAAAAGTTAACTTTCAGACTCAGACATTGTTTGTTTTAGTTTGTTTAGCTGAGTTGTAGTATGTTATTTTTCTGTAAGACTTAATGAGAATAGAGTATTTTCTTTCTTCTTTATTTTCTGTTTACTAAAATGGTATCAGATTAGGGATTCTCCTTGGGTCCAATTTTTTCTTTTCTTCCCTTGATTTCTCTCGAAATCCATGGCTTGATCTCGCAAAGGTGCTGCTCCTTCGAATGGTTCGACTGATACTGCCACCACTTCGACTGATACAAATCAATTTTCTGCTCTTGATCAGCCCACTCGGTCTTCTTCTGATGATGCTCGAAATCCATACTTCCTTACTCGCAGTGATCATCCTGGTGCGAATTTGGTTCCCATGATTCTTACTGGAGGTGAAAACTACAGTTCTTGGAAGTGTTCTATGACTGTTGCTCCTCTTGCCCAAAACAAGTTGAAGTTTATCAATGGTAAGATTCCTCAACCCGACATGATGATGATGACTATGATGTCTGGAGTAGATGCAATAGTATGGTTATTTCTTGGATATTACATCTTGTATCAAGTGATATCGCAGATAGCATTATGTACCTTGATGATGCCTCTGCTATTTGGTCTAAGCTTCATGATCATTTTCACCAAAACAATGGCCCTCGTGTTTTTGAGGTGAAACGCTCGATGCAGGTTCTTACTCAAGGCAGCAACAAATTTCAGACGTATTTCACTCGCCTCAAATGTCTTTGGGATTTGGTTCGAGAGTTTCGCCCACAACCTGTTTGTACTTGTGGTGCAATGAAGACCATTGTTGAATATCAAGAGCAAGATCAAGTTTTGGAATTCTTGGTTGGTCTTAATGATTCCTATTCCGCTGCTCGCTCTCAAATCTTGATGCAAGATCCACTTCCTCCTATCAACAAAGTGTATGCTACTATCATCCAAGAAGAGTGTCAAAGGGGTCTCAATCATGCTCCTTCTGATTCAGTTGATTTTCGCTCTTCTTCTTCTAGTTCCTTTGCTGGAAGTGTTTAATCTAATCATCTCAATGTTGTTTGTAACCACTATGGAATCTCCGAGCACACTATCGCTAAGTGTTACAAGCTACACGGCTATCCTCCTAGCCATAAACTCCATGGGAAAGGTCGCCCTTCCAATTCTGAATCGGGTAAAGCTACTACTAATCATTTCACAGGGTTTGTTGATGATAAAACTGGTGCTAATCTGGATAATACTCAAGATCTGGTCTCCTCTCTTTCTTCTTCTCAATGCCAGAAAATCATTGCCCTTTTAGCTCATCATGTTTGTCATGATTTGGCTTTATTTTCTCACATTTCTTCTCATCCTTTATTAACCTCTGTTATTTTACCGAATGGACAAACTGAACATGTCTCTTGCATGGGATCTATCTGTTTCTCATCTTTCCTCACTCTTGAAAATGTTCTTTATGTCCCATCTTTTAAATACAATCTTATATCTGTTAGTTCTCTAACCAAATCTGCTTCATGTTCCTTCTTCTTCTTTGCCAATCATTGTGTTATTCAGGACAATACTCAGACTCGGCAGATTGGGATAGGTAAGAGAGTAGGAAATTTGTACTACTTGACTGCCAATTCTTCTTCTCCTGCACCTATTTTTTCATTTTCTGATTCAAAACCTTCTATAGAAATATTATGACACTATAGATTGGGCCATCCTTCATGTATAAAGAATCATCCTTTGAATAAAGAATTGGTTTTCAGTATTCCTCTTATTCTGATTTTCATTGTTCTGTTTGCCATTATGCTAAACAACGACGCTTGCCTTTCATTTCCAATCATAATATTGCCACTAGTTGTTTTGATCATATTCATGTTGATATTTGGGGACCTTTTCATACTCTCACTATAGAAGGTTATCGGTATTTCATTACTATTGTTGATGATTGTTCTCCCCATAATTGGGTTCATTTTCTTAAACACAAATCTGAAGCACAACAAGTGATTCTAGCTTTCATTTCTCTCATTAAAACCCAATACAATATTCAGCTCAAAGTAATTAGATCCGATAATGCCAAAGAACTTCATTTTCCTCAACTTTTTAGCTCACTAGGCATTATTCATTATCACTCTTGTGTTGAGAGACCCCAACAAAATTCTGTTGTAGAACGAAAACATCAACATCTCCTAAATGTTGCTCGAGCCCTTTTATTTCAATCTCATCTTCCTTTAGCATATTGGGCTGATTGTATTTCCATAACTACCTATCTAATCAATAGAACTCATACTCCAAATTTACAACACCAATCTCCTTTTGAAGTTCTCCACAAGAAATCTCCATCTTACACCCATCTTAAAGCCTTTGAGTGTTTAGCTTATGCCTCCACCCTTCCCAGCCATAGATCCAAGTTTTCTCCAAGGGCTGTCTCATGTGCTTTTATTGGATATCCTCCTGGTATGAAAGGCTATAAGTTGCTTGACTAGACACTTACCGTGTGTTTGTTTCTAGAGATGTTCGGTTCCATGAACATATTTTTCCCTTTGTTTATGGTGCACATTTACCTTATGATTATGCTCTTTTTTTTTTCTCATTCTATGTTGCCTTTTTCGACTTCTTTATCTGAGATTACTAATACTTCTCATGTTATTTCAGATCCTAATTTTGTTTCTCCTTCCTGTGATACTTCTGTTTCAGTTCAGCCACTTCCTCCTTCTTCTGGACCTTCTCGAAATATTCACAAACCATCATACTTAAATGAATATCATTATTTTCTATCTACTGATGCTTCTCCTTCTTTATCATATGATCTTTCTTATGTCACTAAACATCCTATCTCCCAGGTTCTTGATTATCCCAGATTCTCTCCAACTTTTAAAGAAACTATTCTTGCTATCTCTAGTCACAGTGAACCTGAATATTTTCATCAAGCACTTGGGATACCTGAATAGGAATTGGCTATGGGTGATGAGCTTGCTGCTCTTGAGAGGAATCAGACTTGGATAGTTGTTAGTCTTCCTCCCAATAAACATGTTTTGGCTGCAAGTGGGTCTACAAGATAAAACACCATGCATGTGGTTCTATAGAACGTTATAAAGCCAGATTGGTTGCCAAGGGGTACACTCAACAAGAAGGTATTGATTATAATGATACGTTCGCTCCAGTTGCTAAGCTTCTTACTGTCAAGCTTATTCTTGCCCTTGCTGCCATTAAAGGTTGGTTTCTTCACCAATTAGATGTTAATAATGTTTTTTTGCATGGTGAGCTCCATGAAGAGGTGTTTATGACTCTACCTCAAGGGTATAGTCCTAAGGGGAAGTTGCCACCTAATCCCGTTTGCAAGCTACAAAAATCTCTATATGGTTTAAAGCAAGCCTCTCGGCAGTGGTTTGAGAAATTTTCTACAACTTTGATTCAAGAGGGTTTTATACATTCAGCTACTGATCATTCATTGTTCATCAAACATACTAATGGAAGCTTTATTGCTCTTTTAGTGTATGTAGATGATGTGATCATAGCTAGCAACAATCTAGCTGAAGTGGAGGTATTGAAGGCAAGATTAAATGCTAGATTTAAGCTGAAAGATCTTGGTAACTTACGGTATTTTCTTGGTTTAGAAGTTGCTAGATATGAAAAAGGGATTTTTATATCTCAAAGGCCATATGCATTACAGATATTGGAGGATTTTGGTTATTTAGGCTGCAAACCTATTAATACTCCCATGGAACCGAACTTGAAACTAAGTTAAGAATCTGGTGAGTTACTTGATAACCCTCAACTGTATAGAAAGATGATTGGGAAGCTGCAGTATTTGACAATAACCAGACCCGATTTGTCTTACTTTGTAAACAAATTGAGCCAATTCCTTGCTACACCTCAGATTCCTCATATGCAAGTAGCTCAACGATTGCTTCAGTATGTTAAAGAGTGTCCTGGTTTGGGACTTTTATTTCCAGCAAGTTCAGAGGTTAAGCTAAAGGCTTATATGGATTCAGACTGGGCAGCTTGTCAAGACACTAGACAGTCTACTACAGGTTTTTGTGTATTTCTTGGACACTCATTGATATCATGGAAAAGTAAAAAGCAGCAAACGATTTCACGCTCTTCAGCTGAAGCCGAGTACAGAGCAATGGAAGATGCCACTTATGAGGTTGTTTGGTTAATTTTTGTATTGAAGGAACTAAAACAAGTTCATGAAGAGCCAGTAGAATTATATTGTGACAACCAAGCTGCATTACACATAGCTGTCAATCCTTTTTTTCATGAGAGAACCAAGCATATAATCTGGAATAATCAAAACCTCACATGTTTCATCTCAGGAACAAATTGCTGATGTGCTAACTAAAGCTTTATTTCCAAAACAGTTCAAAGTTCTCAAAGACAAGATGGGATTATAAAGCATATATAATCCATCTTGAGGGGGAGTTTCAGACTTAGACATTGTTTGTTTTAGTTTTAGTTTGTTTAGCTGAGTTGTAGTCTGTTATTTTTCTATTTAGAGTCAGTTGGTTTTTCTTTACCTGTAATAAGCTTGTTCATGTTGATTAGCACTATATATAGTGCTCTGTATCATCTTTTTAAGACTTAATGAAAATAGAGTATTTTCTTTCTTCTTCATGTTCTGCTTACTAAAATTAACCTATGATTTTTTTTAAGAATTTTCACTTTTATGGGTTTATTTTCCTATATTTTTGTATAAAAGTTGGTTTATGCCATAGTTTTTCACTTAATCAAGTTTTATTAATTTTGAAGGGCATGTTTGTAATTTGATTATTATTTTTTTTGCTTATTTGTTTTTTTTATATTACTAATTTTATATTAATTTTTTCTTTGATTGTTTTGCAATTTTTTTTCTTTTTTTTTAATATGAATTGTGTTTAAAATTATTTTTTATTTATTATAAACATTTTTCCCATTTTTTAGATTGTAGTTTCTTTTTCCAAATCTTGGGTAAGGTAACCAGTCACTTGATTGATCTTTGAAAGTTACGTAAAAAAGAAATCCTAGAGCTATGTTAAATAACATGTACCACGAGGGGTAACCAGTTATCCTGAGAAGAGTAAATTTTTGCCATAAGAGGGGTAACTAGTTACCATAAGAGGGGTGACAGATTACTCATATTAAATATGAAAATAAACATTAAATTTGAAGGAAAAAGAGATAGAACACTTCATTAAAAAAAAAAAAGAAGAAGTAACTATGATTTTAATAACATAGGTATCCATTGCCATAAAGAACCCATAAATGAACCCAGAAATATACACACACATCAGAATGTGAAGGTAACCAGTTACCCCTAGAAATATACACACAAAAAACGTGAATGTAACCAACTATCCCTAGAAATATACACAAAAAGAATGGGAAGGTAACCAGTTACCACAGATCTGAATATAGAAAAAAAACCAGATCCACCAATTTTCCCTTCTCTCCCATCTTCTTCATATAATTTTTTTTTTAGATTTGAATGTTCCCACCAGGGTAATTGGTTACCCATTCTCGTTTTCATATTTTTATTAGTTTTCATTCCAAATTTTGGTATTCCTATAAGGGTTACAGTAAAAAAGAAAATGCTGAAAAAATTGATTTGAATTTTTTTATATATAGTGGAAAAAACTATAAAAAAAATTGTAATAATAAAAGATAATAAATAAAAAATAGTAAAATAATTATGTAATGTTAAAATATGTGTGAAAAAAAATAAAATGGAATAAGAAAATAATAAGTACAAAAAATGAAGAAAAAAAGGAAAAAAACTTAGGAAATAAAACTAAAAAAATATGAAAAAAACAAAAGAAATGATGAAGGAAAAAAAAACAGATATATGAATAAAAATGAAAAGAAGAAGAAGAAGAAAAATAATGGAAAGAAAAAAAAAATGAAAGAAAAAAATGAAAAAAAAAGAAAAAATGGAAGAAGAAAAAAAGAAAGAAAAAAATAGCTTTTATGTGTGAAAAAAGGAAAAAAAATGGAAGAAGAAAATAATAAATACAAAAATGAAGAAAAAATAGAAGGAAAAATGGAAAAAAAGAAGAAGAAAACTGAAAAAAAAATATGAACAAAAAAAAAACAAAACAATACAAATAAAAGAAAAAAAAAGATAAATGAATAAAAATGAGAAGAAGAAGGAAAAAATGGAAAGAAAAAAAGATGAAAAAAAAATTGGTAGAAAAAAAATAAAAAAGAGAAAAGATGGAAGAAAAAATAAGTTTTAAAAAAAAGAAAGAAAAAAATAACTGAAAAAATAATCAAAAAATGAAGGAAAAAATATAAAATTGAAAAAAAATAAAATAAAATAATATTCAAAATCAAAGAAAACATAACTATGATAAAAAATGTGGCATTTCCATATTTTAGTTAGCTACTAATTGTGTTTCCCATAATTTAATTTTTTCTTTAATAAATTTTCTCATACAAATTAAGAAAAGTATAATTATCATATTTTTACACATTGATGCTATAAAAACCATATTTTTGAAAAATTCCTTTTTTCTTTTGTTCTTAAGAGCAACTCCAGCACAGGTGAGTTGTACATTAATTGATTGACACTGTGAATCCTCAAGCCCCATTATTCAGTGGGCTTCTTTATAAAAATATGGTAAAATTAAAATAAATTTCTAAAAATATGGTAAAAAAAAAAATAATGCGTCATGAGAACTTGCGAAAAATAAAAGCTAAAAGATAAAATTATAGGAGTCCATTATGATATATAAACTAGATTACCACCAAGAATTATACAAACTTGACATTATTTTTTCAAAATGTGAAACCAAAATATGAAGCTCTATCTCTTGTTGTGATTCCTCGGTCGATCGCATCCATAATTAGATTAACCTCTACATTACCAGCATTCAATCAATAACCATTAATTAGAAACGACAATTTGACAATTAAAAACATAGTAGCAATTATCGATCCTCTTTTGCAACTTTGGGACAAATATAACACCATTGATTCTGATTTCGATTCCAACGAAAAAAACCATAATAGAATATCAGAATTCAATCCTGTAGCAACAACTTTGATTTCACGCACAAGAACCACAACAATACAGTCGCGATTGACTTCTCCAGCAGCACCATTGATTTAGGCAACAAAAAATCTGAAACAGGTTACCTAAAATATAAATAAGACAATTATCATAATTTAAGTTTGTAATGCTAAAAAAGTCTTTATATATTTATTTATATAGTTACTGTAGTGGGAAAATTCCGTCTACATGGTCCATGAAATTAGTTGGACCAGCCAACCAGGCCCAACAAGCCAGCCAAACTAACTAGTCAAGCCCAAACCAACGTAAATGGACTCATGCATGCCACATGCCCATCTAATCGATCAATGGATATCTGGACCCAAGTCCGAAGATCTTCAGTCATCCAAGAACCTTGAAATAGTCAAGGTAGACACAACCCCTCCCATGAAAATCGGGGGGAGAACTACTAAGAACGGGTCAGACAGATCATGTAGGCGGAGCTGGAACGGTAAGGAAAACGACTATAAAGAGGACCCTCAGGGGCTAAGAGAGGGGGATCTGATAACCATTACTCTGATTATTCTCTCGGACTAGCATTATTCTCTCGAAGCGATCCAGTCAAGTGAGTCAAATCAGTCAACTTGACCAGACCTGACTAGACCTGACCCGATTTTCAAGTTCCGCAGTCACCGCCGCCGTCACCTTGACCATTCTTCTCTTCATCAATTCATCATTATTTACATTATTGTTGTACTACTTTCGATTAACTGTTACTACAATCCGACTAACTTGAGCGTCGGAGTCCATTTGGCTAACACCCCATCGGTGCTCCCAATTGAACTATTGTCTCTCTCTTTGTTCTTGACAGGTTGCTGGGGCCCATTTAATAATTTTAGGAAATCACATCTATAATTTGACGCCCACCGCGGGCCCCTAGAAATTAGACGATTGACAAAAGATCCAAGAGTTTGTTCGGAGAACCATGTCAGACGTGACTGAGACACCTGATTTGGCTGCCCAGCTTGCTGCCCTTACCGCCCAAATTAATGAAGAACACGAGAAAATGAGGAGGCTCGAAGTTGAGAATGGTGACCTACTTGTGCAAATGGAGGCCATGTCCTCTTAAGCTACTGATGTTTAGCCATCCCGCTTTTGAGGCCCAATTAGCCCGGTGCAACCTTTGGGTGACCTCACCCTTATCTCTAACAATGATGGACCGAGTCAGACAGTTCCATCTTCCTCGATAAGGAATTATCAAACTCCACCAACCATGCCTAACATACATAATTCTTTTGTCAATGCAGGCGAACAGGTAACCATGGCTGAACATGGACATTCATCTGCGCTCGGGCCACAGCAGACTCCAGGAGTCAGCCAACCAACCTCGGGAGTTGGATAGCAACAGGTTCCAGGAGCCAGCCTGCCACCAGTAAGCCAACCACTGGACCTGGACAGCAGCAGGTTCCAGGTGCCAATCAGCCTGCCACTGGAGCCAGCCAGACCATAATTGGAGCTAGTCAGAGTATACTTGAGCAGCAGACGATCGGATTGAATCACCTAGCCATGAGCGAACCGGCCCGCTGTACCACCATCAGCTCACTTCCGATCCAAGATCTTGAGTTGGCTCATAAATTGGCCAAGGTGGAAGCACTCATCCAGCAGATTCCTGGAATGTCAGCTCCAATTAAAAAGACTGCAGCAAGCTGCTACGCTGACTCACCTTTCGTCGATGGCATATCTATGGTCGAGATGCCTAAGAAGTTCAACTTCCCCCACATGAAGATGTTTGATGGAATGTTTAACCCTGATGACCATAACGCTCAGTACAAGCAGAGAATGTTCACCGTTGCCATCCCACAAGACAGAGGGAAGCATGCATGTGTAAGGGGTTTGGTTCTAGTCTGATTGGACCAACCCTCCAGTGGTATACTAATTTACCTATTAGTTCTATTTCTACTTTTGCACAATTGATTGACACTTTTGTTGAGCAGTTTGCTAGTAGCAGGAAGCTTGAAAAGTCTACGAAAGACCTATACATCATAGTTCAACGACGGGGTGAGCCTTTACGAGATTATACAGGCCCCTTCAACAAAGAGAAGGTGTTTATAACCAATTGAAATCATAACACAACAATCTCAGCCTTCTGCAAAGGACTCAGCTATGACTCGGACCTATACAAAGAACTTACCAAGTACCCTTGCAGGAAAATGGAAGACGTCCTCCCCAAGGCCTAGGCACAGATCAAGTGGGAGGAGGACAAAGTCAACTATTATCACTCTTCCCCAAGGAAGGACACTCGAAGAGACTCAAGGGTAGACAGATGACAGAGTGACAGACGGTCCGAGCCATACCCATATACTGGCAGATCAGAGAACAGAAGAAGGGAGTACAACCGGTCGTCTGAGATACGTCCCTGAGATAGACCAAAGATACCAGAATAAAATCTTTTGATCTCACCAATTGAAGCCGTTGGTGTATTAAAAAGACTCGGGGATAGAGTAAAGTGGCCTGAAAGGATGAGAACTCCAACTGACCAATGAGACAAAATGAAATGGTGTGAATTCCACAATGACCATGGTCACCGGACATATGAGTGCATTACCTTGAGACTCAAAGTATCCAACCTATTGAAGCGCTATCACCTGGCTGACCTACTCACAGACAAAGGTAAGTGAACATTTCAACAGGAGACAGACAGGTCAGCCGACCGAAGAGAAGTAACCCCACCAAAGCCACCTACTCATGAACGGACAATGAACGTAATAACCGGTGGTTCCGAAGTAAGCGGAGTCACCCATTCATCAGCCAAAAGACATACCAGGTAAACCAGCTGGATCAAAGCGGAGTCCAGTGGGACAGAGAAGAATACCACCAACCTACCAACCCAAACTATTAGTTTCTCAACAATAGAGTCATCCGGACTCCTCAACCCACATCACGATGCTCTTGTTATTGCGCTTTACATTGCTAACTATCTTACTAAACGTATACTTATTGATAATGGCAGTTCAACTAACGTTTTGTTTTTAAGTGCTCTCAGGGAAATGGGGATAAATGAGTCAAAGATCATAAAGAAAACCACCGTCCTCATCGGTTTCAATGGAGAGCAAAAGAACACGGTGGGAGAGATTGAGCTACCTGTCTATGTTGAAGGAGTCAACTTGTGTACACGGTTCCTAGTGATAGACTCACCCTCAGCCTACAACGTCATATTAGGGTGACCATGGATACATGAGATGGAAGTCGTACCATCAACCTACCACCAAGTGTTGAGGTTCCTAGCCAAGTGGAGAATAAAGGAAATCAAGGGACACCAGAAGGACTCAAGGGCGTGCTACCAGATCACCATGAAGGCCAAACCTGCCCAATTATAACAACTACAACAGGAAAGACTGACTGACTCCCAGCCAGACCAAAAAGACATGGAGGAGCTGGATGAAGTTCAGATCCATCCAGATTTCCCGGACCACAAAGTCCAAATCGAATCACGATTGGTCCCTGACATCAGAACTAAACTCATTGATATTCTTAGAAAGTATAACAAGAAATTGAATCCAACTAAATGCTCCTTTGGTGTAACTGCAGGAAAGTTCTTGGATACTTGGTAACTCAGAGGGGAATCAAGGCTAATCCGACACAAATAGAATCAATACAAAGGACCCTCTCCAACATGCATAAAAGACGTACAGAAGTTAATTGGATGTATCACTGCACTCAGCCGATTCATCTCGAAGTCTTCAGAATGATGTCACCTATTTTTTAACACATTGATGAAGTCCAAAACCTTTGAGTGGACGACAGAGTGTGAAGAAGCATTGACCAAATTGAAGCAATATTTTACCAGTCTGCCTTTATTATCCAAACCAAAAGATCATGAGTTGTTATTCGTCTATTTGGCTGTATCTAAAACAGTAGTTAGCGCAGTTCTGATCAAAGAGGATGAAGGTAAACAACTCCTAATTTATTATGTAAGTAAATATTTACTTGATGCAGAAATACGATATAGTCAACTGGAAAAGTTGACACTGACACTCGTCCACGCAAGGCAAAAGCTACGCCCATACTTTTAGTGCCACCCAATGATAGTGCTGACTACATTCCGTCTCAAGACCATTTTGCACAAGCCGGAGCTATCAGGCAGACTAACCAAGTGGGAAATAGAGCTCAGCGAGTATGACATATCTTACAAACCATGAACCTCGTTGAAGTCTCATGTATTAGCTGATTTCCTTGTCAATTTTACACCTAACAATCACATGCAGGCAGAAAAATAACTCTACTACCTAACCGAGGGACAGTTAGCAACCATTTGGAAACTCCATGTAAACGAATCAAGTAACATAAGAGGAAAATGACTCAGACTCGTCCTGACCTCCCCTTAGGGAGAATCAATCAAGTAGGTAGCCAGATGCATATTCAAAGCTACAATAATGAAGTAGAGTATGAAGCGATGATTACTGGACTCGAGCTCGCAAAGGAAGTTGGAGTCAGATAGATTAATGTTTTTAGCAACCCACAGCTAGTAGTCAATCAGATGCAAGGTAGCTACCAAGCTCGAGATGACAAGATGACAACATACCTCAACAAAACCAAGGAGCTGCAATTAGACTTTGACGAGTTCAACATCACCCAAGTACCAAGGGGGGAGAACAGTCATGTAGTCACACTAGCCAACCTCGGATCCATCCAGACAACCAACCACAAGGCAATACTACTAGTTTATCTTCAGTGGCCACCCGTTTGGAAGGGCGAAGAGGAGTTGATCAATGACATCTTAACTGATCGAACGTGGATGAATCCAATACTAGAGTACCTGGAAAGAGATACGTTGCCTAAAGACAAGAATGAGGAGCGACAAGTGAAGGCTCAATCAGCTCACTTCACTATCATACAAGGTAAACTCTATAAATGGTCATTTTCTGGTCCTTATTTAAGATGCATTAACCCTGCAGAGGCAAAATACATACTAGCTGAGTTACATGAAGGAGAGTGCAGAAACCATTCTAGAAGGCAAAGCTTGGCACACCGTACCCTAACACAAGGGAACTACCGGCCGACGATGAGAGTTGACTCCTCCGACTATGGAAGACGCTGTGATAAGTGCCAGAGATTCGCTCAAGTGTCTCATCAGCCTCCGAAATTCTTGGTGGCAATCACTTCCCCATGGCCTTTCATGAAATGGGGAATGGACATAGTTGGAAAGCTCCCAACTACACCAGGACAGAAAGTCTACATGCTCGCTGTAACAGACTACTTCAGTAAGTGGATCGAGGTAGAATCCAACCATCAAGTGAGGGACAAAGAAGTGAAGAACTTCATTTGGAAAAACATGATATGCCGATTTGGGGTACCTAAGGAGATTGTAACAGACAACAGATCTCAATCCATTAGCTTTGACTTATAAGACTTCTACAAATTTTGGAACATCAAGCTCAACTTCTCAACACCAAGGTATCCCTTAGCAAACAGACTAGCAGAGTCATCCAATAAGACAATCATGAACACTATTAAGAAGGGCCTTGAGAAAGCTAAGGGAAGATGGGCAGATGAGTTGCCGGGAGTCTTATGGTCTTATCGAACCACAACTAGGACTTTCAACAGGAGAAATGCCATTCTCGTTAGCTTATGGGATGGAAGAAGTCATCCCTACCAAAAGTGAAGTACCAACAACCCGATATGAACTGACAACCAACAAAGAAAACTGGGAGAACATGTGCCATGAGCTCGACATCGTTGACAAAGAAAGGGAAAAAGCACTCTTGAGAATCTTAGCCTACCAGCAAAGCATTGCCAAACATTACAACAAAAACATTCACACTCGACATTCAAAGTGGGAGGCTTGGTATTACGAAGTTTGTTCCAAAACACTAGGGAAGCAGGAGCAGGTAAGTTCGCCCCAACCTGGTAAGGTCCCTACCTGGTCACTAAGGTAGTCGACATATGGAGCATACAAGCTACAAACTCAATATGGACGAGACATCAGTAACAACTAGAACATTGTCCACCTAAAACAGTATCATCCTTAACTCTACTTAGTCTTCTATCATCTACTTTGATCATGATCTTATGATATCTTCATCCAAGATACATACTGACACTATCAAGCAGGGAGTCAAAACTACATTTGGGCTTGATCCCTGACAGGGTATGTAGGCATCTCTACGAAGCACAACCCCTATCATAACCATTTCTTTTCCTCCAACAAAACTACAAGCAGAAAAAATAACAAATCTAAGTATAAATATCTTGAGTGACTTCATACTTAGATTGGGGGAAATAATGTACTTGTATTACTTCACAAGTCAAATAGCCAGCCAACATCTGATACAATAACTAAATATTTTTAAAAACAAGCTACAACTAGACAGCTTACAACATGATAAAAGAAAAACCATAAGTTCATACAACAACTAGAAGTACATAACTAAGAATAAAAACATTCATCCCCCAATAAAGAAAGTGAATGAAAGAGGAATTAGTCATCCGGAAGAGGATCATGAGTAGTCATGCCACCAAAAGAAGCAGCCAACCCTTCAGCCTGGGTCGCCTCCTCAATTCTCATCTTTTCCAACTCTTCAAGGTCCGTGATATACCTAGGAACATCCTAATTCTTAGTCTTACCATTTTGGAACTCACTAGCCATCTGGCCACGACACTGGACCTCAGCTTCCAGCCCGATCACTAACATCCAATTCTCCAACGAGGCTACCTTAGCTTTCAGCTCGTCAAGCTCCCCGAGAGTCACCTTTAGCTTGTTGGCATCAACCTCCTTGGACTCCAGCTAAATCCTTAATTCAGAGATAATTTGTTTAGGCACCTTCTTGGAATCTTTCAGCCGACTAGCTTCACCCCGAAGGTTATCTCTCTGACCTCTTACTTCCTTCAACGTTGCCAATAGAGACTTAATTTTCTTCTTCAGCCAGATAACCCCCTGCAAACCCTGCAAAAAATAAAGAGAAAAGGCAAAATAAGATATCAACTAATCAACTTGTGGTAAACTAAAGGAAATCTACATACCTAAAACAAGTGGGAGACAGTAGTATCAATTGTCCCATCCATACCAACTTGATCCATCCTAACATCATCCTTAGGCCACAATAGCTTGTCAATCTTCCCTAAGTGCGGTCCAAGCTCACTATGAGCAGCATCAGAATAGGGGAAGGAAAGGTCAAAGGTGTCACTGAACGGGTCGGAAGGCTCAGCTTGAGCAGCCTTCTTCTTCTTCTTGTTTTGATTTTGCATCAAAACATGAGGTTCAATAGTAGGCGCAACCTCCTTATCTGCATCAGTGCTCCCAACGGATGACTTTTTCGTACGGTGCAAACGTTCAAAAACACCGAAACTAGATAAGGGGAGGGTAAATGGTTGAGACATGGATATGTCTGCAAAAAACCACTCATTGGCCGTTAATTCAGTCAACAATGTAGTATTAAATCCCAAGACTTCAAGTCTTCTCTTGATAAACACAATACAAGGGTTATCAAGACTTTGAAGAAGAGGAATACCTTTAGGGAGTTGAAGGACAAAGCGCCACAAAGAGCTTTGAGGAAGACTTGACTCAGACAATAGATCATTCCAATCATGATCCCCCTCTGGAATGTCATCAATACACTTGAGTCAACAGGCAGACTCCCTCGAATCCCAGAGAAACTTAATGTTAAGCCTACCTGCAAATCAATACAAGTATCAACATATAACGAGTCAAGACAATCTTTCATGAAATAAATGACTGAATAAGAGAACATTAAATACTCACATGCAGAAAAACCATGAACAAGGAATCGTACAACAAACCGGTAACCCCATCAAATCAAAAGGAATGAAGAAGTAACAATTCTTCCACTACTTATCTCCAGACTTCAAACTAGTAATTAGAGGTGGGTCCTTCCCCCAAGTCGTTAACTGATATCTACCCTTGTCATTTAGATGTTCCCTCAAGTAATAAGCTCGCAGTAACTTAGCCACCCTAAACGTTATACTATGTCTATCACTAAGGAATTCAAGAGACATCAGAACCCACCAAGAGTTGGGCATTAATTGTCTGGGCGATATCTCATGATATTCACACAATGCGACCACTATTCTAGGGATAGGGAACCAAAAAACCATCCTTAAAGGGAAGCTCATACAGACACACCCAACTAGGTAACTGCCATTTAGCTCGCTCTGTACTAGCAGGAGCATGTAAACTAAAGGTATCAGGTATATCATAGTAACGACAGAAATAAGGTAGCTCACTTATACTAATCAAATATTTGGGGTTGTGACTAAGCATACCACTAGGCGTACCACCAACAATGGGATCACCAATATCAATCCCTCTACTACTAACACCATCTAAAGGCCGATCACCTGACTCTACAACTGTAACTCAGTTGCAGTCAACTTTCTCACTAGGAATTTCAAACTTCCCCACTAAATGAATGAAGCAGTCGACTCAGGGAGCTGCCACAACTGTCACGCTTGCTAGTAGACATAATGTGTTGATCACCTAGAGAAAAACAATGAATACGTTTGAAGGAACATAAAAAGGCAAATAAAAAGTATCAACGTTCAGCTAGATGCGCAAGTAGCGATCAATAAATTCCTCACCAGTCAATCAAACAGACCACTCATCAAGACATACAATTAAACAAGCAATAGTTTCCACAAATCATTCAGACATACTACTATAAAATTAGGGTGAAAATATGCTTCATCAACCAGTCAGACGGACCACTAAGCAAGACATACATATTGAATAACGAAAGTTTCCACTGATCAATCGGACAAACTACCTGGCTAGACGAGTCACTAAGCAAGAAGTATCATACATGAATTAGACACACATGCATTATGAAGAAGAGAAATGCTATCCTAAAGGAAAAATAGTAAAAATGAAAATTTTACCACTTGAAAAGATCAAACACTTACGGAAAATCTACAAGACCGGACAAAAATAACAGTTCAACTTACCTAAAACTAACATGAAGAACACGAAGAGAATGCATAAGAACATTCAAAGGAAAGTAAAGGATAGAAAACTTACCTCTTGAGAGCTTCCTCATTCCACACTTTGCACCTCTCCTCCAAGCCCTTCTCAAATGTGTACAAGCATGAAAAACAAACTCCCCTTATATAGGCACTTAACACCATTAGATGGGTGCCAAGTGTCGACCATCAAAATGTCATACTAAAGAGTACTTGAATTCTAAAAGAAAACACCTAAAATCCTCAAAAGAAGCAAAGGAACATGATAATCATGAGAAGCAAGACACTCGTCCATCTCGACGGTGCACTCGGCCACCCCGGCGATGCACTCGATCACCCTGGTGGTGCGCTAGCCCATTCGGCGATCGAGTCAGCCACCAGGCAGACCACTCATTCATCTATGCACTCAACCCCATCGGCCAACTACTTGTTCCACTCGGCCTCTTGTTGGACCCACGAAAACACCAGGGCCACACGCACATGGCCACTCGGACCCATGGGCAAGCCTTTCGACCAGCACGACGTACCACTTGGCCAGCATGGCAGGCCACTCGGTCAGCTCGGAGGGCCACTTGACCCTTTAGGCAGGCCACTCAGCCACCTCGACCAGGCCATTCGGTCAGCATTGCGGGCCACTTGGCCGCCTCGACTAGCTCGACTGGCCACTTGGCTAGCTTGGCGGGTCACTCTGCCACCTCGTCTAGGCCATTCTGCCAGCTCGGTGGGCCAATTGTCCCTCTAGGCAGGCCACTCGACCCTTTAGGCAGGTCACTCAGACCTTTAAGACCCCGTGAAAGATTCTTGAAAGGGGCAAACAGAATGAAGGCATTTTCTAACACGCTTTGACTCACTTTTGAGACCAATTGAGTTGAATGAATTCTGATAGAATTAGAATTTCCTACTCTTTGATTAGAATGAATTGTATACCAAAGAGTGAGGGACAAACTGTAGTGGGAAAATTTCATCTACATGATCCATGAGATTAGTCGGACTAGCCAACCAGGCCCAACAAGCCAGCCAAACTAACTAGTTAGGCCCAAACCAACGTAAATGGACTCATGCATGGAAAATGACCCATATGATTTATCAAAGGATATTCGGACTAGAGTTTGGAGATATTCAATTAGCAAGGAACCTTGAAACAATCAAGGTACACGCAAACCCTCCCATGAAAATTGGGGGGAGAACCACTAAGAACGGGTTAGACAGATCAGGTAGGCAGAACTAGAACGGTAAGGAAAACGACTATAAAGAGGACCCTCAGGGGCTAAGAGAGGGGGATATGATAACCATTACTTTGATTATTCTCTCGAACTAGCACTGTTTTCTCGAGGTGATCCAATTAAGCGAGTCGAATTAGTTCGCCTAATCAGACTTGACTAGACCTGACCCTATTGTCAAGTTCTGCCACCGTCACCTTGACCATTCTTCTCTTCAACCATTCATCATTATATACATTGTTGTTTTACTACTTTTGATTAACTGTTACTACAATTCAACAGAATTGAGCGTCAGAGTCCCTTTGGCTGACACCACACCGGTGCTCCCAATTGAACTCTTTTCTCTCTCTTTATTCTTGATAGGTTACTGGTGCCCATTTAATCAATTGTAAGAAATCACATCTACAGTTATTCAAACATATATATAAAGAAATACTACAACATGAAACTTCAATCATCATTTAATTAAACATAACTAGTTGCATGAACTATCGTGTACTATATCTGGACAATGCAATTGAATTAAATGTTGGGATTTGTACCCTTAAAGCATATTTCTGTATGAACAATTACTGTCAATTAAATAAAGTTAATATTTTGCACTTATATTTGTATTAAATTATACATGTCATTTATCATGAAAATCCAATATTATTGATGTAGTCTTGAATTAAGTATATGTATAATGATATATATACAAGATGATTTTATTCAAGATAATAATATAAATTTTTTCCATAATCGCTAAATAAAGTGGGAGCTTTTATTAATAAAGATTATGATTACGTCCTACCTTCTATTTAAGACAGAGCAGTTTATCCAGCTTGTTAAGAGTAGCGACACAAAAAGATATAGGTAGCATATACAATATAGATTGTATTAGACCGGGACACTGTGAAAGAAAGAACTTCTGATCATCTCCCTTAAATATAGAAGTTCAACATTCATCATTCGATGGTCGTTTGAGACTTGACCTCAATCCTGAAGTGAGTAATGAACTCATATTTGTGCTTTTATGACTTTTGACTCATCGGGAAGGTTCAATATTCCCGCGACTGGATTCATGATGTCTTGGAGTCATAGAAATACAAGTGGTTGGGAACATACTTCACATATATGG
Organism: Humulus lupulus; assembly: GCF_963169125.1. Lineage (NCBI taxonomy): Eukaryota > Viridiplantae > Streptophyta > Magnoliopsida > Rosales > Cannabaceae > Humulus > Humulus lupulus. Next base: position 130,091,758 of record NC_084799.1, read on the forward strand.
AATCTTGTGAAAGTAGATTAGTTGTTCCTTTTCATGTTGATTTAGGGCTTGAACATAGAGCGCTCAATTTCTATTAGAGAACATAAATTTCATTCTATAATTAAATTTATAGTATAATGTTCATTAGAGGATCAATGAAAATAATTGATAAAGACATAATTAGAGAGGTTAACAGACAATAAGGCCTAGCTTTAATTATGAACAACTAGCAGAGGGTCATAACTCATGCAATGACTAAATCAATTGACGACTTTATAGTTATAGCTTCTAATAATATAATACTGTAGTTTTGAGAGTCCAACTATGAATTTCTAGTGGAATAATTGATACTTAATAAATTAATTGATGAAACTAAGAGTTAGTGAAATTAATTAAATTATTGGAGCTTAGAACTACGGGTCCGTACTGTCCCCGTACTAGCTCGATAACACAGATGTAGGATTTTGGTATTAAAAGGAAATAATTAAAAATAATAAAGTATTATTTTTAATCTCACAAATTAATATTATTTGCGAAATAATATTTAAAATATTATTTGTGATGAAATAATATTTAATACCAAATAAAATTATATTGATAACTTTGTGAAATTAATTTTTTTAAGGAAAATTTATTTAAACATATTTAATTTTGTGATATAATTGTATACTACATAAAATAGGATGATAAAGACCCAACAAATAACATTTTATAAATATAAAATACCATAGGGCCGAAAGCCCTGTAGCTGGCGCCCACCACAGTCCAAATGGACTATGGCCCACGCATAGGCCCAATATGATTAGGGCTATGCCTTTTTTCTATTGTTATATTAATAGAATATAACATCAAGAAAAAAAAAGAAGAGGGACATTGTGTAATGCACTGGATAGCCAAGACCATTACACTATGTATTTTAAATAGTGTTGGACTTGCTAATCAAGTTGTTGGGATGTAAATGTGTTACTAAGGATAATTAATGGATTACAGTTAAAAGATTTTGATCATAGGAATAGTTATTTTCCATTAAAACGAGTGAGTTTGTACATGAGATCCCAAAAATAAGTATTTACAAGGCATTTCCAACTCTTAAAATAATTACAACTTAAGCCAGCCTATGCGACAAAAGTAAGTTTGGCTCTAGTCCCTGTTGATCCCTCAGCCGTGGTGGTCGAGCAACTTCAAATGTACATGTCCCCTCTAAAGCTCTCCAACTCACGGCTGGTCTAGCTTTCCCTTTCCCTTACCTGCACCACATGGCATCCGTGAGCCAAGGCTCAACAAGAAAACTTAAATCACAAACACAAATGAACAACAATATATAAATAGTAAACTCAGATCATTCAATTCAAACAATAATAGAACACAAGAAACAAGCTCGACAGTAATAATCTACTCAATCGAACACATAATTCAATCTCAGCATTCAATACAATTAGTTAAGTGCAAACAACACTTATGTTTATTTTAGTGACGTTTAGGCCTAACGCCCTTAGGCCGAGTCCTCTGGTTATATAGTTGACCCCGACAAGCTTAGGTCGGGCCACAATCCACACGCTTATCGTCAGCCCCGGCTCCCTTAGGTCGGACATTCAGATTAAACATAAACAAATGAATAGATTGCATAACACACAATCAGTTGCAGCATAATCAACACGCCTAGCCACACATTCTCAAATACAGTTATAATCATTCACATATAATGATAGTATTCATATTCGTTAACAAAGGTCCAAGCCCCAATCACAACCCGGATGCAGTTTTCTTACCTCGAGTCCCAAGCTGAAAGTATAAGGCGATCCCGAGTACGAACCTTAATCCCGAGCCTTAGCGGTTTTACCTATTCACAGCGCAATAATGGATAACCATCAAAACCTAGACCAATTAAAAGCTTCACAATAATATACTAGCCTCTGGGTCCTCGAATTCTATTAAACCCGGGTAATAGAATCCTTCCCAAGCACTTAGGTTTGAGTTCTCGTGCTTAAAAATCCTATTTGCCCAACATTTTCTATTTGAGTCGCGATGATCCTCAAAGGCACCGCGACCCTCTATAAGTCAGAGATAATTATAAAGCTATTTCCTTGACATGCGTTGCGGCGTGCCCTGCCCAGCGTCGTGGCTCTAAGGCGATTCAGCGAATACCCTTAGGCCTCCGAGTTCATGCGGGTCATGATGCTCAAGAAAAGCGTTGTGGCGCGACCCTGCGAACTCAGAAACTCCTATATTTTCAGCATTTTTTCTAAGCCAAATTCTCAAAGTCTATCCTAAATAACAGCTGAACCCAGAATTGAGCCCTAAAACATCTTCACTACACTCAAGAAGTGCATAAACCCAAAAACTTAACCAAAAGCCTCATCACAATTCAAACTTAATCCCTTGAGTTCAAAACTCAAAACACTAAAGAAACAAGACCAAAAACTTATTCTAAACAAGGTTTAGAGATTACCCTAGCTACGAATTGCGACCCTGAACCATTCTCTACTCCAATCCCACCTTCAATCCACAAATTTTCAAGCTTCTTCCTTCCCAAAGATCAAAACTCACCAAGGCACCTAGAAGAGAAGAGAAGAACGAGAGAGAGAGAGAGAGAGAGAGAGAGAGAGAGAGAGAGAGAGAGAGAGAGAGAGAGTAACAGAGAGAATGCCTTTTGTTTCTGGTTGTTTCTCAGGGTTACCTAAGTCTATCCTAAGCTTAGAGAATGACCAAAATGCCCCTAGACTTATCCTTAGCCTCTTAATGCCTCCAAGGGCAAACCCGTCATTTACCACATTTCCCCCTAATCCTCAAGTAGTCCTATAAACTCCCAATTAATCCCGACGTGCCCAAATAATCACCAAATAACTACCCGTTACCCGATAAATCTTGAATACAAACTAAGTTCCCGAAATAGCCCTAGGCTCACCTCGAGCTGGGTATTTAACCCCGTTGTGACTATTTCGCTAATCTGCTTACTAGGATCGCCTCGAGCCAAATATCACAAATATATAATAATGCGGTCTCAATCATTTAACACATATAATCACATTTATACCCTTAACGGGTCAAAATTGCAAATATGCCTTTATTAACAAGAACAGGCCCACATGCATATTTAATACACATAAACATGCACATATAATCATATTACCATATAAATCATGTATGCCACATAGTCACACATTTAATCAATTAATTCCACACACACACACACACACATATATATATCAAATTATTCCCCCCGATACACTAATCAAGGCACTAAGCCTTATTAACAAATTTCGGACGTTACAACTATCCCCTCCTATTGAAAATTTCATCCTTGAAATTTACATGAATAACTTGGGATGCTGATCCCGCATAACCAACTCTAGATCCCAGGTCGATTCCTCGACCTTGCTATTCCTCCATAAGACTTTAACTAGAGGAATCGACTTGTTCCTTGGAACCTTGTCCTTTCTATCTAGGATCTGAACTCGTCGCTCCTCATAAGACTATCTCTGGACCCAAATATTTCCTTTCTCCCATCTCATCCCAATGAATGGGTGAACTACACTTCCTTCCATACAGCATCTTGTATGGAGCTACTCCAATCGTTGATTGGTAATTGTTATTGTAAGAAAATTCTATCAATGGAAGATACTTACTCCAAGACCCCTCAAAATCCAGTACGCATGCCCTAAGCATGTCCACCAGTATCTGAATCATCCTCTCAGACTGTCCGTCTATCTGAGGATGAAAGGTTGTACTGAACTTCAACTGAGTCCCCATAGCCTTCTGTAAGCTACCCCAAAACTTGAAGGTAAAAGTGGGATCCCGGTCCGATACTATAGATTTTGGAACCCCATGGAGATGTACAATCTCCCTCACATATAACTCTGCATACTGGTCCACATTATAGTTTGTCTTCATCGACAGAAAAGGAGGTTACTCGGTATATTTGCCCATTATCACCTATACCGAGTCATGTTGCCCCTCTGTCCTAGGCAAGCCTCCCACAAAATCCATAGTAATATCTTCCCATTTCAACTTAGGAATACCTAAAGGCTATAACAACCCCACTGGTCGCTGGTGCTCAACCTTTACCTGCTGACAGGTTAAACACTTCGCTACATAGTCAACCACATCCTTCTTCATCCCAAGCCACCAGTACAACGACTGTAGATCCTGATACATCTTCGTGGTGCCTGGATGTAATGAATATGGCGTGGTATGAGATTCATTATGGATCTCTCATCTAATATCCTTATCCATTGGAACACAAATCCGATCCTTGTATCTCAGCAAACCCATCTTTGAAACATAATAGTCCTTAGCTACTCCAGCTAAGACATCCTCTCTAAGCTTCATCATCTGTGTATCACTCATCTGGCCCTCTTTTCTTCTCTCCAAGAGGGTGGATTGCAAAGTAATATTGGCCAACTGGCCCACTACCAATTCTATCTTCGCTTTGGTCATGTCTTCTACCAATTCCTTCAATATCTACTTCGAGATAAACAACTGTCGTGGGCCCCTCCGGCTCAAAGCATCTGCCACTACATTGGCTTTCCTTGGGTGATAAAGAATCTCATAGTCATAATCCTTTACCAACTCTAGCCAATGTCTCTGTCTCATGTTTAGGTCCTTCTGGGTGAAGAAATACTTCAAGCTCTTGTGATCAGTATATGTTTCACACTTCTCTCCATATAGATAGCGTCGTGACACTTTCAGCGCAAATACAACCACTGCTAGTTCCAAATCATGAGTAGGGTACCGCTGCTCATATTCCTTCAATTGTTGCGATGCGTAGGCAATAACCTTACCACTCTACATCAACACACATCCTAACCCCAGCCTCGATGCATTGCAATATACAAAAAACTTATCCCTATCCCCATCTGAAGGGAGGCTGAGCACTGGAGCAGAATCAATTGTTGCTTAAGCTCCTGGAAACTATTTTCACATTTGTCTGACCACACGAACTTCAGATTCTTTCACGTCAACTAAGTCAATGGTGTGGCAATCTTTGAGAATCCTTCCACGAATCACCTGTAATACCCTACCAACCCAAGGAAGCTCCTAACTTTTGAGGTATTCCTTAGCCTCAACCAATCTCTAACGGCTTCTACCTTGCCTGGATCTACCTTAATCCCGTCTCCACTAACAATGTGACCAAGGAATATCACCTACGGTAGCCAAAACTCGCAATTCTTAAACTTAGCATATAACCAGTGCTTCCTTAATTTCTGCAATACCAATCGGAGATGCTGCTCATGCTTTGCCTCTGAATGGGAATAAACTAGAATGCCATCGATGAAGACAATCACGAACTGATCTAAATAATCTTTGAACACCCTGTTCATTAGATCCATAAACACTGCTGGGACATTGGTCAATCCAAGTGACATGACCAGGAACTTGTAATGCTCGTACCTCATGCAAAAGGCTGTCTTCAGGATATCCTCGTCCTTGATCCTCAGCTGGTGATAGCCAGATCGAAGATCAATCTTCGAGAATACTATCTTACCCCGCAATTGATCAAATAGGTCGTCTATCCTCAGTAGTGGGTACTTGTTCTTGATAGTTAACTTGTTCAACTCCCTATAGTCCATACACATCCTCAGGGTCCCATTCTTCTTCTTCACAAATAAAACCAAAGCACCCCATGGTGAGAAGCTAGGTCTGATAAATCCCAGGTCTAATAGCTCCTGTAACTGTACCTTCAACTCCGCCGAAGCAATTATGTATGGTGTCCTTGACACTGGTTCTATACCTTGCGCTAACTCAATGACGAACTCGATCTCCCAGTGCGGTAGTAGTCTCGATATGTCCTCAGGGAACACATAAGGCTCACATACCAGTCTGGTCTCCCCTGGTCCCACTGGCATGACCCTATTTGTATTCACCACAATGGCTAGAAAACCTATACAAGCTCTTTGTAATAGGTCTCTGGCCCTCAACGCTAACATCGTGGGAATACGAGGTCCATGCACAATACCAACAAAAACAAAGGGGTCTTCACCCTCAAACCCAAATTTCACCATCTTTTTCTTGTAGTCTATAGTCGCCCCATACCTAACTAACCAATCCATCCCCAAAATCATGTTGAAGTCATCCATACCCAACTCAATCAAGTCTATTGATCGTTCCTTGATGTCCACCATCATTGGCAATGACCTAACCCATCTCCTAGAAACTACCAGTTCCCCTGTAGGCAATATTGTCCCAAACCCCACAATATAATAATCACAATGCCTACAAAATCTATCAATCACCTTGCTAGATACAAATGAATGTGTAGCGCTAGAGTCAATCAATATAGTATATGAGGTGACAACACTAGAAAACTGACTTGTCACCACCAAGGGACTAGCCTAAGCCTCTACCTAAGTTAAGGCGAACACTTGAGATGGAGTCAAGTTGTCCACCTTCCTTGGTTTCTCCTTCTTCAAAGTCAGGTAGTCTTTCTTGAGATGCCCAATCACCCAACAGAAGTAGCATGCTTTCGCCTGACATTCGCCCAGATGGCGCTTATTGCATCTAGCATACTTTGGGTAACTCCTCTAAGCCTCACTACTGCCCTGGAGGCCGCCATGGACACCCCGACCTCTCCGATCAGTACCAGCAGTGGTTGAGGCGTCAAGGATCTTCCTCTTTTGATCACTGAGGCCTCCGCCCCTACCAGATCCCACAGATGGAGGCACTTCCTTCTGAGCATCTCATCTAGCAGTTCTCTCCCTCCATATCTTATTTTCTGCCTCCTTAGCTGTAAAGGCATTCTCAACCACATGGGCATAGGTAGTCTCCTGATGTACTGTGGTGTTTACCGAGTTTTTCGGAAACGAATACGAACGGAATAATAAAAAGACAAGAGCTATAGAAATGCAGAAATGTAAATAAACAAACAGTGTTTTTACGTGGTTCAGGCGTTAACGAGCCCTAGTCCACGAGTCGATGTTATTATACTTGTAGAGAATAACAGTCAAACAGCTGGTGTATAAGGAACTCACCACCTCACCGTGTTTCTCTCGGGTTCTCTTGGAGAAGATGAAGCTAGAGAGATTTTAGTTGAGTTCTTGCTCTGTGATTTGTTGGCCGCCCCCCCTATTGTAAAATGAGGGGGTCTTTATAGCTAGGGTTTTGGATTAGGGTTTTTCTCTACTCACATGAGTCTTAATTACACTAGCCATAAATAGGGGATACAATTACCGTAGTCACCTGGCTACCAGGCTCTATGTAGGTATATTTACGTGAAAGTATGGGGAATGCACAAAGGCAGCCGTCTTTTCCAAGTTGTCAGCGGAACAGTAGGCGAAATAGTACTTTTAGGCGTGCTGGGATGTGTGCGGCTTTGACCTGTCGGGCGTGTCAGGCGGGATTCTGTGTCAGACGGATATCATTCCAACTATGCCTCCTCCATGACTCGACCGCCTGGTCTTGTTCCGTGCGAGGCTTGAAAGAGTAATCCGGACACTACACGGGAGAGGCGAAGCCTTTCTGTCCATCCGCGAGCTCTGGTCACCTACCGTGAAAGAAATTGATAATTCTGCTTCCCCGAGGATATCCATCTAAACGCTATCCGGAAATCTGGATAACATTTACCCCCCAAGGTCACGGAGCTTTGAGAGATCCGGGAGCTTGTACAGTCCTCTGGGTATTCCGCTTTCTTAGATTAGGCGAGGGGCCACCTCCTGTGTTCCTGGAAGGGTTCCTTTTTCCCGCCTGAGTGTTAGTATGAAAAAGAAAGGAAATTTCTTCTGTTTTAACTCAAGTACTCAAGTGCGGCAAGGGCCACGCGTCATGCCGGGAATGGCTCTGTGACCAAGACGTGTGCGTGAGGCGACTGGCTGAGTATGCGTGCGTCAGGCATCTGAGTAATGATTTGACGGTTTTTAATGGTACACTGGGCTCGAGGTGGTATAATGATGGGAAATAAATACTTTATTCCCATCCGAGGAGTCATAAATAGGATCGTCGCTTCATCTCCAGCCGTTGGATCTGATGCACACGGAATGGGAAGATCGGGACCGTCCATCTGAGGAATTCGAAACGACTCCTTTCCTGCTATAAAAACGAGGGAACGGACCTTTCTTCCTCTTTACGCTTTCAAATTCTCTATCTTTCGGATTTTCAGATTCCCAAACCTTCGAACTCTCAGGCTTCCAAGCTTCCATTCCTTCGAACTTGCCACTTCTTTTGGTAAGGAATCTAGAAACTTTTCTTTTGGTTTGGCAGTGGGTTTATTCGCCGAAGTTCAGGGTTTGAATCGCCGTTCGTCTTTGCAGCTTTTACTTCTCGCGATCGTGCTGTGCAGTGATCCGGTTACTCCTTCAACCTTCAACTACCCGAATACCAGTAAGTATTTCTACTTTGCTCTTTCCTCCCTAACCTAAGGTTGTTGGTAGTTGTTAGAGTTGAGTTTTCTGCCAGTATCGCCTATGTGCATGCGTGAATAGGGCTTTGATAGGCATGCGATTGATGTGAGTCAATAAGTAATCTCTTTGCATGCTTTGACGATTTGCGTTTGGAAAGTCGTTCCTTGTCTTGCTTGCGCTGTTCTGGTTTGCTGTTTTAGGGCATAAGCATGAACGCCTTTAGGGTGTCTTTCTCTGGAAAAACACTTCTTTCGGCGGGCTTAGGCTCGGAGTCTGAGTTTGGTTCCTTGCTGTCCTTCGGGTGGCATGGTGCCAACCCCTCGGCAAGCTCGGTGGGAGCCTCTCCAAGCAGTTTTCGGGGAGGGTCTCCCCGACGCCTTTGATACCACTAGGGTATGACAAGGGTGCTGACTGCTTAGAGTGTTTTCTTCTTTGTTTCTTTTGTTCAGCGACGAACATCTCAAAGGAACAACTCATCGCTGTGGTAGAGGCTGATTCTGCCCAGGAGAAGGGTTCCCCTGTCGCCGGCGCAAAGGGGAAAGGAAAAACCAAAGTGGTCGCGGCTAGCCCACCGACTACCAATAGTTCAATCTGGGAGATGGATCAGAAGCCGAACCTGTTCAGGAACTACGGCATGCTGGAGCTGTACTCCTCAGAGGCAGGCCTGAAGAACATCCCAGGCCTGATGTGGCACCGTCTGTCGGTGCTGGGCGAGTCGGTTAGTCAGAGCCACGAGGGTTTTGGTGCCTGGAGCTGGGCACACATAGTGTGTGGGGCGCACTTTCCCCTAAGAAGTTACTTTGCCAATTTCTGTGTGAAGGCGGGGATTGCCCCCTTCCAGTTGATTCCCCCCAGCTACAAGCTCCTAGCGGGGTGGTTCATCTTTTGCAAGTCCTGGAACCTGGAGGCTCCTACCCCGGAGGAGGTGCTGTACTTCTACGGGTTGAAGTCTCAGCCCATGAGAGGTCATCCAGACAAGGTGGGATTTTACAGGCTGGAGAGGCACCCGGACGTGATGTGTCCCACCTGTCATACCGCGAGGGTTCCAGACCTCCGGGAGTACTGGTTCCTGACGACTGGCTTCCCACTGAAGAGGGTGCCAGCCCTATCTTTGGACTTCAAAGTCCCTGGTAAGTGCTCCTTCCTCTCCTTTTCAACTTTGTTTCTTTACGTTTGATTTGCCTTTCGGGAGGATCTCTAATGCTTGTATTTGGATTTTGCAGAAGTCGTTCCGCAGACACCTCGCTGTGCGGAGATGATAAGGAGGTCAAAGTTCTACGAAGGGCTCTCGGAGGAAGAGTTGAAAGTGGAGGGACTTGTGACTTCCGAATCTTTGAGGGAGTATGGGCTACTCGCCTCTTTCCAAAACATTGAGCCAGTGAGTGGCAGGGGGCAAAGTCAGGTGTCAGTTGACATTCGGGAGCAGATTGCCCTGGAGCTGTCCAAGGTGATCAGCCAAGCAGCCCGGGACGAGAATACTTTATCCCCTAGTTGGGCGGAGAGGTTCCCCGACCCCCAGCCGGAGGAAGAGGAGATTGAGGCTCGCCACGCCGCAGCTTACCCCAACGAAGGGACTCCGGGGGCTGGTACCTCCGGGAGAGGTAAGACTAGTTTTCGATTGATCCACACCCCCAGCTTGTCTGAGGTTTCCCGGACCTCTCAGATGGGGTTCGATCCCCGCTTCCTTAGGCTAGATCCGCGTAGGATACCCTTTGACAGATATTGCGATAGGGTAGATGAGCTCCTCGGGTGTCTGAGTGACGGTAGTCTGCCAGAAGGTGTCATCATGGTTGACCCTTCTTCCCTCAGCATGTCATTCCCGGACTTCAAGGAGTACGGGAGCTTCCTGGAGCAGGAAGCGGTGTTTTGTTTTTCTCGGGGAAGGCCATCCACGTTTCTCGTGCATGGTCGTCCCTTTCAAACTTTTCTTTTTCTTGTTCCTTGTTCCCTGCTGGCAGACTTGCTTGTGCTTTTATATTGTTGATTGTCTTGTCTTCTGCTTATCTTCTTTCACATTGCTTGTTGGTTCGTTAACCTTGCTTCGTACGTTTCTTGCAGAATTTCCCGAAGCCAAGATGTTGGGGAGAGTTACCTTACTCATCAAGAAAGCCGCCACCAGCCAAGATCCGTCCAAGGGGAAAGGACGAAAAGCTGGAGCCGGTAGGGGAGGTAAGGCTGCCACATCCAAGAAGACGGGTGGCGAGGCGCATGTGTCTTCGGCAGTGGAGAGATCTCCTGCCAAGGGGCCCTTCGAGTCCATGGCGAACTCGAGTAGTAGCAGCGACGGGGAAGGGCTTGTGTTCCCCGTGAAGACGACTGGGGTGAGCAAGCGTCCCGGAGGAGATACTGAGGGCGCCAAGAAGAAACGCCTTAGACACTCTTCTCCCGGTCGAAGGCAACAACAACAACACAACAACAACCACAACTACAACAACAGCAGCAACAAGAACAACAGAGACAATCACCAACGCCACAGCGGCAGCAACAACAACAGCAACAGCCAAACCAGCAGCAACAACAAAGGCAATTACTTCCGCTGCCGCAGCAGCAAAAGCAACAACAACAACAAAGGCGGTCACCTCCGCCACCGCAGCAGCAAAAACAACAGCAACACCAGCAACAACAACAGACTGGGGCGATAGTGTCTTCCCTTCCGTCCTTAATACCCCGTCTGCCTCCTCCTCCAGCCCAAAGGGAGTCCACCCTTTCGGGGTCTCCTTCTTCTCAGCAAACAAACCTTCCTCTGCCTGGCCTGAAGTTCCACTTCCCGCAGAAACCAACCCGTTTCCCCGCTGCCCTCTTGGAGGGTGTAAGACGGGCCGATAATTTTTTGAAGAGGCGGTTGGAGGCTGAGAAGGCTGTTACTCAGGGAAGGGCAGACAACTTGTCTGCCGTGAAGAGAGCTGAGTTGGCTGAGGGGGTGAGGTCTCTTCACCCGGCTGGAGCGGTTTTGGATGGCCCAGCCTTGGAGAAGAGGCTGGTGCCTAGGCTCGGACGTGCATTGGCGCCGTTCGGAGCGGAGATGATGGAGGACATGGCCCTGAGCTTGTGCGAGCTCAATTCTGAGAAATGGGCCATCAGTAGCAGTAAGGATCCGCTGTTGCTGACACATGCCGTGAAGCAACAATTGTCCGGGGTAAGCCGTCAGTTAAGCTTTGGGATCATCTGTCTTAGCACATTTGGTTAAGCTTAACTCATTCTGTTGTCTTTCCTTGCAGGCCTCTCTGATCGCGGAACGCTCGTTCCGGGAGGTGGGTGCAGTTCTGGTTCAGCTGGAGGAGAGCCAGGTGGCTCGCCAGGCCTTGGAGGCGGAGAAGCAGAAACTGTCCCAAAAGGTCGAGAGCACAAGGGGGGAGGCTTCGGAGAAGATTGACCAGGCCCGGCGCACGGCTGAGGAAGAGGCTGAGAAGAAATATCTAGCCAAATACCGAGAGTACCGGGCCAGCGCAGAGACTGAGTTCAAACAGCGGTCGGATGACTTGAAGGCCGAAAACTCCAAGCTCCGGGAAGAGCTATCCCAAGCCCGGGTGGAGAAGGATACCTTGGAAGCCCGCTTGAAATCGAAAAATGATCTCCTCCTTAAGCGGCAAGAGGAATATGCCACTCTTCAGAACAAGCTGCACGAGGAGGAGCAACTTCATAAGAGGAGTAGGGATCTCATGTCTATGCTGGAGTTGGGGCTCGCCGAGAAGGATAAAGAGATCGGAGCCTTGCAATTCACCGCCAGGGGGCATGTGACCGAGAAGCAATCCGTGCTGAGCCAGAATAAGGTGCAGCGCAAGGAGATTGATTCTCTTAAGGGAGAGCGGGATGCATCCAAGGCCGAGGTGGAAAAACTGAAAGATCAATTAGCTGTCGCGGAGGCAAAGCTGGCAACTTCTGAGGCGGAGCGCTTGAAGGAGAAGGAGGATGCCGAGGTGGTACTGAACAGGACGATTAATATATCGCACGTGGTCCTCATGCATCAACTCTGGAAAATGAACCCGGAGGTACTAGGCTATCTGGGAGAGGATGCCGACGCCATGAGGGAGAAGCTACAAGTGTGGGATCAAGGCCCAGAGGTGTACGTCCAAACTTACAACATTGACGAACCTGCTGGAGCCCCTGAGGCAGGAGATCCCGGAGAGGCGGGGACCTCTGAACCTGCCCGCGATGACGTTCCGCCTTCCAATGAGCCGACTCCGCCAGCCCCAGTTGAAACCGCTGACCTCGAGGCCTTGGACGCGGATACTGCTACCACCCCCAATGCTTGAAGGGGCCTTATCTTTAATTATTTTTCATTTGTGTTTTTCTTTGGGGCGAAGCTCCTTGTACTCTTTTCTCATTGCAGACATATTTTCCATAATTATAGCATTCTCCTTTCTTTTATGCCGAATTCTTTATTTAACTTTGCGTTTAGGGTAGACTTTTATACGGTAGAAACTGCTGTAGGGGCGCATGAGGTTTTGGTTCCAACGGCCAGAACCTATGCACTTCCAACTTGAAGCTCTAACAGTGGATGTCTTTTCCCACGTAGTTTCTAGGTTACGAAGGTTTCCTGGTTCCAACGGCCAGACTCCTTTCACCGTATTTTAGCTTTCCTAAGGCAAATAGCCAATCCCGGGACTTGTAGTTATACTGTTCATTGAGATTGCTAAGGTGAGCCGTTCCATGGCTCGGAACGGGAGTTCTTTTGGTGAGCGTCGCTAGACTAAAGGTTAGATCTTTGCGAAGCAAAACTAACTGTCGTTGCGAACCTCATGGTGGCTGACTTCAGGGACCTGGCATGGAGCCCTGCGAGGCAAGGCTCGTTGCGGTCGGGGAAATTGCCACGCCCACCATGTGCGATCCCGGAGCAGGGTCTTTGCGAAGTAAGGCCTGCTGTGAGTGGGGGATCGACCATGTCTGCTCCTGGAGTTGAAACTTGCAGTGGTCGAGGAGCTCGCCATGCATTATTTTGTGAGATCCGGAGCTGAAGCCTGCGAAGCAAGGCTTACAACGGTCGCGGATCTTGCCACCTTTCGCCTTGCGGGACCCGGAGCTGGAGCTTGGGAAGCAAAGCTCTACAGCGGTCGCGGAGTATTCTGCGAAGGACTTATCAGGGAGTTGGGGGTGTTTCGGCGTAGCTCTCTGAATGTGCCCCAACCCCCAGTCCTGTTCATCGCTGGGCTACAGGAGATAATTTTCATGATGCATAATGGCAGGCATTTCGATGGCAATTTTCACAAAAACACATAATGCGCACATGATACGTAATGCAAGTATGTTTATGGCAAAAACACATAATGCGCACATGACACGTAATGCAAGTATGTTTATGGCAAAAACACATAATGCGCACATGACACGTAATGCAAGTATGTTTATGGCAATAACAAATTAACCTAAGCTTAACAATTTAAAAAATGCTAGCACACGAGTGGTGTTCTGCGTATATTTTGTTCAAGGGGCGTATGGCTATGCCTTAGCCATGTATACCCCCCCCAAGTGAGCGTGGGGTCCGGACGTCTCCGGACTGCGTGGTCACTTGTTGAAACGCAGCCTTGAACACAGGGATAGAAAATGCAGTAAAAGCGGAGTGAACCTCTCCGTGCTTCATTAAATTAGCCTGAGGCATGTGTTTTACAGCAGGGAGGATTATCTCCACATTTTACACTTTTGCTACGTCCACCAAGGACTTTCGACTAGATAGTCCGGGGCCTACTGATAGTAACGGCGGAGGTGCTCCGCGTTCCAGGCGCGCGGGACTTTAGATCCGTCGAGTCTCTTTAAGTGATACGTCCCATGGCCCACTTTTTCTTGTACTTCATAGGGGCCTTCCCAGTTGGGTCCGAGGACTCCCACTCCCGGATCCTGCGTAGCAGGAAATACTCTCCGGAGGACAAGATCCCCAACTTCGAATGTACGGCTCTTGACTCTTATGTTAAAGTGTCGGGCTATCTTGCCTTGGTACATTTTTAGTTGGACCTGCGACTGCTCCCGGAGCTCTTCGATCATGTCCAGGGACTCCTGGAGAAGGGCGTGGTTCCGGGTAGGGTCGTAGGTGTCCTGCCTATGAGAGGGGATCATAGTTTCTACTGGGATGACGGCCTCGCAACCGAAGGTCATGGAATAAGGTGTGTGCCCCGTCGAAGTTCTCTCTGTTGTGCGATAGGCCCAAAGTACTCGCGGAAGTTCTTCCGGCCAGTGAGCCTTGCAGGCTTGGAGTTTTTTCTTCAACGTGGTCTTTAAGGTTTTGTTTACTGCCTCCACTTGCCCATTAGCTTGGGGTCTGGCGACTGCGGAAAAACTTTTGATAATTCCATGCGAAGCACAGAAGTTCGTGAAATGTTCACTATCAAATTGCTTCCCGTTGTCGGACACAATTTTTCGTGGAAGCCCAAAACGACACACTATATTCCTGATGACAAAGTCCAGTGCCTTCTTAGACGTGACCGTGTTCATAGGTTCAGCTTCAACCCATTTGGTGAAGTAGTCTACCGCGACTATGGCATACTTCACTCCGCCCCTTCCAGTTGGAAGGGAACCTACTAGGTCAATGCCCCAGACGACGAACGGCCAGGGGCTGGTCATTAAGGTAATTTCTGTAGAAGGCGCTCGCGGAACCTTGGCGTACCTCTGTCATTGCTCACATTTTCTGACATAATCCACACAATCCTTCTTCACGGTGGGCCAGAAGTATCCTTGTCGAAGGATCTTTTTGGAGAGGCTCAGCCCGGAGGTATGGTCGCCACAGAAGACTCCGTGAACCTCATGGATGATGGCGCTGACTTCGGTTCCGGCAATACACCTAAGGAAGGGTATGGACAACCCCCTGCGGTAAAGCTTTTCATCCATAACCACGTATCGGGGAGCTTGATACTGGAGCTTTCTTGCGTCTGCTTTATCAGTGGGGAGCTCTCCGATGGTGAGAAATCTGAGGATGGGTCCCATCCAAGAATGGGAATGGTCGATGATGGCATTTACCCTCTGTGTCTCGGTACTCGGTGCTTCTAAGTGCCCGATGGGCACTAGGCCATATTGTTCAATCTCCGGGTCTGTTGCAAGCTTGGCGAGCGTGTCCGCGAGTGAGTTCTGGTCTCGGGGGACCTGGCGGATGTGGTAGCCTTTGAAATGCTGCAGGAGGCTGCGGGAGAGAGACACGTAGGCAGCCATTTTTTCGCCTTTCGTCTGGTATTCCCCGGATATTTGGTTTACCACAAGTAGGGAGTCGCTGTATACCTCGATTTTTTGGGCTCCGACTTCTCTGGCCAGTTGTAATCCAGCCAACATGGCTTCGTGTTCTGCCTCGTTGTTGGACGCTGGGAATGCGAAACAGATGGCGCTCTAGAGCTGATGCCCTTGGGGAGATATTAGGATGACCCCTGCTCCAGCTCCTTTTTCATTTGAGGCTCCGTCTACGTAGACCTTCCATGTGGGAAGTTCCGCGACAGGATCTTCCGGGAGGTCATTCATTCCTGAGCATTCCACAATAAAGTCCGCGAGAGCTTGTCCTTTTATGGAAACACGTGGCTGGTAGTGGATGTCAAATTGGCTCAGTTCCATGGCCCATTTAAGCAATCTGCCAGAAGACTCGGGCTTCTGCAAGACTTGTCGGAGAGGGTGGTTGGTGAGTACTTTGATGGTGTGCGCCTGGAAATAGGGCCTTAGCTTCCGCGAAGCAATTGGCAAGCAGAGGGAGAGTTTTTCGATCATTGAATATCTGGACTCGGCGTCCAGTAACCTCTTGCTTACGTAATACACAGGGAGCTGGATACGGCCATCTTCCCGGACGAGAGCGGCACTCACTGCGTGCTCAGTCACAGCTAAGTATAAGAACAACGCCTCTCCTTCGACAGGTTTGGACAGAATGGGAGCTCGGGTTAAATGTTCCTTGAGGTGTTGGAAGGCTGCTTCGCATTCGGGGGTCCACTCGAACCTCTTGTTTCCCCGCAACACATTGAAGAAGGGGACACATTTGTCAGTGGCCTTAGATACGAAGCGGCTGAGCGCAGCTATCCTTCCGGTAACGCTTTGGACATCCTTATGCTTCCGGGGGGAAGGCATATCTATGAACGCCTTAATTTTCTCAGGGTTGGCTTCCACTCCGCGGGAGCTGACAATGAAACCGAGGAACTTCCCAGACGAGACCCCGAAAGTACATTTCTTCGGATTCAGTTTCATTCCATACTTTCGGATCACGGCGAAAGCTTCCTCAAGGTCGTCACTGTGGTCCCTGGAGGTCTTGGACTTTACCAACATGTCGTCTACGTACACCTCCATATTCCTCCCCAGCTGGTCCTTGAACATCCTGTTCACTAGACGCTGGTACGTCGCCCCAGCATTCTTCAAACCGAAAGGCATGACCACGTAACAGTAGACACCCTTGTCCGTGAGGAAGCTGGTGTGTTCCTGGTCCGCGACATGCATCTTGATCTGGTTGTATCCGGAGTACGCATCCATGAAGGACAAGAGTTCATACCCGGAAGTAGCGTCTACCATCTGATCGATTCGCGGAAGAGGGAAACAATCTTTCGGGCAGGCTTTGTTTAGGTCCGTGAAGTCGATGCACATTCTCCAGGACCCGTTGGGTTTCGGGACCAGAACCGGGTTGGCCAACCACACGGGATAGTGTGACTCCTGGAGAAAGCCTATGGACATCAACTTGTCCACTTCAGCTTTGACTGCTTCGGCCCTCACTGGGTCTAACGGCCTCCTCTTTTGGCGAACTGGAGTTGCAGATGGGTCTATGTTGAGTGCGTGGCACGCAACATTGGGATTAATCCCCGTCATATCAGCGTGGGACCATGCCAGGATATCCTGATTATTCTTCACAGTGGCCACGATCTTTTCTCGAATGGCCGATGGAAGGTTTTTCCCTACCTGAATGACTTTGGTGGGATCTCCCGGGTTGAGGATCACCTCTTCGACTTCCTCCATCGGCTCTATCGCTCTCTCGACCCCCACTCTAGGGTCGAGTTCGTCAACGTACGCCCCTTGGGCACCCCCAGTTTCTGGTAAATCTCCCGCTAAAGGAGCGGCAACAACCGCCTCCTGGACCGTGTAGACGGATCGGACGGAGACGTTATAACAGCTTCGTGCACTTCGTTGGTCTCCCCGGAGGGTGCCAATACGCCCGTCGTCGCATGGAAACTTCAGGCATAAGTGGCGTATCGAGGTTATGGCCCCGCAATCGATTAGGACCGGTCGGCCTAGGATAGCATTATACGCCGTGGGGCAGTCGACCACTACAAACGTGCAGTGCTTGAAGGCGCAAGCGTCGCTTTCTCCTCTGAGGGTGATTGGAAGTTGAATTTTGCCTAATGGCATGAGTGCATCCCCATTGAACCCCTGAAGCTGGATGGGGCATGGGGTCAGGTCTGTCTCGGTTAATCCGATAGCGTGGAAGGCAGCTTTGAAGAGGATATTTACGGAGCTTCCATTATCGACAAGGATCCGTGATACCTTCTTATTGGCAATCTGGGCTTCCACGACGAGGGGATCGTTGTGGGGGAAGTGCACATGTCGGGCGTCATCTTCCGTGAAGGTGATGGGAAGATCCATCATTCGGGGACGCTGAGCAGGTGACTGAACCAAGGCTCACATCTCTCCGGTGTGTTCTAACTCCCTCAAGTACCTTTTCTGGGAGTTGCGGGTGCTTCCGGCAAGGTGCGGTCCTCCGGAAATGGTGGCTACGTGTCCGTCAACAGTTGGCGGAGCAAGGCCGGGCGGATATGGGTTTCCGGGTCCCGGAGCCAATAAGGCAATGGGTGCCGGAGGGGTTGGAGCAGGGAGCGCTGGGAACTGAGACCCAGGAACTTGGGGGTGACCGGCTCCAGGAGCGCAAGCGGTCCCCCTCTGTCCCGGAGAATATGCAGCTCTGTGAACTACTCCCTGTCTGGGATAGATTATGGGTATCCTCACCCACTGACCGAGGTGTCCCGCTCTTGCCAGGGACTCGATCTCATCCTTCAGCTGAAGGCATTCGTTTGTGGTGTGCCCCACGTCTCCGTGGAACTCACACTTCTTATTGGAGTCTCGCGGACGCCTTCCTCCGTGAGACACTTTCGGGGGCTTCCTGTAGTTGACCATATTACAGGTCGCCCGATAGACATTCTCTCGCGAATCTATTAAACTGGTGTACTCCGTGAACTTGGGCTCATAGTCCTTCCGTGGTTTCTTTGAATGGTCTCCCCGGTTGGGGTTTCTTCCGCCTCGTTTATTCCGCGATTGGCTCAGATTTCGTTCTGGGTCTTCTGCTTGCGGTTGCGACGGTCCGGGAGCGATACTACATCCTGTCTGTACAGCTCCGTACCCAGAGAAATGGGTTTGACTCGGCGTCGGAGCAGACGCAGAAGGCCCATACACGCTTGGAGCGAACTGGGCTCCTGGAAGCGTGAGGGCCGGCGCGGGAGCTTGCGAAGCAAAGCTCGGGGCAGTCACGGAAGGCGTCGGAGCTGGGGGAACTCCAAAGGCCTGCTGGTAGGCATCCTCAAGGTTGATGATTCCCTGAGCTCTTGACATGAATTCAGACAGCGTTTCTGCCCGTCTCCTTTGCATTTCCCCCCATAGCAGGGAGCCGACAGTAAGGCCCGATTGAAGGGCGATCAGCTTCATGTCGTCGCTGACCTTGGTCTTAGCAGCTGCTTCCATCATTCTTTGAATGAAAGCTTTGAGGTTCTCATTGGGTAGCTGCTTGATGTTGGTTAAGGAACCAACTTCCATGTCGTGGTCTCGGGCAGCAATGAACTGCCTTCTGAACGCGGACTGTAGCTCCTTCCAACTGTGGATGGATCCGGGAGCTAATCTTTTCCACTAGTCCTCCACGGACTTGGTAAGGGTGAGTGAGAAGCACATGCATTTGGCATCTTCACTGACGTGCGCCACTTGCATCATTTTGTTGTATTTAGCTAGATGGGTGCGCGGGTCTATCCTCCCCTCATATAATTCTATGTGGGGCATTTTGAAGTTATCCGGGAGGGACGTTTTCGCGATCCTCCGAATACATGGTTCCGGGTCCTCCTCCTCGGAGTCTGACAGGGCCTCACTTTGCTTCCGGACCAGCTTGGTCAAGGCAGCAATCTGTTCCTCGAGCCTCTTTGTATCACTCTCCGGGAGGTCACGTCCCCGGACCTTGTCATTAAGATGATTTCGCAGGTCATCTCCGCGAGGCCGGGCCTTTTCTCCTTTGGCCTTTTCATACTTGGCCTCCAACCTTCTTCTTAGATCCACCGTGGACCAGCTATCTTCGGAGTGCGTTTCCGCAGCCCGACCGTCCTGGTTGACGGAATCACTGGGGCGGTTGTTCCTTCCCCTAGGCCTGGGTGCCTTAGCACTGGGCCCTTTAGGCACAGAGTGCCCCCTTGGGGCTGAAGGACGTCTGGGCTTAGAAGCGCCAGAGACCTTCTGCGCGCGGGGGGGGGGGGGGGGGGGCAGTCGGCCTGGTGATCCACGCCTTTAGGAGGTGCAGGGGCGTTAGCGCGTGCAGGCTCCCCAACCTTTTCTTTGCCATTGTTAGGGGCGGTTTTGGATGGTCCAGCGGCGGCTGGATCCGGCATGGTGGCATCAGCACCACCTGGAACAAAGGCATCCTCGTCCGAGTCGCCTAGGTCTCCGAACTTGCTCTGGAGGCGCTCCATCATGCGCTACATTTTTTCGGAGACGCGCTCCTGCTTAGCAAGCTTGGCCTTAGTGACCACCAGTTCTTCGGCTACTTGGACCAGTTCTGGATCCTTCTCGTAGTAGTAGCCGTCTTTGTAGTAACCGTCTCGGACATACTCTTCCTCGCTTTCTAGGTATGTCGTATCTTCAGTGCTGACCCGATCCTGGCGGGATGTCGGGTCTTCACCGTGGTGGTCCAAGGGTTCGTTTTGTACCACATCTTCCATCATAGTATCGGGGTTGACCCTAGCGCTTTTGTCAACCGCAGATTTTCTCGTATTCACCATCTTTTCAGTACACAGAAAAAGAGCTGACTAACAACTTCCTACAACTCTCAATGAAAGCACCAAAATGTTTACCGAGTTTTTCGGAAACGAATACGAACGGAATAATAAAAAGACAAGAGCTATAGAAATGCAGAAATGTAAATAAACAAACAGTGTTTTTACGTGGTTCAGGCGTTAACGAGCCCTAGTCCACGAGTCGATGTTATTATACTTGTAGAGAATAACAGTCAAACAGCTGGTGTATAAGGAACTCACCACCTCACCGTGTTTCTCTCGGGTTCTCTTGGAGAAGATGAAGCTAGAGAGATTTTAGTAGAGTTCTTGCTCTGTGATTTGTTGGCCGTCCCCCCTATTGTAAAATGAGGGGGTCTTTATAGCTAGGGTTTTGGATTAGGGTTTTTCTCTACTCACATGAGTCTTAATTACACCAGCCATAAATAGGGGATACAATTACCGTAGTCACCTGGCTACCAGGCTCTATGTAGGTATATTTACGTGAAAGTATGGGGAATGCACAAAGGCAGCCGTCTTTTCCAAGTTGTCAGCGGAATAGTAGGCGAAATAGTACTTTTAGGCGTGCTGGGATGTGTGTGGCTTTGACCTGTCGGGCGTGTCAGGCGGATATCATTCCAACTATGCCTCCTCCATGACTCGACCGCCTGGTCTTGTTCCGTGCGAGGCACGGAACTTTTTCCGCGAAGACCACTTGAAGAGCTTCTCCTAGAAGGAGCTTCCCCGAAGGATATCCCTTCGGGAGTCCGGGAGAGGTGACGAGCTTCCGTGTCGCGTTTGCTTGAAAGAGTAATCCGGACACTACACGGGAGAGGCGAAGCCTTTCTGTCCATCCGCGAGCTCTGGTCACCTACCGTGAAAGACATTGATAATTCTGCTTTCCCGAGGATATCCATCTAAACGCTATCCGGAAATCTGGATAACATGTGGTAATCTGCACATCCCGGGCTATCATAACATTCAGCCCCTGGATGAACCTGTCTTGCCTGGTTGCATCTGCAGGCACTAGATCAGATGCAAAATTTGCCAGCCTATTGAATTTCATGACATATTCAGTAACTGTCACACTGCCCTGTGCCAAACTGGTAAACTTGTTCACCTTTGCCGCCCTAACGACATTACTCTAATACTTCTGGTTGAATAAGTCTCTGAACTCATCCCAACTCTTGGTAGAAACATCTTGAGTCTGGGATGCCACCTCCCACCAAATGCGGGCATCGTCTCAAAATATTTAAGTTGCACAGGCCACCCTATCATTACCTACCACTCTCATGAAGTCCATAATGGAGGTGGTCAGGCTCATCCACTGTTCAGCCTTAAGTGGATCTGGTCCTCCCTCAAATATTGGAGGATGTTGCTTCCTGAATCTCTTGTATAGTGGCTCCCATTTGTTCCCAATATTAGACTGCTGTACAGCTGGTGCCACAATAGGTGGCAAGTCTGGTGCAGCGTTCCTTGGTGGAACCTGGTGTCTTAGAAGGCGAATTTCTTCCTCTTAACTCTGAAGTCTAGCTTGCATGTCAGCAAGCATCTGCTGCCAATTCTTAGGGACTGGCGGAGGGTTCTAACCCTGGTTATCATCTCTAGCCTTGATCTCAACATCGACCAGTTGAACTAATCACCTTGGAGGAATAACTCTCCAAGTAAATCTGCAATCAACGCCTTGGATGATCAGGCAATGATAACAAGTTTTTAAAATCACCCCACGGTCTAATGCCAATAATCAAGAAACATTATGCAATCATAATGATAACATGCATTTCAACAATTATCCACATACAATAACAAAGCTAATAAGCATGCCTTATTATATACACATAGCAGTCAAGGACCAGGCCCTATCAGTATATTTCACGCTTCCTAATAAACAAGAAGATAAGGCATTCATATTTTATTTGAATAGTCAAACATATAATCAAATATATATTTACCAAACCCTGAGTCGAGCTTATCTTTAGCGGCGAGTGTACATGTCTTGCCAGTCTTTAGGAACCCTTAAACCTAGACCGCTCTGATACCAAGTTGTAATGCTATTGATAGCCAAGACCATTACACTATGTATTTTAAATAGTGCTGGACTTGCTAATCAAGTTGTTTGGATATAAGCGTGTTACTAAGGATAATTAATGGATTAGGGTTAAAAATATTTTGACCATAGGAATAGTTTTTTTCCATTAAAAAGTGTGAGTTTGTACATGGGATCCCAAAAATAAGTGTTTACAAGGCATTTACAACTCTAAAAAATAATTTCAACTTAAGCCAGCCTAAGCGGCAAAATTAAGTTTGGCTCTAGTCCTTGTTGATCCATCGGTTGTGGTGGTCGAGCAGCTGCAAATGTACACATCGCCCTTAAAGCTCTCCAACTCACGGCTGGTTGAGCTTTCCCTTTCCCTTACCTACACCACATAGAACCCGTGAGCCATGGCTCAGTAAGAAAACTTGAATCACAAACACAAATGAACAACAATATATAAATAGTAAACTCAGATCATTCAATTCAAACAATAATAGGACATAAGCAATGAGCTCGACAGTAATTATCTGCTCAATCAAACACATAATTCAATCTCAGCATTCAATACAGTTAGTTAAGTGTAAACGATACTTCTATTTATTTTAGTGACGTTCAGGCTTGACGCCCTTAGGCTGAATCCTCTAGTTATATTCTTGACCTTGGCACGCTTAGGCCGGGCTACATTCCGCACGCTTATTGGCAACCTCAACTCCCTTAGGCTGGACATTCAGATCAAATATAAACAAATGAATAGATTGCATAACACGCAATTAGTTGCAGCATAATCAACACACCTAGCCACACATTCTCAAATACAGATATAATCATACACTCGCATATAATCATAGTCATATTCATATTCGTTAACAGGGGTCCAAGCTCCGATCATAACCTGGGTGCAGTTTTCTTACCTCGAGTCCTGAGCTGAAAGTATAAGGAGATCCCGAGTATGATCCTTAATCCCAAACCTTAGCGGTTTAACCTATTCACAATGCAATAATGGATAACCATCAAAACCTAGACCAATTAAAAGCTTCACAATAATATACTAGCATCCGGGTCCTCGAATTCTACTAAACCGGGTAGTAGAATCCTTCCCAAGCACTTAGGTTTGAGTTCCCGAGCTTAAAAATCCTATTCGGCCAACATTTTCTATTTGAGACGCGACACTCCTCAAAGGCGCTGCAACCCTCTACAAGTCAGAGATAATTCTAAAGCTATTTTCTTGACACGCGCTGTGACGCGCCCTGCCTAGCGCCACGATGCTAAGGAGATTCAGCGTATCCCCTCAGGCATCCGGGTTCATGTGGGTCGCAATGCTCAAGAACAGCGCCGTTGCACGACCCTGCGAACTCAGAAACTCCAATATTTTTCTACATTTTTTCTAAGCTAAATTCTCCAAAATCTATCCTAAATAACAACTGAACCCAGAATTGAGCCCTAAAACATCTTCACTACACTCAAAGCAGTGCATAAACCCAAAAAATTAACCAAAATCCTCATCACAATTAAAACTTAATCCCTTGAGTTCAAACTCAAAACACTCAAGAAAGTAGATCAAAAACTTAATCTAAACAAGGTTTAGAGCTTACCCCAGCTACGAATTGCGACCCTGAACCATTCTATACTCCAATCCCACCTTCAATCCACAATTTTTTAAGCTTCTTCCTTCCCAAAGATCAAAACTCACCAAGGCACTTAGAAGAGAAGAAAAGAATGAGAGAGAGAGAGAGAGAGTAACTGAGAGAATGCCTTTTGTTTCTAGTTGTTTCTCAGGGTTACCTAAGTCTATCCTTAGCTTAGAGAATGACCAAAATAGCCCTAGACTTATCCTTAGCATCTTAATGCCTCCAAGGGAAAACTTGTCACTTACCACATTTCCCGCTAATCTTCAAGTAGTCCTATAAATTCCCAATTAATCTCGATGTGCCCAAATAATCACCAAATAACTACTCGTTACTCGATAAATCCTGAATACGCACTAAGTTTCCAAAATACCCTGGCTCATCCCGAGCTGGGTATTTAACCCCGTTGTAACTATTTCGCTAATTCACTCACTAGGATCGCCTTGAGCTGAATATTGCAAATATATCCACATAATAATGTGGTCGCAATCATTTAACACATATAATCACATTGATACCCTTAATGGGTCAAAATTACAAATATGCCCTTATTAACAAGAACGTGCCCACATGCATATTTAATACACATAAACATGCACAAATATTCATATTATCATATAAATCATGTATGCCACGTAGTCACACATTTAATCAATTAATTCCACACACACACATATATATATATATATATCGAATTATGATGTCTTGGTACACTAATCAAAACACTAAGCCTTATTAGCAAATTTGGGATGTTACACATCATATGCATTTCACATTATTTGCCAAGAGAGAAAGATAGAGAACTTTGTTCTCTTTATATTGTGAGAAGAACACTCTCTCATGTGTTGAGATTCAAAAGTGTATTCTACCAAATAGCATAGACATCCACTTGTCTCCTTCTCTTTGTACAAGACATAGTATGGAAGATGGTGGGTTAGGAGGTTAAGACGCTATTTGATCTACACGTGTTCTACATCTACAAAAATGTAGTTGTAAATTTCTATTTTATTCATATTCATGCCGCATGAGAAAGATCCCATTCTAGTTATGGTTCCTAGAGTGATTCAATCCCATGCTTTAATAATTGTTATTATTGCATTTAAATATTATCATATAGTTCCACTGCACTGTCAATCACATGATCAAAAACCAACATTAAACTAATCAATGAAAATAGTAAAATAACCAAATAAACCATTTACAAGAAAACAATAATAATGCTAGCTGTTATTTTCATATATAATGCATATATGGAATCCATTATGTGCATGATTTAGTATGGAAGAAAATGGAAGGAAAAAATCAACTATGATGACTACACAGTGACTAGATTACTAATACCAACCAATTGTACTCTAAAAAAATTGGTTCAGTTAGTAAAAAATGAGATAAAATGCAATGCTACAACATCAAAATTTGTTACCAGTTATCCCTATAAACATTACCAATGAAGATATTCAGTGACAACTCCATGTTGTTCTATATTGAGCTGAAAAAGAGCCAAAATGTAGTAACTCAATCTCCACTTTGCATCACCAAGGTTGATGAACATTCAATCAAAATAGTTGTACAGTCTTCAGATGTAGAACAAACAGGAATACAAAACACAGATGTTGAAGAGCTCGTTCTGCAACTAAACAACCATCCATTCATTCAAGCATTACAATATGAAGAAGGAACTTCCGAGACAAGTAACTAGGTACATACTAGAAATAGCTGATAATGTTGGTAAGTTTATTTTGTAGAAAACAGAAGAAGCAAAAGAAAGAAAAAGAGAGGAAGAAAGATAAATAATCATAGACCATATGGTGTTCAACATTGAAGTAGAACAAATTTATAACGAAAAGAAAGTTCTAAAACCAACACTCTATTTTTTATGCTATGATCCACAACTTCTAGTTTAAAACAAAAAGATCTAAACCAAGAGAGTACCTGGTTAGTTGTGTCAATGACAACTGTAACTAGATGCTACATGCTTCAAAATAAAAAAAATGAAAAAAATAGAAACACTTAAGATCAAAAAATATGTCAAAGAACACAATTGCTCTTTGGATGTTATCATGGAAGAGCATAGGCAAACAAATTGCAATGTGAATGAAGAACTAATAAAAAAAAGTACAATTCAATCAAGAGAGTACACACATAAACTGGCATCATAAAGGACATGCTAGATGATTATGGTGTCTCAAGGGGTATCAAAAAACTTGGAGATCATGAGAAAAAGGTTTGGAGTTGGCAAGAGGCAATCAAGATGATTCATACCAGCAACTGCCAATGTATCTTCACATGCTAAAAGTGTCAAATCTAGGAACAATAACACACTTGGTAACAGATAAGGATCATTTCAAGTATATGTATAGGATGGAAACATTGTAGGCCATTGATGTGATTGATAAAACCTTCTTGAAGACATCATTTAGAGGAAATTTATTTACAGCTTCAACAATGGATGCCAACAACAACATATTCTCATTGACCTTTGGATTAGGAGATTTTCAAAATGATTCATCTTGGAGTAGTTTTTCATAAAACTAAAATAGACATATGGAGAAAGAGAAGGTACAAAACAAAACAACCTCTATTTTCTTATTTTTAATTGCCTTTCCAAGTACCCTTAGTAGCATATAAGAAAATGGTAAACACAACCATATTTATTTATGAAACTAGTTACATATTTAACAAAAATTAACAAAAAAAGTATCTTCATACATGATTTCAGAAACAAGTCTAGAAATCATCTTAGACATGCATCAAAGCATAGAAAATGTAGTAATAAATGTGTACCCAAACATCTTCCATGGTGCTTGCATATTTCACTTGCTCAACAACATCAAAGTCAATTTCAGAGTACATAGAGAGGATCTGAATATAAATTTTGTTAAGGTTGCAAAAGCATACATACTCAAATCATTTGAGCATTACATGACATAACTTGACAAAATAGACATTCTCATAAGACCTTACCTAGAAAAAGTTGAACATGGAACTTGGAGTAGATGCCACTGTCTAACAAGAAGATACACAATGATGACTTCAAATATTGCTAAGTCAATCAATTCATCAATCAAAGCTACAAGAACACTGCCCATTACTACAATGATGAAGTGCCTTAGAATTTTGGTAGAGAAATGGGTATGGAAAAACAAAAATGAAGCTAATGGAACATTCACACAAGTATCATCATAGGTTGAAGTTGTGCTCATAAATAGTTTTGTTCGTGCAATGAAATTCGAGGTAACTAACAATTACTAAAACATATTTACAATTATTTTATTGATTCTATGATATCAGTTACTTAAACATATGAAATAAGCAATTACTTAAACATATATATATATATATTTAAAGGTTTTAACATTCAACACCATACTATACCAAGTCAAGGTACAAAGACACAAGGAATTTTTTGTAAACCTACTAGATAAAACATGTGAATGCAATAGATTCCAACAAGATGAAATACCATGTAGTATTTGTAAACCTACTAGATAAAACATGTGAATGCAATAGTAGTATTTGCAAAAAGAAGGTTAAATATTTATGATTATGTTGCTGATTATCAAAATAGTAACAATGAAAGCAGCACACGAGTCAACTGTTCATCCATTGCCAAATGAAAGTGAGTGGATACTACCATAAATTTTGGAGAAGGTTGTCCTACCACCAAAAACAAGAAAACTAGTAGGATGACCTATAAATAAAAGAATTAGATCTAAAGGAGAGCCAAAAGTTCAGATGAAGTGTGGATGATATGGATAGACAAGACACAATCGAATAAGATGCAGAAATCAACCAATACCAAAGGCACAAAAGAAGAAAAAGCCAAGGAACAACAGAAAAAATAATACCTATATTAAGAAATCATTAATAACCGGTTACCCCAACACCACAAAAATGATACCTATATTAAAAAATATATGCAAAATAGTTACTTAGATAACTATTTTGTAACAAAACACATTTAAAAACACTAGTTACTTTTCACGTTATCGTATGGCGAAAATATAAATGGAAAAAAATATTGCCAATAAAACAGACATTAAAAAAAAATACAATAATCAGTTACCTTTGAATAAGTAAACTGCAAAATCATGAAAAAATGGTTATCCAACACCAGAATAAATGATACCTATATTAAGAAATCATATCCAAAACAGTTACTCAGATAACTCTTGTGTAGCAAAACAAATTTGTTAATAAAATTGTGTAAACTAGTTACCAAAATTTTGAACTGTTCTTAACTTTAACAAAATGATATAACAATTTTAAAGAAAATAAAAATAATCTTGGAATAAACTTATATTTAAAAAAAATATCCTGTAATTAGTTACATCCATAAACTAGTAGAACAAAAAATGTACCAGTATTAGTAAAGTGCATCATCAAAACATATGAAACTAGTTACCCCAACATTCATACAACTACTACAATTAAAATGTAAAAACTAATAGCCTGAAAGCCAGATTATCCTTCACAAAATACAATTACTAAAATAAAAAACTAGTAACATAAAATAAAATTTATTCACGACAAAAGACCATAACTAAAACATAAAATCCCTAAAACATCTAATTGCGCTTCTTCCTCCTCTTTGACTTCTTAGATTCATCTCATTCTTGTGTCTTATAACCATCAATTAGCTTCTTTTTTACATGGGTGTACAAGCACATATCAAGATCATCATGATACAAAGTAATTTTGTCAGCCATATTCTTTGGTATCTCGTTCATCTTTCCATAAATAAAAAAATCAACAAACTTGATGACAAATACACCACAGTCACTGCATAATACAAGAACAAAAATAAATTATTAAAAAATAAAATTAGATAGCAAAACATAATAATCAATTATATAAAATTTATATAAATATTATATATATACAAACAAAACAAAACAGAAACTAGGAACTTGTCTTCTTGAATAGGAAGCCCCTTCACAAACTTATACTTCAAAGGTTGCTTCATCCCCACAACATATACACCCTTCTTCATATTTATGTCTTTTCTAGAATCATAAAAATTAAGATACTTCAAGAAATATGGTAGAATAACATAATAAGCTTTTACATAAGGTAAGACAATATTCTCATTTTGCTTCCCTTTCATAGAGTTGTAGACCACTAACATCCTCTTTTTGATGCTAAATGAATCAAAATTCAATGAAGTTTAACATTTACATGAATAGGCATAAGAATATCATCCACATCTACCCAAGGAATGTAAGAAAACTAGTATGAACCAATTATATAATCACTGACCATATTATCAAAACGAATCACACTTGGCTCATTTTTGGCTGCCACAAAAGTATCATATATACCCTTAAGAGTAGCATCAAACAAACTACTTGTAGTGTTAGGCCCTTTCTTCACACTCTCATTATAAAAAATATTATTCCTCAGATAATAGAAGAAAGCATTAATATGTTACACAAAAATAGGGAGGGAATCATAAACACAAAAGTTAGATCTTAATATGGAAGCAAACTTGTTATAAACAAGAACACTAAACATATTAATAGAGAAACCAATTACCAACATTAAAAAAACATAATAAAACAAACAAACATAAGAACAAGAACCCGATTACTTATAGAGTCCATCAAATCTTCCCCACAATTTTGAAGTTTGAGAAACAAAGGTTTTTCATCAATTTGGAGTAAACTAAAATCCATGGGCGAATTAATGACATTGCTACTGCCAAAAAACCTTTATTTCCTACAAATTTTAAAAAAGTTGGAAAAAATAAATAAGAAATAAAAAATATCATAAAATAAAAAATACATAGCAATAATTAAATAATGATACATACTTACTTTTCAAATTTTGTCCATCCTCAATCCAAGAAATAAAATCCAGGCACTCCTCATTCGAATTATTGTAACAAATCTCCTTTTTTAAAAGGAAGCACACCTTTCAGAACACAAACTTCTTATGCCTTCCTTTAAATATGCTCTTTTGGTTTAGAAACCAAAATCAGTCACAAAAAGGGACCTAACACTAGCATGAGTTTTATGAACCCTCTTCTCAATTTCAGTTGGAGTTTGTTCTTAATCACCACACTCCACAACTTTCCAATCTTCCTTGCTCTTTTCATACAAACTCTTCTATTATTTTACATACTCAATAGTCCTATCAATCACATTCAAAATCTCTTGATCAACAAATGCATGACCATAACTTAACCCCAGCCCTTCAGGATTGACTTCATCCTTCTCTTGAATAATCTAAACAATAAAGCAATAACTGGATACTTTAAAATCAAAACCCAATTACCAAAATACTACATTTGAATAAAAGAATACGGAAAATAAATTGGTTACGTTACATACCTCAGTTGGAGTAACAACTTATAATTGCAAACCACCATCAACGTCATCAAATTCTCCTATTAAACTCTTAGCTAAAACCTAAAACACAACAAAATGAAACTGGTTAAACTAACAAAAATAGACTGTAATAAATCATCAAGCAAAGAAACCAGTTACCTCATGATCAGGTGAAGCATGGTTAGAAACATTGTTGAAATCTCCTAGCTCATTCATATTTTCAAATTCACCTTGCTCGTTCATATTTTTAAATTTAGCAATCTCTTGAAAAGAACCTCCAACTCTCTCATCAAATTTGTAATTATTTTTTGAAACCATTTCAACCAACTGGGTAAACTTTCCCAACAACTATTATCTCAAACTTGTCATTTCACCAATAATCTGTTTCTGACCCTTCCTAATTGATGTCATTATTTTGGAAATCTTCCTCAAACTCTTAGCATGCACCTGAAAAATATTATAGGAAATTAATCTTATGAACATAAATGGACATGAGGAAGATTGCAAACCACCATCAACGCCATCAAGTTCTCCTATTAAAACTCTTAGTTAAAACCTAAGACAAAACAAAATGAAACTGGTTAAACTAACAAAAATAGACTATAATAAATCATCAGACAAAGAAACCAGTTACCACATGATAAGGTGAAGCATGGCTAGAACAATTATTGAAATCTTGTAGCTCATTCATATTTTCAAATTCACCTGGCTCGTTCATATTTTTAAATTCATCAATTTCTTGAAAAGAACCTCCAACTCTCTCATCAAATTTGTAATTGTTTTTTGCAATCATTTCAACCAACTGGGTAAACTTTCCCAACAACTATTATCTCAAGCTTGCCATATCACCAATAATTTGTTTCCGACCCTTCTAATTGATGTCTGTTGACACGATTTTTCTCAACTTGTAGATGAAGAAATCAATTAGGTAGATTAGTGCTAAATTATAAACTGTAATGAAGTAATAAATGAGCTCTCTCGATCACACACAACTTTTACGTGGTTCAGTGGTTAAAACCCACCTAGTCCACAAGATAATGTTATTGCTTTTCTCTCTCAATTTTCACAGAGTTTTAGTAATACAAAAATGGCCGCCCCTTCACTGTCCATTGTCCCTGGTATTTATAGGGGAATTTCCTGATCAAGTTTGGGTAACCGCGTGAATAAATAAGGTATACATTTAATATAGATTATTCCCATTTACATTGAGATATAATTTGATAACATAATAGAATATATTCCTGCTATCTCAGATAATAAATGATAGATATGCAATATAGCCTGGGCATTAATGAGCGTATAAGGATCCTCTGAATCTCTTGGGATCCTTCAGTATGCGTTCTTTCTATGTTTCCTCGAGCTGAATATCTCACTTGAGCTTGTGTTGAAAGACTATCTAAACCTTAGCTCGTAGTAAGCTCAGAGCGACCAAAGTTGGATCTGGTCATTATAAGTCTCGAACTCAATTGTTATCCTGAGAGGCAGTCCAATAATAACCTGTGTATTGTGTTGTCAGGCCTCCAAACTCGAGCTGTTCACATTACTATTAGCCAGATATTCTACTTGGCTATTTTTCCACATATTCATCTGCCAGGTGTACCCGAGCTGAGTAATTGAACTTGTGCTAATTTTATGGTACAACATTTTCCCCCTAAGCTCCTGTTCGTGCTTGATGTCGTCACTTTCTGACATGCATAGTAGGGGCTTTTAGGCTTCTGCCATGTAAAATTGTGCCTGCCCACTACTTGAGTATTGGACACGTGGTTGCCTGTAATTGGCGTCCGTTCGGGTTTCGAGGACTGTGATAAATGTCCTGTCATTTTTTTGCTATCGTATGGTTCATTTAACCTTGGCCTTTGGATCTCGAGCTAACCTAATCAGATGGCATGAATTAATTCTCGTAGTTTACGTATAAATAGAGTGATCAGACCTTCACCTTCACCTCAAAAAGTTTCCACTTTAAAAACAAAGTTTCCCTTTTTCTTCTCTAACCTCTCCAAAAACCCTCCATCACCTTTCAGATTCTACAAAGCTTTCAGGGAGTTTCCTGTGGGCGTATCGACATTTTCTCTGAATCGATCATATCAACTGTAAGTATTTCCTCATTTGGTTTGAATTTTTCAACTCTTTGCTTTCCAATGAGTTTTTTTTTTCCTTTTTATTGTGTAAAACATCCTTTGTTCAATGTCATTTAGGTTGCGTCTGTTTGTAAATAGGTGAAAGGGTTCGGTTTAGGCTAAATGAATGGTATTAGGCTTATTTAGAAACAAGGTTTTCATAAAACTGGGAAAATCTTCTGGGTTTTTCAAAGAAAATTCTATTGGTAAATCAATTAGAATACCTATTTGGGGTGTAGAAGCTGAAGGGGTTTTAGCTTTTGTTCTAGGTAGCTTAAAGTTTATGATTCCTTAAGCGGTTTTGCATTAAACCACTTTCGAAAGAAAAGTAGTGGGTTTGATGGATCTAACACACGAATCTTGAAGTATCAGGGAATTTTAAGAAATTGAAGCGCGTGGCCTAGGACCACGCGTGGAACCACACGTTGAGGCTAGTACACATCTTAGCTCGTATAAATTCTCAAATCCCAAAAATAAACTACTTAAACCCTCGAATTTTCTTACCTCCACAACCGTAGCTAGAAATCATCTTAGGTCACCACTAATAGGCCGATTTGTCATTAGGCGATCTAAATTATGGACCCTACAAAAAAAAAAAAACCGCGAGTTCCTCTGCTCAGAGCAAAGATAAGGGAAATCAGGTCGCCTCTGACTCTCCCATCCCTCAGAGCAAAGATAAGGGAAAGTAGGGAAATCGTGATCAACCCCAATGCATTCTTTGAGGTCAAACACATAGTCTCTCAGATCATGACTCAAGGGAAAGTGAACAAGATCCTGCTGAGTCACAGGATTGAGATGGGAGATGATGGCCTTATCGCCTAACCTGCGCTGGAGGGAGAGCGGAGTTGCGCCCCTTTCCAAGACGACTAAGGGGCTTGGAGTGATGAGCACCTGAAGGCCGGCGCCTTCCTCCCATTGGACCAGTATTTTGTAGACTTCCTGAACTACGTCACACTGGCTCCATTCCAGCTCCCCCCAAACTCATATAGACTTTTGCCGGGGTTAAAGTATTTGTTTATGAGGCATGAGTGGGAGGTCCCCACTCCGACAGACATTATGTATTTATTTTGCCTCAAGGCCAGTCCCGACCAGAAGGGGCGAGGTGGTGGTTTTTACTGCCTCACTCATTTTCCCAACTCAACCTCTGTCATCGACCTCCCCAGCCACCCAATTGAATATAAAGACTTGTTCTTTATGTAAAATGGGTTCAAGAAGTGCGAACATAGATACTTCAACCGTCCTTGTAAGCCTTCTATCTTTATGAATTCAACACATGAACTTTTTATCACTTATGCACATTTTTTTTGTTCTAACTGAGTTCTTTCGTGTGCAGCTATATTTGCGAGGACATGACAGTCTGTGACCCTTGTCGATCAATACGAGACCTTGTCTAGTCTTCCTCCGAGGGAAAAAGAATATCTTCAGATTGTGAATGATGCCACCATGGTGGCTTGCAACCTGATCAGCAAGGGCCAGATGCTAGCTCTCAAGACCCGAGCTCCTCTTCCCATCATCCCCGAGCTCCCCCCTCCTCAAGAGGCCTTACCAGCCAATGATGATGTTGAGGAGGAAGAAGACGTGGCACTAGTGGTGCGTAAAAGGTGAGCTCTAGAAGATACTCAGGAGCATGATCTAGAGCGAGTTGCGTCTGGGCCAGCAGCCAGCCCCTCCGGCCAAGGTAACCCATACCCCTACAGAGAGTTAGATTGGGCTGCTGCTAGTTATAGGCTAATTCGATTCAGCCCTACCCAACTCGTTATTCGTCACTCCACTGAGCCGGACCTAAACACAACCCTCCTCCAGTGCGTGGACCATTTGGTGGTACGTTATGACCACATCTACCCCAGAGGTACCATCGTAGTTGACAACACCCTCAATTTTAGGTCAACCATTTTTGAGGAGTATGGGACAAATCGTAGGTCCAGGCCTTCCCTGCATCAGGGTGGATATGACCCTGGTTTTAGGCAGTTCGTAGATGAGTCCAGCCCTGAGGAAGGACCTGAACCCCCTAGGACCCAGGAGGTCATAATTTTATATTCTCCCCCACCTCCGTTAATACAAGAGTTAGAGGCTATGCCTAGCCCGGTCAATAACCCTGAGCAGATTGTAGTAGATTCCTCCCCTAGCTCAAAGGGTAGAGTTCTTTCTCTTTATCTTGTGTTTATAATACTTTGAATAATTACTTCTTTAAATTGAATCCTCTGTTTGCTCTTTTTTCAGGTGAAGAGATGGAGTTTCCAGAAGCCCCAGATTTGAGGGGTGCTTTTAAGGCTGGTGGGACCGGAGCTGGTCCCATGGTGAAGAGGCCCAAGGTGACAAAGAAAACAACTCTGAGGACTGGGGGTACCACCGAGTCCCTTGCCAAAGACAAAGGTGCTAGCTCCACTCGGGAACAGCCGCAAAAGAAACTTCCCACTGTTCTGGTAACAACAGTCATGGTTCAACAAGCTCCTCCTCCTCGACACGTACCTCCCTCAAATCCTCAAGTGATCCAAGGGGAGGCTCCACTATTCAGATCCCGGTCAAGCCACTCGACCTGTAAAAGATCCCCGAGGCTTTTCGGGGTATTGTGTACGAGACGACAAGCCCGACCACGCCTACGAAGCCAACACTAGAGATTTAATGGCTATAAAGGAGCACACTTCTGAGGACATCCTTGAATCTTCCATGGGGATGAACCTCACTATGAGTCCTTCTCAATATCCTAACTTTTTCTTTAGGTTTTTTTTTTTTTATAAATATTCTTGACTTCCTTCATTCTTTTGCAGTCTATCCTGGCTCAATTTTGAGGAATTTCTTGAGTTAAAGCTAAGGACGAGGAGCTTCGAGCTGCCTTGGGCGCCACTCAAGAGGGCGAACAGACCGCCGAAGCTGCCCTGGTTTCCAACTAGGAGAGCGAGTGGGCTGCAAAAGCTGCCCTGTTTGCCTCCCAGGATCAGGTCATGGAGGTGAGCCATCGTGTGGACCAGCTTTGGCCCGAAAATGAAGAACTCAAGAAGAAGCTGATCGAGGTCGAGGCCAAGGCCAAGGAGGAGGCTGCAGAGTCATCGACTCAAGTGGAGGAGATGCTTTATTGTTGTTGGGCTTTCAACTAAGATGGAAACTTCTCTTTTATGCAACCCGAGCTGTGGGACCCATATCTTGCTAGGTTCAAGATTCGGCTCTCGTAGGAACCCAGAGATTGTAGATGCCTCTGGAGCTGTTGAGGGAGATGGCGAGGAGGTGACTTCTCTGGAGCTAGCTGACGGACCTTAGTGACTTATTACTTTTGTTTTTATTTTCAAGATTTTGTAATCAAGTCCCTTGGGACCAAAACAATTGCCTTCATGCTTAGGTCGAGATTTTTTCTCCTCGAGATGACAATATATATTTTTAATATTCATCTATCTTATGATCTATTTGCATTCCCTTTAGTATATTATTTTCTCATGTTTATGAACCCTTAGATTCTTGTACATTCGAAATCTTAGGGGTTGACTTTAGATCAACATAGATTTTATCATTATCTTAGTTGTATCCTAAGATTTTGCTTGCTTATTTGCATCATACCTGTTAAGAATCAGGCCTTGGACCTAGTTATATCTAGGGTTTTTAATAGGCTTAGTAGCTTTATACTTGTTAGGAATCAAGCCTCGGACTTGGTTATATCTAGGTTTTTTTAATTTGCTCAATAGCATTGTACCTGTTAGGAATCAGGCCTCGGACATGGTTGTATCCAGGGTTTTTTAATTTGCTTAATAGCATTGTACCTATTAGGAATCCGACCTTGGACCTGGTTATATCCAAGGTTTTAGTGATTTCTCAAACTTACTTCGTGTTTGTTTTTTTTTTAATTCGAGCTTTAAAAAGCCATTGAATAATCAATTTCTCCAAACTCTAAGTTTTTAATCCTTATCCGAATAAGTTGAACTCTCTTAAAAACTCTCCTCGATTATGTGCCCCCAAGCATCCAGAATGTATAAACATTCTGGGTTGCTTTTATAAAGCGAGCTTGTGATAACAAAACGATAAAATTGGTTATTTAATAATCCAACTGTTATTAAACTAAAATGGCTTTTATAAATATGCCTTACATAGATGGTAACTCTGAAACATTAAAGACAAAAATTTTTTTGATAATAATTTTTTAAGTGTATGGCATTCCAGGTCTGTGGGACTATTTCCCCACTTAGCCGGGCTAGCTTGAAAATTCCTTCACGCAGGACATCTATGATTTGATATGGTCCTTCCCAGTTCGGCCCTAACACACCGTCCTTGGGATCTTTATTTTCCAAAAAAGACCCTTCGAAGAACCAAATCGCCTAATTCGAGTCTATGTCCCTTAACCTTTGAATTGAAATAATGAGTGATCTTCTACTTATAATGGGCGAGCTGTAATTGCAATGCCTCACATTTTTTTTCGATTAGATCGAGGGATGCGCTAAGTAGCTCATGGTTATGATCTTGATCAAATGTCTTTTGTCTATGAGTCGTTACCATTGGGAGCATAGCCTCGCTTCCAAAGGTTAGGGAAAAAGGGGTATGTCCTGTGGAGGTTCTATGTGATGTTCGGTAGGCCCTAAGTACTTGTGGGAGCTGCTCGAGCCATAATCCCTTGGCTTCATCTAGTCTTTTCTTTAAGCATGCTTTTAGGGTCTTATTTACAGCCTCGACCTGTCCATTGGCTTGTGGGTATGCTACCGACGAGAAGCTCTAGGTTATGCCATATTTTTCACAAAAGTCTGTGAAGAGATCACTATCGAACAAAGTTCCGTTGTCTGACACAATATTTTTAGGGAGTCCAAATCGACATATGATATTCTTCATAATAAATTCCAGGACTCTCTTCGAGGTGATGGATGCCAAAGGTTCAACCTCTACCCACTTCATAAAATAATTGATTGAGACTATTGCATAACAAACTCCTCATTTTCCTGTTGGCAGGGAACCAATTAAGTCAATTCCCCATGCCGCAAATGGCCAAGGGGATGAGATCATGGTTAGCTCGAATGGAACAGCTCGGGCAACTATGGCGAAGTGCTGACATTTGTCACACTTTTTCACATACGAGAACGAGTCCTTTGTTAAAGTGGGCCAAAAATAGCCCTGTCTCATTACCTTTAGAGCTAGGTTTTTGCCCCCCAACATGGTCTCTAGAGATGCCTTCGTGTATTTCTTGCAAAATAGTCTGTGCTTCCTCAGGCAGAACACATCTCCGGAAGGGAAATGAATGCCCTCGTTGATATAGGATCCCCTCAATCATAACATACTGTGGAGCTTGATACAACAACTTTCTCGCGTCCTTCCTATCATCAAGTAGCCTTCCGGTTGTGAGGTATTCCCCTGTGGGAGTCATCCAAGTCAGTTTTATGTCAATCATTCCGACCTCAACCATTTCTACAATTATACTTGGGCTTTCCAAGAACTCCATCGAAACTACATTCAATGTATCTACCTCTTTGGTGGTAGTGAGTCGAGCCAGAGCATCAACGTTGGAATTCTGCTCGTAGGGTACTTGCTCAACAGAGCTAAACTTAAACTCAGTAACTTACCCTTTACCTTAGATAGGTAGGCCACCATCTTGATGCCTTGAGCTTGGTATTCTCCAAATATTTGATTGACCATGAGCTGAGAATCACTATAACATTAGATGGCTTTTTCCTTCAGCTCTTTTGACACCCCCATGCCAATAAGGCCTCATACTCCACTTCGTTATTAGATGCTTCAAACTTGAACTTGAGAGCTGTATGGAACTGATGTCCTTCAGATGAGATTAATATTATCCCAGCTCCTAATCCATTTTCGTTAGACGATCCATCAATGAAGATTTTCCATAATTCTTGCACCGACTCCCTTATCATCTCGTCCTGAAAACCTGTGCACTTGGCAACAAAACTAGCAAAGGCTTGGCTCTTGATTGCAGTTCGTGGCATGTACAATATTTCAAACTAGCTTAGTTCGATGGCCCAATTTAATAGATGCCCCGATGTTTCAATTTTTTGTGAAACCTGCCTTAAAGGTTGGTTGGACAAGACGTGAATAGAATGGGACTGGAAGTATGGCCTGAGCTTCCTTGAAGCCAAAATGAGACCGAACGCAAGCTTTTTTATCAACGGTTACCGTGATTCAGCTCTGAGAAGCCTCTTACTTACATAATATACGGGTTTCTGCGCCCGATTTTCTTCTCAAGCTAACATAGCACTAACTACATTTTCTATCATGGCCAGGTAAAGAAACAGACATTCTCCATATGTCAGTTTTGATAGTATGGGGGGTTCAGCTAGGTACGTTTTTAGGTCACGAAATTCCTGTTCCTATTCTTCACTCCGTTCAAATTTCTTGTTTCCCCTGAGAAAGTTGTAGAATGGTAGACACTTGTCAGTGGATTTTGAAACGAAGCAGTTTAAGGCCTCCACCTTTCTAGTTAGGCTTTGTACTTCCTTACGCGGCCTGGGCGAAGGCGTTTCTAACAACAACCTAATTTTTTCCGGATTCGCCTCTATCCCTCTTGTGTTAACTATAAACCCTAGAAAATTTCTCGATGCGACTTCGAAAGTGAACTTCTGGGGATTCAGCTTAATGTTGTACTTTCTCAATATGCCAAAACTTTTTTCCAGGTTGAATACATGGTTATTGACAGTCTTTGATTTGACGAGCATATCATCGGCATACACCTCCATGTTTCTCCCGATTTGGTTAGTGAACATTTTGTTGACCAACCGTTGATATGTAGCTCCAATGTTTTTCAACCTGAATGGCATAACTTTGTAGCAATATACATTATGATCGGTCATGAAACTGGTATGTTCTTGGTCTGCAGGGTTCATCATGATCTGGCTATATCCAGAGTACGCTTCCATGAAACACATGAGCTTATGACTAGCTGTGGCCTCTACCAACTGATCAATTCTTGGTAGTGGGAAACAATCCTTGGGACAAGCCTTGTTGAGGTCAGAGAAATCGATACAAGTTCTCCACTTCCCATTTGGTTTGAGGACCAGCACGGGGTTAGCAACCTAGATCAGGTATTTTTCTTCCCTGGTAAACTCGCATTTAAGTCGGTAAGCTACTTCTTCTTCTAACTCTTCAGATTGTACTGTCCCCAAAAAGCCTCCGTTTTTGGGACTTATTAAAGTATGCATTATTATACTCGAACTGATTCCAACCATATCCTCGTGCGACTAGGAAAAAACATCCAGGTTATTCCTTAGAAACTTGACCAGCTCCTTCTTCCTTTCGACTTCAAGATTTTTTCCAATTTGACAACTCTTGAAGGTTCTTCTGGGTGGATGTTTATTTCCTCAAGCTATTTTACTGCTTTAAGCTCAGACCCATCTTCACCTACACATGGATCAATGTTGTCTCATTGGGCTACCTCATCGTTTCCTTCTCAAGGTTCTTCTATCCTACATGTAACTTCCATTTCCCGGGACTCCTCATTTCCTTAACCTATAACCATCGCATGCTGCCTAGGTTATGATTTTCCCTTCATAGCAATGCTGTAACATTCTTTGGTGACGAGCTGGTCTCCTTTTATTGTGCATATTCCCGAGGTTGAGGGGAACTTTATTGCCAGGTGTCAGATCAAAGTGATGGCTTCAAAAGCCATCAGCGCAGGTCATCCCAAAATCATGTTATATGCGGCCGTACAATCCATTACCACGAACTTAAGTATTTTGGGGATAGTTTGTGACTCTTCTCCCAATTTAACCATCAGTTCCATCGTTTCTATGGCTGCCAATCCTTCACCCAAAAATTCATACAGAGTCATTGAGGTCGCCTTCAAATCGGTTACGGACAATCCCATCTTTTCTAGGGTGGACCTAAAATGCACATTTACGGAAATTTCGTTATCCACCAGTATCCTCCATACCCTTCGGTTAGCAAGCTACATGGTTACCACCAGCAGGTCATTGTATGGGAATTGAACGTGGCTAGCATCCTCTTCCGTGAAAATGATTGGTTGTTTTTCCAACCGCTGTTGTTTCAATAACCGTTGCTCTGAGACAAACTCCACACCTTTATGAGTTTTCAACTCATTAATATACCTCTTTTGGGCCTTGCTGCTCGTGCTCGCCAAATGAGGTCCTCCGGCAATAGTAGTTATATATCCTCATACTATCGAGGGAGGGTCAACCTAATTCATATGAGCTCTAGGTTGACCTGTCGGGGCTTCATGAGCTGGCTGAGGATTCTGCCCAACAGGTTGATTGGGAGCTACCCGATTTCGGGGCGTACTGGGCTAATGGACCAGCCTGAATGAGAGTCTTAATCTCATCCTTCAGCTGTCGATAGTCATTGGTGTTATGACCGATGTCATTGTGGAATCGGAAAACTTTGAGGGGTCTCTCTTCGCCCTCTGGTGCCTTAAAGGCTATCACTTCTTCCATGGGAATCGATTAGAATTTTCCAAGAAGATATGTTCCCAGGTGTCCGTTAGGTCACTGTAGGTGGCATAAACAGGCTTGAATTTCTCTACAGGCTTGTTCTTATTCGTGCCATTCTGGTCGCGCTCACCATTCCTCTTCCTCTTGTTGTTTCCTGCTTGGTTATTCTGGGTAACAGGTTGAGCCGTAGCTGCAACATCTGCCACTGCTCCAACAGGTTGGATAGGGGCCTGGCTAGTTCATGTGACAACAGATCGCGCCTCTTCCAGGTTTATGCACTCTTAGGCTCGAGCCAAAAATTCATCTACACTCTTAACTCCTTTTTGTTGGAGTTCTTGCCACAGGTCGCCTCCTGTTTGGATTCCTATCCTCATCGCCATGAGCTTGGAGCTGTCATCAACATCCCTAACTCGTGCTGCAACATTGCCGAATATGCTCAGGTATGCCTTCAGTGATTCACCAGGTTGCTGTTTTACGGTTGCCAATGAGTCGGCCTCTACACGAGCTGCATGTGAAGCTCGAAATGCTCTCTTAAACTTGGAAGAAAATTTCTTCCATGAGCTTATCGAATGCTTCTTGTATTGTTTAAACCATTGTCTAGCAGGTTCAACCAGAGTTGCGGGGAACAAGATACACCTTAGGTCAAGCTCGACATTGTGGGCCATAATCATTGTGTTGAAGATCCCGAGGTGATCGGATGGATGTGTATTTCCATCAAATTTCAGCATGTTCGACATCGTAAAGCCAATAGGATACATAGCTGCGACAATGTTTGGAGTGAAAGGTTCGGGCTCTTAATTTGAGTCGCAATCATCTGCTCCCTTTCCAGATAGGAGCCTCTTCATTTGTTCCTCCATCAAGGCCAGTCGCTCAAGGGATAGGTCCTTCATATCTAGGTTAGCTGGGGGCTGTTCAGCAACTCCCATCCTATTGTATGTGTTTGATGGGTTGTTGTCCCTCCAAGTCTGAGATTGGTTAGGTGGGACTTTCCCATTGTCGCATACGATAGACAGACCTCCCTCATGTCAAGCATAACTAACATCCTCCTTCTGAGATGGATACCTTTTTTGTGAGTTCAAATGATCGCGCAGGTCGGGCTGTGGATCATATCATGGACTTTGTGATGATTCCTTAAGTCATTTTTAGACCTGCCTCCACGCTGGCTCCCTGTCCAGTAACTTCCATTTGCAAATCTTATAGCTCGCAGTTGAGATTGAGGACCTAGATTCTCAGCACGTGCCAGTGGGGCGTAAGTATCTACCGATGGGGGGGGGGGGATTTCTCCTACTGTTCTCACGAGCTGAAGCATCTCGTTGTGGGCAAGGTGGTGTAGGATGTCTAACCGATGATGGCGGATGCCTTATTAGCGAGGCTATCCTCGTTCCATCAGGATGAACTAAATTAGCCCACCTTGACTCTACTCTAATGTCCTGAGTTCTGTTCCTAGGGTTTTGATCGTGGCCCAAGAGGATTCGCTTGAGAATTTTTCCTTCGTGAACTTGTCCCAGCCCGCCCTGGTAGATTTTTTTGGGCACTCCTAGGAATTTGCGAAGAAGGCATGGAGCTGGGGGTCATAGTTCTGCCCAACCGACTGACATGTTGGTGATGACCCCTGTGACGACTAGTGGTTTAAG
Source organism: Humulus lupulus (assembly GCF_963169125.1). Classification (NCBI taxonomy): domain Eukaryota; kingdom Viridiplantae; phylum Streptophyta; class Magnoliopsida; order Rosales; family Cannabaceae; genus Humulus; species Humulus lupulus. The sequence goes on from NC_084799.1 coordinate 130,134,073, forward strand.
AACTCCAGTGGTTTTGCTCTGAAGGCACAGAACAACTAGGTTTAGACCGATTATTCCTATGGGACTTATGAGACCCACTTTGCCTCTTTCCGACATTAATGTCGGTGGCAAGAGGGGGTAACCGAGCCAAGACTTCCTCGATTTTCCTGTTTGCCCTAGCGAGATGGCTTCTTAATTGGGAATTTTCCATCTCGACGGTAGTCAAATATCCCTGATTAGGATTTGGTGGGAGTGATGCTGAACTCCTGGCATCGTCCTGACCCACCGGTTGCTTTCTAGGACGCTGTTGAACATCTGGGCCCCTTTCAGCGGGAACAACAGTATGACGGGCCTCCTGCCCACCAGACTGTTCCATCTAATTGTCATGCATCGATCAAGTGAGCACCATGATGAATGTCGACTGAAACTTGAGAAGCACTAATTTCCTCTCAATGAAAGCACCAAATTGTTGACGTGGTTTTTTGCCAACAATAGTTTAAGAAATCAAATTGGTAGATTAATGCTAAATTATAAAATGTAATGAAGTAATAAAAGAACCTTCTCGATCTAAGCTTCCTTTGTGAACTAAGTTGTTTCTTTGTTGCAAAAGAGCTTATTTGCTAGATTTAAAAATTTTCCTAGATCTAAGCTTACTAGTAAGGATGTAATTTTTCTTGAGAGAGTTAATCTCTTGTAATCCTCGGTTGGAGGGGCTCTTTTGAGCTTGTTTTGTATTTTTGTTTTGTGGTTCAATTTAATTCTTCTTTCATCAAAAAAAAAAAAAAAAAAGAACCTTCTCGATCACACACAACTTTTACGTGGTTTAGTGGTTAAAATCCACCTAGTCCACGAGACAATGTTATTTCTTTTATCTCTCAATTTTTGCAGAGTTTTAGTAATACAATCGTCCTCTTCCTTGTCCATTATCCCTGGTATTTATAGGGGAATTTCCTGGTTAGGTTTGGGTATCCGCGTGAATAAATAAGGTATACATTTAATATAGATTATTCCCATTTACATTGGGATATGATTTGATAACAGAATAGAATATACTCCTGCTATTTCAGATAATAAATGATATATATGCAATACATCCATGGCATTAATAAGCTATAAGGAGCCTCCAAATCTCTTGGGATCCTTCAGTATGCATTCTGTCTAGGTTTCCCCGAGCTGAATATATCACCTGAGCTCGTGTTCAAAGACTATCTGACCCTAGCTCGTAGTAAGCTAAGAGCGGCCAAAGTTGGATCTGGTCATTATAAGTCTCGAACTCAATTGTTATCCTGAGAGGCGGTCTAATAATAACCTGTGTATCGTGTTGTTAGGCCCCCAAACTTGAGTTGTTCACATCACTGTTAGTCAGATATTCTACTTGGCTATCAGTCCACATATTCATCTACCAACTGTACCTGAGCTGAGTAATTGAACTCGTGCTAATTTTAGGGTACAACAATGCCATTGTTTTGGAAATCTTCCTCAACCTCTTAGCATACACCTGAAAAATATGACAGGAAATTAATCTTATGAACTTAAATGGCCAAACAAATCTATCGAAACTTTAAAAAACAATAACATTACATTTCGGTCATCCACAGGTACTTGGGTACTGCCATCAACTGGAGCCATCGTAGGCAAATACAAATTCTCAAACTTAAAATTCTTCACTTCATACTTATGCCTCTCACCAGAAGTATGTATGAAATCCTTAACAGCCAGCTGGATTGACAAAAATAATTAAAAAAAACAAAAAACAACACATATAATAAGAAACTAGTTACCAATTATAAAACTTCAAAAAAATTAATAAAGATCGAAGTAACTAATTATAATAGAACAACAAAACAAATGGTACAAAAAAAGTAAAACTCAACTCAACCAGTTACAAAGATATAATTATACCTTACTACAGTTAAATGTTTTTGACACCAAACCAGAATAGGTAGCATAATCAAAGCTCTTCTAGTTTAACAAGCAAGGATACATTTTAGAAACCCTCACACACAGTAATCAGGAGACAGTGCAAGGATAGTTCATATATCCAAACTAAAAATGCAATCAGAAAACTGAAAAGTTTGAAGGGATGAAGACCAACCTTCCCATCAATACTTTGACCATCATACATTTAATTACCATTCTTCAAACCAACATTCAAATAGTGAAATTTCCTTTCCCAAATAAATTTGTCAAAGACAAACTTTTTCAACTTACCCAACTCACTATCAACTCTACCAAAGAAAAATTTGTCAACCAACTTATCATTAGTATAACCATACAAGTAATTTGATAACATATTTACTATACCCAACTTAACTATATCATCATCAAACCAGTCATTTGTCTTTCAAATGATCCATCATTGTACCCTTAGATATTTTTACCCTAACACTAGGAAACTTTTTTTTTCTTCTTAAAAGCATTATTCTTAGAATAAAAAACATGAGGATCATAGTTACCTTGGAAATTTAAATGAGTAACATGTGCAAACTCCTCAATCCCAAATCTAACAACCCTACTTCCTGTTGGGGAAAAGTGAGATTACACCACCACAATAATAAGAATCTACACACAATTATTCTTGACAGAGACCAACAAAATAATTAGATAGAGAATGCAAACCATAGTTTTTAGGCCAATACTCTTGCATCTTCTTGAAAGCTTCGAACCTTAATTTGAACACCACTTGCAACTTCTTCTTCTTCAATGGGAATCAAAATTAAGGATTATACACGAGGTGTATTGCTGTCCAAATTCTCTATTTCCTAGCCACTAATGGATGCTTGAGGCTTTTGTAAGAGGAAATGGGAATTGAGATTGAGATTGAACAAACCTTAAAACTCACAAAGACAAGCCCTTTTTTATGAATTTCTTGGAGAAAACTTATGATCTTAAAAGCTAGAGAGAGATTTGAGATAGTGATCAAGTCTTTCAAAGATCTAAGAGAACCCTTTTATAGTGTAGGCACCATCATTAAGTCTAACTAATAGGATTAGAGCTTTAGAACAAATCATTTGGGGCTTAAAACACGTATCCGTACAGACATGTCAGACGGCGCGTCGCCTATCTATTGGCGATGCATCGCTTGCTGGGTTTCGTCAAGCCCTAAGGCTATAGGTGATGCATTGCCTCTTAGGAGGAGACACAATGCCATACGATCAGGTCTAACCTCTCAAATTTGACCTTAAACGCCTTTAAATGCTATCAAACTGTTTGGGCAACCTTAGATGTTGGGAATTTATGGCTTTACACTTTCTTAATCAACAATGAATAAAAAGAATAGTTCAATATTAGAAACCCTAGATGCTAATCAAGAACTTTATTCAAAGTATGAATGCAAATGTTGATAATCAAAGAACCATATTAATGGTATGAATGTAAATCTTGCTAATAAGGAATTAAGTGATTAAATGATTATAAGATGAACTAAGAAACATTTAATCATGAATGCTAACAATGTAAACACAATAGAATAACACAATTACAAAGTTAGGGTTTTGAGAGATACAACCTTTTATTTGAGCAACTTGAATCTTTAGACATGGGGAACATCTAAGGCTTATACACAATAAGTATATTATTTTCCAAAATATCTATTCCAAGCCTTCCCTTATTACTTGAAGCTTCATCAAATTGGAATGAGAAGTGAGATTAAAAGAGCCTTGAAACTCATACAAGTCAAGCAATGCTTGATGAGTTTCTTGGAGAAAATGAATGTTCTTTGCGAGCTAGAAAGAGAGAGAGAGAGAGAGGTTAGAGAGAGAGAGAGTTGAAAAATGTGATCAAGGCCACAACTCTAACAACCCTTATATATAGTGCATGCGTCATCATCAATTCTAATCAATAGGATAAGAGCTTTTAAACACATTATTTGGAACTAAGTCACGTAAGTATATGATTTGGTACTGACCTCCCATGCGGCGCATCGCCACCCAGCAGGCGATGCATCGCTTGCTAGGGGTTTTGTCTTCCAGGCACTTCTAGGCATTGCGTCGCCTCCCACAAGCTACACAACGTAGATGCCTTTGCAATAACACCCTGCGAGTGACCCCAAATTATCTCCAAATGCCTCCAAACTTTTAGGGAATTTTTTATATATCTCATTGTATCACGTTAGACCCATAAACGTCAATTATAGATGCCTAGTACACAATCTCATGTTTTCACTTCAACTTAAATGAAAATCATTAAGTGTTTTGCACCTCATTGTGTAAACAACTTAACCATTATATTTAACTAATGCCAACATTCCCCCATTCGGTTTAATATAATCCTCTATTATTTTCTTGACAATTTTAATGCATAAAATAAAGTATCTTTTGATTTGAAATTTACTTTAGTGAAAGCATTACAAAGCCCTATTGAAGTCATTAGTGTCTTGAAGATTTAGCCAAGTACTCCTTAATGATAGAACCGGTAACACCTCACACACCTCCACTTGACCATTCATTTTTCCATTGTGCGCGCTTAGCACTTTTCATGGGCTTGTTATCATCCATTTCATGAGCTTTCTGGGGAGAAACTCCAACTCCCATGAGAGGCGGCACCACCTTTAACTTCGCATAGGTGAAGTTATTACAAGATCTTTGCTACCTTTAGAGATGCTTGTTGCACACAACTGAAGTTCATTAAAAGCCCTAGGCTTAACCATCACTCGGTAGCAACCAACACTAACCATCCCTGGATATAACTCACGATTATGTTAGTGTTGAAACTATTCACTCAATGACTTGTTCTTACCCATTGAACTCTTGCCCTTGATGTATACAAGTTTAGAGTTGGGTTGCCATCATTGATAAATATAGTATTCTAGGAATTTCAGTCTCATCCTTTTTGAAGTGGAACTTACTAACCTCTTGCTAGAGGTTTTGTAAATGGATCCACTAAGTTCTCATTTATCTTCACATATGAGATTGATATGATTCCATCTTGAATCAATTGTCTCACATACTCATGTCTTAGACTTATATGTATAGACTTCCCATTATATATTCCATTATAAGCTCTAGCTAATGTGGCTTGACTATCACAATATATCGAGATCATCGATACCTCATCCACGGTAATTGAGATATCCAACATGAGATCTCTAAGCCACTCGACCTCTTTGCTAATTGTCGATTGAGCTATAAACTCGGCATCCATGGTAGAGTGTGAAATGCATGTTTATTTCTTAGATCCCAAAGAAACTGCTCCTCCTCCAAGCATAAACACTCAACTAGTTGTGGAGAGATTGCCTCCTACACTCGATATCCAACTTGCATCAGAATATCCCTTTAGTATCTTAGAAACTTTGAATATTGGAGGCTTAGTTTCTTGGTCCTCTCTAGGTACTCTAGAACCCTCTTACTTGCCTTCCAATGTTCGATAGTTGGATTGTGAGTAAACCTACTTAGTTTACTAACCGCATATTCAATATCCGCTCTTGTACAATGATTGGTGTACATTAGACTCCCTAATACACTTGCATATTCAAGTTGAGCCACCGCTATACCATTATTCTTTTCAAGCTTCATGCTTGAATTAAATGGTGTATTTGCCTCTTTGATTTTGAGATGACTAAACTTGTCAAGCACTTTCTCAACAAAGTGAACTTGACTTAAGGCATAACCCCCACTATTTCTTCTCACTTTTATACCAAGGAAGATATCGACCTCTCCAAGGTCCTTCATCTAGAAAGTGGAAGATAGAAAATTGTTCATTTCTATTATGCCTCTCATCTCATTACTCAAAATCAACATTGATCAATACATTGACACACCAAGATGACATAGTCATCACAAGTCTTAGAGTATAAGAACTTGTCCACATTATTGTGTCTAAACTCATATGAATCTATGGCTTCTCTTGCCATTGTTTCAATGCTTGTTTTAATCCATATAAAGATATAAAAATCCTATATAGTTTATGTTCATTTCACCTTAGAAAAAAACCCTATGGTTTTAATCTATATAAAGATATAACAAGCCTACACAATTTATGTTCCATTTACGAATATCGTTTTGACATCCATTTGATGAACATAAATGCTATATATTGATGATCAGACAAACAAAACTCTTATTGTGGTTGTCCTAGAAACCATTGCATATGTGTCAAACTAATTAATTCCTTCCTTTGTTTAAACCCTTTAGCTACTCATCTAGCTTTGACAGTTTGTATGTGCCATCGGTGTCATATTTCCTCTGAAATACCCACTTGCACCAAATTGGTTTTGAACCTTGTGAAAGGTCTACAAATTCCAATGTGTGGTTTAACATAATTAGAATCCATCTAATCAATTATTGCCTCCTTCCAAAAACATAGTTTCTCAAAGATATTGCTTCTCGGTAGGTTTTGGGATCATCCTCAGCTTGAGGAATCATAGAAAATTTCCACTTGAGTTGTTCAAGTTTACTATAGAGTATCTCTACTTGAGAACATTTCTCAATTTAACCCAAAACTTTAAGCCTTTGGCTTCCTCGAGGCAATATTGGTTGCTCATCAACCTTTGGATCTTTCTCTTCAAGAGATTCTCCAACACTGTGGGTTCTTGAGAGTTGCTATCACAATATAACATATTCTCAAAGAACTCCACTTCTCTTGATTCAATTATTACATTAGACTCTAAGTCTAATAGTTTATAGGCCTTGCTTTTGAGGCATAGTCAACAAATGTACACGTAACGACCCTTGGACCCAACTTGGTTCTTTTAGGCTTTGTGCTCTTGCAATAAGAAAGGCACCCCCACACTTTAAGATAGCCTAAGTTAGGCTTCTTTCCTCCCCATAACTCATATGGTGATATATTGTTCTTTTTCATAGGAATTCGATTCAATATATGACATGCAACAAGCAAAACTTCACCCCAAAAATTATAACACAATTTAGCATGTAAAAACATAGAGTTAATCATCTGAAGATAAGTCCTATTATTTCTTTCAACTATTTCATTTTGTTGTGGAGTGTATGGTGCAGTGCATTCATGTATAATATCATTTTGTTCACAAAACTCAATAAAATCTTTTGAAAAGTATTCACCACCTCTATCACTTCTAAGAGTCTTAATTTTCCTTTCCAATTGATTTTCTACTTCAACTTTATAGATTTTAAATGCATTAAATGCCTCATCCTTACTCTTAAGAAAATACACACAAGTATACCTAGAGCAATCATCTATAAATGTCATGAAGTATTTATTTCCTCCTCTAGTCAACATGATATTTAATTCACATAAATCACTATGTATTAAATCTAGCGAGTTTGAACATCTATCAACACTTGGAAAAGTTTCTTAACCATTTTAGAATTAACACATAACTCACATTTATTTTTGTTACGAAATTTATTGCTACGCAAGTATACGTAATCACAACTGCAGTATTATTCGGTAAATCCGATTATCGCCCCACGAAGACTAACTACCAATTACAATAATTAATTTCTAATTATATTTTACCAATAAAGATTTAATGTTCTTAAAAAAAACTAAAAATTAAATAAACAAGCAAACAATTGTAAAAACATTGAATTAAAACTTAACTTTTAACACTAGTGACTAATTCAAGAAAAGAAAAATTAGGGAATTTAATTTTATCAACTATCCACTCTATTATTTACCAATACAAGATTCTCAATCTTTCTTCCTTATTAAGATAGTGAGTTTACCAAACCATTTAATACTCAATTTATGAAATATTAAACTCGACCTAAGTGAAAATTTTCTATATTCTATGATAAATTCCCATAATAGAAGCATTAAGAACGTAAACTCAAAAACCATACAAACAATCGTGATACTCTTATTCAAGATTAAATTTATGTCTGCTCAATTATATCATATTCGAACCTCACTTTTCAGATTTTAATTCAAACTTATATAGATTATGTAAAAAGTTGGTTAATCAATCACATATCAAAACCACAAATTGAACAGATCTTAATAGAGAAGAAGAGAAATCATAAACTTTACATTAATTCATAAAAGAGGTTCAAGAGATTCAATTTAAAACTCTAAAACTTAAATTAGTTCATCAACATATCAAAGAAATCCATAATACTAAAATCTAACATAAAGAAAATTAAAGAAGAAAACGAACTCTAGAATTAATCTCTGAAATCGTTCTCATTGCTTCCCTTCATAAAAAATGCACTAAAACTGATAAGATCCCCCCTCTATTTCTTAAAAAAATGCTTAAATATTCAACCCCAAAATGTTTAAGCAAAAAAGGACAAAAATGCCCTTCAACGTTCACGTACGGGCTCTTAGCACTGCGACCCCCCTCCAGATGCCCAGATTCGGCTTGCCTCTGATTTCTCAAGCGCCGCGACCCCTCTTTAAAGCACCGCGACTCTATTTCAACAATGAGTGCACACACCATGACTCTAATTTAAGTGTTTCGACCCTTCCGTTTCAAGAATCTAGCATCATCTCTGACTTTGAATGTGTCGTGACTCTACTTAGAAGCGCCGCGACCCCACTGCCCAATAATTTTAAATCACTTTTCAAACTCCATTTTCACTTCTATGGTCTGTCTAGGCATCCATGAGAAATTAGTCATCAAACTATATGCAGAAACCACCAAAATCATTCTCAATTTAACACATTTCACACCACATCCATGCCATCCCTTGATCAACTGTTAAACCCTGAAAATACACATCAAACACAAGCATAATACTGCATAAAAACCAATTTAAAGACTAAAACATATTCTAAAAACTGTACTAAAATAGACTCAACAAACTCCCCCAAACTTAACTTTTACTCGCCCTCGAGTGAAGAACACAAAACACTACCCAGAATCCAAAACAAACAAACATCATCTCACCAAGTTAACAATAACAAATCATGCTTCAAAATTACAAATGAAGTGCTCATATAACCTTCAAAAACTAAACCATCTCAGTAATCAAGATTTTCAACTAAAACATTTCATCAACATACTTAGATCCAAATAAAGAAAAGCTCTCCAAACCATGACCAACAAACATCCTGTATTTGAATTACTTTATACACATTGAATTCTACAACCAATACAAATATCTCATATGCTTGCATTACCTACTACTCTCCACTAATGTAAACAACATATGCTCAAGAATCAAAATGACTTTTAAGGCTTATAACGAACGGCTTAGGCAAAGGTAGATGAAATGTTATTTTAGGCTAAAAATTTACCATAAGCATACAAACAAACAACCAAAAATTATAATACACTTTCAAATCCCAAAAAAGCTCCCAAATTTCCCATTTATATATATATATATTTTAGAAAGAAAATACATACACCTCAATCATCATCATTTTTCTTTATTTTTTATATATAAATAAATAATGATACTACATTCCCCCAAACTTGTTTCTTCATAGTACCAATTGGATTATAGTTCATTGTCCACATTTTTTCTTTTTTTCACACACCCCTTTACGAACCAATCCCCCAATAAATTTTATACAGTCATGGTAAAATCAAAGGAAAGGTAGTTGTTAAGGGTTCAATCTAGACTCATCATTAGTATTAAGCAATAAAAAGAAATCACATAAAGATCAAAATGGGTAACTAGGGATTTAATTATAAAGGTTGGCTCGAAAGGCTCAAACATTCCAACAAAAAAAACATACATCATCTAAGATTTCATCTTGAATAGAAAGCAAACAAGTTCTAAGATATTTATCCAACTTTCCACAATCAAAATTTAGCAAGCATAAATGCTTTTCAAACACAAGGAATTAATTCATCAATCATGATTAAGCTCTCAAATATTTTTAAGAACCTAAGCAAACCAAGAAAAAAAATTCTAGTTAAGCACACAAATTTAAGTAAGTTTTGTTTTCATCCAGCTCTACAAAAAATTCATTCAATTATTAGCATCGGCTTATTCTTGTCAACTTGATTCAACATACATGACACTCGAAACATCAAACATGCTATACACAACAACACAACAAATAAAAGACTCCACAAGCTACCATAAAACACAAACACACCGAGACAAACAACACAATTATTACTAACTAAAGTAAATCCCCTCCCCCAAACTTAATATTAACGTTGCTCCCAATGTTGAAAAGAAAAGTAAAGGGAAGGAAACTTACCAAAATACCAATACACGTCAATAAGGTGGCGGAGGCGGTGGTGGCTGATATGGATAAACTTGTGGCAGATGCGTGAAAAGAACAACCTCTTCATTGGGATGAATGGACCAACGACAACCCAACACGTTCAATTGATCCACATGAGAAATGTCATACTCGCTTCTTTGTGCCATGAACTATTGCATATGTTGATTTTGTGCAATTTGATAATGATTCTATTGGATAAGATAATTCATTTGGTTGTGCATGAATTACATGTTGGGGTCAATGGGTCCACCAATAGAAAAAAGAGGGGCACTTTTCTGTGAGGCATGAGCTTCATTCATATTATCGTCATTGCAATCACATTCATCTTCATCATCATCATCATCATCATCATCATCACCATCACCATCACGCCTTTGTTGTTTTTGCACATTCGGATTCCTTTGGGCAGGTGGTGGTGGTACTAAAGATGTTGGGGCACTTTTCTGTGAGGCCTGAGCTTCATTCATATTATTGTCATTGTCATTGCCATCACATTCATCTTCATCTTCATCATCATCATCATCATCATCATCATCATCATCATCATCATCATCATCATCATCACCATCACCATCACACCTTTGTTGTTTTTGCACATTCGGATTCCTTTGGGCAGGTGGTGGTGGTACTAAAGACGTTGGGGGATATTTTAAGACCTTAGCTCGACTGACATAAGTCATGGCCTTTCAAATAATGTCACTCTAAAAAACCAAAACATCCCATGGATGACATAAATATGTGATCAAGGACCCATGCCCTAAACCACCTGAAGTAGTGAGCCTACAAAGAGTACGCATACTCTGACGAATAACCTGCCCAACATCAATAGACAACCAATTCATAATTGCATAAACTAGCAGTAGACGAACCTTGCAAATATCGAACATATTCATAGTGGGCAGTAAACGACCACTCACAAAATATGTCCAAGCCCGAGCCAGCGGATTCAATTGATATCTCCACATATGCTTTGGGACATCGTGTGAGTAAGTGAAATGAGCACCCAACATACCTACAGTTTCTGCAACTTCAACATCATCCATCTCTCCACCATAAGCCCACTAGTGATATCCATCTTCCTCTTGAGTGTAGAAATACTCTTCACTACCTTGATTGAACCAAATGCTCAAGAAATTTAAATTTGACCACCAATTTTCAGAAATTAGGAGTTAGGGTTAAGTGAATTTTTTTGGTAAAAATTGAGGATTTGTAATTGGAGAGGCTAAATATATGGAAGGAAGAAGATGCTTTGGGTTGTTTTGGGTGAATTGTGGGGATGAAAGGAGTTGGGTGATGGAAATTTTTGGAGAAGAGAAAAAAAAATGAAAGTGTGGAAAATGAAGAAAGAAGAGAATGGAGAAAATGGGTGGATTTTTTTTCGAATTTAGCCTCTTCCCTGAAGTAGCACCGCGACTCGTGTATTTTTTTTTGGGTTTTTGTAAGTTCCAGGTGCTGCGGTACATGCTTTGAGCGTCGCGGCCCATGTCCATGAGTCGGTCTCTTGAAGCCTCTAGGAGTGGCCAGCGCCGCTACCCTAAATCCCCTATTTTTCTTGACCTCTCTGTTTCCTGCCTAGCTGCGACTCTTGTAAATGGCGCCGCAGCTCAAATCGTGGGTTCCCCCCCCCCCCCCCCCCCCCCCCTTTTTTTTTTAGTTTTCACGATTTCCACGGATTGAATAACATTACAAACTACTATATAAAACAAAAATAAAATAAAAATGAAGCTTAAAATATCATAACTAAACTTAAAAAAAACAACTAAAATTGTTTATAAAATAATAAAAAACAGAACGAATAAAATTGTTGGGATGCCTCCCACTGATGCTGTCGTTAGTCATTTAGCCGGATGTTGAACTCCTTTTTAGGTGGCCTTCAAGAGAATGATAGATTTAGCTTGATCAACAGGACCACCCAAGTATGGCTTCAAACGTTGACCATTCACTTTGAATGTTTCATTGTTCTTGCCCTGTACCTCCACCGATTCATAAAGAAATACTTTCACAACAATGTATGGACCCGACCACCTTGATTTCAACTTGCCTGGAAATAATCTCAACCTTGAATTAAATAAAAGTACCTGCTGCCCTGGTTGAAAATCTTTACAAACCAAGTTCTTGTCATGCCATGCCTTGTAGATCTTGGCATTCTCATAGGATTCATTCCGAAACTCAATAAGTTCATTCAACTGCATTAGCCTATTTTGTCCCGTTGCATTCTCATCCATATTTAACTTTCTCATGGCCCTATAGGCACGATGCTCTAATTGAACCAGCAAGTGACAAGCCTTTCCAAATACCAACCTATAGAGCAACATCCCAATGGGAGTTTTAAATGTCGTCCTAAATTTTCTGTGCCCTTTTTGTCTTGTATCTCCATATCAAATTCTTGTAGCAACAATACCCACTTAATGAGACGAGGTGTAACACTTTGGATAGCCAAGACCATTACAATGTGTAATTTAAATAGTGCAGGACTTGCTTATCAAGTCATTTGGATATAAACGTATAACTAAAGATAATTAATGGATTAGGGTTTAAAGATTTTTATCATAGGAATAGTTGTTTCCATTAAAAAGTTGAGTCTATACAAGGGATCCCAAAAAAAAAAAAAGGTGTTTACAAGGCATTTATAACACTAAAAAATAATTACAGCGCAAGCCGGCCTAAGCGGCAAAATAAAAGTTATGGATGTAGTCTCTGATGATCCCTCGGCTGTGGCGGTCGAGCAGTTGCAAATGTACACGCTGCCCCAAAAGCTCTCCAACTCACGGCTGGTAAAACTTTCCCTTTCCTTTACTTGCACCACATAGCACCCGTGGGACAAGGCTCAGCAAGAAAACTTAAATCGACAAATTCAATATGAAATAAAATATAAGAAATAAGCTTAGTAGTAATAATCTGCTCAAACAAACACATAACTCAGTTTAGTAGTCAATGAGTTAGACAGGTGCTATCGACACTTCCGAGTATTTAGACGACGTTCAGGCCTAACTCACTTAGGCCAAGCTCTCCAATCTTATGGCCGACCCCGGCTCACTTAGGTTAGGCTGCATTCCACACGCTTGATGTCAGCCCCGACTCCCTTAGGCCGGACTTTCAGAATAAATAAAATAAAACGTATAAATTGTATATTACACAATCAAATAAATCATATACATGCATGCCTAATAAAATAATCACAGTCATATCCATTTATAGGGGGGTCCGAGCCCCGACCACAACCAGGGTGCAGTTTCCTTACCTCGAGTCCTGAGCAGAAAGTATAAGGCAATCCCGAGCACGATCCCTATTCCCGATCCCTAGTGGTAAACTTAGTCACAACGCAATAATTGATAATCATCAATCATTTAGACTATTTAAGAGCTTCAAGGTAAATTTCAAGCCTTTGGGATCCCGAATTCTACTAAATCGGGTAGTAGAATCCCTCCGGAGCCTTTATATATGATTTCCTGAGCTTCAAAACCCTATTTGGCCAGCATTCTCTATTTGAGTCACAACACTCCTCAGAGGTACTACAGCCCTCTACAAGTCAGAGAGCCTCCCAAGTCCTTTTCCTTGACACGCGCCGCAGTGCGACCTACCTAGCACCGCGATGCTAAGGTGGTTCAACGAACCCCCTTAGACCTCTGAGTTCAAGTGAGCCATGGCTCTCCAAGAATAGCGCCGCAGTGTGACCCCGCAAAATTAGGATTCCCATCACTTTTCATGTGTTTTCCCTAAGCCAAAATAACCAAAATTCACCCTAAACATAACTAAACCCAAAAATTGAGTCTAGATTTCTCAACCACACAGCATATGCATCACAATTACCCCAAAAACTAATCCATATCTTCACCAAAACTCAAAATTAGAACTATAAGTTTAAACATAAAGAAAACACTTAAACCATAACAAAACTCTCTCAAAACCAGGGCATAAATCTTACCTTACTAAGATCACGACCTCTAGCTGCCTCTAATCCCGTTCCTAGCTTTGATTCCTCAATTCACACCTTCAGTTTTCAAGCCTTCCTCCTCAAAAATCCTAAGGCTTTCTAATACTTCAAGAGAGAGAGAGAGAGAGAGAGAGAGAGAGAGAGATAATTTTTGGTTCTGTTTCCTCAAAGTTTCTACAGCCTAGGTCCATCTATGGTTAGGGAAAAAAAAGACTCAAATGTCCCTAGCATCATCCTTAGCTATTTAATGGCTCCAAGGGCAAACTCGTCATTTACCACCATTTTCCCACTAAACCTCAAATAACACTATATATTCCAATTAATCCCGACATCCCCAATTAATCATTAAATAACTACCCATTACACGTCAAATTCTGATTACGCACTAAGTTTCCCAAAATACCCCAGGCTCACCCCGAGCCAGGTATTTGACCCTGTTGTGACTTTTCCTCTAACTTGCTCACTAGGATTGCCTCGAGTCTTTTATATAACACATATAGTTACATTTATACCCTCAATGGGTAAAAATTATAAATATGCCCTTATTAACAAAAATGAGCCCACATGCACATCTAATACACATAACACATGCATATATATTTATTTCACCATATAAATCATGTATGCCACATAATCACACATATATTCAATTAATCTCACATATAAATCCAATTATTCCCTCTCGGCACACTAATCGAGGCACTAAGCCTTATTAACAAAATTTGAGACGTTACAACTATCCCCTCCTACTAAAATTTTTTTCCTCGAAATTTACCTGAATAATGTGGGATCTCAGGTCGTTTTCTTGACCTTGTTATTCCTCCAAAAAACTTTAACTAGAGGAATTGTCTTGTTCCTCAAGACCTTGTCCTTTCTATCTAGGATTTGAACTGGTCTCTCCTCATAAGAAAAATCCGTCTGTAGCTCCAGATCTTCATATCCCAATATATGGGTCGTATCTGACATACTTCCGAAGCATTGAGATATGAAACACCACATGAACTCCTGATAATGACGGGGGAAGAGCCAATCTATAGGCTACCTGCCTAATCCTCTCCAGGATCTCGAAATGGTCCTACGAACCTAGGGCTCAAATTTCCCTTATTTCCAAACCTCTTTACTCCCCGCAGTGGCGAAACTCGCAAAAATACGTGGTCCCCTACCTGAAACTCCACATCCCTACGCTTAGAATCAGCGTAGCTTTTTTGTCTACTCTATGAGGCGAGCAATCGAGCTCGGATCTTCTCTAAAGCCTCATTAGTCACTTGAACCATCTTTGGACCCAAATACTTCCATTCTCCCATCTAATCCCAATGAATGGGTGACCTACACTTCCTTCCACACAACATATCGTACAGAGCCACTTCAATCATTGATTAATAACTATTATTGTATGAAAACTTAATCAATGAAAGGTACTTACTCCAAGATCCCTCGAAATCGAGCACACATGCTCTAAGCATGTCTTCCAATATTTGAATAATCCTCTCAGACTACCCATCTGTCTGAGGATGATAGGTTGTATTGAACTTCAACTAAGTCTCCATAGCCTTCTGCAAGCTACCAAAAAACTTAGAGGTAAAAATGTGATCCCGGTCTGACACTATAGATTTTGGAACCCCATGGAGACGTATAATCTCCCTCACATATAGCTTTGCATACTGGTCCACAATGTGGTTTGTCCTCACTGGCAGAGAATGAGCTGACTTGGTATATATGTCCATTATTACCCATACAGAGTCATGTTGCCCCACTGTCCTGGGCAAGCCTCCTACAAAGTCCATAGTAATATCTTCCCATTTTCACTTGGGTATACCTAGAGGTTGTAACAACCCCGTTGGTTGCTGGTGTTCAACCTTCACCTATTAACAGGTTAAACACTTCGCCACATAGTCGACCACGTCCTTCTTCATTCTAGGCTACTAATACAATGACCTTAGATCCTGATACATCTCCGTGGTGGATGGATGTAATGAATACGGTTTGGTATGAGATTCATCAAGGATCTCTCACCTAATACCCATATCCATCGGAACACAAATCCGATCCTTGTATCTCAGCAAACCCATCTCTATAATGGAATAGTCCTTAGCTACTCCAGCCAATACATCCTCTCTAAGCTTCATCAACTATGAATCACCCATCTGGCCCTCCTCTATTCTCTCCAAGAGAGTGGAATGCAAAGTAATATTGGCCAAGTGCCCCACTACCAACTCTATCTTAGCTCTAGTCATGTCTTCTGCCAATTCCTTCGATATCTACTTCGAACTAAACAAATTTCCTGGGCCACTCCGACTCAAAGCATCCGCTACTACATTGGCATTCCCTAGATGATAGAGGATCTCACAGTAATAGACCTTTACCAACTCTAGCCAACATCTATGTCTCATGTTTAGGTCCTTCTGGGTGAAGATATACTTCAAGCTCTTATGATCGGTGCATATCTTGCACTTCTCTCCATACAGATAGTGTCGCCACACTTTCTGTGCAAATACCACTGCTGCTAACTCCAAATCATGAGTAGGGTACCGCTGCTCATATTCCTTCAGCTATCACAATGTGTAGGCAATGACCTTCCCACGCTGCATCAACGAACATCCTAACCCAGTCTCGATGCGTCACAATACACCACAAACTTGTCCCCATCTAAAGGAAGATTCAACACCAGAGCAGTAATCAACTATCACTTCAATTCCTGGAAACTATTCTCAAATTTTTCTGACCATACGAACTTTAGATTCTTTCGTGTCAACTCTGTCAATGGTATATCAATCTTATAGAATCCTTTCACGAATCATCAATAACACCCCACCAACCCCAGGAAACTCCTAACCTCTGAGACGTTGCTTGGCCTCAACCAATCTCTAACTGCTTCTACCTTGGACGGATCTACCTTAATCCTATCTCCAGTGACAATGTGACCAAGGAATGTCACCTGCGGTAACCAAAACCTGCACTTCTTAAACTTGGCATACAATCGTTGCTCCCTCAATCTCTGTAATACAAATAAGAGATGCTGCTCATGCTCTGCCTTTGAACGAGAGTAAACCAAAATGTCGCCGATGAAGACAATCATGAACTTATCAAAATAATCCTTGAACACCATATTCATTAGATCCATAAATGTTGACCAAAAACTTGTAATGCCCGTACCTCGTGTGAAAGGCCATCTTTGGAATATCCTCATCCTTGATCCTCAGCTAGTGATAACTAGATTGAAAATCAATCTTTGAGAATACTGTCTTACCTTGTAACTGATCAAACATGTCATCTTCCTCAGTAGTGGGTACTTGTTCTTGATAGTCAGCTTGTTCAACTCCCTGTAATCTATACACATCCTCAGGGTCCCATCCTTATTCTTCACAAACAAAAATGGAGTACCCCACGGAAAGAAGCTAGGTCTGATAAATCCCAGGTCTAATAATTCCTGCAACTGTACTTGCAACTCATTTAGCTCTGTCAGAGCCATTCTATATGGTGCCCTCGACACTGGTTCTGTACCTGCTGCCAACTCAATGATGAATTCAATCTCTCAGTGTGGTCATAGTCCCGGTAAGTCCTCAGGGAACACATCTAAGAACTCACATATCAATCTGGTCTCCTCTAGTCCCACTAGCATGACCCTAGTGGTGTCCACCACACTAGCTAGAAATCCTATACAACCTCCTTGTAATAGGTCTCTAGCCCTCAATGCTGATATCATAAGAATGTAGGGTCCATGCACAGTACCAACAAAAATGAAGGGGTCCTCACCCTTAGGCTAAAAAGTCATCATTTCCCAATATCATGACCAACTCATTCAAGTCCACTGATAGTTCCTTGTTGTCCATAATCATTGGCAATGACCTAACCCATCTCCTAGAAACTACCAGCTCCCCTGTAGGCAATAAATTCCCAAACCATGTAGTATAATAATCACAGGGCCTACACAATCTATCAATCACTCTGTTAGAAAAAAATGAATGTGTAGCACCAAAATCAATCAATATAGTATATGGAGTGCCATCACTAGAAAGCTGACCTGTCACAACCAAGGGATTAGCCTCAGTCTCTGCCTAAGCCAGAGCAAACACTCGAGCTGGAGTCAAGCTGTCTGCCTTCCTTGGTTCTTCTTTCTTCAAATTCGGGCAGTCTTTCTTGAGATGTTCAACCACCCCGCATAAGTAACATGATTTCACCTGACATTCACCCAGATGGTGCTTTCTACACCTAGCACACTTTGGGTAACTCCATGTCTCACTGCTGCCCTAGACACCCCGACCCCTCCTATTAGGACCAGGAGTGGTTGAGGAGTCAGTGGTCTTCCTCTTCTGATTGCTAGGGTCTCCACCCGTACCAGATCCAACAAATGGAGGCACTGCCCTTTGAACATCCCGTCGTGCAGCGCTTTCCCTCCATATCTTGTTCTTTGATTCCTCAGCTGCGAGAGCCTTCTCAACTGCCTAAGCATAAGTAGTCTCCCTAGGCACTAATGAAATTCGCACATCCCGGGCTATCATAGCATTCAGCCTCCGAAAAAAACTGTCTTGCCTGGCTGCATCTGTAGGCACTAGATCAGGTGCAAACTTTGTCAGCCTATCAAATTTCAGTGCATACTCAGTAACTGACATACTACTCTGTACCAAACTAGTAAACTCGTTCACCTTCGTCTCCCTAACAACAATATTGTATTACTTCTAGTTGAACAAGACTATGAACTCATCCCAACTCATGGTAGAAGCATCTTGAGTCTGGGATGCCACCTCCCACCATATGCGAGCATCATCTCAGAACATAAAGGTGGCACAAGCCACTCTGTCATTACCTACCGCCCTCATAAATCCAAGATGGAGGTAGTCAGGCTCATCCACTATTCAGCCTTAAGTGGATCTGGCCCTCCCTCAAAGATTGAAGGATGTTGTTTCTTGAATCTCTTGTACAACGGTTCCCACCTGTTTTCAATCTTAGGCTGCTGTACGGCTGGTGCCATGACAGGTGGAAAGTCTGGTGCAGCGTTCCCTAGTGGAACCTACTGTCTTAACAAACGAATTTCTTCCTCTTGAATCTAATGTCTGGCTTGCATATCAACACGCTTCTTCTGCCAGTTCTCAGGGACTGGCGGAGGGTTTTGAACCTAGTTATCATCTCTAGCCTCGATCTCAGTGCCGGCTAGTCGAATTGATCGCCTTGGAGGCATAAATCTCCAAGTATATTTGCAATCAATAACTCGACTGATTAGGAAATGATAACATGTTTTTAAAAGTCACCCCAAGGTCCAATGACAACAATCAAGCAAAATATGCAATCATAATACTAACATGCATTCCAATAATACTAACATACAGTAGCGATGAAAAGGGCCATGCCCTATAAATATATCTCATGCTTCCTATTAAACAGGCAGATAAGACATTTATATTTCATTTGAGTAGTTAAACATATAATCACATATATAGTCACCAAACCCTGTGTCGAGCTTGTCTTTAGTGGTGAGTGTACATGTTCAGCCAGTCTTCTGGAACTCTTAAACTTAGACCGCTCTGATACCAAGTTGTAACGATATGGTTAGCCAAGACCATTACATTGTGTATTTTAAATAGTGTTGGACTTGCTAATCAAGTCATTTGGATATAAATGTGTAACTAAGGATAATTAATGGATTAGGGTTTAAAGATTTTGATAATAAGAATAATTGTTTCCATTAAAAAGTTGAGTCTATACAAGGGACCCCAAAAAACAAATAAGTGTTTACAAGGCAATTACAACACTAAAAAAATAATTACAACGCAAGCCGGCCTAAGCAAAAAAATCAAATTTATGGCTCTAGTATCTGTTTATCCCTCAGCCGTGGCGGTCGAGCAGCTGCAAATGTACACGCCGCCCCTAAAGCTCTCAAATCATGACTGGTCCAACTTTCCCTTTCCTTTACCTGCACCACAAAGCACCACGAGCCAAGGCTCAACAAGAATACTTAAATTGACAAATTCAATAAGCAACATAATATAAGAAATAAGCTTACTAGTTAAACTAGTCAAACAAACACATAATTCAATTTAGCAGTCAATGAGTTAGACAAGTGCTATTGACACTTTCGAGTAGTTAGGTGATGTTTAGGCCCGGCTCACTTAGGCCAAGCACTCGGATCTTATGGCCGACCCCGGCTCGCTTAGACCGGGCTGCGTTCAGCACGCTTGATGTTGGCCCCGACTCCCTTAGGATGGAATTTCAGAATAAATAAAATCAAACGTATAGATTGTACAGTACACAATCAAATGTAGCATATACATGCATGCCTAGTTGAATAATCACATCTATAATCACAGTCATATCCATTTACAGGGGCGTACGAGCCCCGATCACAATGAGGGTGCATTTTTATAACTTTGAGTCCCGAGCAAAATGTATAAGGCGATCCCGAGCATGATCCCTATTCCCGAGCCCTAGTTATAAACCTAGTCACAATGCAATAATGGATAACCATCAATCATTTAGACTATATAAGAGCTTCAATGTAAATTTTTTGCCTTCAGGATCTCGAATTCTACGAAACCGGGTAGTAGAATCTTTCTCGAGCCTTTACATTTGTGTTTCCGAGCATAAAAATCCTATTTGGCCAACATTCTCTATTTGAGCCATGGCGCTCCTTAGAGGTGTCGCGACCCTGTACAAGTCAGAGAGCCTCCCAAGTCCTTCTCCTCGACACGCGTCGCGACGTGACCTACCCAGCGCCGCAATGCTAAGGCGGTTCAGAGAACCCCCTTAGGCCTCTAAGTTCATGTGAGCCATGGCGCTCCAAGAACAGCGCCGTGGTGCGACCCTGCAAACTCAGGATTCCCAACACTTTTCCTACGTTCCCCAAGGAAAAATCATCAAAATTCACCCTAAACATAAGTAAACCCAAAAATTGAGTCTAGAACTCTCAACCACAACACATTGGCATCACAATTACCCCATAAACTAATCCATATCTTCACCAAAATCAAAATCAGAGCAATAAGTTTAACCCTAAAGGAAACACTTAAACCATAACAAAGCTCTCTCAAAACTAGGGCATAAATCTTACCTTACTGAGATCACGACCATTAGCTGCCTCTAATCCATTCCCTAGCTTCGATTCCTTAATTCATAGCTTTAGTTTTCAAGCCTTCCTCCCCAAAAATCCTAGAGCTTCCCAATACTGCAAGAGAAAGTGAGAGAGATGAACAATAGATAAATAGATAGATAGATAGATAGAGAGAGAGAGAGAGAGAGAGAGAGAGAGAGAGAGAGAGAGAGAGAGAGAGAGAGAGAGAGAGAGAGTTTTTGGTTCTTTTTCCTCAAAGTTTCTACAGCCTAGGTCCATCTAAGGTTAGGGATAAAAGAATCAAACGCCTCTAGCCTCATCCTTAGCCCTTTAATGATTACAAGGGAAAACTCGGCATTTACCACCCCTTTCCCGCTAAACCTCAAATAACATTATAGATTTTGTTAACGCGATTTTTCGCCAACAATGTATTAAGAAATAATAAGGTAGATTAGTGCTTAATGATAAATCGTAATGAACAATAAACAAAATTCACTTAAGAACACAGAACTTTTATGTGGTTAAAATCCACCTAGTCCACGAGTCAATATTATTGCTGTTTCTCTCTCTATTTTGGTAGAGTTTTGGTATTTTAGAATAATGGTCCCCTTTCCTGTCCAATATTCCCAATATTTATAGGGGAATTCCATGGACAGATTTTGGTAACTGCGTGAGTCAATCATGTAGTTACATAATGTCTATATTGAATACAAATAATTCCCATTTATATTGGGATATGATTTGATAATAGAATAAATAGGTTCCTGCTATCTCGGATAATAAATATGACAACCTAGTCATAAATAAACACGTAAGCAGATCCCTGAGTATGCAATATTTTTGAATTACCACGAGCTGGATATCTCCCCATGCTCGTGCTTCACATATATCGTATCCTTAGTTTGGGATAAACTCAGGACACTTAACACCACGTATGATCACTATGAATCTCGAGTTTTCCACATGGATAATAAGCAAATATTATTTCTGTTGCACCCTAATTTTAGCCCGAGCTCATTCACTCAGCTCGGGTACAGTTGGAAAAGAAATATACGGAGAAAGAATAAAGGGAATGGTATCTGCTTATTATCCACGTGGACAACTCCAGTTTCATGTGGTCACGCATGGTGTTAGGCGTCCTGGGATTAACCCAAGCTACGGACATGAAGGTTGTGAAGCGCGGGCTCAGAATATTAAAACAACTGTTGAAGCACGAGCTTGGAGGAGATATCCAGCTCGTGGTAGCTCTAGTATATTGCATATCTGTGGATCCCCAGAGACTCGGGATCCCTTTATACGTATATTTATGACCAAGCTGTCATATTTAATATCCTAGATATTAGGAGCACATTTACCTTATGATAAGATCTTATCCCAATATAAATGGGAATTATTTGTATTAAATGTAATTATTACGTAAATGTGTGATTGATTCACGCGGTTACCCAAACGTGTCCATGGAATTCCCTTATAAATATTGGGAATATTGGACAGGAAAGGGGACCATTATTCTATAATACCGAAACTCTGCCGAAATAGAGAGAGAAATAACAATAATATAGACTCGTGGACTAGCTGGATTTTAACCACTGAACCGTGTAAAAGTTCTGTGTTCTTGAGTGAAATCATTTATTTTTCATTACAGTTTATTAAGCACTAATCTACCTTATTATTTCTTATACATTGTTGCCAAAAAACCGTGTCAACAATTTGGTGCTTTCATTGAGAGAAGAATTAGTGATTTATCAAAATCCCAGTCGAATCTCATCATGGTGCTCACCTGCTCAATGCACGATAATGAGATAGAACAGCCTGGTGGGCAGGAAACCCATCATACCGGTGTTTCGAACGAGCATGGCCTTGAAGTCCAACAACGTCCGGGAAAGCAACCGGTGGGTCATGGCGACACTGGGAGTTTAGTGTCATGACCACCAAATCCAAACCCAGACTACTTAACTGCCGTTGAGATGGAAAATATGCAGTAAAGAAGCCATCTCGCTAAGGAAAACAGGAAAATTGAGGAGGTTTTAGCTCGATTACCCCCTCTTGCAACTGGCGTTAATGTCGGAAAGAGGCAAATTGGGTCTCAAAATTCCCACAGGAATAACCGATCCGAACCAAGTTGGTCAGTAAGAACTGCCACCCCAAGTTCTGTGCCTACAGGGCTAGATTACCAGAATGCTCAACCCAGTGGCCCCCATAGGGGTCATTAGCATGTCAGTCGATCGGTTAGAACCACAACCCCAAGTTCAATGCCTCCATAGGCACCTAGGAATGCCCATGGAAATCCACGAGGAGGGGCTGGGACAGGCTCACAGAGACAAAATGTTCCAGCAAACCCTCCTACGTCGCGATCAGATCGTCAGGCGCAGAGAGCTAGAAATAATGGGGTAGAACAAAGGCAGGCTAATCTAGTTCGCCCTGATGGGACAAGGATTGCCTCACCAATAAGGCATCCCCCTTCACCTATAAGACATCCGACACCACCTCGTCCTACACGGGACATTCCAGCTAATGGAGACACTAGGAGAAATCCTCCTCCATCTGCCAATACCTACATCCCACAGACACGTGTTGAAAATCCAGATCCTCGGCCCCAACCGTGAGCTGTAAGCTTTGCAAATAGGAGTTATTGGACTGAAAGTCGTTGTAGGGGTAGGTCCGAGGGCAACCTAAAAAATCAATTGAGTTCAGTGCAAAGCCCTCAGTACAAGTCGCAACCCAATTTGTGTGATCGTCCGAATTCGCAAAGAAAGAATCCAGCTCGGAATGAAGATGTTAGTTATACTCGACAAGAGGGAGGTCCCTCCATAGTACGTGATAATGGCAATGCCCCACCAAACCAAGCTCGATCTTGGAGGGACAATAACCCATCAAACACATACGATGGGATGAGAGTTATTGAACAGCCCCTAGGTAACCTAGGGACCAGAGACCAAACCCTCGAGAGGATAGCTCTGATGGAAGAGCAAATAAAGAGGCTTTTATCTGGAAAAGATAAAGACGATTGTGACTTAGAGGATGAGCTTGAGCCATTCGATCCAAATATTTTGTCGACCACATATCCGGTAGGCTTCAGAATGCCACACTTGTCAAAGTTTGATGGAGATGGAGATCCGTCAGATCACCTCAGAATGTTTAATACCATGATGATGGCCCACAATTTCTGACTCAATCTAAGGTGTATTTTATTCCCTGCAACTCTGGTCGGGCCAGCCAGGCAGTGGTTTAAGAAATACAAGAGACATTCCATAAGCTCGTGGAAGAAGTTTTCCTCTGAGTTCAAAAAAAAATTATGAGCTTCACAAGCAGCTTGCGTTGAGGCTGATTCATTGGTCAATGTAAAGCAAGAACCTAGCGAAACATTTAAGGCATATCTAAGTCAGTTTTCCAATGTTGTTGCAGGAGCTAGGGATGCTGATGACAGCTTAAAGCTGATGGCACTGAGGACAGGAATCCTCATCGAGGGTGACCTGTGGCAAGAACTCCAAAGGAAAGGAGTTAAGAGTGTGGATGAATTCTTGGCCCGAGCTCAAGAATGGATTAAGCTAGAAGAGGTGCGAGCTTCCATTGTAGGAACCAGCCAGCTCCCTGTCCAGCCGTTGGAGCAGTAACAGACGTTGCAGCTACGACTCAAACCGTTACCTCGAATATCCAAGGAGGAAATAAAGAAAGGAAGGGAAACGGTGAGGGCGACCATAGCAGAACAAAGAAAAATAAGTCTAGGGAGAAATTCAAACCTGTTTACACTACTTATATTGACCTAACAGACACTAGGGAGCACATCTTCCTAGCAAATTATGCTCGCCTTCTGTGGAATAAGCCAGAACTGTTGAAGAACCAGAGGGCGAATAGAGATTCTTCAAAGTTGTGGCGATTCCATAATGATATCGGTCATAACACTGATGAC
Source organism: Humulus lupulus (assembly GCF_963169125.1). Lineage (NCBI taxonomy): Eukaryota > Viridiplantae > Streptophyta > Magnoliopsida > Rosales > Cannabaceae > Humulus > Humulus lupulus. The sequence continues at coordinate 130,159,039 of NC_084799.1, forward strand.
TATTGAGAACTGAAGGATGAGATCGAAACTCTCATTAGAGCGGGACCTTTGGCCCAATATGCCCGAAATGGGATGGTCCCCAATCAGGCCACTGTACCAAACCCTCCGTCAGTCCCCAAAGCTCCAGTAAGTCAAATCAGAGCTCAAGCGAATCGGGACGACCCTCCTCCGATAATAGGGGGAGATATAGCCACCATTTCAGGAGGACCTCATCTGGCAGGCACGAGCAGAGGGGCCCAGAAGAGGTTCATTTCGGAACAACGATTATAAAAAAGGGAACGATTGGAAAAACAACCAATCATTTTTACAGAAGAGGATGCTAGCCACGTCCAATTCCCACATTACGATCCCTTGTTCATAATCGTTCAGCTCGCCAACCGGAGGGGCTGGAGGACACTAGTAAATAACGGGAGTTTTGTGAATCTACTTTTTAGGTCCACCCTGGAAAAAATGTGGTTGTTTGTAACATAATTGAAGGCGACCTCAATGACTCTGTACGAGTTTTTCGGTGAAGGGTCAGGAGCCATTGGGACGATCGAATAAGTTGTAACATTGGGAGAAGGCTCACGAACTGTCTCCAAGCTACTTGAGTTCGTGGTAATCGACTGTCCAGCTACATACAATGTGATTTTGGGCTGACCTGCGTTGATGGCATTTGAAGCCATAACCTCTATCCGCCACCTAGCAATAAAATTCCCCTCAGCTGTGGGAATATGCACCGTTAGAGGTGATCAAATCACTGCCAGAGAATGCTATAGCATTTCTATGAAGGGAAAATCACAACCCGAGTAGCAGGCTATGGTCATAAATGACAGAGGTGAGGAATCTCAGGAAGCAGAAGTTACTTGTGGGATGGAAGAACCTCAACAAGACGAGGATAGTGATGTCGCCCCACGTGAAGACATTGACCCACAAATAAGTGAAGATAGGTCAGAACTCCAAGCTATAGAGGAGTTCAAGGAAGTAAACATTGACCCTAAAGAAGCTTCGAGAGCCATAAAGGGAAGAATCTGGATGATAAAAGGAAGAAGGAGCTGGTCAATTTCTTACAAGAGAATCTGGACGTTTTTGCCTGGTCACATGAAGATATGGTGGGAATAAGCCCGAGTACAATCATGCACACTTCAAAGTTGGATAGGAACGTGCCTGCAAAATCCCAGAAATGGAGACGGTTGGGAACAGTCAGAGCTGAGGCTCTTGAGGAAGAAGTGGCTCGACTACTAAAGTGCGGGTTTATCCGTGAAGCAAAATACCCAATCTGGGTCGCTAATCATGTGTTGGTCCCAAAGCCAAACAGGAAATGGAGGACCTGCATCGACTTCTCAGACCTGAACAAAGCCTGCCCCAAGGATTGCTTTCCACTACCAAGGATTGATCAGTTGGTAGATGACATGGCAGGTCACAAGCTCATGTCCCTCATGGATGCGTATTCTGGATATAACCAGATCGCGATGAATCATGCGAACCAGGAACATACTAGCTTTATGACCCCAAATAATGTATATTTTTATAAAGTCATGCCCTTTGGGTTGAAGAGTTCCGGATCTACATATCAATTCTTAGTCAACAAAATGTTTGCTAATCAGATCGGGAGAAGTATGGAAGTGTATGTCGATTATGCTTGTCAAATCAAAGACTATCGATAACCATGTATCCGATCTAGAAGAATGTTTTGGAATCTTAAGGAGGTATGACATGAAGCTGAATCCTCAGAAGTGCACTTTCAGAGTGGCATTTGGAAAATTTCTGGGTTTTACAATCAACACGAGGGGAATAGAGGAAAATCCCGAGAAAATTAGGTCAGTGTTAGAAATGCCCTCGCCCAGGTCGTGAAAAGAAGTTCAAAGCCTGACTGGAAATGTGGTATCTTTGAATCATTTTATTTCAAAATCTACTCACAAGTGCCTGCCATTTTACAACTTGCTCAGGGGAAACAAAAAATTTGAGTGGACTGAGGAGTGCGAACAGGCATTACTCGAACTAAAAACACACCTGGCCGAGCTCCCAGTGTTATCTAAGCCTATGACTGGAGAACCTTTGTTCCTTTATTTGGTTGTGACAGAAAATGTAGTTAGTGCCGTGTTAGTCCGAGAAGAAGAACGTGCTCAAAAACCAGTATATTATATAAGCAAGAGACTTCTCAGAGCTTAGTCACGATACCCACTGACAGAGAAGCTGGCATTCTGTCTGATATTGGCTTCCAGGAAGCTCCGACCATATTTCCAGTCCCATTCATTCAACGTCATGTCCGGCCAACCTTTAAGGCAGGTATTGCAAAAACCTGAAACATCAAGAAATATTTTAAAATGGGCTATCAAGCTTAGCTAGTTTGAGATATTGTACGTGCCATGGACCTCAATCAAAAGTTAGGCCCTTTCTAATTTTGAGGCTGAATGCACCAGATTTCAAGAGGAGCTCTTGAAGGAACCGGTGCAGGAGTTATGGAAAATATTCGTGGATGGATCATCAGATGAGAACAGATCAGGAGTTGGGATCATCTTAATCTCCCTAGAAGGGCATCAATTTCATATAGCTCTAAGATTCGGATTCGATGCGTCCAACAATGAAGCCAAATATGAGGCCTTATTAGCTGGGTTGAGAGTGGCAATGGAGCTCAAGACGAAGGTCATCCAATGCTATAGTGATTCTCAGCTCGTGATTAATCAGGTGTTGGGAGAATATCAAGCTCGAGGTACCAAGATGGAGGCCTACCTAGCTAAGGTGAAGGGAGAACTGTCTAAATTTGAGTACAGTTCTATTGAACAAATACCTCATGAGTAAAATTCAAATGCTGATGCCTTGGCACGACTTGCCACCACAAAAGAAGTTGACACATTGAATGTAGTGCCAATAGAGTTCTTGGAGAATCCGAGTGTAACAAAAATGATAGAAGTCAAAATGATCAGCACAAGACCGACCTGGATGACTCCCATAAGGGAATACCTTAAACAGGAAGGCTACTTGATGATAAAAAGGATGCAAGAAAAATACTTTATCAAGCTCCACGGTATGTGATAGTGGATGGGATGTTGTACCGACGTGGTAATTCATTGCCTCTCCTACGATGTGCTCTGCCTGAGGAAGCTAAAACCATTTTGCAAGAAGTGCACGGAGGCTTTTGTGGAGATCATGCTGGGGGAAAAACCTAGCATTGAAAATACTGAGGCAGGGCTATTTTTGGCCCACTCTAACAAAAGATTCAATTTTGTATGTCCAGAAGTGCGACAAATGGCAATGTTTTGCCATAGTTGCCCGAGTTGCTCCAGTTGAGCTAACAATGATCTCATCCCAGTGGCGATTCATGGTATGGGGAATCGACCTAATAGGGTCCCTACCTTTGGGAAAGGGAGGAGTTCGTTACGCGGTGGTGGTGATCGACTATTTCACGAAGTGGGTTGAAGCCGAACCTCTGGCAACCATCACTTCAAAGAGCGTCCTAGACTTCGCGGTGAAAAGTATTATATGTCAATTTGGGCTTCCTAAAAAGATCATGTCAGATAATGGGACACAATTTGACACGATCTCTTTATTGATTTTTGTGAAAAATATGGCATTATGAAGAGTTTCTCCTCAGTAGCATATCCGCAGGCCAACGGGCAGGTCGAGGCTGTGAACAAAACCTTAAAGGCAAGGCTGAAGAAGAGGTTAGATGAAGTCAAAGGACTGAGCCCGAAGGAAATTGTTTAATAAAAAAACTGTTAAACAATTACAGACAAATACAAAAGAGGTATCATTGAGCTCCATCAACTCGCCCCAAAGATGTGACCTCCTCGCCATTCCCCTCAGCTGCTCCGGAAGCCTCACTAGTCTCTGACGGTTCTTGCAAGAGCGGAGCCTTGAATCTTGTAAGGTACGGATCCCACAGCTTGACTTCCATGAAAGAGAAGTTCCCATTCGGGTTGAAGGTCCAATAATTGTACAACATCTCTTCCATGGACGACGATGAGGCCGCCTTTTCTTATTTGATTGCGACCTCAGCCTCGAGTAGTTTTGCTTTGGCTTCATCAACCTCAGCCTGAAGTTGTGCAATTTGAGCCTGGAGGGCAGACAATGCAGTCTTTCCAGCCTGCTTGCTTTCTTGGGACGAGGCGAGAGCAGCCTTGGCATCCTGCTCATTCTTCTGAGCAGTTGCCAAGGCAGCTTTGGCGGCCTGCTCGCCTTCTTGAGCGGCAGTCAGGGCCGTGTTGGCAACATTCAAATCAGCTCAGAGCTCATCGTTTCTAGCCCTAGCACAGGCTATGCTACAATACTGGGCCAGGACAGACTGCAAAATAACAAAACAAGTTAGAAATGTACCCTTGATCACAATAGAAAGAATTTTTTCACCAAGGAAAGACAACTTACAGTGAGGTTAATCCCATAGCTAATTCCATGAAATTCTCCGGGCTGCACTCCTCAATGGTCCTCAGATCCCTCGAGTTGGCCTTATAGGCGTGCCCCACCATATGGCTCTCAGTCTCATAAATGATACCCCGAAAGGCTTCAGGGATTTTCTCCAGATCCTGGGGATCTACTGGTATTCGGATGGTGGGGGCTGGGACAGTGGGGGCTAGAGGCTCAGATTGTATCACTTGAGCCTAAGGAGGCATGAATCGAGGTGGAGGAGGAGGAGGGGGAACCCTCCTAGTGCTAATAGAAGTCACCGAAGCTGTTTCATGAGTTGTGCTCGTTTCTTTCCCCTTTGCAAGGGATTTTGAGGTGTTTCCCGCTGCAGGGGGTCTTCTTCGTAATCCTGGGCCTTTTCACAATGGGGCCTGAGCCAGTCTTCCTAGCTTGGAAAGCAGTTCAGAGGTCAGGAGCTCCGGGTTGTCCCATCTCTTCGTCTGAAAAGAACAAAAATGAATTAGTTCACAAATAATGTTGTCAGAAATATATATAAAGAAAGAAAATAAACAAAGATCCTATCCTTCGGGCTGGGGGAGGAGTCTATTATCATGACCTCCGGCCTTGGAACTCATGGAGGAGAGGGGGATTCTATAACTAATATTTCTGGGATCCTAAGGGGTTCAGGTCCTTCCTCGGGGCTGGATTCCTCTACATATTGTCTAAATCCAAGGGCGAATGCACCCTGGAGTAGAGAAGGCCAGGTCTTACGGTTAGTCCCATACTCCTTAAAAATGATGAATCTAAAGTTTAAAGTGTTATCTACTACGACTGTGCCCTTAGGATAACTGCTGTCATGGCGTACCACTAGGTGGTCTACGCACTGCAGTAGGGTTATATTTCGATCCGAGTTATAGGGATGACGATGGATGAGCTGGTTTGGATTAAAATGAACTAACCTAAAATCGACAACAACCCTATCCAATTCCCTAAAGGGGTATGGGTTACCTTGGCTGGAGGGGCCGACTGCTGCCCCTGATGCAACTCGTTCTAGATCGGGTTCTCGGACAGCCTCGGGAGCCCACCTTTTTCACATTAGAGGCACCTCATCTTCTTCATCCTCCTCATCCTCAATGGCTGGCAAGGCCTCTTGAGAGGATGAGAGCTCGGGGATCACTGGAAGGGCAGCCTAAGTCCTAAAGGCTAGAGTTTGGCCTTCGTAGATCAACTTACAAGCCAACATCGTGACGTCATTCACAACCTGGTGGTAGTCCTTCTCACAGTGGGGAAGCCTAGACAACTTCTCGTACTGACCCCCGAGAGTCACAGACTTTCCCGTCCTTGCAAATATGGCTGCACAAGAAACAAATTCAGTTAAGATAAAAAAAATATATCTTAAATAAAAATTCACGAGCTGAGGTCACAAGGATGGAGGACTTACGAGATCGGTTGAAGTAGTGATGTTCACAATTTCAGAATCCATTCGACATAAAGAACAAGTCTTTATAGTCGTTTGGATGACTGGGAAGCTCGATGACAAAGGCGAAGTTAGGGAATTGCGTGAGGTAGTAGAATCCATCACCATGTCCCCTTTGGTTGGGGCTTGCCTAGAGGCAGAAGAAATATAGAACGTCTGCCGGAGTGGGGACCTCCCACTTGTGTTTTAGGAACAAATACTTCAGTCCCACCAAAAGTCTATACGAATTTGGGGGGAGCTGAAATGGAGCCAGCTTCACTTAATTTAAAAAATCCACGAAGTATTGGTCTAGGGGGAGGAAGACCCCAACCTTTAGGTGTTCATCACTCCATGCTGCAAAGTCGTCTTAGAGAGAGGAGCAGCCCCGTTCCCCTTCGAACGCAGGTCAGACTAAGAGAGTTCCAATTTCGACCTCTATGTTGTGGCTCAACATAATTTTGTTCACCCTCCCCTGAGTAATGATCTTGGAAATGATATGCTTAGCCTTGAGTATGCGTTGGGATCGACCTTGATCTCCTTCTCCACCATCGGATTAAAGTGCGGGATGGGAGATTCTGGGGCGATCTGTTTCCCTTTCTTCTTCTATTGGGAGGAAGAGCTCGAGGCATTCTTCTTTGGGGCATTCTTCTTTTGAGGAGCCATCAAATCGCCTAATGACATGGCGACCTAGTTAATAGGTGACCTAAGATGATCTAAAACTGGGATGCGAGAGTATGAAGACGGAAATGGTTTACTTTTGTTATACGAGCTAAGGATAGCCTCAGCCCCATTGCGTGATGCCATGCGATATTCTAAGCAATGCGCCTTGGTTTCCTAACAGACCCCTAATATTTTGGGATTCGTGTGTCAGAATGCCAGACCATTAGTTTCCTTGGGAGGCGGTTTAGTGAAAAATCACCCAAGAAATGTAACCTCTAAGCTATCTGGTTCTAAACCTAAAAACCTTTCATTTCCTTTACTGCCAAATAGGTATTCTTTAAATTAATGCACCATTAGGATCACCCAGATTTACCTAGGAATTTCCCAGTTTTATGAACATCTTATTTTTAAAACATTTTTGGATTCACCCGTCGAACCTAAGTCAAGACCTATTCTCTAAGAACATTTAGAGGTGGCCTAACAGTAACTACAATGAATGTTGCGGATGAACGTGGTAAAGAATAGAAATTCCATTGGATAAACAAAAAAGAAAAAACTCTTCAAACCAAAGAATGAAATACTTACAGTGTGTTCTTAGATGGTAAGATATAGACTCAGCAACGGGAAGCTCCTCGAAAGCTTCGGAGTGGCTGGGTATGATGAACGGTTTTTGGGATTTCTGTGAATGAAGAGAGGCTTGGAAGTGCAGAAAAGGAAAAAAATTAAATGAAAGGTGGTGAAGTTTGAAATTTGGCCATCCTATTTATACGTAAATTGTGTAGATTAATCTGAGCCATCCAATTTGGTTAGTTCAAGATCCAAGGGACAAGGTTAAACAGAACAAACAGTGGCAAAATGTGACAAGATAGTTATTGTAGTCCTCAAAACCCGAACAGACGCCAATTGTGGTACACCACGTGTCCAGTACTCAAGTAGTGGGCAGGCGTGGTTTTATGTAACGGAAGTCTAAAAGCCCCTACCAGGTGGGTCGGAAAGTGACGACGTCATACACGAGCAGGAGCTTGGGGGGAAAATGTTGTACCTTAATTTTAGCCTGAGTTCATTCACTCAGCTCGGGTACATCTGGCAAATAAATATACTGAGAAATAACCAAAGGAATGATATTTGCTTATTATCCACATGGACAAATCCAGTTTCATGTGGTCACGCGTGGCATTAGGCATCTTGGGATTAACCTGAGCTACAGACACGAAGGTTGTGAAGCGCGAGCTCAGAATATTAAAACATTTGTTGAAGCACGAGCTTGGAGGAGATATCCAACTTGTGGTAGCTTTAGTATATTGCATATCTGTGGTTCCCCATAGACTGGGGATCCTTTTATACGTATAATTTTATGACCAAGCTATCATATTTAATATCCCAGATATTAGGAGTACATTTACCTTGTGATCAAATAATATTCCAATGTAAATGAGAATTATTTGTATTAAATGTAATAATTACGTAAATGCGTGATTAACTCACGTGGTTACCCAAACCTGTCCATGGAATTCCCTTATAAATACAGGGAATATGGGACAGGAGATAGGACCATTATTCTGTAATACCGAAACTCTGTCGAAATAGAGAGAGAAACAACAATAATATAGACTTGTAGACTAGGTGGATTTTAACCACTAAACCACGTAAAAGTTCTGTGTTCTTGAGTGAAATCATTTATTTTTCATTACGGTTTATTAAGCAATAATCCACCTTATTATTTCTTAATACACTGTTGGCCAAAATCTGCGTCAACAATTTCCCTTAGTCATTTCTCCGTGTATTTATCTGCAAGCTGTACCCGAGCTGAGTGAATGAAGTCGTGCTAAAATTGGGATACAATATTTTCCCCCCAAGCTCCTGCTCATGTAGAATGCTGTCACTTTCTGACCTACACAGTAGGGGCTTTTAGACTTTTGTTACATAAAAGCATGCATGCCTACTACTCGAGTACTGGACATGTAGTGTACCACAATTGGCATCTATTCGGATTTTGAGGACTGCAATAATTGTCGCCATTTGGTCTATTTAATCTTGGCCCTTGGATCTTGAGCTAACCCAATTGGATGGCCCAGATTAATTTCCATAATTTACGTATAAATAGGATGACCAGATTTCAAACCTCACCGCCTTTGCATTTAAAAATTTCCCTTTTCTGAACTTCCAAGCTTCCCTTCTTCCCCAGAATCCCCAAAACTGTTCATCGTGCCCAGATATTCTGAAGCTTTCTAGGAGCTTCCCATTGCCGAATCTACTCCCTCTAACCAGCGAACATATTTTCCCGTAATTATCTCATCCCTTGGTTTGAAAAGTTTTTTCTCTTTTTTTGTTTTAAATGGAATTTCTGTTCTTAACTATGTTCATCCACAACACTCATTGTAGTTACTACTAGGCTGTTTCTAAATGTCCATAGGGAATAGGTTTTGATTTAGGTTCAATGGGTGAGTCCAAACATGTTTTAGAAATAAAATTTCCGTAAAACTGGGAGATTTCTAGGTAAATCCGGGTAACCCTCATGAATAATTGATTTAATGAATACCCGTTCGGGGTAAAGAAACTAAAGGGTCTTTAGGTTTAGAACCAGATAGCTTAGGGGTCACGTTTTCTTGGGTGTTTTTGCACTAAACTGCTTCCCAAGGAAAGTAGTGGTTTGACATTTCTGACACACGGATCCTTAAATATCAAGGGACTATTAGGAAATCGAGGCGCGTAGCTTAGGATATCACGTGGCATCACGCGATGAGGCTAAGGCCTACTTTAGCTCGTTTAACCAAAATAACTCGTTTCGTCCTTCGTACTCTCGCATCATAGTTATAGATCATCTTAGGTCGCCTACTAACTAGCTTGCTTTGTCATTAGGCGATCTGATGGCTCCTCTGAAGAAAAACGCTCCAAAGAAAAATGCCTTGAGCCCATCCTCTCAACACAAGAACAAGGGGAAGCAGGTCGCCTCTGATTCTCCCATCTCGCACTTTGGTCCGGTGGTGGAGAAGGGGCTCGTTATCGACCCCAAGGATTATTTCGAGGCTAAGCATATAGTCTTGAAAATCATGACTCAAGGGAAGGTCAACAAAATCCTGTTGAGTCACAACATAGAAGTAGGATCCGGAATTCTTCTCGCCCGATCTGCATTTGAGGGGTATGGAGCTATGCCCCCTTCCAGGATGATTATGCAGCCTGGAGCAATGAGCATATGAAGGCCGACACATTCCTTCCTTTGGACTAACACTTCATGGACTTCTTGAACTACGTAAAATTGGCTCCATTCTAGCTCCCCCCAAACTCCTATAGGCTTATGGCGGGGCTGAAGTATCTATTCTTGAAACACGAGTGGGAGGCCCCCACCCTGACAAACATACTATATTTATTCTGCCTCAAGGATAGCCCTGATCAGAGAGGGTGAGGTGCCGAGTTTTATTACCTCACACGGTTTCCCAACTCCGCCCCCGTCATTGAGCTTCCTAGTCACCCAAACGACTATAAAGATCTATTCATTATGTCGAATGGCTTCAAGAGCTGCGAACACCAGTACTTCAACTGTCCTTGTAAGTCCTCCATCCTTTTAAATCCAGCACATGAATTTTGTTCCTTGAAAATATTTCTTTTTTTTTTGTACATGTCTTAATTGAATTTGTTTCTCGTGCAACCATATTTGTAAGGACAGAAAAGTCTACGACCCTCAGGGGTTAGTATGAGAAGCTGTCCAGACTTCCCCCAGTGAAAAAGACTATTGCCAGGTCATGAATGACGTCATGATGCTGGCCTGTAAGTTGCATGGCAAGGGTCAAACATTGTCCTTGAGCACCCGTGTTCCTCTTCCGGTGATCCCTGAGCTCCCCTCCTCTCAAGAGGCCTTGCTAACCACTAAGGATGACGAGGAAGAAGAGGACGAGATGCCTCTCGTGTGAAAAAGGAGGGCCCCTGAAGCGGACCAGAGACCTAATCCTGATCGAGCTGCTTCTACGGCAGGGCCCCAAAAAAGGTGTGCAGCAGCCGGCCCTTCCGGCCAAGGTAACCCATACCTTTTTAGGGAATTAGATCAGGCTGTTGCCGACTTTAGGTTAATTCGTTATAACCCGAACCAGCATGTTAGCCGACATCCTTCCAACCTGGATCTAAATGTAACCCTTCTCCAGTGCGTAGACCACCTAGTGGTACGCTACGACAATAGCTACCCTAGGGGCACAATAATAGTTGATAACACCTTACACTTTAGATCCGCCATATTTGAGGAATATGGGACAAATCGTAGGACCTAGTCTTCTTTGCCCCAGGGTGCATCTTCCCCTGGGTTTAGACAATACGTAGATGAATCCAGCCCCGAGGAAGGACCTGAACCCCCTAGGATCCAAGAAATATTAACTTTAGACTCCCCTTCTCCTCCATCTCCATCAAATTTTGACAAGTGTGGCATTCTAAAGCCTACCGGATATGTGGCTGCTGCAATATTTGGAGCGAAAGGCTTGAGATCATCTTCTGAGTTGCAATCATCTTTTTCTTTTCCAGATAAAAGCCTCTTAATTTTCTCTTTCATCAAAGCTAGTCTTTCAAGGGTTTGGTCCCAAGTCCCTAGGTTACCTGGGCGCTGTTCAACCGTTCCCATCCTAGCGTATGTGTTTGATGGGTTATTGTTCCTCCAAGCTCAAGCTTGGTTTTGTGGGGCATTCCCGTTATCACATACTATGGACAGACCTCCTTCTTGTTGAGTATAGCTAGTATCTTTATTCCGAGCTAGAGTTCTTCTCTACGAATTCAGACGATCGCGCAAATCAGGTTGTGAATCGTACCGAGGGCTCTGTGCTGAACTCAACTGATTCCTTAAGTCACCCTTGGACCTTCCACTATGATGACTTTCAGTCCAATAACTCCCATTTACGAAACTTACAGCTCGCGGTTGTGACCGAGGATTTGGATTTTCGACACGTGTTCATGGAACATAAGTATTGAAAGATGGGGGAGGATTCCTCATAATGTCTCCATAAGATGGAATGCCCCGTTGAGGATGAGGTGGTTTCGGATGTCATATAGGCGAAGGGGGATGACTTATTGGTGAGGCTATCCTCGTTCCATCAGGGTAGACTAAATTAGCTCGCCTATGTTCTACTCCAATGTCTCTAGTTCTTTGTGCCTGACTATCTGATCGTGACATAGGAGGATTTGTTGCAACATTTTGTCTTTTTGAGCCTATCCCTAACCCTCCTTGTGGATTGCCAAGGGCATTCCTGGGGACCTAGGAAGAAGGCACCAAACTTGGGGTTGCAGTCCTAACCAACCGGCTGACATGCTGATGACCCCTATGATGTTCGTTGGGTCGAACATTTTGGTGATATCGCTTTGCAGGTACAGAACTTGGGGTGGGGGTTCTGACTAATCGACCTGGTTTGGATCGATTATTCCTGTGGGACTTGTGAGACCCACTTTGCCACTTTTTGATGTTATCATCGGTTGCAAGAAGGGGTAACCGAGCCAAAACCTCCCCAATCTGCCTATTTGCCTTAGCGAGATGGCTCCTCAATTGCATGTTTTCCAACTTGATGACAATTATGTAATCTATATTTGGATTCGGTGGAAATGACGCCGAACTCCCAGTGTCGCGTTGTCCCACCGGTTGTTTTCCCGGACATTGCTGGATCTCAGGGCCATGCTCGTTTGAAACAACAGTGTGATGGGCCTCCTGCCCACCAGGCTGTTCTATCTCATTATCAGCCATTGAGCGAGTGAGCACCATGATGAGAATCGACGTGGATTTTGATGAAGCACTAATTTGCTCTCAATGAAAGCACCAAACTATTGACACAGTTTTTCGCCAACAATGTATTAAGAAATAAGAAGGCAGATTAGTGCTTAATGATAAACCGTAATGAACAATAAACAAAATTCACTGAAGAACACATAACTTTTACATGGTTCAGTGGTTAAAATCCACCTAGTCCATGAGTAAATATTATTGTTGTTTCTCTCTCTATTTTGGCAGAGTTTTTGTATTACAAAATAATGGTCCCCTTTCCTGTCCAATATTCCCAGTATTTATAGAGGAATTCCATGGACATATTTGGGTAACCGCGTGAGTCAGTCACGCATTTTAATAATTTCTATATTTAATAAAAATAATTCCCATTTATATTGTGATATGATTTGATAATAGAATTAACAAGTTCCTGTTATCTCGAACAATAAATATGACATCCTGGTCATAAATAAACATTTGAACAGATCCCGAGTCTCTGGGGATCCCTGAGTATGCAATATTTTTTAATTACCATGAGCTGGATATCTCCCCCAAGCTTGTGCTTCATAGACATTGTACCTTAGTTCGGGATAAACTCAGGACGCCTAACACCACATATGATCACTATGAATCTCGAGTTGTCCACATGGATAATAGTCATTTCTCCGTGTATTTATCTGCCAGCTGTACCCGAGCTGAGTGAATGAACTCGTGCTAAAATTAGGGTACAATAGATTCCAATTAATCCTGACATCCCCAAATAACCATTAAATAACTACCCATTACTCGATAAATCTCGACTATGCACTAAGTTTCCCAAAATACCCCAGGCTCACCCCGAGCCGGGTATTTGACCATGTTGTGACTTTTCTGCTAACTCGCTCACTAGGATCGCCTTGAGAAACATATTGCGAATATATCCACATAATAATGTGGTCTCAATAACATAACATATATAGTTACATTTATACCCTCAACGAGTCAAAATTACAAATATGCCCTTATTAACAAAAATGGGCCCACATGCTCATCTAATACACATAAACATGCATATATATATATTCATTTCACCATATAAATTATGTATGTCACATTATCACACATATATTCAATTAATCCCACATATAAATCCAATTATGCTCTCCCAACACACTAATCGAGGCACTAAGCCTTATTAGCAAATTTTGGGACGTTACACGAGGCTTTTCATCTTTTTTTTTATCATAATATATTTAATAGCAGAGTGGTATGTATAGAAGATAACCTTATTACCAATCAAGTATGGTCTGAATTTATCAAAGGCAAACACAATAGGAAGAAGTTTGTTCTCCGTAGTAGCATAATTTAGTTGAACAGTATTCAATGTTCTGCTTGCATGGTATATTGTTCGAAATACCTTATCCATCCTCTGCCCCAAAACTACCCCCACTGCGAAATCACTTGCATCACACATTAATTTGAATGGTAGATCCCAGTATGGTGCAACAACTATAGGTGTTGTAGTTAACTTCTCTTTAATTGTCTTAAAGGCTTGTATACATTCATCATTTATGTAAAAGAAGACACCATTCATTAGCAAGGTGGATAGATGTTTCGTGTAATGCCCCGACTAATTCTAAGACCCCAGACCATTAAAAACTACTAAGACATAGCTACTATTTTGGAAGACATGCATAAAATAATAGAACTTTATTATAAAAATCCAAAATACGGGATCCCATTGTTATTACATAAAACATAAAGAAAACTTAAACCTTTAGTTAATTATTCAAATACTAAATGCGGAAAAAATAATTACATAAATGAAAAGACTCAAAAATACAAACTTCATCGTCGATCTTCCAGCAGTCCATCCATTCAGTACATCCCCAATACACATGCCAAAGTTGCCATGAATCCATCCCGCCTTCTGAGCTTATTTTCCTGCACCATCTAAAATAAAAAGGAATGGGCCTAATGCCTAGGAAGAAAAATCTACTAAAACATAACAAAAATCATAAGACTAAAAACATACGTAAAATCGTATATCATATAAACACAGGACTACAATATTAATGGCAATTAACTCATTACCATAGTATGTGATAAAACCATCTAGGTCCTCTGTCTACTAATCGAGGTAGGTTAGATCACAAAATAGTATATGATAAACCATCTAGGTTCTCTATCTACTAATCAAGGTAGGTTTAATCATAACTCTAATCTACGATAATGATAAAAAATCTTGGGATTTATTTGCTATCTAAGCAACTATATTTCCCAAGTGACTACAACATAAAACATATACATACATATATATATATATATATACATAAACATAACATAGCAGATAAACATATCATAACACATACAATCTAACCTATTTTCCTTAGCAAAAATTGGGATATTGGAGACAAGAACGGGATTGGATAACTCCTAAAACCAAACAGCAAGAATCATAAGTTTCTAAAGAAATGAAGATGAAAAGGAGATCTAAACCATCAAGATAGAAACTTACTGAAAACCTTAAGTTTCAAGAAACTTAAACACCTAACCAAAACCATAATAACAAGTTAGGATCTGGAAGAAAATGAAAGAAAATAAAAGAACTATAATGAACCAAACTTGAGGATAAGAATACCTTTGATATCCTAGAACTCCAATCTACACCTCAATACCAAAATATCACTCTATCTTACTTCCCAAGTGTTTAGAAAAGCTTAGATAGTGTTTTCTCTCTAGAATAAACTTAGCAGCTTGAAGGCTCTAAAGAATGCTTGAATGACGAATGAAATGGCTGAGTGCTACGCCTTATTTATAGAGTTCATGGAGTGAAACTAACCCCTTTTAAAAAAAAAAAATAAATGAATAATAATTGAATAAATTTTGAATTTTCTGTTCAACAGATGCCCAGAACTCGGTCAAAAATGTTCAGGAGCAAATCTAAGTTGTTAATGGCTGTTTCTAATTTGGTTCCACAAAGTTTAAAAAATTCCACAAAGGGCCGATATATCGCCCCTATAGGCAATATATTGCCTACCCCTATGCCCTAAGCCTTCGTCGTTTCGTTCATGCGAAGTCGACGTGTTTTCCGTATCAACCTTAGGCGATGTATCGACCCCTATGATTGCGATATATCAGCATACGCTGATATTTTAAACACATTTTTGTACACTTTCAGTACACTTGAATTTGTTTAAACAACTTTGACTGAGTAAAATGTGATCCTAATAGCTCCTGGAAGGTTCTAGAGCTTCTAGATCTATCCATTATTAAATTATTCATCTAAAATCGATCCTTAATAAACATGCATTTGACAAGTGTCACGTTATTAATTATTCTATCTAAACCTTAGGTTATAATAAATGTTATTTCTAGGACCAGCTATATTAATCAAACCTTATGTTAAGATTAAAATCAAATTTTCTTCCAAAGTACGGTCTATACGAGTTCACCCAATTGACATACTCCATTATCTCTTTACTGTCCTCATTTTCCACTTCAACTTTAGTTAAGGCTAACTAAAGAGGATCTTCTCCTAAACTTGTATTAGATACTGCCTCATTTACCATATCCATACAAAAACAACTGCCACTTGCCCG
This sequence comes from Humulus lupulus, assembly GCF_963169125.1. Lineage (NCBI taxonomy): Eukaryota > Viridiplantae > Streptophyta > Magnoliopsida > Rosales > Cannabaceae > Humulus > Humulus lupulus. The sequence continues at coordinate 130,174,787 of NC_084799.1, forward strand.
AGGGAACTGCATTTCCTTAAACACATTGAAAACAACTTCTTCTCCTTGAACCCTCAATCTTAACTTACCTTTTTGAACATCAATCAACGCTTTCCCAGTGGCCAATAACGGTTTGCCAAGGATGATAGTAACATCATGGTCGTCTTCCATATCTAGAATGATGAAATCTGCGGGGAATATAAACTTGTCAACCTTCACTAGCACATCTTCAATGATCCCCCTTTGATGCTTGCCCCTAAGTCACACAAAACATGTTTGCACTCAACTATAGAGTTATTGTCATAGGTCTCACTTCTCCCAAACCAAGTCCAAGAAACATAGATAATGACATCATATTTATGCTTGCCCCTAAGTCACACACAACATGTTTGCACTCAGAATTCCAATAGTGCATGGTATTGTAAAGCTCCATGGGTCTATAAGCTTTTGGGGAAGCTTCTTATGCAAATTTTTGCGGCATTCTTTAGTTAAAGCCACAGTTTCATAATTCTCCATCTTTGTTTTCTTCGATAAAATCTCTTTCATAAATTTTACATAACTAGGCATTTGTTCTAGGGCCTCGAGAAAGGGAATATTGATGTAATGCGCTGAAATCTCTAATGAGGTTTAATGATTGGATTATTAGGCCAGGAGGGCCATAATAGATTTATTATTCCATTAAACTATTATATGCATGTTTATGTGAATTATATTATAATATGATGTTAAATGCATGCATGTGGGTCCACATTTCATCAGAGGGCTATTTTGGTAATTTGGCCCATTGAGGGTGTAATTGTATATTTGTATGCATGTTAGTGATCTATTGTTGATGCCACATTATAATGTGGATTTGTTCGAGCTATTCGGCATGAGACGATCTTGAGTGTAGATTAGCGGTTTATCATAACGAGATTAAGTTCGGGGCTCGAAGTAAGTCTTAGGGGGATTTTAATGAATAGAGCATTGCCGAGAATTAAAGGGTAATGGGGTATGAATTATTGGTATTTGAGAATATTGAGAATAGCGGGAATTGGAGGGTGTTAATTATGATTAACGAAATAGGTGGAAAAGGACGAATTCACCCTTGGGAGCCTTTAGAAAACTTTATTTAACCTAGGGGCATTTTAGTCTTTTCACCCTAGGATTGGTTTAAGCCATTGAAGGCTATATAACTTTCAAGAAACAGAGTATCAGAAACACCTCTCCCATACACCATTTATCTTCCTTTTCTTCTTGAATTTTTTAGCTTAATTTGAGGAACCAAGCAAGGGAAGTAAGTCTTAAGGGCTTAGGATTGTGTTCCACCATTGCAGAGGGTTCTAATATGAGCTTGAGGTAAGTTTCTAGCCATTAAAACTCTAGCTTTGCTCTGTTTTTGTTATAGTTTTCAGCTTGGTTTTCTTGATTGGTTGAGGGGAAATTGATGGGAGTTTTTGGCTAGAGCTCTTGGGGTTGGGATGCCTAGGACATGTGGGGTTGGTTTTTGGGTTCATTTGGGACTTAAAATGAGGTTTGGAAGCATTTGGTTCAGGTTGGAAATGGTGGAGTCGAAGGGGAAAGGTTTCTGGCCATTTCAGTCTGGGTGTAGCGCTATAGCTCCCACTATGGGGCGCTACAGCGCTACCCAGGAGGCTTTGGTTCCGAGTATAGCGTTGGGGCACTACCCTGTTCCATCAAATTCTTGTTTTAGGAATTTTTAAGGGTTTTTGGCTCGGGGTTTCAATCCTTAAGGCTTGGGATCGAATCTACTCACCGTTTGGGTACAATTCAAGGTCCTGGGAGTGAGGTTTAGGTCAAGACCCTATTATTATTGATTTTCATTAATGAAGGTTATAATTGGTTATGGCTAGGTAACCGCTAAGGAATCAAAAGGTCGATCATTCTCAAGGGTTGTTCTGTATTATCACTCGCTCGAACTAGAGGTAAGAAAACTACACCCCATATGTGACATGCATGATTGTTCTTGAGGCATGGTGAATGTTTAAATGTGGAAATTGATTTCATATTGAATGCTTAGCAATTCTTGCTCACTTGTGCATGGCACTGACTAATTAGTCAGAATTGGCAATGGTGTCAGTATTAACTGTGAAGCTGTGGCTCATTAGTCAAGCTTGACAGTAGTACTGAGCACTGGTCACATGGTATTGACTCATAAGTCAAGAATGGTCTTATCGTGTTTAACGCAAGCTGACAAAGATTAGATCTAGTAAATATTGAGGCAGTTAGAGATTGGCCAAGGCCAAAGAATGCTTATGAGGTTAGAAGTTTCCTTGGATTGGCAAGTTATTATAGGCATTTCGTGGAAGGGTTCTAAAATATTTCTACTTCATTGACTGAGTTGACGTGCAAGAATCAGAAACTTGTGTGGTCAGATAAGTGTGAGAACAACTTCCAGGAATTGAAGCAGAGATTGATTACAGCTCCAGTTCTAAGTCTTCCAACAGATCAGGAGAATTTTGTGATTTATTGCGATGCTTCACATCAGGGTTTGGACTGTGTTCTGATGTAGTCAGGGAAGGTAATCACTTATGCCTCACGTCAGTTGAAGGAGTATGAAAAGAGATATCCCACTCATGATTTGGAGTTGGCGGCTGTGGTATTTGCTTTAAAGGTATGGAGGCACTACCTTTATGGGGAGAAGTGTGAGATCTATACAGACCACAAGAGTCTGAAATATTTCTTCACGCAGAAAGATTTGAATATGAGACAAAGGCATTGGCTGGAGTTAGTAAAAGATTATGATTGTGAAATTTTGTATCATCCAGGAAAAGCCAACGTGGTAGCTGATGCTTTAAGCTGAAAGGGTCCAGGGCAAATTTACAGTGCGAGGATGATAGCCAAAGAGTTAGCAGATGATATGACCAAAGCTGGTATAAAGTTGTTGGTGGGCCAGTTGGCCAATATTACGCTACAATCTACATTGTTAGAGAGAATCAAGGAGGGTCAATTGAGTGATCCACAACTAATCAAGATCAGAGAGGATGTTTTGGCTGGAGCATCCAGAGATTATATAATGTCTGATTTAGGCTTGCTGAGATACAAGGGACGGATATGTGTTCCGTTGCTATGAGGTGAGAGATTCTGGATGATTCTCATACTACACCTTATTCTTTGCATCCAGGCACCATAAAGATGTATCACGATGTGAGATCGTTGTATTGGTGGTCGGGGATGAAGAGGGATGTAGTGGAATATGTGGCTAAGTGCTTTACATGTCAACAGGTCAAGGCTGAGCATCAGAGGTTGGCAGGGTTATTACAGCCTCTGGATATCCCAGAGTGGAAATGGGAGGACATCACGATGGATTTCGTGGTGGGGTTACCCAGGACTTTTGGTCAGCATGATTCTATTTGGGTTATAGTGGATCGCTATACCAAGTCAGCTCACTTCTTGCCAGTGAGGACTACTTATATAGTTGACCAGTATGTAGATCTCTATTAGAGAGAGATCGTGCGCCTCCATGGAGCACCAAGGTTGATCATGTCAGATCAGGACCCCACTTTTACTTCCACGTTTTAGGGGAGTTTACAGAAGGCCATGGGAACGTAGTTGAAGTTCAGTACTGCTTATCATCCTCAGACAGATGGGCAATCTAAGAGGACGATCCATATATTGGAAGACATGTTGCGAGCATGTGTGCTGGACTTTGGTGGATCTTGGAGTAAGTATCTACCTTTGATAGAGTTTTCCTACAACAACAGCTATCAGTCTACCATTGGAGTATCACCTTATGAGATGCTGTATGGTAGGAAGTGCAAATCTCCCATTCATTGGGATAAGACAGGTGAAGGGAGATACTTGGGTCCTGAGGCAGTTCAGAGGACTGGTGAGGCCATTGAGAAGATTAGAGCTCAAATGCTCGCTTCTCAGAGTAGACAGAAGAGCTATGTAGATCCCAAGCGCAAGAACGTGGAGTTCCAAGTGGGAGACTACGTCTTCCTTAGAATCTCACCATGGAAAGGGGTGAGAAGATTTGGGAAGAAGGGCAAGCTAAGCCCTAGATTTGTAGGTCCATTTGAGATCTTGGAGAGGATTGGTCAGGTGGCTTACAAGTTGGCCTTGCCTCCGGCATTGTTAGTAGTGCATAACGTGTTTCATGTTTCAGCTCTTTAGAGGTATGTATCTGATGTGTCTCATGTTTTGAGCTATGAAGATATGGAGCTCGAGGCAGATCTCTCTTATGAGGAACAACCAGTCTAGATACTTGACAGAAAAGATAAGGTCCTCAGGAATAAGACAATACCTTTGGTTAAGGTATTTTGGAGGAATAGCAAGGTCGAGGAAGCAACCTGGGAGCTGGAGTCAGATATGCAGAATCAGTATCCCGAGCTATTCAGGTAAATTTTGAGGAAGAAATTTCTGTGAGGATGGGATAGTTGTAATGCCCTGAAAACTCTAATGCAGTTTAATGGTCGGATTAGTAGGTCAGGAGGGCCATAATTGATTTATTATACCATTAAACTATTATATGCATGTTTATGTGAATTATAAAATGATGTTGAGGGCGTAATTGTGTATTTGTATGCATGTCGGTGATCTATTGTTGATGCCACATTATAATATGGATTTGTTCGAGCTATTCAGCATGAGATAATCTTGAGTGCAGATTAGCGATTTAGTCATAACGGGATTAAGTTCGGGACTCGGGGTGAGTCTCGGGGTGATTTTAATGAATAAAGCGTTGCCGGGAATTAAAGGGTAAATGGGTATGAATTATTGGTATTTGAGAATATCAAGAATAATGAGAATTGGAAGGTGTTAATTATGATCGACGAAATAGGTGGAAAAGGACGAATTTACCCTTGGGAGCCTTTAGAAAACTTTATTTGACCTAGGGGAATTTTAGTCTTTTCACCCCTAGGATTAGTTTAAGCCATTGAAGGCTATATAACTTGCAAAAAACAGAGTATCAAAAACACCTCTCCTGTACACCATTTATCTTCCTTTTCTTCTTGAATTTTTTAGCTTAATTTGAGGAACCAAGTAAGGAAAGTAAGTCTTGAGGGCTTAGGATTGTATTCCACCATTGAAGAGGGTCCTAATATGAGCTTAAGGTAAGTTTTTAGCCATTAAAACTCTAGCTTTGCTCTGTTTTTGTTATAGTTTTCAGCTTGGTTTTCTTGATTGGTTGAGGGGAAATTGATGGGAGTTTTTGGCTAGGGCTCTTGGGGTTGTGATGCCCATGACATGTGGGGTTGGTTTTTGGGTTCATTTGGGACTTAAAAGAGGTTTGGAAGCATTTGGTTCAGGTTGGAAATGGTGGAGTCGAAGGGGAAAGATTTCTGGCCATTTCAGTCTGGGTGTAGTGCTATAGCGCCCACTAGATTGCGCTACAACGCTACCCAGGAGGCTTTGGGTCTGAGTATAGCGCTGGGGTGCTAGTGGGATAGCGCTGGGGCGCTACCCTATTCCATCAGATTCCCATTTTAGGCATTTTTAAGGGTTTTTGGCTCGGGGTTTCAATCCTTAAGGCTCGGGGTCGAATCTACTCACCGTTTGGGTACAATTCAGGGTCCCGGGAGTGAGGTTTAGGTCAAGACCCTATTATTGTTGATTTTCATTAATGAAGGTTATACTTGGTTATGGCTAGGTAACTGCTAAGGAATCAAAAGGTCAATCGTTCTCAAGGGTTGTTCTGTATTATCCCTCGCTCGAACCAGAGGTGAGAAAACTGCACCCCATATGTGACATGCATGGTTGTTCTTGAGGCATGTTGAATGTTTAAATGTGGACATTGATTTCATATCGAATGCTTAGCAATTCTTACTCACTTGTGCACGACACTGACTAATTAGTCAGAATTGGCAATGGTGTCATTATTAACTGTGAAGCTATGGCTCATTAGTCAAGTTTGACAGTAGTACTGAGTAATGGTCACACGGTATTGACTCATAAGTCAAGAACGGTCTTAGCGTGTTTAATGCAAGTCGACAAAGATTAGATCTAATAGACATCTGCATTGAATGAATCAAATGAGAATTAATGCTGGACTGACCTCAAGTTCGATGAATATTAAAAGTGCTTGTCTAGCCTAAGGCTAGTCACTTAGAGCCAGGGCCAGAGAGCCCCAGTGATAGTTTAGTCACATGGCTATGGGTGCTGAGCCCCGTAGTGACTTACTCATCAGTCACTCATCTGTTTAAGCTAGTGACTACCCATCAGTCACTCATATGGTTTACGTTAGTGACTTACTCATCAGTCACTCATTTGATTAGGCCTATAAGCCCCATTATGGTTAAACAGAACCTCAAAGTGATATTCACTTATCATGATCATCATTAGATATTACTTACATGCAGTAATGAGTTTTCGTGTTGGGCTTTGGCTCATGGGTGCTATGTGGTGCAGGTAAAGGGAAAGAAAATATCACCTAGCCTTGAGTGGAGAGCTTAGGTGGCGATGTGTACATGGCCGCTTGACCACCATGGCCAAGAAGTTTCTCAGAGGGACTAGGGGTTAACCCTATTTTTGCCGCTTAGGTCGGCGGGTTGTAAATTTATAATGTAATGACCATTTTGTACTTTAAATAACTTGTAAACGTTTGTGGGCCCATGAACAGTTTTATGTTTTAAATAAAATATATCCGTTCCTTTTGATTGGTTTTACAACTTATCCTATCAATTACACCTAGATGCACGTTTATAACCAAAGAACTCGATCAGCGAGTTAAGCACGGTTCAAAGTTCACAGTAACTGTCTTGGGGTAACCAGGGCATTACAATTGATGTGGAGCCTCTTAAATACCTCTACAGACTTGGAAAATTATTTATCAAGTGAGGTTTTCCGAAGCCTCTACTGATAAGGAATTCTGGCATGATGCTCAACATTCATTGGAGAAGCTTCTTTTTTTGACTAAAGGTCTTCAGTAACCCCCTGCTCAACTGACTTAGGATCTCTCCCACTTCTGTCTTCTACTCTACAATCCCCTTTTGTTTAGTCTGCTCATATTGTTACTCACTCCTCAAAGTAATTTCCTGACATTACACTTTTGGATTTACCACTGTATTACTAGGAAAATTCCTTTGAGGCCCATTATTTAACATGTTTGCTAGCTGACCCACTTGTGTCTCTAAATTCCTGATAGATGATCTTGTCTCAATCATGAACTATGCTTGTGTATTAGTGAGAGTCAATAAGGCAGCTTGTAGTTCTCTAGGCTATTCTGGAGGAGCTGATTGACTAGGCTATTGAGAAGAAGAAGCTTATTGTGGTGCTGGAACTAGCGATTGCTGATACTACTGTTGGAATGAAGGTTGTTGACCTTGATTATTTCTCCACGAGAAATTTGGGTGATTTCTCCATCCGAGATTAAAAGAGTTCGAGAAATGATTGTTATAAGGCCTCTAAAATTGCCTATGGCTTGAACCTGAGGTTGCTCCATCGAACCATTAGGATGAGAATCAACTGCTTTACATTGATAAAAGGAGTGAGAACCCCCAAAAATTTCACACCCTGTTTGCATCTAAATGGCATTGCCTGACACAGTACTCTGCTGCAACTGCTTAGTCAATGAAGCAACTTGAGCAGTCAATGTTGTTTTAGCATCTAATTCATGTACACCAGCTACCTTCCTATTTCTCTCCCTTTCAACAGGCCATTGATAATTATTCATGGCCATTTCCTCCAATAGCTCATATGCTTCAGTAGCGTTTTTACTCATAAAAACTCCACTTGCTGCGACATCTAGTATTGTGCAAGCAGTACCACATAATCCATTGTATAAATTGTGGACTAACATCCACTTTTCTATCCCATGATGAGGACATTTTCTCAACAACTCCTTGAACCTTTCCCACGCATAATACAAGGATTCTCTGTCATTCTGAAGGAAATTATTTATCTCACCCCTTAACCTTGTAGCTTTGGCTGGTGGAAATAACTTAGCAAGGAATGTCTAAGCTAGCTCTTCCCATGTGTTGATGGAATTGGATTGAAGGGAGTTCAACTAGCTTTTGGCCCTGTCTCCCAGCGAGAATGGGAATAACCTTAGGCGAATGGCGTTGTCACTTACCCCATTGTATTTGAAAGTAGCACATAGCTCAAGAAAATTAGCTAAGGGCATATTAGGATCTTCTGTGTGGAGTCCGCCAAATTGCACTGTGAACTGGACCATTAGGAGGATCGCTAGTTTAGTTCAAAATTATTGGTAGTAACAGTTGGTGCCCTTATGCATGTTTGTATTCTTGTGACGGTAGGAAGTATATAATCTCTAAGTGTACGTGCATCTTGGCCTTGACCCTGAGTGGCAGCGACATCATTAACATTATCACCCATACTGTTTTTTCTTTCTTTGTTCTTTGGTTCCACTTACAAGTTCTCTCTATCTCTAGATTTATAGGAACTAAATTGTCAGCTCCTCTTATACTACACATATAATAATGGTGCCTGAAATAGAGATCACAAAGTGCACACAAAGAAAATTAGAACAACTAATCACATAACAAACCAAATTAGAAATAAAATTAACTGTTTTAATATTGATAATATTTCAGCCCCGCAGCAATAGCGCCAAATACTTGTTGCAAAATTTATTGCTGCGCAAGTATACATAATCACAACTGTAGCAATATTTGGTAAATCTGATCATCATCCCACGAAGAATGACCACCAATTACCAACGATTAATTTCCAATTCTATTTGACCAATAAAGATTTAATGTTCTTAAAAAAACTAAAAATTAAATAAATAAACAAACAAACAATTATAAAACCTTTGAACTAAAACTTAACTATTAACAGTAGAGACTAATTCAAGAAAAGACAAATTAGGGAATTTAATCTTATCAACTATCCACTATATTATTTACTAATGCAAGATTCTCAATCTTTCTTATTAAGATAGTGAGTTTACCAAAACATTTAATACTCAATTTATGAAATATTAAACTCGACCTAAATGAGACTTTTCTATATTTCTATGATAAATTTACATAAAAGAAGCATTAATATGAAAACTAAAAAACCACACAAACAATCGTGATACTCTCGTTCAAGAGTAAATTTATGTCTGAGCAATCATAGCATATTCAAACCTCACTTTTCAAATTTTAATTCAAACTCATATAGATTATGTAAAAAGATGGCCAATCAATCACATATCAAAACCACAAATTGAACAGATCTTAATAGAGAAGAAGAGAAATCATAAACTTTGCATTAATTCATAAAAGAGGTTCAAGAGATTCAATTAAAAACCCTAAACCTAAAATTAGTTCCTCAACATATCAAAGAAACCCATAATACTAAAATCTAACATAAAGAAAATTAAAGAATAGGAAAAATAACTTTAGAATTGACCTCTGAAAACGTTCTATAAATTTTCTCCTTGCCTCCCTTCATAAAAATTGCACTAAAACTGATAAATTCCCTTTTATTTCTAAAAAAAATGCTTAAATATTCAACCCTAAAATGTTTCAGCCAAAAAGAACAAAAATGCCCTTCAACGTTCATGTATGGACTCTTAGTGACGCGGCCCCCTCGTACATGCACCACGACCACCTCCAGATGCCCAGATTCGGCTTGCCTCTGATTTCTCATGCTTCGCGACCCCTCTTTAAAGCGACGTGACTCTATTCAACAATGAGTGCACACACCGCGACTTTAATTCAAGCGTCGCGACCCTTCTGTTTCCATAATTTAGCATCATCTCTGACTTTGAATGCATCACGACTCTACTTAGAAGCATCGTGACCCCGTTGTCCAATAATTTTAAATTACTTTTCAAACTCCATTTTCACTGTTGTGGTATCTCTAGGCATCCATGAGGAATCACTCATCAAACTATAAGCAGAAAAATCAGAAATCATCCTCAATTCAGCACATTTCACACCACATCCATGCCATCCCTTGATCAACTATTAAACCCTGAAAATACAAACAAAACATAAGCATAATATCGAACAAAAACCTTTAAAGACTAAAATACACTCTAAAAACTGTACTAAAATAGACTCATACAATTGTGCTCATTCACATCACAATTAATTAATCCACGTTTAACAACTCTTTCAATTGTATTATAACCAATATGAGCATGTCTATTATGCCACAAAGTAATAGAACTGGAATTAATCACATTACAAGAATTAGATCCCATATTATTATTGTCATAATCAAGAGTACTTAGCTTGATCACCCCATCACATGAATAACCCTTTCCAACAAAAGTGCCAAATTTAGTCAAAATAAGTTTACCAGATTCAAATTTCATTTTGATACTTGATTTACTCAATAGACTTCCACTTATAATGTTTCTAGTCATATCAAGAATATAGAAAACATTAGTTAGGGTCACTTTTTTTCCATTAGTGAATAACACATTAATGCAGCCCATTCTAAGTACATTGGATTTCTATTCATTTCCCATTTGGACTTCAAGTCCCACCTTTGCACTTTCAAAGGTTTTGCAAAGAGTTTTATCATAGGTTGCATGAATGGTGGCACAAGTATCATACCACCATCCTTGCACCTTTCCTTGTGTTGCATTAACTTTGCTCAACGTTGCAATGATCTCAACATCAATTGCGTTGGCATGTTTAACTTCTCTTAAGGTTGCATTAGTCTCATCACTATATTAATAAACAATGTCAATATCCTTTAGAGTTATTTTTCATTCCTCATTGAATGCATTATTCTCTATTAGGGTTACAATGCATTCCTCATTTAATACATTGTATTTAATTAGGGTCATATAGATCTCATCATCAATCAAAGTAACCCAATTAACTTAATTAGAAATGCAATGGTCTCATCATCAATTGTCTTAACCCTAATCTCATCATGGTTAATTTTAAAATTACCATACATACATGATAATCAATAATTTTACAAACAAAACAAGTATAACAATAACCCTTGCATTTTTTATTAACATTCATTGTACTCTTAACATAAACAATAAACTCAAACTCACAAAAATATGGCAGCAAACACATTTCATTCAAATTCTTGAAATCTACATATTTAGAAATAAGGAATTTGATGGTACCAATCTCCTTAAGTATGTAATCCCATTGAGTTGTCTCATCCTTTGTTGACATATTGTTGACATATTGTTGACCCTCGAATTAGCCAACGACATGGAGTCAAATATACGACAAAATATGGAACGACGCTTGAAAAGATAATCTAATGGAAAGGGAAAAAACACCAAGGAATTCTAGTTGTTCGGCCCCAAAGATTGGTAACAACCTACGTCCACTTAGTGTATTGTTATTATTGAACTTCAAAGCCGTGATAAAAAAAACTAGGGTTCTTTGAGTTTCACAAACCTTGGAAGGATTACCATAGAATGATGAACAATCACTATAGCTCTTTCTCACTCAATATCAAGCAAAAAAGCTAATGTATAAAAAAAAGTCCTTTCCTTGAGCTATTTCATGCATATTTATAGGCTCGCTAACGTGTCCTATCTTTCCTTAATAATCATGGATCAAGGATAATTATGAAGAAATATTCAAATGCAGTTTATATTAGATTACAACTTAAGAGGGAAATAAATCGGGCTTCACAATCACCCTGGTCGTATAAAAAAATTAATGCTGACGATGAGGTGTGCTCCTGGTCGATGGCCGAACAACACCTTTGTCCTTCAATTCCGCCACGTGTCAATCCACATGTAAGAATTCTTTGCCACATCATCAAAAACCATTTTTGGATAAACATTTGCCCCCAAGTTTACTTATTGCGACCAACAATAAGTAAACTTAGGAAACCGACTCTTCGAATACGCCACAAAATCTGTAAGAACCGCCCATGCTTTCTCGAAAAAGCTGACTAATCATGTCTAATCAGGTCCTTTCAATTTCCCAAGAATGTGTCCGACGGCTATCACGCTTCCCCACTCCTTGAAAAATTACACTTAATGATTACCTTGGTAACCGCTCCTCGGCTAGTATAAATGACCCTTCAGAATAATTTTTCACATTTTACATACTTTGCCTTCCTGAAGAACATTGAAGAACTCGTGTTCCAGAGCCCAGAAATTTTCAAACATCTACACGCGGACGTTCAAAAGCTTTCACCTTTGTACTTCAATCTTTACCTGAGTAAGTTTCACGAACTTTCTTGCCTTTTGGGTTTCCATACGAAACTGTCTTATGCTTGCTTTCATCTCTGAATCCTTTCATGTTCTTGGCTAAAAATGTATGGGGATTATTTGCATGTTGACAGATGATTGATAGGGTAGTGAAATATTGTTCCGTAGGAGTTAGGAGCCAGTTTGGTAGTCGAGATTGTAGATTTAGGGCATAAAATCGAAGTAAAAATTCGATTTTTAAGCTAGGTGAAAAACTGGGTTTTTCCCGCCCCTTCGGAGTCGAAAAAGCTTTTTCCCAAAAAACTTTTCACTTCCACTTTTCAATCTATTTTTCAAACTGCTCGTATAGAACTTAGTTGTTCTATTAGAATGCTGCTGGTTGTATGCGCGAGCAACGTTATTCCAACTTTCAACACAAGCTTTTAAGCTTTACGTCTTATCTCCCCATTTCTCTGTTCGCAGCTTTCATGATAGAACTGTGGGGAGGAGAAAGACCCATTGACGATGACTTATTGGCTTAGCTTCTTGAGAACGAGGAGCAACCGTCATCGCTAATACTTGACATTCCCTTTTCTCGTGCCACTTCAAACACTCCATCTATCCTTATTCAAAATATGGCTCGAGCAAAAACTACAGCCTAGAAAAAGAAAACTCCCAATCCTTCAAATCAATTTGCTCCTCGGGCTGAAATTCCCTCGACCAGTGTTCGAGCAGAAAATACTCCTTACCCTAATATCCAAACTCTTGCCCAGCCCCGGAATGCCATTCAACCAGATGTTGAATGGTATGTTGTTTCTGAAAGCTGGGTAACGATCAGGATGATCGCCAACTATATTAGGAAATATGGACTCCCGGGGGTGACATTAGTTCGACTCAACCAAGACCAACGGGCGAACTTGCCCAGAGGCGCCTTCAGCGCCTGGTCGAGATACCATATTGAAGTAGGGGCTACCTTGCCTCTTCATACATTCTTCCAAGGGGTGGCCAACTACTTCGGGGTCTCCTCTTTCCAAATAACCCCCAACGGGTATAGAATGCTTGCAGCACTCTATATCCTATATAGCCACAAAAAATGGCCTGTGCCAACACCCCATGAAGGTTAATTACTTGTTCGACCTTAAGTCTAACCCCAACCAAGAAGGTACAGGGTTCTTTCATTTTTGTCATCAGGAAACAGGGCGCACCTTCCTGACCGACACCGCCCACATATCGAACGTGGGGAGGTACTACTAGGAGTTCTTCCTCATGACTGACATGGTCACGAACAACCTGGCCTTCACTCATGGTCACGAACAACCTGGTCACGAACGTGGGGAGGTACTACTAGGAGTTTTTTCTTTGATTTTTTTTCTCTACATTTTCTTAGATTTTTAGTGCCTTTCAGGCCCATGGTTGCGACCAGACCCCACTCCAGACATGGAGTTAAGGTCAGCCCTCTTTGCCAGAATGACTGACATGGAGAAAAGCGTCAAGCATCTAGTCACAGAGGCTAACCTTAGGCTGTTCGGCCTTTTGGCCCCTCATCAGGATGTGAGTGAGCCAATAGCGGGGAGTGTTACTGGCAGAGAGGTTCCCGAGCCGCACCTAGCCATGGAATAACCTCTTTCGAGGAGGGCCACTGGAGCAACAATCAGGGAACCTTCCAGCACTCCGCGGGCTGCTGCTCCCCCCGCCCCAAAGGGAAAAAGGAAAAAAGAAGGCCACTGAACCCCCCGCTCCCATCGAAGAATCTTTAGATGAGAACGGTACTGATCTTTTGCTCTTAGATAGTTTGCCAATTCCCTGTCACTTATTTGACGGGGACAGCAACTTTAAGTATACTCCAATCTTAAGTTTAGATTTCTTCCAGGCAGTAAGTAGTTCAGTAAGTAATGTAGCGACCAGTAGTTGTAGCGCGGGTACTTTACTTATAATCTCTTCACTTTCATTTTTAGCCCCGTATAAATATCTTGTCTCATTTCTCGTGTTGTTTCCTTTTGTACAGATATGTCATCTGAAGACGTATTCGAGCATTACCAGGCTGCTACTACATCTTCTGGCAAGAAGAAGGACAGCAAGAGGTCTCGAGGGGAGAGCAGTAAAATCGCCTCAAAGAAGGCTCGAACCGAGGACCCTCCAGCCACTGTCCCTTCGAAGGAGAACACACCACCTTTATCCCCACTCGAGCAGTCGGCCTCAATTCCTCTAGTCGATCAACATTCCACTCCTTCAACACCCGTCGACCAGCAACCTACTCCTCAGGTCCCTACTAGCCAAACACATCGTACTCAGCCCAAAGGCTCCCTGTCCAGCATTGTGGTCAGCTCAGCCAGGGAGAGGATATACAAGCTCTCCAAACATAAATACAGTCAAGAGGCTATTACCGAAACAATTTCCATGGAGCCTAACCAAATACTCAACCGAGGGCTGAACGAAATAGTTAGCGTAAGTTACCTCCTGATGCTAAAAAATTTATTTTCGATTCTCTGCCATCGCCTTATCCTTTTTTATCTGATTATAGGGATTACTAACCATGACCGCTGGCTGGTGCCGTGCTGGGGTGATGGTGTCCCGGGCCAAAAATTTCGACACCAGGCTTGCTGAGGTTAAGAAAGCGCTCGAAGAGAAAAATGTTGAGTTGCTCGAGAAGAACAATGAGCTAAATAAACAGAATGGAAAGTTGCTTGAGAAGAGTACGGAGCTGTCTAAGCAGAAAGAGGAACTGCTCGAGTAAAAAGCCACTCTGACAGAGGAGCTGCTGGAGGTTCGGGATGGCTTTAAGAAATCCAATGAAGACAAAGAAAAGTTCAGGGAAAGCTCCAAACTCAACTACCAACAAGCCTCACAGCTCGAGCTTGATTTGATTGCGAGCAGGCAGGAGACGGAGGAACTGGAAAAGTGCGTGAAGGAGCTTGAGGAAGTTGAAGCCAAGAACTTGGAGAAGTACAAGGAAGCCACTCATCTTTGCTTCTACGAGTTCTGGAAGCACAACCTGGAGGCTAACTTCAACTATCTGTCAGAATACCTAAGGCGGACTCTAATGTCTCAGTGTGCCATTCTCCTGGATGAAGAAGAGAGGGCTAAAGTACCTGCTTCCCCGGAGATCTCTTTGGCAATAGGGATAGATGGTGCAGACAACGAAGCTGGCGCAACTGTCGACCAGGACGTTCCTCAAGACCCATCAGCTCCTTAGCCTTTTTCTCTTTTAATCTTTTAATTACATGACCTACTGGTCGTGATGTAAAGACATTAATTTTTTATTGCTGCGCGGGCAGCTATTTTCCTTTTAATTAAACAATTACATCCGAGCAATACTGCTCGCGGTGTAAAGTAATCCGTTTTTGATATTATAATACATTTTCATTTTATTATAACATCTGTTCGCATGACCGAACTTAGCATAGAACTTTGGTTTGATTTAACAAAATACAAATTTTTTGAAAAATACTCTAAGTACCCTAGCATGTTTTCACTTATTTCGCTCATGTGTTTACATACCTTTTGATGATATGCTTTGCTTACTTGTACCTTATATGCCCCCTAAGTGATCAAGGAGCTTTAGGTCCTTGGTCACTTGCCTTGACCAAAACCTGTTTGAACAATACTGCTCGGAGCAAAATAATTAAAATTGTAATACAACAAAACAACTCACGTAATGAGCAAATACTTGTAATAATACAATAATTGGCAAGAAATGATTGGTTGCGCACAGTCCCTTATATTTCTCGTAATAAATGGATGAAACATGTCTGTACGAGTGATCAATAAGATCTTACACTTATAAGCGATCGGTCACATAAAATGACCAACCCTTTTTCAAAACTTGTAAAAAGTAAAACTAATACAAGCCAATTCTTTAAGAAGAATTGTTTATTGGTAATACTTGCGCAGGTGTTCTCCATTCCAATAGCGAGGAACGAGATCTCTGTTTAAGCGTGCAAGTTTATAGGTGCCTGGGTGAAGGACTTCTTCAATCTGGTATGGCCCTTCCCAATTAGGTCCGAGTACTCCAGCAGCTTGGTCGCGTGTGTTTAGAAAAACTCTTCGGAGTATAAGATCCCCAATGCTGAACTTTATCTCTCGCACTTTAGAGTTGAAATACCGGGCGACTTTTTGCTGGTACGCAGCTACTCGGAGTTGGACTTGTTCACGTTTCTCATCGATTGAGTCCAGGGATTCCATCAATAGCTGGCTGCTCGAATCTTGATCGAACATTATTCTGCGATGCGAAGGCGGATCTAACTCAACAGGCAACATAGATTCATTTCCATAAGCCAAAGAGAATGGAGTATGACCCGTTGCTGTTCAATGGGAAGTTCTGTACGACCAAAGTACTTCAAGAAATTGTTCTGGCCACGCCCCCTTAGCTTCTTCTAGTCTTTTCTTCAGTGTATCCTTCAACGTTTTGTGGACTGCTTCAACTTGTCCATTTGCTTGAGGATGAGCGACTGAAGAGAAGCTCTTAAGAATACCATGCCACTTGCAGAAGTCCGTGAATAAATCACTGTTAAACAGGGTGCCGTTATCCGAGACGATCTTCCTTGGTAATCCATAGCGACAAATGATGTTCTTAATCATGAAATCCAGCACTTTCTTGGTCGTTATGGTTGCAAGCAGTTCAGCCTCGGCCCACTTGGTGAAATAGTCAACGACAACCACAACATATTTGACACCGCCTTTTCCCGTGGGCAAAGATCTGAATAGGTCGATACCCCAAACTGCAAATGGCCATGGGCTTTGCATCTATTTAAGCTCATTAGGGGCTGCCCATGGGATTTTGGAGAATCTTTGACATTTGTTACACTTTCGCACAAACTCCATCGAATCTTCATTCATTGTGGGCCAGAAATATCCTTGCCTCAGGATCTTTTTTGACAAACTCTGCCCTCCAGCGTGGTCTCCACAAAAACCTTCGTGCACCTCTTTCATCAATTCTCTGGCTTTCTCCTTTGTAACACATCTGAGGAGTGGCATTGAGTATCCCCTTCGGTACAAGATTCCATCGACCAGGATATACCTAGCAACTTGCCGCTGAAGGGTCCTGGATTTGTTTCTGTCCGTCGGTAACACGCCTTGCGTTAGATACTCTACGTATGGTGCCATCCACGTATCCGCCATCTAGATCACCAAAGTGGTCTCCTTTTGGATGCTTGGTACAGATAGTCGCTCAACTGGCACTATGTTCAGAGTAACAGCATCCTTCGCACTTACTAATTTGGCCAAAGCGTCCACATTGGAATTCTGATCGTGAGGTACCTGCTCGAGACTGTATTTGTCGAACTGAGCCAATAGATCCTTTGTTTTGTTCAGATAGGAAACCATCTTTAAACCTCGCGCTTGGTATTCTCTCAAGACCTAATTCACCACTAGCTGAGAATCACTATAGATGTCAAGCACTTTTATATTCATGTCCCTGGCCAACTGCAATCTAGCGAGTAGAGCTTCATACTCGGCCTCAGTGTTAGAAGAAGTGAAGTCAAATCTGATTGCGCAGTGAAATCGATGCCCCTCCAGCATTATCAATATCACTCCTGCTCCAGTGTGGCACTCGTTAGAAGAATCGTTTGTAAATAATTTCCACGTGGGGGCTAGGCTTTGACATTCAGGCTCCTTAGGCTCTTCAATCTGCTCACTATTCGTAAGTTCAATGAATTATGCAATGAAGTCAGCCAGGGCTTGTCCTTTTATTGCTGCTCGCGGTAAGTAAGATATGTCGAACTGCCTGAGTTCGACTGCCCATTTTAGCAATCTACCTGCAGCCTCTGGTTTTTGCAGGACTTGTCGAAGAGGCTGGTTGGTCAAGACCGTAATTGGGTGAGCTTGGAAGCAAGGCCGTAGTTTCCTGGAGGCCAAAACTAAGCAATAGGCTAGCTTTTCGATGGGCGGGTACCGCTGTTCTGCTCTAATCAACCTTTTTCTTACATAGTAAACAACCTTCTGCACACCATCTTCTTCCCTTACTAGAACGGCACTAGTAGCATATTCCGTGATCGCCAGGTAGATGAATAAAGTTTCTTTATTGACCGACTTTGACAGGATGGGTGGTTGCACCATATGTGTTTTTAGTGCTTGAAAAGCCTAATCGCACTCCTCCGTCTATTCAAACCTTTTATTGCCCCTGAGTAGATTAAAAAATGGGACGCACTTATCTGTTGACTTTGAAATGAATCTACTTAGAGCGTCAATTCTTCTGGTAAAGCTTTGAACATCCTTAATCTTTACTGGCAATTTCATGTCGATCAGGGCTTTAATTTTCTCGAGATTGGCTTCATTTCCCCTCGAGTTAACTATAAATCCAAAGAACTTCCCTGATCCTACTCCGAAGGAACATTTAAGGGGATTTAGCTTCATCTGATATTTGTTCAAGACGTTGAAGCACTCCTGCAAATCCCTTACATGCCCTTCTGATTTCTTCGACTTGACTAGCATGTCGTCGACGTAGACCTCCATGTTTGTACTGATCAATTCCTTAAACATGTGGTTGAAAAGTCGCTGGTAAGTCGCACCAGCATTTTTCAAACCGAAGGGCATCACTTTGTAACAGTAGAGCCCTGTATCAGTCCGAAAGCTAGTGTGATCTTCATCAGGGGGATGCATACTAATTTGGTTATACCCGAAGTATACATCCATGAATGAGAGGATCTCATCTCCTGCAGTGGGATCGACCAGCTGGTCGATCCTTTGGAGTCAGAAACAATCTTTGGGGCAGGCTTTATTTAGGTCTATGAAATCCATGCACGTACGCCACTTGCCATTCGGCTTGGGCACTAGTACAGGATTAGAGACCCACGATGAATAAAACGCCACCCTGATGAACCTATTCTCCTTCAGCTTCTCGACTTCTTCTTTTAAGGCCCTTGATCTATCTTTGTCGAGCAGCCTTCTTTTTTGTTGCACTGGTGGAAAACACTTATCGATCTTTAGGACATGGCTGATGACTGCAGGATCTATCCTAACCATGTATTTGTGCGACCAGGCAAAGACCTCTTGGTTCCTCCTTAAAAGCTCCACCAGTGCTTGTTTTGTTGTTGTCTCTAAGTTTTTACCGAATTTCATAACTCTGGTCGGATTTTCTTCATTGAGTTGGACCTCTTCAAGGTCCTTGATGGGTCCCACTTCTTCTTCAAAATCCACAAAGCAAGGATCCAAATCCCTGTCCTCACTTTGGGCAACGTTCTATTTGGTGACATTATCACCTGAGTGGCCCTGAACATCAATCGCCATTTGCAACTCCTTTCTGGTAGCGTCTCTCGATACACCCTTCTTCGCCTTGGTGATCGAGGCGTTGTAGCACTCCCTCGCTTCCCTCTGGTTTCCCAATACGCAACCTATCCCTACGTCTATTGGGAATTTCATGGCGAGGTGCCATATCGAGGTGACGGCTCACAGGTCGACTAAAATCGGTCTCCCAATTACAGCATTGCATGCCGAAGGATAATCAACTACTATAAAAGTAGTGAGTAATGTCCTAATAGCAGGTGCGGTGCCTGCTGTAATTGGGAGTCTAATTGACCCTGTTGGGGCGAGCCCTTCTCCTGAAAAACCATAAATGGTTTGGTTGCATCGCTCCAGGTCCTTTATGGAAAACTTCATTCTTTCCAACGAAGACTTGTATAGGATATTGATCGATCTTCCTATATTGACCAATACACTCTTCACCATCATGTTTGCAATATGCACGTCCACAACCAGCAGATCAGAGTGTGGGAATCGCACATGCTGGGCGTCATTGTCAGAGAAGGTTATCAGTTCCTCCTCTGTTTGAGACTTTTTTGGTGCTCGATCTTCGACACTCATCATCTCGATGTCCTAGTCGTGGTGAAAGGTTCGAGCGTATCGTTCCCTTGCCTTGCCACTATCTCCTGCAAGATGCGGGCCTCCGCAGATGGTGAGTAGAGTGCCTGCCACAGGAGCTGGCTGTAAAGGTGGGGAGCGTTGGCGTGCAGGCGTCTGCTTGTTGCTACCTTGAGCCTCTTGTTGAGAACCTCCTGTGGCTCGCACATATCTTCTTAAATGCCCGTGCCTTATCAGGAACTCAATCTCGTCCTTCAGCTTGTTACACTCGTTTGTGTTGTGCCCGTAGTCGTTGTGAAAATGAAAAAACTTTGTTGTATCTCTCTTGGAGATATCTTTGTAGGGCATGTTTGAGCTGGTCGCCTGATAGACCTCAGCTCGACTTTCCACAAGGGCAGTGTAGTTGGTGAATCTCGGTTCATACCGACTGCCTTTGGGGCGCTTATTCTCGGAGGTCGAGGGTTCATTGTTCGCCCGTTTTCCACCATTTCTACCATTTCTATTCCTGTTGCCTTTGTCGTTGCCATTGGTTTTTTCCGATCCATTGGCGGCTTTGGTGGGATCTTCCTTGGGCCCCTTGTCTGTTGTTGGCGATTTCCCTTCATTGGCAATCGCGTATTCGAGCTTGATGTACCGATCAACTCGATCTAAGAACTCGTGGGTGCTCCTTACCCCATTCTTTCTGAGGCTGCTCCAGAGGGGTGAATGGCGTCTAACCCCAGAAGTTAGGGCCATCATCTTACCTTCATCGCCCACAGTCTTGGCTCCAACTGCAGCTTGCATGAAGCGTTGAACATACTCCTTCAAAGGCTCTCCCTCTTTCTGGCGTATTTCGACCAGCTGGTTGGCCTTAGTGGGGTGCACGCGACCCACATAGAATTGTCCGTAAAACTCATTTACGAACATTTCCCATGATACTATACTAGCAGGTGGGAACTTAAAGAACCACTCCTGGGCGGTGTCAGACAGCGTTGCGGGGAAGATACGGTAGCAGGCATCTTCTGACACCTTTTGTATATCCATTTGTATCTCAAACTTATTAATGTGAGATACCGGGTCTCCATACCCGTCAAAATTTGGCAGTGTTGGCATCTTGAATTTACTGGGGGTTTCAGCCACAACAATCCTCTGTACGAAAGGGGTGCCTCTCCTTCGATCGTACTCAATGTGGGATGTTTGCCCCCGACCAGCTGCTGCACCACTTGGTTTAGGGCATCGATCTGAGCCTGAACAACTTTTGGGATTGCTGGGGCCACTGGTACTGGGGGAATGCACTCATCATGTCTTTCACGGCAGTCGTTAAGCATGTCCCTCAGATCATCGTCTCTTTGCCTCTGCTCGCTGGCACCCAGCCGACTAAAGACGTTCTGCTGCCTGGGCTGCCCCCCAGCGTTATGGCCCGCTGGCTGGTCCTCTCTAGGTGGGGGGCACCTGCCTCCACCTCTTTCTTCGTTCCTCCGACCAGCATTTCTTCTGCCGGAATCAGCTTCATTGTAGTTGCGACCATCTTTGAATTGTGGCTGACTATGGTGTGACTGGCTATTCACTTTGTTGCCTCCTTGGGCTGGCATTTCCCGAGCATCAAGGGAAGGCCAGTGCTGGTTGGTGGGTCCTCATGCATTGTTATGCCATGGGGGGCCCCTGAACGCAAAGCCTGTCTCGGAGTTCCTCCTGTTGGCAGAAGGACACTGCCCCCTGCTCGGTAGATTCGGCTCTTCATCCCCTGGGCGTCTAGGGCTGCGGGGCAGTTGCCTGACCCTATTATGCCTCTAGCATTGGGGATTGCCTCGACCAGCCTGAGATGGAGGCTGCAGATCAGGATCCCTAGTTGGGACATCATCCTGAGCCATAGGCGGCTGCTCTGGCCTTTGAGGGCTTATTGGCTGGAGCAGAGGACTAGGATTGGGACCCCTTTGAGGCGGCCCGTTTGGTGGCTGATCTGGCTAGGAGGCTGGCGCATCCTGATTCATAGCCAGCTGGATGGCTGCTTCAAGGGCGGCCATGGCATCCTTCTGTCGACGATCCATCTCAGCCTGCCGCTCGCTTAGCTCCTGACGCTGGCGTTCTATTTCTCTTTGCTGCGACGCCATTATCTCTACATCATTCTCTTGATTGGCCCTCAGATTGGCCAACTCATCCTGCAACACCCCCAGTGTTGCCTTCAAGGTTTCAAAATCTAACTCCTCCTCATCAAACTCCAAATGTGGTTCGTCCGCAGCCACATTTGGAGGAGGAGGCTGGGATGATGCAGCGCCAGCGGCCTGTTCGGTCTTCTTGGATGTTTTTTCCATTAGATTCTTTCACAAGCTCTCAATGAAAGCACCAAAATGTTGACCCTCGAATTAGCCAACGACATGGGGTCAAATATACGACAAAATATGGAACGCGCTTGAAAAGATAATCTAATGGAAAGGGAAAAAACACCAAGGAATTATAGTGGTTCGGCCACAAAGATTGGTAACAACCTACGTCCACTTAGTGCATTGTTATTATTGAACTTCAAAGCTGTGATAAAAAAAACTAGGGTTCTTTGAGTTTCACAAACCTTGGAAGGATTACAATAAAATGATGAACAATCACTATAGCTCTTTCTCACTCAATATCAAGCAAAAAAGCTAATGAATAAAAAAAGTCCTTTCCTTGAGCTATTTCATGCATATTTATAGGCTCAAGGAGGGTTACACATGCTAACGTGTCCTATCTTTCCTTAATAATCGCGTATCAAGGATAATTATGAAGAAATATTCAAATTCAGTTAATATTAGATTACAACTTAAGAAGGAAACAAATCAGGCTTCACGATCATTCTGGTCGTATCAAAAAATTAATGCTGACGATGAGGTGTGCTCCTGGTCGATGGCCGAACAGCACCTTTGTCCTTCAATTCCGCCATGTGTCAATCCACGTGTAAGAATTATTTGCCATGTCATCAAAACCATTTTTGGGTAAACACATATCCATATTCATGTAGAGCATATCCAAATAGAATTTTCTTTGATCCCTCATGGTTGTGTGTTAAACACAAACCAAATCTTGAAGCAAGGATTTAAAGATTGCAGAAGATGAACAAATTTCCCTCATTGTTGATTATGCAAAACACAAAAGAAAGTAATTAGAATTAGAGATTTTTATTGTTGGAAATTTATGACATTACACTTTCTTAATCAACAATGAATAAAAAGAATAGTTCAATATTAGAAACCCTAGATGCTAATCAAGAACCTTATTCAAAGTATGAAAGCATATCTTGATAATCAAAGAACCATATTCATTGTATGAATGAAAATCTTGATAATAAGGAATTAAATGATTAAATGATTATAAGATGAACTAGAAACATTTAATCATCAATACTAACATTGTAAACACAATTACAAAGTTAGGGTTTAGAAAGGTGCAACCTTTTATTTTGAGCAACTTGAATCTTAAAACTTGGGGAATATCTAAGGCTTATACAAAATAATTATATTGTTATCCAAGCCTTCCCTTATTGCTTGAAGCTTCACAAAAGTGGAATGAGAAGTGGAGAAACAAGCCTTGAAACTCATACAGGTCAAGCAATTCTTGATGAGTTTATTGGAGAAAATGAATGTTCTTTGAAAGCTAGAAAGAGAGAGAGGTTAGAGAGAGAGAGAGAGTTGTAAAGTGTGATCAAGGCTTTAAAACTCTAATAACCCTTATATATGGTGTAGGCATCATCATCAAGTCTAACCAAAAGGATTAGAGCTTTTAAACACATCATTTGGAGCTAAGAAACATAATTGTAGGGTCCCATGTGGACCTCCCAAGCGATGCGTCACCCACTAGGTGGTGATGCATCGTCTGCCAGGTGATGCGTCGCCACCCAACAGGCGATGCATTGCTTGCTAGGGGTTTTGTCTCCGAGGCACTTCTAGGGATTGCATCGCCTCCCACAGTGAGGCAACGCAGATGCCTTTGCAATAACACCCCGAGCGTGACCCCAAAATGTCTCCAAATGCCTCCAAAATTTTAGGGAATGTATAGATATCTCATTGTATCACTTTAGACCAATAAAAGTCAATTATAGATGCCTACTACACAATCTCATATTTTCACTTCAACTTATGTGAAAACTTTTAATTATTTTGCATCTCATTGTGTAAACAACCTAACCATTATATTTATCAAATCTTAACATCAGGTACCTCAATGTATCACTTTGGACCCAAAAACACAATTTTAAATGTCGACAACAAAAAATTAAATTTCACATCTTCACTATGTGAGACCATTTTGTATTTTACACATAGCTTATGTAAAACCACACGAGCTTTGTATTTTAACCAATCCTAACACTTCCAATGTTAAACCACATCTCAACAACCTCTCTCTCATGATACATTTCCCTCAGCAAAACAAGTTGAACAATCTTAGTTTGAAAGTGTGTCAAAAACTTGCAAGAAATGACCAAAGGGAGTCTTCCTAAACAACTCCTTCTGTTTATGGGTAAACTTAGCATTCCACTCTTTAATAACAATGGCCTCATTAAATGTTTGAATATTTCTTCCAAACCTCTCTTCGGGATCATTCTTCTAATGAGCTTCATTCAATATACAAAACAACAAACACACAATAACAATAAATATACTAAACAAGAAACAAGTTACAGTTATATGAACAAGTAGAGAATAACGAACAACATAACCCAGTTACATAAAAACCATACCACATGAGGATCACTTCCATGAACGTTTGATGGAGGAGTTTTACTCTTCCTTGCAACACACTTAACATGACTTGTTGTTGTCTTCCTAGGAATAACTTCATTCTTCTTCTTAGCAATATTAGAGACATTGAAAATATTATCTCCACCTCCATATGAGGATCCAATACCTTGAGCAACACTCTCAACATTTATCCCAACAATAATAACACCAATGGGAACATTTTCTTGTTCAGAACCACGAAGACATTGTTGTTCAGAAGAATTAGCAAAAGGCAAAATCAATTCTTGCAATGATTTCTTTTGAAGAGAATTAATTTCCATGTAAAAAAATAAACACATTAACATAATTAATAAATAAACAACAAACAAGTTACAAATTGTAAACAAAAAGAAAATTGCAAGATAAATTAAAATAAATAAACCAGTTACCTAAATCCATTGAAATAAACATGAAACACCAATAAGTAAAAACAATTAACAAAAACATGAACTATCAAACTGATACATTGAAACTAGTTACCTAACAAAACCTAAACATAAATAATCAAAATCTAAAGCATAATTACTACATAAAATCTAGAAAAAAAAACACTGCGAAACTAAAAAATGCGACTCGAAACAAAGTAACTGCTACTAAAAAACTTCGAATAATCAATTTCAAAATGATCAACTCAATCAGCAAAAATATAAAAGAAAAAATACAAAGAAAACTCAAGTTTAGTCCAATACAAACCCATGACATTTTTGTTAAAAAAATGTATAAATAAATAGAACTAGTTATTATTGATCATAGAAATCACAATAAGAGAAAAAAATGATGATCGATAATAAACGATCTTCTAAATAAAAATTAAAAGAAAAAAATAACAGGTACAAAATAAGATAATGCAACATTGAACTCACCTGGACAAACATGGATATGGGGAACTAATGAAGAAAAAAAATTTGGAAAAATGAGTTTTAGGAAAGCTTGAATTCCAAATCTTGTAAGATCATGTTCCGAGAAATTCATGATGATGAATCTCCAAAATAAAAGTCATTATCCTCATTATTCTAAAAAACATTAACGAGTTAATCAAAAGACCCGATAAACATGAACAGGAGTTCATGACTAATCAGGATTTTAACTGATTTACATATGATCATCGTATTGATATGAATTAAATCTTTATAGCAAACAATATGTTTATAAAGAAATTAATTCACATCGGTCCAATCATATATAATCTAATTATATAAAGTACCTTCACTAAGATGTCTATCTACTTCAGCGATCTGGACCTAGATCACATGTATTACAAAAATACTTACTGAACAGTACTAGATACCATTCATTAAAGATTTCATACTTTAATATGTTTTTGACTATTTTATTTATTATATATGATCTTAATCCTCTCTTGCTCATACAAGGTCATACTCTTATTAATGAATATGGAATTTTTTGATATTTATAGTAATTAATTAGTAATAATTCAAACATTCAATTATAAAAAAAAATGTACTTTTATTTAATTCCATAACAAGATGTATTTACATATGCTTATATGACACAAACCCTAAAAAAATAGCGCCTGGAAAGATAGCTCTTGCCAACACTTTCTAATTGAAGGCATTAGTAGAAGCTGAGTGGGAATTCTCCTGCTTTTGACAATTGGACTGCGTCAAATGGTTGACTTTTCTTAGCACTTTTCCCAAAAATCCTTGAGAAAAGTCCCATGGTAGGTTAGCTTCGAAGTACATGTTAAATTAAGGTCTAAAACCTTTTTTGGTGGTGCCTTTTAAGACTTTTAAAGTGCGCAAAAGTCTATGCAATTATACAACCTAGGTGCCACCCCTTCCCCATTTTTTTTTCTTCCTATTTTCAATAACTCTCTCTCCCTCCACCCTCAAACATTCTCCCTTCTCCCTTAGTCTCACCTTCTCCCCCTCCCTCACTTCCTCACCCCAAGAGCATAACAAGACCACCCCTTCCGAGCCTTTTGTGTTGACTCAAAGTCTTCGTCACTCTTATTTTGATGATAAACAATATTTGATTATAGATTTCCCTAAATATTCTTGATTTTATAGAAAATTACTTATCTTGTATAATAAACAAAAGCATAATCAAGTAGATGGAATCAAAGATTTAAGAAAAACAAGTGCATTCCAAGAAGACATCAAATAGCCAAAGATTTCAAGACTAGTATTCTTAAGGTTGAGTTATCATCTCTATTTTTGTAAATTTATTTGCATGCAGCACACTTGAATTAATCATTTAGGGGCTCAATTTTTTTTCACAAGTAACCAAAAATTTGTTTTTTTTATAAATGATTAAAATCATTTAAAAATGAAATGAAGTTTTAAAATGATTGAAAATATTTTCATAAAGTATTTTCAAAGTTTTAAATTATATTACAGTAGTTGGAAATAAGTTTATGCAAACAAACAAACATGCAAAATTAGTATTTTCATAACTAGAAAATAACAAATTTGTAGCCAAAAAACCCAGATTTGTAACCAAAGTCGGTCGACCAGCTTGCTTCAGACAACACTCCAAATTTCAGAAAATGTGTCGCCAACGACTAGTTTTCACTTGGAGCTTTAAATAGACCTGTCTTATTTTTTTTTTATCATTTTACTAATCTTCTACCATCTATAGATCACATATACATGTCCTTTAAGTATTCTAAACTTATATTTCTTCACATCTCTTTCCAAAACACTTTTCACACACTTGAGCCAAACTTAATCCATTCATTTGTGCTTGTGTATCTTTCTCAAGGTTTTTACATTCTATTCATTATCTTTAGCGAGATTAGATTCTTGTACTTAAGCTTTCATTTATCCTTATATTGGTCAGATTGACACCTAATCAAAGGTTGGCAACAGTACCGGTTTAAACAACAACCCAACATATGGTGAGATTGGCTCTGATTCAACAATCCGAGTAAGGTGGGATAATGCCTTTGAGAAAGTCTATTGTAAGAGGTTTGGGTAGTACCTTGGTGAAATCTATCCTAGTTGTAAAAGGATTAATAAAATCCTTAACTTTTCCATTAGTTGAACTCAAGGCTTGGTGCTTTGAAGTCCGAGGATGTAGGTGGTGAGATTATCAACCAAACCTCGGAAGAGAGAGCTTGCATGATTTTATCCCTTAAAATGATTTATAATGTGTTTATATTATTGTCTATCTATTTATTACTTAAAAGATTCATAAGACGCTACAAATAAATAGTTGAGTTTTTAAGATTCTGAAAAAGTGTCAAATTCCTAATTCACCCACTTATTGGGAGCCATTCTTGGGCTAACATCTTGACGCTAAGCTTCAGATTTTTTTCGATATCTGTTTTGTTTTTAAAAATATATTTATAAAATATGTTTTTATTTTATGATATTTTTATGTTTATTTATTAATTATAAATTATGTGGTATTAGGGATTTTATTGATTAATGTTTACGACGTTTTTCATCTACCAAAATTAAATAAGAGAAATTAAGTTTTCATGAATAATCAAGGAGGAAAAGAAAAGAAGAGATTTTTTATATGGTTCAGTAGTTAAATCTACCTAGTCCATGAGACAATATTATTGAGATAATCTGCGTTAAAGCCTAAAGGAAATTTCACAGAGCTTTGAGTACAAAATTTGTTCGTGAGAAATAAATGAATAAATCTAGAAATTTATAGGCCTGGTTACAGATATTTAATTCAAATTTAAAATACAATAGAATAATTCAAAATACAATCTAATATTTGAAATATCAAATATCCCATAAAAATAGGATTGTTTAAATACGGTTTTAAGTAACCCCACAATTATAGGCATGCTATAACCGTCTATTGTCCACTATGTTTGCGCTTTCGAGCCTACATCGTGGTTCGAGTTCATTATCACATTACTATCTGCATCTTTATGTATCGTGCTTCCGAGGTTGATCTTCAGGACAGACTTCTCTCTTCGAGCTTACATCTCATGCTCGAACAGGACTAATGATGTTGCCTCTGGATATATATTCATTTTTATAAATGGTAATATTTCCTTTACTTTATATATTCGGTCCCCAGTCTTACGAGCCTACATTTCGAGATTAGATAAATTTGTCTCAAAATTTGGGGTATAACATTTTGCCCCCTCCAAAGTATCTATTCGAGCCTTGAGAGAGAGAAACTTTTGAACTTCTCTTTTGCGAAACGTGCCCAGCTACCACACTCGAGTGGGTATATGTGTGAGCATTGGAATGGACATTAATAGAAACCGATAACTATTCTTCTACCCACGCCCTTTCATCTGCCAAATTTTTGCCTCCAATTTTTTAGATTAAATGTTGTCCCTAGGATCATGTGTTAAGACATTTTAAGGGCCCAGATCTTTTCGGGAAAGTTGTTGCATGTTCTCAAAAAAAAAAAAAACACAGGAATTCTCCAATCCCACAATTCTTTAATCATCAATCCAATCATTCCCTCAAACTTATTTGAGTAAGTTTCATGTATATTTCCTTGTCGAAATATTTGTACATGCACTAAGAGTTTTTTGTTCAAACTGTTCTTGACATGTTCTTGAAATTTTCTTGAAAATTTATGGAAATAGAGGGTTTTGATTTGTTTAAATGAGGAATTTTGGGGAAAAATGTTTTGTTTAGAGTAAGATTTCATGTAGTACAAGAAATAGGATTTTAAAAGTAGGGTTTAAATGCACACAAACCGATAATATCCCTTTTTTGGGTAACTACCCTTTTGTCTATAAAATCGGAACAGCCCAAAAGGGAAGTTAACTTCCAACTTTAAGTGGGATTTATCTCGATGTTTCGAGCCTATAATGGCCTGAATTATTTGAGATGACTATCTCATTATTTCGAGCCTGTCTTAGCTCGAATTTTCAAGATATCTCTTCCCAATTATTATTTTATACTTATTGTAGTCCTCCGAGAAGAATTGTTGTGGGCCCTTGTACGCCATACCTTACCAACCTCCATCACCCCAACCTGAGTCTCTGTTCTCTCAAAATCAAAGACTCTTTCGTGAGTACGAAGGGCGAATAGAGCTCGAGGATATCAATGCTCATTTTTGATGTCAAATCATCGAGTTAATAGACAGAAAAAGAAAAAGCCTCTGATTAACCATTCACCCCGAGAGAGATTCCTACATCTGTCCCATACATTTGGACCGTGCCCTTATGACATTCATTGCCTTTCATCCCAACGAGCTCTACTTAAAACTCGTTGAGAGTTATTCGAGACAACTCCCTAGGTCTTCTACCCCAGCCCCTCCTCAAGTATCTTCCCTCCCCTCCTCCAAATGTAAATTTTTCGAAGCCAATCTTTATAAGAGCTCGGTTAAATCCACTAGACAGGTTTCAGACATCCTGTCTTCACATGGGTTGAAACTGTACGCTAAATTAGTTTGTCGAGCTCCAAAACCAGATGAGAAAAGTAGTTATGATTTGGCTGAGGACAACCCAGACTGAACATACAAGCTCATGGCTTGGAGACGCGAGCATATGAAGGCTGGGGCATTATTGCCCTTAAAGGATTATTTTACCAACTGGGTCGGTATTGCTCCCTTCAAATTATAGTCTAACTCCTACAGAGTTCTAGTGGCACTAACGTCGCTATATCATGAGATGAAATAGGAAGAGCCCTCGGCATACGAGATCCTGTATCTCTTTTTCCTTAAAAGAAACCCAACTCAAGCTCAAGGCAGAGATGGGTTTCATTATTTATCGAGCTTGCCGAGAGAGAGGAGGTGGTTTGAGGACATTCCCAACCATCCTCCCAACTTCAAAAAATAGTTCTTCTAAACCAATGGTGTCAAACCATCCAAATTCTACTCCTTCCAATGAATATGTAAGTATTTGCCTTAGTACTTTAAAGACTAATTTTAATCTCTTAGCTCAACTACTTATCCATTATGTTGTTTTGTAGCTAACTTCGATCATTCCAAGCCCTCCAAAGAGATGGGTTTTATTATTTATTGAGCTGGCCCAGAGAGAAGAGGTTGTTCAAGGACATTCCCAAACCATCCTCCTAACTTTAAAAAATAGTTCTTCTGGACCAATGGTCTCGAACAATCCAAATTCTACTCCTTCCAGTGAATCTGTAAGTATTTGCGTTAATGCTCTTAAGACTACTTGTAATCTCTTAGCTCAATTACTTATCGACTATGTTGCTCTATATTTAACTTCGATCATTCCAAGCCATCCAGAGAGATGGTGGACTATCATGAGGAAATATTGAAGCTTCCATATGGCAGGCAGTCTTTGAGTTACATGCTGCACGAGAAGAAGCTTCGTTTGTCTAGTTTGATCGGTGTATGCGAGACCACTGAGGATGATAAAATATGCAAGTACAATTCAAGTGAAGAAGTTCCTATTCCCACTCCCTCCGATCCATCTCGAAAAAAGAGGAAGAAAAGTTCGAGCTCAAGCTTTTCTATCACCTCCCCTACTGAGCCATCTAGCTCAGGGAACGAGGCTTAGGACGAGGCGTCTCAGAGCTCAACTGGAGGAGGTAAAGTAGTCCTCGACCAATCAGGTTTGTCTCCCATACTTTTCAAATGGGAGCCCAATGTCATAGTTTCCTTTGAAGATCCTAAAAACAGTTTCATGACTTGGTCGGGGGTAGACTTCTTTGTACATAGGGATGATAGTTGGTTATTTGATTTTTAAACTATGCATTGTATAAACAAAATGTGGGAAGGTCTAGGGACCCAATATGGCTCGAATGATTGGCAAGATCTTTCTAAGTTGTCTCCCACATTCTGAGGTGAAGAGTCAGGAGTAACTGAAGAACCTTCCCATGTCATCAAGATATCCTCAGATGACTTTTCTTTAGATTCTTGGTCTTCCTGTTAGGTTTCCCACTTTATATTATTAACTTTTATTTCCAGTATTTATAAAAAATATTCATGCGTCTTTTCTTTGTTTTGCAG
Organism: Humulus lupulus; assembly: GCF_963169125.1. Lineage (NCBI taxonomy): Eukaryota > Viridiplantae > Streptophyta > Magnoliopsida > Rosales > Cannabaceae > Humulus > Humulus lupulus. Next base: position 130,206,173 of record NC_084799.1, read on the forward strand.
GAGATATGGACTCCGACCTCGACAATCTTCTCACCAAGCCTCCAAAGGCTTGAGGCGAGGACGAGTCTCCTCAATGAAAGAAATAACTCCACCTTCTCCCTTGAAGGTAGGAAAGGTTACTGAGAACCCCTCCTCTCAGGTTGCCACAACAGTGTCGGGGCCTCCTGTTGTTACCTCGAAGCAGGTTTATCCTCCTGTCCCAATGGAAAAGACTCCTCCTCCTCCTCCTAGCAAGGTCCCTTCTATTGACAAGGGAAACAATTTTGTCGACCTTGCAGCGTTGAAACTTGCTGATGCTCTGGCTCTGGTCTGAAAATTCATAGCCTCGACTTGTGAAAAAGAGATCATGTTGGCCAATGCGGCTGGTGCTTGAGAAGCCAACCTTTCCTCATACTTTTTGACTCAAGTCAGTTAAACCTTCAGCAACTTTCAGGACCTCAACTGGGAGTTCTTGAAGAGAAATAATTCAACCTCCATTTTTGACATGGGTTTGTCGTTAATTGTCTCCGTAAGTATCTTTTGAGCTTGAGAACTTCTTATAAATGTTGACTTATTTTTCCTAACACTTTATCTATTTCATGGGCTACTCATTCTCCATCGCCAGAACTTCCTCTTGACGTTCCAGGTGGCCGTCAGTCATAAGCTCGCTTAAGATGCCAAAGATGCCCAAACTAAAGATGAGGATGCCCTTAAGGAAACCAAGGGAAAATTGGTGATTGCAGAGACCGAGTATGAGCATCAGAAGAATGAGATTTATTGTTCTAAATCAGATCATGATGCCACTAAAGTCGAGCTTCATTGTGTAAAGACTGAGCTCGAGACTAAAAGCTCCAAGTTTAATTCTAAAAAATTAGAGCTCGATCGCCTTCAGAATCAAGTTGCCCAGCTCGAAGAGGAGAAGAAAGCCACCTTTGACGTGATGGAGGAAGAGAAGAATCGTCTCACAGAAGAATTCAAAACTAAGAAAGACGCTTCTACCGACATGGCCATGTGTAGGATATGGTCCATGAATCCTGACATTGACACTTCCTTTCTAGCTGACAAGGAGGAAGCTTTCTTGGAAAAATGGTGAGTTCACCTTGCTGAGGAGGAAACTGTCGAAGTCACAACTCAAGAGGCTAGGACCGACGAGGAGAAGGGTGAAGAAGTGGAGTTTGCGACTGCGCATGAGTAATTTTTTATTTATCTTACAAGGGCTTTGACCCTTATTTTGAATTTGTAAATATTTAAGGCCCTTGGGCCATGACAATTTTATAGCTCAAATGGTTGAGCCATTTTATATGTTCATTTATGTATATATCTATTTTAGTTTATAGTATGTTCAATATTTATCAAGTATCAAAATATTACGAGCTTACACTATTTAAAGGAGTGATTTCACTTGTTTGTCCATACAAGTAATTTTCGAGCATAACATAAACTTCCACACTTGTTATGTATGGTTATTCATGATTGTGCTCCTAATTCAATCTCGTTTAAATGAGCTTGACTACTATCACAACTACTTTAAATTTTTATTTAAAAAATTTGTAGTAAGGATTAGTCCAGTTATTTTCCTACTTATCATATTTTTTTACCTTGTTATTTCCCAAAGTAAATTCGAAGTTAAAAATATTTGCAAGAAAAATTCCAACTCAGAGTGCATTGGTTGGTTATTATGAACTTGTTATATCGTGCTCATGCTAGGTTCAATTTCCTTGCACTTCTGCTTCATTTTATTTTATTTTATTTTTTGTTATTTTTTCAAGCCTTTGGTCATTGAGTTCCAAGCAAAATCTTATGTTGTTTTGTTATTGAGTTCCAAGCAAAAAATTAACAAATAAAAAATAAAAATGAAGAGTATTTTATTGATAATAATAAAATGAATAGAATCTTTGCTACATTAAATAAACATCTTCCAAAATTTTACTAATAATATGGTCGTAGATGTTCGTCGTTCCAAGCTCGTGGGACCAATTCTCCATTTAATCGAGCTAGTTTATAGACTCCAGGCCGAATGATGAATTCGATCAAATAAGGTCCTTCCCAGTTAGGCCAGAGTACACCGGCTATCGAATCTCACATGGCCATAAATACTCGTCCGAGTACTGTGTCTCCCAGTCCAATGTGCCCGCTGGATCTTTTTTATTGAAGTACCTTATTGCTCATTGCTGGTATGCAAATTTCGAAGCTAAGCCTCATCTCGCTTTTCTTCTAGTAGGTCCAAGGATTCTTCAAGCTGTAACTGGTTCGAGTCTTGCGTAAACATCTCACATCGTAGTGTTAATACTTAGACCTTGATTGGCAACATTGCTTCATAGCCATAGACTAGTGAAAATTGTGTATGCCATGTTGAGGTTCAAGTTGTTGTCCTATAGGCCCATAGTACTTGTGGTAATTCACAGGGCCACTTCCCTTTTGCTTCTTTGAGTTGCTTTTTGATTGAGCTCTTCAAGGTTTTATTAACAACCTTGACCTGACCATTCTCCTGGGGTGTGCCACCAATGAGAAGTTTTTTATAATTCCATTTCGTTCACAAAATCGAGTGAATAATTCACTATCAAATTGAGTTTCGTTGTCAAAAACTATCTTCCTCGGTAACCCATATTGACATATGATGTTCTTTACCACGAAGTTTATGAACTTATTTGAGGTGATTGGACTAATTGCTCAGCTTCGGTCCATTTTGTGAAATAGTCGACTGCTACAATTGCATATTTAACACCACCTCGCCCCATTGGTAGCGAACCTGTGAGGTCTATGCCACATACTGCAAATGGCCATGGGGAGGTTAACATGGTGAGGTCGGTTGGTGGAGCTCGAGGTATTGATTCAAACTGCTGGCATTTGTCACAATGTTTGACATATGTGAATGTGTTAGCCTTTAACATGGGCCAAAAATATCCTTGCCTTATTACTTTTTTCGAAAGACTATGCCCCCCTGCATGATCTCCGTAGAACCCTTCATGAATTTCTTCAAGGATTGTTTTTGCTATAGGAGAAGTTACACATCGTAACAATGGCATAACATCTTCGATACAATCTTCCTTCCAAGATGGTATATCTTAGAACCTTTTATAACAATTTTCAAGCCTCATTTCAGTCTTTAAGGAGATTCCCAGTTTCAAGGTAATCGATTATAGGTGCCATCCATGTTGGTTACGAATCAATCATGTTGGCCTCTCTTGTTTCCATCTCAGAGATACTTGGTTGTGGAAAAAACTCTACTGGAACCACATTGAGTGTGTCGACTTCGCTAGTGGTTACGAGTCGAGCTAGAGCATCAACATTCGAGTTATGTTCCCTTGGAACTTATTTGATTGTAAAGTATTCGAACTTTCAAATGTTGTTTTTACTTTTCAAGGTACGCTGCAATTTTTGCCCGTCGAGCTTGATATTCACCTAGTACCTGGTTGACCACAAGTTAGGAGTCAGTATAGCAGTGTATGGCCTTGGCTTTTGATTTGCAAGCCACTCGGAGCCCCAATAGTAGTGTTTCGTGTGCATCAAATATAAAACTCAACGCAAAATGAAATCTATGTCCCTCGGGGGTTACCAGTATGATCTCTGCCCCCGATCCACTCTCATTTGAAGACCCATCAATGTAAAGTTTCCACAGCTCTTGAGTTGGGGTTATTACTTCTTCATTGGATAGGCTGGTGCATTCAACTATGAAATCAACTAGTGATTGGCCCTTTATCATTGTTCTCAAGTGAGATGTGATCTCAAATTGTCAGAGTTCCACTTCAAACTTTAAGAGTCGACCTGACACTTCAGCCTTAGCCAATATCTACCTCAAGGCTTGGTTTGTGAGAACATGTATAGGGTGTGCTTGGATGTGTAAATGCAAAAAATTGACCAAGGAAAAAATCTTTGGTCCCTAGTTAGACCACATGGCTAAAGGTCGGGTATTCATGCTATTGGGCTCGGACATGTAGGTCTTGGGAATATGGAATAATTTCCCTTAGAGCTTTCCCCGATGGAAGTATGGAAATTATAGGTGAACATTTCCCTAGGCTAATAGCCTCGCACCATCAGAGCGATTCATGCCTTAGATGGGCCTCATGCCTAGAAGGGTGTCTCGCACCATGCCACGCCTAGGCTTGTGCAGCGAGACACCATAGGCCTCGTCCAGCCTCGCACAACGAGGCGCTCCTTGCCTCGGCCAGCCTTACACAGCGAGGCACTCCTTGCCTCGGCCAGCCTCGCACAGTGAGGCCCTCCATGCCATGCCGAGCCTTGTGCACCTGAGGGTCTCGCACCCCTCGTACCCTCACAAGCGCCTCGCAACCAACGCACCCTCGTACCCTTGCAAGTGCCTCGCATGCCTCACCACGCCCCCGAGGGTCTCGCACCCTCGTGCCCTCGCTTGCCTCGCCATACACTCGAGGGTCTCGCACCCTATCATGCCTCATCACACACCCGAGGGTCTCGCACCCTCGTGCCCTCGCATGCCTCGCCATGCACTTGAGGGTCTCTCACCCTCGCACCCTGTCATGCCTCGCCGCGCACCCGAGGGTCTCACACTCTCGTGCCCTCGCATGCCTCGCCATGCACTCGAGGGTCTCACACCCTCGCACCCTGTCATGCCTCGCCGTGCACCTGAGGGTCTTGCACCCTCGTGCCCTCACATGCCACGCCATGCACTCGAGGGTCTTGCACCCTCGCACCTTGTCATGCCTCGCCATGCGCCTGAGGGTCTCGCACTACGTTGGGCCTCGCACCCTCGCATGCCTCGCATGCATAACCATCAGGTACAAAGCACCCATACATGTACGGGTGTAGGACGTATGACCATGAGGATGACAGAAGCATGACCATGACATCTGTATGACACAAGTAGTGGAGGTACGGATTTGTACAGAGAGTGGAAGCACTACATGCATGCCTCTGACTAGATACCAGGCCGACACCATGACTTTTTGTCCCACCATAACCTGTGTCACTACCCTGACAATGTACCTATGTACAATCTTGTCCCCAGGGACCAAAATGTATGAGGAGCCATTAGAGCTCCATTATAAATAGATCATCAGCCCTCCAGAAAGGGGGTTGGAAAATTGATGGTATGCTAAGGTTGTTAAGTAATATACAATTTTGACTCCAGTGTAGTTTTGCATATTTACTCTTTCAAGTTTTCTCCATCTTCTTCTAAGATACCCTTGGAAATACAGTCTTAGTTTTCTAACCTTATATCGTTGAGGAGATATCACCGTCAACAGGAAGTAGGCTCAAACCTTCCGTAGTGCATGTAGGCTACTAAAGCCTACATGAACATGAAAATGAAGAAGGGAGTTTCAATCAGAGAACATATTCTAAACATGATCAATACAATGCATGATGCAGAAGTTCATGGAGCAACCATTGATGAGAAGACTCAAGTTACCAGATACTTGAATCACTCACACCAACTTTTTCCACATTTACTACCAACTATGTTATGAACAAATTGGAGCAAATTGGAGTATAATATGACTCTGCTGTTAAATGAGTTGTAGACTTTCGAATCACTCAATAAGAGTAATTCAAATAATTCAAAAGTAGAAGAAGCAAATGTTGCTGATTCTAAACCTTCCTCTTCAAAAGGGAAAAATAAGAAGAGAAAGAAATCTAATGAAAAGGACAATGACATACACAAAAAGAAGCCTAAAAAGTCATATAAAGGCAAGGAGAACAAAGAGAATTAGGATAACAAAACTTCCAAGAAAAAGTAACCCAAAGGGACATGCTTTCATTGTTGAGTTGAGGGTCATTGGAAGAGAAACTGTCCTAAGTATCTCTCGGACCTAAAAGAGAAGAAGAAAGGTAAATATGATTTACTAGTTTTAGAAGCCTCCTTAGTGGAAGACGATACATCATCATGGATTGCTAATTCTGGTGCCACTAACCATGTTTTCTTTTATTTACAAATTCTTAGTTCTTCGAGGGAGCTTGCTGATGATGAGGTGACTATGAGGGTTGGCAATGGTTAGATTGTGTCTGCCAAAGCAGTTGGAACAACCCGTTTAGAATTTGATAAAAATAAATTTCTTATTTTGGACAATGTTTTTTTTATTCCTGGATTTACTAGAAACTTAATTTCTTTTTCTACATTGCATGAACAAGGTTTTGATATTTATTTCAATAATAATTTGATTGTGTTTCTTAAAATCTTGTATTGAAATATGTCATGAAAAATCAGATGATGGGTTGTATAAACTTAAGACAAGAGAGCAATTTGTATACAAATATGAAATATTTAAAGTTGAAAACCCAAGGTCTATTAAACATCAAAAGACTAATTCTGACAGTGAAACATATCTATGACATTTGAGATTGGGGCATATTAGTTTGGATAGAATTAACAGACTAGCAAAGGAGTGACCTTTAAGAGAATTAACTATTGGTTCTCTTCCAGTCTGTGAATCTTGTCTAGAAGGCAAGATGCAAAAGACATTTCTTTGCAAAAAGGTTCAAGAGCCATAGAACCACTCCAACTCGTACACAATGATGTGTGTGGACCACTTAATGTGAAAGTGAGAGGAGGGTTTGAATATATTGTCACCTTCATTGAAAATTATTAAAGATTTGGTTACCTATATTTGATGCAAAAGAAATCTGAAACTTTTGGAAAGTTTGAAGAATTCCAAGCTGAAGCTGAAAAGCAATTAGGTAAATCAATGAAACTTCTTCAATCTGATTGAGGAGGAAAGTACTTTGATTATGAATTCGAGGACCACTTTCGTGAGAATGGAATTCAATCCCAACTCACTATACATGGAACACCACAGCAAAATGGTGTTTCAAAAATGAGGAACAGGACGTTATTAGACATGGTTAGATCAATGATGAGCTATTCATCATTGCCACTGTCATTCTGGGGCTATGCCATTCAATGAGAAATGTAGATATTGAATGTTGTTCCATCCAAGTCTATCAAGAAGACACTGTTAGAATTATGGAATGGTACATGTGCTGAAAGGAAAGACTAGAAAGCTGGAATCTAACACTGAACTATGCATGTTCTTGGGATATTCCAAAGATACCAGAGGTGGTATATTCTATAGTACTAAAGAAAAGAAAACAATTGTATCGACAAATGCTACTTTGATTGAATATGAATTTATTAACAACCACAAGCCTCACAGTAAGGTTGTATAAGAGGAGATGGTCTCAGATCAAATAAATAGATCACCAACTGTTCGCAATGAACAATGACCAGAAGAAGCCATAAATTCTAGTAAGAATAATAGAGAGCTTCGTCGCAATGGGAGGGTTGTCACGCAGCCGAGTTGTTATTAACACGAAGTTCAAATGCTTGTGTCTGACACAAACAAAGATGATCCATTGACATATAGAAATACAGTGGACGATTCTAACAAAGAAAAATGGAAAGATTCCATGAACCTTGAAATGAAATCGATGTAATTCCGTTTGAACTCTTGAATATCTTCATGAAAATGTTAAGCTTATTGGTTGCAAATGGATATTCCAGAATAAAAGAGGAGCGGATGGGAAAGTGAAAACTTTCAAAGTTAGGCCTGTAGCCAAGGGCTATACTCAAAGAGAATGGGTTGATTATGAAGAAACCTTTTCTCCTGTGGCCATGCTTAAATCCATTCGCATACTCTTGTCTATAGCGGCTTGCATGGATTATGAGATATGGCAAATAGACGTCAAGAAAACATTTCTGATTACTATCTTGACACGACCATTTATATGTCTCAACCAGAAAGGTTCGAAATAAAAGGTCAAGAGCAAAAGGTTTGCAAGCTTCTTAGGTCCATTTATGGACTCAGACAAGCTTCTAGATCTAGGAATTTGAGATTTGATGACACAATCAAAAGTTATGGTTTTGAACAAAACATTGATGAGCCTTGTGTCTATAAAAAAATTAAAGATGGCATTGTGGTATTCCTAATTCTTTACATTGATGTTATTCTACAGATTGAAAATGACATAGGAACATTGAAAAATGTAAAGAAATGGCTAGCCAAGCAGTTCCAAATGAAAGATTTGGGAGATGCAAACTACATTCTGGGCATCCAATATAGGTCACTACACCAAATACCCCTTTTCATAACATAAAAATATTATATTACTGAAAAAGTATTATGATATACTTATATGTGGTAAAAGGAAAAAATGGCGGTAATTTATTTTGGGTGCGCGCCTATAACTAGTGAAAGTTATATTTTTCCCAGCTAATTCTTTTTTAATTACATTGTTTGTACTACCCTATTTTCTTCTTCAGCTACGTCTTCGAAGTCAATCCCCGTTTTCTTCTTCGGCTCGCATATACTCTCTCTCTCTTCTTTTTTTCCTTTCTTTCTTTCTTTGGTTTCCTCTTCTTTGACAAAATCCTATTTTGCTCTGTTTTTTTCCCTTATGTTTTGTTTGTGCCGCCACTGTTATTTTATTATTATTTTCATTTTATTTATTTTTTTATGCGGCTCAAATCTTCTTCCTCCCGACCTAGGATTTTCAGAGAAGTCTGTTGGGCTTTCTAGGGTTTCTCGAGCTAGATTCTCTCTCTTTCATTAGACGACTCTCCATGCGTCGCTGGTTCAGCGGCTTCGTTGACTAGTTCTCTGAATCATTCTTGTATTCCATTTCTTTTTTCTTCTTGAATCTTTCCGGCGTTCTGGTGCTCATCGGTTGAATTGTTTTTAGTTATGGTTTCTCGATTAGGGAAGGGTTGATTGATCTATTCTTGAGCTGTTGGTTCTGTTTATTGAGGCCTTTTTCGATTTGAATGGAATTGGGGGATTCGATGGCCTCCAGGTTTTTGCAATCTTCGGTGGCGGTTGTTTCGAATTATTTGGAAGAAGAGTACGTTTGAGCCATGATGATGTTGATTTAAGTTCGCAGAGAATGGATTCAAAGACTGCTAGTAGTAGTTATGGCAATGGCACGACTGCCACTACCACGAGTATGGCTTATTTTCCTCAAACAATGGTTTTGTGTGAATCTCGACATGAGGCTTTTGAGGCTTGTCTTCCCATCAGTCCATCAGATAATGGTTTAGTCTCGAAATGGCGACCTGAAGATGAGTTTACTTTTATCTTTTCAACTAATTTAATTTATTTCTCTTAATTGTTTGTTGAAATGGGGTTCTATGATGTACCTTCATCAATTTGAAATTCAGTTTATATATAACATTGGTTGTGCCAAATTGTGAGTAGAATATGTAACGCCCTACTTCCTTAGAGCCGTTACTAAGTGAGTTTTAAGACAAAACAGTGTGCAATGAGCTCGCTAACCGAGGTTTTTAAACAAAAGTGTGACTAAATAAAAGTTAAGGCTGTAATCTTAGAAAAATGCGTCGTTTCAATAAAACTTCTAGTATTAAACATTTGGGATCCCAAAATAAGGTTTGAAAACTATTTACATCTTGAAATGAGTTTACAGTTGATTGATCATAAAAATCATAGATTATTACAGCCATTTTCGAATAAACCCCCAACCAAAGCAGTCGGGCAGGCCAAACATGTACGCGTCGCTTCACGCTCTCCGTACTCATGGTTGGTTGACTCAGTCTTTGCCCTACCTGCAACACGGAGCACCCGTGAGCCGAAACCCAGCAAGAAAACTCATGCAGAACATAACATATGCACATATATATATTTAATCATATCAGATAGCCCACAGATAAACAAGTCAACCATTAGACTAAGCAAACACGGCGATGCCGCCCCAGAGCCTTACCGAAGCCTGGGGTATCGGTTCTCACCGCGAGGATAACTCATGTATCCCTTGGGTCCCACCCTGAATATAAGCATCCCATGTGCTGTGTGTTACTTTCGGCACCACTGCCGTACCCGGCCTACGCCGCTCTCGGCCCTTGCCGTTCATTCCATTATAATCACACATATAACATAACACAACAACATGCAATCAAATATTAATTCATTTAAGTCTGCACCCTAACATGTGATGCAATATAGGGCCGCGCCCCGCAATCATACTATGGGCCCATGCCCTATCCTACGGGTGTTATAGTTTTCTTACCTTAATTCCAAATGCTTTAAATAGAAAAATGACGGCCCCCGAGCACGATCCACTTCCCGAGCACTAGCTTAACACCTAGTCACAACCAAGATAGTGGATACCAATAAGATTAATCTCAAATGAGTTTCTAAACCAAGTTCTAGTCCCCGGAACATTGAACTTCACCAAAAATATAAAAAGATTCAATCCCGAGTACCCGTGGTTAAATTCCCAAGCTTAAATTCTCAAAATCCCAAAATTCCTTAAGCGCCGCGGCATGGCCCAACCATGCCGCGGCATGGCCCCCAAACAGGGCCACAAAATTGCCCAGAAACAGGTAAGGGCCGCGGCCCTACAAGGACCATGCCGCGGCCCGCCCTCCATCCTCAGCGCATCTTAGCCTTCAAGGGCCGCGGCCCTCCAAGAACCATGCCGCGGCCCGACCCTTCGAACCAAGAAAAACCCACCATTTTCAAGCTTAAAACCTCACCTTAAGCCATCCCAAAGCTCCCAATTCAAAACCAATTAATAATCACAACAATAGGATGGTTTAAACAACACAATTCCACCAAAAATCCAACCTAACACTCACCAAGATCCCAATTCCAAATTTCTGAAATTTCAAACCTAAAACTCAAAACCAACCATGGAAATTCTCAATTTCAACCATCAAACTTTAATTTAAACCTTACCTCAGTTGTAGAATCGTTTCCCAAAGGATCCCATGACCTATCTTCAAAGTTTCAAGCCTCAAACTCCACCTTGAATATCAAAATCCACAAACATTCACAACCCAACAAAATCTCAGAATTTAACTTGAGAAAAAGAATTACTTGCTTACCTTTACCTTGATTTGTTCTTGATTAACTCTTGAGCTAAACCTCCAAATCCCACTATCAATATTCAGAAATTCAAGCTTGATTTCTCCTAAGATTTCTGTGGATTTCATGAAAGAAAGAGGAAAGAAAGAAGAAGAGGAGAGGGTGGAGGCTGGGTCGGTTTCTCTAAGTCTCCAAATGGTTTATTTGTTTTGTTTTTATAACTTAAGCTGGTTACCTCAAGGTTCGGGATACCAAAATATCCCCGAGGCAAAAATGGTAAAATCCCCCAGTATTCCCGCCTAGACATCCTAACCTCAAATATATCTCCAATTATTTATTTTCATAACCCAATACCAAAAATACTCCTTGACTTGCCCAAAGTCAATCATAATGCCCCGTTGTGACTTTTCCCCGCTATCCAGCTCTAGGATCGCCTCGTGCCGAAAGTTACAAATCACGGATACACCCACATACCACTGTGGTCTCAACAATCATCACATATTAATACAGTTATGCCCAACATGGCCAAAATTGCAATTATGTCCTGCTAACACAATCCGGGCCTACATGCATACTAATATACATAGTCATGCATCTCAAATAATCAAATAGTCACATAACACGCTTTAAATCATAACCATGCATTTAACTCATAAAATCACACATAAATCCCAACATGCCCTCCTGGCACACTAATCAAGGCCCTTAAGCCTTATTAGCGATTTTGGGTCGTTACAACTATCCCTTCCTCATAAAAATTTCGTCCTCGAAATTTATCCAAACACATCAGTCAGTAAACCCGCAACTCTGACCTTGAATCCCAAGGTCCACTGCCTTTACTTTAGTTCCCAACAACACTCTTTCAGGCGTAACAATCTTGCCCCACAAGATCTTGTCTAATAGCCCTACTCTCGATAGCCTCACGTTTACACCGCAACCCTGCTGAAGCCTCAGGGTCTGCCTAGATTACAATGACCAATTCATTGTCTTATTCCTGATTCCAGAGATACTCAAAAGTCATCACCTCTACCAGGTGGGATCAACTTGTAGGCCCCGCTGGCCTAACCCTTAGTACAACTTCAGAATTTTATGTTGAATCAAGAGTCAGAACTCTCCTTTCTTTCTCTGAACACCTTACAGATCCTCGTCTGTTATTACGCAGAGATGCAACTCATTCCTTCCGGAGCTTTATTTCCTCATAATTTAACAATTTATCAGATCTTATGCTTTCAAATAGGCAGACACTCCTGCCTTAAGAGTTCCAACAACCTTTTCGACGTTCTCTCTGAACCAATGCCAAATCGTAGTATTCACTATCCTTCACCTCTTACCATGTCCTATGTCGTGTTACTTTAACAAGACGCCAGCATTTGCCACCACGACCAACTCAACAGGGATTACACTTCCCTTAATACCTCAAGTATTCGCCTACTCAGTGCTTAATTTCTTAAGATATCCGATAAGCTTTCAGACTGCCACTTCACTTGCAATCAACTGATAATCCCAGATTCCCACTCTGTTCTTTTCGTTCTCTAAATCCATTCCAAAATTTAAAATACTATAGGGTCTCAATTCGATATCATCGACGCTCCATCCTGAAACCAGTTCACTTGACCCAACCACATTAATTCCATCAACTGAGTTAAAACTTTTCATGTCCAAACACCTTACTCAAGGTCTAGAGTGGTCTATTTCCACCATACACTGCCACATCACTTAACCCCTTAGGGTCCAAAGGAAAACACTAGATTCTGCCACCTGCTCGACCCTCCCGGTACGACGTACCCTAGGAGGTGGAATGATATCCGTTCAGAATTCTCGTTCATAAACCAAATCTAATTGGATCCTTCATCCATTCCTGGTATCCCAACTTGTACTACCTCAGCAGGGTCCTTCCCTGCTTCAACTCAAGCCAACACTTTGAAGTCCATAGATCATTGACACTCACCAGCTAATCATACCTACTAGCGTTACGCTAAACTCAGTCGTCGCCTTGTCCACTCTATTACAGTCTATGGCGCTATCCCCTGACTGACATATGCCTCACAGCTAGGAGTTCCGTCTCCAATTATAACTCCCCTCGCTCAATCGAGGATTTCAAACACTGAACATCTGTCCGTTACTTTTCACCACCTCTGTGTCTTCAACGCTATCTTTCTTACTAATACCCAATACTCAAGCACCTTATGATATGCATAACTGTCAACTTAACGTTCTAAGTGTATCAACCAGGTTCATACTTTCGTCTCCCGCAAGGTTCGATCCAACCTCGCGCCAGGTGCGCCTGGGCGTGCCTAATCTGTGATGCACCCCTACAAGTCCATGTCCTCATCATAGATCAAGTCCTTTATGCCATCACTCTTTACTTAATCATAACACACAAAAATTCCATCATCGTCCGTAACCAATCAAATCTTACCTTGTCTTCTGAATTTCTTTCTGATTTGACACCACTCAATCCGTCTAACCTCAAGTTTTGCTGTTCTTCTCATCTCTGATGTAGTCGTCTCCGGAGGTGCTTGTGCAATAGATGACGCGCTTACCAGTCTTGTTATGATTTCAATTCTTCAGACGCTCTTCATTAGCTTCTTTGCGGCTTCAGATCAATTCTTCTCTTACCTGTCCTTTCTTCTTGCAGCTGTAATCTGAGAACTCCTGACGACACCCAACTAACACTCCGTAGAACCTTACCTGAGACTCTGCCTTCTGGGTACTAACGTCTTCAGCATAATAACCAGTTGCTCACCATTTCCGTCTGGGAGTAATCCACATGCACTGCTCGTGAGCTTGAAGGGGACTGGCCCACACCGTTCATGCATTCTCTGTCTAAAGAACTTACCTGTGCTGCTGTAGCTTGAACCATTCCAGAATCTTTGTTACCAACTCCTCACACTCTAGCCGGCGCAAACTAGACAATCCACGAAATGTCTCTGTCCTTGGTTTCCAACTGGCAATAACCAGGTCGTAGATCACTCTTGGGGACATCGTCCCATCTTGTATCCAACATTGTACTTTTCGTCCTAACCCGACGATACTAGCAATCCTCGCAGTATAACACACTAGCTACACCAGGCTCAGATTCCTTCGATTGCTCCAATAGACTTTCTGTCGGCCAAAACCGTCTTCTACAACATCCCTTATACCAATCCTATCTGTAGTCTGACCTTGAAGTATTCCCTAAATCTTTCTTTGCATACCCACATAACTTTCCTACTGGTCAGCTCTGTCTCCTTTACGTACTCCAGATGATATCCTCAACAATCCATCTGCCAGAGTTTCTAATTCCTTCTCAATAAGTATTACTGTCCTCGGCCTCTCAAATGGGACCTTTGAGGTAACCTCTCTATGTCCATCTCCCTCTCGGAACATTCTCAACACCGAGCCCTTCCAGTTCGTTACATGCCCAAAGCATAAGCTCGTCAGTTAAATACTCATCCTCGAGGAATCATCCTCGAACTACGAATGTAGCGAGGCATTCAAGTTCTTCGTTCCCTCACCACGGGAAAAACCATTCTATCATACCGAGTCATTCCAGGTAGACGTCATGCCCTCGCCTGACCTCCTCTCAGGTGGCATCCTTTCCCTCATGCATACCCAATAACCTTCCTGGTTCCTGTCGCCATCTCGATAACTACCTTTTCGATCAGGCTTCTTTCCAATCTCAAATTAGGTGCCCAAGCACTGACTGGGGTCCTTCTACCTCAAAATTGAGAATCCGACCTCGCTGCGTCCTATCAACACAAGTACCTTCTTATCAATCAGACTTTTCCCCTTTTCTGGTAAACCAGAAGCCATAGAACTATCCGGGGTTCCTTTAACTTGACTACCACGAATCTATCTTTACTAATTCCATCAAAGGAAGCACTGCCCTTGCGGCTCTAGCACTCATGCTCTATACATCAACCATCAATTCCTCGAACAACATGGCCCTCTCCGCCATCCACATGCAGACGATAAACTCTTACCTCAGAGCAGCCCAATTACCTTAGACCATTCCAGATCTCAAATCCTTAAATGGGTCGCCATCAATTCCGGATACATCCGCCAGTAGAAATTCCCGAAATGAATTATCCAATTCACCAAACCCATTGATTTACATTGTTGTTACCCCCAACAGTCCAAACCAAACTTATTAGTCCACCCGTCTCCACAGTTCAAATCATGTCTTTAAAATCTCTTCTAACCATTCATCATCTAGGTTCTTTCCAACCCATTAAGCCAGTACCTCAGCCCGAGTACCAATTCCAGGCATCCCTCTGCCTCAACATTTAACATAACCCTCTAATCAGGATCTCTCGTCCTCTTAACCAAGGGTGGAATTAACTCTGCTCATCTATTGATAAATTCCTTGTCAACTCGAACCTTCCTCAACACTAGAGGATAACACCCTATACCCCTTTCATATAGTACCCTTATCTGTCCATACCTCACAGTAAACCAACACCGGTAACCTTACTGTTAAAACCTCGAAATTAGCTATTTCCCCAGAGAAATCCGCTACCCTTCCATCCCGTCACGACTGACAAACTCCACAGCTTACTCACACCCTAGTGACCCTTTGCTGTTGCTTTCAGGGACAACTAAAGATCTTAACTCCAAGTTATATCTAGAATCCCCCTCTCAACACAATATCAGGTCCACAAATCCTTTTAGGAACCAACAACACGAGTTCACCTGTCAAAACTGACCCAACTCCTGAACTCTGTGGTTCCTACTCTGAACCAAACCGCATCCAGATCCAAATATCCACAGATGTCATGCACACACAAGCATAATTAGGCCAAATCCACAATGTCACACATTTAGCTACCAGATTTAACATCACTAAGTATATCCAGGTCTCAACATGCTTCATACAAGCAAATAAACGGATATAACTTATGAATTTAATTCAGAAAATTAACCACATACACTCAATATGTAAACCATTATGCCAATATTCATCCATATGCATAATAGTATTATTCAGCATGCATCAATCTCAACATGCAATAATCAAGGGCCCAGCCCAACAGCATCTCATGCATATGCCAACACATTTCTCATGCTCCATATAGATAAGCAGGCAAATAGGGCAATCAAACATTTATTCAAGCATATGAATCAATCATACCAACCAACCCTGAGTCGAGCTTGTCACTGACAGCGAGCGTACATGTTCGGTCGATCTCCAGAACCAATAAACCTTGGCTCGCTCTGATACCAAGTTGTAAGGCCCTACTTCCTTAGAGTCGTTACTAAGTGAGTTTTAAGACAAAACAGTGTACAATGAGCTCGCTAACCGAGGTTTTTAAACAAAAGTGTGACTAAATAAAAGTTAAGGCTGTAATCTTAGAAAAATGCGTCGTTTCAATAAAACTTCTAGTATTAAACATTTGGGATCCCAAAATAAGGTTTGAAAACTATTTACATCTTGAAATGAGTTTACAGTTGATTGATCATAAAAATCATAGATTATTACAGCCATTTTCGAATAAACCCCCAACCAAAGCAGTCGGGCAGGCCAAACATGTACGCGTCGCTTCACGCTCTCCGTACTCATGGTTGGTTGACTCAGTCTTTGCCCTACCTGCAACACGGAGCACCCGTGAGCCGAAGCCCAGCAAGAAAACTCATGCAGAACATAACATATGCAAATATATATATTTAATCATATCAGATAGCCCACAGATAAACAAGTCAACCATTAGACTAAGCAAACACGACCATGCCGCCCCAGAGCCTTACCGAAGCCTGGGGTATCGGTTCTCACCGCGAGGATAACTCATGTATCCCTTGGGTCCCACCCTGAATATAAGCATCCCATGTGCTGTGTGCTACTTTCGGCCCCACTGCCGTACCCGGCCTACGCCGCTCTCGGCCCTTGCCGTTCATTCCATTATAATCACACATATAACATAACACAACAACATGCAATCAAATATTAATTCATTTAAGTCTGCACCCTAACATGTGATGCAATATAGGGCCGCGCCCCGCAATCATACTATGGGCCCATGCCCTATCCTACGGGTGTTATAGTCTTCTTACCTTAATTCCAAATGCTTTAAATAGAAAAATGACGGCCCCCGAGCACGATCCACTTCCCGAGCACTAGCTTAACACCTAGTCACAACCAAGATAATGGATACCAATAAGATTAATCTCAAATGAGTTTCTAAACCAAGTTCTAGTCCCCGGAACATTGAACTTCACCAAAAATATAAAAAGATTCAATCCCGAGCACCCGTAGTTAAATTCCCAAGCTTAAATTCTCAAAATCCCAAAATTCCTTAAGCGCCGCGGCATGGCCCAACCATGCCGCGGCATGGCCCAACCATGCCGCGGCATGGCCCCCAAACAGGGCCACAAAATTGCCCAGAAACAGGTAAGGGCCGCGGCCCTACAAGGACCATGCCGCGGCCCGCCCTCCATCCTCAGCGCATCTTAGCCTTCAAGGGCCGCGGCCCGACCCTTCGAACCAAGAAAAACCCACCATTTTCAAGCTTAAAACCTCACCTTAAGCCATCCCAAA
Source organism: Humulus lupulus (assembly GCF_963169125.1). Classification (NCBI taxonomy): domain Eukaryota; kingdom Viridiplantae; phylum Streptophyta; class Magnoliopsida; order Rosales; family Cannabaceae; genus Humulus; species Humulus lupulus. Next base: position 130,223,456 of record NC_084799.1, read on the forward strand.
GCTCCCAATTCAAAACCAATTAATAATCACAACAATAGGATGGTTTAAACAACACAATTCCACCAAAAATCCAACCTAACACTCACCAAGATCCCAATTCCAAATTTCTGAAATTTCAAACCTAAAACTCAAAACCAACCATGGAAATTCTCAATTTCAACCATCAAACTTTAATTTAAACCTTACCTCAGTTGTAGAATCGTTTCCCAAAGGATCCCATGACCTATCTTCAAAGTTTCAAGCCTCAAACTCCACCTTGAATATCAAAATCCACAAACATTCACAACCCAAAAAAATCTCAGAATTTAACTTGAGAAAAAGAATTACTTGTTTACCTTTACCCTGATTTGTTCTTGATTAACTCTTGAGCTAAACCTCCAAATCCCACTATCAATATTCAGAAATTCAAGCTTGATTTCTCCTAAGATTTCTGTGGATTACATGAAAGAAAGAGGAAAGAAAGAAGAAGAGGAGAGGGTGGAGGCTGGGTCGGTTTCTCTAAGTCTCCAAATGGTTTATTTGTTTTGTTTTTATAACTTAAGCTGGTTACCTCAAGGTTTGGGGTACCAAAATATCCCCGAGGCAAAAATGGTAAAATCCCCCAGTATTCCCGCCTAGACATCCTAACCTCAAATATATCTCCAATTATTTATTTTCATAACCCAATACCAAAAATACTCCTTGACTTGCCCAAAGTCATCATAATGCCCCGTTGTGACTTTTCCCCGCTATCCAGCTCTAGGATCGCCTCGTGCCGAAAGTTACAAATCACGGATACACCCACATACCACTGTGGTCTCAACAATCATCACATATTAATACAGTTATGCCCAACATGGCCAAAATTGCAATTATGTCCTTCTAACACAATCCGGGCCTACATGCATACTAATATACATAGTCATGCATCTCAAATAATCAAATAGTCACATAACACGCTTTAAATCATAACCATGCATTTAACTCATAAAATCACACATAAATCCCAACATGCCCTCCTGGCACACTAATCAAGGCCCTTAAGCCTTATTAGCGATTTTGGGTCGTTACAGAATAACTACTAGTTTTTGTAATCCTTTGCTTGTAGATCCTTTTTCAATGGCACCGCAGAAAGCTCTTGAAATAATTGGGAAAAATTTGAGTGCTTAGTATGAAAGGTGGCAACCAAGGGTGAGGATATTATTGGCTTGTACAGAGTTCATATAATATTGTCTTAGATTTAATTTTATTTACCTTTGAAGATCTTTGAGCAGGCACGATATAAGGTCTAGCCTGATCCTACTGTGGATGAAGTGAAGAAACTTTGTAATACATGTCGCCGATATGCCAAGTCTAAGAGGGTCCTATTTCATTATAATGGCCATGGTGTGCCTAAGCCGACTTCTAGTGGTGAAATTTGGGTTTTCAATAAGGTCTTCTATTTCTTTGAAACTCTTTTATGTGGTTTAATTTAAGGTCAATTACTAGAGTCTTGCTTGGTTTCTCACCAATGTTATTGGTACTGCAGAGTTATACAGAGTATATCCCTTTGCCAATCAGTGACCTTGATTCCTGGTTGAAGACACCCTCCATATATGTTTTTGATTGCTCTGCGGCTGGGAATATTGTGAATGCTTTTATTGAGGTAAAGCTTTAACTCAAAATGTATAATGAATTGATATATGTATTGATAATTAAGTTGCTACGTGACATGAATTCATTACCTGTAATTCAAATATTTATATATAAATATATTTGTATATATAGTGACTTGATTTGATGGTTTGGCAGCTTCATGATTGGGTTGCTTCTAGCTCCTCTGGATCCACAAGGGATTGCATTCTACTTGGAGCATGTGAAGCACATGAGACTCTTCCACAAAGTGCTGAATTTCCTACATATGTGTTTACGTCTTGTCTCACAACACCTATTAAGATGGCTTTGAGATGGTGAGCTTCTTTCCTTGTTCGTCTGTTAGGATCGCCTATCGCATTTACGCATCTTTATTTGAGATCATCCAGTTTTCTGGTTTTGCCTTGTGGTGTTTATTCCATATTGGCTTCTTCCTAGTTATTTTTAGTTTGTCAACTGAAAGTCTTTTAGCTGTGCTGTTTGTTTAAAGCTGTGGGACGTTAGAAATGGCAATACCTTCTGATTAGCATGATTAGTGATACTGTATTATATTTTATGTACTTGTACAAATGTATATATTTCCATACTTAAGACATACATTCATTATAATGTCGTCTGTGGATTCTGCTTACATTATATAACCATATTTTGACCATGTCAATCCTTTAGGCTTTCTTCAAGCGTTTGGATTTGTGCTTATCTCATTATTAGTTTTTATTTCTTCTTTCAAATTTGTGATCAGTTTCTGATGGGTGCATTGTGTAACTATCAGATTTTGCTTGGTTTTATTTTCTGATGGAATTTATAGTTGCTGATAGATTTTTGAGACCAAGGACTAGTTCTTTCGTTAATCTTTGAAGATGCTTCATTTTCCATCTTTTATAGTCGATGATAATGCATAACAAAGTTTACATGTTTAATAAACGTGTGACAGTACACACACACACACACACATGCATCACATAGTTTTAACTAGTGGTCATCATTTTAAACAGTTTATTCATTTATCCTTGTTCACTTCATGAAGACCTTAAAATAATAATACAAACAGATAAGTATTTATCTTAGTTTTCCATTTTATTCTTTTGAAGTTTTCAATGTATCATTTAAGAAAAGACTATAAGTTTGTTGTTGTAAGCTTATGAACCGCAGATCATCTTGGGTTGGAATTTGGTATTTTATCACATTAGTTATACTGATCTACTACTATCATGGTCTACCATCTCTATACGATGATCAGATGCATCCTTATTGCTTTATTTTCTGATCATTTTTTGTTTTTGCAGGCCCTGTCTGTAGGGATATTTCCATATGTTCTAAAGCTATTACAAAAAACAACACCAGAACTACGACAGATTCTTGTGTTCATCTGGACGAAGATTCTTGCTCTTGATAAGGTATTCATGTGATTTGAGCTATACCTTGGTCTAAATGGCCTCGTAATTTTGTTTGTAGTTATTTACAGACATGTTGTCTTTGGTTTATAATTATGCTCTGACAATTGATTATTTTGTTTGTGGATTGATAGTCATGCCAGGTTGATCTAGTGAAGGATGGGGGATATACATATTTCATCAGGTTTCTTGATAGCCAGGAAGCATATCCAGAACAGCATGCAATGGCTGCATTTGTTTTGGCTGTAATTATGTATGGTCACAGACGGGGTCAAGAAGCCTGTATTAAAGCAGGTTTGATCAAAGTTTGCTTGAGGCACCTTCAAGTTTCAACCCCAAGTGACGCACAAACTGAACCCCTATTTCTTCAGTGGCCTTGTCTCTGTCTGGGAAAGCTATGGGAAGATTTTTCTTGAGGCTCAAATAATGGGTTTACGAGAGACGCTCTAGCTATATATGCTCCTTTACTCTCTGCTCCTCAACCAGAGGTTCACCTTTCATATATCAATTATTATACTTTTGTTTATATATATATATAAAGATGGGAGTATTTCTATTTCTACATATAAATTGATCTTAATACTTGTGACCTATTTTCAGGTTAGGGCTTCTGATGTGGGCTCTAACTTGTGTAGAGATGGTGTTGGAGGAGATGAAGAATGTGATAATGATGAAAAAATTAGAGCAGCGATTAGTATTATTAAAAGCCTATTAAGCATAGCTTCAGATGGAAGTCCATTAGTCAGAGCAGAGGTTGTTGTTGGCATGTAGTTTATCATCAAAAATTGCCTATTAATTTATTGAATTGTTTAGTTCTAAGAAGTTGTTTGCACTAGGTTTTTAGGCATTATATTGGCATCTTGTTCATACTCTTGAGGCTGCTCAAACAAACCTGCTCCTCCCGGGGTAGTATTGTAATTTGTTAACTGAGCTAATGAAGTTTTTTTTCTTTTCCATCCTGGCAGCTCTAGAGAGATTTTCCTTTGGTCACAACAATCATCTCAAGTCAATTGCTGCAGTATATTGGAAGCATACTGGGTCTCCTTTGAGTTACCTGCCTTCTTTGGCTCATATAAGAAGTCCAAGTAGTGTTGTTCCATCTCAGATTGGTCCAATATCGAGAGTTGGCACTGACAGCTCGTCTCTTGTTCTAGATGGAAGGGTCTGCACTAGCAGCCCTCTTGCTACTTCTGGATTGGCCTGATCCTTTGGCATCGACTCCTTTTGGATTGGCCCGATCGTCGTCATGGCTTGATATGAATGGAGGAGGTATTTTTTTTTCTGCCAATTATATGCCAGGACAATCTTATCTGTTGGAATACATGTTTCTTGTTATATTTGCGTAATTACTTATTAAATGAACTGTTATGAATAGACCATGCGTTAAATAAGCTTTTAATGGTCTTGCTTGCTTATTGACTGCTTTTGATGGTCTTGCTTGCTTTTTTAAAGTATATATTACTAAGCTTTTAAATAAGGCCTTAGAGGTGTTTGAATGAATGCTTCACTGAGATATATGTGAATAAAGGTATTTAGTCTGAACATATATGATAGGTTAGGTGTAATATATTTCATCATATTATGTAGGGTCATGAACTTGTGTGTCTGTATGTGTTATCACATTCATTAGTACCTCCCTATTGAGAATCCAACGTGTGGATGATGCATAGATACATTGTTATTACTAATTTAAACTCGATTCACTAAATTCTTTTAGATAAATGTTTATTACGAAGTGGAGTTTATACGCATAGTATGCTGCTGCTGTTCTCAGAATCTTGTGATTATTTTTAGGTGCCAATTCTTTAGAATATTTGAATAGGGCCAATAATTTGAAATTTTTTTTTGCTTCTTCTCTTAACCAAATTTTAGCTTACAACTTGCCATGGCTTCTTTCTCTTTTGCTCATACCCACTATTTCTACCATATTTATAGATACATTTGTACTAGACATGATAAGATTTTCATCTTGTCTTTTTATGGTCCAAGCATATACAAGGACCTTCGTATTACAAAGATGCCTCACAAATTCTAATCTTCTTGTCTTCAAACTTTTATTCTAGCTCACAGTTTCAGCTAATTTTGTGAAAATATGAAATTATCTAGATCAGGCCCTTTTTTTCAATTATGGTGTGAAATCAATGTTAGGCATTTTTTAAAAGCTAATGTGCTTGTTTTTATTTATTTATCTCTTTTCTTTTCTGTGTTAGAAGACATAACGAGGAAAATCAGAGGAAACGGAAACACAAAAAAATAGCAAAAAGTATAAGTGGTCTCTAAATTAGAGGAACAACCTCATCAAATTTTGGTACATTACTTGAATCTCATCCGTAATTAAGTTATTATTATTTTCTTGCTTTCATTTCTTTCCCCATACCCCTAATGGAAAAGAGTTATCTAACATTCTATCACTACTGGGTAACAAAAAGTTGGATGGGTAACTGATGATTAAAGACATGCCACAATCTCCTGAATGTGTCATTTCTTTCAAGAGCATTGTCTTCTGAACTTTTATTTGCTTCTATATCAATTATAACTACATTGTATATGTATGGAAATGAATTTATTTGTTTTTCTGTTTCTCTCTCTATTTCCATTTTAATTTACTTTTTGTTTTTCTGTATGCCTTAAGGATATTCTTTCTATTCCTTCTTCTCTTTGTATGTATTTGTATCTTAATGGGAATGAATTTTTGCTTCTTTCTTCTCTTATATTTTTCCATTTACGGTGATATTATATTTTGTTCTTTTAAAAATTTGGTTTGCATATAAACTGTTTGATTAAACTCCAAGATGGTAAATTACAATATAATATTTTGAGTTAGGTGGCTCTTCTATTTTGAAAAAAGCTTGAGATTGGTTAAGAAAACGTAGAACTCATGATGTTAATGCCCCTAAAAAAAAAAGCTAGGAATGTCGTGCGATCATGAAACTTAAAATTTTGTTGGCTCTTAATCTTTTTGTCTCAATGGGCACATGGGTCCTTTTGGCTCATGGAGATTGTTTACGTACGTGGAGATTGTTTTATTCTTTGTCATGCATTTTGCTATGCATGGTACATATCAACATTGTTGTATATTTTGCCTTATTCAGTAATTGACCACTGTTATGATTGTAAGATACCTTGCCTAATTTATCTACCAAAGTCACGAATGACTTTAAAAGTTAAAAGGCATAATTGTTAAGCTCAAATTGCTGTAACTATTTAAGTAGTTAAAAGTAAAAGACTCCAGGGCCAAAATAAAATGATTTGTGGATTATATTATAAGTAAGCTATCATTTGTGTGATTATTTTTATTTGAAATAAGTAATCAAAGTTTGTAGTTTGGTAACAGGTGTAAGGAAACATGGTAGTTCATTATGAGTTCTGCATTGTTATACAACACATTACACTTTTTTTGTACACTTGATACCTTCTTAGTTATAACTGTTAATGCTCATAATCTCATCAAGAGAAAATATGAGGCCGAGGCAAGGCCCCTGGGCCACCGTCGTCTCGGGAAGCCATCGCACCTCACCTCACCCCTCTCGCGAGGCCATCATCCGCGCGCATCAGGCCAACACATGGGCGAGGCCACCCCTCTCGCGAGGCCTTCATCCGCGCGCATCAGGCCAGGAGCGAGGCCTCCATCCCGTGAGGCCAACACATGGGCGAGGCCACCCTTCTCGCGAGGCCACCAGGCGCCGTGCATCTCGCGAGGCCCTCGGCCACCTTGCATCTCGCGAGGCCGACTTAAGGGCTAGCATTAAGCGAGGCCCTCGGCCACCTTCCATCCCGCAAGGCCGACGTAGGGGCTAGCACTAAGCGAGGCCCTCGGCCACCTTCCATCCTGCGAGGCCAACACATGGGCGAGGCCACCCATCTCGCGAGGCCACTAGGCGCCGTACATCTCACGAGGCCCTCGGCCACCTTGCATCTCGCGAGGCCGACGTAGGGGCTAGCACCAAGCCAGGCCCTCGGCCACCTTGTATCACGCGAGACCGACATGAGGGCTGGTACCACACGAGGCCCTCAGACACCATGCATCTCGCGAGGCCGACGTAGGGGCAAGCACCAAGCGAGGCCGTCAACGGCACTTCGTGTGCAGGACCGCGTGAGGCCCATCTTGCGCGCGCCCTCGAGAGGCCCTTCGGGCCATCGTCTTTTCAGGAGGCCGTCGCCCTGTCACCCCACACATCTGGGTCCAAGCCACACCGCAAGGGAGGCCACGCAAGGGAGGCCTTGCGAAGGAGGCCTGCGAAGGAGGCGTCTCGCCTCGCCCACTTAGACGCCTGGCGAGGCCACGTGCTTATCATCTATGCCAATGGGTGGCCTCGGGGTGTTTCAAGCATCTCATACCAAGGACCCAAGATCTCCGCCTCACACCAAGGGTCCCATTCCTTACACCTTGGGATCCCTATGCTTAGGAGATCCAGTACGAGTCGAATGGGACATATTTGTACGACCAAGTACTGAGTACGGATACTAGTGCCAGTGAGACTGCTGGGGTAAGGATCATGGTTCGTACGTCTACGGCCATAGGTCAGAGCCGACACCACTACCTCCTATGCCGCTACGCCTGCCACCACGCATCAGACATGGGTACAGACAAGTAGTGGAGACATCCTCCTGACACCTGCTCCTGTACGGGATGTACGACCACAACCTCTGAAGCCACTCCCCTGACACAGTACATATGTACCACTTGGTCTCCTGGACCACTATGTACCTAAGGCCATTAGAGCCTGCTATAAAATGAACTCTCAGACCACCTGAAAAGGGGTTGAAAATTTTATTATAGTAGAGGTTTGAGTGTGAATGAAAGACTGAATTCTCCATTATTGTTCTATCATTGTTCTTGAGTTATTGTTCAAGTTTTTACAGCTTTCCGATTAGTGATCTTGATTTGATAATTTTTCCAACTCAACTTCGTTGACGAGTTCTCACCGTCAACAGTAACATTATCTCAAGATAAAAGCTTGAAGGAATTATTGGATGAAAGATGTTCACCTTGTATAGGAACATCATATCCTTATTAATATGGACTCTTCATGTTTTTTAAAGTGCTTTCTTTCTGTATAAATTGGCTGCGTTTTATTTTCCTGTTACTAGCACAAGCTCTCTGTTTTGTATGCTTGGTTCTTGATTACTGGTTTGAGTTTAAATGGGTATTTTCTTCAGGTGTATGAGAAGCGGGCCAATGCTTTAAATGCTTGTGGTGATTTCATGAAATGCAGAGAATGAAATTCTTGAATATATAATATGGACTATTGAAAATTTGTTGCTGGTTCACTTCATCTGTCTCTGTGTTGCCTTCTAGTTTCTTTTAAGGATCTTGATATTATATTATTTGATTGTAGAACTTATTTTAAAGCATACTAGAGCTTTTCTGGTAAACATATTAATGGTGTCATATGCGTACTTACTATACATAATGACTACTGTAATGCATGTTGGTGAATTGGATTGCTTACTTATTTATAATGGTTATATTTGAGAAGCATGAAAACCTTGCTGAACCCATTATTTTCATGTTGCTGGAATTAAATCAATACTTAGAGTTCTCAACTGTAACTTTAATGAAATTTATTTGGAAGAAAAAGATAAATTTTTTAGCTGTTATTTTCAATTTTGATCCATAGTACAAATTGCAATCTATGAAGTAAGATTCTTCTTCTTGATTGAGGAGCCTTATTGTTTTGGTGTGGTAATTATGTTGTCATGCATTGCTATTTTTTAATTTTACCTTTTGTTGGTGATGATGGCTTTGTATTTATACAGCGTGGAGGTCAGACTATCTCAAAGATTACTCTAGCAATTGTCTCTATTGTTTGGTTAGTTGCTGGAGTTTGCTTTTTCATTGCTTTGCCAAACCATTCCTGGCTTTGGTTGATTAACATTTTTAAGTCAGATTCATTCTTTAGTTAACTTTTCTTTTGTTCTGAATTTTGAGTTTCAAACAATTCAGTTCGATAAAAAAACATTGGAAATCTAGATGATAAAAGCATTTGTTTACTTCGATTTATTGGCTTAATTGCTTTATCATAATTAGCTTTAGGTTTCTAAATTGCATTTGCTATGAAATATATTATTGATTCACTTTCTGACTTGGAACTGATTCTTTCCGTTTTCAGCTCAATCCAAGTCTTTATGACAGTCATCAAATATATTCCTCATGTTAGAAATGCCTCATTTCTTTTTTCCCCATTAGAAAAAATATCAATTTTTTAAATATAATCTTATGTAACATCAGTGATGAAATATAACTATCCAAAAGGTTTTCTTTTTCCTTTCCTATTACTGTATGAATAGAGAATTAGAGACAGTAATACTATGTTGTCAACAGTTATTCTATATCCGTTGCCCCTATAAGTTATTTTGATGGTTTCTTTCTGGAGACTGCTCATGAGACAGTAATACTATGTTGTACTATATCAGCGTAATTGACTGTGAATATGTATCACTGTTTTGTAATTACTTGTTAGTGCCCAAATAACTTAAAGTCTAGAGTTTAGTACCTGTTTGAGATCCATATTTTATTACACCTCTCCTTTAAATGAGATATGAGATTCGATGGATCTACCCTAGAAATAACAGTATCATTCTAAATGCTTTTGTAACTCAAATCTCCCAAACTTTTAACATGTTGTCTCAGTAATTAAGCACCTGAACCAGAGATGTCTTTAGGGTGAAATTGAGGCCCCTTTAACCTGAAAATGTTAATGTTTATTTACTGTAACATGTATCTATTCACTGTGTGATAGCAGTATTTTGAATTTTGAAGTATGTTCACCTGGTATTGCTTGCTTAGGTCTTATATTGTATACAGTTTTATTATTTGATTCATATTATTTAATTTTTTTAAGCATATACCTTACCTTTTATCTGCTATTGCAGGAGAAAAATGTCTCTTTCTCCATCAATTGGAGGAGAAAAGGATACTTAATTTTGAAGGCTTTGTGTTGGGCAGCTGTAGAATATTTTGTGCTAAAAGTAGTAACTTTTCAATATGTTGAATATTTAAGAATGCTTGAATACTTAAAGAACATTTTGTTGTTGATGAGAGTGTTAAATGTTTTAAACTAATTTGTGGATTGTTAATACAATGTTGAATGTTTTTACTTTTTGTTATTTGAAAATCAAGTTAATTTGATGATGCTAGTATATATTAGAAAGCTAATTTTTAATTATATAAAAAAATTAAAATATAATAGAATAAATTAGTGTTATATAAATGAATATATAATGAGAATTTAAACTTATCTAAATATTAAAATAATATGAAAATTGTGTTATAATATCTATTACAATAACACTTTTTATGTAAATAATTTTGTTATGCAAACTTCATTATATAACACAAATAATGTGTTATACTAAAGTGTAGTATAACACAAATTTATAAGTATTGAAATATGTTATATAATCGACTATAAATAATATAATTAAACACTGATCTATTTATTAAAATAATACAGAATGTGTGTTATGGTTGACAGTATAATAACACATCTATATAACAATGATAAAGTGTTATGTAAAGTACCCTGACCTACGATAACATAGTAGGTCTTAACACATCAAAAAGTGTTATGGTATGTTTTGATAACACATTTTTGGTGTTATTAAAAGCATTTTTTCTTGTAGTGGGTAACATTTGTTATGCAGTAGCGATAATAAGTCGTTATCAATCCAATCTTGGAGTGAGTCATTGGGTTGCAGTAAAGAATATTCTCAAGTATCTTAGGAAAATTAGAGAATATATGTTCAGGTGGTGACCTGAACCCCATTGGATACAATTATTTTTATTTTCAATCAGACAAAGATAGTCGAAAATTGACTTTTAGATCAGTGTTCACACTTGGTGGAGGAGCTATCATTTGCGTAGTATTAAACAAACAAGTATCGCAGATCATGTTAGCAGCTTGTGTGGCTCAAAAAGTTCTATTCTGAACTGGTAGTGGTTCCAGACATAGATAAGCCATTGGTCTTGTACTGCGATAACTGTGGGGCGATAGCTAACTCGAAGGAACCAAGGAGTCACAAGAGGGGAAAGCATATCAAGAGGAAATACCACTTGATTAGGGATATTGTTTACAGAGGAGATGTAGCAGTTATGAAGATAGCTTCAAAACATAACCTTGCTGATCCTTTTACTAAGACTTTGTCTACCAAGTCTCTTAAAGATCATGTTAGCAATATGGGTTTGAGGGAGAAGCCTTATTTTCTTTAGGGCAAGTGAGAGATTGTTGGGATTAGTGCCCTTTAAAGCATATGTACTAAAAATATTTTATGAAATAAATTTTAGCATATAGTAATTGTTTATTATTATTAGAATAATATTATATTAAATACTTCACATTAAAACCAAGTTATAAGGAATCTTTTGATTAAATACTGTAAGTACGGTTCACTAGTATTATGAATACATGTAATCTAGATCCAGATTATTGATGTATTAGGACATCTTAGTGGATGTACTTTGTATAAAGTGGTTATACTTGAACAGGACCCGATATGTTAGTAATACTTTGTTGTACCATGATTTTAGCACGAGTCCATGCACTTAGCTCGGGTACAACTAGCAGATAAATATGTGGAGAAATAGACGAGAATGATATCTGCTTTTATCCACGTCAACAACTCAAGATTTATAGTGGTCATACTTGGTGTAAGGCATCCTGAGTTTATCCAGAACTAAGGATGCAATGGCTGTGAAGTACGAGCTCATAATTTTAATAGCTGTCGAAGCACGAGCTTGGAGGAGATATCCAGTTCATGGTAATTCTAGCATATAGCATACCCGCAAATCCCCAGAGACTCGGGATCCCTTTATATGTTTATTTATGACCAGGTTGTCATATTAATTATCTGAGATAGTGGGAACATGTTTGTTGTATTATCAAATCATATCCTCATATAAATGAGAATTATTTGTATTATATGTAATTATTATGTAAATGTGTGATTGACTCATGCGGTATGGAATTCCCTTATAAATACTGGGAATGTTGGACAGGAAAGAAAGGACCATTATTCTGTAATACCAAAACTCTGCCAAAATAGAGAGAGAAACAACAATAATATTGACTCGTGGACTAGGTGGATTTTAACCACTGAACCACGTAAAAGTTCGGTGTTCTTGAGTGAATTCATATTATTATTCATTACAGTTTACTATGAGGCACTAATCTACCTTATTATTTCTTAATACATTGTTGGCGAAAAACCGAGTCAATAGTTTGGTGCTTTCATTGAGAGAAAATTAGTGCTTAATAAAGGAAAGATAAGTGGATCAAAAGATTGATATATATTAAAATAAAGCCAATAAATTACAAGAGGAGAAAAAACCTCGAACTGAGTCCAAAGGAAATTGTTTAATCTAAAAAAACTGTTAAATAATTACAAAGGAGATCATTGGGCTCCTTCAGCTCGCCCCAAAGAGGTCACCTCCTCGCCATCTCCCTTCGCCACTCCAGAGGCATCACCCATCTCTAAGGGCTCTTGCAGAAGATGAACCTTGAATTTAGCAAGGTACGGGTCCCACAACGCCGGCTCCATAAAAGAGAAGCTCCCATTCTGGTTGAAAGCCCAACACTGGTATAGCATCTCCTCCATGGATGATGACGATGCCACTTTTTCCTCCTTGGCTTTGATCTTGGCCTCGAGTAATCTTGTTTTAAGTTCACCAATCTCGACCTGAGCTTCAGCGGCCTGAGCTTGTGAGGCATATAATGCGATTTTTGCTGCCTGCTCATTTTCTTGGGAGGTGGTGATAGCAGCCTTGGAAGCTTGCTCATTCTTTTGAACAGCTATCAGGGCAGCTTTGGCAGCCTCCTCACTTTCCTTGGAAGCATTCAAGGTGGCTTTGGCAGTGTCCAGCTCGGCCTGAACCTCATCGTTCTTGGTCCGAGCCCGAGTTATACTGCGGTATTGGGCCAGGACGGACTACGAAATAACAAAACAAGTCAGAACTCAGCAAAAATATAATTAAAAAATTTCATCACCAGACTTGAGAAAACTTATAGTGAGATTCATCCCCATAGAAGACTCGAAGACATTCTCCAGGCTGCACTCCTTAATAGTCCTCAAGTCCCTCACGCTGGAAGGCCTCAAGGATCCTCTCGATGTCCTAAGGATCCACTGGTATCTGGACAGTGGGATCCTCAACCTGAATGACTTGAGGAGGTGGGAGCATCTCTTAAGAGGGGGAAGGGGGAAATGGCTCAGTAGCAACATTCACCGAAGCTAGCCGATGAGTTGAGCTCGTGTCCTTGCTCTTAGACAGGGACTTTGAGGTATTCCTCGCTGCAGGAGTGGTCTTTTTTGCCACCCTGAGCCTCTTCACAACAAGGACCGCACCAGCCTTCCTAGCCTAAAAGGCAGTTCGTAGGTCAGGAGCTCCTGGTTGTTCCATCTCTTCGCCGAAAAAGAATAAAAGGAGTTAGTTAACAAAAATAATGTTTCAAAAAGCATTTTTAAAGAAAGAAAACAAAGATCCTGCCCTCCGAGCTGGTGGAGGAGTCTATTATCACCAGCTCGGGTGTTTTGACCAGGATAGGAACCACCTCCGGCCTCAGAACTAATGGAGGTGAAGGGGAGTCTACAGCTAATACCTCTTGGATCCTAAGGGGTTCAGGTTCTTCCTCAGGGCTGGACTCATCTACATATTTTCTAAACCCAGGGGCAACTGCACCCGGGTGTAGAGAAGGCTAGGACCTACGGTTTGTTTCGTATTCTTAAAAAATGACGGATCTAAAATTTAGGGTGTTGTGAACTATGATTGTGCCCCTAGGGTAACTATTGTCACAGCGTACCACTAGGTGGTCTACGCATTGGAGCAGGGTTATATTTAGATCCAGGTTGGAAGGATGACGGTGGACGAGCTGATTCGGATTAATTGAACTAACCTAAAATCAGCAACATATCTATCTAATTCCATAAAGGTGTATGGGTTACCTTGGTCGAAGGGGCTGGCTGCTGCCCCTGACGCAACATAATCTGGATCGGGTTCTCGGACAGCGTCGAGAGCCCATCTTTTTCGCACAAAAGGCACCTCAGCCTGTTCTTCCTCACTGTCCTCACAGACTGGTAAGGCCTCGCGAGGAGCGTGAAGCTCGACGATGGTTAGGAGTGGAGCCCGGGTCCTTAGAGCTAATGTATGCCCCTCTCCGATCAGCTTGCATGCCAACATGGCGGCATCGCTCACGACCTAGCGATAGTCCTTCTTGCCAGGGGGAAGTGTGGATAATTTTTCTTACTGAGCCCCGAGGGTCCCAAAATTTTCCATCCTCCCAAATATGGCTGCACGAGAAACAAATTCAATCAAGACATGTACAAAAAAAAAATCTTAAAAGGAATAAAAATTCCCGAGCTGAATTTACAAGGATAGAATACATACGAGGTCAGTTGAAGTAATGGTGTTCGCAATTTCTGAAGCCATTCGACATAAAGAATAAATATTTATAATCGTTTGGATGGCCGGGGAGCTCAATGAAGGACGCGGAATTAAGGAATCGCATGAGGTAGTACAATTTGTCACTGCATCCCCTTTGGTCGGGGCTTGCCTTGAGGCAGAAGAAGTAGAATATGTCTGCCGGGGTGGGGACCTCCCACTCGTGTTTTAGGAACAAGTACTTCAGCCACGCCAAAAGTGTTTATGAGTTTGGGGGATCTGGAATGGAGTCAGCTTCATGTAATTCAATAAATTTGTGAAGCACTTGTCCAAGGGAAGAAAGGCCCCAGCCTTCAGGTGCTCATCACTCCAAGTCGCGTAGTCGTCTTGGAGAGGGGAACAACTCCTTTCCCCTTCGAACGCAGGTTGGGCGAGGAGAGTTCTAGCTCTGACCTCTATGTTGTGGCTCAACATAATTTTATTCACTCTCCCCTGGGTTGTGATCTTAGAGATGATGTGCCCAGCCTCAAAGTACGTGTTGGGATTGACCATGAGCTCCTTCTCCACCACCAGACCAAAGTGGGGGATGGGAGATTCATGGGCGACCTACTTCCCCTTGTTCTTCGGTTGGGAGGACAAGCTCGAGGTGTTCTTCTTTGGAACATTCTTCTTTTGAGGAGCCATCAGATCGCCTAATGACAAAATGACCTAGTTAGTAGACAACCTAAGATGATCTAAAACTATGACGCGATAGTATGGAGAACGAAACAGGTTATTTTGGTTCTACAGGCTAAAGTTAGCCTCAACCCCTTTGCGTGATGCCACACGATGTCCTAGGCCACACCCCTTGGTTTCATAACAGTCCCCCGATATTTAGGGATCCGTGTGTCAGAAACGACTTCCTCTAAAAAGCGATTTTGTGCAAAACTGCTTAAGGAATCGTAACCATTAATACCGGGTTTTTTAACCTAGAGACCTTACGATTTCTTATGCCCCAAACATTTATTTCCTAGACCTATTCAAAATTAGAATTACCCTAGATTGACCAAGAAAATTACCTAGTTTTATGAATACCTTCATATTCGGTTTCACTTATGGAGTTTAAAACCAAAACCTATTCCCTATGAAGATTCAAAAATCGCCTACCAGTAACTACAATAAGTGTGGTGGATGAACATGGGTAAGAACATAAATTCCATTGGATAAAAAAAAGAGGAAAAAACTCTTCAAACCAGAGAATGACATACTTACAGGAAGTGTGTTCATCGACGGTATGATGTAGACTCGGCAACGGGAAGCTTCGAGAAAGCTTCTGAATGTTTGGGCACGATGAACGGTTTTGGGGATTCTGGGAAAGAATGGAGGTTTGGAAGTTCAGAAAAAGGAAATTTTTAAGTGCAAAGGTGGTGCAGTTTGAAATTTGGCCATCCTACTTATACATAAAATGTGGAAATTAATCTGGGCCATCCAATTGGGTTAGTTCAAGATCCAAGGGCCAAGATTAAATACACTGAATGGCAGAAAAAAGTTCATAAGACAATTATTGCAGTCCTCGAAACTCGAAAAAACGCCAATTGCGTTACACGACATGTCTAGTACTTGAGTAGTAGGCAGGCGTGGTTTTATGTGACAAAAGTCTAAAAGCCCCTACTGTGTAGGTCCAAAAGTGATGACATCATACACGAGCAAGAGCTTAGGGGGAAAATGTTGTACCATGATTTTAGCACGAGTCCATGCACTCAGCTCGAGTACAACTGGCAGATAAATATACAGAGAAATAGCCAAGCATGATATCCACTTTTATCCACGTGGACAACTCGAGATTCATAGTGGTCATACGTGGTGTAAGGCGTCCTGAGTTTATCCCAAACTAAGGATGCAATGGCTGTGAAGTACGAGCTCATAATTTTAATAGCTATCATAGTACGAGCTTGGAGGAGATATCCAGCTCGTGGTAATTCTATTATATTTCATACCCACAGATGCCCAGAGACTCGGGATCCCTTTATACGTTTATTTATGACCAACCTGTCATATTAATTATCCGAGATAGCGGGAGCCTGTTTGTTGTATTATCAAATCATATCCCAATATAAAAGGGAATTATTTGTATTAAATGTAATTACTATGTAAGTGCGTGATTGACTCACACGGTTACTCAAACCTGTCCATGGAATTCCCTTATAAATACTGGGAATGTTGGACAGGAAAGAGAGGGCCATTATTCTTTAATACCAAAACTCTGCCAAAATAGAGAGAGAAACAACAATGATATTGACTCGTGCACTAGGTGGATTTTAACCACTGAACCACGTAAAGGTCTGTGTTCTTGAGTGAATTCATATTATTATTCATTACGGTTTACTATTAAGCACTAATCTTCCTTGTTATTTCTTAATAAACTGTTGGCAAAAATCTGCATCAACATACTTAATAATATCGTTTACTTTATAAGTATAAATTAAACATATAAATAAGATGATCATATACAAATTGATCTTAATCCTGAAGTTATTATGAACTCATGTTTATGTCATATGATTTCTTTGATTCACTCATTGTGGTTTTTCAAAATGATCAAGTTGAAAACTTTTGTTTTGGGAACTCATTAATGTAAATGGCTGGGGACATAATATACAGATATGGAATCTATACCTTTCTAAGAGGAATTGAATAATGGTTCTCTTAAGGGTTGGCTTTTGGAACTGAAAGGTTATTGAGCTCAAATTCATAAATCAATTTAAAAATTAACCTTCACTAGTAAATTTAATGATACTTAAGGAAACAATATATAATTAAAGACGTTAAATGGTAATTAATTAATAATTTAATTATGAACCATTAATAGAGGATTGGATTGTATGTAGTGATTAATATCGATGGACACTTTTTATATTTAAAAGTACTCAATAAATAAATCTCTATAATTACACGAGTGCAGTGCCATATTTTTAGTGGAATAATATTGAGATTATTAAATTACGGTTATTATATTAAAGAGTTTTTGTAATGCCCCAAATTGCCTAATAAGGTTTAGGAACTTGATTAGGAGGTTGGGAGGGCCATAATTGATTTATTATACTATTTAATGATAATATGCATGTTTAGGTGTATTAAATATGCATGTGAACCCATTTTTGATTAATTGGGCGATTTCTATATTTTGGCCATTTCAAGCATATTTGGCATATATGTGATATGTGTGGGGTGCTTTATTATTATTTGGTTATGCTAGGGTTACTCAGAACGAGACGATCCTAGGAAGTAAGCTAGTGGGAAAGTCACAACGGAAGTTATTCTTGACTCGGAGTGAGTCAAGGGGTATTTATAGCATTACCGGTTTATTGGGTAATGGGAATAAGTATTTGATGATAAATTGGGAGTTAGTAAGATTAGGGGGAAATTCTGGACGTTTTGACTATTTTGTCCTGGGGGACGTTTTCGGGACCCCGAGCGTTAGGATTTTTTTGAGGCTACTTAAGCTTGAAGTAACCTGTTAAGAAATAAAAAGAACGTTCAGTAAGTTCTCTCTCCCTCAAAGTTCCATTTTTGTCACCCGATCGCATTTTCGAAGGAATCTTGAGTTCTAGGACTCGGATTCAAGCGAGGATCGAGGCATAGTTATCCTAGGGAAGATTAGAAGATTATTAGCTTGAGGATTTAGTTGGGAACAACTCAATCGGAGGTAATTAAAGTTTTAAGTTCTAAGTTTTTAAGCTTGAATTGGATATTGTATTTTTTTAAGTTATTGGATGATTTGAGACTTGGGTTTTGTTAGTTTTGGATCATGGGGATGTTTGGAAACTTCGATTTTTGGATTTGGAGATGTTTGGGCAGGTTTGTGGTTGGGCCACGACCCAGGCTCGATGAAGAAGTTGGAGGATGCGGAAAGGCCTGGGGGCCGTGGCGCTTGAATAGTGGGGCCATGGCGCTTGAGGCCATTTGTGGCCAAAATGATTTTTGATCATGGGAACTCAAACCTTAGGCCTCGGGATTGTTCCTACTACCTGGTTTAGTGGGATTCGATGTCCCAGAGGCTAGGTCTTGGTTTCGGGATTGGGTTTTAGAACTTGAGCTCATTGGATCACCGTTTATGGTTGTGACTAGGTTATCACTAGAGGCTTGGAATCAGGATCGTGCTTGTGGCTCGTTTATTGGTAACCTGTGCTTGGAATAAAAGGTAAGAAAACTGCACCCTATATATATATGACATGCATGGTTATTATTGAGGCATGTCGAGCATTTAAATGTGATGCACGAGAGACATGTGGTTAGGGCATGCCATGAATGTTAAATGTTGATTGGTCAGAGCTTGAGTCTCTGTGTTTGTGCATGATCCTAATTCTGCTAGCAATAGTTAAATGAGCATGTTGAATCCCATGTAATCGGATATTTGACATATGATATATGCCTGGTAGTATTACTTACTTGTGCATGGCACTGACTAGTTAGAATCGACATTGGTCACGTGTTACTGACCTAAGAGTCAGAAGCGAAATAAGCGTCATGAACGCAGAGCCGATAAAATATTAGATCTATTCGGCATCCTCGTTGAATGACTCATATGGAGTATTAATGCTGGACTGACCCTAACTTCGATGAAAATTATAAGCATTTGTCTAGTCTTTGACTAGTTACTCAGAGCCAGGGCCAGAAGGCTCAGGCGACTGCTTCATCACATGGATAAAGGTACAGACCTCCTGTTAGTGACTTGTTGATTAGTCACTCATTTAAAGGTACAAACCCCCTGTTAGTGACTTGTTGATTAGTCACTCAATTAAAGGTACAGACCCCTGTTAGTGACTTATTGATCACTCACTGGTTTAAAGGTACAGACCCCCTGTTAGTGACTTGTTGATTAGTCACTTGTTCATTGTCTGAACTTATTTGCATGTGTGATTAAGGCTATTATTGCAGAGCATGCACTTTATGATTTGATGACATGGTACTACTGATCGTGAGCATATTGAGTTTTCTTGTTGGGCTTCGGCTCACGGGTGTTATGTGGTGCAAGTAAAGGAAAAATAAAGTTGGACCATCCTTGAGTTGGAGAGCTTAGGTGACGATGTGTACATATGCGGCTGCTCGACCACCACGGCTGAGGGTTGAAAAAGGAACTAGGGTTAAAACATGTTTTGCCGCTTAGATCGGTTGGTTGTAAATATTTTATTGTAATAAACCTTTAAAATTATATTTTGGGATCCCAATGTATACAGTAGTGAAACGTTATATCTTAACCAAAATTTTTAATCCTAAACCGCTAATCATACTTAGTTACACGATTATGGCCAAATGACTCGGTGAGTGAGTTTAGTACTGTTTAAAATGTGCACCGTAACGGTCCCTGATGTTTAGGGCATTACAATTTGGTATTAGAGCGAGCCAAGGTTTAAGGGTTCATGAAGACAAGCTAGGCATGTACACTTGTCACTGAAGATAGCTTCACTCAGGGAATGGTAACTATTTCTGTAGTTCTGTGCTTAATCACTTAAATAGAATGTAAATGCTTTTCCTGCACCTTGTATTAGGGAGCATGATATTCTAATAGAACCTAGCTCTTGACTATATGATTACATGCTCAGTGAACATATATGAATTGTATTATTTGATTACCTACTCCATGAACATATATAATTGTGATATTTGCATGCTAGAGTTGGAGGCATGGTGTAAATGTTCGAAGAGTAGGGATTATGATTGATGTATGAATGCCATGGGCATGTTTTTAGCACTGCAGTGGTTTGTGATTGTAGTGTGGTAAGTTTGTTCCCGTGGGGAAAGTTCTTGATATGCTCATCATGATTAATGGATCAAGTTATTGACTGTAGATTCAATCAGTAGGTGTGTGTTCTAGGCAGATAATGAGTCCTGGTGGTGGTTATACTGAGGCTGGGAGTTTCAGCCAGGGGTTGAGTTCGTCATCTGCCCCTCGGAATTTCCAACAAATGTTTTTAGATTTGCAATCAAGATCGCAGAAGCATGAGGAAGAGATTAGGTGTTTGAAGCAACAGCGGAACCTGTCGGGAAACACCTCTTCCTTTGCTATGCCAGGAGTGGCACCAGCTTTGGCTCACCCTAGGGTTGAGAGCAGGTGGGAATTTATTTGTGGAAGATTCCAGGAGTATTACCCTCCAGTCTTCCAGCGAGGCCTAGATCCATTCAGAACTGAGCAATGGACGGGCATGATCAGTTCCATTCTGGACAGTATGGGGCTGGTAGGTCATGATAGGGTGATTTGTGTGAAATATGTATTACGGGATGATGCCCAGACGTGGTGGGAAGTAGTATCCCAGACATGAGACATAGTTGTGATGGACTGGAAGGAGTTTAGGCAGCTGTTCAATGAAAAATATTATTGTGATGCAGCCAAGACTGCTAAGATGAATGAGTTTTTGAATCTTGTTCAGGGAAATGCAATAGTAACCGAGTATGTTATCAGATTTGATGGGTTGGCCAAGTTTGCTTTTGACATGATACCCAAAGATGTAGCTCGAAAGGAAAGGTTTATTCAGGGGTTGAATTCCAAAATAGCTTAGGGCATCAAAGTTGCCCCAGTGCATGAAATCTCTACCTATGCTTAGGTGGTAGGGAAGGCTCTTGCTGTTGAGAGCATAAGAAATGAGAAGAAGAGTGCCAGAGAGCACGGAGCTCAGGCAGTGGTACCTCCACTTATTGGAGCAAGCAAGAATGAAAGCTGGAAAATTTATCCAGTATTCACCCGGTGCAAGAGGCGTCATCTGGGAGAATGCCGAGCAAAGGCACGTTTCTTATGTGACATTGTTGGGCATTTCAAGAAAGATTGCCCAAGGCTAAGAAATGATGAGCAAAAGGGGATAGACAACTCGACTCTAGCTCGAGTGTTTATTTCGAGGCAGTTAGAGACTGAGAATGAGACTAGTTCCTCAGGGGTGGCAGGTCAGGTTTTTAATTTTGATTTTGTATTGTGCGGACTAGCTTAGTGCCATGTTGTTCTTTGCTTGTTGAATCTAGAGAAGCATAGAGTTGTTATGCAGATTGCATGGTTATGTTATGATGGGAAAATAATATTGTATTGGTGACTTAAGGGATGAGTTGGATTGTGATGAAAAGGACTCATCAATGGCTTTTATAAAGTTGGTTATGAATGGCTTTGGTATGATCTGGGATATGGATTGGTTAAGTAATTATGGGGCAATGCTAAATGGCAAGGAAAGGATAGTAACTCTTGGGCTTGAGAGTGGAAAGCCTTGTGACAATTGGCAATGTGCATGGGTTCTGTATGCTTATGACATCTGTATTGAGAGATAGAGTTTTATTGCAGGGAGATGCATAGAACCCTTAGCTAGTGTGGTGGATACATGTTAGATTGTGGCAGGGGGATCAGGACAGACTGGAGTAGTCTATGAGTTTCTAGATGTATCTCTAGGGGATTTGTTAGGATTACATTTACAAAGAAGATAGAATGGTGATTGGATTAGTGCCAGGGATGGAATCAGATTTAAGGCACTGCATTGAATGGTTCAGCAGTGTTGTAAGAATTAAAAGTTCAGTTTTTTAGTAATATGGTGTTCTCCAAGGTGGATCTTTGATCTGGTTAGTACCAGCTGAAGATCAGGGAGAAGGATAAACAGAAGATTGTTTGTATCAGATAAAGGCAGTAGGAGTGCTGAGTTATGATTTGAGAGGGTAATTAACGTTGATTTTTCTTGATGAATAAGATGGACAGAGCATTCAAAGGATTATTTGAATGGGATTTGTGTTCGTCTTGGACGATGGTATTGTGATGTATTTCTGCAGAAAATTGCCAAGGTCAAGGAATGCCTTGGTAGGCAAGAGTTTCCTTGGATGGGCAGGATATTATATGTGCCTTGGGAAAGAGTTATGAGTCTTCTTGTAGATCAGAATCCGTTAGTAGGGTGTTATGACACCTCAGTGGCAAGGAAACAGGGTTGCTTATGCAACATGTTGGTTAAAGGATCTGCCCAGAACTAGAGTAGAGTTTCTGGTGGGCCAGGTGGTAAGTTTTATGCTTGAGATAATTATTTCAGGGAGGACTAAAAAGGAGAACAATTAAGTGAACCACAAATAGGTAAGATTGAGTGGAAAGTCTTAGCTGGATTAGCTAAGAGTTGTATAGTGTCAGGTATGAATTTATTGAGGTATAAGGATCAGATTTGAAATTCGATGGACAATGAGATTGATTGGGAGATTCTGGATGAATCTCATGCTACTCTTGTTTACCCTTCATTCAGGCATCATGACAGTGTACCAGAGTTTGAAGGTTTAATATTAATGGCCTAGGATAGAGAGGGACATAATGAAATACGTGGTAAAGTTTTCAACTTGTTAGCAAGTCAAATCAGAGCATCAGAAATCAACAAGGCCATTGTAGTCTTTGAGTATTTTATAATGGAAATAAGAAAGCATCACGATGGGTTTCGCGGTGAGATTGCCCAGGTTAGTGGGTCAATGTGATTTGGATTGGGTCATTATAGACCAGTATTTAAAGTGAGCCACTTCTATCAGTAAGGATAAGTAATACAGTTGATTAGTATTCAGATTTCTCTCAGAGAAATAGTATGCCTTATTGAGAATTCAAGGTCTGTCTTATCAGATGAGGAATCTGTTTTTACTTCCAAGTTTCTGGGAAAGTGGCAGAAGGCAATAAATATATAGATGGAATTCAGTATAGTTCATTATTCTCAGACTGGTGGTAAATCAGAGAGAGAAAGAAAGTTATCCAGTATTGGAAAGGTACCTTATGAGATGAGGTATGTTCAATAATTTTTATCACCCATTAATTGGAATAAGATGGGTGAGATGTTATATCTAGATCCTGAGGTTGTTTAGGGGATCATTGAGATTATTAGAGGTTAGAGCTTGGATGCTCACTTCTCAGAGTAAATGGAAGAGTTTTACTAAATTGAGAAGTAGGAACATGGAGTTCCAAGTTGAAGATTGTATCTTCCTTAAAGTATCACCATGGAAATGGGTGAGGAGATACGGGCAAGTTGAGTCCTAGATTATCTTGACCATTTGAATCCTAGATAGGATCGGTCAAGTTGCCTTTAGATCGGCTTTATCTTTGGCATTGTCAGTTGTATACAATGTATTATGTATTTCCATGTTGAGGACATGGGTTAAAAGAAACTCATGAGTTGAGTTATGAGAATCTGGAGATTGAGGCTAAGTTATCCTGTAAGGAATAGCCAGTACATATATGAAACAGAAAAAATAAGGTTCTGAGGAAAAAAGTTATACCTTGGGTTGAGGTATGTTGAAGAAATAGTGAGGTCGAAGGAGCGACCTGGGAAACTAGAATCAGTTGAACGGAATTTATATTCCGGCTAGTTCAGATAAATTTCGAGGATGAAATTTCTGTAAGGAGGGGATAGTTGTAATGCCCCAAATTTCCTAATAAGGTTTAAGAATTTGATTAGGAGGCTGGGAGGGCCATAATTGATTTATTATTCTATTTAATTATAATAAGCATGTTTAGGTGTATTAAATATTCATGTAAACCCATTTCTAATTAATTGGACGATTTTTATATTTTGGCCATTTCGGGCATATTTGACATATATGTGATATGTGTGTGGTGCTTTATTTTTATTTGGTTATGCTAGGGTTACTCAGCACGAGACGATCCTAGGAGGTAAGCTAGTGGGAAAGTCACAACGGGAGTTATTCTTGACTCGGAGTGAGTCAAGGGGTATTTAGAGCATTACCGGGTTATTGGGTAATGGGAATAAGTATTTGATGATAAATTGGGAGTTAGTAAGATCAAGGGGAAATTTTGGAGGTTTGGACTATTTTTCCCCCGGGGATGTTTTCGGGACCCCGAGTGTTAGGATTTGTTTGAGGCTACTTAAGCTTTAAGTAGCCTGTTAAGAAATAAAAAAGAATGTTCAGTAAGTTCTCTCGCCCTCAAAGTTCCATTTCCGTCTCCCCGATCGCATTTTCGAAGGAAACTTGAGTTCTAGGACTCGGATTCAAGCGAGGATCGAGGCATAGTGATCCTAGGGAAGATTAGAAGCTTATTAGCCGGAGGATTTGGTTGGGAACAACTCAATTGCAAGTAATTCAAGTTTTAAGTTCTAAGTTTTTAAAGTTTTTAAGCTTGAATTGGATTTTGTATTTGGTAAGTTTTTGGATGATTTGACACTTGAGTTTTCTTTGTTTTGGATCATGGGGATGTTTGGAATTTTTTATTTTTGGATTTGGAGATGTTTGGGTAGGTTTTTGGAAGGTTTTAAAATGGTAAAATCAAGGAAAAATAGTTGGTTCGCAGTTGGGCCGCAGCCCTGTTCTTGGGCGCCGCGGCCCAAGCTCGATGAAGAAGGTGGAGGTTGCTGAAAGGCCTGGGGGCCGCGGCGCTTGGATAGTGGGGTCGCGACGCTTGAGGCCATTTGTGGTGAAAATGATGTTTTGATCATGGGAACTCAAACCTTAGGCCTCAGGATCGATCCTACTACCTGGTTTAGTGGGATTCGACATCCCGGACACTAGGTCTTGGTTCCGGGATTGGGTTTTAGAATTTGAGCTCATTGGATCACCGTTTATGGTTGTGACTATGCTATCACTAGAGGCTTGGAATCAAGATCGTGCTTGTGGCTCGCTTATTGGTAACTTGTGCTTGAACCAAAGGTAAGAACACTGCACCCTATATATATATATGACATGCATGGCTATTATTGAGGCATGTCGAGTGTTTAAATGTGATGCATGAGAAACATGTGGTTAGGGCATGCCATGAATGTTAAATGTGAGATTGATCAGAGCTTGAGTCTCTGCATTTTTGCATGATCCTAATTTTTCTAGTAATTGTTAAACGAGCATGTTGAATGCCCTGTATTCGGATATTTGACATATGATATATGCCTGGTAGAATTACTTACTTGTGCGTAGCACTGACTAGTCAGAATCGGCATTAGTCGCGTGTTACTGACCTAAGAGTTAGAAGCGGCATAAGCATCATTAACGCAGAGGTGATAAAAGATTAGATTTAATCGACATCGGCATTGAATGACTCATATGGAGTATTAATGCTGGACCAAACCAAAGTTCGATGAAAATTATAAGCGCTTGTCTAGTCTATGACTAGTTACTTAGAGCCAGGGCCAGAAGGCTTAGCTGACTGCTTCGTCATATGGCTAAAGGTACAGACCCCCTGTTAGTGACTTATTGATTAGTCACTCGTTTAAAGGTACAGACCCCCTGTTAGTGACTTGTTGATCAGTCACTTATTCATTGTCTAAACTTATTTGCATGTGTGATTAAGGCTATTATTGCTAAGCATGCACTTTATGATTTGATGACATGATACTACTGATCATTAGCATATTGAGTTTTCTTGTTGGGTTTCGGCTCACGGGTGTTATGTGGTGCAAGTAAAGGAAAAAGAAAGTTGGACCATCCTTGAGTTGGAGAGCTTAAGTGACGATGTGTACATACGTGGCTACTCGACCACCACGGCCAAGGGTTGAAAAAGAACTAGGGTTAAACCTAGTTTTGCCGCTTAGATTGGTTGGTTTTAAATATTTTATTGTAATAAACCTTTTAAATTATATTTTGGGATCCCAATGTATACAGTAAACGTTTTAGTGAAACATTATATCTTAACCAATTTTTTTAATCCTAAACAGCTAATCATACTTAGTTACACGATTATGGGGGAATGACTCAGCTAGCGAGTTTAGCACTGTTTAAAATGCGCACCGTAACAATATCAAAAGTTTACGGCGTTACAGTTTTCATTAATAATCTAAATTTATTAAAGCTTAAAATTATAGGTACATAGGTCCACGAGATGGCTCTATCAACACTATTCAAGGTAAGAGTGGAAAAATAAAGAAAATGACATATTTGGAAGAAATGTGTTGTTCTGTAATGACCCAACTAATTCTAAGACCTTGGACCATTAAAAACTACTAGACTTAGCTACTACTTTTGAAGAAAACATTCATAAGAAATATTCACAACTTTATTGAAAACTCCAAAGTAAATATTGAAAAACATAAATGCGGGGTATGGGATCCCATTGTTTTTAAAATAAAACATAACTTTAAACTAAAGGAAATTGTTTACAAAACTAAATGCGGAAAAATACATAAAAACATAATTTAAAGAGACTAAAATGACGTCCTCGAATCATTCACGCAGTCCATCGAATCCCTTCATCCTTAATACACAAACCAAGCTACCAAGAATCCTTCCGCCGCCATAACTATTTTCCTGCATACATAAAAATAAAGGAATGAGCCTAATGCCCAGCAAGGAAAATCTACTAGCATATATATATATATATGTATATCATAAAACATAAACATAAGACTACAAAACATATACTATAAAAAATGCATTATAATGGAAATCATACTTCTTGTGGCATGCTAGCTAAGCAATCATATGCCCATAAATTTACGGGTCTTAGTTATCTAAACAAGTCATATAAATTTATGGGGCTCGTTATCTAAACAATCATATGCAAAAGGAATAAATTGTTGGGACTTGTTATCTAAACAAGTTATATATTTGTTATCTAAGCAAATTATGTGAGCTATCTAAACAATTTATATGATTGTTATCTAAACAATCATATACTAAAACAACTAAAAACGTATCAAACATATAGCATAAACATATCAAAAAATAAAAGCATACAAGATCTATCCTATTTTTCTTACCAATACTGTGATTTATGAGAATAAGGACGAGATTTGGAACACTCCTAAAACCAACAATAAGAATGTGAGTATTTCTAAAGAAAGAGATGATAAAGAAATGAACTAAACCACCAAAATGAAACTTACCAACAAGAAACCTTAAGTTTAAAGAACTTAAATACCTAACCGAAAATGGAAACAACGAGTTAGGATTTGAGTAAAGAAAACTAAAGGCAACTAAGTGACCATACTGAAATGAACTTAAGACTAGGAATACCTTTGAATGTTCTAAAACCAAACTACACATTGATATTGAAAACACACTATATATCTCACTTCCCAAGTGTTTATAAAGCTTAAGATGATAAAGCTTTTATCCCAACCCAAGTGTTTATCACTCTATAGCAACCCTAGCAGCTTGAAGGCTCTAAACACAGCTTGAAGAATGAGAAAAATGGCTGGGTACTAGGTCCTATTTATAGAGTTCAAGGAGTGAACTATCTCCTTTTAGCTTGAATAAAAATAATGAGTATCAATTGAAAAATATTTGAATATTCATTCAGCAGGTGCTGAAGACTCGGTCAAAACGTTCAGAGGCAAGTCAAGAGGTTAGGAAATGAATCAAGCTCGGTTTCACCAATGTTTGAAAAAGTGGTCCTAGGGTCGATATATCTCCCATCATAGGCAATATATTGCCTGGCCCTATGTCCCGAGTGATCGTCGTTTCATTTGTGCGAAGTTGACATGTTTTTTGTATTCCCCGTGTGGCGATACATCGGCTCCTATGCTACGATATATCGACATACGTGAATATATTAAACATGTAATTGCACTTTTTCAGCATAATTTGAATTGATTAATCAGGTTTGACTAAGTAATACGAGATTCCAGCAAGTTCTGGAAGAGTCTAGAGCTTCTAGAAACTTCTATTTTTGAATTATCAACTTAAAATGCTTAAATCCTCATATAAACAATATTGTGACAAATGTCATGCTCTTAATGGTCTTGGAAGATTTTAGAGCTTTCTTGAACTTTCTTTTATTTAAACTATGATTAAATCCTTAAATAAACGTACACATGACAAGTGTCATGCCCTTATTAATTCTATCTAAACTTTATAGTATAATAAATAACATCTTGATAATCAGCTATATTAATCAAACCTTATGTTATACTTAATATTCCTAAACTATAGGTTAAACTTATAAAATCTATAAGTGTTGCTACGAGTGTTCAACTAAGTCTCGGCTTAAACCAAAATCCACAGTAACTATCATACTATAACTACTACTAACTACTACTACTACTGCTACTGCTGCTGCTACTGCTACTGCTACTGCTACTGCTACTGCTACTAGCTAAGTAAAGTTCTGGGACTCTACATGTTCATACTCAAATATGTAATTGAGAGAAATTAATTAATTAATATATTAATTTTTTAAATTAATAAATATAATTTTCAAAATTTATTATTTAAATAAAATGGCATTTTTCGAAAATGGCTATTTAAATGATTAAGATAATTAATTTTGAATTAATTAGTTTTATTTATTTAAATAATGTGAAAATATATTTGTGATAATTCAAATTAGATTTGAATTTGAAATGATATTTATTCTTTAATTAATCTGATAAGATAAGTTATTAGGTTTAGATATTTTTGAATAAATAATAATTAAAAGAAATGGGTTGGAAAAAATCCGTGAAATCAAGGATGTGCTATACGCCAACTACAGTTCATGCACTGTAGTTGGCGTGTAACAAGGTCCAAGAATGGGTCTTTGATATTTCTTTTATATATTAAATTATTTATTTAATAATTGATTTATAATTTGAATTTTGAATTTAATTATCTTTCTATAAATCTATTAGACAAAAATAGTTTCAGAATATGCTTAACAGAGAGAATATTCTAGAGAAAAAAATTCTAAGCTTTTTACAGAGAGAAAAATATATCGTATTATTTTTATATATCCCTGAAAATTGTCTGAGACTTAATATTCCAAGATCTCATGAGTTGAGTACATATTATGAATCAGATATTTTCCCACCATTACTATACGTGCCCACACACGTCTTAAGGTGTAGAGATACATTTTGGAAGATCTTGGTCTAAGTATTCAAGAGGCTGCTTTGGATTGGATGTTAGTTAGATGTACTAAAGATTGCGAGGATTCTTGTTTGTTCTACAACTGGTAAATCCTCATCTTTTTCTTTCTTTATGATTAATGTTTTGCATATTAATGAATCTATTATTTAAAGATTATGTAAATAATTATTATTTTTGAAGTCTCTGGGCCCACCACCTCGTGCTTTCCACTGCGCATATGGTAGAACAATTACCAACAGGCCTTCCCTGCACCATAGAGCACCCTTAAGCCAAGGCCCAGCAAGGAAACTCTCACAAGGCATAATAATATTCAAATTGTTCATAAGCAATAATCACATGTTTCACATACGATAGATCCATTCGTTCCAATCATATAAGTCATAAACACGTTTCACAGTTTACAAGTATATTCATTCTGTTTACCGAGTTTTTCGGAAACGAATACGAACGGAATAATAAAAAGATAAGAACTGTAGAAGTGCAGAAATGTAAATAAACAAACAGTGTTTTTACGTGGTTCAGGCGTTAACGAGCCCTAGTCCACGAGTCGATGTTATTATACTTGTAGAGAATAACAGTTAAACAGCTGGTGTACAAGAAACTCACAACCTCACAGTGTTTCTCTCGGGTTCTCTTGGAGAAGATGAAGCTAGAGAGATTTTAGTAGAGTTCTTGCTATGTGATTTGTTGGCCGTCCCCACTATCGTAAAATGAGGGGGTCTTTATAGCTAGGGTTTTGGATTAGGGTTTTTCTCTACTCACATGAGTCTTAATTACACCAGCCATAAATAGGGGATACAATTACCGTAGTCGCCTGGCTACCAGGCTCTAGGTGGGTATATTTACGTGAAAGTATGGGGAATGCACAAAGGCAGCCGTCTTTTCCAAGTTGTCAGTGGAACAGTAGGCGAAATGGTACTTTTAGGCGTGCTGGGATGTGTGCGGCCTTGACCTGTCGGGCGTGTCAGGCGGGATCCTGTGTCAGGCAGATATCATTCCAACTATGCCTCCTCCATGACTCGACCGCTTGGTTTTGTTCCGTGCGAGGCAAGGAACTGTTTCCGCGAAGTCAACCTGAAGAGCTTCTCCTGGAAGGAGCTTCCCCGAAGGATATCCCTTCGGGAGTCCGGGAGAGTTGACGAGCTTCCGTGTCGCGGGAGAGGCGAAGCCTTTCTGTCCATCCGCGAGCTCTGGTCACCTACCGTGAAAGACTTTGATAATTCTGCTTCCCCGAGGATATCCATCTAAACTCTATCTGGAAATCTGGATAACATTTACCCCCCAAGGTCACGGAGCTTTGAGAGATCTGGGAGCTTGTACAGTCCTCCGGGTATTCTGGTTTCTAGATTAGGCGAGGGGTCACCTCCTGTGTTCCTGGAAGGGTTCCTTTTTCCCGCCTGAGTGTTAGTATGAAAAAGAAAGGAAATTTCTTCTGTTTGAACTCAAGTACTCAAGTGTGGCAAGGGCCACGCGTCATGCCGGGAATGGCTCTGTGACCGAGACGTGTGCGCGAGGCGACTGGCTGAGTATCCGTGCGTCAGGCATCTGAGTAATGATTTGACGGTTTTTAATGGTACACCGGGCCCGAGATGGTATAATGATGGGAAATAAATACTTTATTCCCATCCGAGGAGTCATAAATAGGATCGGCGCTTCATCTCCAGCCGTCGGATCTGATGCATGCGGTATGGGAAGATCAGGACCGTCCATTTGTAGGATTCGAAAGGACTTCACTCCTGCTATAAAAACCAGGGAACAGACCTTTCTTCCTCTTTACGCTCTCAAATTCTCTATCTTTCGGATTTTCAGATTCCCAAACCTTCGGACTCTCAGGCTTCCAAGCTTCCATTCCTTCGAACTTGCCACTTCTTTTGGTAAGGAATCTAGAAACTTTTCTTTTGATTTGGCAGTGGGTTTGTTCGCCGAAGTTCAGGGTTTGAATCGCCGTTTTTCTTTGCAGCTTTTACTTCTCGCGATCGTGCTGTGCAGTGATCAGGTTACTCCTTCAATCTTCAACTACTCGAATACCAGTGATTCGGTGCATGCGTGAATAGGGCTTTGATAGGCATGCGATTGATGTGAGTCGATAAGTAATCTCTTTGCATGCTTTGATGATTTGCGTTTGGAAAGTCGTTCCTCGTCTTGCTTGTGCTGTTTTAGTTTGCTGTTTTAGGGCATAAGCGTGAGCGCCTTTAGGGTGTCTTCCTCTGGGAAAACACTTCTCTTGGCGGGCTTAGGCTCGGAGTTTGAGTTTGGCTCCTTGCTGTCCTTCGGGTGGCATGGTGTCAACCCCTCGGCAAGCTCGGTGGGAGCCCCTCCAAGCAGTTTTCGGGGAGGGTCTCCCCGACGCCTTTGATACTGTTAGGGTATGACAAGGGTGCTGACTGCTTAGAGTGTTTTCTTCTTTGTTTCTCTTGTTCAGTGACGAACACCTCAAAGGAACAAATCCTTGCCGCGGTAGAGGCTGAATCTGCCCAGGAGCAAGGTTCCCCTGTCGCTGGCGCAATGGGGAAAGGAAAGACTAAAGTGGTCGCGGCTAGCCTCCCGACTATCAACAGTTCAATCTGGGAGATGGACCAGAAGCCGAACCTGCTCAGGAACTACGGCATGCTGGAGCTGTACTCCTCAGAAGCAGGCCTGAAGAACATCCCAGGCCTGATGTGGCACCGTCTGTCGGTGCTGGGTGAGTCTGCTAGCCAGAGTCATGAGAGCTTTGGTGCCTGGAGCTGGGCACACATAGTGTGTGGGGCGCACTTGCCCCTAAGAAGTTATTTTGCCAATTTCTGTGTGAAGGCGGGGATTGCCCCCTTCCAGTTGATTCCCCCCAGCTACAAGCTCCTAGCGGGGTGGTACATCTTTTGCAAGTCCCGGGACCTGGAGGCCCCTACCCTGGAGGAGGTGTTATACTTCTATGGGCTGAAGTCTCAACCCATGAGAGGTCATCCAGACAAGGTGGGGTTTTACAGGCTGGAGAGGTACCCGGACGTGATGTGTCCTACCTGCCATACCGCAAGGGTTCCAGACCTCCGGGAGTACTGGTTCCTGACGACCGGCTTCCCATTGAAGAGGGTGCCAGCCCTATCTTTCGACTTCAAAGTCCCTGGCAAGTGCTCCTTCCCCTCCTTTTCAACTTTGTTTCTTTACGTTTGATTTGCCTTTCAGGAGGATCTCTAATGCTCGTATTTGGATTTTGCAGAAGTCGTCCCGCGGACACCTCGCTGTGCGGAGATGATAAGGAGGTCAAAATTCTACGAAGGGCTCTCGGAGGAAGAGCTGAAAGTGGAAGGACTTGTGACCTCCGAATCTTTGAGGGAGTATGGGCTACTCGCCTCTTTCCAAAACATTGAGCCAGTGAGTGGCAGGGGGCAAAGTCAGGTGTCAACTGACATCCGGGAGCAGATTGCCCTGGAGCTGTCCAAGGTGATCAGCCAAGCAGCCCGGGACGAGAATACTTTATCCCCTAGTTGGGCGGAGAGGTTCCCCGACCCCCAGCCGGAGGAAGAGGAGATCGAGGCTCGCCACGCCGCAGCTTACCCCAACGAAGGGACTCCGGGGGCTGGTACCTCCGGGAGAGGTAAGACTAGTTTTCGATTGATCCACACCCCCAGCCTGTCTGAGGTTTCCCGGACCTCTCAGATGGGGTTCGATCCCCGCTTCCTTAGGCTAGATCCGCGTAGGATACCCTTTGACAGATATTGCGATAGGGTAGATGAGCTCCTCGGGTGTCTGAGTGACAGTAGTCTGCCAGAAGGTGTCATCATGGTTGACCCTTCTTCCCTCAGCATGTCATTCCCGGACTTCAAGGAGTACGGGAGCTTCCTGGAGCAGGAAGCAGTGTTTTGTTTTGCTCGGGGAAGGCCATCCACGTTTCTCGTGCATGGTCGTCCCTTTCAAACTTTTCTTTTTCTTTTTGCTTCTTGTTCCCTCCTGGTGGATTTGTTTGTGCTTTTATGTTGTTGATTGTCTTGTCTTCTGCTTATCTTCTTTCACATTGCCTGCTGGTTCGTTAACCTTGCTTCGTACGTTTCTTGCAGAATATCCCGAAGCCAAGATGTTGGGGAGAGTTACCTTACTCATCAAGAAAGCCGCCACCAGCCAAGATCCGTCCAAGGGGAAAGGACGAAAAGCCAGAGCCGGTAGGGGAGGTAAAGCTGCCACATCCAAGAAGATAGGTAGCGAGGTGCAAGTGTCTCCGGCGGTGGAGAGATCTCCTGCCAAGGGGCCTTCCGAGACCATGGCGACCTCGAGTAGTAGCAGCGACAGGGAAGGGCTTGTGTTCCCCGTGAAGACGACTGGGGTGAGCAAGCGTCCCGGAGGAGATGCTGAGGGCGCCAAGAAGAAACGCCTTAGACACTCTTCTCCCGGTCGAAGGCAACAACAACTACAACAACAGCAACCACAACAACAACAACAGCAACAACAAGAACAACAGAGACAATCACCACCGCCACAGCAGCAGCAACAACAACAGCCAAACCAGCAGCAACAACAAAGGCAATTACTTCCGCCGCCGCAGCAGCAAAAGCAACAGCAACAACAAAGGCAGTCACCTCCGCCACCGCAGCAGCAAAAACAACAGCAACACCAGCAACAACAACAGACCGGGGCGGTAGTGTCTTCCCTACCGTCCTTAATACCCCGTCTGCCTCCTCCTCCAGCCCAAAGGGAGTCCACCCTTTTGGGGTCTCCTTCTTCTCAGCAAACAAACCTTCCTCTGCCTGGCCTAAAGTTCCACTTCCCTCAGAAACCAACCTGTTTCCCTGCTGCCCTCCTGGAGGGTGTAAGACGGGCCGATAATTTTTTGGAGAGGCGGTTGGAGGCTGAGAAGGCTGTTACTCAGGGAAGGGCAGACAACTTGTCTTCCGTGAAGAGAGCTGAGCTGGCCGAGGGGGTGAGATCCCTTCGCCCGACTGGAGCGGTTTTGGATGGCCCAGCCTTGGAGAAGAGGCTGGTGCCTAGGCTCGGACGTGCGTTGGCGCCGTTCGGAGTGGAGATGATGGAGGACATGGCCCTGAGCTTGTGCGAGCTCAATTCTGAGAAATGGGCCATCAGTAGCAGTAAGGATCCGCTGTTGCTGACACATGCCGTGAAGCAGCAATTGTCCGGGGTAAGTCGTCAGTTGTTGTGTTTTGGGATCATCTATCTTAGCACATTTGGTTCTGCTTAACTCATTCTGTTGTCTTTCCTTGCAGGCCTCTCTGATCGCGGAACGCTCGTTCCGGGAGGTGGGTGCAGTTCTGGTTCAGCTGGAGGAGAGCCAGGTGGCTCGCCAGGCCTTGGAGGCGGAGAAGCAGAAACTGACCCAACAGGTCGAGAGCATAAGGGGGGAGGCTTCGGAGAAGACTGACCAGGCCCGGGGCACGGCTGAGGAAGAGGCGGACAAGAAATATCTTGCCAAATATCGAGAGTACCGGGCCAGCGCAGAGAATGAGTTCAAACAGCGGTCGGATGACTTGAAGGCCGAAAACTCCAAGCTCCGGGAAGAGCTATCCCAAGCCAGGGTGGAGAAGGATACCTTGGAAGCCCACTTGCAATCGAAAAATGATCTCCTCCTTAAGCGGCAAGAGGAATATGCCACTCTTCAGAATAAGCTGCACGAGGAGGAGCAATTTCATAAGAGGAGCAGGGATCTCGTGTCTATGCTGGAGTTGGGGCTTGCCGAGAAGGATAAAGAGATCGGAGCCTTGCAATTCACCGCCAGGGGGCATGTGACCGAGTAGCAATCCGTGCTGAACCAAAATAAGGTGCAGCGCAAGGAGATTGATTCTCTTAAGGGAGAGCGGGATGCATCCAAGGCTGAGATGGAAAAACTGAAAGTTCAATTAGCTGTCGTAGAGGCAACGCTGGCAACCTCCGAGGCGGAGCGCTTGAAGGAGAAGGAGGATGCCGAGGTGGTACTGAACAAGACGATTAATATATCGCACGTGGTCCTCATGCATCAACTCTGGAAAATGAACCCGGAGGTACTAGGCTATCTGGGAGAGGATGCCGACGCCATGAGGGAGAAGCTACAGGTGTGGGATCAAGGCCCAGAGGTGTACGTCCAAACTTACAACATTGACGAACCTGCTGGAGCCCCTGAGGCAGGAGATCCCGGAGAGGCGGGGACCTCTGAACCTGCCCGTGATGAAGTTCCGCCTTCCAATGAGCCGACTCCGCCATCTCCAGTTGAAACCGCTGACCTCGAGGCCTTGGACGTGGATACCGCTGCCACCCCCAATGCTTGAAGGGGCCTTATCTTTAATTATTTTTCATTTGTGTTTTTCTTTGGGGCGAAGCTCCCTGTACTCTTTTCTCATTGCAGACATATTTTCCATAATTATAGCATTCTCCTTTCTTTTCTGCCGAGTTCTTTGTTTAACTTTGCGTTTAGGGTAGACTTTTGTACGGTGGAAACTGCTGTAGGGGCGCATGAGGTTTTGGTTCCAACGGCCAGAACCTATGCACTTCCAACTTGAAGCTCTAACGGCTGATGTCTTTTCCCACGTAGTTTCTAGGTTACGAAGGTTTCCTGGTTCCAACGGCCAGACTCCTTTCACCGTATTTCAGCTTTCCTAACGCAAATAGCCAATCCTGGGACTTGTAGTTATACTGTTCGCTGGGATTGCTAAGGTGAGTCGTTCCATGGTGCTGGAACGGGAGTTCTTTTGGTGAGTGTCGCTAGACTTAAGGTTAGATCTTTGCGAAGCAAAACTAACTGTCGTTGCGAACCTCATGGTGGCTGACTTCAGGTACCTGGCATGGAGCCCTGCGAGGCAAGGCTCGTTGCGGTCGGGGAAATTGCCACGCCCACCATGTGCGATCCCGGAGCAGGGGCTTTGCGAAGCAAGGCCTGCTGTGAGTGGGGGATCGACCATATCTGCTCTTGGAGCTGAAGCTTGCAGTGGTCGAGGAGCTCGCCATACATTATTTTGTGAGATCCGGAGCTGAAGCCTGCCAAGCAAGGCTTACAACGGTCGCGGATCTTGCCATCTTTCTCCTTGCGGGACCCGGAGCTGGAGCTTGCGAAGCAAAGCTCTACAGCGGTCGCGGAGTATTCTGCAAAGGACTTGCCAGGGAGTTGGGGGTGTTTCGGCGTAGCTCTCTGAATGTGCCCCAACCCCCAGTCCTGTTCATCGCTGGGCTACACAGGAGATAATTTTCATGATGCATAATGGCAGACATTTTCATGGCAATTTTCACATAACCACATAATGCACACATGACACGTAATGCAAATATGTTCATGGCAACAAATCAACCTAAGCTTAACAATTTAAAATTTTCAAACATAATGCTAACACATAAGTGGTGTTCTGTGTATGTTTTGTTCAAGGGGCGTATGGCTATGCCTTAGCCATGTATACCCCCCCAAGTGAGCGTGGGGTCCGGACGTCTCCGGACCGCGTGCTCACTTGTTAAAACGCAGCTTTGAACACAGGGATAAAAAATGCAGTAAAAGCGGAGTGAATCTCTCCGTGTTTCATTAAATTAGCCTGTTAGGCATGTGTTTTACAGCAGGGATGTAACGACCCAAATCCGCTATTAAGGCTTAAGGGCCTTGATTAGCGTGCCAGGAGGGCATGATGGGATTTATGTGTGATTTTAATGATTTAAATGCATGGTTATGATTTAAAGCATGTTATATGACCATTTGTTTATCTGAGATGCATGACTATGTATGTTAGTATGCATGTAGGCCCGGATCGTGTTAGAAGGGCATAATTGTAATTTTGGCCATGTTGGGCATAACTGCATTGATATGTGATGATTGTTGAGACCACATTATGATGTGGATGTATCTGTGAATTGTGACTCGAGGCGATCCCAGTGAGCAGGCTAGCGGAAAGTGATGACAGGAATTTATACCCGGCGCGGGGCGAGCCTGGGGGTATGAACAGGAATTCAGAGAAATAGATTGAGATTTATTTTGATGATGGGGGATAATTATTTGGTGATTTATCAGGTATTGGGAAGCAACGGGAAAGTATTAGAGACACTTGAGGATTAGCGGGAATTGGGTAAATGACTAAAATGGCCCTACTTGGGAAAAAGGGTTTAGAATTAATAGGGAGGGCATTTTGGTCAATTGGCTTTTGAAGATAGAATAAATAAGGCTTTATACACTTAGTGGATTTTGTAGAATAGAGTAAAGGGGCTGAAAAAGAAAGAAAGAAAAGAGAGAAAACTGATGGGTTTTCTAAGGGATCGGTTTGGGGGTTCTAGCACCTCTTCTCTTCATTTTTCTTGAGGTCAAGCTCAGTGGGGAGCTAGGATAGGCTGTGCATCAAGAATCTTAAGGTCACACTTGAAGACTTGGCAAGGATTAGCAAGAACATCTGAAACTTGAGGTAAGTTCTTGAGGATTTCTGTTTTAGGGTTTTGGCTGGTTTGAGCTGTGTTTTGAACTGAGTTGTTGGGAACTTTAGGGGATTTCTGGGCAAGCTTTGAGGATGAACAAGCTAAGGAGGCCTAGGGTTGAATCAAGGTCGAAATTGCATCAATGGTAAGAATTCTAAGCCTTTCACTTTGTTGTTGATTGAATTTCTGGTTTTTGAGTTCTTCATGTTAGATTTTGAGATTTGGGTTGAATGTGATTGGGTTTTGAGTTCTTGGGATGATTGGGATGAGTGTGGAGTGTGTATAAGCTTGATTTTGGGTTTGGACAAGTTTGGAGTTGAAATGGGAGGAGAAAATCGCAAGATGCGATTTTTTGGTTCTGTTGGGCTGCAACTAGCGCTATAGCGCTAGTCAGTGGGTGCTGTAGCGCTAGCCCCTGTTCTGGGGGGATTGTTCTGCTTGTAGCGCTACAGCGCCCTCTTTAGAGCGTTGTAGCGCTGCACTGTTCACAGAGGTGAATTTTTGGGTTTTTATGAGGGATTTTGACCTCGGGTTCGGGGCTCAATTCCGCCGCTTTGTTTTGGGGATTTAGGACTTCCCGGGGGCTCAGGATTGGTCCCGAGGCTAGGTATTCGGACTTGGGGTTCGGTGTTGACTTTGACCTATGTTTGTGCCTAGGTGTGCGCTAAGGCTCGGGTGGGATCGTGCTCAAGGAGTCAGGTGATCTAAGCTATTGATTGGAAAGGTAAGAAAACTATAACACCCGTAGGTTAGGGCATGAGCCCATAGTGTGATTGCCGGGCATGGCCCTATATTGCATGTTGCATGATGAGATGATTGCAGGGCATGGCCCAGATTGTGTTGTGTGCAATGTTTAACCTTAAATGAATCATGATGTGTGTGAATGATTATTTTGAATGTACTATATGTGTGATTATGATGAAATGAACGGCAAGAGCCGAGTACGGCGTAGGCCGGGGCGGCCGTGGGCCGAAAGTAACACCTAGCACATGGGATGCTATATTCAGGGTGGGACCCAAGGGATACATGAGTTATCCTCGTGGTGAGAACCGATACCCCAGGCTTCGGTAAGGCTCTGGGGCGGCTTGGCCGTGTTTGCTTAGTCTAATGATTGACTTGTTTATTTGTGGATTATCTGTTATGATAAACTGTATACATTGCATATGTTATGTTCTGCATGAGTTTTCTTGCTGGGCTTCGGCTCACGGGTGCTCCGTGTTGCAGGTAGGGCAAAGACTGAGTCAACCAACCATGAGTACGGAGAGCGTGAAGCGACGCGTACATGTTTGGCTTGCCCGACTGCTTTGGTTGGGGGTTTATTTGAAAATGGCTGTAATAATCTATGATTTTGTAACTGATCAACTGTAAACTTATTTCAAGATGTAAATAGTTTTCAAACCTTATTTTGGGATCCCAATTGTCTAATACTAGAAGTTTTTATTGAGTCAACGCATTTTCAAAGATTACAGCCTTAACTTTTAATCAGTCACACTTTTGTTCAAAACCTCGGTTAGCGAGTTCATTGCACACTGTTTCGTCTTAAAAACTCACTTAGTAGCGGCTCTAAGGATGTAGGGCGTTACAAGGGAGGATTATCTCCACATTTCACACTTTTGCTACGTCCACCAAAGACTTTCGACTAGATAGTCCGGGGCCTACTGATAGTAACGGCGGAGGTGCTCTGCGTTCCAGGCGCGCGGGACTTTAGATCCGTCGAGTCTCTTTAAGTGATACGTCCCATGGCCCACTTTTTCTTGTACTTCATAGGGGCCTTCCTAGTTGGGTCCGAGGACCCCCACTCCCGGATCCTGCGTAGCAGGAAATACTCTCCGTAAGACAA
Source organism: Humulus lupulus (assembly GCF_963169125.1). Classification (NCBI taxonomy): domain Eukaryota; kingdom Viridiplantae; phylum Streptophyta; class Magnoliopsida; order Rosales; family Cannabaceae; genus Humulus; species Humulus lupulus. The sequence continues at coordinate 130,262,769 of NC_084799.1, forward strand.
GGTCCCCAACTTCGAATGTACGGCTCTTGACTCTGGTGTTGAAGTGTCGGGCTATCTTGCCTTGGTACATTTTTAGTTGGACCTGCGACTGCTCCCGGAGCTCTTCGATCATGTCCAGGGACTCCTGGAGAAGGGCGTGGTTCCGGGTAGGGTCGTAGGTGTCCTGCCTGTGAGAGGGGATCATAGTTTCTACTGGGATGACGGCCTCGCAACCGAAGGTCATGGAATAAGGTGTGTGCCCCGTCGAAGTTCTCTCTGTTGTGCGATAGGCCCAAAGTACTCGCGGAAGCTCTTCCGGCCAGTGAGCTTTGCAGGCTTGGAGTTTTTTCTTCAACGTGGTCTTTAAGATTTTGTTTACTGCTTCCACTTGCCCATTAGCTTGAGGTCTGGCGACTGCGGAAAAGCTTTTGATGATTCCATGCGAAGCACAGAAGTCCGTGAAATGTTCACTATCAAATTGCTTCCCGTTATCGGACACAATTTTTCGTGGAAGCCCAAAACGACACACTATATTCCTGATGAAAAAGTCCAGTGCTTTCTTAGACGTGACCGTGTTCATAGGTTCAGCTTCAGCCCATTTGGTGAAGTAGTCTACCGCAACTATGGCATACTTCACTCCGCCCCTTCCAGTTGGAAGGGAACCTACTAGGTCAATGCCCCAGACGGCGAACGGCCAGGGGCTGGTCATTAAGGTAATTTCTGTAGGCGGCGCTCGCGGAACCTTGGCGTACCTCTGGCACTGCTCGCATTTTCTGACATAATCCACACAATCCTTCTTCATGGTGGGCCAGAAGTATCCTTGTCGAAGGATCTTTTTGGAGAGGCTCAGCCCGGAGGTATGGTCGCCACAGAAGCCTCCGTGAACCTCATGGATGATGGCGCTGATTTCGGTTCCGGCAACACACCTAAGGAAGGGTATGGAAAACCCCCTGCGGTAAAGCTTTCCATCCATAACCACGTATCGGGGAGCTTGATACTGGAGCTTTCTTGCGTCAGCTTTATCAGTGGGGAGCTCGCCAGTGGTGAGAAATCTGAGGATGGGTCCTATCCAGGAATGGGAATGGTCGATGATGGCATTTACCCTCTGTGTCTCGGTACTAGGTGCTTCTAAGTGCCCGATGGGCACTAGGCCATACTGTTCAATCTCCGGGTCTGTTGCAAGCTTGGCCAGCGTGTCCGCGAGTGAGTTCTGGTCCCGGGGGACCTAGCGGATTTGGTAGCCTTTGAAATGCTGCAGGAGGCCGCGAGAGAGAGACACGTAGGCAGCCATTTTTTCGCCTTTCGTCTGGTATTCCCCGGATATTTGGTTTACCACAAGTAGGGAGTCGCTGTATACCTCGATTTTTTGGGCTCCGACTTCTCTGGCCAGTTGCAATCCGGCCAGCATGGCTTCGTGTTCTGCCTCGTTGTTGGAGCTGGGAATGCGAAACGGATGGCGCTCTGGAGCTTATGTCCTTGGGGAGATATTAGGATGACCCCTGCTCCAGCTCCTTTTTCATTTGAGGCTTCGTCTACATAGACTTTCCATGTGGGAAGTTCCGGGACAGGATCTTCCGGGAGGTCATTCATTCCTGAGCATTCCACAATAAAGTCCGCGAGAGCTTGTCCTTTTATGGAAACACGTGGCTGGTAGTGGATGTCAAATTGGCTCAGTTCCATGGCCCATTTAAGCAATCTGCCAGAAGACTCGGGTTTCTGCAAGACTTGTCGGAGAGGGTGGTTGGTGAGTACTCTGATGGTGTGCGCCTGGAAATAGGGCCTTAGCTTCCGCGAAGCGATTAGCAAGCAGAGGGAGAGTTTTTCGATCATTGAATATCTGGACTCGGCGTCCAGTAACCTCTTGCTTACGTAATACACAGGGAGCTGGATACGGCCGTCTTCCCGGACGAGAGCGGCACTCACTGCGTGCTCTGTCACAGCTAAGTATAATAACAATGCCTCTCCTTCGACAGGTTTGGACAGAATGGGAGCTCGGGTTAAATGTTCCTTGAGGTGTTGGAAGGCTGCTTCGTATTCGGGGGTCCACTCGAACCTCTTGTTTCCTCGCAACACATTGAAGAAGGGGACACATTTGTCAGTGGCCTTAGATACGAAGCGGCTGAGCGCAGCTATCCTTCCGGTAACGCTTTGGACATCCTTATGCTTCCAGGGAGAAGGCATATCTATGAATGCCTTAATTTTCTCAAGGTTGGCCTCCACTCCGCGGGAGCTGACAATGAAACCGAGGAACTTCCCAGACGAGACCCCGAAAGTACATTTCTTCGGATTCAGTTTCATTCCATACTTTCGGATCACGGCGAAAGCTTCCTCAAGGTCGCCACTGTGGTCCCCGGAGGTCTTGGACTTTACCAACATGTCGTCTACGTACACCTCCATGTTCCTCCCGATCTGGTCCTTGAACATCTTGTTTACTAGACGCTGGTACGTCGCCCCAGCATTCTTCAAACCGAAAGGCATGACCACGTAACAGTAGACACCCTTGTCCGTGAGGAAGCTAGTGTGTTCCTGGTCCGCGACATGCATCTTGATCTGGTTGTATCCGGAGTACGCATCCATGAAGGATAAGAGTTCATACCCGGAAGTAGCGTCTACCATCTGATCGATTCGCGGAAGAGGGAAACAATCTTTCGGGCAGGTTTTGTTTAGGTCCGTGAAGTCGATGCACATTCTCCAGGACCCATTGGGTTTCGGGACCAGAACCGGGTTGGCCAACCATACGGGATAGTGTGACTCCTGGAGAAAGCCTATGGACATCAACTTGTCCACTTCAGCTTTGACTGCTTCGGCCCTCACTGGGTCTAACGGCCTCCTCTTTTGGCGAACTGGAGTTGCAGATGGGTCTATGTTGAGTGCGTGGCACGCAACATTAGGATTAATCCCCGTCATATCAGCATGGGACCATGCCAGGATATCCTGATTATTCTTCACAGTGGCCATGATCTTTTCTCGAATGGTCGATGGAAGGTTTTTCCCTACCTGAATGACTTTGGTGGGATCTCCCGGGTTGAGGATCACCTCTTCGACTTCCTCCATCGGCTCTATCGCTCTCTCAACCCCCACTCTAGGGTCGAGTTCGTCAACGCAAGCCCCTTGGGCACCCCCAGTTTCTGGTAAATCTCCCGCTAAAGGAGCGGCAACAACCGCCTCCTGGACCGTGTAGACGGATCGGACAGAGACGTTATAACAGCTTCGTGCACTTCGTTGGTCTCCCCGGAGGGTGCCGATACGCCCGTCGTCGCATGGAAACTTCAGGCATAAGTGGCGTATCGAGGTTATGGCCCCGTAATCGATTAGGACCGGTCGTCCTAGGATAGCATTATACGCCGTGGGGCAGTCGACCACTACAAATGTGCAGTGCTTGAAGGCCCAAGCGTCGCTTTCTCCTCTGAGGGTGACTGGAAGTTGAATTTTGCCTAATGGCATGAGTGCATCCCCATTGAACCCCTGAAGCTGGATGGGGCATGGGGTCAGGTCTGTCTCGGTTAATCCGATAGCGTGGAAGGCAGCTTTGAAGAGGATATTTACGGAGCTTCCATTATCGACAAGGATCTGTGATACCTTCTTATTGGCAATCTGAGCTTCCACCACGAGGGGATCGTTGTGGGGGACGTGCACATGTCGGGCGTCATCTTCCGTGAAGGTGATGGAAAGATCCATCATTCGGGGACGCTGAGCAGGTGACTGAACCAAGGCGCACATCTCTCCGGTGTGTTCTAACTCCCTCAAGTACCTTTTCTGGGAGTTGCGGGTGCTTCCGGCAAGGTGCGGTCCTCCGGAAATGGTGGCTACGTGTCCGTCAACGGGTGGCGGAGCAAGGCCGGGCGGATATGGGTTTCCGGGTCCCGGAGCCAATAAGGCAATGGGTGCCGGAGAGGTTGGAGCAGGGAGCGCTGGGAACTGAGACCCAGGAGCTTGGGGGTGACCGGCTCCAGGAGCGCTAGCGGTCCCCCTCTGTCCCGGAGAATATGCATCTCCGTGAACTACTCCATGTCCGGGATAGAATATGGGTATCCTCACCCATTGACCGAGTTGTCCCGCTCTTGCCAGGGACTCGATCTCATCCTTCAGCTGAAGACATTCGTTTGTGGTGTGCCCCACGTCTCCGTGGAACTCACACCTCTTATTGGAGTCTCGCGGACGCCTTCCTCCGTGAGACACTTTCGGGGGCTTCCTGTAGTTGACCATATTACAGGTCGCCCGATAGACATTCTATTGTGAATCTATTAAACTGGTGTACTCCGTGAACTTGGGCTCATAGTCCTTCCGGGGTTTCTTTGAATGGTCTCCCCGGTTGGGGTTTCTTCCGCCTCGTTTATTTCGCGATTGGCTCAGATTTCGTTCTGGGCCTTCTGCTTGCGGTCTGGGAGCGATACTACATCCTGTTTGTACAGCTCCGTACCCAGAGAAATGGGTTTGACTCGGCGTCTGAGCAGACGCGGAAGGCCCATACACGCTTGGAGTGAACTGGGCTCCTGGAAGCGTGAGGGCTGGTGCGGGAGCTTGCGAAGCAAAGCTCGGTGCAGTCACGGAAGGAGTTGGAGCTGGGGGAACTCCAAAGGCCTGCTGGTAGGCATCCTCAAGGTTGATGATTCCCTGAGCTTTTGACATGAATTCGGACAGCGTTTCTGCCCGTCTCCTTTGCATTTCCCCCCATAGCAGGGAGCCGACAGTAAGGCCCGATTGAAGGGCGATCAGCTTCATGTCGTCGCTGACCTTGGTCTTAGCAGCAGCTTCCATCATTCTCTGAATGAAAGCTTTGAGGTTCTCATTGGGTAGCTGCTTGATGTTGGTTAAGGAACCAACCTCCATGTCGTGGTCTCGGGCAGCAATGAACTGCCTTCTGAATGCGGACTGTAGCTCCTTCCAACTGTGGATGGATCCGGGAGCTAATCTTTTCCACCAGTCCTCCGCGGACTTGGTAAGGGTGAGTGAGAAGCACATGCATTTGGCATCCTCACTGACGCGCGCCACTTGCATCATTTTGTTGTATTTAGCTAGATGGGTGCGCGGGTCTGTCCTCCCCTCATATAATTCTATGTGAGGCACTTTGAAGTTATCCGGGAGGGGCGTTTCCGCGATCCTCCGAATACATGGTTCCGGGTCCTCCTCCTCGGAGTCTGATAGGGCCCCACTTTGCTTCCGGACCAGCTTGGTCAAGGCAGCGATCTGTTCCTCGAGCCTCTTTGTATCACTCTCCGGGAGGTCACGTCCCCGGACCTTGTCATTAAGATGATTTCGCAGGTCATCTCCGCGAGGCCGGGCCTTTTCTCCTTTGGCCTTTTCATACTTGGCCTCCAACCTTCTTCTTAGGTCCACCGTGGACCAGCTATCTTCGAAGTGCGTGTCCGCAGCCCGACCGTCCTGGTTGACGGAATCACTTGGGCGGTTGTTCCTTCCCCTAGGCCCGGGTGCCTTAGCACCGGGCCCTTTAGGCAGAGAGTGCCCCCTTGGGGCTGAAGGACGTCTGGGCTTAGGAGCGCCAGAGACCTTCTGCGCGCGGGGGGGGGGGGGGGGGGGCAGTCGGCCTGGTGATTCACGCCTTTAGGAGGTGCAGGGGCGTTAGTGCGCACAGGCTCCCCAACCTTTTCTTTGCCCTTGTTAGGGGCGGCTTTGGATGGTCCAGTAGCGGCTGGATCCGGCATGGTGGCATCAGCACCACCTAGAACAGAGGCATCCTCCTCCGAGTCGCCTAGATCTCCGAACTTGCTTTGGAGGCGCTCCATTATGCGCTGCATTTTTTCGGAGACGCGCTCCTGCTCAGCAAGCTTGGCCTTAGTGACCACCAGTTCTTCGGCTACTTGGACCAGTTCTGGATCCTTCTCGTAGTAGTAGCCGTCTTTGTAGTAACCGTCTCGGACATACTCTTCTTCGCTTTCTAAGTATGTCGTATCTTCAGTATTGACCCGATCCTGGCAGGATGTCGGGTCTTCACCTTGGTGGTCCGAGGGTTCGTTTTGTACCACATCTTCCATCATAGTATCGGGGTTGACCCTAGCATTTTTGTCAACCGCAGATTTTCTCGTAGTCACCATCTTTTCAGTACGCAGAAAAAGAGCTGACTAACAACTTCCTACAGCTCTCAATGAAAGCACCAAAATGTTTACCGAGTTTTTCGGAAACGAATACGAACGGAATAATAAAAAGATAAGAACTGTAGAAGTGCAGAAATGTAAATAAACAAACAGTGTTTTTACGTGGTTCAGGCGTTAACGAGCCCTAGTCCACGAGTCGATGTTATTATACTTGTAGAGAATAACAGTTAAACAGCTGGTGTACAAGAAACTCACAACCTCACAGTGTTTCTCTCTGGTTCTCTTGGAGAAGATGAAGCTAGAGAGATTTTAGTAGAGTTCTTGCTATGTGATTTGTTGGCTGTCCCCACTATCGTAAAATGAGGGGGTCTTTATAGCTAGGGTTTTGGATTAGGGTTTTTCTCTACTCACATGAGTCTTAATTACACCAGCCATAAATAGGGGTTACAATTACCGTAGTCGCCTGGCTACCAGGCTCTAGGTGGGTATATTTACGTGAAAGTATGGAGAATGCACAAAGGCAGCCGTCTTTTCCAAGTTGTCAGCGGAACAGTAGGCGAAATGGTACTTTTAGGCGTGCTGGGATGTGTGCGGCCTTGACCTGTCGGGCGTGTCAGGCGGGATCCTGTGTCAGGCGGATATCATTCCAACTATGCCTCCTCCATGACTCGACCGCTTGGTCTTGTTCCGTGCGAGGCAAGGAACTGTTTCCGCGAAGTCAACCTGAAGAGCTTCTCCTGGAAGGAGCTTCCCCGAAGGATATCCCTTCGGGAGTCCGGGAGAGTTGACGAGCTTCCGTGTCGCGGGAGAGGCGAAGCCTTTCTGTCCATCCGCGAGCTCTGGTCACCTACCGTGAAAGACTTTGATAATTCTGCTTCCCCGAGGATATCCATCTAAACTCTATCCGGAAATCTGGATAACACATTCCAATGACATGAATCACTTACACAACCCTAAAAAATAGCATTGTCGGACGGCCTGCGTTGCACATGTTTGGTGGAAGGCTAGCATTACACACGCTTGCCAACCAGCCCCACATTCAACACAATGGTCGAATATAGATTATAACAATCATTCACAAACAATTCAATGCTAGTATACATAGCAACTGAATCAGCTATATGTGCATACGCCTATTTTCTTACCTCAAGTCTTGTGCTGACGATAAAGCTACCTTAAGTGCGACCCTCTTTCCCGAGCCTCGTGGAACTCCTAGTCACAATATAAATGATACACTTATTAGGAACTAATATCAATAATGGGCTTCAAGACTAAGCCCTAGCCCTCGAGATATCGGATTCCACTAAACAGGATAGCAAAACTGTCCCCTGAGCCTCCCAAGTTAACTCCCCAAAACCCTAGACAAATGCACCCTAAAGCTGCTTTAGCGTCGTGGCTCCACAATAAACTAAAAAGCCTCTTCTTTAAAAATCGTGCATTTTGAGCTACGACGCCCCCTCAAAAGGGTCATGGCGTCACAACAAAGAGAAAGTATTCCCTATAAAAAAAATTCCCATTTAGAGTCGCGTCGCCCTCTCTAAACCCAAATTTAAGCCTTAAAAACCTTATCATAACCCCCACATCAAACCCAAATATCACGTAGCACGTGAACAACACATCAAAGATCCAATTTACAAGATTTTGAGATTCTCACACTCATAAGCTCAAAATTCTGAAATTTCAAACTAAACACTGGAATTCAGTTCAAAACCAAGTTCCCAATTCATTTCCAAACAAGTTTCTACACCCTCCTACCTCATCTAAACACCCTAGAACCTAAAGTTTCGAAAATTTACCAAACCCCAAAAACTTTCCACCAAGAACACTAAACTAAGAGATGAACTTGATAAAGAATTCATACCTCTGAATTTCAAATTCTCAGCTAAGTATAGAGGTCCTTGGTAGTTCTAGGTCCCTTGAATCCCTCCAATCAGTCCCAATTCCCCTCTTGAAGCCTAAGAAATCTTCAAAAATGGATTGTTTGAAGATCTTGGTTACTAGACACATTGAGAGAAACTAGAGGAGGGAAATAAAATGTTATGAACATGAGTGGCAGCTCCCATTTCCACGTAGCCCATAATCCACCATTACATGGTACAAAAAACCATCCTACCCTTGGCCTTTACTAAATCTTCAAGTACGCTTAAGGGCATTTTGGTCATTTCATCTAAATCGTCAATAAACCTCAAATTTCACCACTAATCTCCAAATTAATCAACTAATCCAAAAAATACAATTATTTCACCAATTTTTTTAATTTATCAACAATTTCCCAAAATATATAAAATTACCAAAATACCCATTGGCTCTGCCCAAGCCGGGTATTTATCCCCATTGTGCCTTTCTGCCAAAATTGCTCAAAAGGATCCACTCCTGCCGAATATCACAAATATATCCACATAATCATGTGGTCTCAAGCACATAGCACATAAAATACAAATATACCCTCAATGGGTCAAAATTACGAAAATGCCCCTTTTTAACAAAAGCGAGTCTTTAAAAATATTTAATACACATAATCGTGCAGACTCAATTATATATTAATATAATAGATATATTTACTCCACGTACCCTCCCAGCACGATAATCCAAGCCCTTAATCCTATTAGGAGTTTTGGGACGTAACAACAATCCCCTCTTTATAGAAATTTTGTCCTCGAAATTTACTTGAACATCTCGAGATATTGATCCTGCACTTCTGACTCTAACTTTGAAGTCATGTTCTCTACCTGGTGACAGTCTTATTCCTTCAGTCTTTATCCATTTCTATCTAGAATCTCCACTAGATTCTCTTTACATGATAAATCTCGCTATAATTCCCCGGTCTCTTAACCCAAACAGGTGTAGTACTCGACACATCATTCCTTAGTATCGATATGTGAAACACCCTATGATCCTCCACCCATGCAGAAGTAAGGTTAATCTATAGGACACTTGCCTAATTCACGTCAGAATCCCAAAGGTCCAACAAGCCTAGGGCTCAATTATCCTTTTCTTCCAAATTATTTTATCTCTTTAATCTACGTAACTGGAAGAAGCACAAAATCTCCAATCCTGGAACACCACGTTCCTATATTTGGATTTGCGCCGCTTTCTTATCCTTTCATCACCATGAACATTCCTGGTCTAACATTTCCCCATAACTCCATTGGTCCTCTAAATCGTTTCAGTACCACAATAGTTCATTTCTCCCATTTCATCCCTCGAAATGGGTGGTCTTCACTTCTTATCTCACAATATCTCATATGGAGTCACTCCGATTGTCAACTAATAACCCCCATTGTAGGAACCCAATCAAGAGATTGTACTTACTCTAGGAACCCTAAAATCCTAATTCAAATGCTGAAAGCATATTCTTTAAAATCTTAATCATCCTCTCAGATTGTTTATCTGTCTGAGGATGATAAGTAATACCAAATCTTAGTCTTGTACCCATCGCCCTCTGCGAGCCTTTTCACAACCTAAAAATAAATGGGATCTCGATCCAACACTATAGACTTTGGTGCCACATGGAGATACACCATCTCCCTCCATATATAATTAACATACTATTACACATTATAATTCGTTCGCATAGGCATAGAGTGCATTGACCTGGTATATTGATTCACAACCTCTCATACAAAATTCTTCATAGAAACAACCCTAGGCTATCCTTCCATAAGCTCCATAATTATATCCACCCATGTTATTCTGAAATGCCCAAAGCTCGTGATAACCCCGCTGGCCTCTGGGATTCAGCCCTCACTTGTTGAAAGATTAAGCGCTTAGCCACCAGTATAGAAATTTCAAATCTTGATATACATTCGTGGTTCCCGGGTATAGCGAGCATAGAATGGTATGTGATTCATCCAAAATATATCTCTCTGGATGCTAGCATCCATCAAAACACATATCCGAGCTGCATATATCAACAAACCCATGTCAAAATAGTGGCGTCCTTAGCCACTACTATTAAGATTTTCTTTCTACATTTGACCCTTTGTAGGGTTCATATCTACCAATTTATCAATCATGAACTTTATACCAATTCTAGTCATTTCCTCAACTGACTTTGTTGTGATCTATTTTGAATCATACACTTGGTCTGGACCTTTCCCAACTTAGGGCATCAGCCACCACGTTAGTTCTCCCAGGGTAATGATGGATTTTATCGTCAATCCTTCACAAATTCTCACCAACATTTTTATCTCATATTCGAACCCCTATGAGTAACAAAATACTCTAAACTGTTATATCCGTATATGTCTCACACTTCTCCTCAAAGAGTGTCGTCGCCATACCCTACATGCAAATATCATTGTTGCATCCACCATACAATTATTGTATATAAGTCCCCCACATACTTATATTGATACCATTAGGCGATGATCAACCTCTGTTTCAACTCTTGAAATCCTGGTTTGCATCTATTAGTTTAGAATAACCTCTGGTTCTCATGTTACTTCAATCAAGGGTATGGCGATGGCAATCCCAGTAGACCCTCTGATCCAACTGGTACAACCCTTGTGGTATCCACCACACTAGCTAGGAATCCCATGCATCCTCCTTGGGATAAGTCTCGAACCTTTGATATCAAAGTCATTGGATTGTGAGGCCTATTCACCATACCCATAAACATAAATGGGATCTCTCCTTCAAACTCAAAAGTCATCATTTTCCTCTTACAGTCTATGGCCGTTCCCACTTGGCCAGGCAATCCATACCAAGTAACATGTCAAAATATTTAACTACTAATTCTATTAAGTCCACAAACCACTCCCTACTATTCACCTATATCTGTAATAATCTAATTCAACATCTAGAGGCTACTGATTCCTTGTAGAAGACAACGTCCCAACTTCAACAACATACATATCCTGGGATTAACTTTATTCATCTATAACCTTACAAAAGAAACAATTACATGCTAGTGCCAAAATAAATTCGTACTATATAAGAAGAGTCAATGCTAGAAATATGACTTGTCACTACGGAGGGACTAGCCTCAACATTTGTCTGTGTCGAAGTAACTACTCAGGCTGGAACTAAATTTTTGCCTTTCCTTGATTCCTCCTTCTCCAATTGCAGGCACTCTTTCTTGAAATGACCCACCACTCCGCATAGGAAACATAATTTAGCACGAAAATTTCCCAAGTGGTGTCTCCTGCACCAAGCGCACTTTGGTTAAGTCTTCCAGTTTCCACCCCTGCCTTGACGACTATCTGAGCGCCCAGAACCCTCTCTCTGGTTCAAGGGTGCTAAATGTGTCTATATCCTTTCTTTTCTGATCACTGGGGCCTCCACCCCTACCCAATCAAATAAATGGAGGTAACACTCTTCGAGCGTTGCGCCCAACGGTGCCCTCTATCCATATCTCATCCTTTGTTCCCTCAATAGTAAGGTCCTTATCTACTGCCTGAGCATAGGTAAAAATCCTATATGCCCTGGGCTACCGTGAAAATCATCCCTCGAACAAATCGCTCATTCTGAGACACATCATTCAGCACCAAGTCAAAAGAAAACTTGGCCAACCCATCGAATGTATTGGCATACTCTATCACTATCATGTTGCTTTGAACCAAACTCATAAATTTGTTCACCTTGGTAGTTCGTACTACGTCATTGTAATACCTCTCGTTGAACAAGTGTCTAAATTCCTTTCAGTTCATTGTAATGAGATTCCGAGTCTGGGATACCACTTCCCACCTAGTCTGGGCATCATTTTGTAACATACATGTTGCACAGACCACTCTATCATTGCCCGCCTCCCTCATAAAGTCGAGGATGGGACTAATCATGCCCATCCACTGCTCAGCTCTGAGTGGGTATAGGCCTCCCTCAAATGTTGGATGGTAGTGTTCCTGGAACCTCTCGAACAATGGTTCCCATATATTCTCCACCCCTGGTTAAGCCAAAAATGGTGCCACTACTAGCAGAATAAATAGGGCAGTGTTCCCTGGCAGAACATGCTGCCTTATCTACCTGATCTCTTCTTTTTGCCATTCGAATCTCGCTTGCATAACTGCAAACATCTGTTGCCAATTCCAAGGGGCAGGCAGTGGGTTCTGGCCTTGATTATCATTTTTGGCCTCAATATCAACACTACCTAGTCCAATTAACTTTCTTGGATGCATAACTTCCAAGTATGTCTACAATCAATGACCCAACCTATTAGGCATGATAATCATATCTAGAAATTGTCCCAAGGTCGAAACCAAACAACACAGCATTAACATGCAGCAATAATGATAAAAAAACATGTCTATAACATTCATGTATCATTCAATAGGCCCTGCTCTAATAATGTATATCATGTTCTCTATTCTAGCATGCAGATAAGGCATATAGTTCGATTAAACAACTAAACAGGTATTCAACCCATTACCACCAGAACCGTGAGTCAAGATTATCTTTAGCAGTGAGCGTACATATTCGATCAATCTTTAGGAACCATAAACCTTGGCAACTATGATACTAAGTTGTACTGCTCTACTAATTAAGGATCATTACACCATGTGTTTAAAATAGTGCTTAACTCGTTAAGCAAGTCATTTGGACTCAAAAGTGTAATTAAAACTATTCAAAGGTTTAGGTAATAAAATTTTTGGTCAAACATATAAACTTTTATTAAAACCTTAAATATCAACATGGGATCCCAATACGAGTTTGAAATGAAAAGTAGGTACAATCAAAGTTACAAAAGTAGACGGTCTAAGTGGCAAAACCAAACTTATAACCTAATCCCCTCAAAATAACTCAACCATGGTGGTCGAGCTGGCCGAATATGTACGCGTCGCGCCAAAGCTCTACAGCTCATGGAAGGTTACCTTTAGCTTGCCCTTACCAGCACCATAGAGCACCCGTGACCTGATGCCGAGCAAGAAAACCCCCACAAGGCATAATAATAATAATACAATTATTCATAAGTAATAATCACATGCTTCACATACGATAAATGTATTCATTCCAATCATATAAGTCATAAACATGTTACACAACTTACAAGTATATTCATTCCAATCACATGAATCACTTACACGACCCAAGAAAAAATAGCCTTATTGAACTGCCTGCGTCAAGCACACTTGCCGACCAGCCTACGTTACACACGCTTATGACCGGCCTGCGTTACACATGCTTGTCGACTAGCCCCACGTTCAACACGATGGACGAATATAGATTATAAAAATATTTCACAGATAATTCAATGCTAGTATGCATAGCAACTAATCAGCTCTATGTGCATATGCCAATTTTCTTACCTCAAGTCTTGTGTTGACGATAAAATGACCTCGAGTGTGTTAGAATTAATGCCCTAAAAGGATGTAAAGACATTTTATTGATTTAAATAAAAGTACAATTTTATTATGTTTGAATGTTATAATTAATGTTTGAATTAATTATATAAAAATATCAAGAAAATTCCTTATTCATTCATATAAATATTATCTTATATTAGTACGAGAGAATCATGATCATATATAATGAATAAAATAGTCAGTAACATATTAATGTAAGGAATCTTTAATGAATGGTTACTAGAGTGATTTACTAAGCATACGGGATTCTAGTGATCTACATTTGATTACTGATGTGGATAGACATCTTAGTAAAGGTGTTGTATATAATAACGATTATATATGATATGACCGATGGGAATTAATTATCTTTATAAACTTTCCGTTTTAAATAAAGATTTAATTCTTATAATAATATATGATCATTTGTAGATTAGTCAAAATCATGAGTATTCATGAACTACTGTTTGTGTTTATTGGATATTTTGATTCACTCGTTAAGGTTTCTTAGTATAATGGGGCTAATGACTTTCGTTTTGGAGATTCAATATCATGAATGGCAGGGAACATGATTTACAATAATGGAATACATACTTTCGTAACAGATCGAATATTGGTTCCCTTAAGGGTTAATTCGGAAGTAAATAGTTATTGAGCTCAAATATATAATATGATTATAGAGTAATTATTCTCTAGTGAATTAATGGTACTTAAGGATCAAGAGGTAATTAGAAGGGTAAAATTGTAATCTTGACCTGCTCAAATTAAGAAACCAATCAATGGAGGACAGAACTTCATTTATTGATTATATCAATGGACTACTAGAGAAAACTATTTAAATATAATTCTATAAATACTTAGAGTGTAATTCCATATTTATAGTGGAGTAATCATGGAATTAATAAATAAGATTATTGGATTAAATAGTTTAATGAATAATCTGGTTTATTGAAGCTTCGTATTATAGGTCAATGGTCCCCAAATCACCTCCGTCCTACACTGTCAAGGGTAAGGATGTCAAAAGAAATATTTGTAGAAAGACAGACTTAATTGCAAAGGAATTCATTTTCCAAGGCAGAGAAATAATTATGTGATATTTATGGGAAATTAATTAATTATTTAACTATATAATTTTTATTTTGAAAACTTTAGGATAAAATATATATTAATCATGTTTGGATTAATATAAAGAGAGATTGATAATTATCTTATTTATAAGAAGATATTTATTGATTTATTTAAAATTGATATTTTAAGATAAAGTTAATTTTGAATTAATTGATATTTATTTTGGGATAAATATATTGTCTTAAATATTAATTAAATAAAAAATTGAGAAAATTAGGGATAACCCTAATGATGTGGTCAACACACTCATTGTACAGTTAGTATAGCACCACACACAGGGATTTCCTATCCTTAGGATTTGAATTTTGAATTTAAAATAATTTATTTATTTAATTATATATATTTAATTATTCCTTTTAAATATGATTTAAATTAAATAATTAAATAAGGTTATAATTGATCAGTTTTATTATAGTAAAATAAAGATTAATTAAATTAGTTAATTATCTTTATAAATCTAAAAAGAAGCGATATTTTTCAAGAACTAATTTTCATAGACTGTTAGACTCTCTCTCTCTCTCTCTCTCTTAAGAGAAAGCGATAGTTTTTGTAAACCTGAAAAACTATTCAATACATCTACTCTCAATCAAACATCTCTAGATCTCATGTGTTGAGTACATCTAGAGAGTCCTAAATCAACCTTTTGAATCCTACCTGCCCACACACGTCCATGTGTGTTTGAGGATTGGTCTGGAAGAGCAATGTGTGAGCTTTTAGAATCTAGATTGGAAGATCATTGAATTATACAAAAAGATTCAAGGATACTTGATAGGCTTCAAGAATTAATCTCTAATATATTTATATGTGAATTAATATATCTATATATGTATGATCGTGACTATTATTAATAGATTTTTTAAAACTCCATTCCCGCTGCATATCTTTGATTTACACTTTTAATACCAACAATTGGTACAAGAGCAATCTACATATACATATATATATATATTAAATGTTGTGTGAGTTTCTTGCATTTGTTATATATATGTTGATTTGTATATTGAATGGTTGGATATGTTTTTTGAATGTATGGTTAAATGATGGATCGTTAATTATATGGTGCTATTGGGTTAGGAATTTAAAATTCTAGATTTGTGTAAGCCATAAATGGCATAAGATTTTTGTAAATTTTATTTTTTAAATTAAGTTATGAAAATTCTGTAAACAAGAGAAACAAGAACCTGAGCCACCAGCCACTAAGTCGTGGCCCTAGCCTCACGGCTGCCTCACTTACGTGTGCACCAAGCCCCTGCATGCGCCAGCCAAATGACCACCAGCGCCCAGGCAGCGCGCGCATAAGCACCCCCGCCACAACCCAGCCCTGCGGCTCCTTGCACACCTGTGCCCTACGCACTTGCAGCCAGACTGAGCCCCTGAGTAGTGCAGTTCCCCAGCCACCTGCACCACCGCTGTCGAGCCCTTGGCTCTTCCTTGTTGTCATCAACCCTATTGGTCTAGGGCACCATTCTTGGTGCCCAAATCTAGATCCTATTTTTGTGAAATTAATCTTTTATTGAATTAATTTTTAAATTGTTTGAATTTAAGAGATTAATTATCTTGTTTTATTTTTGTTAAAAAAATAAAATATTTTTTATTGTTTTAATAATTTATCTTAAGTTTAAATAATTATTTGAATTTGATTATTTAATTATTTAAATTCCACTAAATTAAAAAGATGATAAAAATAATTTCTAATTAATTAGTTGGCCTAACAAATTCCTAAATATTAGCAAGAAAACCTAAAAGAGAGGAGAAACATTCTTGGAGTCTTGAAAACCACCTAAAGGCTATTTTGTAATTTTATTTCTATTTTTTCAAAGGTTATAAATTGAAAAATACTCAATAGTACTCGGTTCATCATTTATTGTTTATTTATTTATTTATTCTATTATTTAAATAAATGTTAACTAATATTTAATTGATAACATGATCATGCATTAGTCAATTACATGTCATTTATGAAACGCCACAGTTTTCATTAATCATGCATCTTTTAGAAACATGATTATTTAGGATTGTCCTAATTGTTTATGTGAATTTTTTTGGAGAAATAAATTGCACGTAAACTACTATGTATTAAATTAGTTAAAACTTGGTAACTCACACCATAATAAAGGCAATAGTTATTATAGGCCTTTAAGATAATCAACTTTATTTAAAAAAGTGTTTTAGTATAGTTAGATGAATGTAATGGGCAATTATCTAGATCACATTAATTATTTAAACATGCTCTGTTATGATTAAATGTAATTTGTAATTAATTACATTCATATGTTATTAATAACACAGTAATTAATTTAGAATTAATTGATTAATTTAATAAAACACATTATTTCTAAAGAGTAAGTGGGAGAAGGTTAACATCTCAATGTGATCTATGGTCTCCAATATTAGTATAACACCGTGAGATATGAATAGGGCCTCGAGGCAGCTTTGTTTTCGTCCCCCTAAGGAAGATTTATATTCATATTAATATCAAGATTGACTTCTTACAAAGATATGAAGGAGTGATGTATTTTAGGCATGATCGACCCTAAGGCAGCACTCTCTACAAAGATGCAATTAAGCTTTTACAGTGGATACTTGCATCTTGACCAAACCAGTGGTACTTTATTTTTAAAATAGAAAATAAATAGTTATTTTAAGTTTTAAATAATGAAGATAAGATTGTCTTATAAGCTACCTGAATTTAACTTGACCGAACCTAAGGCGACACTTTATTTGTTGGGTAGTTTTATTGTGGAATAGTAAATGTTTATTTATGTGTTTTAATTGTTGCATTCACGCATCATAGTTACTTTTTGAATAATTAATATTTTTCAAATAGTAATATTATTGTATTTTATGTTTTTCAGTAATGTCGAATGGTGGCAATCTAATAAATTCTTTACTCTCATTTGAAACACTTAATTGTATTAATTTTATAAGATGGAAAACGAATTTGAATATAATGTTAATGTATGAGAACCATAAATTTGTCCTAGCTGAGGAATGTCCTGAAGAACCCGCTGCCAATGCCCCGAAGAATATTCTGGACAAATATGATGCCTGGATTCAATCCAACAATAAGGCTAAGTGTTGCTTGTTTGTGAGCATGAATAATGTTCTGAGAACAAAGCATGAACCCATGGAAACTGCTTTTGAGATAATGGAACCTCTGCAGGCCATGTTTGGGTAGCAATCTCATCAAAGTAGACATGAGCTACTAGAACCTACATGACCACTAAGATGAAAAAATGTGTTTTTGTGCGTGAATATGTCTTGGGCGTGATTAATGTAATGTGTGAAGCAAAAATACATGGGGCCTTCATTGATGAGCGTATAGAAGTTAGCATAATAGTTGAATCGCTCACTCCTGCTTTCTCAGCATTCATGACCCACTATATTATGAATAAGTTAGAATTCAACATGACCCAACTATTGAATAAACTGTAGACATTTGAGTCTCCTAACAAAACCATAACGAAAGAGGTTGAGGAAAATGTGGCAGAGGAGAAACCTTCAACATATACAGATAAAACAAAGAAGAGGAATAAGAATAATGACAAGGAAAAGAAGTCCAACAAAGGCAAGAAGGCACCAAGAGACAAGGAGAACAAGAATGACAACAAATCCAAGAAGAAAGAACCAAAAGAAAAATGTTTCAATTGTGGAGTTGAAGGTCACTAGAAGAGAAACTGTTAAAACTATCTCCCTGGGCTGAAAAAGAAAGGTAAATATGATTTGCTTGTACTTGAATCTTGTATAGTGGAAGACAATATGTCATCCTGGGTTTTAGATTCAGGAGCCGCTAACCATGTTTATTATTCTATGCAGATACTTGAGACGTCAAGGGAACTGGCTAATGGCGAGGTGACAATGCGACTTGGAAGTGGAGCGCTCATTTCAGCTAGAGCAAAGGGAACACTCCATTTATATTTGGGGAACAGCTATCTTGTTTTGAATAATGCTTATTTATTCCTTGATTTTCTAGAAACATAGTTTCTCTATCTATGTTGCGTAAACAATTTTTTGATATTTCTTTTAATAATAATGTGATTTTTATTTTGAAGAATGGTTTCAAAATATGTCAACCAGAGCATACAAACAGACTATATATGCTCAAACCTAATGAACAAATGCTAAATAACTCAAAATGATTTAAAGCAGCAAAGCTACAGGGAAACAAATGACAAAAAAATTCAAATGAGGATGACACATTTGTCATCTTAGACTTGGTCGTATAGGACTAGACAGAATAAACCGATTAACAAAAGATGGACCTTTGAGAGAACTAAGAGTTGGAACTCTTCCGATTTATGAATCTTGTCTAGAAGGAAAAATTATCAAACGTCCTTTCTCAGCAAAAGGAAATAGAGCTAAAGTACCTTTGCAGCTTGTACACAACAATGTCTATGGTTCAATCAATGTACAAGCAAGAGGTGGGTAGGAGTACTTCGTCACTTTCATTGACTATTACTAAAGATATGATCATACTTATCTAATGCTTAGGAAATCTGAAACTTTTGGTGAGTTTCAAGAATTCAAAGCCAAGGGTGTTGACGGTAAGAACTCGTCAACGGAATAAGGATGGAAATCTCAAAAGCTTAAATCAGTATCTAATGAACACAAGTGAACTTATAGAAACTTAAAGGAAAATTGCAAGTGAAAAATAGAAAGAAAACTCGTATATTGCTCTTAGAGTAATCTTATCTTCCAAGATTTTTTTTTCATCAATGATGAAGTGAGGTTCGCTTTATAGTGGGCTCTAATGGCCCCTAATACATTGTGGTCCTAGGGGACCAAATTGTTCACAAGTACGTTGTCAATGTGGTAGCACAGGTAGTAGTGGTGCAGAAGGTCGTGGTGTCGACTCTGGTACATAGTCAGGGTTCGTGGGAACGCCTCCACTACTTATTCAGTACGAGTGTCAGAGAAGTGGCACCAAACGTAGTGGCACAGGTGATTGTGGTGTCGACTTTGATGTATGGTCAGAGACATGCAGGCCATGTCACCACTCCTCATACTTCCACTACTTGCCAGGGATGGATGTTAGGGGTTGGCTGAGAAGGACCACATTAGGTACCTCACTCGTACGACCACTACCTATGTGGCATGGATGTGAGGATCAGATACCTGGGGTTCTCAGAGTTGTACACCAATACGTACTTCATACCCTTGCGATCTTTTTTAGCATTGTATAGGCTCTTACACCCGTAGGGCGCCTATCCTTTTTACCTTTGAAAGCTCCTTCTCCACTAATATAATCATTGTATTGGTGCGAGTCACTGTATGGTTGATTGGTGTGTGTCGAGGGTGCAGTTATTTGGTGCACAAAGCATGTTTGATAAGGAACTTGCAAGGCAAGGGAGATGGTGGGCGCGCGAGGCCCTCCTGTGAAGAACACAAGCGAGGAACGTGAGATGGGGGCGCGCGAGGCCCTCCTATGAAGCACACGAGCGAGGTACGCGGCTGGTGGCGCAAGGGCTTCCTGCGAGGCACGGACCTGGGTACGCGAGATGGGTGGCATGCGAGGCACTCCTGTGAAGCACACAAGTGAGGCACATGGCTGGTGGCGCGAGGCCTTCCTGCGAGGCAAACGACTAGTGGTGCGAGGCCTTCCTACGAGGCACGGGCTTGGCCACGTGAGCAAGGCACGCGAGATGGGTGGCGTGCGAGGCCCTATTACAAAGCACGCAAGTTAGGCACACGGATGGTGGCGCGAGGCCTTCCTGCGAGGCATGGGCCTAGGCACGCAAGCGAGCCACACAAGATGGGTGGCTCACGAGGCCGTCCTGCGAAAGGCGCGAGCGAGGCACGTTACTGATGGCGCGAGGCCTTCCTGCGAGGCACGGGCTTGGGCACGCGAGATGGGTGGCACACGAGGCCCTCCTACGAAACACACGAGTGAGGCACGCATCTGGTGGTGTGAGGTCTTCCTGCGAGGCACGGGCTTGGGCACACGAGCGAGGCATGGGAGATGGGTGGCGCGCAAGGCCCTCTTACGAAGCACGAGAGCGAGGCACGCGAGATGGGTGGTGCGTGAGGCCCTCCTGCGAAGCAAGCAAGTGAGGCACGTTACTGGTGGCACGAGGCCTTCCTGTGAGGCACGGGCCTAGGCACGCGAGACGGTGGCGTGAGGCGCCTAGGTGCGCGACACCTAGGCACGGGTCTCTGGGACCTTCATTGAGGTGGATGAGGCAGAGTGTGCTTGGGCCTTGTGTGGGGCGAGAAGGCCAGTCTCGTGAAGGCCTTGTATGAGGCTTGGGTCTTTCAGGTTCATGTCCAATTTGTGGTGTTCACACTTGCCCCCTAGTCTACGAGAGAGAGTCTTCAGGCTCTCTTGTAGACTTCAAGGTGCGATGCATTCGGGATGCCTGCGAAGTATCATCTTGCGAATCCCAAGGCAAGTGCCAAGCCCCTTTCTGAACCATTGATCAGGCATCAAATCCAATGGCTAAGATGAGCTTATGGATCTTATAAATAGACCTTCATCTCAAGCATAATATTTACATTTTATCTTCTTAGCTTGGTGGTTTTAAAGTCTTCATTTACTCTCTCTTTTTTCTTGTTTTGGATTCCTTGTTTGCTCGCCATCATCATCATCATCATCATCATCATCATTATTATTATTATTATTATTATTATTATTATTTATGTTTGTGGTCCTTTTGAGCCCACATGAAGGGGTTTGATAGGTCTCTCTTTTTTTATTATGTTTGAGGTCCTTTTAAGCCCACATGAAGGGGTTTGATAAGTCTCTCTTTGGTGCACCTTGATTGTATTTATAAGGATATGTTGACCCCTTGGGTTCTAGTTATCCTTTTATATACTTTTGCGTGCACTTATTATTTTTGCGGTAAGTGTCCTTCTCGTCATTATGCATAGTACTATTTTTTAAAGGGTCTCCTTTAGGACCATTTTTGGCTAGACGGCTTGGTGGCCGCTCTAGGCTTATTGGTGGATTCTCTTCCTGAGGTATTTCCTCTCATGGAGGCATCATCCATTATTAGGAGGCTCTTCTTGAAGGACCTTTTGATCCACTTTGATGTTCACAAGGGTAGCTAATCCTTGTGAACTCAAGAGATGCCTTGCAAGTTTTCTTCCTTATATTTTTTTTATAATGGTTTATAAGAGGGGGGGGGGGGGGGGGTTGGGTTATATACAAGGGTCTCGTTTAGGACCTTTTTTTGGCTGTATACTCTACCCCCCAAGTGGTTGGCGAGATCTATCTTGTCGGGCACTTTGATCATTTTTCTCATGCACTTTGATAATTCTAATTGGCGATAGGTACAAAAGAGTTAGATACGTTCTCATGTAAATGAGGAGTATAACATGCTAATAAAAAACATATTCATTAAAAATATGGAGAGTACATAGGTATTTGTGGCGATGATGTTCTTACTACATATCAGGGCATCTAAGTTGCCCCTCTAATTCATAGTTGCTGGGGGGATGGTAACCCTGTTGATTTACCGTACTAAAAGTGAAGCTTTACCACCGTGAAGGCTAACTCGATTGTGCCCAGGGGTTGTAATGATTCTCCTGTAAGCCCATATAGGAAGGTGTTACATGGCTTTAGGTTCTTGATACCCAGTCCCATCTTCTCTAAGGCCGAGCGATATAGGATGTCTACAGAGCTTCCATTGTCCACCAGAACCCGATGTACCCTCATGTTTGCAAGATGAATAGTCAACACCAAGGGGTCATTGTGAGGGAAATGCACACCCCACGTATCTTCTTCGCAAAAGGTTACTGAGACATTTTCCCCTTTAAATTTTTTCGGGGGTCGTTGTTCTAGGCTTAGCATGCCTGAGGGTGGGCTTCGTCTGGCTTCCTTGGCGTACCTATCTCGCCCTTTTCTCGATTCTCCTTTGAATCCTGGTCCTCCGAAGATCATCCTCACATCTCCTTGCACTTTTGGGGCTACATATTGCGCTCGTGGCGAGGGTGGTCTCTCATCTGGTCTTTCATTATCTCTTCGGACGTATCTACCCAAGTGCCCCCTTTGTATGAGTTCCTCTATTTCCACCTTTAAATGAGTGCATTCCACGGTGGTGTGGCCAATGTCTTTATGATACTGAAAATATTTTCCAGGGTCTCTCTTTGACTGATCTCTCTTTATTGGTGGGGGTCTCCTGAATGGGACCTAATTCTCGTTTGCTATGAAGACATGCTCCCTAGTATGCGTCAGGTCAGTGTGGGATGTTTTTGTTGGAATAACTTATACAAGATCTTTATTTATTTTCATGTATATCTAATATTAAAAAAATTAATACGTGATAGCCTAAAACATGTTTCTAAAATTGAATTCAAAGAGAAACAATAAATAGAATACTTACAGTATACGCAGCGAAATTAAAGAGTTCTTCCTTCAGTTTCTCTAACTCTTGTATCCTCTCTATCGCAGAGTATTATCAAGAAACTAAACCGATCTTCTATTTTCTTTACAATCTTCCAATGTATTCTTAGAACCACCTATACTAGTGTGGGAAATTCTCAACACATGAGATAGATATAGAGAGAAGAAGAGAAAATAACAAAGAGACTTAGAAAGGGACTTGTGTTTAGAGAGAATCTAAAACTATCAGAAAATCTGACTTGTGACTTATATTTTGACTTCTCTCTAAGCACTCCTTTTATAGACTCAATTAGGCCATTTAATTTAATTTAAAAATCAATAAAATAATAGCCATTTTGAAGCCCTAGGTCGAAATTATCATGGGCTATAGGCCCGTGAAATTTCCCATTTGATTATAAGCCCATTGAACTTAAAATCAAGGCCTGTATTATTTTCTATTGATTTAATTAATTAAATAACTATTTAAATCCTTTATCAAATTAATTATTTATAATTTGAACCTTGATTTAAACTTATTTATTAATTTAGATACCAATTTATCTTAATTAATAAATCTGCCATAATTTCTCTTTTCTTCTCAAAATTACACAACTCTGTGAAACATCCAAAATTGACCTGGTCAACTTTGATAATTTTAATTGATGATTAAATCAATTAATTGAGACTATGTAGATGATTTTATCCAAGGTACAATGAGGACCATGGGCCTATGAAATCAAGCTCCAATAAGTTATCATAAATCTAACAAATAAATTTACTAACTTATTAATTCCTCGTGACTCCACTATAGACTCGGAATTGCACTCTTGAATTCATAGAACGCTCTATAACAAATATAGATACGCTATTAATTATCCATTGTTACAACCATAATTGCCACTCAATCCTCTATAGACAGTCTACAATGAGATAGGACTAAAATATCGTTTTACCCCTCATTGTATTTTATCCTTAAAACACTTAGTTCCTTGTAAATGATATTTTAGTAAACTAATTTAATTACTGAAATGAGATCTCTATCATTTAACACCTTGAACCAAACTAAAAGGAAACCACCGTTTCACTTCTTCATCAGAAGCTATAGATGTTCATATCTATGATTAACACTCCCACTCAATTATACTACCGAGTTCCCAAGATGTATGTATGGGCTAGTCCGTAGGGTAAGCTACTAACGAGCAAGTCAAAGAACTCAAATAATACAATCAGTTAGAATACTAACCACTCAGAATTGAGATTGAATTGACCTATGGTCAACTATATGATATGACTAGAATAGATAATAACGGTATGTTTACTTATCTTATCAATTGTCAATATCGGTCTTATTTGATGTCACAAATACATTCGATCTTATCTACTTTGCTAATGTTCTAGAAAGAACATAACACTGTAATGTATAAGTAGATCATATCGTAGATTGGCAAGTCAGTGTAAATCCTGTGCACTGACTAATCTTAGGACTAACTTATTTTGAACATATAATCATATTTATATTCCACTGTGATTACGTCACTATAAATAAGATTAGCTATATGCTCGGGATTTAATAGAAGTTTATATTAAACAAATAATCATGAAAAAAACATGTGAGCAAAGTGATTAACCAAGTCAAAAAATGATTTCTATTCTTTTATTGATAATAAAATGAGATTACAAAAAATTTGGGTTTTAATTATGGCATAAAACCCCAACAGTTTTCCTAGGGTTACCTCCTTGTTTGTGCTTCCTCTGGTGGTCGTCTCTTGGGCCTTCGTATACCCTTTTCATTTTTTTGTCAATCGAACTTTCAGGGGCTGAGTGCTTGACAAGTGATGCCTTCAAGTTCTCATGGCCGTCTTCGACACGAATGTACTTTTGTGCCCCGCTCGTAGAAATTTTCTAAGTCTGTGACCACCCTATTGAGCATGTTATCCCAAATCTTACTGCCTGGGCGCACTCCGGCCGTGATCGCCATCTTGAGTTCTCCCCTGGTCAGGCTTCCCACTTTAGCCGCCTCCATGTTGAACTGATGGATGTAGCTCTTCAAGCTCTCTCCTTCACCTTGTTTTATATTAGCGAGGCTAGTGTTGGGTAGGGTATAATCACATACGACATGATTTTTTTGGAGAAACTCGTTGGAAAATTGTTGCCATGAGCTAATAGACCCTGGTCGGAGTCTTTTAAAACATTTGTAAGCATGTCCTTTTAACGTGACAGCGAAGCAGTGGCACCTGGCCCTGCTATTAATTCCTCTCAACTTCATTAGGTGATTGAACACATCTAGATGGTATTTGGGGTCCGTATTTCCCTCATAAGGGGTCATATGAGGTTCTTTAAAGTTAGTCGGGAGCCGTTCCAAGTGGATTTCTCACGTGAAGGTGACTCGTAGTCAAACTCTTCATCGATAATGTGCCCCCCAGACGCCGTGAGGATCTAGCTCCAAAGGCTCCTCATCTCAGTGTCTAGCTCCTATCGCCTCGTATTCAAGGAGTCTCTCAGCCCAGCAGGGTCGTCCTTTCTCTTTTCTCTACCCTTCGGAGGGGCCACAGGAGGTGTTGTCCTTACTTCTGACCTCTTTCTATTGAGCTTTTCTCTTAGGTCAGGTGGTGCCTCCCTAGAGGTGACTTTGACTTCATTAGGAGGGATAGCGTTGTTCTTCTGCTCTGGCATCTGGTACTGCTTCGCCTTCCCAGGATGTTCACACTGCTTTGTCCGAGGGGTATTGTAACGCCCTACTACCTTAGAGTCGTTACTAAGTGAGTTTAAAATGTGCAATTAACTCGCTAAGCGAGGTTTTTAGAGCAAAAGTGTGATTTAAGAAAAAAGACAAGGTTGTAATCTTTAAAAGTACTCTATTTCATTAAAAGTTCAAGAGTTTAACATTCAGGATCCCAGAACTCAGTTTATAAAATATTTATAACTCAAAACAAGTTTATAAGTAATTAACCATCAAAACTAGGTGTTGACTGTGATTTTAGCCAACGACGTGAGAACGCCAAATACGACAAGCCTTCAAGAGAATATAAACGACAACAGACAGTTTTAATCAACGAAAATAAATAACACGAGATTTTTATAGTGGTTCAGCCCCGATAGTCGGTAATAGCCTAATCCACTTAGATATTTTATTACTGTATTCACACTCAAGATCAGATGAACCAGTGTCAGCTGAGTTTCTTCAGTGCAAATATTCCAGAATACAAAAAAGGGTTTCTCTCAAGAAGCACACACTTTCTCTCTCTAGAACACAGATTCGCTCTTAATTTCCCAAAAGTCCCGTTACAATCCTCCCAACCCTCTATTTATAGGCCTGGGATTCTCAACTGATACCCCTTTTGATAGGGATATTTTATTATTCACCTTATATTTATATTACAATAAATGTTTAAAATACAATTGATCCCCAAATTCGAGTGAGGAGTGAGAGATTCTCGGGTGCCTAAACCAATTCTCACTGAAGTCGTTTCGGGGATTTTGACGTAGTCTCACATGCATGTTGATTACTCCTTCGAGCTTTCCGTGGGCCAAAGGTGGTATATGCATGGATCTCCTCGGACCAAAGGTCATGCAAGTTTGGCTCTCCTCAGACCAAGGTGGTCCGAGCCAACTCCCTTTGCACCTTACCTCGGGTAAGTCTGAGGTAACCTCCTCCATGACATGTCTGATCGGACATGATGGCCTTCTCTTCGGTCTAAGGTGGTCTAAACCATCCTCTTTAGGATCTCACCTCGGTCAAGTCCGAGCCTATTTCCTTCAATCAAGGTCCGATCGGACCTTGTAGTCTTCTCCTCGGACCAAGGTGGTCCGAGCCATCCTTTCCATGCCTTCTCCTTGAACCAAAGTGGTCTGAGGCACCCTACCTTGCACTTCTCCTCGGACAAGTCCGAGGCATCTCTCCCATGGCATGTCCGATCGGACATGATGTCCTTCTCCTCGGACCAAAGTGGTCCGAGCCACCCTGACTGGCACTTCACCTCGGACAAGTCCGAGGCATCTCTCCCCTTGCCATCTTCAACTATGTCCGATCGGACATGATGTGGCCTTCCCTTAACTGAAACCTAAGTCCCAATCCTTTGCTTGCATGGGACCTCTTTCCCTTAGC
This sequence comes from Humulus lupulus, assembly GCF_963169125.1. NCBI lineage: Eukaryota > Viridiplantae > Streptophyta > Magnoliopsida > Rosales > Cannabaceae > Humulus > Humulus lupulus. The sequence continues at coordinate 130,289,634 of NC_084799.1, forward strand.
CTTCTTACCTCGGACACAACCGAGCCAAATGCTTGAGAGGCTCCCAAGCTAAAGTTCGATCGGACCTCCTGCCTTTATCCCTCGAACCAAAATTCAAACCCCTCCTTCAATCTTCTTGGACTTGGTTTCAAACCAATCACTAGGGTCTTCAAACTGGGGTCTGAGCCAAGCAACCCTTAGACCAAATATTCTCTTCAGTCGGGTGTATTTGACTTGACTATGCATCTCTCAAGCAGTCCAACTTCTTAACTGATGCATTGGGCCACTGCTAAGCTAGATCACCCAACTAACTCATGCCATGTGTTAATTTTATTGCCACATCATTCTTTTCAAATTTTTGGGATAACACTAGGGTTTGTAAAGCCATTCCTCGAAAATATCCCCAACCAAAGAAGTCGGGCAGGTCAAACATGTACGCGCCGCCCCCACGCACTCCGTACTCATGGCTGGTTGACTTTCTCTTTTCACTTACCTACAACACAGAGCACTCGTGAGCCAAAGCCCAGCAAGAAAACTCAAACAGTACATAAGATATGCATAATATACAGTCATTACAGCAGATAGCTCATATCTAGTCAGACAGTCCATAAAATCTAACACATACACGGCCATGCCATCCCAGAAGTGTTACCAAGGCTTGGGATCTCGGTCTACACCGTAAGGATATCCCATGTATCCATTGGGGTCTCACCCTAACCACGAGCACTCCATGTGCTAAGTGGTATTCCCGGCCCCACTGCCGTTCTCAGCCCTTCACCGTTCCCGGCCCTTCGCCGTTCATTCTGCTATGTCCATATTTAGCATTCTCAAATAATAGTCAAATATATAATCATTCATGTAATGCTACATCCTAGCAATAATACAATCTAGGGCCGCGCCCTGCAACAAAACTATGGGCCCAAGCCCTGCTCTACGGGTGCTACAGTTTTCTTACCTGTATCCCGAGCTTCCGATGCCCCAAGGTCGCGAGCACGGTCCTCTAACCTGAGCCTCTCAAAAGACCTAGTCACAACACATATAAAACATCCTTTAATACTAACCAATCCAAAACCACTTCCCGGAACCAATCCCACACTCTCGGAATCCCCAAATTCCTAAAACAATATGTCAGAAACATCCCCCGAACCCCCGGAGCAAAAGCTCAAAATTGCAAAATTCCATGTTCTGAAAATGGCCTAGCGTCGCGACGCTGCCCTAGAGGGTCGCGGCAAGTCAGAGAGCTTCCCCTGCCCAGAAATAGCCTCACGCCGCGGCACCCAAGAACAGGGCCGCGGCGCTCCTTCGCGAACCCAGAAATCTCAGTTTTCCCTTGCGTTTTCCCCGAGCCAAAACACTCCCAATTCAACCCCAATGCACACCCAAACCCCAAAATCAATCCAAAACCCCAAATAAACCATCTATCAACCTATAAATACCACCAACAAGCTCAAACACACAATCACACCCAACATTCACACTTGAGTTTCAGATTTCAAACACTTAAACCAAAACTTGAGAGAAGTGCAAATCAGACTTCTAGACTCTTAAACCATAACAGTTATGAGATTTCAAACATGTTTAATACTCTTACCTTAATCAAGAACTCCACTTGAGCTTCCTCCAATCCCAGCTTTAAACCAAATCCCCCTTGATAAACTAGATTTATCCTCATGCAAAACCAGCCATGATTATCTTTCAATTTCCATTCTTATCTTCTAAAATCAAGCTCAAAACTTAACAAAACAGGGGATAAATTCTTACCTCTGAGTAATCCTTGACCTGAGTTTGATTCCACACCCTTAAGCTCTTCACTAGCCTCAAAGAACTCAGCCCACTTCCTCTTCCACTTTGCCTTCTAGGTTCTTAGTTTTTCATTTTCCTTCTTGATTTCTCTAGCCCTCCAAACTTGGTTTCAGTCATACTTAGCATAAAGTATCGTGTATATCCATTTCCCTCAGCCAAAGCTATCTAAGCCTCTGCCAAAAGACCATCTTATCCCTCCATTAAAATCCCTTCCTAACTAAACCTCAAGGGAACTCTTGTCCTTTCACCTATATTACAATTCGACCATATCTCCATATGAATTTGTTACTCTCAGTAGTTACTAACAATTACACAAGTTACCAGATTACCAGTTACCATTAACTCACAAGAACTAAATTTACAAAATCCCCAAAATACCCCTAGGCTCTTCCCGGGCCGGGTATTTAATCTCGTTGTGACTTTTAAACTAGTTAGCTCCTTAGGACCGTCTCGGTATGTGCATCACACTGATATCACCACACTCACGTGGTACAAATCACACAATACAATTATCGCATTTATGCCCCGAACGGGCTAAAATTACCAATTTACCCCTATCATGTAAACGGGGCCCACATGCATATTTTACCACCTAAACATGCATTCTGATCACATGTTCATTTAAATTCATATATTATCATATTAATTCACTTATTGCCCTCCAGGCACGCTAATCAAGGTCCTAAACCTTATTAGCAACTTAGGGTGCTACAATTATCCCCTCCTTACAAGAATTTCGCCCTCGAAATTACCTGAACATCTCGGGATGCCGCTCCCGCATGTCGGACTCAAGCTCCCACGTCGCCTCTTCAACCTTGCTGTTCCTCCACAGCACTTTAACCAAGGCGATGGTCTTGCTCCACAAGACTTTGTCCTTCCTATCAAGGATCTAAACAGGCTTCTCCTCGTATGATAAATCCTGATCCAATTCCAAGTTCTCATAGCTCAGCACATGAGTAGTATCTGATACATATTTCCGAAGCATGGACACATGAAACACGTCATGAACCCCTTATAGAGCTGGAGGCATCGCTAACCTGTAAGCTACCTCACCAACTCGTTCCAGAACCTCAAAGGGGCCAACAAACCTAGGACTCAGCTTGCCCCGAACACCGAATCGTTTCACTCCCCTCAGGGGTGAAACCCTGAGGAACACATGATCGCCGACCTGAAACTCCACATTCCTGCGTCTTAGATCTGAGTAACTCTTCTGACGACTCTGGGAGGCGAGCATAGGAGCTCTAATCTTCTCAATTGCCTCATTGGTTCTCTGAACCATCTCAGGACCTAGATATTTTCTCTCACCTGTCTCATCCCAGTGTATCGGTGACCTGCACTTCCTTCCATACAGCTTCTCATACGGAGCCACTCCGATAGTCGCTTGATAGCTATTATTGTACGAAAACTCAATCAATGGGAGATACTTACTCCAAGATCCCCCAAAATCTAACACACAGGCTCGAAGCATGTCTTCCAGTATCTGAATTGTCCTCTCAGACTGTCCATCTGTCTAAGGATGGTAAGCGGTACTGAACCGTAGCTGTGTGCCCATTGCCTTCTGCAGGCTCTCCCAAAACTTGGAGGTGAAGGTGGGGTCTCTGTCGGATGCTATCGACCTCGGAGCCCCATGAAGTCGGACAATTTCCTTTACATAAAGCTCAGCATACTGCTCCACAGTATAAGTTGTTTTCACAGGTAAAAAGTGGGCGGACTTAGTATACCTGTCTACGATCACCCACACCAAATCATGCTGACCCATGGTCTTCGGTAATCCAACCACAAAGTCCATCGCAATATCCTCCCATTTCCACTTAGGAATCCCTAAAGGCTGCAACAACCCTGCTAGCCTCTGATGTTCAGCCTTAATCTGCTGAAAAGTCAGGCACCTTGCCACATAGTCTACCACATCCCTCTTCATGCCTGACCACCAGTACAAAACTTTCAAGTCTTGGTACATCTTCGTAGTACCCGGGTGTAAAGAGTAGGGAGTGGTGTGAGCCTCATCTAGAATCTCTGGTCGAATATCTGGATCAATCGGAACACAAATCCGTCCTTTGTATCTCAGCAGGCCCATCTCTGAAATAGAGAAGTCCTTAATCGTTCCAGCTAGGACATTCTCCTTATGCTCAACTAACTGGGAATCCTTTCCCTGTGCTTCCTTAATCCTCTCAAGGAGCGTGGACTAGAGAGTTATGTTGGCTAACCTACCAACCACTAACTCTATACCTACTCTAGCCATCTCCTCAGCTAGCCTGTCTGGTATCTGTCTTGAACTATACAACTGACCTGGGCCCTTCCGGCTCAATGCATCAGCCACAACATTAGCCTTTCTAGGATGATATAAAATGTCACAATCGTAATCCTTTACCAACTCTAGCCACCTCCTTTGGCGCATATTCAGATCTTTCTAGGTAAAGAAATACTTTAAACACTTGTGATCAGTGTATATCTCGCACTTTTCACCATACAGATAATGCCTCCACACCTTAAGCGCGAATACCACTACAGCCAACTCCAGGTCATGCGTGGGATATCTCTGCTCGTACTCCTTTAACTGCCTTGATGCATAAGCTATTACTTTCCCAGCTTGCATCAACACACATCCCAAACCCTCTCTAGAAGCGTCACAGGAGACCACAAACTTTTCATTATCTGTCGGCAGACTCAACACTGGTGCAGTAATCAATCGTCGCTTCAACTCTTTAAAGTTATTCTCACACCGATCTGTCCACACATACTTAGTGTTATTTCTTGTCAACTCTGTCAATGGAGTAGCAATTCTGGAGAATCCCTCTACAAACTGTCGGTAGTACCCTGCTAATCCGAGAAAACTTCTGACTTCAGGAACACTGCTCAGTCTAGGCCAATCTCTCACTGCCTCTATCTTACTTGGGTCAACCAGTATCCCCTCCTTACTAATAATATGGCCCAAGAATGTAACTTGCGGTAACCAAAACTCACACTTGCTAAACTTATCATATAGCTTGTGCTCTCTCAGCCGCTGCAACACCAGGTGCAGATGATGCTCATGCTCTGTCTCTGACTGAGAATACACCAGTATATCATCGATGAACACAATTACAAACTTATCCAGGTAGTCCTTGAAAATTCTATTCATCATATCCATGAAAGCTGCTGGGGCATTGGTTAATCCAAAGGACATAACCAGAAATTCATAATGCCCGTACCTTGTCCGAAAAGCTGTCTTCGGTATGTCCTCCTCCTTAATTCTCAACTGATGATAGCCTGACCGAAGATCGATCTTTGAAAACACCGTACTCCCCTGAAGTTGATAAAATAGATCATCAATCCTAGGCAGTGGATACTTGTTCTTAATGGTCAACTTATTCAACTCCCTGTAATCAATGCACATCCTAAGCGACCCATCCTTCTTCTTAACAAATAGCACTGGAGCACCCCATGGCGAGAAACTCGGTCTGATGAACCCCAAATCCAATAACTCCTGTAACTGAATCTTCAATTCTCTTAACTCTGCCGGAGCCATTCTATAAGGTGCCCTGGAAACTGGCTCCACCCCCGGTGCCAACTCTAAGACGAACTCAATCTCCCGTTGTGGCGGCAACCCCAGCAAATCCGCTGGAAATAAGTCTGGAAACTCACATACCAATCTGGTTTCATTCGGTCCCATTGTCACCACCTTAGAAGTATCTACAACACTCGCTAGGAATCCTACGCAGCCTTCCTGCATCAGGTCCCTAGCCTTTAGTGCTGAAATCATAGGCACTCACAGTCCATTCACCGTCCCCACAAACACAAAAGGTACCTCACCTTCCGGTTCAAAAGTCACCATATGCTGCTTGCAATCAATCGTTGCTCCATACCTCATTAACCAATCCATTCCTAATATCATATCAAAATCATCCATATCTAATTCAACCAGATCAAGAAGCAGCTCCCTTCCATCTACCTCTACTGGTAATACTCTAACCAATCTCCTAGAGACTACCAGTTCTCCTGTTGGCAACAAAGTCTGAAAATTCCTAGCATACAAAATACTAAGTCTACAAAGCTGGTCTATCACCCTAGCAGATACAAATGAGTGGGTAGCCCCTGAATCAATCAATGCAGTATACAATGAACCAGCGCTGGAGATCTGACCTGTCACAACTGAGGGACTAGCCTCCGCCTCAGTCTGAGTCAAAGCGAATACCCTGGCGAGAGCGAGACTATCTCCCTGCTTTGGCTCTTCCTTCTTAGCTTGCGGGCAGTCTTTCTTTAGATGGTTGGCACTCCCACAGATAAAACATGCCCTAATCCAGCACTCACCCTGATGTCGTCGCCTGCACCGAGGACACACTGGAAAACTCCTCCAATTGTCGCCACTGCCGTGACGGCCACCAACAGAACCCCGCACTCTCCTATCAGAACTAGGAGGAGTAAATGAATCTGGAACCCTTCTTTTCTGCTCACTGGGGCCACTGGCCCGACTAGACCCAATGAAAGGAGGCACCGTCCTCTTGGCATTGCGCCTAACAGCGCTGTCCTTCCATATATGATCCTCAGCCCTCTCTGCAGTAAGGGCCTTATCCACCGCTTGGGCATAAGTAGTAGTCTTTGGAATCAACGTAATATTCACATCATGGGTGATCATCACATTCAACCCCTGTATAAATCTGTCTCTCCTGGCCGCATCTGTCGGCACTAGGTCGGGCGCAAACTTCGCCAGTCTGTCGAATCTCAGGGCATACTCAGTAACTGATAACCTGTTTTGAGTCAGGTTGATAAATTCATCAACCTTCGCAGACCAAACTGCTATGCTGTAGTATTTCTCATTGAAGACACTCTTAAATTCTTCCCATGTCATGACCGCAACATTCCTCCGCTGTCTCACCACATCCCACCAGATGCGGGCATCATCCCTAAGCATGTAGCTAGCACAAGCTACCCTTTAACTTCCTTCGACCCTCATAAAGTCCAAGATCAAAGAAATCATGTTCATCCACTGCTCTGCCCGCAGTGGGTCCAATCCACCCTCAAAAGTAGGAGGTTGTTGCTTCCTGAATCTTTCGTACAAGGGTTCCCACCTGTTCTCAGCCACAGGCTGAACCGGCACTGGCGGCACATTCTGCTGTATTGGCAACCCTGTAACCTGTGAAGGGGCCTGTTGCCTCATCTTACGGAGTTTTTCCTCTGTTCTCTGCAGTCTAGCCTCCATTTCGGCCAATATCTGCTGCCAGTTTTGTGGGGCAGGTGGAGGGTCCTGACCCTGATTGTCATCCTCGGCCTAACTGCCGCGAAGTCTAGACGATTGCCGAGGCATTACAACTATATGCACGCAATCAGTGACACCACCTATCAGGCATGATAACAAAATCCAGCTCCACCTCCCATTCTCAACTATCAACCAAAATCAACAATCCAAATGTAGAACAAACAGCATATAACACACAACGGGCCTTGCCCTGGCATCATGCATATGTTATTTCATTCATCATGCGCTCTATAAACTAAGCAGGCAGACAGGACAATCAAACACATATTTAAGCATAATAATCAACCATACCAATCAACCCTGAGTCGAGCTTTTCAATGGCAGCGTGCATACATGTTCGGTCAATCTCCAGAACCAATAAACCTTGTAATGCCCTACTACCTTAGAGTCGTTACTAAGTGAGTTTAAAATGTGTAATTAACTCGCTAAGCGAGGTTTTTAGAACAAAAGTGTGATTTAAGCAAAAAGACAAGGCTGTAATCTTTAAAAGTACTCTATTTCATTAAAAGTTCAAGAGTTTAACATTCGGGATCCCAGAACTAAGTTTATAAAATATTTACAACTCAAAACAAGTTTATAAGTAATTAACCATCAAAACTAGGGTTTGTACAGCCATTCCTCAAAAATATCCCCAACCAAAGCAGTCGAACAGGCTAAACATGTACGCGCCGCCTCCACGCTCTTCGTACTCATGGCTAGTTGACTTTCTCTGTGCCCTTACCTGCAACACAGAGCACTCGTGAGCTGAAGCCCAGCAAGAAAACTCAAAGAGTACATAAGATATGCATAATATACAGTCATTATAGCAGATAGCTCATATCTAGTCAAACAGTCCATAAAATCTAACACATACACGGCCATGCCGTCTCAGAAGCGTTACCAAGGCCTGGGATCTCGGTCTACACCGTAAGGATATCCCATGTATCCATTGGGATCTCACCCTAACCACGAGCACTCCATGTGCTAAGTGGTATTCCCGGCCCCACTGCCGTTCTCAGCCCTTCGCCGTTCCTGGCCCTTCACCATTCATTCTGCTATTTCCACATTTAGCATTCTCAAATAACAATCAAATATATAATCATTCATGTAATGCTACATCCTAGCAATAATACAATCTAGGGCCGCGCCCTGCAACAAAACTACGGGCCCAAGCCCTGCTCTACGGGTGCTACAGTTTTCCTACCTGTATCCCGAGCTTCCGATGCCCCAAGGTCGCGAGCACGGTCCTCTAACCTGAGCCTCTCCAAAGACCTAGTCACAACACATATAAAACATCCTTTAATACTAACCAATCCAAAACCACTTCCCGGAACCAATCCCACACTCTCAGAATCCCCAAATTCCTAAAACAATATGTCAGAAACATCCCCCGAACCCCCGGAGCAAAAGCTCAAAATTGCAAAATTCCATGTTCTGAAAATGGCCTAGCGTCGCGGTGCTGCCCTAGAGGGTCGCGGCACCCAGCAAGTCAGAGAGCTTCCCCTGCCCAGAAATAGCCTCACGCCGCAGCACCCAAGAACAGGGCCGCGACGCTCCTTCGCGAACCCAAAAATCTGGGTTTTCCCTTGCGTTTTCCCCGAGCCAAAACACTCCCAATTCAACCCCAATGCACACCCAAACCCCAAAATCAATCCAAAACCCCAAATAAACCATCTATCAACCTATAAATACCACCAACAAGCTCAAACACACAATCACACCCAACATTCACACTTGAGTTTCAGATTTCAAACACTTAAACCAAAACTTGAGAGAAGTGCAAATCAGACTTCTAGACTCTTAAACCATAACAGTTATGAGATTTCAAACATGTTTAATACTCTTACCTTAATCAAGAACTCCACTTGAGCTTCCTCCAATCCCAGCTTTAAACCAAATCCCCCTTGATAAACTAGATGAATCCTCATGCAAAACCAGCCATGATTATCTTTCAATTTTCATTCTTATCTTCTAAAATCAAGCTCAAAACTTAACAAAACAGGGGATAAATTCTTACCTCTGAGTAATCCTTGACCTGAGTTTGATTCCACACCCTTAAGCTCTTCACTAGCCTCAAAGAACTCAGCTCACTTCCTCTTCCACTTTGCCTTCTAGGTTCTTAGTTTTTCATTTTCCTTCTTGATTTCTCTAGCCCTCCAAACTTGGTTTCAGTCATACTTAGCATAAAGTATCGTGTATATCCATTTCCCTCAGCCAAAGCTATCTAAACCTCTGCCAAAAGACCATCTTATCGCTCCATTAAAATCTCTTCCTAACTAAACCTCAAGGACACTCTTGTCCTTTCACCTATATTACAATTCTATCATTTCTCGATATGAATTTGTTACTCTCAGAAGTTACTAACAGTTACACAAGTTACCAGATTACCAGTTACCATTAACTCACAAGAACTAAATTTACAAAATCCCCAAAATACCCCTAGGCTCTTCCCGAGCCGGGTATTTAATCCCGTTGTGACTTTTAAACTAGTTAGCTCCTTAGGACCGTCTCGGTACGTGCATCACACTGATATCACCACACTCACGTGGTACAAATCACACAATACAATTATCGCATTTATGCCCCGAACAGGCTAAAATTACCAATTTACCCCTATCATGCAAACGGGGCCCACATGCATATTTTACCACCTAAACATGCTTTCTAATCACATATTCATTTAAATTAATATATTATCATATTAATTCACTTATTGCCCTCCAGGCACGCTAATTAAGGTCCTAAACCTTATTAGCAACTTAGGGTGCTACAGGTATTATTGGTGGAGAGCCGAGTCCTCCCATCATCCAAAGGGACCATGGTTTCTCCACTCTCTTGGCCTTTTTCCTTTCATCTAGGAAGGGGACGCTTGATTTTCCTTGTAGTAGGTCGTTCAACACCTCTTGCATATTTTCTAAGGTGATTTCTAGCCTTTGGTTCTTCCGGTGTAACTCACGTATCTCCTCTTCATAGAATTGGGACCTAGAGCTCAAGCTTATAGAATGCACTCAGTGACTCTTGTCTGGCCTGCACATTGATGGACCCGGATCTTGCCGGTCGGAGTTCGGCACCCGCGGTGGCCTTGGGGGTGGAAGCTCTCCGGCATCTTTTCCTGCTGGAATCAATGGAAGAACAGTGGCTTGACACTTATCCTTCCCATAGACGGCGCAAAACTGTTGATGGTAAGAACTCATCAATGGAATAAGGATGGAAATCTCAAAAGCTTAAATCAACATCTAATGAACACAAGTGAACTTATAGAAACTTAAAGGAAAATTTCAAGTGAAAAATAGAAAGAAAACTAGTATATTGTTCTTAAAGTAATCTCATCTTCCAAGAATTTTTTTTCTTCAATGATGAAGTGAGGTTCCTTTTATAGTGTGCTCTAATGGCCCCTAACACATTGTGGTCCCAGAGGACCAGATTATTCACAAGTACGTTGTCAGTGTGGTGGCACAGGTAGTAGTGGTGCAGAAGGTCGTGGTGTCAGCTCTGGTACATAGTCAGGGTCCATGGGAACGCCTCCACTACTTATTCAATACGAGTGTCAGAGAAGTGGCACCAGACATAGTGGCACAGATGGTTGTGGTGTCGGCTCGGATGTATGGTCAGAGACATGCAAGCCATGTCACCACTACTCGTACTTCCACTACTTGCCAGGTAGGGATGTCAGGGGTTGGCAGAGAATGACCACATCAGGTACCTCACTCGTACGACCACTACCTAAGTGGCGTGGATGTGAAGATCAGATGCATGGGGTTCTCAGAGTCGTACACCAATACGTACTTTATACCCATGCGATCTTTTTGAGCCACGTATAGGCTCTTACACCCGTAAGGTGCCTATCCCCTTTACCTTTGAAAGCTCCTTCTCCGCTAATATAATCAATGTATTGGTGTGAGTCACTGTATGGTTTATTGGTGTGTGCCGAGAGTGCAGCTATGTGGTGCAAGAAGCGCATTTGATGAGGACCTTGCGAGGCACAAGAGATGGGGGCGCGTGAGGCCCTCCTGCAAAGCACATGAGCAAGGCACGCGAGCCAAGCACACGAGATGGGGGGTGCACAAGGCCCTCCTCCAAAGCACATGAGCGAGGAACGCGGCTGTTTGCGCGAGGCCTTCCTTCGAGGCACGGTCCTAGGCACGCGAGGGAGGCATGCGAGATGGGTGGCGCGCAAGGCCCTCTTGCGAAGCACGCGAGGGAGGTACGCAACTGGTGGCTCGAGGCCTTCCTATGAGGCACGCGAGAGAGGCACGTAGCTGGTGCCATGAGGCCTTCCTATGAGGCATGGGCCTGGGCACGCGAGCGAGGCACGCAAAATGGGTGGCGCGCGAGGCCCTCCTACGAAGCACGCGAGTGAGGCATGCGGCTGGTGGCGCAAGACTTTCCTTTGAGGAACGGGCCAGGGCACGCGAGCGAGGCACACAAGATGGGTGGTGCACAAGGCCCTCTTACGAAGCACACGAGCGAGGCACGCGGCTGGTGGCACGAAGGATTCTTACGAGGCACGGGCCTGGGGACGCGAGACGGTGGCATAAGGAGCCTAGGTGCACAACACCTAGGCACAGGTTTGTGGGACCTTCAATGAGGTGGGTGAGGCGAAGTGTGCTTGGGGCGAGACAGGTCAGTCTCACGAAGGCCTTGTGTGAGACTTGGGTCTTTCAGGATCATGTCTAATTTGCGATGTTCACAGAGGGTGAGAAGAAAATAGGTATGACTCTTAAAACACTTCGATCTGAACGAGGTGGCGAATATTTGGATTTATAATTCAATGATTTCATGTTGGAGGATGGTATTCTATCCCATCTCACAGCACCTGGAACACCACAATAACATGGTGTTTCAGAAAGAAGAAACAGGACCTTGGTGGACATGGTCAGGTCTATGTTAAGCTACTCTTCACTTCCTCTCTTATTATGGGGATATGAACTTCAAACTTCGACTTACATTTTGAATGTGGTCTCATCTAAGACCATAAGCAAAACGCCACTAGAACTGTGGGATGGCAACGAACCTAGTTTGCAATATTTCTGCATTTGGGGATGTCCTGCTCGTGTACTTAGACCTAAATTAGGGAAACTTGATTCGAGGCCTGAATTATGCATTTTAGTGGGCTACGCTCAGAAACAAGAGGCGGTTACTTCTATAGTCTCAAGGACCAAAAGGTATTTGTTTCAACAAATGTGATATTCCTTGAACACGACTATATGAACAACTATAAACCTCAGAGTAAAATAGTTTTGGAGGAACTCACAGCTAATAAGATTCCATTACCTCCATCATTATCATTAAATGATAAACAAAAAACTGAAGAAACCACTATTCCTGAAAAGGAAACCCTAGTTCAACGTCGTAGTGGGAGGATTTTGAGACAACCTGTTCTCTATGAACATGAGGCACATGTCCTTGTTTCTAATACAGACAAGGATAATCCATTAACTTTCAAAGAGGCTATGGATGACCCTGAAAAAGAGAAATGGCAGGAAACCATGAACCAAGAAATGAAATCCATGTATTCCAAGTATGCCAGGGAACTTGTAGACCCACCTGAAGATGTCATGCCCATTAGGTGTGGATGGGAAAGTGGAGACTTTCAAAGTAAGGCTAGTAGCCAAAGGTTACACTCAGAGAAAAGGTGTTGATTATGAAGAAACATTGTCTCCTGTGGCCATCCTGAAATCCATTTGCATCCTCTTATCCATAGTTGCCACATATGATTATGAGATATGGCAGATGGACGTCAAGACAACCTTCCTAAATGGCTATCTTGATGAAAGTATCTATATGGTACAACCAGAAGGGTTCATCAAGAATGGGGAAGATCAAAAGGTGTGTAAGTTGCTGAAATCCATTTATGGAATAAAGCAAGCATCTATATCTTAGAATATCACCTTTGATGAAATAATTAAAACATATGGCTTCGAACAAAATTTCGATGAAGCATGTGTATATAAATATATCAAAGGAATGGTGGTGTTTTTCCTAATTCTTTATGTGGATGACATTCTCCTCATTGGCAACAATGTAGAGACACTATCATACGGAAAGAAGTGGTGAGCTGAACAGTTCCAAATGAAAGATTTGGGCAAGGCGAGTTATGTTCTGGGAATCCAAATCCTAAGGGATAGGAAAAACAAGATCTTGGCACTTTCTCAAACTAATTATATAAAAATATGCTTGAAAGGTTCTCTATGGAGAATTCCAAGAAAGGCCAGTTACCGACCAGACATGGAATTACTCTTTCCAAAGAGCAATGTCCAAAGATACCTCAGGAGGAAGAGGACATGGGAAAGTATCCCTATGCTTCAATAGTTAAGAGTCTTATGTATGTTATGTTGTGTACTAGGCCTGACATATGCCATGCAGTAGGGATTGTGAGTCAATATCAATCAAATCCAGGTTTGGAACACTGGATTGCAATAAAGCACATTCTCAAGTATCTTGAGAATGAGAGATTATATGCTTGTATATTCAGGGGATGAGTTAAACCCTACTTGATACACTGATTCTGATTTCCAATCAAACAAGGACAATCGTAAGTCGACGTCTGGGTGAGTATTCACTCTTGGTGGAGAAGCTGTAATCTGGAGAAGTATTAAACAATCCAGTATTGCAAATTCAACCATGGAAGCCGAGTATATATGTAGCGCACCATTTTTTTTTATTTTATAATTTTGTGCTTTGTTTTATTTAATAGTTAAGTGTTATGAATCATTTTATTTAACTGTTTGAATTCTTTGTTAGAAATTGTGTGTATTTAATTGTTAATTGTTTTATTTATCTATTAATTTATTTTGTGAATAAAATGAGCTTTGATTGAATGTGCCAAGGTGCATGGTAAGTAGAGATGCACCTTAGTAATTAAGTGTGTGCATGTGCATGGTTGCATGGTGCACATGGAGCATAATTTTCTACATACCTTTATTTCCTTTTATTATAATTATTTTATTTAATTAAAAGAAGAAAAAATAAAAATAAAGAAAGGGAAAGGAGTGGGTGTGTAAGGAAAGTGGGAAAGGAATGTCTTTCTTTTCCTAAATGGTTTTGGTTTATTATTATTGAATTAAAGGAATTAAAAGGAAAATAACTAAATAAAAGGAAATAAGGGGATATGGTCATGTATAAAAGAGAGGGGAGGAGTTTGTGTGTGTGTGTGTGTGTGTGTGTGTGTGTGTGTGTGTGTGTGTGTGTGTGTGTGTGTGTGTGTGTGTATGTGTGTGTGTGTGTGTGTGTGTGTGAATGGAATAAAAGGAGGAGTGATTTAGTTTCCTTTTCCTTGTTGATTGATTGGATTTCATGTAAGCATTAAGGGAAAGATTGGAGGCAATTTTGGGTAATTTGCCTTCAAAGCCTAGCCTAGGTTAAGAGGGAAACAAACGAGCCTTGGAGTCTCATTTGTGGTGGCTGCTGAATTCTAGAGAGAGAATGAGAAGGAAGAACGTGAAGGAGGAGAGAATGAGAGAATGAAAGAAGAAGAAAGAAGGAGAAGGGAAGGGGATTCAAAATCCCTAGGTGTAGGTACTCAATTATGGTTTTCCTTTTTCTTTATTCTCTTCTACTTGAATATAAAGTAATGATGTTCTTTTTTTTTCTCTTTTCTTTGTTCTTGTTGGGGTTCGAAAATCATAAGTGCCCAAGAGGAGAATCAACCTTGTGATATTGATTTCTGTCAAGGAGGTAGTGAATCTAGCCTTTTGGTCGTTGTTTTGATGAATCTTGATTTATGATTTTTGTGTTGGTTGTAGTTTTGAGGGATTGTTTTGATGGGGGATTTCGGCCAAGTCTTAATCTAGGGTTCATAATGTTTTTGTTTATGTTGATAAGCATACTTATGAGGTTGAGTGTTTGGTTATGATGTATTATTGGTAGGCATGCTAGAGTCCCTTATGTGTTGTGCATATGCTTTTGGTAACTAGGGATCTTTTTTTTTCATGATAGATTCATATTTGGTTGTGTGTCATGATGGAAAATGTGGTCTTAGAAATATGCTAGGATTTTCTTGAGTTTTGAAAAGGATTGGTCTGGTGGCTTACAGGTAGGCCTTACCTCCGACATTGTGAGACGTGCATAACATGTTTCACATTTCAGCTCTTCGGAGGTATGTATCTAATGTGACTCATGTTTTGAGCTATGAAGATTTGGAGCTTGAGGCAGATCTCTCCTATGAGGAACAGCCAGTCCAGATACTTGATAGAAAGGACAAGGTCCTAAGGAATAAGACAATACCTTTGGTTAAGATATTGTGGAGGAACAGCAAGGTCGAGGAAGTACCTAGGAGTTGGAGTCAGAGATGCAGAATCAGTATCCCGAGCTGTTCAGGTAAATTTCGAGGACGAAATTTTTGTAAGGAGAGGATAGTTGTAATGCCCCAAAATCCCTAATGAGGTTTAATTGTCGGATTAGTAGGCCGGGAGGGCCATAATTGATTTATTATATCATTAAATTATAGTGTGCATGTTTATGTCAATTATATTATTATATGATGATAGATGCATGCATGTGGGTCCACATTTCATTATAGGGGTATTTTGGTAATTTGGCCTGTTGATGGCATATTTGTATACTTTCATGGATGTTGGTGAACTATTGATGAGGCCATATTATAATGTGGATTTGTTTGAGCTATTCGGCATGAGACGATCTTTGAATACAAAGTATCAGTTTGGTCGTAACTGGGTTGAATTCGGGGCTCGAGATGAGTCTCGGGGTGATTTGATGATTAGAGCATTACTGGGAATAAAAGGGTAATGGGATATAATTTTTTTTAGTATTTGAGAATAGCAGCAATTGGAGGGCGTTAATTATGATTATCGAGAAAGGTGGAAAATGACAGTTTTTCCCTTGGGGGATGTTAAGAGATGAATTAAGCATGGGGGGTATTTTGGTCATTTGACCTAGGCTATATATATGTTGAAAGCTTTGGAAGGTTAGCCAAAATAGAGCCTTATTCTATCTCCCTCACAATCATCATTTCTCTTCTCCTTCCTTTGAATTTTTTTAAAGCAAGTTTGGGGATTCAAACTTGGAGATTCAAGATTGAGGTCTTAGGCTAGTGTTCAGCCATTGAAGAGGTGTCAATTCAAGCTTAAGGTAAGGTTTTAGTTCCATTTTATAGTTCCTTGCCCTGTTTTTGTGTTGATTTTAAGATTTCGAGTTTTGATCATGGAAATGAGAATTTGATGAAGTTTTGATTGGTTTAAGGCTTAGGTTTTGATGGTTATATAGTAGATAAGTTATGGTAATAGTTATTGGCTTTGCTTTGTGATATTGGGCGTGTTTTAATAAGGTTTTGAAATGAGTTTGAAAGGGAAAAATAGGGGTTTTTGGCTGAGTTTTAGGTTGGGTCACGGCTCTGTTCTTGAGCTCCGCGGCCCAAGCTTGTTACAAAATAAGGATGGAGCTGCAGGGTCGTTGACCCGCGACATGGAGAAGGAGGGTCGCGGCTCGTGTTGGGGTTTGAAGGGAGGCCACTTATGTTTGAGGAGGGGGGCCACGGCATGGTGGTGTAGGGTCGTGGCTCTTAGTGGAATTTTGGCAAAAATTGAGATTTTGGCTTGGGGAATCAAACCTTAGGCCTCGGGATCGTTCCTACTACCTGTTTTAGTAGGATTCGATGTCCTGGAGGCTAGGTTTTAGTTCGGGAACCTTTAGTGATTCATTTTATTGATAGAATCTCATAATTGTTTATGATAAGGTGACCGTCAAGGAACTGAAAGGTTGATCATTCTCAAGGGTCGTTCTTTTACTAATTCTCGCTCGAACCGGAGGTAAGAAAACTACACCCTATATGTGACATGCATGGTTATAATTGAGGCATGTTGAGTGTTTAAATGTGGACAGTGATTGCATATCAAATGCTTAGCAAATATTTCTTACTTGTGAATGGCAGTGACTTACTAGTCAGAATCGGCAATGGTGTCAGATCTGTCTGTGAAGCTGTGACTTACTAGTCAAGTTCGGCAGCAGTAATAAGCACTGGTCGTATGTTACTGACCTATGAGTCAGGAACAACATAAGTGACATGAATGCAAAGCCGATGAAGATTAGATCTAATCGACATCAACATTGAATGACACATCATGAGCATTAGTGCTAGACCGACCCCAAGTTCGATGAAAACTAAATGCGCTTGCCTAGTGCCATACCGACCATATCGTCACATGGCTAAGGGCACGGAAGCCACATTATTTACTCCATGTTCACTTAGTTGGTTTACATTGGTGACTTGCTCATCAGTCACTTATCCTGTTTAAGCTAGTGACTCGATCACTCATTTGTAAAGGGTACGGAACCCACATTAGTGACTTTTACAACTACCACTCCTCTATTAAGGGCTATAAGTCTTGAATGATTATCATGATCATCACTTGATATTATATACATGTAGTAAAGAGTTTTCTTGTTGGGCTTTGGCTCATGGGTGCTATGTGGTGTAGGTAAAGGGAAAGAAAAGATCACACAGCCTTGAGTGGAGAGCCTAGGTGGCGATGTCTACATATGCGGCTGCTTGACCACCATGGCCGAGGAGTTTCTCAGAGGGACTAGGGGTTAACCCTTTCTTTTCCGCTTAGGTCGGCGGGTTGTAAATTTTACATTTTAATGACCATTTTCTATTGTAAATAACTTGTAAACGTTTTTATGGGCCCATGAACAGTTTTATGTTTTAAATAAAAAAAATATATCCTTTCCTTTTGATTGGTTTTACACCTTAACCTATTAATAACACCTAGATTCACGTTTATAACCAAAGACCTCAAATAGCGAGTTAAGCACAGTTCAAAGTTCACAGTAATGGTCTTGGAGTAACCAGGGCGTTACACTTATTAACTCATGAGAAAATGATCTTGTATTAGTACGAAAGAATTAATATCATATTGTTGACGGTGAGAACTCGTCAACCAAGTTAAGTTGGCAAAACAAAAATGTAGAGATTATCAAAAGAAAAGCTTTAGAAATCTAAGTAGAAACTCCAAAAATAATTGCAGAAGAAAAATGGTGAACTCAGTTTGTATTGATTATGGTGCAATGCTACAGTAATTTTTTCAACCCCCCTCAATGTTGAAGAGGGGTTCCCTTTATAGGGGGCTCTAATGGCCCCTGATACATTGTGGTCCAGGGGACCAGATTGTACACAAGTACATTATCAGGAGAGTAGTATCAGACGTAGTGGTGTTGGCTCTAGTACATGGTCAGAGTTTGTGGGAGCACCTTAACTTTTGTACTCGATTATGCCTCCACTACTCGCCTTGTACGGGTGTCAGAGATGGGCTGGTGAGGATCACAACAGGTACCTCATTTGTACGACCACTACTTTTCTGGCATGAATATTAGGTCTGTACTCTGACTCCTTCTGACTTTGCATGAATCGCTATGAGGCTTCCCCAATTCGTTCTTAAGGGTGCGTTAAAGAGGTCCTTGATCCTACCTCTTGTTAGACCCACAGTAAGAGTGCTGTCCCGTCACCAGCACCTATCTCAAGGGGAGAGATTAGACCCCTCCAACGAGGCCCACTATGTAGGCGACTCCTAGTGGCACAAATATGGCGAGCTGAGGTGGGGGCGTCTCTCGCGAGGCCCATGGCGCGGCTGATGCGCGGGGCGAGGCGAGGGCGAGATGCTGGCGAGGCGATGGTCTCGCGAGGCCCCTGGTGTTGCTGACGCGCGGGCAAGACGAGGGGCAAGGAGATGGTCTCGCGAGGCCCCTGGCGCAGCTGGTGCGCGGGCGAGGTGAGGGTGAGGCGATGGTCTCGCGAGGCCCCTGGCGCGGCTGATGCGCGGGCGCGGCGATGGGCAAGGAGATGGTCTCGCGAGGCCTCTGGCGCGGCTGGTGTGCGGGCGAGGCGATGGTCTCGCGAAGCCCCTAGCGCGGCTGGTGCGCGGGCGAGGCGAGGGGCGGGGTGAGGCCGAGTTGGCCCACGAGACGCCTGGGGCGCGCAAGGCATTTGTGCGACATTAGGGGCGCACGCGAGACCCTTATGCACCTGTGAGGCCACGTGGGCACGAGGCGCCATATGGGTCCGCGAGATGTTGTATGCACCGGTGAGGTGCGCGGCGCCTTGGCTGGTGCGAGGCGAAAAATCTCGCAAGATGCCTGGGGCGCTCGGGGGTGCCCAAGGCGAGGTGGTCATTTGAGCAAGGTTGGTTCGGGCATCCTTTCGAGGGATAAAAAGGGTTTTAGACTTTGTTGCTTTAGATCTTTTACAAGCATGGAATATTAAGCATCCACACTTGCCCCCCAGTCTAGGAGAGGACCTTTAGGTGCTCTGGTAGACTCTTTTCTTTGATTCTTATAAATGGGCCCCCATGCCAGGCCTATTATTTACACTTCATCTCCTTAGCTTAGTGGCATTTAGATCCTTGTTCATTTCAAGAGGTAAGGGGTTCAATCCCCCACAACCTCACTTTTGCTATTGTTTTCTCCCTTTTTTTCTATATATTTGAGCTAATTTTTTATATGTCTATGTCCATTCATATATTCGGAGGCTAACACATCTTTTTTTGTTGTTGTTTATTTTTGCAGACGCATGCTTTCGACCATTTGGCTCTTTTTGACCGCGATGGTACTTTTGGCCCCCAACCTCCTTTTGACCACAACAGCGTCTCATTTTTCATGCTTGAGGTATATTCTCTTTTTCCCTTGTTTTCATTGGGTCAATATTAGCACCACTCGAGACGGGGTATTTCGGCCTGAGCCTGTCGTGAGTTAGTTTTAAGAAATGCCCCTTTATTCACACCCTGTGGCGGGTCATTTAGAGTGTTTGTGCCTAGAGGTTTTGAGCCCATTCCTTTGTGTTTTGTAGCAATCCTCTCATTTATACGTGAACCCCTTTTTGCTTTCGAGATGAGGTCTCATGGCAAGTGATAGTCCGTTCAGCATACCTCCAGGGGTTGAGTTTGTTGACTTGTCTTCAGATTCAGAGTCCCCTGAGGAAAACCCTTACGAAGACTATAACTCCTTAAGGCAGGCCCGTATTCGTCATCTTGAGCACATGGCTGAACTTAGGTGTAAAATTTGGACGGTGGAGAGTGAGATTTACTCGGTGTTGAGAGGAGACGGAGCACCTTTCCCCCTGACCTTAGTGACCCCGTAGCGAGCCTTAGGGTGACCCTTTTAGAATTGCAGGGGGAGTTGGAGTTTATGGAGGGACATCTTCCGCCTGAGCCCCTAGCCCATCCTCACCTAATGACTGTCATGGGGCCGCTTCTGCTTCTCTTCAACCCTTATTTTCGATCTTCCCTAGCTTGGCACTTCCGCAGCCGGTTCCCCGGTGGAAGACCCTTGCTAGGAAGAGAAAATGGAGGGTCAAGTGTTCTGTTTCTTCCTCACCTTTTTCTTTTGTTTTTGCAGATATGCCGAAGGGACGACGACAGGTATCCATCAATGAACAGGACGATGCCCCTTTATTGGCATCCTCCCTGGTGTCCCACGTGTCAGAAAATAAACTAAGGGAAATTTTGAAGCACTACCGCGTTCCTCCGGAGTACGCCTTATATACCCATTCGGACAACTGCCGGGTTGACTGCCCTAGTCCCGGCTTCGTGGCCCTTAGTGAGCACATCCTGAAGGCGGGTGGTACCATCCCATTACACCCGTTCTTCATTGCGGTCCTCAACTACTTCGACCTTGCCCCACTTCAGCTGGCACCCAACAGTTGGCTGACCTTGAGCTGCCTTTTTATCGCGTTCGTGGAACTTGTCCAACGTGCTCCTACGGCGCTAGAGGTGCACTTCCTGTATAATCTCATTCCCTCTCTCAAGTCAAGTCCCTTTGATAGAGGGCTCAGTGTCCAATCCGGGGTCCTGGAAGCAGGACTTTTTCTTCGTGAAAGGCCCTCTCTCTGTTCGCAAGCACTTCCGTGCCGCTCCTAGTAAGTACCCTGAGCCACCTTTTCTTCTCTTTCTTTTCTTTTTGTTGGAACTTATTGTTTTATAACTTATGTTTGTGTTGACAATGGTGTGGATCATGCAGAGCAATTTTCCGTACCCAAAGTTGTTGGGTCGGAGGCGAACGCCGTGAAGGATCTTATCAATGCTGACCCCGCCATGAAAAAGGCGACGTACTTATTCATTGTGGAAAATCTTAACCTTCACAGGCTGTCCCTGGTTTCAGACTCCAAGTTGTTGTGGACGATTCCTGGGTCAAAGAAGACAAAGGCTGCATCGGCTGAGCTTTGCCTGGATGAAGGTGAGGCTGAGGATGTGGCTGAGGAAGTCTCCCTTGGACGTGGGGGACCTCACCAGCTGTCCTCGTCTCCTGGGGGGTGTCCTACCTTTGTACCTTCTGACCCGGAAATGACTTCCCACTCCCAAGGCCAACATGCCATACCGGGGCATTTTGTTTGCCCCGACCCCGCAGATTTTGACGCTTTTACTCAGGCTCCTCTCAACCCTGGTCCATCGGGGGCTTACTTTCCCAATCTTCCTACACCCCCTTCCAATCTACTAGGGGTCCATTTTTCCAACTTTCTTGCACCCCCTCCTGTTTCGGCGAGTGGGTCGTCTATACTTTCCCAGCCAGGTGCCCTAGACTCGGAAGGGGTGCCCTGGGTGAATCGCATGGCGACCTCCTACGGGCGGCGGTATGTCCAAATCGCCTCTAACCTCCTCGAAACTGATTGGAATGGTCTTGGGAGCTTTGCCCTGTCGGGCCTTAGGGAGACTCTAAGGCGCACTACTGCTTGGGTGAGTTCATGCATCTTGTGTAGGCCTTATTATATATAAGAATATATATACACATTTTTTCTTTTTTTTTTGTTACTTATCATTGTTGTTGTTAACTTTCTTGTGCAGGCCTATACTGTGGCTCAGCAGTTTGCCGACTCGGCTCACAATCTTTCTGCGTCGAGTACCGAGAGGGACTGCCTTACGGCCCGAGTACAGGAGCTCGAGAGAGAGCTTCGTGAAACCACGTCTAAGCTAAAAAAGGCTCGGGAAAAACTTGTTGTCTCGTCAAAAAGGAAGAAGAAGGTGGTTGCCAAAGCCATGATGCTGTAGGAAATAGTCACCGACCTAGAGGGCGAACTTCAGGGTGCCAAGGCTATTGTGGCTGCGTCGCAGGAGAGAGTCGCTTCCTTAGAGGCCAAACTCGAGGTTGCTAGGGCCGATGTAGCCGCGTCGCAGGAAAGAGTCGCATCCTTAGAGGCGGATAGGACAATTGTTGAGCACAGGTCCATAGAGCGCGCCCTTTACGGTGTGTGGAGGCAGGATCCCAACTTTGATTTTTCTTCTTTTGGCAAGCACGCCGTTGCTCGAGCGGCTAGGTGGAGCGCTCGTGGCAGGAGGCCCTGAGGTCGTCATTTCATCATTTCTATCAGCTATCCCGCTGTGGGTGTATGCTCATTTTGAGATTTTGTAATATTATTATTGTTATTTTTTTTTCTTGTAAATCTTGCCATGTTACCAAGACTCCTTTTTTAATATATACATGTGTGGTTATTCATCTCTTATTCATTTGTGTTTGAGGTATTTTGAGCCTGTATGATGGGGTTTGGTAGGTTCCCCTCTTTTATTTATCAAGCTAGAGGTCCTTTGGAGCCCATGTGAAAGGGTTCAGTGAGTCCTATTTTGGTGCCTCTTGATTATTTTTATATGGATATTTTGACCCCTTGGGTTCTAGCTATCCTTTTATATATTTTTGCGCGCGCTTATTATTTTTTTGCGAGAAGCATCCTTCTCGTCATTATTCATAGTACTATTTTTTCAAGGGTCTCTTTTAGGACCCTTTTTGGCTAGACAGTTTGGTGGCCGCTCTAGGCTTATCGGCGGGTGCTCTTTCTGGGGCTTCTCCCTTTGAGAGAGTATCTGCCCTTATTTGGGAGCTCATTGTTGTTGTTGTTTTATTTTTTATATAAGACCTTTTGGCCTCCTTGGTGTTCGTAAGGGTAGCTAATCCTTATGAACTTCGGGAGGTGCCTTGCAAGGTCTCCTCCCTGTTTGTTAAGGTTCACCATGCCCCGATACAAGTGGTCCTTTTAAGGATCCTCCTTTTTAGGAGCCCTTTTTAGGATCCTCCTGATAGAGGGTCCTTTGTAGGATCCTCCTTTTTAGGAGCCCTTTCTAGGATCCTCCTTATAGAGGGTCCTTTTTAGGATTCTCCTTTTTAGGATTCTCCTTTTTAGGATTCTCCTTTTTAGGAGTCCTTTTTAGGTTCCTCCTGTTAGAGGGTCCTTTTTAGGATCCTCCTGATAGAGGGTCCTTTGTAGGATCCTCCTTCTTTGGAGCCCTTTCTGGGATCCTCCTGATAGAGGGTCCTTTTTAGGATCCTCCTTTTTAGGAGTTCTTTTTAGGTTCCTCCTGTTAGAGGGTCCTTTTTAGGATCCTCTCATTTGTTGTATGTTTTTTCCTCCTGTCCTGCCCCCGAAGTGTTTGGTGAAATTTATTTCGGCAGGCACTTTGGCTGATGCTCGCATAGAGAAGAAAAATAACACGTGAAGTTGCGAACAGTTTCATTCATAGCATCTGGTTTACAACGGCATATATAAAAAAGGGCTACATCTAATTGGGAGGTTACCTTGGTAGTCTCTTTGATTCTTACTCACTAAGCTAACATAACAAGGAACAAACTAAACATAGGTCCTCTTTGCACCGGGTGCCGAAGCCTCACTGGTAGCATTTCTCGAGGTGTTCCATAACTCGTGGGTCCAACTCGTGTTGGTCGCGCCTTCATACACAACCATTGCCATCCAATCCGATGGTTTTGTGGCTGTGCGGAGGGACATGTTATAGCATTCCCTCACCTCCTTTTGCTCCCCTTTCATGCATGCTACTCCCCCAAGGGTTGGGAATTTCATAGCTAGGTGATACACAGAAGTTATCGCCTTTAATTCTCTTAGAGAGGGTCTCCCAAATACCACATTGAAGGCTGAGGCGCAATCCACCACGACAAAGTTTGCCATTATGGTGGTTTGCCTGGGTTGTTCCCCCATGGTGAGGGCTAATTCAATTGCACCTAGGGGTTGTATCGAGTCCCCTGTGAACCCGTAAAGGGAGGAATTGCATGGTTTCAGGTGTCGGATGCTCAGTCCCATCTTCTCCAAAGCAGGGCGATGCAGGATGTCTATAGAGCTTCCATTATCCACTAGGACCTGATGTACTCTCATGTTCGCAAGCTGGACAGTTAGCACCAGGGGGTCATTATGAGGGAAATGTACCCCCTGCGTGTCTTCTTCAGTGAAAGTTATTGAGTCATTCTAGCCCTTGAAACTCTTCGGGGGGCGTTGCTCCAAACTTAAGACGCACGGTGGTGGACTTCGTCTGGCCTCCTTGGCATATTTGTCTCGTCCCTTCCTTGAATCGCCTCCGAATCCTGGACCTCCAAAGATGGTCCTGACCTCTCCCTGTACTTCTGGGGCCACCTCTTGCGCCCGCGGCAGGGACGCTCATTCTTCTGGCCTCTAGTTCTCCTTGCTCACATATCTGCCCAAATGTCCCCTGCAGATGAGCTCCTCGATTTCCACCTTCAAATGGCTGCATTCTGGGGTGGTGTGGCCGATATCCTTGTGATACTGGCAATACTTGCTGGGGTCTCTTTTAGACAGGTCTTTTTTCATTGGTGGGGGCCTTTTGAAAGGGACTTGGTTTTCGTTCGTAATGGAAATATGCTCTCTCGCATGGGTGAGGTCAGTGTAAAAGGTGTATGGGACCTGTAGGTGCTCATCAGAGCGTTGATGCTTCCGGGGTCGATCATCTCTCGTTCCCTCATAAACCCCCTTCTTCTTTGCACAGTTTTTGTTTTCTCGAATCGAAGGTTTCGAGGGCGACGGGCCTTTTCCGGCTTTGAGGTTCTCGTGACCATCCTCCACGCGAATGTATTTTTGTGCCCGCTCGTAGAAATCATCTAAGTCTGTGACCTCCCTCTTGAGCATGTTATCCTATAACTTGCCTCCTGGGCGTACTCCAGCTATGATGGCCATTTTCAACTCTCAGTGGGTCAGGCTCCCTACTTTAGCTGCCTCCATATTGAACCTGTGAATGTAGCTCTTCAGACTCTCGTTTTCTCCTTGCTTCACATTTCCAAGGCTGGTGCCTGGCATCATGTAGTCTTGCACGGCGTGGTGCTGCTGGAGGAATTCATCAGAAAACTGTTGCCAAGATCTGATGGACCCCGATCTAAGTCTTTTGAACCATTTGTATGCAAGTCCTTTTAATGTGACAGCGAAGCAATGACATCTCACCCCGCTACCAATTCCCCTCAGCTTCATCAGGTCGTTAAATGTATCTAGATGGTATTTTGGATCTATGCTTCCTTCGTAGGGGGTCATTTTGGGCTCCTTAAAGTTGGTTGGGAGCCAGATGGCTTGGATCTCCCTGATGATGGGTGACTCATGATCGAATTCTTCCTCAGAAGCATGACCTCCAAAGGCGGTGACGATCTTGCTTCGCAGGCTCCTCATTTCTGTGTCCAGGTCCTGCCTCCTCTTGCTTAGGGAGTCTCTCAAAGAGGACGGGTTAATATCCCCCTTTCCTTTGCCCTGTCGAGGCGCCATAGGGGGCGTAGTCCTTTTACCCGCCCTCTTCTTGTTGAGCTTCTCCCATAAGTCTGAGGATGCTCTCTTTGAGGTGACCTCGTCATCGTTGCGAGGGGCAGCATTGGTCTTCGGCTCTGGTTTCTGGGACTACTTCGGCTGTCCGAGATGTTCGCGTTGCTTCGTTCGGGGGGTGTTACTAGTAGAGAGTCGCGTCTTTCCATCATCTACTGGGATAGTGGTTTCTACCTCCCTCTTGTCTTTCTCTTTGTGCTTAGGGAGTGTCACGTTTGATCTCCCTCGCAACATCCCATTTATCACCTCTTGCATGTTTTCCAAGGTGGTCTCTAGCCTCTGATTCTTGTTGTGAAGTTCTCGTATCTCATCTTCGTAGAACCGAGACTTCGAGCATTAGCTGACGGAGTGGGCCCGAGGGTGCTTGTCAGCCCGGCGATTTGACGGGCCTGGATCCTGTCGACCAAGGTTTGGCACCTGCGGTGGCTTTGGAGGCAGGAACTCATCGGCGCCCCTTCTCGGGGCAGTCGACGACTTTGGGCGATCCTCCTCAGGTGGGACTGCCGGGGACGAGGCCTCCCTTTCGTCTCTGAGCACCTAAGGCTCCCTTAGGGCCTCCATGTTTGCAGGGGGAGGAGGATCCCTCATGGAGGCTTTTAGCTGATCTCCGTCAAGGTGGACTTCCACCTCGCATGGCTGTCTCAACCGTTTCGAACGTCGCGGCATTTTTTCCTTATCAGAATCGACGGAAGAACAGTGACTTGCAATCTATTCTTCCCACAGACGGCGCCAAACTGTTGATGGTGAGAACTCGTTAACCAAGTTAAGTTAGCAAAACAGAAATGCAGAGATTATCAAAAGAAAAGCTTTAGAAATCTTAGTAAAAACTCCAAAAATAATTGCAGAAGAAAAATGGTGAACTTAGTTTGTATTGATTATGGTGCAATGCTACAGTAATTTTTCTAACCCCCCTTAATGTTGAAGAGGGGTTCCCTTTATAGGGGGCTCTAATGGCCCCTGATACATTGTGGTCCAGGGGACCAGATTGTACACAAGTACATTATCAGGAGAGTGGTATCAGACGTAGTGGTGTTGGCTCTAGTACATGGTCAGAGTTTGTGGGAGCACCTCAACTTTTGTACTCGATTATGCCTCCACTACTCGCCTTGTACGGGTGTCAGAGATGGGCTGGTGAGGATCACAACAGGTACCTCATTTGTACGACCACTACTTGTCTGGCATGAATATTATGTCCGTACTCTGACTCCTTTTGACTTTGCATGAATCGCTATGAGGCTTCCCCACTTCGTTCTTAAGGGTACGTTAAAGAGGTCCTTGATCTTACCTCTTGTTAGACCCACAGTAAGAGTGGTGTCCCGTCACCAGCACCTTTCTCAAGGGGAGAGATTAGACCCCTCCAACGAGGCCCACTATGTAGGCGACCCCTAGTGGCACGGATATGACGAGCTGAGGTGGGGGCATCTCTCGCGAGGCCCATGGCGCGGCTGATGCGCGGGGCGAAGCGAGGCGATGGTCTCGCAAGGCCTATGGTGAGGCTGATGTACGGCACAAGGCGAGGGCGAGATGCTAGTGAGGTGATGGTCTCGCGAGGCCCCTGGTGTTGCTGATGCGCGGGGCGAGGCGAGGGCGAGATGCTGGCGAGGCGATGGTCTCGCGAGGCCCCTGGTATTGCTGACGCGCGAGCAAGGCGAGGGGCAAGGAGATGGTCTCGCGAGGCCCCTAGCGCAGCTGGTGCGCGGGCGAGGTGAGGGTGAGGCGATAGTCTCGCAAGGCCCCTGGCGCGGCTGATGCGCGGGCGCGGCGAGGGGCAAGGAGATGGTCTCGCGAGGCCTCTGGCGCGGCTGGTGTGCGGGCGAGGCGATGGTCTCGCGAAGCCCCTTGCGCGTCTGGTGTGCGGGCGAGGTGAGGGGCGAGGTGAGGGCGAGTTGGCCCACAAGACGCCTGGGCCGCGCAAGGCATTTGTGCGACATTAGGGGTGCACGCGAGACCCTTATGCACCTGTGAGGCCACATGGGCGTGAGGCGCCATATGGGTCCGCGAGATGTTGTATGCACCCGTGAGGTGCGCGGAGCCTTGGCTGGTGCGAGGCGACAAATCTCGCAAGATGCCTGGGGCGCTCGGGGGTGCCCAAGGCGAGGTGGTCATTTTGAGCAAGGGTTGTTCGGGCATCCTTTCGTGGGATAAAAAGGGTTTCAAATATTGTTGCTTTAGATCTTTTACAAGCATGGAATATTGAGCATCCACACATATATAATGAATAAAATAGTCAATAACATATTAAAGTAAGGAATCTTTAATGAATGATTACTAGTGCGGTTTACTAAGCATACGAGATGTGAGTGATCTTGATTCAGAATACTGATGTAGATAGACATCTTAGTAAAGGTGTTGTATTTAATAGAGATTATATATGACAAGACCAATGAGAATTAATGATAATTATAAACTTGTCGTTTGACATAAAGATTTAATTATTATCATAATAGATGATCATTTGTAGATCAGTCTAAATCCTGAGTATTCATGAACTCTTGTTTGTGTTTATTGGATCTTTTGATTCACTCGTTAAGGTTTCTTAGTATAATAAGGCTAATGACTTTTGTTTTAGAGATTCAATATAATGAATGGCTGGGAAAATGATTTATAATAATGGAATCCATACTTTCCTAATGGATCGAATATTGGTTCCCTTAAGGGTTAATTCTGGAACTGAATAGTTATTGAGCTCAAATCTATAATATGATTATAGATTAATTAATCACTAGTAAGTTAATGGTACTTAAGGATTAAGAGGTAATTAGAAGTGTAAAGCGGTAATCTTGACCAACTCTAATTAACAAACCAATAAATGGAGGACAAAACTACATTTATTGATTATATCAATAGACTACAAGAGAAAACTTTGTGAATATAATTCTATAAATGCTTAGAGTGCAATTTCATATTTATAGTTGAGTAATAATAATGGAATTAATAAATAAAATTATTGGATTAAAGAGTTTAATTAATAATCTGGTTTATTGGAGTTTCGTATTATAGGTCTATGGTCCTTTGATAACCTCTGCCCTGCACTGTCAAGGGTAAGGATGTCAAAAGAAATATATGCAGAGAGAAGGACTTAATTGAAAAAGAAATAATTTTCCAAGGCAAGAAAATAATTATGTGCTAATTATGGGCAATTGATTAATCATGAATTAATTAATTATTTAACTATATAGTTTTTTTTTTGAAAAACTATAGATTAAAATAAATATTAATCATGTTTGGATTAATATAAAGAGATATTAATAATTATCTTATTTATAATAAGATATTTTTTTATTTATTTAAAACTAGTATTTTAAGATAAAGTTAATTTTGAATTAGCTGATATTTATTTTGGGATAAATATTTTGTCTTAAATATTAATTAAATAAACAAATGAGAAAATTAGGCATATCTCTAATGGTGTGGTCGACACACTCATTGTATAGTTAGTGTAGCGCCACACACAGGGATTTACTATCCATGAGATTTGAATTTCAAATAATTTGTTTATTTAATTATTCATTTTAAATATGATTTAAATTAAATAATTAACTAAGGTTATAACTGATTAGTTTTATTTTAATAAAATAAATATTAATTGAATTAGTTAATTATCTTTATAAAGCTTAAAAGAAGCAATACTTTCAAGAAGTGGTTTTCATAAACTGTCAGACTCTCTCTAAAAAGAAAGCGATAGTTTTTCTAAACCTGAAAAACTATTCAATACATCTTCTCTCAATCAAACCTCTCTAGATATCATGTGTTGAGTAAATCTAGAGAGTCCTAAATCAACCTTTTGAATCCTTTGTGCCCACACACGTCCTTATGTGTTTGAGGATTAAACTAGAAAATCAAGGTGTGAGCATTCAAAATCTACATTGGTAGATCGTTGATTTTTACAAAAAGATTCGATGATACTTGATAGGCTTCAAGAGGTAATCTCTAATCTATTTGTATGTGACTTAATATGTCTACATATGTGTGATCATGGCTGGTATTAATAATTTTTTCAAAACTCCATTCCCGTTGCATCTCTCTAATTTACACTTGTAATACCAACAGAGTGTGATCCTCTTTCCCGAGCCTCGTAGAACTCCTAGTCACAACATAAATGGTACGCTTATTAGAAATTAATTGCGATAATGGGCTTCAAGACTAAGTCCTAGCCCTCGGGACTTCAGTTTCCACTAAACTGGATAGCGAAACTGTCCCCTGAGCCTCCCAAGTTAACTCCCAAAAACACTAGGCAAATGCACCCTAAAGCTACATTAGTGATACAGCGCCCCCTACGATGCCACGACTCCACAACAAACTAAGAAGCCCCTTCTTTAAAAATCCTACATTTTGAGTCACGACTCCCCGTCAAAAGGGTTGCACTGCCACAACAACAACAAAAAAAAGCATTCCCTAATTTTTTTCCCATTTAGAGTTGCGGTGCCCCATCTAAAGGGTTGCAAAGCCACGACACTCCAAGGGCAAACCCACCCTCGAAAGAACTCATACACCCCCCGACGCTCATCCCAAGCGCCACGGCTCCACTGCGAAAAAACCCAAAAAGGTGATTTTCCCCTGCATTTCTAATCCAATCCCAGACCCAAAAATCAACTCCCAGCAGTTCAAACATAAATTTAAGCCTTAAAAACGTTAGCATAACCCCGTATCAAACCCAAATATCACGTAACACATCAAAAGCACATCAAAGACCCCATTTACATGCTTTTGAGATTCTCACACTCATAAGCTCAATATTTCAAAATTTCAAACTAAACTCCAAAATTCAATTCAAAACCAAGCTCTCAATCAATTTCCAAACAAGCTTCTACACCCACCCAGCTCATCTAAACACCCGAGAACCAAAAGTTTCCAAAATTGACCAAACCCCAAAAAATTTCCATCAAGAACAATAAACTAAAAGATGAACTTGATAAAGGATATTCATACCTTTGAATTTTGAACTCTCACCTAAGTATAGAGATCCTTGGCAGTTCTAGGTCCCTTGAATCCCTCCAATCAGTCCCAATTCCCCTCTTGAAGCATAAGAAATCTTCAAAAATGGATTGTTTGAAGCTCTTGGTTACTAGGCACCTTGAGAGAAACTAGAGGAGAGAGAGAGAGAGAGAATGTTCTGGACGTGAGTGGCAGCTCCCCTTTTCACTTAGCCCCTAATCAACCATCACATGGTCCAAAAGACCATCCTACCCTTGGCCTTTACTAAATCTTCAAAGCACCCCTAAGGGCATTTCGGTCATTTCATAAAAATTTCCACCCAACCTCAAATTCCACCACTAAACTCTAAATTAATTAACTAATCCATCAAATACAGTGATTCCACTAATTTATTTCATTTATCAACAATTTCCCAAAATATATAAAATTACCAAAATACCCCTTGGCTCTCCCCGAGTCGGGTATTTATGCCTATTGTGACTTTCTGCTAAAATTGATCAAAAGGATCCAATCCTATTGAATATCACAAATATAATCACATAAACAAGTGGTCTCAAGCACATAGCATATAAAATACAAATATACCCTCAATGTGTCAAAATTACGAAAATGCCCCTTTTTAACAAAAGCGGGTCTTTAAACACATTTAATACACATAATCATGCATAATCAATTATATATTATTATAATCCACATATTTACTCCATGTGCCCTCCCGACACGCGAATCCAAGCTCTTAATCTTATTAGGAGTTTTGAGACGTTACACGTTAACTCCAATATTCACTCCAATTCTTTCTTCCTTGTTCTGTTGAGCCCTTTGCTTGGCTTTTCGAGCTGCAGTACTTCCTCGAGGACATCCACTAGTCCTTTGTGGGGGTGCTTAGGCTTCAACTACCCTTCTTTCCATTTTATCATTCAACCAAGTGGCTTCAGCTAGCCTCTTTCGCAACCTTTGGTTTTCCAGCTCCACCATTGGGACATATCTCTCAAGATTATAGTAATCCTGATTTGATGGTATGGAACTTTGACCAGGGTCTCATAGTGTCGACGAAGCACTTCCTTCATCCAGGGGTATAACGCATTTGATAACCAAGACCGTTACACTGTGTATTTTAAAATAGTGCAAGACTTTATAATCAAGTTGTTTAAATAAAAATGTGATCCTAATGTCAATCACCAAGTTAAGATTAAAAGACTTTGGATATAAACGGTTAATTTTCATTGAAATAGATGTTTGTTACATGGGGTCCCAAAATAGGGTTTAAGTGACAATTTACAATCCTCAAAAGTTTTGTACAACCAGTCGCCACTCTAATGTCAAAATACAAAATTTAAGGCTATGTCCCTGTACTATCCATCGGTCGTGGTAGACGAGTAGCTGACAAAGTACACCTTGCCCCCAGAGCTCTCAAACTAATGGTTGGTCCAGCTTTCCCTTGCCTATACCTTCACCACATAGCACCCGTGAGCCAAGGCCCAACAAGAAAACCAAAACATAAAATACATAATCAGTAATAGCATCCAATCAATCATAAGACAGTCATCTAGAAGTTCAAAAAATCACAGACATAAAACTAATAATAATAAATATGTACGATCATAAACATATCTTAATCAATAGACAAATGTACCGCCCTTAGGCCGAGCCCTCTATTTACTCAACTGACTCCGGCTTGCTTAGGCCGAGTCCATTGTTTATTTAGCTGACCCCGGCTCACAGTGGCTAAGCCGCGTCCTGTGTGCAAGTCATCAGCCCCGGCTCTCTTAGGTCATTCATTCTCATATACCATATCGAGCATTCAGTCATACAGTACACATACTCAAATATTGGGAATCTCAGTCCCATTCACAACAATTCAAGGGGGCAATTTTCTTACCTGGAATTCTGAGCGGAGAATAGAAAACTGTCCCAAGCACGAGCCTCAGTTCTGAGCATTGTGATAAACTTAGTCACAATGGCCAATGGGTAATCATCAATTTCTAATCCATATAAATATTTAGGAAACATTAGCTAGCCACCGAGACCTTGATTTCTACTAAACCGGGTAGTAGAAATCGTCCCGAGCGCTTAGGTTCGAACCCCCGAGCCCTTCTAATTCTAAAATAAACAACCTAGGCCAAAATCCCCTGGGCGAGAGGTGGGTCGCGACTTGCACCCCCCCCCCCCCCCCCGAAGGTCGCGGTGCACCTTCAAGATAGGGAGCTCACCCAAGGCCTTCTGGGCATGCAGGTCATGGCGCCCATGAATTGGGTCACGGCGCACCCCCGCGTACCTAGAATTTTTGGGTTTTCTTCACATCCTTCCCAGCCAAAAACCTCTAAAATTCAACCAAACTCGTATCCAACTTTAGAACCAAATCAAGAATCCTTATCCCCATAATTTAAACATCACGTCCAACCTTATCAACAATCTCTACACTTCCTAACACCCAAAATCAGCTAACTAAAACTAAGCCCCATGCAACTCAAACCTCTTAACACAATCTCAGCAGAATTAGAGTATTAGACTAGAACTCTTACCTAAAATTGTAGCCTAGTTTCCCCAGCAGTAATCTTGAATGAACTCAACTTAATCCTTAGGTTCCCACATGTGAATTTCCCTAGTTTCAATCTTCAATTCATCAAAATTCCTCAAGCTTAAGGGAGAGAGAGAACCATGGGTGAAAGGGGATGAGAATGAGCTAAGAGTCTTCCAAAATCTTCTAGTTATTCCTTAGGATTTCACTGAGTTTATTCCTTGCTTAAACAAAAGACTTCTTTGCCCCTCTTAGCTTATTGGTCCACTAAGGGTACTAAGTGGTAAAATGGTCATTCTGCTCTCAGTTCCCGCTAGTTCCTAAAGTGTTCCTACTATTAATCAATTAACCTCATCATGTCTAATTGATTACAAAATATTTATATATTATCTAATAACTCCCAAAATATTTCTCTAAGTTCCCAAAAATACCCCTAGGCTCTCCCCGAGCCGGGTATTAAACCCCGTTGTGACTATTTTGCTAGTCCGCTCACTAGGAACGTCTCGAGCCATATGCTGCAAATATATCCACATAATAATGTGGTCTCAATCACAAATCACATAGAATCATATTTATGCCCTCAACGGGCCAAAATTACAAATATGCTCTTATCAGCTATAAAGGGCCCACATGCATATCTAATACTCATAAAAATGCATATAATATATCCATATAATCATATTAATAATGCATGCCATGTATTTAACTAATTAAGTATACACATAAACTAATTATGCCCTCCCAGCACACTAATTAAGGCCCTAAGCCTTATTAGTGATTTTGGGTGGTTACAACTATCCCCTCCTACTGAGAATTTCGTCCCCGAAATTTACTTGAATAACTCGAGATATTGATCCCACATCGCTGACTCAAGCTCCACTACTACAAATATAGGGTTTCTCTGCGTTTTTTTTTCAATCTAAAATAAAAAGCGTAGAGAAAAGGATTGAAGGACTCTTAGGAACTATGTTAGTGCGGTTGTTTAAAATAGTGCAATGTAAAGTAGGGAATATGGGAAGTAGAAACTTTTTCTTTGCGGTTTTCTTAAGAAAAGCACAGAGAAAAGTTGCACTACTTTTCTCCGTGGTTTTTTAAGAAAACTGCAGAGAAAGAAAGACTTTTCTCTGCAGTTTTATTGAAAAAACCGCAGAGAAAAGTATTGTAATTTTTCAAAACTTTTACAAAGCATAACTTTGTGCTCAGTTGTCCGTTTTTGGTGTTTTTTTTTTAACTTTGATATTTTTTTCGAGATCTATCCAAATAAAATAGTCTTTTCTTTGGATAGATCTCGAAAAAATATCAAAGTTAAAAAAAACTCAAAACGGACAACGGAGCACAAAGTTATGCTTGGTCGAAATTTTGAAAAATTAGAATACTTTTCTCTGCGGTTTTTTAAGAAAACCGTAGAGAAAAGGTTCCAAACCTATATATAAACTCATTCTTCCCCACAAGGTTCCCAGACCTACTTCATTTCACAAAAACTTCTTTAGCGGCGGTGGTATGTCTTTCAACCTTAATCTTAGTATTTTTTTCATCATTTTTAGCTAAATCTTAGTTAAAAACTGAAGTATATGCTTGATATTTGTCTATTTAAAGGTTTTTAGTAGTAAAAATGGTTAGGATTTGGTCGAAAAATTGTCCATTTTCACCATATTTTTGGCGATACATTGTGTTCTTGAGCTTCAAAATATGTAATGATCTATATATCTTTCTTTGCATAGTTTATTTTTTTTTATCATTATTTTTAGAGTTTATTCTGTGTGAAATAGACAAATAGAAATAAAAATTTTGAGAGGTTTTTCATAAATCATTAATTTGGTTGCAGAATTTTTTTTCTTCAGATTTTTCGATGACCAAACCTAAAAAAATTGTTTTTTTTTTCAGGTTCTCAGATTTTCTTTGTATGTAGATAGATAGATCTCGAAAAAATACAAAAGTTAAAAAAACACCAAAAACGGACAACCGAGAACAAAGTTATGCTTGGTCAAAGTTTTGAAAAATTACAATACTTTCCTCTACGGTTTTTTCAATAAAACTGCAGATAAAAGTCTTTCTTTCTCTACAGTTGTTTTAAAATAACCGCGGAGAAAAGTACATCTTTCTCTGTGGTTGGCTTATTACAACCACAGAGAAAGATGTTCTTTCTCCGCGGTTGGCATACCATTTTTCTCTACGATCGAATACACTGCGCTTTTTAATACTCTCGAAAACCGCAAAGAAAATCCTTTTTTGTAGTAGTGCTCCCAGATCGCTTCCTAGACCTTACTATTCCTCCATAACACTTTGACTAGAGGAATCATCTTGTTCCGTAGAACCTTGTCTTTCCTATTTAGGACCTGAATCGTTCGCTCCTCATATGACAAATCTATCTGCAACTCTAAATCCTCATACTTCAATACATGAGTTGTATCTGAGGCGTACTTCTGAAGCATAGAAATGTGGAATACATCATGAACTCCCGATAAGGATAGTGGCGGTGCCAACTTGTAGGCCACTAGCTTGATCCTCTCCAGGATCTCAAAAGGTCCTATGAATCTAGGGCTCAGCTTGCCCTTTTTCCCAAACCTTCTCACCCCTCGCAATGGTGAGACTCGCAGAAACACGTGGTCCCCTACCTGGAACTCCACGTCCCTACGCTTAAGATCAGTGTAGCTTTTCTGTCTGCTCTACGAAGCGAGCATTCAAGCTCGGATCTTCTCGATAGCCTCATTAGTCCTCTGAACCATCTCTGGTCCTAAATACTTCCTCTCACTCATCTCATCCCAATGAATGGGAAATCTACATCTCCTTCCATATAACATCTCGTATGGAGCTGCTCTAATCGTTGATTGATAACTGTTGTTATATGAAAAATCAATCAAAGGGAGGTACTTACTCCAAGACCCCTCAAAGTCTATCACACACGCCCTAAGCATGTCTTCCAATATCTGAATCATCCTCTCAGGCTGTCCATAAGTCTAAGGATGAAAGGTTGTACTAAACCTCAGCTGAGTCCCCATAGCCTCCTACAAACTACCCCAAAACTTGGAGGTGAATATGGGTTCCCAATCCGATACTATAGACTTGAGAATCCCATGGAGACGTACAATATACCTCATGTACAGTTCTGCATACTGATCCACAGTATAGGTCATCTTTACTGATAGAAAATGAGTTGACTTGGTGTATCTGTCTACTATCACCCACACTGAGTCATGCAGCCCCACTGTCCTGGGTAAACCTCCAACAAAATCCATAGTAATGTCCTCCCACTTCCACTCGGGAATACCCACAGGCTGTAGCAACCCCGCTAGTCGTTGATGCTCAGTCTTCACCTGCTGATAGGTCAAACACTTGGCCATGTACTCCACTACCTCCTTCTTCATCCCAAGCAACCAATATAACATCCGTAGATCCTGATACATCTTTGTGGTGCCTAGATGGAGTGAGTATGATGTAGTATGGGATTCATCAAGTATCTCTCACCTAATATCCACATCTGTTGAGACACAAATCCGACCCTTATACCGTAATAAACCAGTCTCTGAAATAGAATAGTCCTTAGCCACTCCAGCTAGGACATTCCCTCTAAACTCCTACAACTATGCTTCATCCATCCGACCCTCTCTTATCTTCTCTAGAAGGGTCAACTGTAAAGTGATATTGGCCAACCGGCCCACAACTAGCTCTATCCTCGCTCTAGACATCTCCTCTGCTAACTCTCTTGATATCTGTGCAGAGCTAAACAACTGTCCCGGGCCCCTCCAGCTCAACACATCTGCCACTGCGTTGGCTTTCCCTGGGTGGTAAAGGATGTCACAATCATAGTCCTTCACCAACTCTAGCCAACATCTCTGCCTCATATTCAAGTCCTTCTGGGAGAATGATGGACCAAAATGGGTATGTTTTAAATATTTATATCGGAAGCGCACAAATTGTTCATATAGAATAGTAATCGTGTAAGCAAGGATGTCGAACCCAAAGGAGTTGTCTAAAATAAAAAAGAAAACTATTTTAAACCAAAATTAATAAATTCTAACCTAGCTCCAAAGATTGATGAGATTTAATGTCATGAACATAAAATAAAAGATTTAAAATAAAGTTATTTGACAGAATAAAAATAAACCAATTATGATTTGAAAATAAGTTGTAAATAAAGATTATTAAGATACTAGAATCCACAAAATGTATGTTTAATAATACTTATTAGTATATTGATTCCCAAGTTTTAGTGATAGTTAATGTCAAACTATCATTTTCCAGATAGATTTATACTTTTAAGCACAAATTATTTCTAAAAAGATAGGATTTTTTTTCACTTTTCAAAAAAATATAATTTCAAAGTATTTAATGTGAATCAACCTAATAAAACAACAAAAAAATCAAATAACATTATTTATAAGGCAAAACATAATATTTTTGTTCTAAGCATTGGATGTGTACAATTTAATGACACATCTTACACAAAGAATATTATGTTTTTCAAAATGAAGAACAAAGTGCAATATTATCTAACAATCCAAAATATGAGATATTAAAGATGAAAGACATATATGAAGAAGAAAAATCCATAAACTTTGTTGCACTACAAGGGAAATCAACATACAACATAAATATAATCTAGTTACAAGTTGCTTCATCATGATCTTAATAATCTTATGACAAAGATTAGAAGCACATAACTAGAATAGAAATTACAAAATAAATAAAATACATACTTGAAAATGCTCTTGAAAAACACTAAAATGGTAGAAAAGATGATGGTTACCCAAAAATTTAGCACCCAAAAATGGTATTGAAATTACATATTTATAGCCAAAATGAGAGTATTAAAATAATCAATTTAAATTAATTAAATTGATTAAATTAACTAAATAAAATAAATATGGTATGCAGAGGTAAATTATATGGTGTAATAATGATTTTGTGGTGAAATATGTGGAAAATTTGAGTAAAAAGGTGGCATTTTTGGGCATTGTGGGACAAGGGGACAAGGAGACCATTAGTGGGCTCAAGGAAATTTTTCTCTCAAATGTTTGCTGGGCTTGGCAGCTGCTGGCAGGCCACTGGGCCGAGAAGGCTGTGAGGGAGCATGTCCACGGTGGCAGGAGGGGCTAGGTGAGGCAGCTGGGCGTGGACTCGTGTTGCTGGGAAGCAGCTAGGTGTGTGGGTCGACCAGCAGGCGGGCCCAGGAGGGTCTTTGGGCCATGGGTGTGTGGTTGGGCCTTTGGGCTAACTTGGTGGCTTCTTCTCCCTTCAAAAATGCAATTTTCCTTTCTTTCTCTTTATTTTTCAAACACAACAAAAATATAACATAATTCCTACAACATAAAAATAAATTAAATCACAATCAAATATTTTCAATTATTAATAAATCATATTAATTATTTGAAAATACTTAATTAAAACTTAATTTAATTTATCATGAAAGATCAACAAAAGGGCATTTTTTTACTTCTAACTAATCTCAATAATTCAAATAATTAAACTACAACAAAATAACTATAAAAACACACAAAAATATATGAAATCAAAATAAACCTCATAAATTCAAAATTACTTAAAAAATTAATAAATCAATTGAAAATTCAAGAGCTAAGCAACAATTAGCATATAAAATATGGTAAAATAACTCCATTTTGTAGAGTTATCACACCCCCAAACTTAAAGTTTTGCTAGTCCTCAAGCAAAAAAAAATTTAAAACACACAATATTTTTTATTGGTGATATAAAAATGATTTTCTCAAAAATTGTACAATGAAATAATTCTAAAAAATTATTATGAATAAAATTTTAGCTTATGTAATTAATTAACTTGTCAATTTCGCTTTTAAAAAGTGTCTTTTTAAAAAAAAAAAATTTCACTTAAACTTATAGGAAATAAAAGTGTTCTTGTTATGAAAAATGTTACTAGCAAAATTGACCCAAAAATTAAAGACAAAGCTTAAAAATTATTCATATTTTTAAGAGAATTAAACTCAAACTCAATCAAGATTTTTATCATTGAAAATGAAAAATATCACAAATATTTTTTATATTTATTTTTTTAACAAAACACAATAAAGCAGTATTTTTTTTCAAAACAAACTTAACACAGTTCTACCATCATATTCAACAAAATGAACAATAAACAACCATTAAACTCACTATCCCCAAACATAATTTAAGCATTGTCCTCAATGTGTCAAAATATAGATATAAATTAAAATTGGCAGGAGGTTGGAGTTTAGAATGGATGTACCTCATCGTGGTGCAACGTTAAGAGAGCAAGAAACACTTAACAAAAAGTATAACACACAAAAGTAAACACGAAAACAAACACACAAATCACATAAACACAAGTTACCAAGAGTAATTTCAAGCAATCAAATAACTTGGTAAATAGGAACCTCAAGGAGGATTTCATCCACTTCATCGGTTTTTAATTCTAAAAAATGGTTTTCATTTTGGTCCATTAACTTTAAAAATATCACCATTGTTAGGATTTTCAATTTCGATAGCCCCATGTGGAAAAATGACTCGAACAATATAGGGACCGGCCCACCTAGAACATAATTTTCCTGGAAATAAATACAACCGAGAGTTGTATAAAATGACTTTTTGACCTAGAGAAAAATCTTTTCTCAAAATATTTTTATCATGACAAAATTTCATCCGATCCTTATAATTTTTTTAATAGTCATATGCATCATTCCTAATTTCGTCTAGCTCATTCAATTGAAGTTTTCTTTTCTCACCTACCTTGTCTAGAGAAAAATTTAACTGCTTAATAGCATAAAAGGCTCTATGTTCTAACTTAGCAGGTAAGTGGCACGCCTCCCCATACACAAGTTTGTAGGGTGACATGCCAATGGGTGTTTTGTACGTAGTACGATACACCCATAATGCATTAGTGAGTCTTAAGGACCAATCATTCCTAGTTGGATTCACAGTTTTTTCTAAAATGTGCTTAACTTCCCTATTAGACACTTCAACTTGACCACTAGTTTGTGGGTGATATAGTGTTGAGACTTTATGTGTAATGCCATATTGTTTCATCAAATGTTCAAATGGCTTATTACAAAAGTGTGTATCGTTATCACTAATGATAGCACGTGGTGAACCAAAACGAGAAAATATATTTTCTTTCAAAAACTTAAGTACAACTTTGTGTTCATTAGTGTGGCATGCAATAGCTTCAACCCATTTAGACACATAATCAACTCCAACAAGAATATAAAGATTAACAAAAGAGTTAGGAAATGGTCCCATAAAATCAATGCCCCAAACATCAAATATGTCAATTATAAGAATAGGATTCAAATGCATCATGTTTCGTCTAGTTAAACTTCCTAACTTTTGGCAACGTTCACAAGCTTTACAATACACATATGTATCATGAAAAATAGTAGGCCAATAACAACCACATTGTAAGACTTTAGTTGCTATTTTCATACCACTAAAATGTCCTCCACATGCATGATCATGACAAAAAGATATAATTTTAGATTGGTCACAATTTGGAATGCATCTTCTAATTATTTGATCAGGGAAATATTTAAACAAGTACGGATCATCCCAAATAAAAAATTTCACCTCATAATAAAATTTAGATTTATCATGCTTAGACCGATGAGATGGTATTTATTTAGTGACCAAATAATTCACAATATCAGCATAGCAAGGCAAAGAAGAAACATGCATCAATTGTTCATCAGGAAAAGTTTCAGTGATAGAAGTGGAATCATGTATAGTTTCAACAACTAGTCTAGATAAATGATCAGCAACAACATTTTCAGATCCCTTTTTATCACGCATTTCTGAGTCGAATTCTTGTAAAAGTAGGATCCAACAGATCAAGTGAGACTTAGCATTTTTTTCGACAAGAGATACTTTAATGCAACATGATCATAATAGACAATAATTTTAGACCCTAACAAATAAGATCTAAATTTCTCCAATGCAGAAACAACAACAACAAGCAATTCTTTCTTGGTTGTGGAATAATTTAATTGAGCATCATTTCAAGTTTTGCTAGCATAGTAAATTACATGAGATATTTTTTCAAGTCTTTGTCCTAAGACAGCACCTATAGCATAATCAGAAGCATCACACATTATTTCAAAAGGTATTTTCCAATCAGGAGGTCGAATAATGGGTGTAGTAGTCAATAGATTTTTCAATTTCTCAAAGGCAACATGGCAATTATTATCAAAGACAAAAGCATTTTCTTTTCCAAGTAAATGGCATAAAGGTCGAGAAAATTTTTCTAAAGTATTTTAGAAATCTTTTATAGAAACCGGTATGGCCTAAGAATAATATAATTTCTTTCACAGCTTTAGGTGGGGGAAGTTTGGAAATAAGATCAACTTTAGCTTTATCAACTTTTATTCCCTCAGATGAGATTAAATGACCTAAAACAATTCCTTTATTAACCATAAAATGACATTTTTCCCAGTTAAGAACAAGGTTTTTCTCTTTGCAACGAATTAAAACAAGTGAAAGATGGTGCAAACATTCATCAAAAGAGGAACCAAACACAGAAAAATCATCCATAAACACTTCAACAAATCTTTCAACCATGTCAGAAAAAAATTGAAATCATACACCTTTGAAAATTCGCAAGTGGATTGCATAATCCAAAAGGCATGTTACGATAGGCAAAAGTTCCGAAAGGGCATGTAAATGTAGTCTTTTCTTGATCTTCTGGGGCAATGGGAATTTGATTATATCCCGAATACCCATCAAGAAAGCAATAATATGCATGGCCAGCTAAACGTTCAAGCATTTGATCAATAAAGGGTAATGGAAAATGGTCTTTTCTAGTAACATTATTTAGCTTTCTATAGTCTATGCACACTCTCCACCCCATTTGTACTCTAGTAGGGATTAATTCATTTTTCTCGTTTTCAACAATTGTGATCCCAAACTTCTTAGGCACAACTTGAACTGGACTAACCCATTGACTATCAAAAATAGGGTAAATGATACCCATGTCTAATAATTTTATGGCCTCTTCTCTAACTACTTCTTTCATATTTGGATTTAGCCTTCTTTGACATTCCCGAGAGGTTTTAGCATTCTCTTCTAGATGGATTATGTGCATACATATGGATGGGCTAATTCCTTTAATGTCTCTAATGGTCCAACCTATGGCTTCTTTATGTTTTCTAAGGACATCTAACAATTTATCTTTTTGTTCTTCATCTAAGGCGGATGCTATGATAACAGGTGAGGTTTTAAACTCTCCTAGAAAATCATATTTTAAATTTTCTGGCAAAGGTTTAAGGTCTAACTTTGGAGACTCGAAAATTGATTGAACGTGATCTAAGGGTAAAAAAGGTTCAACTTTAGTTTCATTTAAGGGTATATACTCTAGCAAATAATTCACATCATCATTAGAATCATCAACATGCAAGTTCATACCAAAGTATTTTTGACAAATGTCAAGTAAGTCATTTCCATTATCTTCACAAATACTATCTTTCATGTTAACTTCATGCACTTCCTCACACTCAACAGATTTAACAACATTAAATACATTCAATTCAACAGTCATATTTCCAAAAGATAATTTCAAAATACCATTACAACAATTAATGATTGCATTAGATGTAGCTAAGAATGTTCTACCAAAAATGATAGGAAGTTGAGCATGCACATTTTCTACAGGTTGAGTATCAAGAACAATGAATTCAACAGGAAAGTAAAATATATCAACTTTTATCAAAACATCCTCTATAATGCCTCTAGGAATTTTCACAGAACGATCGGCTAATTGAAGAGTTATAGAAGTAGGTTTTAGTTCACCAAAACCAAGTTGCTTATAAACAAAATAAGGCAATAAATTCACACTAGCACCCAAATTAAGTAAAGCCTTGTTTATAAAATGATCACCAATAATGCATGAAATTGTGGGACACCCAGTATCTTTATATTTAACAAAACTCTTATATTCAATAATGGAACTAGCTTGTTCAGTTAAAAATGCCCTTTTAGGAACATTAGTGTTTCCTTTTACAGTACAAAGATCCTTCAAAAATTTAGAGTAGGCAGGGATTTGTTTAATGCCATCCAAGAAGGGGATAATGATACTAACTTATTTAAAAGCTTCTAAGATGTCATTATATTGACTGCATTTTTTAATTGGAAGTAATCTTTGTGGGAATGGGGCTTTTTGGAATAAAATGATGGATTGGAGTATCATGATTTGAAGATTCATTGGCCTTAGAACTAGAAGGTTGACTCTTTTCTTTTTCTTTTTCAACCTCGGGTATGTAATCGGGTTTGACAATGTTCTTTCCAGACCTAAGAGTTGAAATTGATTTGACTTCCCCATTATGACTAGACTTTTCTATCTCATATTGACCTTTTGGATTTGGGATAGGTTGACTAGGGAATGTTCCTTTTTCTCTATCAGCTAAAGCAATAGC
This sequence comes from Humulus lupulus, assembly GCF_963169125.1. Classification (NCBI taxonomy): domain Eukaryota; kingdom Viridiplantae; phylum Streptophyta; class Magnoliopsida; order Rosales; family Cannabaceae; genus Humulus; species Humulus lupulus. Next base: position 130,333,010 of record NC_084799.1, read on the forward strand.
GAGTTGTCCTACTTGTGTCTCAAGTTTGGTAATTGATTGAGACTGATTTTGTAGGATTTGTTGAGTGGATTGCATAAATTGTTGTAATGTATCTTCTAAGGAAGGTTTCCTTTGTTAAGGATATGGTTGATTTTGTGGGGCATGTGTTTGGTTTTGGGTGTTGTATTGGTGCCCTTGATTCATTGGAGGTTGGTTTTGTCTCCATGAAAAGTTTGGATGGTTTCTCCAATTTGGATTATAAGTTGATGAAAATGGGCTATCATTTTTCATCATGATCTTAATAATCTTATGAAAAAGATTAGAAGCACGTAACTAGAATAGAAATTACAAAATAAATAAAATACATATTTGAGAATGCTCTTGAAAAACACTAAAATGGAAGAGATAATGGTAGAGAGAAATGGTAGAAAAGATGATGGTTACCCAAAAATTCAGAACCCCAAAAATGGTCTTGAAATTACATATTTATAGCCAAAATGAGAGTATTAAAATAATCATTATTTAAATTGATTAAATTAACAAAAAATAAATAAATATGGCATGTAGAGGTAAATTATACGGTGTAATGATGATTTTAGGGTGAAATATGTTGAAAATTTGGGTAAAAAGTTGGCAATTTGGGGCATTCTGGGACAAGGGGACAAGGAGACCACTGGTGGGCTCAAGAAAATTTTTCTCTCAAATGTTTGCTGGGCTTGGCGGCTATTGGCAAGATACTAGGCCGAGAAGGCTGTGAGGGAGCAGGCCCACGGTGGCAGGAGGGGCTAAGTGAGGCAGTTGGGCATGGGCCCGTGTGGCTGGGAAGAAGCTGGGTGTGTGGGCCGAGCAGCAGGTGGGCCCAGGAGGAGCTTCAGGTCGTGGATGTGTGACTGGGCAACTAGGTCTTTGGGCTGACTTGGTGGCTTCTTCTCCCTTCAAAAATGTTGTTGACAGTGAGAACTCGTCAACCAAGTTAAGTTAGAAAAATAGAAATGTAGAGATTATCAAAAGAAAAACTTTAAAGATCTAATTGGAAACTCAAAGAACACTTGCAGAAGAAAAATGGTGAACTGGATTTGTATTTCTTATGGTGTAATGCTACAATGTTTTTTCCATCCCCCTTCCATGTGGAAGTGGGGTTCATTTTATAGTAGGCTCTAATGGCCCTGGATACATGGTGGTCCAAGGGACCAGGTGGTACACAAGTACACTGTCAGGAGAGTGGTCTCAGGGGTAGTGGTGTTAGTTCCAGTACATTGCCAGATACCATGAGGATGTCTCCACTACTTGATTCGTACGACTGTCAGAGGAGTGGTGACAAGCATAGTGGTGCAGGTGGTGGTGGTGTCGACTCTGACATCTGGCCATAGACACACAGGCCATGTCCCCTCCCCCAGCACTCCCACTACTCGACTGGCATGAGTGTCTGTACCTGACATACGGGGTTTTAAAGGTCGTACCCCGTACAAGATTGTACTAGCATGATCCTTTTGAATCATACTTGGGTTTTTACCTCAAAATGTTGGAGTCTCGATAGGCCTTCGTAAGAGATACCACATAGAGGTGTAGGGAGTGAGACACTTGATGTATGTAAGGGTCGTGGCGCGAGGTAGGGCTCTCGAGTCCTTGGTACAAGATGCCCGAAGCACCTAAAGGCCACCCCCGGACATAGTTGATAGGTGTGCGAGATGGTCCTGGGGGCTCGAGACGACGTGGCCTCGCCAGATGCCTAGGTGTGCGAGGCAAGATGCCTCCCTCGCGAGGCCCTTGGTGGTGCAGCTCACGTGATGCTCGTGCGGCCCTTAAGGATACACGTCTTGCGAGGCCCCTTAGGATGCGGCTGTGGCGATAAGGACACGCCTCTCGCGAGGCCCCTTAGGATGCAGCTGTGGCGAGGGTGTCTCCGGCGAGGCTCCTAAGGATACGCATCTTGCAAGGCCAAGAGCGCGTGGGTGCGAGGCCGTGGGCGCACGAGGTGCGAGGCGCGAGGCCATGGGCGCGCGGGCGCGAGGCCGTGAACGTGCGGGCGCAAGGCCGTGAATGCGTGGGCGTGAGGCCATGGGCGTGTTGGGAATGAGGCCGTGGGCACGTGGGCGCGAGATGGGGCCCTTAAGCAGTTGGAGCGATATGCCCAAAGCACATCAGACTTACCCACGAGGCGTGGGTGATAGGTGCATGAGATGGATCTCACGAGGTGCAGGGCTAGGCGTGAGAGGTCTCACGGGGTGTATGGGTGCTAGACGCACCAAGAATAGCCTCATGTGCCTCCTTGCGAGAAGATGGTTGCCCAAGGGCCTCGCGGCACGGGCATGTAATTAGGCATTTATGGGAGCTTATCACGCGCTTTTGGTGCTTTGGTAGACTCTTCTCTTTAATTCTTATAAATAGGCCCCCATGCCAAGCCTATTATCTACACTTCATCTCCTTAGCTTAGTGGCATTTAGATCCTTGCTCCTTTCAAGAGGTAAGGGGTTCAATCCCTCACAACCTCACTTTTGCTATAGTTTTCTCCTTTTTTATATATATTTGAGCTAATTTTTGGTATGTCTATATCCCTTCATATATTTGGAGGCTAACACATCTTTTTTTGTTTATTTTTGCAGACGCGTACTTTCAACCATTTGGCTCTTTTTGACCGTGACAGTACTTTTGGCCCCCAACCTCCTTTTGACCATGACAGCATTTCACTTTTCCTGCTTGAGGTATATTCTCTTTTCCCCTTACGTTTATTGGGTCCACATTAGCACCACTCGGGATGGGGTGCTTTGGCCTGAGCCCGTCGTGAGTTAGCCTTGTGGCATGCCCCTTTATTCACACCCCGTAGCGGGTCATTTATAGTGTTTGTGCCTAAATTTTTTGAGCCTATTCCTTTGTGTTTTGTAGCAATCCTCTCATTTATATGTGAACCTTTTTTGCTTTCGGGACGAGGTCTCATGGCAAGTGACGGTCCGTTCGGCATTCCTCCGGGGGTTGAGTTTGTTGACTTGTCTTCAGACTCAGAGTCCCTTGAGGAAAACCCTTACCAAGACCATGACACCTTAAGGCATGCCCGTATTCGTCATCTTGAGCACATGGCTGAACTTAGGCATAAAATTTGGGTGGTAGAAAGCGAAATTGACTCGGTGTTGAGGGGAGACAGAGCACCTTTCCCTCCTAACCTTAGTGACCATGTAGCGAGCCTTAGGGTGACCCTTTTAGCTTTGCAGGGGGAGTTGGAGTTTATGGAGGGACATCTTCCGCCTGAGCCTTCTAGCCCATCCTTGCCTGATGACTGTCATGGGGCCGCTTCTGCTTCTCTTCAGCCCTTATTTTCGATCTTCCCTAGCTTAGCGCTTCTGTAGACGGTGCCCCGGTGGAAGACTCTTGCTAGGAAGAGAAAATGGAGGGTCAAGTGTTCTGTCTCTTCCTCACCTTTTTCTTTTGGTTTTGCAGATATGCCGAAGGGAGGACGACGACAGGTGTCCATTAATGAACAGGACGATGCCCCTTTACTGGCATCCACCCTGGTGTCCCACGTGTCTGAAAATAAACTGCTGGGAATTGTAAAGCACTACCGTGTTCCTCCGAAGTACGCCTTATACACCCCTTCGGACAAGTGTCGGGCTGACTGCCCTAGTCCCAGCTTCGTGGCCCTTAGTGAGCATATCCTGAAGGCGGGTGGTACCATCCCATTACACTCATTCTTCATTGCGGTCCTCAACTAGTTTGACCTTGCTCCACTTCAGCTAGCACCCAACAGTTGGCTGACCTTGAGCTGCCTCTTTATTGCGTTTGCGAAACTTGCCAAACGTGCTCCTACGGTGCTAGAGGTGCACTTCCTGTATAATCTTATGCCCTATCCCAAATCCAAGGGTTTTTATTACCTGCGAAAAGCCAATAATGAAGTCCCTTTGATAGAGGGCGCAGTGTCCAACCCGGGGTCTTTGAAGTAGGACTTTTTTTTGTGAAATGCCCTCTTTCTGTTCGCGAGCACTTCCGTTCCGCTCCCAGTAAGTACCTCAAGCCGCCTTTTCTTCTCTTTTTTATTTTTGTTGAAACTTATTGTTTTATAACTTATGTTTGTGTCGACAATGGTGTGGATCATGCAAAGCAGTTCACCATACCCGAGGTTGTTGGGTCGGAAGCGGACGCCGTGAATGATCTTATCAACGTTGACCCCGCCATGAAAAAGGTTGCATACCTATTCACTGTGGAAAATCTTAACCTTCACAAGTTGTCCCTGGTTTTCAATCCCAGGTTGTTGTGGACTATTCCTGGGTCAAAGAGGATGAAGGCTGCCTTGGCTGAGCCTTGCCCGGGTGAAGGTGAGGCTGAGGATGTGCCGGAGGAAGTCTCCCTTGGACACGAGCAACCTTACCAGCTATCCTCGTCTCCCGGGGGATGCCCTCCCTTTGTCCGTATCGACCTGGACATGGCTTCCCAATCCCCAAGTCAACAGGCCATACCTGGGCATTTTGTTTGCCCTGACCCCGCGGACTTTGACACTTTTCCTCAGGCTCCCCTCGACCCCAGTCCATCAGGGGCTTACTTTCCCAATCTTCCTGCACCCCCTCCTGATCTACCGGGGGCTCATTTTTCCAATTTTCCTGCGCCCCCTCCTGTTTCGGCGAGCGGGTCATCTGTCCTTACCCAGCCAGGTACCCTTGACTCGGAAGGGATGCCCTAGGTGAATCGCATGGCGACCTCTTACAGGCGGCGGTATGTCCAAATTGCCCCAGACCTCCCCGAAGCTGATTGGAATGGTCTTGGGAGTTTTGCCATGTCGGACCTTGGGGAGACTCTGACGCGCACTACTGCTTGGGTGAGTTCATGCATCTTGTGTAGGCCTTATATATATATATTTGTTACTTATCACTGTAGCTGTTATCTTTCTTGTGCAGGCCTATACTGTGGCTCAGCGGTTTGCCGATTCGGCTCACAATCTTTCTGCGTCGAGTACCGAGAGGGACCGTCTCACGGCTCGGGTCCAGGAGCTCGAGAGAGAGCTTGATGAAACCAAGTCTAGGCTAAAAAAGGCTCAGGCAAAATTTTCTGCCTCGTCAAAAAGGAAGAAGAAGGCGGTTGTCAAGGCCATCATGCTGCAGGAAAGGGTCACCAGCCTAGAGGGCGAACTCTAGGGTGCCAAGGCTATCGCGGCTGCGTCGCAGGAGAGGGTCGCTTCCCTAGAGGCTGAACTTGAGGTTGCTAAGGCTGATGTAGCTACGTCGTAGGAGAGGGTTGCCTCCTTAGAGGCGGACAGGGCAGCCATTGAGTATAGGTCTATAGAGCGCGCCCTCTATGGTGTATGGAGGCAGGATCCAAACTTCGATTTCTCCTCCTTTTGTGAAGCATGCCGTCGCCCAGGCGGCTGGGTGGAACGCCCAGGGCAGGAAGCCCTGAGATCATTATTTCGTAATCTTTGCCAGTTAGCCTGTTGTGGGTGTATGCTCATTTGAGCCTTGTTGTGCTTGTAATAAATTTCTTTTTGAATCTTGCCATGTTACCAAGACTATTTTTTAATATATACATATGCGGTTAATCATCTCTTATTCCTCTGTGTTTGAGGTATTTTTGAGCCTGTATGATGGGGTTTGGTAGGTTACCCTCTTTTATTTATCAGGCTAGAGGTCCTTTGGAGCCCATGTGAAAGTGTTCAATGGGTCCTTTTTCGGAGCCTCTTGATTACTTTTATAAGGATATATTGACCCATTGGGTTCTAGCTATCCTTTTTATATATTTTTGCGTGCGCTTATTATTTTTTGTGAGAAGCGTCCTTCTCGTCATTATTCATAGTACTATTTTTGCAAGGGTCTCTTTTAGGACCCTTTTTGGCTAGACGGCTTGGTGGCCGCTCTAGGCTTATCGGCGGGTGCTCTTTCTGGGGCTTCTACCCTTTGAGAGAGTATCTGCCCTTATTTGGGAGCTCATTTTTTTTTTATATAACACCTTTTGGCCTCCTTGATGTTCGTAAGGGTAGCTAATCCTTATGAACTTCGGGAGATGCCTTGCAAGGTCTCCTCCCTATTTGTTAGGGTTCACCATGCCCCGATACAAGGGGTCCTTTCAAGGATCCTCCTTTTTAGGAGCCCTTTTTAGGATTCTCCTGATAGAGGGTCCTTTTTAGGAGCCCTTTCTGGGATCCTCCTGATAGAGGGTCCTTTTTAGGATCCTCCTTTTTAGGAGCCCTTTCTAGGTTCTGAGGAGTCCCTTTAAGGAACTCGTTTAAGGCCCTGATATAAGGGTTCCTTTTGGGTTCCTCCTTTTTAGGATCCTCCTGATGCGAGGAGTCCTTTTTAGGTTCCTCCTGATGCGACGAGTCTTTTTTAGGATCCTCTTGCTTGCTGTATGCTTTTGCCTCCTGTCCTACCCCCCCAAGTGTTTGGTGAAATTTATTTCGGCAGGCACTTTGGCTGATGCCCGCATAGAGAAGAAAAATAACACGTGAATTTGCGAACAGTTTCATTCATAGCATGTGGTTTACAACGTCATATAAAAATAAAGGGTTACATCTAATTGGGAGGTTACCCAGGTAGCCTCTTTGATTCTTACTCACTAAGCTATCATAACAAGGAACAAACTAAACATAGGTCCTCTTTCCACCGGGTGCAGAAGCCTCACTGGTAACATTTCTTGAGGTGTTCCATAACTCGTGGGTCCAACTCGTGTGGATCGCGCCTTCATACACAATCATTGTCATCGGCACCGATGGTTTTGTGGCTGTGCGGAGGGACATGTTATTGCATTCCCTCGCTTCCTTCTGCTCCCCTTTCATGCATGCTACTCCCCCAGGGGTTGGGAATTTCATAGCTAGGTGATACATAGAAGTGATCGCCTTCAATTCTCTCAGAGAGGGTCTCCCTAATACTGCATTGAAGGCTGAGATGCAATCCACCACGACAAAGTTTGCCATTTTGGTGGTTTGCCTGGGTTGTTCCCCCATGGTGAGGGCTAATTCAATTGCACCTAGGGTTGTATCGAGTCCCCTGTGAACCCGTAAAGGGAGGTATTACACGGTTTCAGGTGTCGGAGGCTCAGTCCCATCTTCTCCAGAGCCGGGCGATGCAGGATGTCTACAGAGCTTCCATTATCCACTAGGATCTGATGTACTCTCATGTTCGCAAGCTGAACAGTTAGCACCAGGGGGTCATTATCAGGGAAATGTACCCCTTGCGCGTCTACTTTAGTGAAGGTTGTCGAGTCATTCTCGCCCTTGAAACTCTTCGGGGGGCGTTGCTCCAAACTTAAGATGCACGGTGGTGGACTTTGTCTGGCCTCCTTGGCATATTTGTCTCGTCCCTTCCTTGAATCGCCTCCGAATCCTGGTCCTCCAAAGATGGTCCTGACCTCTCCCTGTACTTCAGGGGCCACCTCTCGCGCCCGCGGAGGGGACGCTCTTTAATCTGGCCTCTAGTTCTCCTTGCGCACATATCTGCCCAAATGTCCCATGCGGATGAGCTCCACGATTTCCACCTTCAAATGGTTGCACTCCGCAGTGGTATGGCTGATATCTTTATGATACTGGCAATACTTGCTAAGGTCTCTTTTAGACCGGTCTTTTTTCATTGGTGGGGGCCTTTGAAAGGGACTTGGTTTTCGTTCGTAACGAAAATATGCTCTCTCGCATGGGTGAGGTCAGTATAAAAGGTGCAGGGGCCCTGTATGCGCTCATCGGGGTGTCGATGCTTCCGGGGTCGATCATCTCTCGTTCCCTCATAGACCCCCTTCTTCTTTTCACCGCTTTGGTTTTCTCAGATCGAAGGTTTTGGGGGCGACTGGCCTTTTCTGGCTTTGAGGCTCTCGTGACCATCCTCCACACGAATATATTTTTGTACTCGCTCGTAGAAATCATCCAAGTCTGTGACCTCCCTCTTGAGCATGTTATCCCATAACTTGCTGCCCGGACGCACTCCAGCTGTGATGGCCATTTTTAGCTCTCTGCAGGTCAAACTCCCTACTTTAGCTACCTCCATATTGAACCTATGAATGTAGCTCTTTAGACTCTCATTTTCTCCTTGCTTCACATTGGCGAGGCCGGTGCCTGGCATCGTGTAATCCCGTACGGCGTGGTGCTGCTGGAGGAATTCATCAGAAAACTGTTGCCAGGATCTGATGGACCCCGGTCTAAGTTTTTGAACCATTTGTATGCAGGTCCTTTCAATGTGACAGCGAAGCAGTGACATCTGGCTCCGCTACTAACTCCCCTCAATTTCATCAGATCGTTAAATGCGTCTAGATGGTATTTAGGATCTGTGCTTCCTTCGTAGGGGGTCATATGGGGCTCCTTAAAGTTGGCTGGGAGCCGGATGGCTTGGATCTCCTTGATGAAGGGCGACTTGTGGTCGAACTCATCCTCAAAGACTTGACCTCCAGAGGCAATGACGATTTTGCTCCGTAGGCTTCTCATTTCTGTGTCCAGGTCTCGCCTCCTCTTGTTCAAGGAATCTCTCGGCGTGGATGGGTTAGGATCCCCCCTCCCTTCGCCTCCCCGAGGCGTCACAGGGGGTGTGGTCCTTTTACCCGCCCTCTTTTTGTTGAGTTCTTCCCGTAGATCTGAGCTGACCTCGACATCATTACGAGGGGCAGCATTGGTCTTCGGTCTTGGCCCCTGGGGCTGCTTCGGTGGTCCGGGGCATTCATGCTGCTTCATCCGGGGGGTGTTACTAGTGGAGAGTCGGGTCCGTCCATCATCTACCGGGACGGTGGTTTCTACCCCCTCCTGTCCTCTCTCTTTCCGCTTAGGGAGCGTCACGTGTGATCTCCCTTGCAATAGGCCATTTAGCACCTCTTGCATGTTCTCCAGGGTGGTTTCTAGCCTCTGATTCTTACGATGAAGTTCTCGTATCTCATCTCCGTAGAATTGAGACTTAGAACTCGAGCTCACGGAGTGGACCCGAGGGTGCTTGTCAGCCCGGCGCTTCGATGGGCCTTGATCCTGCCGACGGGGGTTTGGCACCTGCGGCAGCCTTGGAGGCAGGAACTCCTTGGCGTCCCTTGCTGGGGAACCCGCCGACCTTGGGCGATCCTCTTCAGGTGGGACTGCCGGGGACGAGGCCTCCCTTTCCTCTCTGGGCACCTCGGGCTCCTTTCGGGCCTCCATGTTTGCAGGTGGAGGAGGATCCTTCATGGAGGCTTTTAGCTGATCTCCGTCAAGGTGGACTTCCACCTCGTGCGGCTCTCTCAACCGTTTCGAACGTCGCGACATTTTTTTCTTATCAGAATCGACGGAAGAACAGTGACTTGCAATCTATCCTTCCCACAGACGGCGCCAAACGGTTGATGGTGAGAACTCGTCAACCAAGTTAAGTTAGAAAAATAGAAATGTAGAGATTATCAAAAGAAAAACTTTAAAGATCTAATTGGAAACTCAAAGAACACTTGCAGAAGAAAAATGGTGAACTGAATTTGTATTTCTTATGGTGTAATGCTACAATGTTTTTTCCAATCCCCTTCCATGTGGAAGTGGGGTTCATTTTATAGTAGGCTCTAATGGCCCTGGATACATGGTGGTCTAGGGGACCAGGTGGTACACAAGTACACTGTTAGGAGAGTGGTCTCAGGGGTCGTGGTGTTGGTTCCAGTACATGGCCAGGTACCATGAAGATGTCTCCACTACTTGATTCGTACGACTGTCAGAGGAGTGGTGACAGGCATAGTGGTGCAGGTGGTGGTGGTGTCGACTCTGACATCTGGCCATAGACACACAGGCCATGTCCCTTCCCCCAGCACTCCCACTACTCGAATGGCATGAGTGTCTGTACCTGACAGACGGGATCTTAAAGGTCGTACCCTGTACAAGATTGTACTAGCATGATCCTTTTAAATCATACTTGGGCTTTTACCTCTAAATGTTGGAGTCTCGATAGGCCTTCGTAAGAGAGACCACATCGAGGTGTAGGGAGTGAGACACTTGATGTATGTAAGGGTCGTGGCGCGAGGTTGGGCTCTCGAGACCTTGGCACGAGACGCCCGAAGTACCTAAAGGCCACCCCCGGACATAGGTGATAGGTGTGCGAGACGGTCCTGGGGACTCGAGACGAGGTGGCCTAGCCAGATGCCTGGGTGTGCGAGGCGAGATGCCTCCCTCACGAGGCTCTTGGTGGTGCAGCTCACGTGATGTTCGTGCGGCCCTTAAGTATACGCGTCTCGCGAGGCCCATTAGGACACGGCTATGGCGGGGCCCCATAGGTGATATATCGCCTCCCCCTGTATTCCCGAGCCTCGTTTGATCGATCGTGCAAAGTCGACGTGATTTCCGTAGGAGATATATTGGTCCCTATAGCTGCAATATATCGACATACGTTGATATATTAAACACGTAATTGCACTTTTTCAGCATATTTTGAATTGAGTAAACAACTTTGACTGAGTCATAATACGACCCTAACAGTTTCTGGAAGGTTCTAGAGCTTCTTGATCTTTCTTTTATTAAAACTATTTATCAAAATACTTAATTCCTTAATAATCATGATTATGACAAGTGTCATGCCCTTAATGGTTCTATCAAAACCTTAGTTTATAATAAATATATATCTATGACCAGGAATATTAATCAAACCTTATGTTATAATTAATATTCTTAAACTATAGGTTAAACTTATAAAATCCATAACTGTTTCTATGAGTTTCCAACTAAATCCCGACTTGAACCAAAATCCACGGTAACTAACATACTACAAACTAATACTAACTACTACTAGTATTGTAACGCCCTACACGCTAGGGACTGTTACGGTGCACATTTTAAATAGTGCTAAACTCACTAACCGAGTCATTTGGCCAATATCGTGTAACTAAGTATGATTAGCAATTTAGGGATTAAAAATTTCGGTTAAGATATAACGTTTCACTAGAACGTTTACTATATACATTGGGATACCAAAAATATAATGTTAAAGGTCTATTACAAAAAAATATTTACAACCAGCCCATCTAAGCGGAAAAACAGGGTTTAACCCTAGTTCCTCTCCTTGAAACCTCAGTCGTGGCGGTCGAGCAGCTGCATATGTACACATCGTCATCTATGCTCTTCACCTCAAGGATAGTCCAACTTTCATTTGCCTTTACCTGCACCACATAGCACCCGTGAGCCGAAGCTCAGCAAGAAAACTCAATAAGCTCATGAACAATCATATCATGACATCAAATCATATCTGGCATGCCTAGCAAACATAGCTCTATTCAAGCATGCAAATAAATTCAATAATGCTGGGGAATCTAGGATAAGAAATCCTGCCCTCCTGATTGGATGACTATCAAGTCAATCCTAATCAGATGAGTGATTTAACACTTGAGGTTCTGGTAAACCATACTGAGTGACTGACAAGCAAGTCACCACGGGGCTCAACACCTAAAGCCATGCAAATGATGATCAGAATGATCATACAAAGCTTATAGCCCTGAATAGAGGAGTGAATATCACTTTGAGGTTATGTTAAACCATAATGAGTGACTGACAAGCAAGTCACTATGGAGCTCAGCACCCATAGCCATGTGACGGAACCGTCACCTGGGCTTTCCTGCAATGGCTCTAATCAGATGAGTGATTGATGGGTAAAACACCAGCTTAAACTGATGAGTGACTGATGGGTAAGTCACTAGCTTTAACTGATGAGTGACTGATGGGTAAGTCACTAGCTTAAACAGATGAGTGACTGATGGGTATGTCACTAGCTTAAACAGATGAGTGACTGATGGGTAAGTCACACGGGGCTCACCACCCATAGCCATGTGACTAAATAGTCACTGTGGCACTAAGTAACTAGCCTTTGGCAAGACAAGCGCTTATAATATTCACTGAACTTGAGGTCGGTCCGGCATTAACGCTCTTCTAAGCCATTTAATGCAGATGTCGATTAGATCTAATCTTTTATCGACTCTGCGTTCATGACGCTTGTGCCGTTTCTGGCTCTTAGGTCGATAACACACGACTAATGCCAAGTCTGAATGGTCAGGGCCATGCACAAGTAAGCAATGCTATTAAACATATATCATATGTTAAATATCTAAATACAGGGCATTCAACATGCTTACTTAAATAATTGGAATTGTGCATAAACACAGAGACTCAAGCTCTGAACAGTCTCATATTTAATATTCATGGCATGCCCTAATCACATGTTTCTCATGCATCACATTTAAACATCCAACATTTCTCAATAATAAACATATACAAGTGAGCAAGATTGCTAAGCATTCAATATGCTATCAATGTTCACATATGGGGTGCAGTTTTCTTACCTTTGGTCCAAGCACGATCCTTACTCCAAGCCTCTAGTGATAACCTAGTCACAACCATCAACGGTGATCCAATGAGTTCAAGTTCTAAAACCAATCCCGGAACCAAGACCTAGCCTCCGAGACATCAAATCCCACTAAATCAGGTAGTAGGAACGATCACGAGGCCTAAGGTTTGAGTTCTCCTAACCAAAACATCAATTTGGTTGTAAACAACACCAAGCGTCGTGGCCCCCTATCCAAGTGTCGCAGCCCTCAAGCCAAATAGAACCTCCACCTGCTTCTTCGAGCCTAGGCCACGGCGCCCAAGAATAGGGCCGCGGCCCAACCTCGGACCAGCCATTTTCCCCATTTTTAACTTTTTAAAACCTTCCAAAAACCTATCCAAATATCTCAAAACTCAAAAATCAAAGTTCCCAAACATCCCCATGATCTAAAACCAACAAAACCCAAGTCTCAAACCAATCAAAATCTCATCAAAACACAAAGTCCAATTCAAGCTTAAAAACTTAAAACTTAAAACTTGAATTACCTCTGATTGAGTTATTTCCAACTAAATCCTCCAGCTATTAAGCTTCTAATCTTTCCTAGTACTGCTATGCCTCGATCCTCGCTTGAATCTGAGTCCTAGAACTCAAGTTTCCTTCGAAAATGCGATCGGGAGACGAAAATGGAACTTTGAGGGAGAGAGAACGTTCTGAACGTTCTTTTTATTTCTTAAAAGGTTACTTCAAGCTTAAGTAGCCTCAAACAAATCCTAACACTCGGGGTCCCGAAAACACCCTCGGGGACAAAATAGTTAAAACCTCCATAATTTCCCCCTGATCTTACTAATTCCCAATTTATCACCAAATATTGATTCCCATTACCCAATAACCCGATAATGCTCTAAATACCCCTTGACTCACTCCGAGTCAAGAACAAATCCTGTTGTGACTTTCCCACTAGCTTACCTCCTAGGATCTTCTTGTGCTGAGTAACCCTAGCATAACCAAATAATAATACAGCACCACACACATATCACATATGCCAAATATGCTCGAAATGGACAAAATATGAAAATCACCCAATTAATCAAAAATGGGTTCACATGCATATTTAATACACCTAAACATGCATATTATCATTAAATAGTATAATAAATCAATTATGCCCTCCCCCCCCCCCCCCCCCCCCGACATCCTAATCAAGGTCCTAAACCTTATTAGGAAATTTGGGGCATTACAACTATCCCCTCCTTATAGAAATTTCGTCCTCGAAATTTATCTGAACTGCCTGGAATATCAATTCCACACAACTGATCTCAGTTTTCCCCGGTTGTTCCCTCGACCTCACTGTTTCTGTAACATATCTTAACTCAAGGTACAACTTTGTCCCTCAGAATCTTATTCTTCCTGTCTCATATCTGGACTGGCTATTCTTTACAGGATCCCTTAGCCTCAATATCCAGATTCTCATAACTTAACTCATGAGTTTCTTTTAACCCACGTCCTCAGCATGGAAATACATACTACACTGTTCATAACTGACAGTGCCAAAGATAAGGTCGAACCAAAGTCAACCTAACCTGTCCTATGTAGGACTCAAACTGTCATAACAATCTAGGGCTCAACTTGCCCTTAACCTCTCACCCCTTTCCATGGTGATACTTTAAGGAAGATACAATCTTCTACTTGGAACTCCTTGTTCCTACTTTTCCATTTACTCTGAGAAGTGAGCATCCAAGCTCTAACCTCTAGTAACCTCAATGGTCCACTGAACCATCTCATGATCCAGATATAACATCTCACCCATCTCATTCCAATGAATGAGTGACAAACATGCTCTACCATACCTTATCCCATAAGGTACCTTTCCAACACTGGATAACTCTCTCTCTGATTAACACCAATTTGAGGACAATGAACTGTACTGAATCCCATCTATATCCTCATCGCCTTCCTTAACCCCTCCAAGACCTGGAGATAACAATAGAGTCTTCATCTGATAAGATAGATCTTGAATTGCATGAAGGCACACTATCTCTCTCACAAAGAGATCTGAATACTGATCAGCTGTGTTACTTGTTCTTACTGATAGGAATGAACTCACTTGGAATACTGGTCCATAATGACCCAATGCCAACTCATTATCGCCCACTATCCTGGGCAGCCCCATCGTGAAACCCATTGCAATGCTTTTTATTTCCATTATGGAATACTCAAAGACTACAATGTCCTTACCAATTTCTGATGCTCTATCCTAACCTGCTAACAGGTTAAGAATTTTACCACACATTCCATTATGCCCTTCTCCATCTCAGGCCACCACTATAAAGCTTTCAAACTCTAATACACTGTCATGATACCTAAATGAATAAAATAAGAAGAGTAGCACGAGATTCATCTAGAATCTCCCAATTAACCTCAGTGTCCATCGGATCCCAAGTCCGATCCTTATACCATAATAAATTCATACCTGACACTGTTTAATCCTTAGCTAATCCAGATAAGACTTTCCACTCAATCTTTCCTATATGTGGTTCACTTAATCGCCTTTCCTTTTTAATCCTCTCTGAGATAGTAATTTCAAGCATAAAACTGACCACCTGTCCCACCAGAAACTCTACTCTAGTTCTGGTCAGATCCTTTAACCAACATGTTGCATAAGCAATCACTTCTCCCCTGTCACTGAGGTGTCATATCCTCCTACTAATTGATTATGATCTGTAAGAAGACTTAGAACTCTTTCCCAAGGCACCTGTAATATCCTTACCACCCAAGGAAACTCCTGCCCCTAAGGCGTTCCTTTACCTTGGCAAATTTTCGCAGAGAATACACCACAATACCATCGTCTAAGACGATCACAAATCCCATTCAAATAATCCTTTGCACACTCTGATCATCCGATACATAAACACTTAGCATTAAACAAATTCTCAAAACATACTCAGCACTCCCAGTGCTCTTATTTGGTACAAACAATCTTTTGCATATCCTTCTCCCTGATCTCTAGCTGGTACTAACTAGATCCAAGATCCACCTTAGAGAATACCATCTTACTCAATAGTTGAGCCTTTAAATCTTACAACTCTGCTGAGCCATTCAATACAGTGCCCTAAATCTGACTCCATTCCTGGCACTAATCCAATCACCATTCTATCATTTTTATGCAAATACAACCCCGACTAATCCCCTGGAAGTACATTAAGATACTCACAGACTACTCCAGTTTGTCCTGACTCTGTTGGCACAATCTAAGTGGTATCCACCACACTAGCTAAGAATTCTATGCATCCCCCTGCAATAAAACTCTAGCTCTCAATACAGATGTCATCAGCATACCAAATCTATGCACAGTACCAACTGCCACAAGGCTTTCCTCTCTCAAGCCCAAGAGATACTATTCTTTCCTTGCCATTTAAAATTTCCCCACACTTACTTAACCCATCCATATCCATGATCATCTCAAAAATCAATATAACCAACCTTATCATATCAACTGATGAGTCATTTTCATCATAATCCAATTCATCTCTTAAATCACCAATACAGTATCACTTTTCCCATCACAACATAACCATGCAATTTGCATACTAACTTTATGCTTCTCCATATGCAACAAACAAAGGAACAGCATGGCACCAAAACCAGTCAGCATAACTTAAAAATCAGAACTAGAAAACTGACCTGCCACCCCTGAAGAACTAGTCTCAGTCTCAAATTCAGACTGCATTGGAACGAACACTCGAGCTGGAGTCAAGTTGTCCATCCCCTTTTGTTCATCCTCTCTTAGCCTTGGGCAATTCTTCTTGAAATGCACAACCATTTTACATAAGAAACATGTCTTTGCTCGGCATTATCCTAGATGATGCCTCTTGCACCGAGTGCATATTGGACGAATCCTCCAGCTTTCATTCTTGCTTGCTCCAATAAGTGGAGGTATGACCACCTGAGCTCTGTGCTCCCTAGCACTCTTCTTCTCATTTCTTATGCTCTCAATAGCAAGAGCCTTCTTTACCACCTGAGCATAGGTAGAGATTTCATGCACTAGGGCAACTCTAATGCCTCAAGCTATTCCAGGATTCAATCCTTGAATAAACCTTTCCTTTCGAGCTACATCTGTGGGTACCATGTCAAAAGCAAACTTGGCCAACCCATCAAATATGTTAACATACTCAGTTACTGATGCCTTTCCCTGGACGGGATTCAAAAAATCATTCATCTTAGCAGTCTTGGCTACATCACAATAATACTTCTCATTAAATAGCTGCCTAAACTCTTTCTAATCCATCACAGTTGTGTCCCGTGTCTAGGATATCACTTCCCACCACGTCTGGGCATCATCTCGCAATACAAATGTCGCACAGATCACCCTATCGTGACCCACCAGCCTCATATTGTCAAGAATGGAACTGATCATGCCCATCCACTACTCAGCTCTAAATGGATCTAGGCCTCCCTCGAAAACTGGAGGGTAATACTCCTGGAATCTTCCACAGAGAAATTCCCATCTGTTCTCAACCCTAGGCTGAGCCAAAGCTGATGCCACTCCTGGCATAACCAAGGAAGAAGTGTTTCCTGACAGGTTCCACTGTTGCTTTAGACACCTGATCTCTTCCTCATGCCTCTGCAATCTTGATATCAAATCTGTGAACATCCGCTGAAAATTCATAGGAGCAGATGAAGAACTGAAACCCTGGCTGTAACTCCCAGCCTCTGTATAACCACCACCAGGCCTCATTATCTGCCTTGGATATAAACCTGCTGATTGAATCTGCAGTCAATAACTTGACCCATTAATCATGATGAGCATATCAAGAACTTTCCCCACGGGAACAATCTTACCACACCACATTTACAAACCACTTGCAGTGCTAAAAGACATGCACATGGCATTCATACTTCAATCATAATCTCAGCTCTTCCTACATTCATACCTTGCCTCCAACTCCAGCATGCGAATATCACATTTATATATTCATAGAGCAAGTAATCATATGATCGCATTCATAGATATATTCACGGATCATATAATCATATAGTCAAGAGCTAGGCTCTATCAGAATCTCATGCTCCCTAATACAATGTGCAGGTAAAGCAATTACATTCTATTTAAACAGTTAAGCACATAACTACAGAAATAGTTACCATTCCCTGAGTGAAGCTATCTTCAGTGATGAGTGTACATGCCCAGCTTGTCTTCAGGAACCCATAAACCTTGGCAGGCTCTGATACCAAATTGTAATGCCCAACACTCTAGGGACCGTTACGATGCACATTTTAAACAGTGCTAAACTCGCTAACCGAGTCATTTGGCCATAATCGTGTAACTAAGTATGATTAGAAGTTTAGGGATTAAAAATTTCGGTTAAGATATAACGTTTCACTAGAACATTTACTATATACATTGGGATCCCAAAAATATAATTTTAAAGGTCTATTACAAAAAAATATTTACAACCAGCCCATTTAAGCGGCAAAACAGGTTTTAACTCTAGTTCCTCTCCTTCAAACCTCAGCCATGGCGGTCGAGCAGCTGCATATGTACACATCGTCACCTAAGCTCTTCAACTCAAGGATAGTCCAGCTTTCTTTTGCCTTTACCTGCACCACATAGCATCCGTAAGCCGAAGCCCAGAAAGAAAACTCAATATGCTCATGAATAATCATATCATGACATCAAATCATATCTGGCATGCCTAGCAAACATAGCTCTATTCAAGCATGCAAATAAATTCAATTAATGCTGGGGAATCTAGGATAAGAAATCATGCCCTCCTGATTGGATGACTATCAAGTCAATCCTAATCAGATGAGTGATTTAACACTTGAGGTTCTGGTAAACCATACTGAGTGACTAACAAGCAAGTCACCACAAGGCTCAAGACCCAAAGCCATGCAAATGATGATCAGAATGATCATACAGAGCTTATAGCCCTGAACAAATGAGTGAATATCACTTTGAGGTTCTGTTAAACCATAATGAGTGACTGACAAGCAAGTCACTATGGGGCTTAGCACCCATAGCCATGTGACGGATCCGTCACCTGGGATTTCCTGGAATGGCTCTGACCAGATAAGTGATTGATGGGTAAGTCACCAGCTTAAACAGATGAGTGAATGATGGATAAGTCACTAGCTTAAATAGATGAGTGACTGATGGGTAAGTCACTAGCTTAAACAGATGAGTGACTAATGGGTAATTCACCAGCTTAAACAGATGAGTGACTGATGGGTAAGTCACTAGCTTAAACAGATGAGTGACTGATGGGTAAGTCACACAGGGCTCGGCACCCATAGCCATGTGACTAAATAGTCATTGTGGCTCTAAGTAACTAGCCTTTGGCTAGACAAGCGCTTATAGTATTCATCAAACTTGAGGTTGGTCCGGCATTAACGCTCTTCTGAGCCATTTAATGCAGATGTCGATTAGATCTAATCTTTTATCGACTCTGCGTTCATGACGCTTGTACCGTTTCTGGCTCTTAAGTCGGTAACACACGACCAATGCCAAGTCTGAATGGTCAGGGCCATGCACAAGTAAGCAATGCTATGAAACATATATCATATGTCAAATATCCAAATACAGGGCATTCAACATGCTTACTTAACAATTGCTAGCATAATTGGAATCATGCATAAACACAGAGACTCAAGCTCTTAACAGTCTCATATTAAATATTCATGGCATGCCCTAATCACATGTTTCTCGTGCATCACATGCATCACATTTAAACATCCAACATGTCTTAATAATGAACATATACAAGTGAGCAAGATTGCTAAGCATTCAATATGTTATCAATGTTCACATATGGGGTGCAGATTTCTTACCTTTGGTCCAAGCACAAGTTACCAATAAACGAGCCACAAGCACGATCCTTACTCCAAGCCTCTAGTGATAATCTAGTCACAACCATAAATGGTGATCCAATGAGTTCAAGTTCTAAAACCAATCCCGGAACCAAGACCTAGCCTCCAAGACATCAAATCCCACTAAACCGGGTAGTAGGAACGATCCCGAGGCCTAAGGTTTGAGTTCTCCTAACCAAAACATAAATTTTGCCATAAACAGCACCAAGTGTCGCGGCCCCCTATCCAAGCGTCGCGGCCCTCAGGCCAAACAGAACCTCCACCTGCTTCTTCGAGCCTAAGTCGTGGTGCCCAAGAACAGGGTCGCGGTCCAACCTCGTACTAGCCGTTTTTCCCCGTTTTTAACCTTTTAAAACCTTCCAAAACCCTATCCAAACATCTCCAAACTCAAAATCAAAGTTCTCAAACATCCCCATGATCCCAAACAAATAAAACCCAAGTCTTTAACCAATCAAAATCTCATCAAAGCACAAAGTCCAATTCAAGCTTAAAAACTTAAAACTTAAAACTTGAATTACCTCTGATTGAGTTGTTTCCAACTAAATCCTCCAGATAATAAGCTTCTAATATTTCCTAGGATTGCTATGCCTCGATCCTCGCTTGAATCTGAGTCCTAGAACTCAAGTTTCCTTCGAAAATGCGATCGGGAGTCTAAAATGGAACTTTGAGGGAGAGAGAATGTTCTGAACATTCTTTTTATTTCTTAGAAGGTTACTTCAAACTTAAGTAGCCTCAAACAAATCTTAACACTCAGGGGCCCGTAAACACCCCTGGGGACAAAATAGTCAAAACCTCCAGAATTTCCCCCTGATCTTACTAATTCCCAATTTATCACCAAATATTGATTCCCATTACCCAATAACCCAGTAATGCTCTAAATACCCCTTGACTCACTCCGAGTCAAGAACAAATCCCGTTGTGACTTTCCCACTAGCTTACGTCCTATGATCGTTTCGTGCTGAGTAACCCTATCATAACCAAATAATAATACAGCACCACACACATATCACATATATGCCAAATATGCCCGAAATGGCCAAAATATGAAAATCACCCAATTAATCAGAAATGGGTTCACATGCATATTTAATACACCTAAACATGCATATTATCATTAAATAGCATAATAAATCAATTATGGCCTTCCCGGCCACCTAATCAAGGTCCCAAACCTTATTAGGAAATTTGGGGCATTAAAACTATCTAGCTAGCTAAGTAAATATTCTAGGACACTACAATCCTCAAGAAACACATCCAAGAACTCGCGTACCAATTTGGTCTCTCCCGGACCTGCTGGCATAACCCTGGTGGTATCCACCACATTGGCAAGGAAACCTATACAACCTCCCTGCAATAGGTCCCTAGCCCTCAATGCTGATATCATAGGTATGCGGGGTCCATGCACAGCACCCGCGAAAACAAAGGGTTCCTCTCCCTCATGCTCAAAAGTCACCATATTCTTCCTACAATCAATGGTAGCCCCATATCTGGCCAACCAATCCATTCCTAGAATTATATTAAAGTCATCCATACTCAACTCGATCAAGTCTACTAATAGTTCCCTATTATCTTCCATCACAGGCACTGCTCTAATCCATCTCCTAGAAACTACCAGTTCTCTTGTAGGCAGTAAAGCCCCACACCCCTTAGTATAATACTCACTAGGTATACACAATATATCAATCACTTTACTAGAAACAAACAGCATAAGAAGAGCCAACGCTAGAAAGTTAACATGTCACTACCGAGGGACTAGCCTCGGCCTCTGCCTGCGTCAAGGTGAACATTCGAGCTGGATTCAAGCTGTCCACCTTCCCTGATTCCTCTTTCTTTGCTGTTGGGAAGTCCTTCTTGAGGTGTCCCACCACCCTACACACATAACAAGCCTTTGCCTGACATTCGCTCAGATGGCGCCTTCTGCACCTCGTGCCCTCTGGGTAACTTCTCCATGTCTCACCACCTCCTTGGCGGCCACCATGAGCACCCCAACCCCTCCTATCAGGAACAGTAGTGGTCGAAGTGTCAAGGGTCTTCCTTTTCAAGTCACTGAGGCCTCCACCCTTACCAAACCCTGTGTATGGAGGCACCGCCCTGCGAACCTCCCATCTCTCTGCATTCTCCCTCCAAATCTTATTCTCTGCCTCTTTAGCGGTAAGAGCCTTCTCAATAGCCTGGGCATAAGTCGTTCCCCCAGGTACTGTTGTGATTCTCACATCTTGGGCTATCGTAGCATTAAGCCCTCAAATAAATTTTTCATGTCTTACTGCATCAATAGGCACTAAATCTTGTGCAAACTTTGCAAGCCTATCAAACTTCAGGGCATATTCTGTAACTGTCATGCTGCCTTGTACCAACCCAATAAACTCATTCACCTTTGCTGCCCTGACGGCAATGATATAGTATTTCTAACTGGACAGATCTCTAAACCCATCTCAACTCAAAGTAGAACTGTCCCTGGTTTGTGATGCCACCTCCCACCAAATATGGGCATCCCCTCTAAGTATATAGGTGGCATAGGCCACCCTGTCATTACTTTCCACCCTCATAAAATCCAAGATAGAAGTGATCATACTCATCCACTGTTCGGCCTTCGTAGGATCTGGTCCTCCCTCAAATGTTGGAGGATGTTGTCTCCTAAACCGCTCATTGTCTCCCACCTATTCCCAACCTCAAGTGGTTGTACAACTAGTGCCACATTAGGTGGCAAAATAGGTGCAGCACTCCTTGACGTAGCCTACTATCTTAAGAGGCGGGTCTACTCTTCTTGGCTCTGTAACCGGGCTTGCATATCACCAAGTATCTGCTGCCAGTTCTTAGGGACTGGTGGAGATTATTGGCCCTGATCACATCTCTAGCCTTAGACCCTATGTCGGCTAGTCTTATAGATTGCCTTGGAGGCATAGCTATCCAAGTTTATCTGTAATAAACAACTCGACCGTTGGGCAATGATGACAGGTTAACAGTCTTTCCATAGTCCACCATCAAAACTCAAACAGCCAAAAGCAATCAAAATGCAAGCAAGCATTCAAATATCCATTCACATGCAGTAGCAATGCTAATAAGCATGTCTTATAACAATCATACAGCAGTCAAGGGCCAAGCCCTATCAATATCTCATGCTCCCTATTAATCATGCAACAAATCATGTATATTCCATTCAAACATTTAGGCATATAATCACATATATACAATTACCAAACCCTAAGCCAATCTTGTCTTTAGCGGCGAGTGTACATGCCCAGCCAGTCTTCAGGAACCCTTAAACCTAGACGACTTTGATACCAAGTTGTAACGCCCTGGATAACCCAGGCCGTTACACTGTGTATTTTAAAATAGTGCAAGACTTGCTAATCAATTTGTTTAAATAAAAATGTGATCCTAAGGTCAATCAATAGGTTAGGGTTAATAGATTTTGGATATAAACGGTTACTTTTAATTGAAATAGGTGTTTGTTACATGGGGTCCCGAAAATAGGGTTTAAGTGACCATTTACAATCCTCAAAAGTTGTGTACAACCACTAGCCACTCTAATGGAAAAATACAAAATTTAAGGCTCTATCCCTGTTCTATCCCTCGGTTGTTGCGGACGAGTAGCTGACAAAGTACACGTCACCCCCAGAGCTCTCCAACTCATGGTTGGTCCATCTTTCCCTTGCCTTTACCTGCACCATGTAGCACCCGTGAGCCAAGGCCCAGCAAGAAAACCAAAACAGCAAATACATAATCAGTAATAGCATCCAATCAATCATAAGACAGTCATCCAAATGTTCAACAAATCACAGGCATCAAACTAATAACAGCAAACATGTACGATCATAAATATATCTTAATAAATATACAAATGTATAGGGTCGGCGCCTTTAGGCCGAGCCCTCTGTTTACTCAACTGACTCCGACTCGCTTAGGCTGAGTCCATTGTTTATTTAGCTGACCCGGCTCATAGTGACCGAGTCGCGTCCTGTGCGTAAGTCATCAGCCCCGGCTCTCTTAGGCCGTTCATTCTCATATACCATATCGATCATTCAGTCATACAGTACACATACTCAAATATTGGGAATCTCAGTCCCGTTCACAACCATTGAAGGGTGCAGTTTTCTTACCTCGAATTCCGAGCGGAGAATACAAAATGGTCCTGAGCACGAGCCTCAGTTCTGAGCCTTGGCGATAAACCTAGTCACAGTGACCAATGGGTAATCATCAATTTCTAATCCATATAAATATTTAGGAAACATTAGCTAACCACTGGGACCTAGATTTCTACTAAATCGAGTAGTAGAAATCGTCCTGAGCGCTTAGATTCGAACCCCCGAGCCCTTCTAATTCTAAAAAATACAACCTAGGCCAAAATCCCTTGGGCGGGCCGCGACTTGGCCCTAAGGGTCACGGCGCTCCCCCAAGTCAGAGACTCAACCCCCAAGCCTCAGGGGGAGGCAAGCCGCGACTTGCCCCCCCCCCCCTAGTGCCACAACGTGCCTTCAAGACAGGGAGCACACCCAAGGCCTTCTGGGAATGCAGGTCGCGGCGCCCATGAGTTGGGTCGCTGCGCGCCCCCATGTACCAATAATTTCTGGGTTTTCTCCACATTCTTCCGAGCCAAAAACCTCTAAAATTCAACCAAACTCTTAGCCAACTTCATAACCAAATCCAGAATCCTTATCCCCACAATATAAACATCATATCCAACCTTATCAACAATCTATACACTTCCTAACACCCAAAATCAAATAACTTAAACTAAGCCCCATGCAACTCAAACTTCTTAACACAATCTCAGCAAAATTAGAGTATTAGACTAGAACTTTTACCTCAAATTGTAGCCTAGTTTCCCCAACAGTAATCTTGAATGAACTCAGCTTAATCCTTAGGTTCCCAGAGGTGAATTTCCCTAGTTCCAATCTTCAATTCATCAAAATTCCTCGAGCTTAAGGGAGAGAGAGAACCGTGGGTGAGAGGGGGTGAGAATGAGCTGAGAGTCTTCCAAAATCTTCTGGTTATTCCTTAGGATTTTACTGAGTTTATTCCTTTCTTAAACAAAATACTTCTTTGCCCCTCTAAGCTTATTGGTCCACTAAGGGTACTAAGGGGTAAAATGGTCATTCCGCTCCCAGTTCCCTCTAGTTCCTCAAGTGTTCCTACCATTAATCAATTAACCCCGTCATGTCTAATTGATTACCAAGCATTTATTCATTATTTAATAAATCCCAAAATATTTCTCTAAGTTCCCAAAAATATTCCCAGGCTTTCCCTGAGCTGGGTATTAAACCCCGCTGTGACTATTTCGCTACTCCGCTCACTAGAACTGTCTCGAGCCATAAGCTGCAAATATATCTACACAATAATGTGGTCTCAATCACAAATGACATAGAATCACATTTATGCCCTCAACGGGCCAAAATTAAATATATGCCCTTATCAGCAATAAATGGTCCACATGCATATCTAATACTCATAAACATGCATATAATATATCCATATATTCATATTAATCATGCATGCTACGTATTTAACTAATTAAACATACACATAAATCAATTATGCCCTCCCAGCACACTAATCAAGGCGTTAACAGGTTGCTTGAAAAGTCATTGGGGATGTTCCTCAGTCCGTGTGGTATTTTCCAGTAGGTCCAATCATTTTTATGATGAACACAAATCTGAATGAGTGGTTTGAAAGAACGCTTAATGCTCTCAATGAAAGAACCAAACTATTGACGACATTTTTCGTCAACCAAAATTAAACAAGAGCAATTTAGCTTTTATTAATAATCAAGGAAGAAAAGAAAAGAAGAGGTTTTTTACGTGGATCAGTAGTCAAATCTACATAGTCCACGATTCAATATTATTGAGATAATCTGCATTAAAGCCTAAAGGCAATTTCATAGAGCTTGAGTACAAAATTTTTGTGTGAGAAATAATTGACTAAATCCAGGTATTTATAGGCCTGTTTACAGATATTATTTCCCTTATTTTTAGGAAAGTTACTTTAATATCTAATTCAAATTCAAAATACAATCTGATATTTGAAATATCAAATATCCCATGAAAATAAGATTGTTTAAATACGACATTAACCAAGCCCGTAATTAGTTGTGCTATAACTGTCTATTGTCCACTATGTTTGCGCTTTCGAGCCTACATAGTGGTTCGAGTTCATTATCACATTGCTATCATCATCTTTACCTCTTGAGCTTTTGAGGTTGATCTTCGGGACAGACTTCTCTTCGAGCTTACATCTCATGCTGGAACCGAACTAATGATGTAGCTTCTGGATATATATTCATTTGTATAAATGGTCATATTTCCTTTTATTTATATATGTTTGGTCCACATTCTAGCGAGTCTATATTTCGAGATTAGATAAATTTGTCTCAAAATTTGGGGTGTAACAATTTTTTTTTTTTTTTTTAAATTGTGTGGATTACTGATAAAATTATATCTATTTTTTTTTCTTATTCTAAAGTGAGAATAAAAACTATTTGTCTTAATTTGTGTGGATTATTTTGTCTCCATTTTTCAAATTTGCAAAGAGGGACAAAGAGAATATTTGTGTTGGAATAAGCTAATTGCAAGTATGTGATTTCATTATTTGTGTATAATTTGATTTTGTTTTATTAGAAAACATGATTATTGTGCTCTAAAATTCTGATTTAAGTTTATAATTTTTTTTTGAAGAAAAGTGTATGTTTATGAAAATATATCTATTTATTTGTATATATATATTTTTTGTGAATAATAAAGTTAGAAAAATATAGATTTTATTTAGATTATGTATTAATATGATATTTTTTTGTTAAGTTGAAAAAAAAGTATTCCTTGATTATGTTTGAAAAAAAATTAGATTGTTGTCTAATTTTAAAAAAAAAAAGAAGTCAGATTTATGTTTATTCCGATATTTGATTATATGATCTTTTATGGTTCAGTATATAAATATAGATTGGGATTATTTGATTGTTTCTAAATATTCTAAATGTTTTGGGACTATTATTTGAGAATGTTATTTGCAGGTTTTAAATTTTGGAGTAGGTTAAATAACATTGTAAAAAATTTGGTAGACTTATGAACATTAAAACAAATTATAAAAGAATTTTACTAGGATTTATTACAAATGTTTGTTAGACTTAAAAAAATTAATATATAATTCACAATATTAAAAAAAAAACAAGGTGAGTTTTGCTAACACTTTTACTAGTGAGAGTAAAGGTCAGCATTAATTGATGACACATCTTTCTTGATATATATATATATATATATTGCCTTAGGAAAAAGGCCTTTTGTCAGCCGAAAAAAACTCCGGCAAAAGTTCCATTTGCCCTGACAATGGCAAAGCTGATGTCGTTCCGGTATCATGTATGCCGTCACTGATATTTTTGCGGCCAGAAAAAGTGCCACACAAGATTTAAACCCTTTCTTGATGCTTTACATTTTGTGCTTGTAGCATCAAATTTACCAACAACTTTTTCTGGCGCAGTGCCGCTGGCTAAGGCCTTTTGGCCTTTGCCAATTAAAAATGCATGGTTCTTCCCAGCGTAAAAGAGTGCCGAGAAAACCATCAGTATTTGTAGTGAATATAGTGTTAGAGTATTTATTTATATGATATATAGAATCAATTATGTTATAACTAATTGATTTAAATTTATTTAATTAATATTTTATTTATTAACAAATATTCTAATTAATCATGAACTTTATTTGTTTTCCAATTTTATTTGTTGTCTAATTTTATATATCCCAACTGATTGAGAGAATATCTCAATTTGTGGCAGAGATTCTGTATTCTGATGAAATGTCACATCCTATAAATATATAGTTCCGATCCCAAACTCACTGCTCATTCTGTATCTTTCAGTAACTCTATCTAAAAGTGATAGTAAAAGCTTGGAAACATGTGTACTCGTTCTAATTTTTCTTATTTTCTTTTGTATATCTAACGCTTATAGATCGAGATTTTCAATAGCAATGACTGAAGGTACACATATTCCATACTCTAAATTTTATGTACCAATTTGTTTATTCCACATTAAGATTTTTATGCATCTAGATTTGTCACGATCCGAGCCCTAGGCCGTGGCAGATTTGTAATATCCATAACTTGGGTAGTCAAAGGTCAAATTTTGACCCTCGTTGAAAAATAGTCTTTATAAATGATCATTTAATTTATATTAAATCGTACTATAATTATAAGTTAAAACAATGAAATAACTCCTATAATTAGATATAAAAATATTAGTAATAAAAGTATGATCATTTATCATTATACATAAAACAATAATATTCCCACAGTTATGTA
Source organism: Humulus lupulus (assembly GCF_963169125.1). Lineage (NCBI taxonomy): Eukaryota > Viridiplantae > Streptophyta > Magnoliopsida > Rosales > Cannabaceae > Humulus > Humulus lupulus. Next base: position 130,360,342 of record NC_084799.1, read on the forward strand.
ATCACCAAATAGTTAAATTTAATAAGTCATACACACCCAAAATAATACTTAGCATCCACCATTCCTCATCCCTAACTATTTTATAACTCATTCAGATATACCGATCATTAGATTCTAAGTCGAATACATATATAAAATGCTCAACAGATAAGACAATGACATGAAATAGAAATAGGCTAAACACATTGGCCCCATCAATAATTCATCTTTTCCACGTTCCCGTCACTAGGCTCCTGGAATGGGAGAGATATGGGTGAGCGTATAAAGCCTAGTAGGAAAACAACTAATAACATAGGGCCCAAAAGTTTAATACAACCCCTTCATGGTTAGCTTTGAAAACAAAACATACATCATCATGTATAAACCAAAATAGAGAAACCACAAATAATCATAAGAGCATATCTACAAGTGCACATCACACCGTCCACTAGATCCCTAGTTCCCGTTACCCACCATAGAAAATCCGACATCCTAAATCAGGTAGCCGGACCTGATAACCACCATAAGGGGGAGGCTCAGAACACTTCATGTATACAGATGCTAGGTCTTTACACCTACAGGTGAGTGGACACCTGATCTACCTATGATGACACAGAGACTAGGTCGTGAAACAACAACGTGCACCAATCATGATCACTATGACTCTCATCGGTATAACCAAATGCATGTAAACATGAAAAGAAATAAACATATTCCCTTTATATTTTAGAAAATTAGGCAGCATAACAACTACATTTGAATAACCCAAAAATCATAACCTGCATAAAATAAGTGAACAAAAATATATATTTGGCACTCAGTGCCCTCAGAACAAATCAGAAAACATGCAGATTAAATTTTCAATTTTTCAAATATTAAAATTGGAATATGTTGAATACAATTTAATACCTGTAAAATAAGTCCAATAGTCTAGTTGAGTCCTTACCTCTTTAGAATTTAATCCGAGCTCAAAGCGACACTCCTAAGCTTATCGATGATCTTAGAATGATCTAGTCTGATTTTTATATCATGTTTTTCCTGCGTGCACCAAATGAGAAAACGATTATCATCATAACATTCCTTATTCAAAATCGTGTCCAATGACATATAATATGACTATATTAAAAATTTCAAATTCCGGAACCTCACCCAAACGGTGTACAATAGCGGTTGGTGGCGGTACCGGAAACATCGACGAATATATGCATGTCATATATCAAAACGATCATCTCGATGAGTACATCATGAAAGTACAGCTCCTGCGCCCAAATGATCCGGTGTTGCCGGAAAATGCTTCCAAAGGAGCGAAGATACCCAAAATCTCGCCGGATAAAAATGACGAGTTGACCGGAATGACTTAGTGAGCGACGATCATTTCACGACACTGATTCCAACGGTACCACCCACTCGACGAACGGTGGTCGGAGTTCGCCGGAAAGTCACTTCAAAGTTTCGACGGCTAAACTTTAGAGTGGCCGTACAGGCGCGTCCTTACTCCGATGATCACCAAACTCTGGGGTTTCCGTCATCGCCGGTCAGAGAAGCTGCAACTCCGGCGCGTGTTGGAAATGGCGCTCCGGCGGTGGTCCGACTGGTTGTGGCCGTGACTGGTTTGGAGAGAAAAGAAAAAGAAAAAGAGAGAAGAAGAAGAGGTTTCGGGGAGAGAGAAGGGAAAAGAAGAAGAAAAAAGAAAAAAAAAACTCAGGTGGGTCCCACCCACAAAAAAAAAAAATTAATACTTCATTTTTTTTTTTTTTTTTGAGTCTCTACAAGATTAATTTTTAATCTAACTTATAGTATTTATCTTATTTTCTATTGAATATGATACTAAAATGGTGAAGTTTGAAGGCTTATTATTTTAGATTTTATTGTGTTTGTTGAGTATATTTTCTGTTTTGGGGTTCGGTCTTAATGGTGTTGGAGTATTTTCCATAAATTTTTATTTTATTTTTGGTATGAGTTAATAATAGTTGCCGTACGTTAACTTTTAGTTACATGCAGTTATTAATATTACTGTCGCAAAAAGTCAACAACAATAGTTAAAAACTATCTCTAATAGAGTTGTTTGGTATAGTGATTCGTAGATGCTTGTGAAATGTTCGATTTTCAACACAATATACTTCTCTTTAGGACTTAAGCGTAAAAGTGTGGATTTGAATGAAGAAAAAAAATTATGACCTAATAAGTGTAATAAATAACAAATAATAATGTGAATTTGAAAATAAAATGTTTTTCTTCTTAAAAAGATTCAAGCAACAAGTCTTAATTATATTTTAATTTAAATGGGACATTATTATTTAATTTAATTATATATAGTGTACGTCTATGGGACTGGTGAAGGTTTGAGGCCTTGATGGGGAAGTTAACATGATCGCAGTGCAGAGGAATTTTGGTCCATGAAATTTGTTAGGTTTAAACTTAAACATTAAAAAAATCAGCTTAAAAGTAGTAATTGATCTCTGCTTTTATTTATAATATATAGTACTAGAACGTAAAAGTTTTTTTTTTTTTTTTTGAAGAAAATGACACAGATATTATTAGATAACTAATAGAGAGACGATGAGAGTAAATATATATAAAAATATTATATATAGGTACATATTTAAAGCAGATCTAGCTAGAAGGCTGTCTTGAGTTCAAATCCTTGGTTAATAAAAGCTCCTGTAACCCAAAGCTTCAAATTTGGCAAATTGATGGGTTCCCGCTGATCACTACACTCTTTAAGTACCTGTTTCCAACATATTATTATTAACGCTTGTATTCAATAGGTAATATATATATATATATTGATCGTAGTAGGTGAAATTAAGGTGTACTAATAATAATGAAAGAAATTGATTAGCTTTCGTACGTTCAAAGTAAAAGTGAGCACAAAAGTATCTGAAACAGTGGCCAAGTTGGAGCTCTGAATATTAAAGTTGGTAAGCGATTCAAGAGCTTTGTAAAGTGATATGCCTGCCCTTTCTCCCTTATTGCACACTACTTTTACATAGAATCCTCTCTCTTCAACTTGAAACATATCCATCTGCATGCCCAATACCCAAATAATATTCATCATCATCATCTTTGCCATATATATGTGTGTATATATAATGACATTAATGAAGATATATATATATAGCTAGCTAGCTCAAGTACCTGAGTTATTATCTTCATCTTGGGAATGGGATGGGAATCGTTGGCTTTGTCATCTTTAATCTTCTTTGAGTTCTCTATTATTGTTGATCCTTGATCTCTTTCTACTTCCGCTAAAGAAGCTTCAAGACTTGCAATCTCAGCTTTTAGCTTCTTGGATTTCGTTTGTAGATCCTGTACATAAAGTACCGCATCTCCAACTATGGATGCCTTATCCATCTGCACACAAATGGTAGAAATATATAAAATTATATTTATAGATAAGTAATTGAATCTACTCTAGATATATACTAGTAGCTATAGTACATAAATAAACGGATATGTTAGTTTTGTTAACCACAAAGAACTAGTGATCAGCTACCGATAACAAATATTTGTCACTTAAATATATTGACACCAATAAACAAATTTAATAGTAGTTTAAATTTACATGGGTAATAATGTCCCACGTGCAAAAAAAGTATTATGTACTGAGGAAAAATAATATTGTAAAATACATACGCGATATATATATATAAATACGGGGTAAAAGCAACGTGCAAGAATTGTACGTTTGTTTAGTTTCAAATAAAGTTGTAAATACTGTCTATAATTTTAATAAAAATCGGTTCACTTTTTAAAATATATATATATATATAATAGAATGAATTAAAATCATAGTGTAGACAGTAGTATACACGTATCAATTATTTTGAGTTTATAATGTTTCTCACAATGTTCTTTATTGGTGAATTTGACGAAGAAAAAAAGCTTCAATCACTTGATAAAAACACAAATTATCATACAAATTTATTAGATAAAAAAAATGATATATATGTCGTCATTATTTTTAAATGAATATGATTTAATTATTTAAATTATCATAAAATATCTTTAAAATATCATATTTTAATTAGTATATTTATTTATTTTTGTTTATGTTTGTTCTAGTTTTTTAATTTGACAGTGACAACAAAATATTATATATTATATGTTTAAAATACTATTAAGTTTAAGTTGAATGAAATTTTATTTAAGTTATAAAATATATAGTTTTATTATTTTTAAATAATTATTATTGTAAAATATTTTAAAAATATCTTATTTTAATTTGTTTAATTATTTATTTTTCTAATTTTATTTAAGTTGAAGATATGTTTACAATCTACCCTTAAATATAAAAATATTTTATTAAAATTAAAAAAAAAAATTAAAAAACGGTTAAAATCAAGAATTTCCTTTATAACACACTTTTATATAGAAAATATATATATATCTATATAGTTATTAATATAGACATATTATTACGCACAACATTATTAATACATACGCCAAAAATTATCATGTACACAGTACACTTCTCATTCTATGATCACGAGTGATTAATTAGTAGTAAAGTATATAGTCACCACGCATACAACAGTAAATAAAAATTTAAACACCACACACATTTTTAATAAGTTTATCTATTTAACTTTATATGTAATCTCATATATACTAGTATATATATAATGTGTGAGCATAATTATATTGGACCGGCCGAAAGCGAAAAAGCACTAATTATTACTTAACTAAGATATACAATATCCTATAAGTTGTTGATAAAAAATATACAATAATATGCACCTTAGTAATGTTAGGAACCAAGGAGCGGAGAGCGTAGAGCTTTTCCTTCATCCTACTTCGTCTCCTCCGCTCGGAGATCAAAGTTCTGGACCGGTCAACTTTTGGCCTTTTCGACGACGCATTTGGGTTTGGGTTAGGCTTTGGCGTTGGCGTTGTTGTGGTTGTGGTTCCAGAGGAATCGTTGCCATCATTTTCTTCATCGTCGTCATCATCATCACCATTACCAACCATATCCACATTGTTCATGATCTTCCCCTCAAAATATTCCGGCATTATTTCTAATATATCAATAAACGACAATGAATTGGGTTCCGACGACACCAACGGAGAGGCGTTGAATCCAAAGACATGATTGTTATCATCGTTTAAAGGATGATCAGTACCACCGAGGAAGTGACGATCAATATTGTTGTGGACGAAATTATTAGAGCCGTTGATGAGGTCGTCACAGCCGAAACTCACAAGAGGGTCATCATTTTCGCCACGAATTAGATCGATGAACTGGTCGAAGTTTGAGTCGCCAATCAAGTCGTGTAACTCTAAATCGTTTATGTTGTTGTTGATGCCCATAATTGGAGTTTGGATCAATTGAATGTTTCATTAATAATCCTATCCCAATTTCGATTGTGAGAGCTGTGCATCTTGTATTTATATAGTAATGTTTAATTTTATTGTAAATAATTAATGTGGAATATATATATATATATATATATTATGATTAATAGTTTTATCTCAAGTCAAGTGTGAACAGAATCAAACGATGAACTTTGTGATGTTCTGTAATGTTTTCTTCTAGTTTTTTAAATTTCATTGGAAGAGTTAACAAGGACAGCTAGCAAAACTAATGGCTTAAAGTAATTCGTCGGTCGAATTTAAATTTTATTGTTATCTATTTTTTTTTTTAAATAACTATATGTTTGATTAGGTGTTGGATTACGGATCATGATATTTTTCCCCCACCAATTAGAAGAGGAAGTTAATTTATAATTAATACTTTTAATGGATTTAAAACGTTGGCGATAGATTTATGTGTATGTATGTTGTTAAATTAAAGATTTAGTATATCAAGTTATATACAAAGTTATAATAAGTATACATTTTGCATGGCAAACTCGATGACAAATCTTATTAAAACAAATTGAAGATCTTTCCAAATTATGAGTGCTTACCGTAAATAAAAGTTTAGAAAGAATGTATACATATCGATCCAGCAATAAATTAATAATTTGCACTTCAATATTTGTTAGATATAAACGGGAAATTTTGGTATTTATGCCCAACGTAGAAGTATATATAAAAATATATCATTATTTAACATATATCCAAAATAATGTTGTTATTTGTTTGGTTTTCAAAAATACTCTTATCATTTGTTTAGCCTTCATCTTTCTTCTCTCTCTACTCCCTATCTCTCTCTCTCTCAGGTCACCTTTATTCTTTGGAGTTATGCCAGCCACCACCAAACCATCATCACCATCAAATTTCTTTGAAAAAACGTTCACAACTTTGGCATCCTCCTCTATTTTTTTCTACTCTCTTTCTTTTTCTCTCTTAAAGTGTTCATGGAGACTAAAATAAAATGTCCTATGATAGTTTTTGATGATATATAAAACTTAAACATAATATAAGTTCAATTAAGACACTAAATTATGCATTTCGAATAGATCTGGGCATGATTTTTTAGTTCTTTTGCAATTTTTTCACAATTTTTTAGATCTGAAATGTAAAAATTTGCAGAAAACTCTATATACCTCGATGCCCTGCTCGACGGCCCGTTAAAAATCATGATTTTCATGAAGAAAAAAAAACCACTTGCCTCAATAGGCCTCGATAGACCTCGATATGCGTCGATGCAAATCAATGCAATTAATAGAAAATGCATAACTTTTCACTCGGGTGTCTGTTTAAGGTGATTTTTTTTAATTTTGGTATTTTCTTGAGATCTACACGTCTGGGATGTGTACACACACATTTGAGTAGTTGAAAGTTTGAAAACATACCCAACTTTGAAAATATAAGGGTATTGTTTTGAACTTTGGTGTGTTTTCAAGCTTTCAACTTCCCAAATGTGTGTGCACACATCTTAGATGTGTAGATCTAAAGAAAATACCAAAATTAAAAAAAAAAAAAACAATCACCTCAAATGGACACTCGAGTGAAAAATTATGCATTTTCTATGAATTGCATCGAGGCATGTCGAGGTTGCATCGAGGCATGTCGAGGTGGCACCGAGGTGTGTCGAGGCATATGGTTTTTTTCATGAAAATCATGATTTTTAAGATATACCTCGATAGACCTCGATGCCTAGCTCGATGGACCCTTAAAAATCATGATTTCCATGAAAAAAAATCACTTGCCTCGATAGGCCTTGACAGTCCTCGACATGCATCAATGCAAATCAATGCAATTAATAGAAAGTGCATAATTTTTCACTCGGGTGTCTGTTTGAGGTAATTTTTTTTTTAAATTTGGGTATTCTCTTGAGATCTACACGGCTCGGATGTGTACACACACATTTGGAAATTTAAAAGTTTGAAAACATACCCAACTTTGAAAATATAAGGGTACTGTGTTTGAACTTTGGTATGCACTTTTGAGATTTTTTGATACTATTTGTGTTATGAGTTGCGATAAAAAGAAAATGGTTTGGTACACACACACACACACCTCTGAAATCGCAACTGAAGTAGCTTAGATAGTAATTTCTGACTTCTTGCTGGTACTTTGAAAATGCTTAGATGATTTTGATTGGTTTGACTTGATTATTCAACTTGATAGTTTTATTTTTCGCTTGAATTGCTAGGGACTAGCAATAAGCTAGTTGAGGGTTGTGATTAGTGCTCAAAAATGTAAATTCACTAGTTTTAAAGTGTAAAATAAATTAAGTTTTAATTAATATTTTCATGAATTTATTGTAATATATTTTATAATTGAAAAGATTAATTTTAATTTAATTTGTGTTTAATTTTCAGGAAATAAATTGCATTTGGACATTGAGAGAAAGAGAGAACAAAGAAATAGTTAAATCTGAAAAAGAAAAATGAAGAAAATGGTATTTTTGAAGAAATGTTGCCCAGGCCCGAAGGCCGAAATCGAAGGCCCAGCCTCCTCCTTCCTCTCTCCCCAACGCCATATGGCGTGCCCTCCTCGTGCCACACGTTCCAGCCAGCTACCCCTCAGCTCCCTGACCCAGTTGGCGACTCGCGCGACCCGCCTCTCTCCAGCCTTCTCTTCCCCCAGTTAGTGCCCACGTGGCGCCTCCCCATTGGCTGCGGATTGGGTCAAACCCACCTTTGCCACCAGCCACCTTGAGCCAATATTTTGTGGGTATTGGGCCTTGCACATTCCTATTTTTAGCTTCAAAGCTCAATTTTTTTTGGTGTTTTAGAAAAAGAGAAAATTGACCATTCACCAAAATAGCTAGATTAGTATTAATAATAAGATTTGATTTTTCAAAATTATATTTTATTATTAATATTTTCAGATTTATTGTGTAACCCACATTTGTTGTTTTATTTATTTTTAGTCATTTTCTCCCTCTATAAATAAGGATTCTTTCACCTTTGGAATTTAATTTTGGGAGTAAAGAAACTATAGTAAAATTTCTACTCACTTTCTTCTCATATTTTCTTTTTAGAATTTTGTGAGAATCATGAGCATAATGGCCTAATCTTCCTAGGAAGGTTAGGGATGATTCTATATGCTAGTAATGTTATTTTGCTACTTTGATTTATTATGTTCTTAATATAATATATTTGAGTTATTTATGTTCTTTCATCATCATCTCTATTTACTTGTGCTAATAGTATATATGATTAGTCATGCTGTTTCTATGTGCTTCTAATTAGTAAAAGTAATATTGATACATAATTTTATGTTTAATATTCTATTGCATTATTGCCCTTGGGTATTTTGTCACTTTTAGATTTTTCATAAGATTAACATTGTGCTCTTAAAGTAAAGAACTTTATAAAATCCAAATGGACTTTCGTTAGAAAAGAATATGGAATTTAATGTTAGATTTTCCAAGTAAATGTTGGGATGTGAACTATTTACTTGTGTATTTTTGTAAATCAAGTAACTAAGTAACCAAACAAGCATATGGATGATTCTTGAAACCTTTCTATTTCTCAAACTCTTGATTACACCCTACTTTTATTTCACTTGTCTCGTTTTATCATTTCATCAAAAAGAAAACACTAAAATCTCAAATCTCAAATCTCCTTTCATTTCTATTTTTATTTATTTCATGTTACTAACTTTTTGTATTATTGTCTACTAATCTTTTGGTTTTAGGTTACCTCCTTGTGGATTGACCGCCCGATTTTACTACAACTACCGCCTAGTAGTTGTCACATTTTGGGCGTTAAACAATCTTAAAAATCATGATTTTCATGAAAAAAAACCATATGCCTCGACACACCTCGATGCAACTCGATGCAATTAATAGAAAGTGTAAAAATTTTCACTCGGGTGTTCGTTTGAGGTGATTTTTTTTTTTTTTTTAATTTTGGTATTTTCTTGAGATCTATACATCTAAGATGTGTACACACACATTTGGGAAGTTAAAAGCTTGAAAATACACCAAAGTTAAAAACAATACCCTTATATTTTCAAAGTTTGGTATGTTTTCAAACTTTCAACTACTCAAATGTGTGTGTACACCTAGACATATAGATCTCAAGAAAATACCCAAATTAAAAAAAAAATCACCTCAAACGTACACCCGAGTGAAAAGTTATGTACTTTCTATTAATTGCATTGATTTGCATCGAGGCATGTCGAGGCCTATCGAGGCAAGTGGTTTGTTTCCATGAAAATCATGATTTTTAACAGCCCATCGAACTGGGCATCGAGGATATTGACACTGTTTTTCGTAAACTTAAATAGTAGAGCAATTAAACAATAAAATATTGGTTCAAATGAATAAAGAGGAAAACCAGAGGATTTTTACGTGGTTCAGCGGTTAACTCTGCCTAGTCCAGAGTCTGTGTTATTAAGAATTGAGAGTTTTCTGGAAACTTTTCAGAGAAGAATTGCCCAGCATTTTCTCCCCAGAAATCAGAAATCGGTCATTTAAAAATGGTGCTTCCTTCTCTATTTATAGAGAAGGTTGCAGAATTCATTCCCACATATCTCGAGAAGATATTCTGTAAATCAATTAAGATAATGTTATTCAATGCATTATTTCCTTTATAAATGGAAACGTCCCATGAAGATCGGGAATGAATAACAGATTAAATGATATCCCTTAAATATTGGGATTATACAACAATAAACATATTCACACGTAACTGATTAACCCAGATGATTCATCAAATCTTCGAGATTAGAAATTTTCATTGAACTTGCTGAGACTATCAATCGATCACGAGCTCTTTGCCCAGCTTCACTTATGCTCGGAACAAGTAGATGCTGACGATGCTGCCACATCTGAGCTTGCACTTCTTGAGCTCGAGCCATCTCGCCTGAAGGCAACCATGGAAAAATATATACAAGTGTCATTCCATGGCTTTTGCGAGGCTACACATCCTCGAGGTCGTTGTTTACTTCAAAGAGGTCTGACTGTAACGACCCAAATTCACTAATAAGGCTTAAGGGCCTTGATTAGTGTGCCAGGAGGGCATTACTGGAATAATTGTGATTTAATGAGTTATTATATGTTTAATGATGCTTATGTGATAATTGATTATATTATGTGGTAATATGATATGTGATATATGTGAGAACCACATTATGATGTGGATAAATTTGCAGCCGAAGATCCTAGGGCTAGATAGCGGGGAAAAGTCACAACGGGGTATTATAATTGACTTTGGGCAAGTTGATAACTCTACAAAATAGAGTTATTTTACCACTTTTTATGTGCTAATTGTTGCCTAATTCTTGAGTTTTTTAATTAATTTATTAAGTTTTTAAGTAATTTTGAATTTATTAGTCTTATTTTGATTTTATATATTTTTGTGTGTTTTTATAGTTATTTTGTTGTAATATATTGTAGTTTAATTATTTAAATTATTGTTGTGTTTAGTGGTAAAAAAATGTTGTATTATTGAACTTAAATGTAAAATATAATTAAGTTATAATTAATATTTTCAAACAATTAAATTGATTTATTTTATAATTGAAAATATTGTATTATGATTTATTTTATATTTATTTTGTAGGAAATTTATGCTCTTGAAAAGTAAAGAAAATATAAGAAAGATGGCATTTTCAAAATAAAGAAAGAAAGAAAAAGTGGCATTCTTGAAAATGCCATGATCAAGCCATGGGCCAAAGCCCAATTTCTCCTTCCCAACAAGCTTGCACGTGCCAACAAGACTCCAAGCATCAATCCCATCTTCAACACTTTCTCTTCCAACAATTAATCCTCCAGCCGCCACCTGTCTTTTTTTCTCTCAACATTCAGCCTTCATCACCTAGCCATGAAGCCAAGACCCACAATGAAGCTCACGCCTCTAGCATAATTGCCCAAGACAGCCACCCATTCGGCCAGCTTCAACCACACATGCATGAGGCCCATTAGCTTCACCAAGCTGCCAGCCCAACCGGCCCAAGTCCCCAGCAGCCTCCAATTGCCCAACCGTACACTGCATTCACCAAAATCTTCTTGAGCCCATCAACATACTCATGTGTCCCCTATGACAAAAATGCCAACTTTTTACCCTTTTGTCTACACATTTTCACCACAACATCATCATTACACCCTATAATTTACCTCTACATACCATATTTATTTTATTTAATTAATCTAATCAATTTAATTAATTTAAATTGATTATTTTAATAATCTCACTTTGGCTATAAATATGGACTTTCAAGACCATTTGAGGGTGCTTAATGTTTTTTGTTACCATCTTTTTCTCTCATTTTCTCTCTACCATTCTCTCTTCCATTTGGGTTTTTCAAGAGCATTTTGCAAGTATGTATGTCATTTATTTTGTAATTTCTACTCTAGTTATGTGCTTCTAATCTTTTTCATAAGATTATTAAGATCATGATGAAGCAACTTGTAACTAGGTAATATTTATGTTGTATGTTGATTTCCCTTGTAATACAACAAAGTTTATGGATTTTTCTTCTACATATATTTCTTTCATCTTAAATATCTTGTATTTTAGATTGTTAGAACATATTTACACTTTGTTCTTCATTAGTGCATAAACATAATATTCTTTGTGTAAGATGTGTCATTAAATTGTACACATCCATGCTTAGAACAAAAATATTATGTTTTGCCTTATAAATAATGTTCATTGATTTATTTTTTATTTCATTAGATTGATTTACACTAAATGCTTTGAAATTATAATTTTGAAAAGTGAAGAAAAATCCTATCTTTTTATAAGAAATTTGTGCTTAAAATTATAAATCTTCTTGGAAAATGATAGTTTAAATTATTTTAACTATCACTAAAACTTGGGAATCAATATACTAATAAATATTATTAAACTTACATTTTGTGGATTCTAGTATCTTAATAATCTTTTCTTTTAACACTTATTGTCAACTCATTATTGCTTTATTTTTATTCTCTTAAATAGCTTTATTTTTCAATATTTCATTTTATGTTCATACTATTAAAACTCATCAATCTTTGGAGCTAGGTTAGAATTTATTACTTTTGATTTAAAATAGTTTTCTTTTTTATTTTAGACAACTCCTTTGGGTTCGATCTCGTGCTTACACGAAAACTATTCTATAAATACGATTCGTGCGCTTGCGAGTATAAATTTTAAACATACCCGTTTTGGGTCCATCACAAGTCAGGGGTATTTTAGGTATCAGGTAGTGATTTAGACTATCGGGTGATGAAAATAAATAATTGGAGATATATTTGAGGTTAGGGTGTCTAGGCGGGAAAATTGGGGGATTTGACCATTTTGGCCTCGGGGACGTTTCCGGCACCCCGAGCTTTGGGATTAATCTAATAGTCTAAGGATATACTTGGAAAAAACTTAGAAGATACTAGACAGAAAAGTATAAACCGACCCTATCTCTCCTTCTCTCTTTTCTCTCTCTTAGCAAAGGAAAAACTACTGAATTTGAGAGGGAACTACTGGAATTGAGCTGTGTCTTTGGGAATTGAAGGGAGTAATCTGGAGGATTAGCTCAGGAATTGATCAAGGTCTGAGATAGAGCTAAGGTAAGTTTTGAATTTTCGTTTTTGGGGTTAGGAACTTAAAGAAATGGCTGAGTTTTAAATGGTTTTGGTTTTGACATTCAAGGTGGAAATTGAGGCTTGGGACTTTGAAGATAGGTCAGGGGACTCTTGGAGAAACGATTCTACAGCTGAGGTAAGGTTAAATTTAAAGTTTGATGGTGAAATTTCATAAATTAGAATTGGGAATTTAGTGAGTCTTAGGCTGGATTTCTGGTTGGATTGCATTGTTTTAATCATTCTAATGTTGTTATTATTAATTGATTTTGAGTTGAGGGCTTTGGGATAGCTTAAGGTGAGGTTTAGAGATTGAAAATTGTGGTTTTTTCTTGGTTCGAAGGGTCGGGCCGCGGCATGGTTCTTGGTGAGCCGCGGCCCTTCAAGGTTGTTGCATGCTGAGGAAGGAGGGCAGGCCGCGGCATGGTCCAAGAAATACCGCGGCCCTTACCTGTTTTTGTGCCTTGGATGGCTCTGTTTGGGGGCCATGCCGCGGCATGGGTGGCCTATGCCGTGGCGCTTAAGGGATTTTGGGATTTTAAGATTTTAGGCTTGGGAATTTAACCTAGGGTGCTCGGGGTTGAGTCTTTTACTATATTTGGTGAAGTTCAATGTTCCGAGTACTAGAACTTGGCTTGGGAGCTCATTTAAGGTTGTTAATGGTGTCTTTCTTTATGGTTGTGACTAGGTGTTAAGCTAGGGCTTGAGGATCGGATCGCGCTCAAGGAGTATCGCTCGTAACTAGCTCATCTGAAAGCTAAAGGTAAGAAAACTGCACCTGGTTGACTATATGAGACGGGACTAAGGGCTCCCTATTGTAAAAGCTTGAAAGGATGGTATTAAGTCATGCAAGCCATTTAGTGAACCAACGACCTAAGGGTGCCAAGGGCCTCACTAGCGCATAGGGCGCAGCTCGGCCACTGGTAGCCAAGGACAGCTTATTATTCACTGAGCTTGGTTTAGAGGGCTAGAGTCAGTGGGTTAAACAGAGGGCGCGGCCTAAGTCATCGGCCCCGATTATTATGTGATATGAGCAGTATATGTGGTAGAATGAATCTTGTATTGGATTGTATATGCTGATTATCTATTGTGGACTATCTAGTGAGTTTACATGCATACTAAACTACTTGTCTGTTATTATTGTTTGAGTTATCTGTAATGTTTTCTTGCTGGGCCTTGGCTCACGGGTGCTACGTGGTGCAGGTAAAGGCAAGGGCAAGTTAGATCAGCCCTGACTGGAGAGCTCGGCGAGCGGAATGTACATAGCCAGGTGCTCGGCCGCCACGGTTGAGGTCTAGGCAAGGACATGGAACCTAAAGACTGTCTGTTTTGCCTTAGTATGCCTAGTGGATACTTATGTATTTTTGGAAGTCTGTAAACTTATTTTAACTTTGTGTTTATGGGATCCCTTGTTTATTACAGTTTAAATATACGAAATGAGTCTTTTGAGACCGAAACCTTTTTAACCATAGATCTTACATGTCTAGTGACACGTTTTCAAATCAATGACTTGACTAGCGAGTCCTGCACCTTTATAAGTACACAGTGTAGCGGTCTTGGCTATCCAGGGCGTTACACTGACGGTTGGATCATATGATGTCTGCATATGTTTCGAGCTCACACCTGACGAGCCCAGTTTTCAGGGTCATAACTTCTTATCTCGAAATCTGGGTGTAACAGAGGAATATTGAGGTCTATCGAGGTATATCAAGTTTTCTGCAAATTTTTACGTTTCATATCTGAAAAATTGTGAAAAAAATTACGAAAAAATATAAAAAATCATGCACAGATCTATTCGAAATGCATAAATTAGTGTCTTAATTGAACTTTTAGTAGGTTTAAGTTTTATATTATCAAAAACTATCATGTGGTATTTTATTTTAGTCTCCATGGACACTTTAAGAGAGAAGAAGAAAGAGAGAAGAAAAAATAGAGGAGGATGCCAAAGTTGCAGACGTTTTCTCAAAGAAATTTGGTGGTGGTGATGGTTTGGTGGTGGCTGTCATAACTCCAAAGAATAAAGGTGACCCGAGAGAGAGAGGGAGTACAGAGAGAGAAGAGAGATGAAGGCTAAAAAAATGATAAGGGTATTTTTGGAAACCAAACAAATAATAGCATTATTTTGGAATGATCAAATGAAAAGTTTACAATATTATATTTCACAATAAATACACGTTTTTTATTAGATAACCCTTCCAAAAATTTGAAAAAATCAAAATTTATTTTTAGAAATATTAATTAACAACTATAAATATAGATCATTGATCTTAATCCAATAGTTAATATTAAAGTAATCTTCTATGAGCAGTAACCATTAAGACTACACTCATATATATATATATATATATACTAAGTAGAAGCAACGCACAATGTACATTTGCTTAGTTTTAAAGTTGTAAGTATTGTTTATAATTTTAATAAAAATTAGTTCACTGTTTTTTTTTCAATATATATATATAATAGAATAAATTATAATTATATAGTATATATAAATATTTATATCAATAATCTCTACATATATGACATCTAAATACAACGTTGACATATATATATATTTAAATGGCTACATGACATATATATAAAATACAATAATATTTAAAAAGAAATTAATAATAAAAATAAAATAAGAATAGAAAAAGTCATAGTGTAGACACTAGTATACATACATCAACTATTTTTAGTTTCTAATGTATCTCACAATATCCTTTGGTGAATTTGATGAAGAAAAAAAAGTTCAATCACTTTATAAAAAATAAACTATCACACAAATTTATAAGGTAAAAAAAGGATATGTATGCCTTTATTATTTTTAAATAAATATGATTTAATTATTTAAATTATCATAAAATATCTTTAAAATATCATATTTGTTGGAAAAAGCGTATACATGATCTTTATTTATTTTCATGTATATCTAATATTAAACAAATTCATACGAGATAGCCTAAAACATGTTTCTAAATTTGAATTCAAAGATAAACAAATAATATAATACTTACAGTATACGCGGCGGAATTAAGAGTCCTTCCTTCAGTTTCTCTAACTCTTGTATCCTCTCTGCCGTAGAGTATTATCAAGAAACTGAACCGATCTTCTGTTTTCTTCACAATCTTCCAATGTATCCTTAGAACCACCTAGACTAGTGTGGGCAATTCTCAACACATGAGATAGATATAGAGAGAAGAAAAGAAAATAACAAAGAGGTTTAGAAAATGACTTGTGTTTAGAGAGAACATAAAACTATCAAAAAATCTGACTTGTGACTTATGTGTCGTCTCTTTAAGCACTCCTTTTATAGACTCAATTAGGCCATTTAATTTAATTAAAAAATCAATAAAATAATAGCCATTTTGAAGCCATAGGTCGAAATTATCATGGGCTATAGGCCCGTGAAATTTCTCATTTGATCATAAGCCCATTGGACTTAAAATCAAGGCCTGTATTATTTTCTATTGATTTAATTAATTAAATAATTATTTAAATCCTTTATCAAATTAATTATTTATAATTTGAACTTTGATTTAAATTTATTTATTAATTTAGATACCACTTTATCTTAATTAATAAATCTTCCATAATTTCTCTTTTCTTCTCAAAATTATACAACTCTGTGAAACTATCCAAAATTGACCTGGTCAACTTTGATAATTCTAATTGATAATTAAATCAATTAATTGAGACTATCTAGATGATTTTATCCAAGGTACAATGGGGACCATGGGCCTATGAAATCAAGCTCCAATAAGTTATCATAAATCTAACAAATAAATTTACTAACTTATTAATTCCTCGTGACTCCACTATAGACTTGGAATTGCACTCTTGAATTCATAGAACGCTCTATAACAAATATAGATACGCTATTAATTATCCATTGTTACAACCATAATTGTCACTCAATCCTCTATAGACCGTCTACAATGAGACAGGACTAAAATACCGTTTTACCCCTCATTGTATTTTATCCTTAAAACACTTAGTTCCTTGTAAATGATATTTCAGTAAATTAATTTAATTACTGAAATGAGATCTCTATCATTTATCACCTTGAACCAAACTAAAAGGAAACCATCGTTTCACTTCTTCATCAGAAGCTATAGATGTTCATATCTATGATTAACACTCCCACTCAATTATACTACCGAGTTCCCAAGATGTAAGTATGGGCTAGTCCGTAGGGTAAGCTGGTAACAAACAAGTCAAAAAACTCAAATAATACAATCAGTTAGAATAATAACCACTCAGAATTGAGATTGAATTGACCTATGGTCAACTATATGATATGACTAGAATAGATAATAACGGTATGTTTACTTATCTTATCAACTGTCAATATCGGTCCTGTCCGATGTAACAAATACATCTGATCTTATCTACTTTGCTAATGTTCTGGAAAGAACATAACACTGTAATGTGTAAGTAAATCATATCGTAGATTGGTAAGTCAGTGTAAATCCGGTGCACTGACTAATCTTAGGACTCACTTATTTTGAACATATAATCATATTTATATTCCACTGTGATTACGTCACTATAAATAAGATTAGCTATATGCTCGGGATTTAATAGAAGTTTATATTAAACAAATAATCATGAAAATAAAACATGTGAGCAAAGTGATTGACCAAGTCAAAAAATGATTTCTATTCTTTTATTGATAATAAAATGAGATTACAAAGAATTTGAGTTTTAATTAGGGCATAAAACCCCAACAATATTTTAATTAATTAATTTTTGTTAAAGATTATATATTATATGTTTAATATAATATTAAGTTTAAGTTTAGTTAAGTTATAAAATTAATGGTTTTATTTTTTTTAAATAATTATCATTATAAAATATCTCACAAATATCCTATTTTAATTTGTTTAATTATTTATTTATTTAAGTTTTAGTCATGTTTACAATCTACCGTTAAATATAAGAATATTCTGTTAAATATAATAATATTTTGTTAATGTTAACAGAAAAAAAAAATTGTTAAAACTAATAATTTCCGTTATCTACACACTTTTTATATAGAAGAGATGTGGAAGATTTCCCAATGGTTATTACTCATGAATGATTACCATAAAAGACTAAATAAGATTTTAATGAGGAATGATTATAATGATAATGAAAATAAATAAATAAAATATATAAATTAATAATTTTAAATTTTATAGATCAACCAAGCAATAAACATTAGTTGTAAATATAATTGTCACATTAATTATTCTCATTATTTCCAAAATGAATTTTTTTCTCATGGAATGAATAAAATGAATGAAGAAAGAATAAAAAATGAATATTAAATAATATTATTTTTTTATTATTTAATTAATAAATATGGATCATTGATCTTAATCCAATACTTAATATTAAAGTAATCATCCATGTGCAGTAACCATTAAGAGTGCTCATATATATATATATATATAAATGAGAGCACCAATGAGATGACACTCTAAAATCTCTTCAAACCACTTTATCTATTTTTTTTCTTTAATATAATTTTTTAAATTTAAATGAGATATTTATAAGATATTATTATTTAAATATAGATAAATATATCTTTGTAAATCTATATATATATTCTAAACATTATCTATTAATCTCATATTTCCGTTTTACTCTAATTTTTTTTTCTTCTTTTCTCTAAATTTTTTGAATTTCAATTTTCAATGAATTTCAATTCATATTTCCAAATTTGATTGATTTGCATGTTAATGATATCACAGTCCTCTCAAGTATTTATTCAATTATTAATGTTTGTTAATCTTTAAAGTTTTTATTTTTAATTATTGATCTTGATATTCTAACATCTTCATCTTATTTTTCTATCATATGTTAGATGTTATCGGATGTTTATGTTGTGTAGGTGATATTGAGATTTTTGGAGGTAGTTGGGAAAAAAGAGACATCAAAGTTTTAACAAATTAGTAAATATAAGTTAATCGATACATCTTCAAATAGATTTTGTAGCATCATTAATCCAAAGATTTTCTACTATATATTTATATTTTTTTATTTAATTACTATTATTATTTAAAATGAATAAAAAAATAATAAAATTAATATAGCCATCTTATTTTTTATCTGCTTATTTGTGGTTAATTAATTTACTATTATTATTTTAAATGAAAATAAGATATTAATTTTTTTTATTTATAATAATATGTTCATATCTATTTTTGTAGACTTTTTTTTTTAATTAAAGATATTTTATAAAAAAAAATATCTTTTTGTATATGAATATAAATTTACATTTAAATTTAAATAATTATTTTTTAAATTAATTAAATGTTATTCTCGATGGATATTATTAAATATATTATTATTGTTACATGTGAAGTTTTTGTACAATTTGAATTGAATTTTATAATTATAATACAAAAAGCCTATAATCTCTCTCAATAATCTTTTCATTTTTTCGAAAGAAGTACGAGTAAATAGAAAGGAAAAAAATATATAAATTTACCATCCCATCAAAATATACGGCTACATTGAAAATTTAATATACGTATGTGTAGTAGTAATGGTATATAATAACTTATCACAGATGCAAACTTCTAAAACTAACAAGTATGAATAATGTCACTAATCAATAACATATTCGCACATTGAGGGACTTACAATACAAGGTAAACAATAATCATGTCCAGAAATTCAATTCATCAAATCTAAATGAAATAAATGGTCTCTATGCATAGAGGAGCTTAATAATAGAAAGCACAAAACCCTTAAAACATGGCATTATAGAATTAAGCTACTCAAGTTCCATTTGTTCCTAAGCTTAAATAATCAACAAATCAAAATCTCGGATACTGTCATTGTCTTGAGAGTAACGTGATATGCCAATTGAAGCAATTTTATT
Source organism: Humulus lupulus (assembly GCF_963169125.1). Taxonomy (NCBI): domain Eukaryota; kingdom Viridiplantae; phylum Streptophyta; class Magnoliopsida; order Rosales; family Cannabaceae; genus Humulus; species Humulus lupulus. Next base: position 130,380,078 of record NC_084799.1, read on the forward strand.
TGGCAAAAACATAAATAATACCTATAATGTTTGTCGTAAGATTTATTTTAAATGAAAATGTTAAAATTAGAAAATGTCACACATTTTTTTTTTGAGTAAAAGGAGAATTCAAGTCAAAATCTCTAATTTATTTCTAATTTTTCTACATTTTTTATTTTCTTTATGATTATTAAATAATTAAAAAACAAAATATATAAAATCATCAATAATGGCAATGCCTCTTCCGTAACTCTTTTTATTTAGTATTTATTAATAACTAATTTTCTAATAATTATTATAATAAATCAATCATATATAAATTCACATTTATCTTAAAGATTTTCCAATTCATGATAATCTTTTTATTGTTTCATATTTCAAATTCAAAATTTAAAATATCTTAATTTATTTATAAATAACTAATTTTTTAATAATTATATTATAATAAATAATCATATATATATGACATTTATTTCAAAATTTTCCATCTGTATTTATCTTTATATTGTTTTGACATTTCAAATTTAAAATAAAAATACTTTTATTTATATTTAAATAAAGTATTTAGAAATAACTATTTTTTAATAATTATAATAATAAATGAATCATATATAAATTGACATTTATCTTCAAGATTTATTGTTTTGATATTTCAAATTTAAAACCAAAATATCTTAACAATTAAAAATATCAACATGTTACATGTGATATTAATTTGATAAAGAATATTATTAATTAAATTAATAAAAATATTTATTTAAAAAAATTAATGATTGTGCAAAATGTCATGATTTATAAATTTTCTACCCTAAAAATATAAAAATCTTAAAAAATTTATATAATAAACAAAAAAACAAAGAAAAGTGTATAACATTACTTTTGACACTTTAATTATTCAGAATTTTCCGAAAACCTGCAAAAGCTCGTTATATAATGAACATTATCATGACAAAAAATTACGTTAAAGACGCTCTTAGGTATCCATATAAGGAGCATGTTGTATGAGTAAAGTGAAAGTGAATCCATTACACACAATCTACTAAAAAATATTTTAAAATATATATTTTTCAATCATTACGAAAAATTACGCCAATTGCAGTTATATTTTCTAGTTACATATAATTTATTATTTCTACTAATAAATCATATAAATATTCTAGCAGTGACTAGGAATAGCTTGACCTTGTCTGAAATTGAAGTTTAGATTAATTTAAAGGCATAAAGTTGTTTAATTTATTATATTTAAAATATTGGACAACTTGTAGATTATAATAAGAGGAATTAGGGTGTAAGTGAGGTGAACATAATCAAAATTGGTGGATGCATGTATGTTCCCTCTCCGGTGCGAGAGAGGAGTTCGTAACTGGCCAGGTTCACCTGATCATCTTCTTTTAAATAAATAAAAAATACTACATTACATTTATGTGTACATGTATATATATTTTCAATATTATATGAATCCAATAAGCACATAAAAAATGGGGCCCTATTTTTAAGTGGCATTGGGATAACAAAACGGTAGGTTTAGTAACTGTTGAAATATATATTTGCATATTTATTTAGTTTCAAGGTAGTAAACATTCTTTATAATTTTAATAAAAGTTAGTTTATTATTTAAAAAAAATATATAAATATTTATATTAATAATTTCAACATATATGATATATAAAAATAATGTTGACATATATATATATTTACATGACTACATGACATATATATAAAATACAATAGTATTTAAAAAAAAATTAATAATAAAAATAAAATAAGAATAGAAAAATTCATAGTGTATACAGTAGTATACATTTGGTTATAATGTATCTCACATTGTTCTTTGGTGAATTTGATTTAGAAAAAAAATTCTAAAAACTTGATAAAAAAACAAACTTTCACACAAATTTATAAAATAAAATAAAAATTATACATGTCTTTATTATTTTTAAATAAATATGATTTAATTATTTAAATTATCATAAAATATCTTAAAAATATCATATTTTAATTTATTTATTTTTGTTTAAGTTTATGTTTGTTCTAGTTTTCGAATTTGGCAGTGACAATAAAAAATTATATATTATATGCTTAATATAATATTAAGTTTAAGTTTAATTAAATTTTACTTAAATTTAAGTTATGTTTACAATCTATTATTAAATATAATAATATTTCATTAAAGTTAACAGAAAAAATAAAAAACTGTTAAAATAAGAATTTTCGTTATTTACGCATTTTTGATATAGAGGAAATATATTTGTATATTTTGTTTATTATTTTTACAATCTTAATTTCTTTTTTTTTTTCAAAAGTACACTATTTGGTGTTAAAATACGATTTTAAAGTTTTTTTTTTAATTATTTTAAAAAATGGTTTTTTATTTGAAACTAAAAATTATACTGAATATATATAATGTAAAGATTGTACAAATGCAATTGTAATTGAAAGCCCATTTTATTTTAATTGTAATTGTAATGGTTTTGAATGATTTGCGAGTTGTAAATATTGAACTTTTCTATATCATATTTTCAAGGTTTTACACATGATTACTAGAATTTTTTTCACTCTTTTTCCACGCTGTTACTGTTAAACTCAGATGCCGATGACCGTTCATCGATCTGCTACACCCGCTGAAGATCATGTTGTTGCACGTGCCAATCAAAGGCAGTGCCACCGTGGATTTATATATGCTTTCTTGACAACTTTCGTCCACTCCAAGGCAAGAGAGTGCATCAGAATGAGCTCTTCAAGACAAACTAAATCCAACATTCCACCTACATTATTGTTGTTCTCCTTTGAGTTTATAATAGTTTAAACTCAAGGGTGGTACCAAAAGCAACCTACTTTTTATTATGTTACTTTGGTATACGACTAGCATAGGATCATTTCCATTGTTAGAGAAGATGAATTGAATGGATTAATTTTGTGTTAGAATTATTATGCTTTAAAAGTAACTAAAAATGTTACATTTATATTTGGTTATTAAAAAATTAACTTTACAATTAAAATATTAATTCAATTTAAAAGCAACCATCCTCATAAGTTACCTAAAGATATGTTTTTATTTTACATTTAAAAGTCACCATATATTGTATCATAAACAAACTAGATTTTAGTTTCTTGTGTAATAAAATTCAAGTGTAAACACAATTTTAAAACAGCCAGCCTAATGAATTACCAAAAACTTCTTGTTATTTTCCATTTAAAAGTTACCATATAGTTTCCTAAACAATTTCCTTTTAAAAAGTTAATTCGATAGTTTTCTAAGATAGTATTCAAGAAACCAAAAAAAGTATCTTCGACATCACAAAATTAAATCAATTATCAAAATATAACCTAAAAACTAAGTCTTATTTTAAAAGCTAACCATTTGGTATCTTATATAGTTTTTAAGACAACCAAAATGAAACATGATATTTTTCATAATTATTTTATCACTAAACTCATGTTTTAAAAGGTAGATAATAAGTATCTTAACTAGTGATAAAAACAATTTAAAAAATAGCCTTAGTATTTTTGTAATCATTTTTCCAAATATTAGTATTTGTGTAATTATTTCAATTTTTCCAGTATTTTTATAAATATTTTTATAATTATTTATTGTTTTATATATATATACACCCCATTTTGGACCCTGTTTTGTGCAAAAGTTACCAATATGACCCACAATTTTATTAAATGGCAATGTAGACTGTAATGCCCTACTCCCCTAGAGCCGTTACCATGCGATTTTAAAATGTGTCATTAGCTCGCTAATCAAGATTTTAAATCAAAAGTGCGATTAATTTAAAGTAAGGACTCACTAAACGAAATTTTAATATAAAAGGGTTTGGACATTCAATAAGATTATAAAAGAGTTACATTAGGATCCCAAAACATTGTTTCAAAATATATTTACAACTCAAAAGTTAGGGTATAGTCCACCTAAGCGACAAAATCAAACGTTTACACAATGTTCCTCAAAACCATCCCAGACGTGGCGGCCCAGGTAGGCCAAACATGTACGCGCCGCTCCATGCCCTCCAACTCATGCTTGGTCGGCCTTTCACTTGCCCTTACATGCACCATAGAGCACCCATGAGCCATAGTCCAACAAGAAAACTCCACACACATACCATATAACAATTCACTCCAGTAAATGCATAACTTTAAATAGATAACGCAGACTATTCACATAGTGGCCTATGCCGACCAAGGTGCTTTACCAGGCACCAGGTTCACGGTCGAACGGGTGAGTACAACACCCTAGATGGCCATGCCATGGGGTCCTGCATTCAGCATGCTTGTTGTCGTTCTCGGCCTTCACCGATCTCGACCTTCGCCGATCTCAACCTTCGTCGATCAGTCATAACACACAAACATAGCATAACAATTATAAATATTCATACATAGCATTAAACAAAGATAATCGGGTCATGCCCTACTCTACAGGAACAAGCAATTTTCTTACCTGTATCGTGAGCTGACTGTATAATGCGATCCCAAGCACAATCCCCTAAACCCGAGCCTTAGCAATAAAACCTAGTCACAACATAATAATAATAATAATAATAATAATAATAATAATAAATATCCATTAAACCCTAAACCAACTAAAAACTTCAGAATAATATTCTAGCCTCCGAGACCTCGAATCATACTAAACTAGGTAGTAGAATCCTTCCCGAGCCCTTAAGTTTGAGTTCCCGAGCTTAAAATCCTGTTGTGGCCCTTTCCCCTAATTTCAACCGCGACCTTGCCCCCTAGGGTCGCGGCACGCTACAAGTCAGAGAGCCCCCATGGCTCTCTTCTGGGGGATGCGGGCCGTGAGGCGCCTTACCTGAGTTGCGGCACTTGGACGGTTTCAGAGAGCCCTAAGCCTTTTGGGTTCATTCGGGCCTCGACACCTGAATAACAATGCCATGACTTGATCTCCAAAACTCAGAAATCTCCCTGCATTTTCTTGAGCCAAAATCACCAATTCACACCCCAAATCAATGCCTAAACCCAAAATTGCTTCCAGAACTCCCATTCACACAACATAAACATCATTATTATCCCAAAATCTAACCAAAAGATCCCATCCAATTCTACAAATCATGCCAAAATTAAACCCAGCTCAAACCTTTCTTAGCTGCAGAATTTCACATAGAAATCAAGACTCAGACCTTAACTTAGTGATGATTTTGACCCTCAGTTGCTGCTAACCACCTCCAAACTTCAATTCCCTTTAATTCCCAAGCTTTCCTCTTTGAATTTCAGCAAAAACCCCCAAGCTAAGGCGAGAGAGTATGTATCGAGAGAGAGAGAGAGAGAAGGCTGAGAGTGTGTTTCTTCTGATTAGTTCTAGAGTCCTAAGGTAGAAGTCCAACTCTATCCTTTGAAAATGACCAAATTGCCCCTAAGATCAATTCTAGCCCTGTAATACCACCAAGGGTAAATCCATCATTTGCCACATTCCCACTAATTTCTCGAGTATTCCTATAAATCCCCAATTAATCCCAGCATACCCAAATAATTGCTAAATAGCTACTCGTTACTCGGCAAATTCCGAACACACGCCAAGTTTCCAAAATACTCCTGGCTCACCCCGAGCCGGGTATCGGACCCCGTTGTGACTATTTTGGTAATCCACTCCCTAGGACCACACATCTCAAATATATCTCCACAATATTATGGCCTCAACCATAACACACACATGATCACATTTATACCCTCAATGACCAAAATTACAAATATGCCCTTATTAACAAGAACGAGCCCACATGCATATTTAATGCACCTAATCATGCATATCTAGTCATATTATATCATAACTCAAGCAACCAAATACCGATACACACTTATATCACAATCAATCACGTAGTAATACAATTAAATCAATTATTGCCCTCCCGACACGCTAATCAAGTCACTAAGCCTTATTAGCAAATTTTGGACGTTACACAGACCCTGCTTTTTGTAAAATAAAACAAAATAATACATTCAGCCCAATTTCGGTCAAACTCTTTTTGAATATGACTAAAATATCCCTGATTTTTATTAAATATTGAATATTAAATTATGATAAAGTCAAATTTTAAAAATTAAAAATTAAATTGAAAATTTAAAATTTTAAAACTATAACAAGAAACTAAAATAACATTAAAATTAAAAATGATAAAAAAGTACATTTTAATTTATTAAAAGCATAAAATATTATTAAATTAAGTGTGAATTTTTTTTTTTGTCAAAATAACTAAAAAAAAACCTAAATCTAAACCCTAACCTAATCTATCCTCATCATTTTCTTCTCCCCCTCCAAAATTTAAATCTAAACCCTAACCTAATTTCCCCTCCTTTTCTTCTTCCCCTCCTATCCTCCTCCTCTTTCTCCTTCTTCTTGCTCTTGTTCTTGTTATTCTTCAACTGGTTGGGGCTTAGATGTGACCACATCAGAGGGGCAGAAGTTGGGTGCTCAAGGATTGTGTGGGGGATCAGGGACGACGCAGATGGGCTCCAACTCTACGTTCCTTGAGCTCGGTCACAGGAAGGCAAAGCTTGGTCTTGATGGGCTTGGGTTGGGCATACGGGACTGGGCAGTGGTGTTGCATGTTGAAGCTATGATGGCGAGAGGTAAATTCGGAGCTGAAGCTTTTAAATATGAGGCTTGAATCTTCAGACGAGATCAGTTGGGAGGATGACAACATATGAGCAGTGGAGTTGGGCGACGAATCTGGTGTGTTGGGTAGGGTACAGATCTCAAGGGTTAGAAAAATTATGGTATTATGGTAGCATAAATTTGTATTGATTTTTAAGTAAGAGTGTAGATGAAAAAATTGATGGTTGATTGTGTTGAGTGTGGTTGATGAACATATTGAGTTGAGTGTTGATTTTTGGGTATAAACTTGAGTTTGTTAGATGTTGCTAAAATATTAATTCATTTGTCTTGATATAAATGTGTTTTATTTGTGTTTTGAGTTTGATAGGTGGATTATTAAAAATTGGGTTTCATTTTATTTATATTTTGTTTAAATTTGATTTAATGGTATTATGGTAGCATAAATTTGTGCTGATTTTTAAGTTAGAGTGTAGTTGAAAAAATTGATTGTTGATTGTGTTGAGTTTAGTTGATGAACATATTTAGTTGAGTGTTGATTTTTAGGTATAAACATGAGTTTGTTTGAGCATGTTCATGAAGATGTTGCTAAAATATTCTGTCATTTGTCTCGATATAAATGTGTTTATTTGTGTTCTCAGTTTGATAGGTGGATGAATAAATTTTGGGTTTAAGTTTATTTATATTTTGTTTAAATTTTATTTAATTAAAAAATTATTTTAGTTTGTTTAATAAAATTATGTTATTTATTTTTAATTAATCAAAATTATTAGAAAAATATATGTTTATTTTTAATTTTATACCAAATTTTATGGATTTTAATTTCATAATATATTTTTCTAATTTTTTTTTAATTAACTAATACATAAAAGTTTGACCAAAATTAGATTAAGGATACTATTTTGTAAAAAGCACGGTCTGAATGTCTTTTAACAAAATAGAGGATCCAATCGGTAACTTTTGCACAACACAAAGTCCAAAATGATATTTACCCTATTGTTGTAAGTATACTTGTAATGCTCTGGATAGCCAAGACCATTACAGTATGTATTTTAAATAGTGATGAACTTACTAATCAAGTCATTTGGACATAAACATGTTACTAAGATTAGTTAACGAATTAGGGTATAAAGATTTTGATTGTGAAAATAGTTGTTTTCATTAAAAAGTTTGAGTCCACACATGGGATCCCAAAAATAAGTATTTACAAGGCATTTACAACTCTCAAAATAATTACAACTTAAGCCATCCTAAGTGGCAAAATAAAGTTTGGCTCTAGTCCTTGTTAATCCCTAGGTCGTGGCGGTCGAGTAGCTGTAAATGTGCACTCTGCCCCTAAAGCTCTCCAAATCACGGCTGGTCCTGCTTTTCCTTTCCCTTACCGGCACCACATAGTACCCGTGAGCCAAGGCTCCGCAAGAAAACTTAAATCACAACACAAATGAACAATTGTATATAAACAGTAAACTTAAAACATTCAATTCAATAATAACATAATACAAGCAATAAGCTAGGCAATGAAAATCTGCTCAATCCAACATGTAATTCAATCTCAACATTCAATATAGTTAGTTAAGTGCAAACAACACTTCCGTTCACATAGTAATGTTCAGGCCCGACACCCTTAGGCCGAGTCCTCTAGTTTTATAGCTGACACTAGCATGCTTAGGCTGGGTTGCGTTCTGCACGCTTAATGTCACCCCTGACTCTCTTAGGCCAGACTTTCAGATCAAATATAAACAAAAGAATAGATTGTCGAACACACAATCGATTGCAGCACAAACAAGCACGCATATATAGATATTCTTAAACACAGACATAATCACATTCTCACATATAATTATATTCATTAACCTGGGTCCAAGCCCAAATCACAACCCGGGTGCAGTTTTCTTACCTCGAGTCCCGAGCTGAAAATATAAAGCGATCCCGAGTACGGTACTTAATCCCGAGCCTTAGCGGTATAACCTAGTCACAACACAATAATGGATAACCATTAAAACCTAAACCAATTAAAAGCTTCAAAATAATATACTAGCCTTCGGGACCTTGAATTCTATTAAAATGGTTAGTAGAATCATTCCCGAGCACTTAGGTTTGAGTTCCTAAGCCTGAAAACCCTATTTGGCCAACATTTCCTATTTGAGCCACGGTGCTCCTTAGAGGAGATGCAGCCCTATACAGGTTAGAGAGCATTCAACCCCGCGACGTTGAGGCGATTCAGCGAATCACCCTAGGCCTTAGAGTTCATGCGGGCCGCAACGCGCCTTGCGAACCCAGAAACTCCAACATTTCTTTGCGTTTTCCCCCGAGCCCAAATCATCAAAATCCAACTTAAACATGCATCAAAGCCAGAATTGAGCCTCTACGCCTCAATAGTACACTCAAAGCAATACAATCACCTAAAAATCTAACAAAAAACCCCGAGGAACTAAGAATTCAGCAAGACATTCAAAACCTAAAAACTTAAGAAAACTCAAAACTAAAACTATATATTACCTTGGTTGAATTAATCCTAGTTGCTTTCCTCTAAGTCTTGATACTCCCACTTCAATTGAGCTTCAATCCCCAACAATCCTTGCTTTAATTTCAGAAAATTCAGTGCCTTTCCCTTAAGATTCCCAAAACCTCAACAATGGGAGTGAGAAAGAAGGAAACGAGAGAGAGAGAGAGAGAGAGAGAGAGAGAGAGAGAGAGAGAGACCAAAATGCTTATAGAATGACCAAAATGCCCCTAGAATTATCCTTAGCCTCTTAATGCCTTTAAGGGAAAACTTGTTAGTTAACACATTTCCCGCTAATCCTCAAGTGGTCCTATAAATTTCCAATTAATTCTGACATACCCAAATAATCACCAAATAATTACCCGTTACCCACTAAATCCCGAATACGCACTAAGTTCTTGAAATACCCTTAGGCTTACCTCGAGCCGGACATTTAACCCCATTGTGACTGTTTCACTAATCAGCTCACTAGGATCGCCTCGAGCCGAATACTGCAAATATGTCCACATAATAATGTGGTCTCAATCATTTAACATATATAATCGCATTTATACCCTCTGTAATGCCCTATGTTTTGGGTACCTTTAAACGAATCGGGTCGGGATTTTTTTCCCCGAGTTAAGAATATTATTTTAAATAATATTATATTTGTTTGGAATTTATTTCCATGAATTATTGCTAGCCAAATTATGAAGTTTTTGATTAAAAGTCAAGATAAGACCTTCAGTCTTGGACTGACACAAAAACCCTAATCGGGTAAAAATCTTGGAAAATAAAAAAAAACTATGACAAATATATTTTGGGCACAAAATACATTTATAAAAATTCAAGTTTGGTCAAAAATAATAAACCTAAGAGGAAATGGAAATTTTAAGGCATTTTGTGTTAAATGCTTAATTTTACCGAATTGGGGAATTTTATTTCATAAATGGACCTTAGGTTAAATTTTAATGTGTGGCTAATTAAATTAAATGTGAGAGACATTTAATTTAATTATTATGTCTTAAGTTTTGTTTTTAAAACTTTATAAGAGTGTGAAATTCCGTATTTTATAATTACCAACTTATTATTTAATTAATAAATTGATTAAATGTGGAATAATTAAGTTGGTACTGAAACAGATATTCTGCTGCTACAGACCAGGGTTCTGTAACTACATACCAGAAAACAAGAAAAGAACTAAAGTGCAGAAAATAAAAACACACAAGGTTTTTATACGTGGTATCAACAATCCTTGCAGATTGCTACTAGTCCACGAGGCCACGCCCAGAGATAAGATTCAATAGTAAGATCTCAAAAATACAAAGTTTTTGACTTATGCATAAGTAGCCTCCCTCTTATTATATGACGCAAGCTTGATGTATTCCACCTTGACAAATGAACCTTGTTGAACCTTCAAGAATACGAACTCCTTTCGACCTGCTTGAAGTATGCTTGCTTCCTCTCGAAGCAAGACTTGAACCACCTTCTCCCGAAGGTTTGCACTTTGTTCTCCTCCTCTGTAGAACTGTTTGAAGACTCAAAAAAATTACAAGGACACTGAAAAACAGAGGTAGAGTCGAACTCACTCACCTCTACAAAACAAAGACTCTCTTTTACAAATAAGAATGAAATACAAAAAGAGGTAACTAAAACCTAGCAGACAATATGAGTATTTATAGTCATTATACTCATATTGGGCAGCTAATACACGGTCTAAACCGACCTAAGCCCACAAGGAAACTTTCCTAAAAGAATTATTCAATTTGACAAGATTTCCTGATTCTATAGCTACAGAATCGTGAGCTATATAAGGTAACAATCCATCATTTGATGTAGGAATCAAGGCTTCCCTTTTATAACCTGATTATGCAATAAAACTCAATTATATGGTCAGGTACATTGAGGCAATTGGCTGGAAAAAGACAGCTCAAAAAGATTTGATTTTATAATAATAAAGACACACTATTTTTGGCAAACTTTCCTATTATAGAAAAGTTTGTCATCAATTATACCTTTATTATTTAAAACAAATAAAACAATATATATTTATATACCACCGAATATAATAATTAAATACAAAATATTTTTATCAAATTAAATATGCCAAAAATGGAATTAACATTCTCCCCCTTTGGCACTTTGATTGACAAAATGTTTTGAAGAAAACAAACAAGGATGAATCTGCAAAACAAAGTGTTAGAGCAAAAAATGAGAGTATAAAAATACCCCCTGCATGAAAGCTTACTAACACATATAACAAAAAACACAATAACTTTTTAAACGGAAAAAGTTCAATGAAACCACAAACAAACAACTACCGTTGAAAATAGGGTCTAGAGTTGTAACAAAAAATAAATAAAAAATACTCCTCCTCCTTTTTGTCGATCAAAGGAGCCAAAAACCACAGAAGACAATAAAAAATGACATTAAAGTTCAACAAAATCAATAAAAACATAAACATTAATTCAACCAGCCATCCTAGTCACTTTGAAAGTACTTCATGATGCTGTCCATCTTCCTTAGAAGATGTCCTTGACTATTCTCCATCCTAGACAAAAGAGAATTGATTTCTACCAATTCTGTAGGTGCAGAAGTTGAAGCTGTGGCAGCAGGTGAAGCATCTGGTACTCCAGGAGAAGCAGAACAACCCGATTTCTCGGAAGACTTTCCTTGAGAGGGTTTTTCTGAGATTTTGAATGTTTGACCAACAGTGGGAGGCTCAATTGATTCATTGTTAAGAATCAATTCCCCTTGAGCAGATAAGATCTTATAAATCAAATTGGGAAACACAATGTAAAGTTTGGGCTTTTTACCCTTTCTAAAAGACATAATTTGTTCCCAAATAAGATCAGCCAAATCAACTTGAGTACCAGTAGTGATTTTGTTTAATAAAAAGGCAAGGTCATTAGAAACATTTACCAATTGGACAAGGAAAACCTCATAAGCACTGCATGTTGATAAGTGAGTTGAGAGATGTGCATAGCATCGGTGAGCTCGACATCCTTGTCTCCAGTGAGTTCGGAAAATACTTCATGACGATTAAACATGACATCAGATGGCTCCACCCCGTTTGGTAATTGAACAGCTTTAGCCCCTTCATTCACTATAAAGGAATACCAATAACCACGCACATACACTTTGCCAAACATGAAGGAGCTTTCATCTAGGCACTCATCAGTGATGTTGGCATAAAATTCCTTCACAAATCGATCCACTAGCTAGTAAAACCAATCAAAGCGTCCATCCACTGCCTTTCTTTTAACAACCTAACAACTCCATACGGCTTATGAGCAAGCACATTATAATTCTTTTCAACAATAAAGTTTCTTGCCTCATAAAATTTCATATCTCTATGATGATCATTATAGCAATAATAATGTGAATGAGGTTTGACATTTTCAAGAGAGATACCAGATGGTCTTTTCCTTTTCAGAGGAGCAGCAGACTTTGGAGGAGCCAAGGGACGTTTTCCTTTGCTTTTGTCTTGAGCAGCGGGTTTCGAAGCAGCAACAATAGGTTCTGTAACAGCAGGTTCCTCTTCTGATGCAGCACTTTCAGAACTAGAATCTCCCAAAGATTGTTCTTTTTCTTGAAATTCTAAACTAGGATTAGATTCAGCCTCTGATTCTTGTTCCAAATTCTCTGTTTCTTCTTCTGAATCAGATTCTGAAGAAGATGCAGAAGGGGGGTGATTTTTGAAAATTTTCACCCGAGAAGAAGAACCAACTTCCTTGACTTTGGGAACACCATGGGGACGAAGCACCTCAGTTTGCTTCTGAGTGGAGGCCTGAGAACGTGTTCGAGAACTCACCATTGGCATAGGAACAATGGCCCTTTCAGAGATTGTTCTTGAGGAACCACCCTTTTGAGAAGAAGAGGACTTGGAGAAAGATTTTTCAGATGAAAGAATTTCATCATGACCACTAAGACCAGGGGTGGTCGAGGCGATTGGAGAAGCTATCACAGATGGGGAATTTAGAGTGAATGTCTTCTTTCTTGCCTAGGTTTTTTATTTCCCATAATGTTTTGTAGGAGCAGAAGCCTGCGCTGGAGCATCGGTTGCTGGAGCAGGAGGAGCAGGAGGAGGAGAAGCTAGGACAAATGGGGAACCACGAACATGCCTCTTCGAACCATCTCGGGCATTCTTGTCTTTTTCCATTGAAAAGCTTGAAACATTGAAAACCCTAGAGAGGAACTCACACACGCAGAGAGAGAATTAAGACGGGAAAAAAAACTGAAGAGAGTGTGAGTGAGAGGAGTAGATCGTGGGTTAGGGTAAATATAGAGAGAAGAAATAGAAAGAGAAAGTGGGAAGTTACCTAAACCAGATTTTTAATTAATGCAATAACTCCCTCAATATCAGAAAATAAAAAATAACATTTCCTTACCTTTGACTTACCCGAAAAGAATAAAAGGGAAACAAACATTATAATTTTGCAATTAAATCAAAGTTTCAAAAAAGAGACCAATCCCATGAAAATAGGACACCCGAAATCAAATAAAATGAAAAAAAATAAATGACCGGATGAAAAATAATGCCCCCCCCCCTCCCCCCCCCCCCCCCCCCTCCCCCCCCCCCCCCCCCTCCCCCATTGTTAATGATTTTTTCAATTTATGCATATATTTTTTTATTAGAAAAAAATGAAAAAGAAAAAAAAATAAAGACGAAACACCAATAAACACAAGACAAACAACCAACACTTTAGAGCAAAATTTTTTTGTCTAATAATAGAATTAAAACAAGACAAAGAAACAAATATTTTTATTTAAGCTCAACATGAAAATCATTCACAAATTATTTATTTAAAAAAAACAAAATAAATCAAACCTTGATATTTTTGCCAACAATATGAAACACCATGTCTGCTTTGCCTTTGTTCCTGATGAAAAAATCAAACTCGAAAGAATGCACATATATTATTTATAAGACCATACAAGTTACGCAGGAAAGGAATTTACTCAGTCACCAAAAAATTGTTTTAAGAAATTCAATCAGTATGTAACAGCTTGTTAAAACCATTATTTATTTATTTTAATGCAATTGTTTTTTTTTCGAAAAAATGTGTCAAGCATTTGTGTGTGAAAGTGTAAGCAGGGAACATTGCCCAATTTGTCAAATAGACTTTTTATGAGTATTTCTAACCAAAAGAGATGCTGTCACACCACCTCAATGGTAACCCTTTTCAATGGTAGCGTATCCTCTACATAACTCCTAATTACATAGTACCAACTTACTCAGTGACGACTTTCACACATTAAGATAGATAACTCTATTCTTCCAATGGAGCTTGAACACACATTTATTTTTTATTATTATTTTTTAAAATGGTAGCACACGCATAACACTGATTGAATGACAAAAATATTTCTAGGAGGAGTGAAAATCTTTTCATGAACTAAACCTGTATGAAAACATTGCACAAAAAAATTAGCGATAAAAATAGTAATCAACAATTCTCTTGAGTTTGAAACTTTCTTCTGGAACAAAAACAAAAACAAAAACAACAACATTATGTACATCAAGTCAAATCAAAATATTAAGAACCATAAAGAACACAAAATTAAATGGTAAAAACCCATAAGGGTTTCCTTAGAGAAATAAAGCGGACCGAATCAAGAGCTTTAGTAAAAATAACTGCTATTTGTTTGCTTGTTTCAACATATTCTAAGACAAGAATTTTATTTTCTACAAGCTCTCGAATAAAGTGATGACGAATGTCTATGTGCTTAGTTCTAGAGTGCTGAACATGATTTTTTTTTAATTATTTATAGCACTAGTGTTATCATAGAAAATGGTTAAAGTTTTCAAATCAAACCCATAATCTTCCATCATTTGTTTCAGCCATAACAATTGGGTACAATAGCTACCTGCAGCAGTGTATTTAGCCTCTGCAGTTGACAGAGAGATACCATTTTGCTTCTTACTGTGCCATGAAACGAGAATGTTTCCAAGATAGAAATATCCACCATTAGTACTTTTTCTATCATCTGCATTTCCTGCCCAATCAGCATCACTAAAGCACACCAAATTAGAGTTAGTGTCTTTTGAAAACCAAATCCCAAAATCAACAGTTCTATTGGCATAGCGAATGATTCTTTTCACCGCAGAGTTATGAGATTCCATAGGATTTCCCTGATAACAAGCACAAACACCAACACTATAACAGATATCAGGACGACTAGCAGTAAGAAAAAGTAAACTACCAATCATGCTTTGGTACAAAGTAGGATCTACCTTCACTCCTTGTTCATCTATGGATAATTTCAAAGTTGTGGTCATAGGAGTATTAGTATGTTTGGCGTTTTCAAGCCCAAACTTCTTCACCAATTTTTGGCATACATACTTTGTGTAACAAATGTGCCATCATCAGGTTGTTTCACCTGAAGACCCAAAAAATAGGTGAGTTCACCTACCATGCTCATTTAAAATTCCTGTTGCATTTGTTGGACAAATATCAGCACTTCAGAGTTAGAAGTAGATCCAAACACAATATCATCAACATATATTTGAGCAACAATAACATCAGATTTAATGTTTTTGATAAACAATGTTTTATCTACATTTCCTCTTCTATAACCATGAGAGATTAAAAACTCAGTTAGATGTTCATACCAAGCACGAGAGACTTGTTTCAACCATATAACACCTTGTCTAACCTATATACATGATAGGGAAAATGAGGATCCTCAAATCCTTTGGGTTGCTCAAAAAATGCTTCTTCTTTCAAAAAACCATTCAATAAGGAAGATTTAACATCCATTTGGTACAATTTAAAACCAATAATACAAGTAATGGAAAGAAGTAACCTGATTGACTCATGTCTTGCTACTGGAGCAAAAGTTTCATCAAAATCAATACCCTCAACTTGAGTATAACCTTGGGCAACCAATCTTGCCTTGTTTTGAATGATGGTACCAAACTCATCACTTTTGTTTTTGAAAATCCACTTTGTTCCTATGAAATTTGCACAAGCCAGTCTAGGAACAAGTGTCCATAATTTATTGCGAATGAATTGATCCAGCTCTTCTTGCATTGCCCGAATCCATGCTTCATCCATCAAGGCTTCCTTCACATTTTTAGGATCTAAAGAAGAGACAAAACCCACAAATTGAATACAATTAGCATACCTTCTTCTAGTAACCATGCTCTCATCCATGTTTCCAAGTATGAGATTGGTAGGATGATTCTTCTTGACTTTGGAGGATGGTTCTCTTTGAATTGGATCAGTGATTATGTTTGGTGGTTGCTCAGTTTCTTTCTCCGTTGAAGTTTCTGGAAAATCATCAATTGTAGCTACAAAATCTTGATGTAACGACCCAAAATTACTAATAAGGCTTAAGGGCCTTGATTAGTGTGTCGAGAGGGCATAATTAATAGTTATGTGAATTAATGGTGAAAATGCATGATTCTGTGATATGCATGATCCTATGATTATATGGATATGTGAAATGCATGTTTATGAGTATTAGATAAGCATGCGAGCCTTGTCTAGTCTGTAAGGGCATAATTGTAATTTTGGCCCGTTAGGGCATAAATGCGATTATTTGCGATAACTATTGAGACCACATTATTATGTGGATATATTTATGTTCGCAGCATTCGACCCGAGACAGTCCTGGGGAGCGGTATAGCCAGATAGTCACCGGTGGGAATAATTAGTGGTTAGTGGCATTTTGGTAACTTGGGTGACTATAGGTAACTCTTGAGGATAGTTGTTATAAGTGGGAATGTGGCATTCTTGCAAGAGGTTAAGGAAAAGTCTAGGCTGCTCTTGAGGATTAGTTAAAGTCTAAGTTAGAGGGGATGGCAATTGTGTCATATGGCTTTAGTAGTAGACAAGCTTTGGCTGAAGAAAGGTTTGATACGTTTCTCTCATTTTTTTGGCTTATACATGGGTTATTTTTGGGAGCTCTAGAGAAAACCAGGAGCCAAAAAGAAGAAAGACCTCTGATCTTGTGGGATCAAGTGGGGAATCAAACCAAGGAAGCTAGAGGGTGTTCTACATATTTGAGGTAAGGATTTTAAGTGGTTATTTTGTGGAATTCAGCCAAGAAATGTTATGGTTTGAGAGCTAAGTTGTGTTTTGTCATGTGGATTATTGGAGTGAAATTCAGCTTGGGAATCAAAGGATTTGGGCTTGGAGTTGAATTTGAAAGAGGCTCAGGGACGAATTTCTACTCAAGGTAAGGGTTCTATGCATCTTTGAGGTCAATAGCTGGTGTGGTTTAAGTTTTGTAAAGTTTGAAACCACTTAGTGATTTTGAGTTTGGAGGAGTGTTTGGGTGTGTTTCTAGTGTTCATAAGTTGTTATACTGTTTATATGAAGTTCTAGGTCGAATTGGGGACTTGGGTGTGCTTAGTATTTATTTGGAAGAGTTTTGGCTCTGGAAAAATGCTGGGAAAAAAACCTAGTTTTCTGGGCTCGCGTATGAGCGTCGCGGCCCTATTCTTTCGTGCCGCGACGCTAGGTTGAATCAGGAGAAGGGAACCACTCTGGGCGCTGTGGCCTTATAGGGTTGTGTCGCGGCGCTAGGCTAATTTCAGGAAAGGAGAAAATTGAGTTTTTAGGGTTTTGTCTCAGGGGGCTCGGGGGACGCTTCCGCTACCATGTGTGGGGAAACGGGGGGTCCCGAGTGTATGGGATTGGTTTTGGGAAATGATTATGAATTGATTAGTAATGAGAGTGCTATGTATGGTTGTGACTAGGTGAATGCTTGGGCTCGGGGCAGGATCGTGCTCGGGCGTCGTCTTTCTTAATCAAAGCACTTTGAATTAAAGGTAAGAAACTGCACCCGTTTGTGTAAATATGTTGGGACTAAGGGATCCCTATACTTGTATGAATTATTGTACGATGGTATTATGCCATGTGAACATGAAATATACTGCCTAAGAGTGTCGGGAACAATATTGGCGCACAGGGCGCGACTCAGCCACTGGTAGCCGAGGATAGCTTAATAATCACTAAGCTCGGTTTAAGCGGGCTGGAGTCAGTGGGGTGAACACTGGGCTTGGCCTAAGTGAGCCAAAGACATTGGTTTAAATAGAGGGTGCGGCCTACGGGCGTCGACCCTAGTTGTTGCTTGTCATGTATACTATTGTTAATTTGATGTATATGATATGCTGAATATTTGGAAACTAGATCATTGGTTATTGACTGATGTCCTAGATTGAATGAATGCTATGGCTTGATGGGTAATTGATTAATGTCTTGTAAATCATCTGGTTATGCTCTATGAACTACTTGGTTATTTATATTGATTGTGCTATGATATTATGTTTTCTTGCTAGGCCTCGGCTCATGGGTGTTGCGTGGTGCAGGTAAAGGCAAGGGTAAGATGAGTCGACCATGGGTTGGAGAGCTCTCAGGGTGAGGGGTACATTGTCAGCTGCTCGGCCGCCACGGTCGAGGGTTTGTACAGGGACGGTGACCTAAACTATGTATTTTCCCATTAGAGTGGCTTTGATTATTTATAACATTTGGAGATCCTGTAATTATGTCATTTAAACCCTGATTTGGGATCGCATGTACCAATAATTTATTTTAATGAAAATTATTCGTTTATAACCAAAATCTTTTAAACCTAACCTGTTTATGTCTCTAGATTCACATTTTTATTTAAGTGACTTGATTAGCAAGTCTCACACTATTTCAAACACACAGTGTAACGGTCTTGGTTATCCAAGGGGTTACAACTTGGTATCATAGCATCCTAGGTTTAAGGGTTCCTGAAGATAGGCTGGACATGTACACTCGCCGCTATAGACAAGCTCGACTCAGGGTTCTATAATTGAATATATGAGATTATGTGCTTAAGTTCTTGATTGAAATATGAATGTATTATGTTGTATGACTATAGGGAGTATGAGAAACTGATAGGGCCTGGCCCTTGAATATTGTGTGATGAGATTGAGGCGTGTTGATTAGCATTGCTATTGCATGTGGATGAATATTTGGGTAATGGTTTGCATACTGATTGTATGTGGTTAACTGCCTGAATTGAATTTATATGTTGTACATGTTTATTGGCTTATAAGAAGCATGATTAAGTGTGAGTATACTTGGTTGTAATAAAATTTGGTCGCTAAATGCATAGTATTGTAGATTACTGTTTATTATGCTTTATGTGTGCATGAATATTGTGGTTATTTGGACTTGGTTGTGGATTGGTTCAGAGTATGAACCTCAGGGCTGAGAAGTTTAGTCACCAGTGGCTAATAAATTTAAATTGTTTGCGTCCAGAATTGTTAAGTGGACTTGGCATTGTGTTATAGGGGGTTACAGATGATAGTGGGGTTGGAAACCTTCATCTGCCCCTGAAAGTCACAACAGGTGTTCGCTAGTATGTGAGTAAGCTGTGGGGTTTAATAGCTGAGACTAGATGGAAGGATAGTAGACTTTTCTGGGGAAAGAACTGCTTGGTATACTTTGATAGTGAGGTTACCAGTGTTGGTTTAATATGAAGATTCAGACATATAAGAGTACCATATGGAAGGCTTAAAAGGAGTTATCCTCTGGTTTTGAGTAAATTCTGGGTTGCCTAAGGATTGGTTAGTGGAGGGGCAAAGCTAATTCTATCCTTGGTTATATGAAGATGAGAGGTCATGATTAAGGGGTTGTGCTAAGTATTTGTGGTAGAAGGATGCTAGGAAGGGTACTCAGACCGGGACATTGGCAAGATGAGTTGGGAAATTGATATAGGCGGATGTTGCTGGAAATGATGACCCATTTAAGGATTAAGCTCTGGAATGGTCTAGGGCGTCAGGCCCGCTCCAATATATGAGATCTTCATCTGTATTTAGGCATCAGGGAGGGCCATGTTATTTGAGATCTGTGGAATGAGGTATAGAGCACGAATGCCGTAGGGCAAGAGATGCATATGACAGTATTTCCATTGGTAGAATTTAGTAAGGACAG
This sequence comes from Humulus lupulus, assembly GCF_963169125.1. NCBI lineage: Eukaryota > Viridiplantae > Streptophyta > Magnoliopsida > Rosales > Cannabaceae > Humulus > Humulus lupulus. The sequence goes on from NC_084799.1 coordinate 130,400,026, forward strand.
ATTCTCGGTAATCGAAGTAGAAGAACCCTGGTCAGTTCTATGGCCCCTGGCTTTGATAGGAAGGGGTCTGATTTAGAAGATAGCCGTCAGGACAGTGGTGGGAACCAATGGGGTTATTTATTATGCACCAGAGGCAGGAGACGCCACCTGGAAAGATGCCAGGTGAGGGCATGACTTGTACATGGGATGATTTGATATGCTAGGATGGATTTCCCATGATTAGGGAATGGAAGACTGGAATGCCTTATTATGTTCGAAGCTCGAGGCTAGTTCCTCGGAGACGATCAGTTGACTGGATAGTTCATGTTTTTGGTTATATAATGACCTGGAAGAGTTCAGTGTTGAGAATGTCTCAAGAAAGATTCAGACAGAGAGAAGATGCCTCAAGGGTACTGTGTGAGGGGCTGAAGGTATTAGTATTTATTGAGGAGGAATTAGAAACTTCTGGAAGAGGAATTGGAAGACAAGTAGTAAAGAGGTTCGTAGTGAGAGCAATAAAGCTTGTCATATGGGAACCTTGATATGAGTCAGAGTGAGAGTTAAATTGTTAAGAGACTACCATGGATTGTCAGGGAAATCACTTGGAGAATACTAATTGGACTAAATGGGAACTAAGCTGACCAGTAGGGATTCAGATGGGTATACAAGGAAGGATTGGGTACGCTTCAGGACTGGGCTACGGATAGGTTTGGTATTGGGGACATTATGGAAGATGGTAATGGTTTGACAGAAAGAATTACTGAAGCAGTCGAAGAAGTTTGACCTCGGGGTGGATCGGACAGAGCATTATATTGTGGGAATTGTTGGCACCGTCTGTTAAGGATGAAGAGTTTAAATGCCCGGTTACAAGATAGAACAATGTCTTCAGGAATTGATCTATGATCTGGTTATTACCAGCTGAGGATCAAGGAAAGATACATTTAAGGAATTACTACTTGTACCAAGTAGGGTGTGATAAGTTGATAACAAAGGTTCTTAACTGATTCAAGCTTCAGCAACACAAGTAAGTTCTACAAGCAGAAAATATAAGGACAGTGTGAACAAGTCACCTTCAGATTTGTTGGCGGTATGTTGGACTACTCTTCAATTAGAAATGGAATGCAAAAAACTACTACATTGATGATGTTAGTACTAAGGAAGCAAGGTCACAGGCAAAGCTCCATGAAGTGTCAGTTTGGTCTCGCCAGGGGTATTCAGAATAATGCTACAAGAAGATAAGGGGGTCAGGTATGAAGAGGTTCGACCTGAAGCCTCAGAGAGGCTACTAAGGAGCGTCTGAAGGATAGAGCGCAGCAAGGCCAATAACCGCATCATCTACTACGTAAGTATCTCCGCAAGTAGAAGGACAATAAAACTTGAAGTTAGACTGAATGGATAGTGTCAGATTAGAAGTTCAGAAGATAGAGTGAGAATTGATTAGTGCTTGGTGATGTAGGAATATGCATGTTATGGTTGAATACAGAAGGGTAGCATGAAGGACCTAATTTTTGATAAAGATGTGAAACTGTGAGTGGTACATCACAGATTGAGACGCACCCAAGCTCCGACTGATGAGAGGATGAGTCGAGCCTCGTGGGAGATAAAAGAATGGGGACATGGTTGATATACATGGAATGTTAAGTTGGCAGTGTATGCATAGTATAAGGTATTTGAGCGTTTGGTCATTTGTAAGAAAAATAACCTTGAGACCAAAATTTAGTGAAACGCAATGGATGGGAAGTTGATGTTAGCAATCCTCGACTGTACGAGGAGGAGATTTAATTGGAGACAGATCTCTTAGTTGGGAGGTGTGCGTTACTTGAATAGAATGCCACAGGCTATAGTGGAACGAACAAGGTAACGATTGAGATTGGTATAACATCAGTGAGTGGTGATGAATAGATATATATTCCTTTGGACAATGGAATCCAGAGTGATAATCTTGTGGAGATGGGGAAGGACCCTATTGGTGCAATATGAGTCAAGGTATAAGGATCAGATGAGTGATCCGATGGGAGTTTGACGTGGAGATGAGAATTCTAACTGGGTGCCGTTCCACCTCCTAGGGTATGTTGTACCGGAAGGTTTAAGCGGGTGACAAAATTTAGTATGCTTGAATATTGGAAAGTAAAGTGTTATGGTGGTGGATCATAGGAATGGACAACATTAAACTATAAGTAAGGTGATTGGACAGGGAAAGTTATAACTCAACTAAATGAGTTAATGTAACTTGGTTCAGGTGAACTGGTAATGGGGCAGAGCATTGATAATGCTGAGTTGAAACCCTTTTGTTTTCCAAGTGTTGGAAAGAAACTAGAGAACAAAGAGAATAAAGTGGAAACCTGGACTTAGTGGTTAATCTCAGATGGAATGGCAATATGAAGACTTAACAGTTAATTAAGGGAGTATGCATGAAATGTGCAGATATTCAAGATATCCAGGAAAGTATAATCCTTTGATGGAATAGTCACAGTGATGAATGCTGGAGTACAGTTAAGGTGACACAACACAGGACATGATAAGATAACAAGCAAGGAGTACTATGCTAAGTAAAGAAAGGAAAGGTAGTGGATACTACGGTTCAGTATTGGTTTAAGGGAAAACCAACGATGTTGTTGGAATTCTTAAGGCAAAAGTGTCTGCCTATCTGAAAAGACACAAGAACGTGTAGATTGTTAACTTTGGACTACAAAGTTCTAGAATGAGAGATTTGTATCTCTCCCAGTAAGTGCAGACAAGGAAAAGTATGATATTCTAGGAAAGAAAGGGGAGCTCTGACTCCTGTATCAATAGGAATTCTGATGTCATACCAAGGGTTAGGCCGGGGGCCTATAAGCTGGTCTCACCATGGTAGGGGTGATGACTCATAGTTATTTATGGTATCGATGATAAGACAATAAAGCAATCATTGATGAATTAAGTAGACCCTGGAGTTTCTGTAGATCTGATGTGCAAGGGAAGGTTAACGAAAGTATAGTAATCAGAAAAGATCTTGTGGACCAAGATTGTTACTCTCGTAAGAGTGTTATCGAGGAGTAAAAGTAAAAGTGCTGAACCTTGGAATTATAGTCAAAGGTACAAGGTTTACTATCTGATGTGTTCGAGTAAATTTCGAGGACGAAATTTTTATAAGGAGGGGATAGTTGTAATGGCCCAAAATTACTAATAAGGCTTAAGGGCCTTGATTAGTTTGTTGGGAGGGCATAATTGGAAGTTATGTGAATTAATGGTGAAAATGCATGATTATGTGATATGCATGATCCTATGATTATATGGATATGTGAAATGCATGTTTATGAGTATTAGATAAGCATGCAGGCCCTGTCTAGTCTGTAAGGGCATAATTGTAATTTTGGCCCATTAGGGCATAAATGCGATTATTTGTGATAATTGTTGAGACCACATTATTATGTGGATATATTTATGTTCGCAGCATTCGACCCGAGACAGTCCTGGGGAGCGGTATAGCCAGATAGTCACCGGTGGGAATAATTAGTGGTTAGTGGCATTTTGGTAACTTGGGTGACTATAGGTAACTCTTGAGGATAGTTGTTATAAGTGGGAATGTGGCATTCTTGCAATAGGTTAAGGAAAAGTCTAGGCTGCTCTTGAGGATTAGTTAAAGTCTAAGTTAGAGGGGATGACAATTGTGTCATATGGCTTTAGTAGTAGACAGGCTTTGGCTGAAGAAAGGTTTGATACGTTTCTCTCATTTTTTTGGCTTATACATGGGTTATTTATGGGAGCTCTAGAGAAAACCAGGAACCAAAAAGAAGAAAGACCTCTGATCTTGTGGGATCAAGTGGGGAATCAAACCAAGGAAGCTAGAGGGTGTTCTACATATTTGAGGTAAGGATTTTAAGTGGTTATTTTGTGGAATTCAGCCAAGAAATGTCATGGTTTGAGAGCTGAGTTGTGTTTTGTCTTGTGGATTATTGGAGTAAAATTCAGCTTGGGAATCAAAGGATTTGAGCTTGGAGTTAAATTTGAAAGAGGCCCAGGGACGAATTTCCACTCAAGGTAAGGGTTTTATGCATCTTTGAGGTCATTAGCTGGTGTGGTTTAAGTTTTGTAAAGTTTGAAATCACTTAGTGATTTTGAGTTTGGAGGAGTGTTTGGGTGTGTTTCTAGTGTTCATAAGTTGTTATACTATTTATATGAAGTTCTAGGTTGAATTGGGGACTTGGGTGTGCTTGGGTATTGATTTGGAAGAGTTTTGGTTCGGGAAAAATGCTGGGAAAAAAACCCAGTTTTCTGGGTTCGCGTATGAGCGTCGCGACCTTGTTCTTCCATGCCTCCTTTGCAGATTCACAAGATGATATCAATTTTATAAGGCCTTCACCAACACCATTAAAAATTGCATGCAAAGCATTATTATTATAACCAGATAATTTTTCATCTTCAATGGACCACTCAAGTTCAGATTTTACCTTTGAATTACCTTTATCATCTTTTTCAATTGGTGGCGTCGAACCTGAGAGTATAGATCTCCAAGCCCTCTAATCTTCTCACTTGATGAGTGCCCTCATCCTGACCCTCCAGTATGGATAATCAGAATCATTTAATAGAGGTGTCCGAGTGATGGAGTTTCCTTCTGCAAAGAAGAACATCTCACACAAAACAAATTAAACGGAATAATATAACCTCAAGATCTCACTAGGAGTTTAGTGACTTGCTTTGATACCAATTGAAATTCTGTATTTTATAATTACCAACTTATTATTTAATTAATAAATTAATTAAATGCAGAATAATTAAGTTGGTACTGAAACAGATATTCTGTAGCTACAGACCAGGGTTTTGTAACTACATACTAGAAAACCAGAAAAGAACTAAAGTGTAGAAAATAAAAACACACAAGGTTTTTATACGTGGTATCAATAATCCTTGCAGATTGCTACTACTCCACGAGGCCACGCCCAGAGATAAGATTCAATAGGAAGATCTAAAAGATACAAAGTTTTTGACCTATGCATAAATAGACTTCCTCTTATTATATGGCCCAAGCTTGATGTATTCCACCTTGACAAATGAACCTTGCTGAACCTTTAAGAATACGAACTCCCTTCGATATGCTTGAAGTATGCTTCCTTACTCCCGAAGCAAGACTTGAACCACCTTCTCCCGAAGGTTTGATCTTTGTTTTCCTCCTTTGTAGAACTGTTTGAAGACTCAAAAAAATTACAAGGACACTGAAAAACAGAGGTAGAGTTGAACTCACTCTCCTCTACAAAACAAAGACTCTCTTTTACAAATAAGAATGAAATACAAAAAGAGGTAACTAAAACCTAGCAGCCAATATGAGTATTTATAGTCATTATACTCATATTGGGCAGCTAATACACGGTCTAAACTGACCTAAGCCCACAAGGAAACTTTCCTAAAAGAATTATTCAATTTGACAAGATTTCCTGATTCTATAGCTACAGAATCGTGAGCTATATAAGGTAACAATCCATCATTTGATGTAGGAATCAAGGCTTCCCTTTTATAACCTGATTACGCAATAAAACTCAATTATATGGTCAAATACATTGAGGCAATTGGCTGGAAAAAGACAGCTCAAAAAGATTTGATTTTATAATAATAAAGACACACTATTTTTGGAAAACTTTCCTAATATAGAAAAGTTTGTCATCAATTATACCTTTATTATTTAAAATAAATAACACAATATATATTTATATACAGTCGAATATAATAAGAAAATTCAAAATATTTTTGTCACATTAAATATGCCAAAAATGGAAATAACAGAGTGAAAAAGGTGATAGAAAAGTAATTAAGCTTTAATCCCATTTGATTAATGTTAATGATACAAAGTTATATAAAGTAAAAACACTCAAGTATTCTTAGATATTTTAGAGTTTTCTAAGCTCTTCCAACCTCCCCAAAACCGACACCCCTCTCTCAAATCACTCTCATCTTGTGAAAAAAAATTCCCTCTCAAGTTTTCTCTCCATTTTCAACCATCAAGAACACTAAGAAAGCTTGAAAGCTTAAGCTTTGGTCAAGGAAGAGTTTCCCTATGGTAAAGATTAAAAAACTTCACTTTTGTAAATTTTTTAACCATAGATTTTTCAATAGCTAACTATAGATGTTGTTGGGGGAGTTGGTTAAGGTTTTGAAAGAGTTTTGAAGGATTCAAATCTAGTAGAAACATCAAAACCTAAAGCAAGAACAACAAGAGGTAAAAAGTTTACTTTTTATGGTTGTTATTGTATGGTTTTTATTTTTAAGCATTATTTTGTATATTTAATGCTTAAAGTTTCTTATTTGTGATGTAATAAGGCTATGGTAGTTGCTTTATAATTTTTTATGATGCTTGTGTGTTAATTTTTGAAAATAGGGACCAAGTTCCCTAAGGGTTTTGTTGAAAACCCTAAAACAAAAAATACAAGTTTGGAGCTGTGACTTCTAAGGGGTCAAGCATCCATTGTATATTTATTTTGTAAAATTAATTTGTACTGTGATTTTTTTTGAGATGGAGTAAATTAAATTGAGCTTTTGAAACACTAAAAAACATTTAGAAATGAGTGAGTTATGCTATTTCAAAATTTAGGTAAAAAACTGTTTTTTTTTATTCTTAAATTCGAGACCAAGTTTGGACAGCCACTGTATAGGTCAAATGAACCCAATTTTTTCTACAATTTGGTGGACATATTCTTGGAATAACCTAGTATTCCACAGTAAAATTTGGTAACAAAATAATAAACAATATGAGAGTTATTAAGTACCAATATTCGGAAAAAATAAGGACTTGAAAATAATGTCATTTTTACCTCAATGTTTGGAAAATATTTTCACCAATAAAAAATGCTCCTTTTGACCTAAGATTTTACAAAGACCTAAATGGCATACCAAATATTGAATTGGAAAATTTTGGTAACAATTGGGTAAGTAAATTTCATGTTATGACCTAACAAAGTATGTAGTTAAAAGTGAGAAAAATGAGGTTTTTACACTTAGTGTAAAAATGAGATTTTGGAACTTAAGATAAAAAGTACATTTGTGCTTATTGCAAGATAAAAACTTGGTAAGTCTTAAAAATATTTTGACCTACAATACCACTTTGAGTTTAGTGAGAATTATTTTTATTAAAGAGTTTTTATTCTTTCTAAAAATAAAGGATTTAATTTATTAATAAGTTGATAAATTAAAAGAGGGTATAAAACCCTATATTTTGATGAAATAATTAAGTAAATTATTTTTGTAGTAAGTAAAGTTGATTAATTGACTTCAGAAAATTAACTAGTCAAGATAATTATTAAATGTTTTCCTAATTAAGTTAAAATTATGCTATTTTCTTAAAACAGTTTTTAGAGATCAAAACCCTAAGAAAAGTAAAAGGAAAATTAAGAGATTATTTTATTGAAAAATAATTAAGAAATTTAATTAGTATTTTCTGGACATAATACCGGCTAAAATCTTTTATATATTTAACTGCCTGTTGAAAGTACCGGTTCATAGCGAAACTTTTAAAGAATAAGATTTTTAGCGGATTGTGGGAAAATACTATTGCGATACCCGAGCCTAAGTATCGAGACCAAAGGATAGGTCTCCCCGAGACTTAGGGTTTAGTCTCAAATTTTTGAGTACGAATTTCTTAAATGGGTTTAAAACCAAATAATGATCTTTAATCCTTACAAGTGATTTTTAAGATGACCAAACTGCCCAAAATAATAATAATGAATTATGAAGTGCCCAAAATACTATATGGATAATTACAGTATTTGCTAAGCATAACTGGATTATACATTGGAGGGTGAAATCCAGCTGAGAGCTAAGGACTCCATGTAAGTCAACTTGTATTGCGTGGCTACAACATGAAACGACTATTGTATTGTATGTTAGTATAGAGACACATGCACATAGATACATTGTCGTAGAAAGTTTGCATAGAGACATTAGTCTAGTGGGTGCTGATTTAGAAAATATGACCAGTAGATATCCATCATATTCTAGATGGCTGATCCCCATCACACTGCTTGATTTTATTATGTCCGGTTCATTACTGTAGCGAGTTGCCAAGAGGTGAGGATTGCTAGTTTAAACCTAGGGGCGTCAAAATGAATGGGACCTAGGGGCCCTCATGCTTACTTAATCAGTGAACGGTTAGAACCCGAGTAAGTGCTCTGATAAGTTATTCCAGGATAGTAGCCGTGAATATTGGCCATTCAGTGAGAGTACCTAGAGATACTAGGGGTTGCCAAGTTTGAGTGTGGTTGAACACCCTTGGGGAAACTGCTCACTAGCACCACTAATTAACATAGAAGTCTCTGTAAACCCATGTAACTTTGATTACACTCTTGAATAGTAGCAATGCCCTAGGTAACTTGATGGTTACCCTTGTGAGTGATTTACTCTTGGAGTAGTAGCAATGCCCTAGGTAACTTGATGGTTACCCTTACGAGGGATTTACTCTTAGATAAGTAGCGATGCCATAGGTAACTCAATAGTTACCCTTGATTGGGATATTTATTGGGTAGATTTTAGTGTTGAGACTTGGTTCTCTCTTACAGTTTAGCAATTATGCTAGAGGGCGTGAGACGCCCGAATTGTTGGAAATTTTCAAGCGTTCGTCTCGAATTATATTGTGATATATTATATCTGCTTGCTCTGGGATTTTCTGAGTGCAGGGATTTATCTGTTTATATGAAATAGTTTGTAATTGGTTATCAGGCATTACCATAAGTTTGACAGGACGCTTTTGCGTTCTTGAAATTGATTGCTTAGGGTCACGTTTCTTGGGTGGTTTTTCTTTAAAACCCTCTCCCCAAGGCAAGTAGTGGCCTGACTCGCCTGACACACGGATCCCTGAATATCATGGGTCTGTTGGAAAACTTAGGCGCGTGGCACAAGCAATGCGTGGCATCATGCGGGCTGATATTGCGTCAGCTCGCATGTTAGGGCACCACACTTTAGTTTTTTCTCCTGTTCAAAAGTTCTACGTCGCCCACTAAAAACCACGTCATTTTTATTCGATAGGCGATCTAATGGCACCAAAGAAAGGAGCATCTAAGAAGAACGCGGCTGGCTCGTCATCTCAGCAGCTCTGTAAGGGGAACGAGGTCGTCCTCAACTCCCCCCTTCTTGAGTTTGGTCCTGTGGTGGAGGCGGAGGTCGCGGTTGCTCCTGACGCCTTCTTCGAGGCCGAGAGGATCATCTCCAAGATAAAAACTCAAGGAAGGGTCAATAAAATCCTCCTGCCCCACAACATTGAGGCTGGGAAAGGAACCTTAATCGCTCGACCTCCCTATGAGGGGGAGTGGAGCTGTTCACCACTCCAGGACGACTTCGTGGCCTGTAGTGACAAACATTTGAAGGCCAGGGCCTTTCTCCCCCTTGACCAATATTTTGCGAACTTCCTCAATTACGTGAGGTTGGCGCCATTCCAGCTCCCCCCAACTCGTACCGATTGCTGGCGGGGTTGAAATACCTGTTCCTGAAGCATGAGTGGGAGGTCCCCACTCCGGCAGACATCCTCTATTTCTTCTGCCTCAAAGCCAGCCTAGACCAGAGGGGACGGGTTCTATTATTTGACCCAATTTCCGAACTCGCCTGCATTCATCGAGCTGCCCAGCCACCCCAATGATTTCAAAGATCAATTATTCATGTCAAACGGGTTACGCAACTGCGAACACCGATACTTCAACCACCCCCGTAAGTTTTCTTTTCTCAGCTCGCATAAAATTCATTTTATACTTAGTCTTCTTTGTGCATATATTGATTGGAAGGTACTCACGCAGCCATTTTTGTGAGGACGGTCAGATCAGTGACCCTTGGGGGTCAGTACGAGACTTTGGCGGGGCTTTCGTCCAATGAGAAGGACTATCGCCAGCTCATTTTTGATGACACGATGCTGGCGTGCAAGCTGATTGCCAAAGGTTAGACCCTGGCCTTGAGAAGGATGCGGGCCGCTGCTCCCATAATCCGCGAGCTCCCTCCCATTTCCGAAAGGAATGCTGAGGCCGACAGCAAAGTCGGAGGAGGATGAGGTACCCCTTGTGCGAAAGAGGCGAGCTACTGAGGCTGTCAGGGATCCTATTATTGAGCGAGCCACGTCGGGGGCAGCAGCTGACCCCTCCAGCCAAGGTAACCCATATCCTTTTAGGGATTTAAATAGGGTTGCGGCCGACCTTAGGCTAGTTAGGTTCAACCCCAACCAGCTCGTACTCCGTAACCGTGACGACCCAGACCCCAATATCACCTTACTCCAGTGTGTTGACCACTTGGTTCTCCGGTATGATATGGGCCATCCTAGGGGGACCGTAGTGGTGGATAATACCCTGTCCTTTAGGTCGGCCTTCTTTGATGAGTATGGAACCAACCTTAGGTCGTGGCCATCCCTTCTCCAAGGTGTTGTAGCCCCAGGACTTAGGCAATACGTAGAGGAGTCCAGCCCCGAGGTAGAGTCTGACCCATAACCTCCCTTAATCTAAGAAGTATTTGACTTAGAATTTCCTTCTCCCATAGCAGCTCCGAGGCTGGAGGTCGTGGAAATAGACTCCTCCTCTAGCTCGGAGGGTAGGATTTTTCGATACTTTGTATGTACTTTCCTTGCAAACTGATGAGTATGCACGTATATCTAAAAAAATTTCCCTTCTTTTTCAGTTGAGGAGATGGTACAATGAGGGGAACCTGACATCCGGGTGCTGTTCCAGGAGGGGAGAACCAGGGGTGGTCCCCTGGTCAAGAAACTTTGACCTACGTCGAAGAAAACTCCTCTGGCCGCGGCTGCCTCCAAATCCCCGGCAAAAGGGACAGGCACCAGCTCGGGAGTTACGCCTGTCGCCCCTGTGGAGAAGAGGGATCCATCCACACCCTTTCCTCGCCTTCCCCCAGCTCTTGCTCGGGACTAGGCAGCAACCACTGGTCCCTCAGCTCCAGCGATCCCTTCCGCCTCCGTCTGCATTCCTGTAACCCCCAGGACTTGGAGCTGATTCCAGAATATTTTTGGGGGACGATGAACTACGCGGTGGATCATTTTTACAAGGACAAGCCCAGCGACCTGAGGGCGATCGAGGAAAGGAGCCCGAAGAACGTCATTGAGTCAGCCCTGGGAATGAACCTCATGGTAAGCACTTTTCCTGACGTGACTTTTATTATTCTCCTTGGTATGTGCCTAACTGTTTCTTTGCTTCTTTGCAGGCGGTCCTGGTTCAACATCATAGCATATCTCGGGCAAGGGCTAGGAATGTCGAATTGGAGTCCGAGTTGACTGCCGCCCAAGTTGCTCTCGCTGCTTCTCAACAGAGCGAACATAATGCAAAAGCTGCCTTGGTAGCAGCCCAGGCGAGTGAACAGGCGGCGAAGGCTGCCTTAACCACTGCTCAAGAAGGCGAGCAGGTAGCGAAGGCAGTCTCGGTAGCCCTTCAACCCGAGTTGATTGCGGCCTAAGCTGCTCTTGCTGCTTCTCAACGGAGCGAGCAGAATGCCAAGCTGCCTTGGTAGCGGCCTAGGTGAGTGAACAGGCGGCGAAGGCTGCCTTTATAACTGCTAAAGAAGGCGAGCACGCGGCGAAGGCAGTCTCGGTAGCCCTTCAGGCTGAGCTCGAGGGGGCCAAGGAAAAACAACTGGAGGTTGAGGCAACCCTTCTGGAGGAGAAAAAGGCATCGACCTCCTCCATGGAGAGCATGTTTTACCACTGCTGGGCATTCAATCAGGACAGCAACTTCTCCTTTATGGCCGATGCGTGGGGGCACTACCTCGTGAAGTTCAAGGCTTGGCTACAACAGGAGCTGCAGGCGCCGATTGAGACCGGGGAGACTTCTGTTGCGGGCGAGCAGGAGACTGAGGAGGTGACGTCTTCAGAGCGGCCTGGGGGGGCTTATAATTTTTGTACTTTTCTTTTTATTTGCTTTTATTTGTAAACGCTAAGCACGAGGTTATTTCCCTCGAGACAATTTGTACATTAACTTCAGTTATCCAAGTTTTACTTGTTTTCCAATCTCTCGTCCTTTATGATGTGCTAGGCAAAAACTTAGTTCACGTTAGCTTTATCAACACCTCGTGTTTTTTAGAAAAAACCCTGGTTAATCAATTTAACCAACTTCTAAGTTTTGGAACCAGGTCGCATCTAGGATATTTAATTTTTAAAAACTTAGTTCGCGTTAGTTTTATCGACACCGTGTGTTTTTTAGAAAAAACACTGGATAATCAATTTAACCAACTTATAAGTTTTGGAACCTGGTCGTGTCCAAGATATTTAATTTTAAAAACATAGTTCGCGTTAGTTTTGTTGACAACGTGTGGTTTTTTTAGAAAAAACACTGGATAATCAATTTAACCAACTTCTAAGTTTTGGAACCTGGTCGTGTCCAGGATATTTAATTTTAAAAACTTAGTTCACATTAGTTTTATCGACACCGTGTGTTTTTTTTAGAAAAACACTGGATAATCAATTTAACCAACTTCTAAGTTTTGGGACCTAGTCGTGTCCAGGATATTTAATTTTAAAAACTTAGTTCGCATTAGTTTTATCGACACCATGTGTTTTTTTAGAAAAAACATTGGATAATCAATTTAACCAACTTCTAAATTTTGGGACCTGGTCGTGTCTAGGATATTTAATTTGAAAAACTTAGTTCGCGTTAGTTTTATCAACACCGTGTGTTTTTTTAGAAAAAACACTGGATAATCAATTAACCAACTTCTAAGTTTTAGGACTTGGTCGTCGGATGATCTGCCCCCAAAGTAATCAGGAAATGGACTTGCTGGGTTACTTTGAACTAATATACAAACGAAACCATACACAGACACAAATGAAACCATACACATCCTCATTTTTTTTTATAATTAATTGGCTTTTAAATGCAAGCCTTACATAGACAAGAGGTTTGATTACTGATAATACTTTCTCAAATGTATATCATTCCACATCTGTGGTACCATTTCTCCATTAAGCCGGGCCAATTTGAAAGTACATTCCTGTACGATTTCGATGATCTGATATGGCCCTTCCCAGCTCGGGCCCAAGGCACCATCTTTGGGGTCCTTGGCCGCTAGAAACACCCTTCGGAGTACCAAGTCTCCTAATCCAAAGACACGTTTCTTAACCTTTGAATTAAAGTAACGAGTGATTTTCTGTTGATAATGCGCGAGTCATAGCTGTGAATCTTCTCGCTTTTCATTAATCAGGTCGAGAGACGCGCTGAGCAATTTGTCATTCTGTTCCTGGTTGAAGGTCTGAATCCTGTGCGTGGCTATCTTTATTTCGACAGGATGGACGACCTCACTTCCGAAAGTCAGGGAAAAAGGGGTGTGCCCCGTCGAAGTTCGGTGTGAGGTCCGGTACGCCCATAACACCTGCGGGAGCTGCTCGGGCCAAACTCCCTTGGCCTAGTCCAGCCTCTTCTTAAGGCTTGCCTTGAGCGTCTTATTCACAGCTTCGACCTGCCCATTAGCCTGGGGGTAGGCCACAGAGGAAAAACTCTTAATTATGCCGTGTCTTCCACAAAATTTGGTGAATAGGTCGCTATCAAACTGGGTTCCATTGTCTGACACGATCTTCCTTGGCACTCCGAACCGGAAGATGATATTCCTAACCACAAAATCGAGGACTCTCTTTGACGTTATCGTTGCCAGGGGCTCTTCTTCTGCCCGCTTCGTAAAATAGTCAATGGCCACTACTGCATAGCGAACTCCTCATTTTCCCGTGGGCAGGGCTCCAATTAAGTCGATTCCCTAGACCGCGAATGGCCATGGGGAGGAGATCATCTTCAGCTTGACTGGCGGAGCTCGGACGATTGTGGCAAACCGTTGGCACTTGTCACATTTTCAGACGTAGGAAATTGAGTCCTTTGATAGAGTGGGCCAATAATATCCTTGCCTCAATATCTTCAAGGCCAGGTTTTGCCCCCCCAGCGTGATCTCCACAAAAGCCTTCATGCACCTCTTGCAAAATAGTTTTAGCCTCCTCGGGTAGAACACATCACAGAAGAGGCATAGAGAGGCCATGCAGGTACAACGTTCCGTCTATGACTGTATACCTCGAAGCTTGATAGAGTATCTTCCTTGCGTTATTTTGCTCGCGGGTAACTTTCCTGTTGTAAGGTACTCGACTATGGGAGTCATCCAGGTTGGCCTGGCATCGATCATCTCGATCTCCTTTGTATCCTCTACCACGCTTAGTCTTTCCAAGAATTCAACCGGTATCATTCTCAAGGTCTCTACTTCCCTGGAGGTGGCGAGTTTTTCCAGAGCGTCAACATTGGCGTTCTGCTCACGTGGGATCTGCCCGATTATGCTGTATTCACATTCGGACAGCTCCTTCTTCACCTTGGCCAGGTAGGCCGCCATCTTGGTTCCCCACACTTGGTATTCCCCTAACACTTGGTTTACCACGAGCTAAGAATCGCTGTAGCACTGGATGTCCCTGGCCTTTAGCTCCTTGGCCACTCTAAGCCCAGCCAATAGAGCATCGTACTCGGCCTCGTTGTTGGACGCCTTAAATGTAAACCGTAACGTGGAGTGGAAACGATGTCCCTCCGGGGATATCAAAATAATTCCAGCTCCGAACCCGTTCTCGTTAGATGAACCATCCACAAAGACTCTCCACAAAGCCTGCACCGGGTCTTCCCCAGGTTCCTCTTGGAATCCAGTGCATTCAGCCAGGGCTTGGCTTTTGATTGTAGTCAGTGGTCGTACAGTATTTCGAATTGGCTAAGCTCGATGGCCCATTTCAAAAGACGTCCCGATGCCTTAGGTTTCTGTAGTACCTGCCTTAAAGGTTGATCGGTCATGACGTAGATTGAATGGGATTGGAAATACGTCCTAAATTTTCTGGAGGCCGTGATAAGGGAGAAAGCCATTTTTTCCATTAATGGGTACCGTGATTCAGCTCCGAAAAGCGTTTTTCTAATGTAATAGATTGGCTTTTGAGCCCAGTCTTCTTCTTAGACCAATATAGCCGCATCTTCTGTGATAGCTAACTAAAGAAAAAGAGGCTCTCCTGCCGTTGGCTTAGACAACACTGGAGGCTCGGCTAAATATGTTTTTAGTTCGAGGAAGGCCTGCTCACATTCTTTGGTCCATTCAAAAATTTTATTCCCCCGGAGCAGGTTATAGAATGGAAAACACTTGTCGGTAGACTTGGAAATGAACCAATTAAAGGTTACCACCCTTCCTCTCAGACTCTGGACATCTTTTTGCGATCGGGGCCATGGCATTTTGAGTAGCGATCTGATTTTGTCAGGGTTCGCCTCTATCCCCCTAGTGTTGACTATGAAACCTAGAAATTTTCCTGATGCCACCCCAAAGGTACATTTTTGGGGATTCAACCTCATACCATACTTCCTCAGGATCTCAAAACAGTCCCTCAGATCGGGAACATGGTCATCAGCAGTTTTTGACTTGACCAACATGTCGTCAACATACACTTCCATGTTTTTCCCGATCTGATTAGCAAACATTCTATTGACCAATCTCTAATATGTAGCTCCTGCGTTCTTCAGCCAGAAGGGCATGACTTTGTAATAATAAACGTTGGTTGGAGTCATGAAGCTGGTATGCTCCTGGTCTGCGGGATTCATAGCCATCTGGTTATAACCAGAGTACGTATTCATGAAGGACATGAGCTCGTGCCTTGCTGTGGCATCCACCAACTGGTCAATACTTGTTAAGGGGAAGCAATCCTTGGGACATGCTTTATTCAGGTCAGAGAAGTCGATGCAGGTATGCCATTTTCTGTTAGGTTTTGGGACCAGAACAGGATTGACGACCTAGATCGGGTATTTTGCCTCGTGGATAAAGCCACATTTCAAAATTCAAGCGACTTCCTCTTCCAGGGACGCAACTCGGGTCGTGCCCAGACACCTCTGTTTCTGCGACTTCACAGTCATGCTTTTGTCCAAGTTGAGAGTATGCATTATGATGCTTAGGCTGATCCCTACCATGTCTTCATGAGACTAGGCAAAGATGTCTAGATTCCCTCGCAGGAATTTCAGCAGCTTCGTCGTTCTCTCATCACCAAGGTTTTTCCCGAGCCTAATCACCCTCGAAGGGTCTTTAAGATTGATGTTTACCTCTTCGAGCTCTTCGATAGCCCAGAGCTCGGACTTATCTTCACAAATTCTAGGGTCGATATCGTCACTCAGGGTGGTACCTATGCCGTCGGCTGGCTGAGTTTCCATTATCCCAGGTCCAGTTCTCACTTCTTGGGGTTCCTCTCTTCCGCCCTGAATGGCTATCGTCTGCTTCCCGGGTTGTGATTTTCCCTTCATGGAAATGCTATAGCATTCCATGGTAGCGAGTTGATTACCTCAGACCATACATATCCCCATAGCGGAGGGAAATTTGACTGCGAGGTGGTGGATAGAAGTTATGGCTTCAAATGCTATCAACGTAGGTCGACCCAAAATTGCATTGTACGCGGCGGGACAATCGATGACCACAAACTCGAGGAGCTTGGAGACATTTCGGGGTCCCTCTCCTAATGTTATTACCAACTCGATTGTTCCTATTGCTGCCGACCCTTCACCAGAAAACCCATACAACATGATGGAGGTGGCCTTTAGCTCGGTTACCGATAGCCCCATTTTTTCTAGCGTGGACCGAAACAACAAGTTCACTGAACTCACATTATGAACTAGTATCCTCCTAACTATCCGATTAGCGAGCTGGGCAGTTATGACTAGAGGATCGTTATGCAGGAATTGGACATGACTAGCATCTTCTTCAATAAAATTGATTGTCTATCTCTCCAATCACTGCTGTTTAGGTATGTGCTGCTCTAGGACAAACTCGACTCCATTGTGAGACCTCAATTCGTTGATGTATCTTTTCAGGGCACCTCTGCTCGAGCCTGCCAGATGAGGGCCTCCAGAAATGGTGGTTGTCTCTCCTCCTATTATTGGAAGAGGGATGTCCTGACCCACCTGGGCTCCGGTTGGATTTGCTGGGACTTTCGGAGCTGATTGAGTGTTTTGCTTGGCAGGTGGATTAGGAGTGACCCGATTCTGGGCATACTGAACCAGGGGTCCGGCCCAGATGAGTGTCTCGATCTCATCCTTCAGATGCCTGCACTCATCAGTGTTGTGACTGATGTCGTTGTGGAATCAACAAAATTTGGAAGGGTCTCTCTTTGCCTTCTGATTCTTCAAGGGCTCTGGTTTTTTCCAGGGAAGGCGAGAAGAATTTGCTAGGAAAATGCGCTCTCTAGTGTTTGTGAGGTCGGTATAAACCGCGTAGACCGGTTTGAACTTCTCCATGGGCTTGTTCTTCTTTGGACCGTGCTGGCCGCCCTCACCATTTCCCTTTCTCTTGCTTCCTCCCCCTGGTTATTCTAGAGAACCGTTTGAGTCATTGTTACGACGTCCATTTCCGTTCCAGCGGGCTGGTCAGAGACTTGGCCGGTTCCTGCAACCGATGCTCGCGTTTTTTCCAAGTTTATCCATCTCTGGGCCTTGTTCAGGAATTCATCCACGGTGCTGACACCTTTCCTCTGAATTTCTTTCCACAGATTGCCCCCAACCAGGATTCCAGTTCTCATAGCCATGAGTTTGGAACTTTCGTCCGCGTCTCTAGCTCGGGCCGCTACGTTGGCAAACCTGCTCAGATAAGATTTTAAGGGTTCTCCGGGCTGTTTCTTCACGTTCGCCAGGGAATCCGCCTTGATGCAAACTGCTTGAGAGGCTCGGAATGCTCTCTTGAAATCGATAGAGAAACTCTTCCACGAGCTGATAGAATGTTTCTTATATTACTTGAACCATTGTCTAGCTGGCCCGATCAGAGTCGAAGGGAATATCAGGCATCTCAGCTCGCGTCTGATGTTATGGGCCATCATCAAGGTCTTTAATATCCCCAAGTGATCCGATGGATCTTCGTCCCCATCGAATTTGGATAGATGGGGCATCCTGAAACCCGGAGGGTATGCTGTTGCTGCGATGTTTGGGGAAAAAAGCTCGAGCTTGTCCCCTGAATTGTATTCGTCTTTTCCCTTCTCTGATAGGAGCCTCTTCATTAGTTCCTCCATCTGAGCTAGCCTTTCGAGGGTTTGGTCTTTGATCCTTGGGTTGTTCTGGGGCTGTTCAATAGTTTCCGTCCTATTATACACATTAGGCAGGTTATTGTCCCTCCAAGCTTGAGCTTGATTTGGTGGGACATTCCCGTTGTCACGTATTTCAGAAGGACCATCCTCTTGGCGAGCATGACTTTCATTTCTGGTTGGATCTCCCCTCTGCGAGTTGAGGCGATCTCGAAGGTCGGTCCACGGGGTGTCTCAAGGGCTTTGTGCTAAACTTAGATGATTTCTCAGGTCTCTACTAGATCTGCCACTTCAGTGGCTTTCTGTCCAATAGCTCCCATTGGAAATGCTCAGAGCCTGCTGTCGAGGGCGAGGATCTAGGACATTTCCATGTGCTCGCGGGTGATGAGCAGGAACGACAGCAGGAAGATTCCTCCTGCCGTTTTTGTATGCAGGAATGTCTCGGGCAGGATGAGGAGGAGATGGATATCTTATCGGCGAAGGAGGATGTTTGATTGGTGTTGCAATTGTCATTCCGTCAGATCGGACCAAAATAGCCCACAGTCTTTCTGGTCCAGTGCCTCCAGCCCTCTGCGTCTGGCGATCCGATCGCTGGGGGGGGGGGTGCTAGCCGGAGCATGTTGGCCACGTGAGCTCCCCCCAGATCTCATCCTTGAACCATCACGAGCTATCCTGGGTGCATTCGACGGTGGAGCCGAACTTGGGGTTGAAGTTCTGACTGATCGGCTGACTCGTTGATGGGCCCTGGGAAAATCATCAAACATAGTTTCCTGGTGATGGCGCGACATGGGCGCAGAACTCGGGGTTGAGGTTCTAGCTGATCGACTGGACCTGGGCCGACTATCCCGGCGGGACTTGTGAGTCCTGCTTTGACTCTTTCCGACATTAACGCCGGTCGCAAGAGGGGGTATTCAGGCTAAGGCTTCCTCGATTTTCTTATTTGCTTTGGCTAGATGGCTCCTCAACTGCATGTTTTCCATTTCCACTGCCGTCAGGTAACTTGGGTTCGGATTTGGCGGTAGGGGCGCTGAACTCCAGGTGTCGTCATGGCTCATCGACTGTTTCCTCGATTGTTGCTGAATCTCCGGGTCTTGTTTGTTGGATATGGCGGTATGGTGAGCCTCCTGCCCACCAAGTTGATTCGCCTCATTACCATGTCTCGAACGAGTGACCACCATGATAAATTTTTTGTGATAGCACTAATCTAAATCCTCTCAATGAAAGCACCAAACTGTTGATGCGGTTTTTTGCCAACAGTGAATTATATGAATAACTAGGATGAATTAGTGCTTAATGATAAACCGTAACAAGAAAATGATAATACTCAAGGACGTTGGAAGTCAACTATGAAGAGAAAAATGATCACTCCTTTTTACGTGGTTTGGAGGTTAAAATCCCCCTAGTCCACGAGTCGATATTATTACTGTTTCTCTCTCTGGCTATTTTTACAGAGTATTTGCATTACAGAAAGAGTCCAACCCCTTACACTACCCAAGATCCTTGTATTTATAGGAGAACGATCTCTGGGTAGGTATTGGGGTCATCCCGTGATCTCTTGATCCTTCACATCATTCCTGTGACATTGATGATTAATATCTAAATTTTACACTGAGGTGCGGTCTAATCAAATAGATAAAATAGGTAATGGGCCGCATGGCCTTAATTAGGTGCGTGATGTCTGATCATGCACGTTTAAATTGCGCATTCGGAAATTCAGGAATTAAAGAGACATATGATGTCTGTTATAGGCACGTTTATATTGCGTGGTCAACTTTACAAAAACCCTGGGGTATGTCAGACCTCTGAGGTACCACGAGCTTAATGTAAATCTAGCTCGTGTCTTTTGGTGCCATGTTTATACAATGGTTCCAGGTGATAAGCTGCTAAATGATTCATCAGCTTGAGCTATTTGTTTAGGGGATCGTACCAGATTCCCCGGATGAATGGTGAACACGTGGCGTATTGCTTGTGGCTTTTTGTTAGTTCGCTTTACCCGAGCTGCCTCAACAAATTACGTGCTGATATTCAGGGCGTACAATGTGCAATGCATGTTTGCTTAGTTTTATTTATAGAATTTATTAATTATTTATATTAAATTTGTATTATTCTAATATAAATTTTAAATAAATAAACAATATTATATATAAAAGAATGACATAAATCTACTAAATGAAAAATTAAACCAAAACTTTATGATTATTTTAAATATATATATAATATGATAACCTTTTTAAACATAAATGATAATTTTTTTTAATAAAAATTAAGATTATGTATTATATCTTATTATTATTATCATAACATTTAAATTTATATTAATATAAATATGAAATGTCTAATTTTGTATTAAATATTATTATAATAATAATATTTGAATTCATATTAATATAATTAGTAAAAAATTAGAATTATATAATATTATCATAACAATATTTTATAACTTTTAAATTTATATTAATATAATTATTAAATATCTAGTTTTGTATTATATACTATTATAATAATAATATTTTATAACATTTAAATTTTAATTTATATTAAAATAATTACTATATATGTAGTCAAAAAAAGGAGAAAGCGTTTACCTCAAGATTAGGCGATTAGTTATCCTAACTTGAAGCAGGCTCTTATATTAAATATTATTATGCTAATGATATTTTATAATATTTGAATTTATATTAATATAATTAATAAATATCTATTTTTAGTTAGTTTTAAAAGTATATTCCCTTAAAATTAACAAAACAAACTATTAAACCCAAACATTTCTGTTATCTACACACTTTTTATATAGAAGATATATATATATATACATATATATTAAATATTACTTGAATTTTTGGTGGATCTTAGTAAAGTAATAACATCAGAATTAATGGGAAGACAAATATATATTGACTTAATAGTTATAGCCATCGTGATAGGATTGACTAATTAATAATATTTACAAGTTAATTGTTAATTCTATTTTTTGGCAAATTTAATTTGACAAAAATATTTTGTATTTTCTTATTATATTCAACTGTATATAAATATGTATTGTTGATATATGTTTTATTTGTTTTAAATAATAAATGTATAATTTATGACAAACTTTTCTATATTAGGAAAGTTTTCCAAAATAGTGTCTTTATTATTATAAAATCAAATCTTTTTGAGCTGTCTTTTTCCAGCCGATTGCCTCAATGTATCTGAACATATAATTGAGTTTTATTGCATGATCAGGTTATAAAAGGGAAGCCTTGATTCCTACATCAAGGGTTGAATTGTTACCATATGTAGCTCACGATTTTGTAGCTACAGAATCAGGAAATCCTGTCAAATTGAAGAATTCTTTTAGGAAATTTTCCTTATGAGCTTAGGTCAGTTTAGACCGTGTATTAGCTGCCCAATATGAGTATAATGACTATAAATACTAATATTGGCTGCTAGGTTTTAGTTACCTCTTTTCGTATTTCATTCTTATTAGTAAAAGAAAGTATTTGTTTTGTAGAGGTGAGTGAGTTCGACTCTACCTCTGTTTTTCAGTGTCCTTGTAATTGTTTTGAGTCTTCAAACAGTTCTACAAAGGAGGAGAACAAAGTGCAAACCTTTGGGAGAAGTTTCTTCAAGACTACGGGAGAAGGTGGTTCAAGTCTTGCTTCGGGAGGAAGAAAGCACACTTCAAGCAGATCGAAGGGAGTTCGTATTCTTAAAGGTTCAACAAGGTTCATTTGTCAAGGTGGAATACATCAAGCTTGCGGCATATACTAAGAGGGAGTCTATTTATGCATAAGTAAAATACTTTGTATTTTTGAGATCTTACTAATGAATCTTATTTCTGGGCGTGGCCTCGTGGACTAGTAGCAATCTACAAGGATTGCTGATACCACATATAAAAATCTTGTGTGTTTTTATTTTCTGCACTTTAGTTCTTTTCTGGTTTTCTGGTATGTAGTTACAGAACCCAGGTCTGTAGCTACAAAATATCTGTTTTAGTACCAACTTAATTATTTTGCATTTAATTAATTGATTAATTAAATAATAAGTAGGTAATTATAAAATACATAATTTCAATTGGTATCAGATCAAGTCACTAAACTCCTAGTGCGATCTTGAGGTTATATTATTCCGTTTAATTTGTTTTGTGTGAGATGTTCTTCTTTGCAGAAGGAAACTCCATCACTCGGGCACCTCTGTTAAATTATTCTAATTATCCATACTGGAAGGTCAAGATGAGGGCATTCATCAATTCACAAGATGAGAGGCCTTGGATATCTATACATTTGGGTTAGACTCGACCAATTGAAAAAGATGATAAAGGTAATTCAAAGGTAAAATATGAACTTGAGTGGTCCATTGAAGATGAAAAATTATCTGGTTATAATAATAAAGCTTTGCATGCAATTTTTAATGGTGTTGGTGAAGGCTTTATAAAATTGATATCATCTTGTGAATCTGCAAATGAGGCGTTGAAAATCCTTCAAACTCAGTTTGAAGGTATCGCTGATGTATAGAGATCACGTTTTGCTTGTTGCAAACTAGATTTGATGAATTAAGAATGTTGGAAACTGAAACTTTATCTGAGTTTTTTGAAAAGTTTTCTGATATTGCTAATGAGTTTTTTGCCTTGGGAGAAAAACTAGATGAATCTGTGTTGGTTCGAAAAATAGTTCGTGTGCTTCCATACAGGTTTGACACTAAATTTCTAGCAATGGAGGAGGCTAAGGATTTTGGAAAAATGAAGGTTGATGAGCTTATGGGTTCGTTAAGAACATTTGAGCTAAATCAACAAATAGAGCAAAAGGGTAAGCCGAATCTTTCAATTGAAAAAAGCAAAGGTATTACATTTAAAGTTTCTGAAAAAGATGTTTCTGATGATGAGAAAGATGATGAAATGGCCTTGTTAACAAGAAATTTTAAAAAGTTCATGAAAAAGGTTGGAAATAAAAAGAATTTTTCAAAAACTCCAAAAGGTAACAACTCTCTAAACCTTTTGTTTCTAACAATAAAAAGGGTATTCAATGTCGAGAATGTGAAGGTTATGGTCATATTCAATCTAAATGTGCCAACACATTAAAATAGAATAAAAAGTTTTAATGTTACTTGGAGTGATGATGATTCTAAAAGTAGTGAAGAGGATAATGAGAAAGTTGCTTTAATTAGTGTTTTGTCAAGTGCTTTTCTGGAAAGAGAATTTTTTTTGTATTTAAACAATACCTTGACTAATGTTGATAAAAAGGAAATTGACTCAGATTCAGACGAGTCAAAACTCAATGAGGAATCATTGGCTGAATCATACAAGGTAATGTATGGTAAGTGTTTACAGATTTATACTGAAAATCGTTCCTTGGTTAAAATGAATAAAGAATTGTCTCATAACATCAAAGATCTTGAAGAAAAGAATAAATGTTGTGAATTTGAGTTGTGTTCAAAAAATTCTAAAATTGTATTTTTGACAAAAGAACTTGACAAATTGAAAAGAAATGTTAAAATGCTAAATCCAGGTTCTAACATTTTTGAGGAGGTTCAAAATTCAGGTCAACTGAGTCATGCTTGATTGGGTTTTGTTGAAACTCAATCGAAAATGAATACTAAATTTGTTAAATCTGAAAATATGTCTTCTGGATATTTGATTGAACTTTGCAGGGTTCTGTTTTTACAGCTGAACGTTCTGTTTCTACAGAAATGAAGCAGTCAGGTAAACCTGAAAATTTCTATGGGAAAAAGAAACATTTCATTCCGTCTTGTCATTTTTGTGGAGTAAAAGGTCACATTCGACCTAGATGTCTTACTTTGCAGAACATGTTTAGTTATAAATTTTTTGGAAATTTTAAAGTGTTTCAAAATAAACATGTTTTTCAAAAACAAAAATGGGTTGTCAAAAATAAATGTCTTGTTGGTATCTCTTGTTTTAAAACTGCTGCTTCTCAAATGTGGTATTTTGACGGTGGTTTTTCCAGGCACATGACATATGATAAAGATTTTCTTGTCAATATTAGATCAATGCAATGTGGAGAAGTTACTTTTGGTAATGGTCTAGCTGGAAATGTCATAGGGAT
Source organism: Humulus lupulus (assembly GCF_963169125.1). Lineage (NCBI taxonomy): Eukaryota > Viridiplantae > Streptophyta > Magnoliopsida > Rosales > Cannabaceae > Humulus > Humulus lupulus. The sequence goes on from NC_084799.1 coordinate 130,424,032, forward strand.
GGGAACTCTTAATTTTGAAGGTCTACCCTGGCTTAATAATGTAATGTTGGTTGAAGGATTAAGAGCTAATCTTCTTAGCATTAGTTAAATTTGTGATCAGGGTTACACTGTTAATTTTGATAGTAATCGTTGATATGTTGTTAATGACCAAGATGAAATTATTTTGCAAGGGTTTAGATTTAATGATAATTGTTACACTCTCACTACCTATGCTACTTGTCACTCTGCCATAGATAACTTTACTGATTTATGGCATGAAAAGCTTGGACACATTCATTTCAAAAATTTGAAAAAACTGTCAAATGCAGGAATTGTTCGAGGATTACCCAAACTGGGTAAAGAATCTGTGGGAAAATGCGAACCATGTCAACTTGGTAAGCAACTGAAAATTTGTCACAAAAGTATTCTGATGTGAATACTTCCAAGGTTCTTGAACTTCTTCATATGGATCTAATGGGTCCAATTCATGTTGAAAGTTTGAATGGTAAGAGATACATTTTTGTGTGTGTCGATGATTTCTCTCGGTTTTCATGGGTAGATTTTTTGAGAGAAAAATCTGATAAATTTGATGCTTTTAAATCTCTTTATTTGAAATTATGTGTGGAAAAAGATTGTAATATTGGAAAGATTGTTCGGATTAGGAGTGATCATGGAAAATAATTTGAAAATACTATTTATGATGACTTTTGTAAATCTAAAGGTATTTCTCATGAATTTTCTGCTCCTAAAACTCCTCAACAAAACGGAGTCATTGGAATAAAGAACCAAACTCTGACAGAGATGGCTAGGGTAATGTTAAACAACAAGAAACTTACCAAATGTCTATGGGCTGAAGCAATTAACACTGCTTGCTACACCATCAACAGGGTGTTTTTACGACCAGGTACTTATAAGACTCCTTATGAGATCTGGAAAGGTAAGAAACCAAATGTGAGTCATTTTCATGTTTTTGGCAGTGCTTGTTATATTTTAAGGGATCCTGATCATACTGGTAAATTTGATACAAAAAGTGATGTTGGTGTGTTTATAGGATATTCTATTAACAATAGGGCTTATGTAACGACCCAAATTTGCTAATAAGGCTTAAGGGCCTTGATTAGCATGCCAGGAGGGCATAATTGGATGATATGGGATTTAAATGAATTAAACACATGTTTATGTGAAAAGCATGCTTATATGATTATTTGGATATTTGTGATGCATGACTATGTGTATTAGTATGCATGTAGGCCCTGATTAGGATATAAGAGCATTCTCGTAGTTTTGGCCCGTCGAGGGCATAAATGTAAATATCTATGATAAATTAATGAGGTCAAATTATTATGTGGATATATTTATAAACTGTGACTCAAGGTGATCCTAGTGACCGAGTTAGCGAAAAGGTCATGGCGGGGATATATACCCGACTCAGGGTGAGCCTGGGGGTATTTTTGGGAATTTAGGTAATATATTGGAGACTATTTGATATTGAGGAATATAATTGGAAACTAGTTAGGTGTCGGGAATTAAGCGATAAATATTAGAGACATTTGAGGAATTAGCGGGAATCGGGTGAAATGACTAAAATTCCCCTAGGTGGATTAAAAGGCTTAGAAGTAAAGGGAGGGCAAATTGGTCATTTGGCTTATAAGGGATAAGAGTTAAGTTGCTTTATGCCTTAGTGGGAAAAGTCTAGAGTCTGAAGGAAAGAAAAGAAAGAAGGAAAAAAAAAAGAAGTTCATTTTTCTCTCTGTCGGTTTAGGATTCTTCTCCATTCCTTGGGGTCTTTTGGAGTTGAAAATCAGAGGAGTTCTTGGCTAAGGCCTTGTGCTTGAGACTTTGATCAAGTGTGGGAATTCAACAGGGATTAGGCATCCAACTGAGGTAAGTTTCTAGGGTCTGCTCTTATGTTTCTGGTTTTGGCTGAGATGATTTTCTGAACTGAGTTTTTATGGGGAATTAAGGGAATTAAAGCTGAGGATTTGAGGAGGAATAAGCAAAGGAGGTGTAGAGGCTAGCTTGAGGTCGACTCTCCATTGAAGGTATGAAATTATAGCTCTAAAATCCTGAGGTTTTAGTTGTTTTGCTGAGTTTCTGAGTTTTTGAGTTTGAGGTCTAGCCATGGTGAATTTTGGGATTTGGAGTGCATGTGCTTAATTTTTATGTGGTTGGGTCATTTGGGATGAGTTAGACATGTTTATAAGCTTGTTTTTAAGTTTGGTTGAAGTTTGGAAAAGTTTTGGTAAGGTTTGGCTCGGGAAAATCGAAGGAGGGAAAAATGCAGGGTTGTTGTTATGTGACTAGTGCTACAGCGCTAGCCTTTGGGCGCTGTAGTGCTAGGCCATGTTGTCAGGGACATTTTGAGGTTCTATTTGTAGCGCTGTAGCACCCTCCAAAGGGAGTTGTAGCGCTACCTTGTTTCCAAAAAAGGGTTTTTGGGTTATTTTCAAGGGTTTTTGCCCGGGGGTTCGGGGTTTGATTCCACCACCCCGTTTGGTGATGAGTTTGGTACCATCATTCGAAACAAGGCAAGATTGGTTGCCCAAGTTATACTCAAGTTGAGAGTATTGATTTTGATGAAACTTTTGCTCCAGTAGCAAGACTTGAGTCCATCAGGTTACTTCTTTCCATTGCTTGTATTATTGGTTTTAAATTGTACCAAATGGATGTTAAATCTCCTTTTTTGAATGGTTTTTTGAAAGAAGAAGCTTTTGTTGAGCAACCCAATTGATTTAAGGATCCTCATTTTCCTGATCATGTATATAGGTTAGACAAGGCATTTTATGGTTTGAAACAAGTGCCTTGTGCTTGGTATGAACGTCTAACTGAGTTTTTAATCTCTCATGGTTATAGAAGAGGAAATGTAGATAAAACACTGTTTATCAAAAACATTAAATCTGATGTTATTGTTGCTCAAATATATGTTGATGATATTGTGTTTGGATCTACTTCTAACTCTGAAGTGCAGGTATTTGTCCAAAAAATGCAACAGGAATTTGAAATGAGCATGGTAGGTGAACTCACCAATTTTTTGGATCTTCAGGTGAAACAATCTGATGATGGCACGTTTGTTTCACAAAGTACGTATGCAAAAAACTTGGTGAAGAAGTTTGGGCTTGAAAACGCCAAACATACTAATACTCCTATGAGCACAACTTTAAAATTATCCAAAGATGAACAAGGAGTGAAGGTAGATCATACTTTGTACCGAAGCATGATTAGTAGTTTACTTTATCTTACTGCTAGTCGTCCTGATATCTGTTATAGTCTTGGTGCTTGTGCTCGTTATTAGGGAAATCCCATGGAATTTCATATTTTTGCTATGAAAAGAATCATTCGCTATGTCAATAACACTGTTGATTTTGGGATTTAATTTTCAAAAGACTCTAACTCTAATTTGGTGTGCTTTAGTGATGCTAATTGGGCAGGAGATGCATATGATAGAAAAAGTACTAGTGGTGGATGTTTCTATCTTGGAAACAATCTCGTTTCATGGCACAGTAAGAAGAAAAACTGTAACGTCCTGCGTTTTTCATGAACCTTTAAGTGACTCGGGTCGGGATTTTTTCGCCGAGTTAAGAGTATTATTTTAAATAATATTATATTTGTTTGGAATTTATTTCCATGATTTATTGCTTTCCAAATTATGAATTTTGTGATTAAAAGTCAAGATAAGATTTTCGGTCTTGGGTCGACACTAAAACCCTGATCAGGTAAAAATCTTGGAAAATAAAATGAAAAATTATGTCAAATATATTTTGGGCATAAAATAAATTCATAAAAATTAAAGTTTGGTAAAAAATAATAAACCTAAGGGAAACTGAAAATTTTAGGGCATTTTGTGTTAAATGCTTAATTTTACTGAAATGGAGAATTTTATTCCATGAATGAACCTTATGTTAAATTTTATTGTGATTATTTAAATAAATGTGAGAGACATTTAATTTAATTATTTAGTGTTAAGTTTTGTGTTTAAAACTTAATAAGAGTGAAAAATGTTATAGGAAGTCAAATTGGATTTTTTTTCTTGGGAAATATTTATTAACCTTTATAAAAAAAAAATATGATCACATATATAATTAAAGGGGTTGCCAGCCCATGTGGGAAATTATTTGGGTGCACCAAATGGTTTTAATTTTAATCCCATTTTAACTATAATGGTTAAAGGCACCAAGTGGATAGTAAAACACTTGAGTGTTTTTTAGGATATTTTTTAGAGTTGTGTGAGCTCTTCTAACCCTCAAAACTGACCACACCCTCTCTCACTTTTACTATCATCTTTATGAAAACACTCTCTCAAGTTTTCTCTCCACCTTCAACCTCAATAACACTAAGGAGGCTTGGAAGCTAAGCCTTGGTCTAGGAAGGATTTTCCCTAAGGTAAAGTTTCAATAAACTAGACTTTTGTAAAGTTTTAACCATAGATTTTGAAATAGCCAATTATCTATGTTGTTGGGGGGAGTTGGTTAGAGTTTTTGAAAGGTTTTGAAGGAGCCAAAGCTATTAGGAAGATCCAAACCATAAGCAAGAACAACAAAGAGGTAAAAAGTTTACTTTTTATGATTTTTGTTGTAGGGTTTTTATTTTTAAGCATTATTTTGTATATTTAATGCTTAAAGTTTCTTATTAGTGATGTAATAAGGTTATGGTAGTTGTTTTATAATTTTTATGATGCTTGCGTGTTGATTTTTGAAAATAGGGACCAAAACCCCAATGGTTTTGTTGGAAACCCTAAAACAAAATACATATTTTGAGCTGTGAATTCCAAGGGGTCAAGCATCCACTGTATATTTATTTTGTAAAATTTAATTGTACTATGATTTTTTTGAGATTGAGTACATAAAATTGAGCTTTTGAAACACTAAAAAATATTTAAAAATGAGTGAGTTATGCTATTTCAAAGTTTAGGTAAAAAATAGTTTTTTCGTATTCTTAATTTCGGGAGCAAGTTTGGACAGCCATTGTATAGGGCAAATGAATCCAGTTTTTTCCAAAATTTGGTGGACATATTATTCGCATAACCTAGTATTTCACTGTAAAATTTGGTAAGAAAATACTGAGCGGTTTGAAAGTTATTAAGTGTCTAATTTTAAAAAAAATAAGGACTTGAAAATAATATCATTTTTACCTCCTTGTTAGATAATAATTTCATCAATAAAAAATGCTCATTTTGTCCTAAGATTTTATAAAGTCCTAAATGGCATACCAAAAATAGAATTGAGAAATTTTGGTAACAATTGGGTAAGTTAATTTAAAGTTATGAACTAACAATGTATGTAGTTAAAAATGTGAAAAAATAGGCTTTTCACACTTGGTGTAAAAAATGAGATTTTGGAACTTAAGGTAAAAAGTAAAATTTTTCTTATTGTAAGATATAAACTTGTTTTTACATCTAATCTAGGATTTACATATACAACATATATTACTGTCAAGGGCGCTTTTATTATATATTTTGATTCAAAAATAAATGATATGAGATTAGAAACTCGAAAAAACAAGATAGGGTTGCACTATATATATGAAAGGGTATACAATAATGATGTATTTGATGAATAGTGATCCCATTTTTTTCATCGAGTTCGGGAAGAGACCAAAGGTCTTGAGCGACCGATCCAGCAGAACAACTCAAAAGGTAACCATTCGAGCCGATGAAATTAGTAATATTATCCGTGAACGTATTGAACAAAAACCAGTTGGGATATGCAAGAACAAACTATTTTTATTGAAAACATTCCTCTAATGAATTCCCTGGAATAATTGGAGGGGTGACAAAACCCTACACTTTTCATTACAAAACCAATAAACTTGAAAAAGATGGCTTATTTTGTGAAAGAATTTTTGGGCCTATAAAAAGTGGGATTTGTGCTTGTGGAAATTATCGAGTCATGTTCTTATCAATGATTGAAGAGAAGAAATACAATAAAAAGGATTCCAATTTCGTGTTTTAAATGAAATGAGCGAACTAGAATTAGTCCATCGTGTAATCAACAGATTTGATCTTATTGAGCAATGGATGTCTTACTCTATGCTTTTGGGAAACAAAAGAAGAGAACCATAGCCTGACAAATGGTTTGGTCCGATTTCGGTTTCTAATATGAATAGACGTGATTTCAAATTGAATATTTAATATTTGGATTTGGTAGGAGATATGAAATAAATTGAAAAAAAAAGTTGTAGCAAAAAGACACAGTATTGGTAAGTCTTGAAAACATATTTTGACTAAAACTACCACTTTGAGTTTAGTGTGAATTATTTTTATTAAGGAATTTTTATTCTTTTTAAAAATAAAATATTTAATTTATTAATAGTTAATAAATTAAAAGAGGGTTTAAAACCCTATATTTTGATAAAATGGTTAAGTGAATTATTTTTCTAGTAAGTAAATTTGATTAATTGATTTTGAAAAAATAACTAGTCAAGATGGGAAATTTTTAACGGTTTTCGTAATTATGACAAATTAGGCTATTTGCTTAAAACGGTTTTTAGAGATTAAAACCTTAAGAAAAAAATAAAAGGAAAACTAAGAGTTTATTTTCTTGAAAAATAATTAAGGAATTTAGTTAGTATTTTCTGGATATAATACCAGCTAAAATATTCTATATATTTTAACCGACTTGTTGAAAGTACAGGTTAATAGCGATACCTTTAAAGAATAAGATATTTAGCAGATTGTGGGAAAATACTATTGTAATACCCGAGCCTAGGTATCGAGACCATATGATAGGTCTCCCCAAGACTTAGGGTTTAATCTCAAATATTTTTGTATGAATTTCCTTAATGGGTTTAAAACCAAATAAGGATGATAAATCCTTACAAATGATATTTTATTAAAATGACCAAACTGCCCAAAATAATAATAATGAATTATGAGTGTCATAATTAATCCGAGTATACTGTATGGATAACTACAATATTGGCTAGCGTAATTGGACTGAATGTTGGAGGGTGAAAACCTATTGAGTGTTAAGGACTCCAAGTAAGTCAACTTGTATTGTGTGGCTGCAACATGAAACGACTATGTATTGTATGTTAGTATAGGGACACATGCACATATATACACTGTCGTAGAAAGTTGCTTTGAGACGTTAGTCTAGTGAGTGTTGATTTAGAAAATATGAAAGGTAGATATCTGTCATATCCTAGACGGCTGATCCCCGTCACACTGCTTAATTTTATTATGTCCCACTCATTACCGCGATGAGTGGCCAAGAGGTGAGGATTACTGGTTATACCTAGGGTGCCAAAATGAATGGGACCTAGGGGCCCTCATGCTTACTTAATCAGTGAACAGTTAGAACCCGAGCAAGTACTCATATAAGTTATTCCCGAATAGCAGCCGTTTGGCCATTTAGTGAGAGTGCCTAGAGATACTAGGGGTTGCCAAGTTTGAGTGAGGTTGAACGCTGTAGGGGAAACTGCTCACCAACATCATTGATTAATATAGAAGTCTCTGTAAAACTGTGTAAATTCGATTACACTCGTGGATAAGTAGTGATGCCCTAGGTAACTTGATGGTTACCCTTGTGAGTGATTTACTCTTGGATAAGTAGCGATGACCTAGGTAACACGATAGTTACCCTTGATGGGGATATTTATTTGCTAGATCTTAGTGTTGAGACTCGGTTCTCTCTTACAGATTAGCATTTGTGTTGGAGGGCATGTTACGCCCGAATTGTTGGAAATTATCGAGCGTTGGTCTAGAATTAAATTGTGATACATTATATATGCCTGCTCTGGGATTTTCTGAGTCCAGGGATATATTTGTTGATAAGAAATAGTTGTGATATAATATATTTGATTGCTCTAGGATTTTCTGAGTGCAGGGATATATTTGTTGATAAGAAATAGTTGTGATATAATATATCTGCTTGTTTTGAGATTTTATGAGTGAAGGAATTTATCTGTTTATATGAAATAATTTGTCATTGGTTATCAGGCATGACCATAAGTTTTCCAAGATGCTTTGCGTTCTTGAAATTGATTGTGTAGGGTCCGGAACCCTAATTCTCTGCATGATTTTGTTTTAAGGTGAACTTACTAAGCGTTTTCGCTTACCTAGTTGTTTCCTGTTGTAGGTAAGAACAAGGGCAAGGCAAAGTAGTGAGCGCTAGAGTCTACCTTACAAATGTACATGTGGACCGACCTTTTGGGAATCCGTTTTATTTTTGAAAATGTTGTGTAATTTTCCTAAACTAGGCTCACTCTACTCTTTGTAAAATATGTTTGTAATTAAATGATAAGTATGGCCGTACGACTTTTTAAAAAGTTTTTTTATACGGGTTTTTGAGACATTTTGTGAAATGAAAACATTTATATTTCTGCATTATCGAGTCTTGAAAATTCGGGTCATTACAAAAACTGTATCTCTCTGTCAACTGCAAAGGCTGAATACATTGTTGTGGGTAGCTGTTGTACCCAATTGTTATGGATGAAATAAATGATGGAAGATTATGGGTTTGATTTGGAAACTTTAACTATTTTCTATGATAACACTAGTGCTATAAATATTTCAAAAAATCCTGTTCAACACTCTCGCACTAAGCACATAGACATTCGTCATCACTTTATTAGAGAGCTTGTAGAAAATAAAATTCTTGTCTTAGAATATGTTGAAACAAGCAAACAAATAACATATATTTTTACTAAAGCTCTTGATTCGATCCGCTTTATTTCTCTAAGGAAATCCTTAGGGTTTTGTACCATTTAATTTTGTCTTCTTTATGGTTCTTGATATTTTTCTTTGACTTAATGTTGTTGTTTTTGTTTTTGTTCCAAAAGAAAGTTTCAAACTCAAGAGGATTGCTGATTACTATTTTTATTGCTAATTTTTTTGGTGCAATGTTTTCATACAGGTTTAGTTCATGAAAAGATTTTCACTCCTCCTAGAAATATTTTGGTCATTCAATTAGTGTTATGTGTGTGCTACCATTTTCAAAAAATTAAAATAAAAAATGTATGTTCAAGCACCACTGGAAGAATAGAGCTACCTATCTCAATGTGTGAAAGCTGTCACTGAGTAAGTTGGTACTATGTAATTAGGAGTTATGTAGAGGATACACTACCATTGAAAAGGGATACCGTTGAGGTAGTGTGACAACGTCTCATTTGGTTACAAATATTCAGAAAAAGTTTATTTGACAAATTGGGCAATGTTCTTTGCTTACACTTTCACACACAAATGCTTGACACATCTTTTCGAAAAAAAAAACAATTGCATTAAACTAAAAAAATGGTTTTAAAAAGCAGTTACATACTCATTGAATTTCTTAAAATATTTTTTTGGTGACTCAGTAAATTCCTTTCCTGCGTAACTTGATGGTCTTATTGCAATAAGAAATTAGCTTTGTAAAATAATATATGTGCATTCTTTCAAGTTTGATTTATTTAAAAAAACATTAAATAAATAAATAATTTGTGACCGATTTTCATGTTGAGCTTAAATAAAAATATTTGTTTCTTTGTCTTGTTTTAATTCTATTATTAGACAAAATTTTTTGCTCTAAAGTGTTGGTTGTTTGTCTTGTGTTTATTGGTGTTTTGTCTTTATTTTTTTGGTTTTTGTTTTTTTCTAATAAAAAAATATATGCATAAATTGAAAAAATCATTAAAAATGGGGGGCATTATTTTTTGGATGGTCATTTATTTTTAATTATTTTTTCATTTTATTTGATTTGGGTGTCCTATTTTCATGGGATTAGTCTCTTTTTGGACACTATTGATTTAATTGCAAAATTATAATGTTTGTTTCCCTTTTATTCTTTTTGGGTAAGTCAAAGGTAAAGAAAGGTTATTTTTTATTTTCTAATATTGTGGGAGTTATTGCATTAATTGAAAATCTGGTTTAGGTAATGTGGATGCCAAAAATCCACCAAGAAAAAAATCCCTAGTACATGGTGAAAATACAAGGCTAAAGGTCACTTAGTCACATTATCAGGCTCAGACCTATAAGTCTTGTGAAACTGAGAGATTGTCCCAAAGGAAGCATCACTTAGTGAGCCATGAAGTGTGGCCATTGTGGATGCTCAATATTCCATCCCCATAAAAGACTCAAAGTGTATGTTTAGGCCCCATAAACACCCAAAAATATGGCTGGGTTGGGGTGACCCCGAGCCACTGTTGCCTCTCGTGCGGCAGCCTTGATGGCCTTGCGCGCGCTAGCACCAGGCGAGGCCACCCCCTCACGCGTGCCAACACCAGGCGAGGCCACCCCCTCGCGCGCACCAGCACCAGGCGAGGCCACCCACCCGCGCGCGCTAGCACCAGGCGAGGCCACCCCCTCGCGCGCGCCAGCACCAGGCGAGGCCCTTTTCCTCGCGTGCGCCCAGCACCAGGCGAAGCCACCCCTTCGCGCGCACTAGCGTCAGGCGAGGCCACCCCCTCACGCGCGCCAGCACCAGGCGAGGCCCCCTGCCTCGGGCGCGCCTAGCACCAGGCGAGGCCACATGTCCCGCGCGTGCCCAGCACCATGCGAGGACCCGCATCCCGCACACGCCACGCCATCAACAGGCCTTCCAAGGAGGTCTTGCGAAGGAATAGGAGCCATGCCATGGACTTCAAAGTTTGAGTGGCATGGGAGCCACGCCACCAGGTGGCCACACGAGTGGGACGACACACCAAGGGAGCCGTGTCCACAAGGGGCTCGCGAGGAAGGCGTCTCGCCTTGAACCCTTAGACATCTGCTGAGGACACATGCCCATCACCCATGCTCATGAGTGACCTCGGGATGCTACAGGCATCCTATGCCAATGACTCGAGAGCCTCGCCGCACGTCACGACCACTGCATGCCCCAAGTGTCCCATTCCCTATGCCTTGAAGACCCCAATGCTTAGAGGTCCGGGTACGAGTTGAATGGAACATTCATGTACGATCTAGTAATGGGTACGACCCTTAAGACCCTGTATGTCGAAGTACGGACACCCGTACCAGTGGGGGGGTGGGAATGCTGGAATAAGAGTAATGGCCCGTACGTCTACGGCCAGGAGTCAGAGTCGACACCACAACCACCTGCACCACTATGTCTGTCCCCACTCCACTGACATGGGTACGGACAAGTAGTGGAGACATCCTCTTGATGCCTGCCCCTGTACTGGATGCAAGACCTCAGCTTATGAAACCACTCTCCTGACAGAGTACTTATGTACCATTTGGTCTCCTGGACCACCATGTATCCCAGGCCATCAGAGCCTACTATAAAAAGGACCCCTCTCCCACATGAGGGGGGGTTGGAAAATTCATTGTATGCAGAGGCTATTGAGAAATATACTAAGGCTTGCTCCATTGTTTATCTATGTTTACTTTTCCTTAAAGTTTATTCTCAGTTCTTATATAAACTTCTCCTGACTTACCTTTGAGTTTTCCGATCTAATTTCGTTGACGAGATTTCACCGTCAACAGTTTGGCGCCGTCTGTGGGAAGAACAAGCATCAAGCCAGTGTTCTTCCATCATTCCCAGCAAAGAAAGATGCTAAGAAGTTCAAAATGCCTATGGAAAATACAAGATGATGAGGTTCTCCGGGATGAAGTAGAGCAGAGAGCTACCCAGAAAGACCCCCCTCCGCCTAAACATGGAGGCAAACCGGAGGAGTCTCTTCCCCCAAGGGAGGAGAAGGAAGCCTCATCTCCGACCATCCGGCACGACGGAGGTCATTTGGAGCCGCCAGTGCATTCACTTCACCGGCCTCCGGTAGCACCACGCTCAGGCCACCAAGACCCAGGTCCATCAATGCACGGGCCAAGCAAGAGTCCCGGGGTACGCTCGGTAAGTTCAGGCTCAAGGACTCGCCTCTACAGGGATGAGATTCAAGAGTTACATAAAAAGACTCGAAAGCTGGAAACCCAGATAGAGAACATGCAAGAGGTTTTAAATGACCTATTGCGAGGAAATTCAAGCACACCCCCTCCTGCGCGTAAAGGGAAGGAGCATGAAAAATGGGAAAGCACTGTCCCCGTAGATGATGGGGGAACCCAACTTTCCGCCAGTAAAACCCCCCAGACAAGGTATCAGGGGGGACCTAGGCCAACGAAATGTCCCTAGAAGCAAAGGCGGAGGGAAGGTGATGGTCGTAAGAACGAGGCCAAAGTCCCCTCAAAAGAAGCACCCCCTGGCCTAAGAAAAGAGCCCCATGGAGAGAGGTTAGAAGTAAGAGACGTACCCCCCGCGGTTCCCCCGAGGGACACAACCAAGGCAAGGGATCAGCCCGAGAACCTGCAAAACTCCTTATGCAAAAAGAGGAGGGGACTAGACACCAAAATACGAAGCCCTCGAGGCAAGATCACCACTGCACTTGGGGGGCACATGGATGACAAAGAATTTGACTGTGATTCACCCTTCACAAGGGAGATTCAGGCTGAGCGGATGCCCACTGGCTTCAGAGAGCCTCGCATGACTTCGTACGAGGGTACTACTGACCCAAAATATCATTTAGACACCTTCAATATCTTGATGAGGTTAAGAGGGGTCAACAACAGGGCAAAGTGTCATTGCTTCGTCGTTACACTTAAAGGAGTGGCGTACAAGTGGTTCAAGAGGTTGAGGCCAGGGAAAATTGAGTCATGGCAACAATTCTCTGATGAATTTCTTCAGCAACACCATGCAGCCTGTGATTACGTCATGCCAACCACCAGCCTCGCTAACATAAAACATGCGAGAATGAAAGTCTGAAGGACTACATCCATAGGTTTAGTATAGAAGCAACAAAGGTGAAAGGTTTAACCAAAGTGGAGCACAAGATGGCTATTACAGCCGGAGTTCGTCCAGGAAGCAAGTTGTGGGGGAGCATGCTCAAAAGAGAAGTTTCAAATTTGGACGACTTCGAGAGAGAGCACAGAAGTACATACGTGTGGAAGAGGGCCATAAGAACTTCTATGTGGAAGAAAGCGAACCTTCCTTTAGTTGCCCTACTACCAATACGTATGAAGATTCCATATAGAATGGGGCGTCGTGCTAGAGGGGTTGCTGACCAAGCTCGAGATTGAACGAAGACCATCTAGCCATGAAAGTTCCGACCCGAGGGGAGATCAACTCAAAAGTTCCAAAAAAGGGTCTCCAAAGTAGATGCCTCCTAAAGGGTCTCCGAAGTAGACACCTCCAAAAAGGGTCTCCAAAGTAGATGCCTCCAAAAAAGGGTCTCCGAAGTAGACACCTCCTAAAAGGGTCTCCAAAATAGATGCTTCCAATAAAGGGTCTCCGAAGTAGACACCTCCAAAAAGGGTCTCCAAAGTAGATGCCTCCAAAAAAGGGTCTTCGAAGTAGACACCTCCAAAAAGGGTCTCCAAAGTAGACGCCTCCAAAAAAGGGTCTCCAAAGTAGATGCCTCCAAAAAAGGGTCTTCGAAGTAGACACCTCCAAAAAAGGGTCTCCAAAGTAGATGCCTCCAAAAAAAGGTCTCCGAAGTAGATGCCTCCAAAAAAGGGTCTCCAAAGTAGACGCTACCAAAAAGGGTCTCAAAGTAGACGCTTCCGAAAAGGGTCTCAAAGAAGACGCTTGCAAAAAGGGTCTCAAAGAAGACGCTTGCAAAAATAGTACTATGCCTAATGACGAGAAGGACGCTTCTCGCAAGATATAACAAGCGCGCGCAAAAATATATAAAAGGATAACTAGAACCCAAGGGGTCAATATATCCTTATAGATACAATCAAGATGCACCAAAGAGAGACCTACCGAACCCCCTTTCACATGGGTTCCAAAGGACCTCGAACATGATAAAAAAAAAAAAAGAATGACAAAAGGATGAGAAGAGTCTACAAGAATGCCTAAAGGCCTCCCTATAGAGTGGGGGGCAAGTGTGGATGCCAAAAATCCACCAAGAAAAAAATCCCTAGTACATGGTGAAAATACAAGGCTAAAGGTCACTTAGTCACATTATCAGGCTCAGACCTATAAGTCTTGTGAAACTGAGAGATTGTCCCAAGGGAAGCATCACTTAGTGAGCCATGAAGTGTGGCCTTTGTGGATGCTCAATATTCCATGCCCATAAAAGACTCAAAGTGTATGCTTAGGCCCCATAAACGCCCAAAAATATGGCTGGTTTGGGGTGACCCCGAGCCACTGTTGCCTCTCGTGCGGCAGCCTTGATGTCCTTGCGCGCGCTAGCACCAGGCGAGGACACCCCCTCGCGCGCGCCAGGACCAGGCGAGGCCACCCCCTCGCGCGCGCCAGCACCAGGCGAGGCCACCCCCTCGCGCGCACCAGCACCAGGCGAGGCCACCCACCCGCGCGCGCCAGCACCAGGCGAGGCCACCCCCTCGCGCGCGCCAGCACCAGGCGAGGCCCTTTTCCTCGCGTGCGCCCAGCATCAGGCGAGGCCACCCCTTCGCGCGCACCAGCACCAGGCGAGGCCACCCGCTCACGCGCGCCAGCACCAGGCGAGGCCCCCTGCCTCGGGCGCGCCTAGCACCAGGCGAGGCCACATGTCCCGCGCGTGCCCAGCACCATGCGAGGACCCGCATCCCGCACACGCCACGCCATCAACAGGCCTTCCAAGGAGGTCTTGCGAAGGAATAGGAGCCATGCCATGGACTTCAAAGTTTGAGTGGCATGGGAGCCACGCCACCAGGTGGCCACACGAGTGGGACGACACGCCAAGGGAGCCGTGTCCACAAGGGGCTCGCGAGGAAGGCGTCTCGCCTTGAACCCTTAGACATCTGCTGAGGACACATGCCCATCACCCATGCTCATGAGTGACCTCGGGATGCTACAGGCATCCTATGCCAATGACTCGAGAGCCTCGCCGCACGTCACGACCACTGCATGCACCAAGTGTCCCATTCCCTATGCCTTGAAGACCCCAATGCTTAGAGGTCCGGGTACGAGTTGAATGGAACATTCATGTACGATCTAGTAATGGGTACGACCCTTAAGACCCTGTATGTCGAAGTACGGACACCCGTACCAGTGGGGGGGTGGGAATGCTGGAATAAGAGTAATGGCCCGTACGTCTACGGCCAGGAGTCAGAGTCGACACCACAACCACCTGCACCACTATGTCTGTCCCCACTCCACTGACATGGGTACGGACAAGTAGTGGAGACATCCTCCTGATGCCTGCCCCTGTACTGGATGCAAGACCTCAGCTTATGAAACCACTCTCCTGACAGAGTACTTATGTACCATTTGGTCTCCTGGACCACCATGTATCCCAGGCCATCAGAGCCTACTATAAAAAGGACCCCTCTCCCACATGAGGGGGGGTTGGAAAATTCATTGTATGCAGAGGCTATTGAGAAATATACTAAGGCTTGCTCCATTGTTTATCTATGTTTACTTTTCCTTAAAAGTTTATTCTCAGTTCTTATATAAACTTCGCCTGACTTACCTTTGAGTTTTCCGATCTAATTTCGTTGACGAGATTTCACCGTCCACAGGTAACTTCCCACTTTCCCTTTCTATTTCTTTTCTTTATATTTAACCTATCCCACGATCTAATCCTCTTACTCACACTCTCATTAGTTTTTTTCTCCTCTTAATTTTCTCTCTACGTGTGTGATTTCCTCTCTAGCGTTTTCAAAGTTTCAAGCTTTTCAATGGCTAAAACCAAGAATGACTGTGGTGGTTCGAAGAGGCATGTTCTTGGTTCCCCGTCTGTCCGAGCTTCTCCTCCGACTACTCCTTCTGCTCCAGCAACCGATGCTCCAGCACAGGCTTATGCTCCTGCAAAACATTCTAGGAAATAAAAAACCCAGGCGAGAAAGAAGACATTCACTCTAAATTCCCCATCTGTGATAGCTTCTCCAATCGCCTCGACCACCCCTAGTCTCAGTGGTCATGATTAAATTCTTTCATCTGAAAAATCTTTGTCCAAGTCCTCTTCTTCTCAAAAGGGTGGTTCCTCAAGAGCAATCTCTGAAAGGGCCATTGTTCCTGTGCCAATGGTGAGTTCTTGAACACGTTCTCGGACCTCCACTCAGAAGAAAACTGAGGTGCTTCGTCCCCATGGTGTTCCCAAAGTCAAGGAAGTTGGTTCTTCTTGTCGGGTGAAAAATTTCAAAAATCACCCCCCTTCTGCATCTTCTTCAGAATCTGATTTAGAAGAAGAAACTGAGAATTTGGAAGAAGAATCAGTGGCTGAATCTGATCCTAGTGCAGAATTTCAAGAAAAAAAATAAATCTATGGGAGATTCTGGTTCTGAAAGTGCTGCATCAGAAGAGGAACCTACTGTTGCAAAACCTGTTGTTGCTATTTCAAAACCTACTGCTCAAGATAAAAGCAAAGGAAAACGTCCCTTGGCTCCTCCAAAGTCTGCTCCTCCTCTGAAAAGGAAAAGACCATCTGCTATCTCTCTTGAAAACTTCAAACCTCATTCATATTATTATTGCTATAATAATCATGAGAGAGATATGAAATTTCATGAGGCAAGAAACTTTATTGTTGAAAAGAATTATAATGTGCTTGCTCATAAGCCGTATGGAGTTGTTAGGTTGTTAAAAGAAAGGCAGTGGATGGACGCTTTGATTGGTTTTACTAACTAGTGGATCGAGTTGTGAAGGAATTTTATGCCAACATCACTGATGAGTGCCTAGATGAAAGCTCCTTCATGTTTGGCAAAGTGTATGTGCGTGGTTATTGGTATTCCTTTATAGTGAATGACGAGGCTAAAGCTGTTCAATTACCAAAAGGGGTGGAGCCATCTGATGTCATGTTTGATCGTCATGAAGTATTTTTCGAACTCACTGGAGACAAGGATGTCGAGCTCACCGATGCTATCCACATCTCTCAACTCACTTATCAACATGCAATGCTTATGACGTTTTCCTTGTCCAATTGGTTCCCTTGCTCCAATTTGGTAAATGTTTCTAATGACCTTGCCTTTCTATTAAACAAAATCACTACTGGTGCTCAAGTTGATTTGGATGATCTTATTTGGGAACAAATTATGTCTTTTAGAAAGGGTAAAAAGCCCAAACTTAACCTTGTGTTTCCCAATTTGATTTATAAGATCTTATCTGCTCAAAAGGAATTGATTCTTGACAATGAATCAATTGAGCCTCCCACTGCTGGTCAGACATTCAAAATCTCAGAAAAACCCTCTCAAGGAAAGTCTTCCAAGAAATCAGGTCGTTCTACTTCTCGTGGAGTACCAGATGCTTCACCTTCTACCACAGCTTAAACTTCTGCACCTGTAGAACTGGAAAAAATCCATACTCGTTTCGCTAAGATGGACAACTTCTAAGGAGGATGGACAACATCATGACTAGGATGGCTGGTTGAATTAATGTTTATGTTTTTTTATTGTTTATGTTCAACTTTAATGTCATTTTTCATTGTCTTTTGAGGTTTTTGGCTCCTTTGATAGACAAAAAGGGGGAGTAGTATTATTTTTTGGATTACAACTTTGGACCCTATTTTCAGGGGGAGTTGTTTGTTTGTGGTTTTGTTGAACTTTTTCCGTTTAAAAAGTTATCATGTTTTTCGTGTTAGTAAGCTTTCATGCAGGGGGAGTATTTTTATACTCTCATTTTTTGTTCTAACACTTTGTTTTGCAGATTCATCTTTGTTTGTTTTCTTCAAAATATTTTGTCAATCAAAGTGTCAAAGAGGGAGATTGTTAATTCTATTTTTGGCATATTTAATTCGACAAAAATATTTTGTATTTTCTTATTATATTCGGCTGTATATAAATATATATTGTTGATATATGTTTTATTTGTTTTAAATAATAAATGTATAATGGATGACAAAATTTTCTATATTAGGAAAGTTTGCCAAAAATAGTGTGTCTTTATTATTATTAAATCAATTCTTTTTGAGCTGTCATTTTCCAGCCGATTGCTTCAATGTATCTGATCATATAATTGAGTTTTATTGCATGATCAGGTTATAAAAGGGAAGTCTTGATTCCTACATCAAATGATGGATTGTTACCACATGTAGCTCACGATTCTGTAGCTACAGAATCAGGAAATCCTGTCAAATTGAAGAATTCTTTTAGGAAAGTTTCCTTGTGAGATTAGGTCGGTTTAGACCGTGTATTAGCTACCCAATATGAGTATAATGACTATAAATACTGATATTGGCTGCTAGGTTTTAGTTAGCTCTTTTCGTATTTCATTCTTATTAGTAAAAGAACGTCTTTGTTTTGTAGAGGTGAGTGAGTTCGACTCTAGCTCTGTTTTTCAGTGTCCTTGTAATTGTTTTGAGTCTTTAAACAGTTCTACAAAGGAGGAAAACAAAGTGCAAACCTTCGGGAGAAGGTGGTTCAAGTCTTGCTTTCAAGCAGATCGAAGGGAGTTCGTATTCTTGAAGGTTCAGCAAGGTTCATTTGTCAAGGTGGAATACATCAAGTTTGCGTCATATAATAAGAGAGAGTCTATTTATGCATAACTCAAAAACTTTGTATTTTTTAGATCTTACTAATGAATCTTATCTCTGGGCGTGACCCCGTGGACTAGAAGCAATCTGCAAAGATTGTTGATACCACGTATAAAAACCTTGTGTGTTTTTATTTTCTGCACTTTAGTTCTTTTCTGGTATGTAGTTACAGAACCCTGGTCTGTAGCTACAAAATATCTGTTTCAGTATCAACTTAATTATTCCACATTTAAATAATTGATTAATTAAATAATAAAATGGCAATTATAAAATACGGAATTTCATTAATCATTTTCATTCATCACAGCATTGTCCGACTTCAATTGTACCATGAAAATTTGAATAAACTTAATTACTTAATTTAGAAAAACTAAATTTCTTCAATCGAACATCTGAGAAATTATGTTTTGAGGTACGTAAATTTAAGGTGAACTTGTTACTTCATTATTCTTAATTAGTAATCTCTTCCAGTAAAAACTCTCAACATATGTATGTGAATTTTTAAAAGGTCTCTCCATTGGTATTTGATAAATATTATGTCATACTTCACAAGTTTAGTTACACATAGATTTAGATCATTATTATTTGTCCAAAAAAAAAAAATTAGTTCAATATTATTTTATAAATAGTTAAGGGTCTTTCTGGCAAACGTACAAATATATTATTTGATAAAGTCAAGACTGAGGTACAAAAACCATGTATAGTAATATAAAGGTTCTTGACATGAATCTGTATTTTAAGCTGAACAAAGTTATATATATATATATAATGTTTTCATTATTCATTGTGAGTGTCATCAAAATCGGAATAGAATCTAAATTTAGATAAAAACTATTCATATCTTCTTTCTCAAGTGGGTGTTTCAACAAAACTTAATGATAAAAATAAAGCATCACAAATATAATAACATTCTAAAAATACTGGAAGATAGCCTCATGTATAGCAGAAAAGTCAGCCCTTGATGATATCATGACAACAACTGGAAACAGAAGTTTTAAGAATTTTCGTTCCACATTATTCGCAATAAATGTATTAATAAGGAACTATATATGAAAGAAGTTTTGGCAGCATGTTTTTTGCAATATTTCCTTAAATTATCATGTTCTTAAAAGTCATGCCTGAGTTTATTATCAATAGGGGATTATACATATAGTATGTATATTCGCTCTTAATTTGACTTATAGAACTCTTCGTCGTCACACTAACTTGATTCTAAGACTTAAATTAGAAACATTATGCATATTTGCTGATCAATATGATTAATTAATCTGTTTTCTACTCTAATTTGATATAGTTGTTAGCTAGTAGTTCTATTATTACTAATTTGGCTATATATATATGTATTATAAAAATAATATATAGTTTTTATAAGTCGCGTGTGCAACATAATGCACGACTGTTACATTGTGATCATAGCACATGCATACGTACTGGATCCACACGTTCAATTATCATATTGTAATAGCGCAAATTTTTATTTGCTGTTGAGTTTGTCATTTTTGGAAGAAATTGCATAGAATTAAGTTTCTAATGGGAAATGCTCGGAATTAATGGAATAAAAAATTGTTACTTCCATAAAACACTATCTTAAATAGACAATATATTTTATAACTCAAAAATATTTCTTGATAGTTTTGAAGCAGTATTTCTCGAGAAATTTATGATCGGTCGACAATTTGATTTTTCTAGATTTGATTTCTTAAGTCTTAATTCTCTAGAAATCATCATATCTATTTATCACAATTTTTTATTTGATATTTCGTCCATATATTTTGATATTCACTTAAAAATATTATTTTATTTATAAGAAGATTTTTCTTTAAATAAAATATTATTTTCCTTTTTTAGACTTTGAGATTTTTTGTCAATTGATTAAATAATATTTTGTAATATTTTTTATTGACAAAATTCGTGTTAATAGCTTGTTGTGAAAAGAAAGATTAAAAAAAAACGTAGTTTTTTTTTTTTTTTTGGAAAAGGAAACTTTGTGTAATGAAGAAATATTTTTCAAGTTTCTCCATTTATATAACATTTTATGATATTCTAATCCTTTACTACATCATGAGCTAAACTAGGAAATGATTTGAAATTCAATTGATCAAAAAACTCGTTGGAATGAACCTAGACTGTTAGTCTGTCCATATACACTATTTATTAAGTCAGTTTCCCAATCTATCACAACAGAATCTAACAAACTGAATTTTCTTTCTAAATAAAGAATTTATGCAATTCTTTCTTTGATGTTTGTAGATTTCGTGGAATGCTTTGAAATACCATTTCAGCAATAAATAGAGGACCAATCAGCCATAAATTTTTAGCTCTTTCACATCTCATTTTTTAATATCATTCATGATGAAAATAAAGGAGCAACACTAAAATAGCCATTGCAAGTTCCAAATGGGCCAATTACAAGAGCAAGAGTTAGAAGGTTCAAATAAGCACTTATAATGGACTAATCCAAGAAATATGAGGTGATTATGAAAAGATAAAGTCCAAGATTAGTCAAAATGGAGATCAATGCCTATTTAATGTTATTGAGGCCTTTTAAAGTTGCTAGTCAACTTCCAAAAACGTGACCTTTGAGTTTAGAGGATTTATGGGCATATATTTATGTTTTATTTAAGACATTTATTTATATTTACATTGGTTAAAGTTGAGCTTTTTGCATTCAGACATTTAGCTACTTTCGAGAAGACTAATAGTCTAGAATTGAAGGGTTTTGATCTATATTGATGCATGTATAAATTTAGTGCTTTGAATGTGACTTTTCCTATTATTGGAGAGATTTTCCAAGTATAAATAGGGGGAGATAGAGAATGTAAGGTATATTATTTAAATCAATATATTTGGGAGAGTGTTTTCTCTTTGGTTTTTCAAAGAACTTATCACTACTACAAAAAAATGAATTTTAGGACTCGCGGGGCGCGAGTCCTCTATTTGAAAGCCTTAAAAACTCAGATTTTTTAGGACTCACATTGCGAGCCCTAAAATAATTGACGTGCGCCCTAAAAGAATGGCGAGAGTAAGTGGCGGTGCCACCACTCCACAATGACCATTGGATCTAATTTTTTAGTGGGTTTTGAAGTCCAAGATGCAAAGAATATGGTGGTGGTGGTGGTTCATCTTGTGGTGGCTCGAGGTGGCCGGAAAGTGGTCAAAAAGTTTGGGAAAACTCAAAATCGCATAAACTTCGACAAGGATTTTGACGGCCTTAGGCTGCGCGTGAGAGCTAAGCTCCGGTGGTTAGAGGTTTTGGGGGGCGGCGCATCTTGTGGGTCGTCGCATGGCGTTTGGCGGAGACGGGAAGGTGGCCGTTTGACCATGGCAGAGACGAGCTAGAGAGAGAGAGAGGGAGCTTCAGGAGAGAGAGAGAGATAGAGAGACAGAGAGAGAGTGATTTGAGTGATTTTTGTGTGTTTTTTTATAATATTGAGTGATTTGAGGGATTGGAGGGAATGCTTTTTTAAAATTCAAACTTTTAGGACACACATAAGTTTTAGGGCTTGCACCGCGTGTCCTAAAAAAATTCTTTAAGGACTCGCAATGAGTGCCCTAAAAAGTCCAGGAGGTGTTTGTAAAAAAAAAATCAATTTTTTAGGTCACACATAGTTTTTAAAATAAATTCTCTAAGGGCTCACTCCAAGAACTATTTTAGGACTCACATCTAGGTGAGTGACCTAAAAAAGTGTCCTAGAAGGGTGTTTTTGTAGTAGTGTATTAGAACTTATCAAGATCTTTCTTGCAGCGTCCGTTTCTTGACTTATCACTCATAATCCTTCTCATTTCTTGAGTGTGGTGTCTAATATCCTTCTTATACATTTGTTTCTTATCTCTTTATAGATGACGGGTCAAGGTTCTTTGTTATTTTTTTTAAAATCTGATTTTAGAAGGATCTAAGACATCTTTGTTCTAAACTGATTTTTGGGTCTCCTTATTTTTATTGGGGTTCAAATAATTCATAATCACATCATTTGGTATCAGAGCATAAGACTTCTAAATCAGATTGTTATCTATCCTTATTCTTAATTTTTAGTTGTTTATTTCATATATTCCATCTAATCGAAATTTTATCAAAAATAACTTTCTTTTATTTTTGGGAAGAAATACTAAGTTGATTGCTATTTTTACCTATTGATTTCGTTCAAGTTTTTCTATACTCTATCATTTCATCATAAAAAAAAACAATAACAAAAAAAAAAAAAAATAGAAGAAAAAAAATTCATATTAGAAGTTACATTTGGAATATTGTCCAAATTCAAGATTTCAAAGCGTGAATCTATCTTTTCTTTGAATTTTCTTTCGTTCTTAAAATTTTTCCTTCTTTCCTTTTGCTCTTTGAAATTATCATTCTTGCAAGTTGTTTTGTTTCATTCACTACATTGAAATAGGAGTTTGATGGCTATATGGGGAAGACATTGTAGAGATTCAATGTCTCCCGTTGTGGGATACGTTGTTCTAGGAGCTATCATAAGTGGCCCTATGATGACTTGTAGGGGAAGACTTTGAAGACATTCAACGTCTCCCCCTGGAAGACGTTGTAGGGTGTAAAAATGTACCCTATGACGTCTCCCAGGGGGAGACGTTGAATGTCTTCAAAGTCTCCCCCTCTGAGTCATCATAGGTTTTCTACTTTTTAAAAAAAATTAATTTTTTTTAATATTTTTAATATATTAATTAATTAAATTAAATTGAATTATTATAAATGCAAATTTAACATATTTAATTATGCATGTGGTTTGGAAAATATAAATTATAGGGAAATTTAAATTGTGGATTTTCATTAATAAAAACTGAAATGTATATATAATATGTTTTAGCTAGCTAAATATACGAAAATATAATATTTGTTGTTACACATACAAAATTAAAAAAATATTACACTAGCTATCTAGCTAATATGAAAGAAAACATTAACAATAAAAACCTAATAATTGGGATGATGACTTTGGATTATCGGAAGCATATCAGTCGCTCATTGTTGTCGCATTTCATCAATCTGTGCTGATGTATATGTCGTAGTGTTTAGCTACAAAAAATACAAAGCAAAATATATTAGCTAATTATTATTTGATTATATATATACTTTAATAATAAATAAATTGTAAACTTTTATAAATTTATATACATACATCTTTCTTCAAATTATGTTCACGATGTGGATGTTCAATGTAATCCTTCAACATCCTCATCACATAATATCCACATGTCACATTGTCCAGTTGTTGTGGACACTAGCTAATATTTAAAGAAAATGTTAAGCAATTAAATTAATGATTATTAGTAAAATTCAAGTTTAGATTTTCTAAATATATAAAGTTGTAGTTACTTACTTTTGGTGCATACGACTGAGTATACGAAAAATTGGGCAGCATTCCCTTATATTAGTAACCTAACCATATGTCAATCTAATCAAATCCAATCAAACAAGCAAAACACAATTCAAATATAATAATAGAATGCATAATTCTAGATAAAATCGGGCAACATTTCCCTTATAATAGTGACCTAACCATTGTGAACAACAAGTTAAACAATTCAAACAACACACAATAATAAGTTTCTTCCTTATAGCTCCACAACATACAAACAAATTTTCCAGAACCTATTTCACCGAAACACACAAGTTCTCAATCTTCTGTTATCACCGCAACACACAATCTTAATCTCAGAACCTACTTCATTATGGATGAACATTTAAGATATTTAAACTCCTCTAACATTTGTATAGTAATATTAAAACAAACAAAAAAAAATAATGTACATACCTCTTGCAATTAACAATTCGTGAAAATTTACTTCACTTTGATTAAATCCACAACCTACAAAATTTTACTAAACAAGTGAAAAATTCAATATATTTCACTAACAAAGTCACTCAAACTCACTAATAAAAAATAACATATAAGTTCTTCTATTTTTCTAATTTTAAAAAAATAACAAAAAAAAATATATAATTAATTAATTTCTCTATCTTAGCAAAGTAAATACTAAATAATTAATATTTTTTTGAACATATGTAATTATCGAATTTAATAATAATTAAAAAAAAAGATACTAAACATTCTCCAATCCTAAAAATTATTGTATCGAAACCCCACATAAAAAAATCACAGTTAACAAATGTTTCATATAATTTTTGGAGTAAATAATAATTTTTTTTTAAAAAAAATATTAAATATTCTTCAATCATCCTAAACTAAACAATGTTTAATTCACACTTAGCAAACACATAAATGTCACTAAAAATCCTACTAATCATCCAAAAAAATCCCCCAAAAAATTAATAATATCATACAAACTATAACCCATTTATGTAAAATATTTAAAACATACCTTTGAAATGTAGTTATTGAGGCCTAAAATACCCAAATCCGAAATTGATAACCTCCAAAATCACACCAATTTTTTTTCCCTAAAATTCCATTTCAAAACCAGAAATAATCAAAGATAATGATAATTTCTATCATCCTAACATAACTACATTGTATTGATATCAAAACCATACACCTTAAAAAAGCTTGAAAATTGATTTTTGGAACTAAAAATGGCCAAAAAATGAAGTTGGAAATTGCCAAAATCGCCTCTAGTTCGACTATACTGCTGTGCACGAAGAAGAAAGAAAGAAATATGGTTTTATTTAATTCGGGGGGCACGTTTGATGTCTCCCCTAGTAGACATCTGACACGTGGGATTTCTACCAAGGGAAGACGTCAAATGTGCTCCCCAAATTAACCAACAGTCACGTGGGGCCCACCTAGTAGATTTTCAACGTCTCCACACATATTCAATGTCTTACAATTGTGCTCCTAAACAAAAACTTTCAATGACTCCCCTTATAAGACATTAATAATCCCTTATACTTTTTAATGTCTTACACCTTAGGTGTAAGACATCATAGGGAGTCATCAAAAATATAAATTGTTGTAGTGTTTGTTACAAGAAACTTTTTATTTGGATTTATTAAGTTCAATAAAGAACTAAAAGAGGGAACTAAAGAGTGGAAAAAGACAAGAAAGTGTGAGATCATAAGAGGGTAAGAGCCAAATTTGAGTAAACACGAGTGTGAGTGATATCATTATAAAGTGATACACGTGAGAAAGTGTGGTGAGAAACTGTTCGATTTTCTTTCTAACTTTTGATTGAAGTAATCATGTCCCAAAATCAAGAAGAAGATCAACAACAGACTATTTCAAATTTACAATTTCAAGCATTAATGGGGGAGTTGAGACGGATGATGACGGCTTAGTCAGAACATCTACATGAAAGGATGGATAGGGTAGAAGAAAGATGACGAAGGGGGCAACCACCTATAGCTCCTAACGTGCAACAAAGAGACTTGAATCAACACAGATATGATTATGAGGATTATTATGAAAATGATGAGGATGAAGATGATCATGCCTCTGATGTTAACATGGGCATATTTGGGCATGGGAATGGAGGTAGAAGAGCTAGAGATCGATTTGATAACAATTTGGGAATCATTAAAATGAAGATTCCATCCTTCCAAGATAGAAATGATCTTGAAGCTTATATTGAGTAGGAGAAGACAATTGAGTTGGTGTTTGATTGTCACAACAATTCTGAGTGGAAAAAGGTAAAACTAGTTGCCATTGAATTCACTGACTATGCTATTGTTTGGTGGGATCAATTGACTTTGAGAAGGATAAGAAATGGTGAAAGACCTATTGAGACTTGGGGGTAGATGAAAGTTGTCATGAGAAGAAGATTCATTCCAAGTCATTACTACAAGGACTTATTTCAAAAGTTGCAAAGCCTCATTCAAGGGTCTAGAAGTGTTAAAGATTACCACAAGGAGATGGAGATAGCCATGATTAGGGCTAATGTGGAGGAGGATCGAGAAGCAACTATGGCCAGGTTCTTAGCTAGTTTAAACCATGACATTGCAAACGTGGTAAAAATACAACATTATGTTGAGTTGAATGACATGTTGCATGTAGCCATAAAAGGAGGAACGCCAATTGAAAATGAAAGGTTCCACAAGGATGGGTCAAAGTTATGGTTATTCTTTGACTTGGAATCAGAATTGGAGCAAGAATGATGAGAAACCTCAATCCAAGAACAAGGTTGAAGCTCCCAAAGACAACAAAAATTTAGGCACCCATAACCAAGGTAAAATTGATTCCCAACATTCTAGAATTAGAGAAGTTAAATGTTTTAAATGTTTGGGAAGGGGCCATATTTCTAGTCAGTGTACAAATAAAAGAGCGATGATTTTGAAAGAAAATGGCGATGTTGAGACCGGAGGCAAGTCTAATAATGATTCTATGCCACCATTGGAGGATGCAAGTGATATTGAGTATCCAGTTGATGGAGAGCTTTTGGTTGCAAGGAGAGCTCTAAATGTACAAGTCAAGGAAGATGAGGAGCTACAGCGTGAAAATATCTTTCACACTAGATGCCATCTCATTGAAAATGTATGTAGCATGATTATTAATGGTGGAAGTTGTACTAATGTGGCTAGCATTAGTTTGGTGCAAAAATTGAGTTTACCAACTTTAAAACATCCTAGACCATACAAGCTGCAATGGTTGAATGATTGTTGAGAAGTTAAGGCGAACAAGAAAGTTTTGGTGTCATTCTCAATTAGGAAATAAAAAGATGAGGTTTTATGTGATGTGGTTCCAATGCACGAATCACATATTCTTTTGGGAAGATCGTGGCAATTTTACAGACATTTTACTCACGATGGTTATTCTAATAGACACTCCTTTGTATTTAAAGAAAGGCCAATCACTCGTGTACCATTAACTCCAAAACAAGTGTATGAAGATTAAGTGAAGTTAAAAAAGAGAGTGAGAATACAAAAACAAGAGAGGTGGAGATTAAAAGAGAAAAACGTACAGAAATAGAGAAAGAAATATTGGCTAGGGAAGAAAGAAAAGAGAGGAAAACAATGAATTTCTTTGCAAAAGAAAAAGAGATCAAAAGAGCTTTGTTGACAAACCAGCCTATGATTGTACTTTTGTACAACGAGGCTTGTTTAAATACTAATGAACGTAACGTTTCCTTGCCTAGTGTTGTTGTTTCTCTTTTGCAGGACTATGATGATGTCTTTCCTGAAGGGGTACCCAATGGTTTACCACCAATAAGGGGAATTAAGCATCATATTGATTTTATACATGGAGCAACAATGCCAAATAGGCTAGCCTATAGGAGCAATCTCGAGGAAACGAAAGAGTTTCAAAGGAAAGTTAGTGAGCTCATGGAGAAGGGGCATGTGTGTGAGAGCATAAGTCCTTGTGCAATTCCATTGTTGCTTGTTCCTAAGAAGGATGGATCATGGAGGACGTGTGTTGATTGTCGAGCCATCAACAAAATCACTGTAAAGTATAGACATCATATTCCTAGGTTAGAGGAATTGCATGGTTCTTGTGTTTTTACCAAACTTGATCTTAAAAGTGGATATCATCAAATTTAAATGAGAGAAGGAGATGAATGGAAAACTGCATTTAAAACAAAACATGGTTTATATGAGTGGTTATTTATGCCAGTTGGATTAACTAATGCACCTAGTACTTTCATGAGATTAATGAATCATTTTTTGCGTGCTTGTATTGGAAAATTTTGTGTTGTGTATTTTGATGATATCCTGATTTATAGCAAAAACTTGGATGATCATGTTGAGTATTTAAAACTTGTTTTAGATGTTTTATGAAAACAAAAGTTGTTTGCTAATCTCAAAGAGTGTACCTTTTGTACAAATAAGCTTGTGTTTCTTGGTTTTGTTGTTAGTGCCCAAGGAATTGAGGTGGATGAAGAAAATGTGAGTTCAATTCGAGACTGGTCGAGACCTACAATTGTGGGTAATGTTAGAAGTTTCCATGGGTTGACTAGTTTTTATTAAAGATTTGTGAAAGATTTTAGTAGCTTAGCTTGATTGAAGTTATTTAAAAGAATGTTGGTTTTAAGTTGGGTGATGACTGAGAGAATGCATTCAAATTAATTAAAGAAAAATTCCTAATGCGCCTTTAATTGCTTTACCTAACTTCACTAAATTTTTTGAGATTGAGTGTGATGCTTCAGGAATAGGTATTGGAACTATTCTAATGCAGGGGAGTCGTCCTATTGCATAGTTTAGTGAAAAGTTAAGTGGACCAGCCTTAAACTATCCTAATTATGACAAGGAAATGTATGCATTGGTTAGGGTATTGGAAACTTGGCAGCACTACCTTTGGCCAAAAGAGTTTGTGATTCACATTGATCTTGAATCTTTAAAGAATTTGAAGAATTAACAAAAGCTAAATAAATGACTTTCCAAATGGGTTGAGTTCATTGAAACATTTCCTTATGTCATTAAGTACAATCAAGGTAAGGAAAACATTCTGGCTTATGATTTATCTCGCATGTATGTTTTACTCTCTACCATAGATGCAAAATTGCTTGGTTTTGAATACATTAAAGTGTTGTATGTTAATGATTGTGACTTTTCTAATGTATTCAACGCGTGTGAAAAAGAAGCTTTCGGCAAATTCTTTAGGCATGATGGGTTTTTGTTTAGAGAAAATAAGCTATGTGTGCCTAAAAGTTCATTTCGTGATTTGCTAGTTGAAGAATCTCATGGGGGTGGTTTGGTGGGGCATTTTGGTGTATCTAAGACATTAGACATTTTGCACGAACATATTTTTTGGCCTCATATGAAAAGAGATGTTGAACGAGTTTGTGAGAAGTGTATTATATGTAGAAAAGCTAAGTTTCACGTTAAGCCTCATGGTTTATATACCCATTTGCCTATTCCTAGTGAATCTTGGATTGACATATCTATGGACTTTGTTTTTGGTTTACCTAGGTCTGGAACAGGTAGGGATTCCATATATGAGGTTGTAGATAGGTTTTCAAAAAATGCCACATTTAATTTTGTGTTATAAAATTGATGATGCATCACATATCGCTGATTTGTTTTTCAAGGAAATTGTAAGATTGCATGGCATGCCCAATAGCATTGTTTCAGATAGAGATACAAGTTCTTAAGCTATTTTTGGAAGACTTTGTGGGAAAGCTAGGTACTAAGCTTTTGTTTTCTACTAATTGACACCACAAACTGATGGTCAAACTGAAGTGGTTAATAGAACATTATCTACCTTGTTGCATTCCATAATACAAAAGAACTTGAAAATATGAGAAGACTGCTTGCCACATGTAGAGTTTGCATATAATAGGAGTGTGCATTTTGAAACTAAGTTTTCACCATTTGAAATTGTGTATGGTTTTAATCCATTAACACCTTTGGATTTTACTCCATTGCCTTTGATTAAGCGTGTTAACTTGGATGGAAAAAAGAAAGCTAATTTTGTAAAATAGATTCATGAGAAGGTTCGACAAAACACTGAGAAGAAGACTGAACAATATGCAACCCAAGCCAACAAGGGGCAAAAGAAAGTTGTATTTGAACTTGGTGGTGATAGGGTTTGGGTGCATATGAGAAAGGAGCGCTTTCCTATTCAAAGATGATCTAAACTTCTTCTAAAGGGTGATGGACCATTTCAAGTACTTGAAAGGATCAATGTCAATGCCTATAAGTTAGACCTTCCAGGTGAGTATAATATGAGTGCAAGTTTTAATATTTCTGATTTGTCTCCTCTCAATGTAGGTGAAGATTTGAGGACAAATCCTTTTCTAGAAGAAGGGAATGTTGAGAATAAATGTGCAACACTAAAAGAGCCATTGCAAGTTCCAATTAGGCCAATTACATGAGCAAGAGCTAGAAAGTTCAAAGAAGCACATAATGGACTAATCCAAGAAATATGGGCTGATTATGAAAAGATAAAGTCCAAGATTAGTCAAAATAGAGATCAGTGCCTATTCAATGTTATTGAGGCAATTTAAAGTTGCCAGTTAGCTTCAAAAAACGTGCTCTTTGAGTTTAGAGAATTTATTGGCATATATTTATGTTTTATTTAAGACATTTAGTTATATATAGATTGGTTAAAATTAGACTTTTTGTATTCATCCATTTAGCTACTTTCTAGAAGAATAATAGTTTAGAATTGAAGGGTTTTGGCCTATAATAATGCATGTATCAATTCAATGCTTTAAATGTGGACTTTCCTATTCTTGGATGGGTGTTCCAAGTATAAATAGGGGGAGATACGATAATGCAAGGTAGATTATTGGAATCAATATATTTTGGAGAGTGTTTTCTCTTTGGTTCTTCAAAGAACTTCTTAGAACTTTTCAAGATCTTTCTTGTGGTGTTCGTTTCTTGACTTATCACTCACAATCCTTCTCATTTCTTGAGTGTGGCGTATTATATCCTTATTATACCTTTGGTTCTTATCTCTTTATAGATAACAGATCAATGTTCTTTGTTTTTTTTTTTTTTTGAGAATTTGATTTTAAAACGATCTAAGGCATCCTTGTTCTAAATTGATTTTTGGGTCTCGGGATTCAAATCATTTAGAATCACATCAATTTGTATTTTTGAAAGAGTTCTTCTTATGAGATTAAGAGTGTATACCTGAATCTAGTATTTAAGAGATGTGTAGCTTTGTTCATGTATTCATCTATTTCGTGTAGAAGCAGGTGTCATCCATTGATAACGAGTTCAACCATCTTTGGGAGAATATTTTGCTAAGAATTTCTTATGGAGGAAGAAAGAATCATCAACCTTTGAAGAGATTTCAAGAGCGTTGGTGTCTCATCAAGAAATTGGATTTGTTGAAGGGTGTACAAAAGCTTGCGGCATAAGTATAGAGGGAGTCTATCTATGTATAAGTCAATTGTGATTTTTTACTTTGTAATACATTACTAAATAGTTTCATCTCTGGGCGTGGCCCCGTGTACTAGATTTTCTGAACCATGTAAAAATCTCTGGTGTTGATTTTTTTATACTCATTTTTATTTATGTAATACTCTTTTAAGACAATGTTTTTAGTTGTTAGATCAAATTCTAATTCTATCAAAACAACCTAATCAATATTCAACATTTAATTAAGTTGTTTAATTATAATCGCTTGGTAAACATAAAATGTGGAATTTCTATTGGTATTAGAGCAGGTCAGTAAACTCTTAGTGAGATTTTGTGGTTTTCCATTTGTTTTGTTTCTTGTGAAATGTATTTCTTTGTAAAAGGTGGATCCATACTGGAAAGCATGGATGAAAGCTTCTATCAAATCCCTTGATGAAAGGGCTTGGAGATTAATATATTGACAGGTTGGATGCCACCTATCGAGACAGATTGAAATTCGGTAAGACACAGGTAAAATATGAACTTGAATGGTCTAATGAAGAAGATAAATTGTCAATTTTTAATAATAAAGTTTTACATGCAATTTTTAATGGTGTTGGTGAGAGTTATATAAAATTGATTTCTTGTGAGTCCGAAAAAGATGCTTGGGAAATCCTTCAAACTCAATTTGAAGGAATTGCTCATGTTAAACGAACTAGGCTAGTAATGTTGACCACAAGGTTTGAAAATCTTCATATATCTGAAAAAGAAACCTTAACTGAGTTTTATCAAGAATTGTGTGACATTGCTAATAAATATTTTTCTTTAGGAGAAAAGTTGCTGCCTCTATTTTGGTTAGGAAAATTGTTAGATCTCTTCCTGATAGGTTTCAATCCAAGATCACAGCCATTGAGGAGGTAAAGAATCCTGACACCTTGAAAGTTGATGAAATGATGGGATCTTTTTGAACCTTTGAATTTAATGAAAGTATCCACCAACCAGAGAAACCAATTGCCGTGAAGGAGAAATCGATTGCTTTGAAATCATCCAAAGAGAAAATGGAAAGCTCGAATGAGGAAGATGATGATAAATTAATCTTGTTATCCAAAAACTTTAAGAAGTTTATAAAAAAATATTGGTAACAAGAAAAACATGTCTAAATCCTCCAAAGGCAATAATTTTTCCAAATTTTTTGAATTTACCAATCAAAAAAGTATTCAATGCAGGGAGTGTGAATGTTTTGGGCATATTCAATCCAAATGTGCATCTTTTTAACGAAATATAACTTTGATCCTTAATATTAGAAGTAATACTCACTTGGTACCTGGAATTACAAAATCGACATAAAATAAACTCTTAACTCAAATTTGGTCAACAAAATTTTCAATATAACTAAATATAGTTATTAGAATACTAAAAAAAGAATACTTTGATACGTGTTAGAATATAATTGGTCTAACTTATAGTTTTTTTTAATAAATGATTTTAAAATTAAAAATAAATAAAGCACGCGTCTTAATTAAGACAAAGAAAATTAAATAAATAAAAAACTATTTTTCTTCCTTCTCTTTCTCTCTTCCTTCTTTTTTTTCTCTCTTCGACGTTTCTTCTTCTTTCTTCAAAATCTAGGCATCTCCTTTCTCTTTCCACTTTGTTTCTTTATGCAAAACCAATCCCAAATATGGTCTTCAAGCTATTGAGAAGGCGGAGGTGGCATCTTCACCATCTTCAACTACTTTTTTTCTTCCACATTTGTGGATGGTTCAGTAGTTTGCAAATGGTGCCTTCAAGATATGGATGAATTTGCAACTAATTTCTTCGATTTGGGAGCTTTGAGGGTAGTTTCTTTGATCTATGCTGGGGTTGTAAGGTTGGCTTGTGGTTGGGATGGAGAGCTTTGATCTAAGATGTTGATGTTGCATAGTGGTGGTCGAGGGTAGAAGGTGACATGTGAAAGGCTTAGATCTGATCAGATGGAAAGCGTGTTTAATTGGTCCAATTACATCTTTTTTTAAATAAACTATTTTATAAGTTCCATTGATATTATATGGGTAAATAGCACTCGAGGTCCCCAATTTATATAAATAGTATCACTTAGGTCCCCATTTTAAATACTTGAGGGATAGTTTGATGCAAGTTGTATATCGAGTGTTGAGATAATCTCTCCAATATTGGTTGCATGTTTGTGCTTGGAAGAGGAGTGATTTATTCTGGTTCAAAGATACAAATGTGTATTTCACTCTCAACTATGGAAACTGAGTTTATAGCTTTAGCGACAACATGCAAATAGGACGAGTGTATTAAGGATCTCATGTGAATATCTCGATTTTTGTGGACGAGTTATCGACGACCTTCATATATTGTGATAGTCAAGCCACACATTAGTTAAAGCCTATAATGGCATATATAATGAAAAGTCTAGACATATAAGTCTAAGACATGAGTATGTGAGACAATTGATTGAAAAAAATCATTTCGATCTCTTATGTGAGAACTTAGCAGATCCATTCACCAAATCTCTCACAAGAGAATTGGTAATTTCTACATCTATTAGGATGTAACTAAAAATCCTAGAATAAGAGATTCACCAATGATGGCATCAAGTGGAAGCATTTAATGGGTAAGAACAAGTCATTAATAAGTGGATAGTTCTCAACAATAAATAATTATGAGTCATTAATGTTGGTTGCTATCGAGTAAGGGTTAAGCTTACAACTTTTAATGAAGTTTGGTTGAGTGCAACAATCATCTCTAAAGGTAGCAAAGATGATGTAAGGACTTTACCTATGTGAACTTAAAGGTGGTGCTGCCTCTCAAGGGATTTGGAGTTTCTCCCCTTGAAAGTTCATGAAATGGATGAGAAAATGGCCATGATAGTGCTAAGTGAGAAAAGTGAGAAAATGAATGATTAAGTGGAGGTGTGTTAGGTGTTACAGGTCTTATCGCTAGGAGTACTTGGTTCAATCTTTAAGGCACCAATCACTTCAATAAGGATTTGTAAGGCTTTCACTAAGGTAAAATTCAAATCAAAAGATACTTTACTTTATGCACCAATACTGTTGAGCTAGAAAAGAGAAGATTATATTTAACCAAGTTGGGGAATGTTAAGAATGGTTAAATATAATGGTTAAGTTTTTTACACAATGTGGTGTAAAACACTTAACAATTTTCACTTAAGTTGAAGTGAAAATATGACATTTTTTTGTAGGCATCTATAATTGAATTTGATGGGTCTAAAGTGATACAATGAGGTATATACGATTCCCAAAAAGTTTGGTAGCATTTACAGTTGATTATGGTCAATTTTGAAGAAAGTTGATCAGTAGTGTTGCAACATGTCGGCTGACTCATCCGTACAACAATGTTTTTTAGCTCCAATTTTTTTTTAAAAGCTCTAATCCTATAGGTTGAGCCTAATGACAGTGTCTATACTATAAAAGGGGTCTTTTAGAGTTGTAAAACCTTGATCATACTGTTCAACTCTCTCTCTCTCTCTCTCTAACCCCCTCTCCCTAGCTTTCTAGGAACACTCATTTTCTCCAAGAAACTAACCAAGAATTGCTTGATTTGTTAGAGTTTCAAAGGCTTGTTTAATCCCACTTCTCATTCCATCTTGTTGAAGTTTCAAGAAACTTTGGGAAGGCTTGGAAAGAGATTTTTGATAGCGATACTCCTCGTGTATAAGTCTTTTGATGTTCCCCCATGTTTGAAGACTCAATTTATAATTCAAAGGTTGTATCCCTCTAAAATTCTAACTATCTGAGATTCACTATTTAGATTTCATTTTTGAGTTTCGCATTATAATTTGTGATTTTATCTTGGATAGCTCTATTATGTTTTATGTGAGGAATCCATGTATCTAGATGGTGTAATTTCACTCTCCATTTTATGTCATTTTTTAGATTATGATTTAATCTTTTGAATTTCCAAGAGTTGCCTTCATACCATGCATGCGATTCTTGATTAGTCTCTAGAATTTGTATTTTTTTTGAGGTTATTCTTATTATTCATTATTGATTTAGAGTGTGTAAACAATAAATTCCCAACACGATTATACGTTGAAAGTTTCTACTACACTTTGTTATTGTCTTTTAGTTTCCGTGAGGCCAGACCAACAAACCTTTTTGTGGGGTAACCCCTTTGTGGAATAATCTTCTCCGTGAGGAGATACTTTCCTTGAGAGGCTTTTTGAAAGAATTTTTTAAGCTCAGAAGAGAGATTGGGGTCTTCTCTCTTAAAAAGCAAGATGATCCTTCAAATCATCTCATCAGATCTTTCGTTGTGAGACCCTTCTAATGATATATGTTGTGCAAATGATGAAATAAAGAACTGAACAAAGAAACAAACCCTTGATCAACAATCTTGATATTCGAACTATCTAAAAATGCAGAAGTAAAGAACTAACAACAGAAAACAAATAAAGGGAGAATCACACCAAATATTACGTGGTTCAACCCAATAGAAAGATTGTCTATCACTACAAGAAAAACGCCCTTTAGCGGTAACAAAGCATGTTCACCGCTGATATCAAAATGGTTTTTTTCCTTAAAATTTACAAAATTATTAGCAACTACTTTTTTTATATTAGCGGCGATAGTGTCTCTGCTAATAATTTTTTTTTAAAAAACGGGGGAATTTCCCCACTAGATTTTTTCAGACGATTATTAGCAACGACATGTGTCGCCGCTAATAGTCTCCACGTGTTTAAAGAAAAAAACATTAGCGACAACTATTAGCGGCGACACGTGTCGCCACTAATAGTCACCACGATAACTCCCCTCAGAACCCTTCTTCTTCATTTCGCATAACACCTTTTCTCTCATGAGCCGCCACCAGTAGCGCCTCCCCAACCCCGACCCACCCGTAGCGCCTCCCAGCCCCACCCCCAGCAGACGCCCCATTCTCTCCTCTCTTCTGCAGCGCGTCCCAGCCCCCGGCCACCCACCTGCCACCCCGTTCCCAGCCCCCATCCATAGCGCCTCCTGGCCCCATCACCCTATCACGCGCCACCCTGGAGGTAAATATAATTATATATATTTGTTTTTTTTTTCATTTTATATATATATATACATATATGTTTTTATAAATTTAGTTATGTTTGTATTTTTTAAATTATATATAATGAATCTATATGTTATATGTGCTTACATATATGTGTATATGTTTATATGTGTGGTCGTGTGTTTATATGTGTGTGAATAAATATATATTTGTTTATATATAAATATTTGTGTATAGATATATATTTATATTTTTGTTTATGTTTATATATATATATGTATGTGTGTACATATTTGTGTTTATGTGTATGTGTATATATATAAGGATATAAATATATATGTGTGTTTGTTTATATAAGTATATATATATAAATATATGGAAGACTTGTGTATATGTTAAATGTGTTATAGTTTTTTTTTGTTTTACTAACTTTGTTTTCGTTTTTTGGAAAAAATAATTAGGAGTAAATTTTGGAGCCTGTTCATTTGGAACGTTTTCTTTTGGATTCTTATTAATTGGTATGTATCTCTTATTTATTGTTTTATTATTATTATTATTACTATTATTATTATTATTATTATTATTTACTATTGTTAGAGGAGTTTGAATATCTTAAATAATTATCCATAGCGAAGTAGGTTCTATGAAATTTTTGTGTGTTGTGGAGATATAAAGAAGAAACTTATTATGTGTTGTTTGAATTGTGTTTTTTTAACTGTTTATAGATGGTTAGGTCATTAGTATAAGGGAGATGCTGCCCATTGTTTTTGTAGATTTATCAGGTCAGGATAAGGTCGGGGTCGGGATAAGGCCTTTTATAGGGTCGGGGGTCAGTATAGAGTCTTTAATGGGTTAGGGGCCGGGATAGAGTCTTTCTAGGGTCGGGGTCGGGATAATAGGGACTTTATAGGTTCAGGATAGGTTCGGGGTTGGGATAGAGTCTTTATAGGGTCGGGGGTTAAGATAGGGTCTTTATAGGGTCGGGGTCGGGATAGAGTCTTTATAGGGTCGGGGTTGGGATAGAGTCTTTATATGGTCGGGATAGGGTCTATATAAGGTTGGGGGTCGGGAGAGGGTCTTTATAGGGTCGGGGTTGGGATAGGTTCTTTATAGGGTCGGGATAGGGTCTTTATTGTGTCGGGGGTCGGGAAAGGGTCTTTATAGGGTCTAGGTTCGAGATAGGGTCTTTATTGGGTCGGGGGTAGGGATAGTGTCTTTATAGGGTCAGGATAGGGTCGAGGGTTGGGATAGTGTCTTTATAGGGTCGGGGGTCGGAATAGTGTCTTTAGAGGGTCGGGATAAGGTCTTTATAGGGTCAAGGGTGTGGATAGTGTCTTTATAACACAAAAATTGTTATTATTTCTAATAATAAAGAAAAATGTTATTATTTCTTATAACAAAAAATTGTTATTATTTATAATAACAAAAAAAAATGTTATTATTTCTTATAAAAGAAAATTCTTATCATTTCTAATAACAAAAAAATTGTTATTATTTCTTATAACAAAAAAATGTTATTATTTACCGTAGATGGCGATTGATAAGAGTTGGACGAATTTGAGAAATCGTGCATATGATGCATATTGGATTGGTCTCCAAAATTTCATGAATATGGCATCACAACAAAAAGATTGTGACGGGAAAATAAGATGTCCATGCGTTAGATGCATGAAACTTAGACTGCATACTTTGGATGTCGTTTAGGAACATATATTCGATCGGGGTTTCCAACAGAGTTATGAACAGTGGATTTACCATGGGGAAGTAGAGGAAGACGTTGATGGTGAAGGGGTGGATGAGAATGAGCCCGTAGATGAGATGCGAGACGTCGTTGAAGATTTATTTTACCGAACAATGCTAAAGAAGATAATAGTGGAATTGGTTAGTACTATGATGAGTTATTCGACTAGATTGAAGCTGAGTTGTATCCAGGTTGTGATTGGATATCATCGCTGAACTTTTTAGCTAAGTTGATGCCCTTTAAAGTGAGGGGGGAAGATATCGAAAAACACATTTGATGAATTGTTGAAGTTATTAAAGTTTGCATTTCTGAAGGAAAACAAAATTCTAGCATCCAACTACGAGGCAAAAAAGAAACTGAGTAAATTAGGGTTGGGATACCAATCAATACATGTGTGTAGATATGATTGTTGCTTATTTTATAATGAACATGCATCTAAAGATTCATGTCCAGTGTGCGGAAGTAGCAGGTGGATAAATGAGAAGAATAAAGGGAAAAAGATTCAGCATAAGGTGATGCATTATGTAACGCCCTACTTCCTTAGAGCCGTTACTAAGCGAGTTTGAAACGTGCCAATCACTCGCTAATCGAGGTTTTTGGTTAAAATGTGTAGCTAATTTAAATGCAACACGTAAAAAAAAGGTTTTGGTATAAAAAGTCCGTTGTTCTTTTAGATCATGAAAAAGGTTACATTGGGATCCCATATATATTATCTGAAAACATATTTACAACTCAAAAGGTTACTTTACAGTCGTCCTAGCGACAAAATCAATGTGCATGACCAGTTCCTCAAAATACCCTAGCCGTGGAGGCCAGATAGGCCAAACATGTATGCACCGCTCCATGCCCTCTAACTCATGGTTGATTAATCTTTTCCTTGCCCATACCTGAACCGCAGAGTACCCCTGAAGCAAGGCCCAACAAGAGAACCACAACGCACAACATACTATATTTTATCCTAGCAAGTGAACACTTATTCAAACCGTTATTAGAACACGGAACGACACAGTAGCACATCAACATCATATCATAGCAGAACAGAAAGACTTAGGGGCATAAACATAGCATCATATCAACCTATCAACACGTAAGTACAATAGCATAACATCTTAGCAGTTCAGTAATACAACAACATATAACGAGGCAGCCAACGAACTAAACACATAGCGGCCATGCCGTCCTAGGCGCTTTACCAAGCCCTGGGTTCGCGGTCCACACCGTGCGGATATCCCAGGTATCCTTTAGGGTCTCGCCCTAGCAACTCACACTTTGCGTGCTAACGCTGCTCTCGGCCACTTGCCATTCTTCGCTCTTGCCTTTCTCGGCTTTTGCTGCTCCCAGCTCTTGCCTCTCCCAGCTTCTGCCGCATCCGGCTCATGCCGCTCTCGGCTCTTGCCGATCAATCACATTCACATATATGACATGGAAAACCACAAGCAATACACTCAGTACGACACACCACATAATTCTATGGGTACAAAAAGTTCTCTTACCTGTGTCCCGAGCTTTCCAAGCACCGATGTCCCGAGCACAGTCCCCTAGTTTGAGCCTCGTAGATAACCTAGTCATAACTCACCAACAACGTCCACCCATCAAGTTCTAATCCACTAAATAACTTTGGGTTACAATTCTAATCCCTGGAACCTTGAATTCGATCAATCTGGGTGATAAATATATCTTGAGCCCTAACAATTAGGTTCCCAAGTAAAAAACCCACAAAACAGCCAACACCTTGAACCAAGGCTGCGACCCAACCCCTTAAGAGCCGCGACATGCCTCAAAACAAAGACAAAACACCTCCCTAGAAAGAGACACGGACCGCGACATGCTTAGACAAGTGTCGTAGCGCACCCCAAAATCAGAGGCTTCCCCAGGCCTCCCGTGAATGCGGGTCGCGACATTCCCCTCCTACGGCTGCAGCTCGACCTGCAAACCCAGAAAACTAGCGTTTCCTTCAAGTTTTCCCTGAGCTTAACCCAATATCTCACACCCCAAACTTCACCCAACCTCAGAACTAAGCCCATAATTAATACTCATATGGCCTAAACATCCCAAAAAGCGTATAAACTAATTCTTGCACCCATCACACACACAGAACCAATCTTGACAATCAATCCATGCAAGCGTAAGTTCTAAAACTCAACACCAGCAGAAGTTCAAATTGTTCATCAAGTTTAAAACCTCACCTTTGAGCTTGATTAAATCCCTAAATTACTCCCCTAAGTTCTAGCTTCTAGCCCCCAAATTCTAGCTTTGAATTTCTCCTTTGTTCCCTATGAAAATCAGCTTCCTCCTCCCTTCTTCTCCTAGCTTCTGCCTTCCTCTAAAGCTTTCAAAAACAATTCAGATATTGGCCTAAGTGAAGAAAACATGGATGACTTCTCCTCAACTAATTTTATCCATCCTCAAAGCCAAATTACCCTTTTTCCCTTTAAACCTAACCTTAACCCTTAAGTAACCCCAAGGGCAATTTAGTCATTTCCCAAATCTCGTTAAGTCCCCGAGGGCAACATAGTAAATTTCCCCAATATTCCCTCCTAAACATTCTAACGTCAAATATATCTCCAAATATTTATTTCCATGACCTAGTAACCCCACAAAACGTCCAATACCCAAAATACCCCTCGACTCGCCCCGAGTCGGGTATTCGACCTCGTTGTGACTTTCTAGCCAACCAGCTCCCTAGCACTGTCTCAGACCGTGCATCACAGATATATCACAATATTCACAATTATCACATTTATGCCCTCAACGGGCTAAAATCACAAACATGCCCCTAATCACCAAAACGGGGCCCACATGCATATTTAATTCACCTAAACATGCATCTCTAAACATACTCATAAAATTCACATATTATAATAATGAATCACTTATTGCCCTCCGGGCATGCTAATCAAGGTCCTAAGCCTTATTAGCAAATTTGGGTCGTTACAACTATCCCCTCCTTACAGAAATTTCGTCCTCGAAATTTATTCAAACCTTTAGGGTAATAATCCCATAACCCCGGCTATGACCCTAAGACCAGGTTCTCCACCCTGTCATACTTACAATACTATCACTAGAAGGGTGATCTAAGTTGTATGTTTCTATCTCTTGTGTCCAGAGTTTTACCACCTTTCTTTTGTACAACCAATTCCTTTGAACCTTCAAGACCTCCTTGCTTGATCAGAGGTAGTACTCACACTTCTCCCCTTAATTGGTACCGAT
Organism: Humulus lupulus; assembly: GCF_963169125.1. Lineage (NCBI taxonomy): Eukaryota > Viridiplantae > Streptophyta > Magnoliopsida > Rosales > Cannabaceae > Humulus > Humulus lupulus. The sequence continues at coordinate 130,464,960 of NC_084799.1, forward strand.
AATATCTCACGAGCCTTTACTCTCCAATGTTGGAGTAAGGCCATCTGTAGGCTCCTAACCCAATCCTTATTAGGTTCTCGCAAATCTATCCCAACCTAGGATCAAAATTTCTTCCTCCTTCTCCAAACTCTTTTACCCTATTCAATCCACAATATTCAGTGAGGTACAAAATCCATAGTCTTGGAATCCTACGTTTGTGAACTCAACATCATCCGGTGAGGTAAACACCCAAACCCTAAGTTATTCTTCCATGTGAGCCATGTATAACTGCAACAGTTAACTCTAGGTTTCCCTCACAAATTCAGCACCTTTTATGACCCTTTCCCAAACATGGGAACCCAAGAGCCTCAACCTAACTTTGTCGACTTGGTGTCCAGTGGGGAAACATAATCTTATTCTATACACACCCCTTCATTGACATCTTGCTCACACCAACCATAGTGTGTCAATCCAATAGACCTGGTCATAGCTTCTCGCATTCACTCACCTTACCTACAAACTAAGGTGGTTCACCTTTTACAGTCGATAGCTATATTTCTTCATACTAACCTTTAGCTATCTTAGAGTCATAATAGCCCTTCTGGCTTCTAGTTATCACTTCCCACTTTCCAAAAGATCAAGTCGTGGGCCTCCTAGTACTCAACTTCCTGGGTATACTGGTTGTAAAGAGGTGACCGAACGCTCATCCCGTGTCCTGTCTTCAATACCGGCACCCACCAAATCATTCACTCAATTAACATATCCTAACTTATTTGTGCTACGGCGATCAAATTCTTAACCATTTCTTACAAAATCTTCTTCCTGTGTTCAACTGTTCATTCCTAGAGGTGTACCTGTTACTCATCAATCCCAGGCTTCGGGCCAATCTCGCTCATTTCTCCTTCCTTACTGTGGCTAACCAACACCACTTGTTAACTTGACTCCCCAGGTAGAACATCTAAGTCCTTACCCATGTATCTGTAATAGGGTTCAAACGATCACTCCTTTAATGTGTATACATGCGCACACAAGCCCTTGATGAACCATACTAACACCCCATGTTCCAAACAAGGACAGTGCCTACCATGTTTTCCTCCTGTACTCGTCCATCCTGTGCATACCCTAATACCACGATGTGCAGATCAACTCCCTTATTCCCATCTTTGAAAGTCCATCACACCTCCGTCCACACAAACAAATTCTAGATTCCTACATTACTTCTATCTAGGGTATAACCATCCCCAAGGATGTCTCAGACAGAAGTTGTGGTTCCTCACCAGTCCCACGGTATTCCTTTAACAATTGCCTTGCGGTCTTAATCCCGGCTGATTCATGCGTAACCCCATCACTTCCCATTAGATAATCTTAACTATCAACTAGAGAATTAAGAGATTATCCTTTCTGAAATTTCACCTGCAATCTCTACTTCCCCACCCTCGGTGATGACAACCCGGAAATTCCCATATTCTGTTCTTAACTATAAGTAGTCCCAAACCATTCCTGACAGAGTTACGTATAACTTACCTAAATAAATCCTTCATTCTTAGCAATAGATAATCGCTCCTAACAATTACGTTATTTGGCTTCCACATACGGCGTATGTTCTTGCAAACTTGACCTTCTTCTTCACCCATGACGTTGGCATGACCTATTGTAAAATGTTCTGTCTCATCACCTTTAAGTTATGAAACTCCCTTGACTGAACCCTTAAGTTTAATTGTTCAATTAGCATCAGTATTCACGATGTCTCTGGTGCTAGCTCTACTCCTACCTTATTCCTGTAGTACGCTTTATACCCTAGTCATGACAAAAATCTCGATGAACACTTGCATGCCCATTGAAATTCCACTGACCCGTCCAGTTCCCTTTAATCTCCCTAGAATAACCTTAGTGGTACCTTTCACTGCGGCTAGACACTCCCAAAGTCACAGCCGAGTCCCTTTATCAGCCAACTGATTCAAACTTAGGACTATACTAGGGCCATCTCATAACTATCCCAACCAGTTCTTACCACAAATTTTCTGTCTGTACCACTCTGTTTCATTCCTTAGTAACTACCCACTTTTATCAAACACAAAATCTCAAGCCCCATAATATTCTGTTCATTCGGTAGGTATCCCATGTCTACATTAAAAGGTACGTAGCACCAAACTCAGTTAACATAATATAAAGAACAAGAACTAGAAAACCAACCTATCATTTCTGAGGAACCAACTTCGGGCTCTAGCTGCCCCCAGCTAGACTCGCGGACCGAGGTCAAGTTATTTGTACTTCTGGTTTCTTCTGTCTTCGATTCCGGACAAGGTTTCATGATGTGCCCAACTACTCCACAGAGAAAACATGTCTTCGCTCGACACTTACCCAAATGGCGTCTCCTGCACCTGACGCACACTGGATAACTTCTCCAGACCTCATTGCCGCCCCGACGACTGTCCTGAACATCATGTCTGATAGTGGTAGAGTTATCAGAGGTCTTTCTCTTTTGACTACTAGGTCCTCCGCCTTTATCTTCTCTTACGAATGGTGAAACCCTTGCCTGAGCTTCCTGCCCCACGGTACCCTCACTCTGTATCACACCTCCTATGTCTTCCATGGCAAAGGCCTTCCCTACCATCAGAGAATAAGTAGAAACCTCATGAATTGGAGCAACCCTAACTCTATGGGCCACCCCAAGGTTTAGCCCTCGAACGAATCATTCCTTTCGAGCTGCGTCTGTTGGCACCAAATCAAATGCGAACTTGGCTAACTCATCAAATTTATCAACATATTCTGCCACCGTCTTATTGCCTTGAACCAAGTTCATAAACTCATTGGTCTTCGCAATTCGGACTACGTCACCATAGTACCTCTCGTTGATCAATTTTCGGAACTCCTCCCAACCCATCATAACAACATTTCGGGTCTGTGATACCACCTCCCACCATGTTCAGGCATCCTCTCGAAGCATGTACGTGGAACAAACCACCCTATCATTTCCTTATGCTCCTATATAGTCAAGGATGGATCTAACCATGCCCATCCACTGCTCAGCTCCGAATGGATCTAAACCTCCTTCAAAAATTGGAGGATTAAGCCTTTGGAACCTTGCATACATCATTTTCCACCTGCCTCCACCCTTAGGCTGAACCAAAACTGATGCCAAAGTAGTAGAAACACACAGAACAACATTTCCAGGTGGAACCTACTGTCTCAACCACCAAATCTCTGCCTCCTGCTTTTGTAATCTAGCCTGCATATCAACGAACACCTGCTACCAACCCCCAGGAACAAATGGAGGGTTCTGGTCCCGAATACTATCCACAATCCCAGTATTAACAATGCCTGTACCCCTTGACTATCTCTGATGCATAACTTCTAGATCTGTCTACAGTAAATGACTCAATCCATCAGATATGATAACCCATTTCGGAACCACTCCCGAGCATGGTCAGGCAAACAAAAAGGAATAACAAACAAAAATATATATCTTGCTCATGCTCCCTACATTAATAAGTAGATAAAGTCATTTTATTAAGCAATTAGACAAATATTTCATTTAATACCAACTGACCATGAGTCGAGCTTGTCTCTGGCAACTAGCGCGTACATGTTCAGTCAATTTTCCAGGAACCATAATGTAACGCCCTACTACCTTAGAGTCATTACTAAGTGAGTTTAAAATGTGCAGTTAACTCGCTAAACGAGGTTTTTAGAACAAAAGTATGATTAAACAAAAAGTCAAGGCTTTAATCTTTGAAAGTACCCTATTTTATTGAAAATTCCAAGAGTCTAACATTTGGGATCCCAAATTAAGGTTTATAAAATATTTACAACTGAAAATAAGTTTACAGATGACTAACTATCAAAATCACAATTTAATATAGCCATTTCTCAAAATGCCCCCAACCAAAGAAGTCGGGCAGGCCAACACATGTACGCGCCGGCTCACGCTCTCCGTACTCATGGCTGGTTGACTTTTTCTTTGCCCTTACCTGCAACACAGAGCACCCGTGAGTCGAAGCCCAGCAAGAAAACTTAAGCAGCACATAACATATGCATATTATATAACCATTATATCAGATAATCTACATATAAACAGATAGTCCATCAAACTAAACATATATGGCCATGCAGTCCTAGAAGCACTACCAAAGCCTGGGATCTCGGTCCTCACCGTAAGGATATCCCATGTATCCATTGGGGTCTCACCCTGGTGGTATGCACTCAGCGTGCCAAATGTTACTCTCGGCCCCACTGCCGTTCTCGGCCCTTTGCCGTTCTCGGCTCCTTTGCCGTTCATTCAACTATAACCACATATAGCTTAACTCAAACAACTTTCAAACATATAATAGTTCAATCAAGGCTATGTCCTAGCATATAGTACAATCTAGGGCCGTGCCCTGCAACAACACTATGGGCCCATGCCCTGCTCTACGGGTACTATACTTTTCTTACCTGTATCCCGAGTTTCACAATGCAGCAAAGTCACGAGCACGTTCCTCTAACCCGAGCCTCTCCGAAAACCTAGTCACAACACATATAAAACACTCTTTAATACTAATCAATCCAAAAACACTTCCCGGGACCAATCTCGTACTCTCGGGACCTCCAATTTCCCTAAATAATGCAACAGAAACATCCCCCGAGCCCCCAGAGCGAATGCCCAAAATTGCAAAATTCCCTGCCCAAAAAATAGCCTAGCGCCGAGGCACTACCCTTTAAGGGCCGTGGCGACCAGAAAGTCTTCATCTTCTGATGCAGCCTTGCGCCGCGACGCCAAAGAACAGGGCTGCGGTGCCCTTTTGCGAACCCAGAATTTTGGGTTTTCCCCTGCATTTTCCCCGAGCCAAAACACCTCCAATCCAACCCAAACACATACCTAAAACCCAAAACCAATTTGAAACCTCAAATGAACCATCTAAAAACCTATAAACACCAGCAACAAGGTCGAACACACAATCACACCCAAAATCCACACTTTGGTTTTAAACTTCAGAAACTTAAACCAGTCAGCCAAAAACTTAAACCAAAGCTTGAAAAACTTAAACCATGCTTCCAAATTCTTAAACCACATCAGATAAAAAAATTCAAATATGTTTAAAACTCTTACCTCAATCAATAACTCATCTTGAACTCCCTCCAATCCTAGCTTTAAACCAATTCCTCTTGATTATCAAGCTGAATTCTCATGCAAAACCAACCATAACTATCTTTCAATTTTCATGCTTACTCTCTAAAAATCAAACTTGAAACTCAAACAAAACAGGGAATAAACTCTTACCTCTGAACAATCTTGGTTATGATCAACTTTAATTGCCTTAAACCACTTAATTCTCCTCCTAGGTCTTTCAAATTTCAACTTCCTTCTTCCAATTTCCAGCAAGAGCAATAATATGACTAAGTGTTTTAACATGAATCCCCTTTTCCCAGAGCTGAAGCTATCTAAACCTCTACTAAAAGACTATTTTACCCCTCCATCAAAATCCTTTCCTAACTAAACCTCAAGGGAATTTTTGCCATTTCACCTTTCCTACAAATCTACCATTTTCTCATCTAAAATCTGTTACTCTTAATGGTCACCAATGGTCACTCATGTTACTCAATCACCATTAACCATTAGCTCACAAACTCACATTATAAAATCCCCAAAATACCCCTAGGCTCCTCCCGAGTCGGGTATTTAATCCCGTTGTGACTTTTAAACTAATTAACTCCCTAGGACCGTCTCGGCACGTGCATCACAATAATATCACCACTCACATGTGGTTCTAATCATATAATACAATTATCACATTTATGCCCTCAGTGGGCTAAAATTACCATTTTACCCCTAACATACAAGCGGTGCCCACATGCATATTTATTCCATCTAAACATGCATTCTAATCACATAATCATTCAAATTCATATATTAACATGTTAATTCACTTATTGCCCTCCAAGCACGCTAATCAAGGTCCTAAACCTTATTAGTAAATTGGGGTGTTACAACTATCCCCTCCTTACAAGAATTTCGTCCTCAAAATTACCTGAATAACTCGGGATGTCGCTCCTGCATAACAGACTCAAGTTCCCACATCGCCTCTTCTACCTTATTGTTATCCACAACACTTTAACCAAGGCGATGGTCTTGCTGTGCAAGACTTTGTCCTTTCTGTCAAGGATCTGAACAGGTTTCTCCTCGTATGATAAATCCTGATCCGACTCCAAATTCTCATAGCTCAACACATGAGTAGTATCCGATACATATTTCCGGAGCATGGATAGGTGAAACACGTTATGAACCCCTGATAGAGCTGGAGGCATCGCTAATCTGTAAACCACCTCTCCAACTCGTTCTAGAACCTCGAAGGGGCCAACAAACCTGGGGCTCAACTTGCCCCGAGCACCAAATCGTTTCACCCCTCTTAGGGGTGAAACCTTGAGGAACACATGATCACCGACCTGAAATTCCACGCTCCTGCGTCTCAGGTCTGAATAACTCTTCTGGCGACTCTAGGAGGTGAGCATACGAGCTCTAATCTTTTCAATTGCCTCATTGGTCCTCTAAACCATCTCAGGACCTAGATATCTTCTCTCACCTATCTCATCCCAGTGTATCGGTGATCTGCACCTTCTTCCATACAACATCTCATATGGAGCCACCCCGATAGTCGCCTGATAACTATTATTGTACGAGAACTCAATTAAAGGGAGATACTTACTCCAAGATCCCCCAAAGTCCAACACACAAGCTCGTAACATATCCTCCAATATCTGAATCGTCCTCTCAGATTGCCCATCTGTCTGAGGATGATAAGCGGTACTAAACCATAACTGTGTGCCCATTGCCTTCTGCAGGCTCTCCCAAAACTTGGAGGTGAAGGTGGGGTCCCTGTCGGATACTATCGACCTCGGAGCCCCATGAAGTCAAATAATTTCCTTCACATATAGCTCAGCATACTGATCCACAGTATAAGTTGTTCTCATAGGTAAAAAGTGGGCGGACATAGTATACATGTCAACAATCACCCACACTGAGTCATGCTGACCCACGGTCTTCGGCAATCCAACCACAAATTCCATGGTAATATCCTCCCATTTCCACTCGGGAATCCCTAGAGGCTGCAATAACCCTGCTGGCCTATGATGTTCAGCCTTAATCTGCTGACAAGTTAAGCACCTAGCCACATAGTCCACCACCTCCCTCTTCATGCTTGTCCACCAATACAAAACTCTCAAATCTTGGTACATCTTCGTAGTACCCAGGTGTAAACAGTAGGGAGTGTTATGAGACTAATCCAGAATCTCTCGCCGAATATCTGGATCAATCAGAACACAAATCCGTCCCTTGTACCTCAATAAGCCCATCTCTGAGATAGAGAAGTCCTTAGTCGTTCTAGTTAGGACATTCTCTCTACGTTCAACTAACTGGGGATCCCTTCCCTGTGCTTCCTTAATCCTCTCAAGGAGCATTGATTGAAGAGTTATGTTGGCTAACCTACCAACCCCTAACTCTATACCTGCTCTGGTCATCTCCTCAACTAATCTGTCTGATACCTTTCTCGAATTAAACAAATGTCCTGGCCCCTTCCGGCTCAATGTATGAGCCACTACATTAGCCTTCCCATGATGATATAAGATGTCACAATCGTAGTCCTTTACCAATTCCAACCATCGCCTTTGGCGCATGTTCAAATCTTTCTGAGTAAAGAAATACTTTAAACTCTTGTGATCCATGTATATCTCGCACCTTTCATCATACAGGTAATGTCTCCAAACCTTAAGTGTGAATACCACTGCAGCCAACTCCAGATCATGTATGGGATATCTCTGCTCATACTCTTTTAATTGCCTTGATGCATACGCTATTACTTTCCCAGCTTGCATCAACACCATCCCAAACTCTGTCTGGAAGCGTCACAGTAAACCACGAACTTCTCATTGTCTATCAGCAGGCTCAACACTGGTGTAGTAATCAATCGCCGCTTCAATTCCTTGAAGCTATTCTCACACTGATCTGTCAACACATACTTGGTCTTCTTTCTTGTCAACTCTGTCAATGGAGTAGCAATCCTGGAGAACCCCTCTACAAACCGCTGGTAGTATCCTGCCAACCCAAGAAAACTTCTGACCTCAGGAACGCTGCTCGGTCTAGGCCAATCTCTCACTGCCTCTATCTTACTTAGGTCAACTAGTATCCCCTCCTTACTGACAATATGGCCCAGAAATGCAACCTGCGTTAACCAAAACTCGCTCTTGCTGAACTTGGCATATAACTTATGCTGTCTCAATCGCTGCAACACCAGGCGCAGATGATGCTCATGCTCTGTCTCTGACTGGGAGTACACCAGTATATCATCGATAAATACAATCACAAACTTATCCAGATAATCTTTGAAAATCTTGATCATCATATCCATAAAAGCTGCTGGGACATTGGTTATTCCAAAGCACATAACCTGGAATTCATAAAGGCCATACCTTGTCCGAAAATCAGTCTTTGGTATGTCCTCCTCCTTAATCCTCAACTGATGATAGCCTGACCGGAGATCAATCTTTGAGAACACCGTACTCCCCTGTAACTGATCAAATAAATCATCAATCCTAGGTAGTGGATACTTATTTTTAATAGTCAACTTGTTCAACTACCTGTAGTAAATGCACATCCTAAGCGATCCATCCTTCTTCTTAACAAATAACACTGGAGCACCCCATGGCGAGAAGCTCGGTCTGATGAATCCCAAATCCAGTAACTCCAGTAATTGAATCTTTAACTCTTTTAACTCTGTCGGAGCCATTCTATAGGGTGCCCTCGACAGCGGCTCTGCTCCCGGTGCCAACTCTATAACGAACTCGATCTCCAGCTGTGGCGGCAATCCCAGGAAATCTGCTGGGAATAAGTCTGGAAACTCACACACCAATCTGGTTTCATTTGGTCCCACTGTTACCACTCTAGAGGTATCTACAACACTTTACCAAGCCCTGGGTTCACGATCCACACCATGCGGATATCCTAGGTATCCTTTAGGGTCTCGCCATGGCAACTCGTACTTCGTGTGCTAACGCTGCTCCCAGGCCCTTGCCGTTCTCGGCTCTTGCTTCTCCCAGCTTCTTCCGCTCTTGGCTCTTGCCGATCCTGGCTCTTGCCTCTCCCAGCTCATGCCGCTCCCAACTCTTGCTGATCAGTCACATTCACATATATGACATGGAAAACCACAAGCAATACACACGGTATGACACACAACATAATTCTACGTGTACAAAGAGTTCTCTTACCTGTGTCTCGAGCTTTCTAAGCATCGATATCCCGAGCACAGTCCCTTAGTCTGAGCCTCGTTGATAACCTAGTCACAACACACCAACAACGTCTTCCCATCAAGTTCTAATCCACTAAATAACTTTGGGTTACAATTCTAATCCTCGGAACCTTAAATTCTATCAATCTGGGTGATAAAATCCATCCCGAGCCCTAACAATTAGGTTCCCAAGTCAAAAACCCACAAAACAGCCAACACCTTGAACCAAGGCCACGACCCAACCCCTTAAGAGCCGCGACATGCCTCAAAACAAAGGCAAAACACCTCCCTAGAAAGAGAAACGGGTCGGGGCATGCTTAGCCAAGCACCGCGGCGCACCCCAAAATCAGAGGCTTCCCTAGGCCTCGCGTGCACGCGGGCCGCGACATGCCCCTCCTAGGGCCGCGACTTGACCTACATACCCAGAAAAACCAGCGTTTCCTTCAAGTTTTCCCCGAGCTTAACCCCATATCTCACACCCCAAACTTCACCCAACCTCAGAACTAAGCCCAGAATTAACACTCATATGGCCTAAACATCCCAACAAGCTTATAAACTAATTCTTGCACCCATCACATACACATAATCAATCTTGACAATCAATCCATGCAAGCGTAAGTTCTAAAACTCAACACCAGCAGAATTTCAGCTTGTTCATCAAGTTTAAAAGCTTACCTTTGAGCTTGATGAAATCCCTGAATTACTCCCCTAAGTTCCAGCTTCTAGCCCCCAAAGTCCAGCTTTGAATTTCTCCTTTGTTCCCTATGAAAATCAGCTTCCTCCTCCCTTCTTCTCCTAGCTTCTGCCTTCCTCTAGAGCTTTCAAAAACAATTCAGATATTTGCCTAAGTGAAGAAAATATGGATGACTTCTCCTCAACTAAGTTTATCCATCCTCAAAGCCAAATGACCCTTTTGCCCTTTAAACCAACCTTAACCCTGAAGTAACCCCAAGGGCAATTTAGTAATTTCCCAAATCCTGTTAAGTCCCCGAGGGCAACATATTAAATTTCTCCAATATTCCCTCCTAAACATTCTAACCTCAAATATATCTCCAAATATTTATTTCCATGACCTGGTAACCCCACAAAAAGTCCAATACCCAAAATACCCCTCGACTCGCCCCGAGTCGGGTATTCTACCCTGTTGTGACTTTCTAGCCAACCATCTCCCTAGGACTGTCTCAAATCATGCATCACAGATATATCACAATATCACATTTATGCCCTCAACGGGCTAAAATCACAAACATGCCCCTAATAACTAAATGGGCCCCACATGCATATTTAATTCACCTAAACATGCATCTCTAAACACATACTCATAAAAATTCAGATATTATAATAATGAATCACTTATTTCCCTCCAGGCACGCTAATCTAGGCCCTAAGCCTTATTAGCAACTTTGGGTCGTTACACATTATTTTCCGTTGATTCCCCGATTAAAAAGATTGTACAGTTCAAGGCATATAGCGGAAGAGATGTTATGGCATCATACTGGGAGAACAAAAGAAGAGGGGATGATGCATCATCCGGTTAATGGGTTAGCATGGAAGGATTTTGACGCCAAACATCCTGATTTTGCAAGAGATCCTGGAGATGTTGGTCTGGGCTTAGCATCTGATGTGTTTAATCCATTTGGCAACATGAGTTTATCGTACAACATGTGGCCTGTTGTCTTGACGAACTACAATCTGCCACCCTGGCATTATATGAAGGACCATTATATCATGTTGACTCTTCTTATTCCTTGGCCAAAATCACCAAGTAACGACATGGATATATTTTTGAGGCCATTGGTGGACGAGTTGAAAGAGAGATGGATTAACGTGGTGAAACTAGGGATGGTAGAAACAAAAACATGTTCAAGATGTGTGCGAACCTTTTGTGGACGGTGAATTTTTTTCCTGCTCGAAGTAGTTTGTCTGGATGGGGTGATCAGGGTTACAAGGCTTGTCTTACAAGCAACGAAGACACGTCCTTTATCCGAGTGATTGGTAAGACATCTTATGTTGGTCATAGAAAATTCTTGGCCAGTAATCATCGGTGGAGAAAGGATACTCAATTCGACAGAAAAGTTGAGAGAAGACGTCTTCCAAGAAAGTTTACTTGTTAGCATATCTTAGATCAAGTTAGTGCCCTACAACCTCAAGTCCAGGGGAAACATGAAAGGTTTGGAGGTTTGAAATGAAAAATAGGTACGAAGGATAATAAATGGAGGAAAAAAGCATCTTTTATGAACTTGACTATTGGAGTACGAACGAGTTAAAACACAACATAGATGTTATGCATGTTGTGAAGAATGTATGTGAAAGTGTCCTTGGTACTGTCTTGGATCCGATAAGTCCAAAGACACTACTAATGCAAGACATGATCTGAAGGATATGGGAGTTAGGGATGCATTGTGGATATATGAAGATCAGAATAAAAAGTTAATGAAATCACATGTTCCTTACGTGTTGACTCCTGAAGATAGGCGAGAATTTCTTCAATTTCTAAAGGTGTTAAACTGCCAGATGGTTTTTGTTCGAACTTGAAGAAGAAAGTGACTGATAATGACTCAAATATCATTGGGTTGAAGTCACACGACTATCATGTGATAATGCAACGATTACTTCCAGTGGGTATCCGCAAGTTTCTTCCAAAATCTATAAAAGGAACCATAATGGATCTATGCAATTTCTTCAGACAATTATGTTCGCAGACCTTGAATGTAAATGATATGGAGAAAGGTCAAAGGGAGGTCATTCACATCTTATGCAAAATGTAGTTAATTTTTCCTCCATCTTTTTTTGACATGATGACACATTTGGTCTTGCATTTGCCAAAAGAGGCTTTATTGGGTGGGTTGGTATTTATGAGATGGATGTATCCTTTTAAAAGATACATGAAAAAAATTAAAAAACTACGTCAGGAATAAAGCTCGTCTTGAAGGGTCCATAGCTAAAAGATATGTGGAAAATGAGGCTTTAACATTATGTTCCATGTATTTCAAAGGCGTGGAAACCAAATTTAATCGTCCAGATCGAAATACAGTTATAGTTTATGTTCCACACCTCCTTTCATTGTTTCAATCTCAATGTTTTCCATTGAGTAAGGGATTTCAAGTGCCTTTCGACAAAAAGACTCAGAGTATAGCTGAGTGGTTCATATTTGAGAATTCTTGTGAAATTGAAGTCTATATAGAGTAGGTTAATTTAATTATCTTTTTTTTATGTTTTTTTTAATGTAACATCTTAGAACTGTAACACTTGTTAATCAACAGCGAACACCTTCGTGAGATCAAACATAGGGATCCATTGGGTGGTCGTAACCTTTTGCACAAAAAAAGAGTTTCATTCCTGGTTTCACAAGAAGGTAATGTATACCTATGACATTCTTTGTGTTAGATTGAAATATAAGTTTCTTATTATAATATGTTTTGGTATATTTAAATATATGACTTGCACCAGCTCGGGTCATTAGAAAATGGGGATGAGTTGCTAGTTTTAGCATCTGGGTTAGGTCTTTTTGGGTACTCCTATCAAGCATGTATAATGAATGGGGTTCAATATGTTACACACAATAGAGATCAAAATCGTATTACACAAAATAATGGAGTGTGTGTTGTTGGGACAGAAGGTTTTAAATATTATGGACAACTTGAAGAGATATTGGAGGTATCTTATACTGGTCTATATTCAATTTGATTGTTTCGATTTAAATGGTTCAACACGGACTCGAAAAAAAAAACAATTACTAAAAATAATGTCACTAGTATAAATGTGAGCGGTGAATTGTATAAAGATGAACCGTACATACTTGCTAGCCAAGCTAAATAGGTTTTCTATCTCGATGATCTACTTGGAGGTCGAGCTTGGAAAGTTGTTGAAGAAGTGAATCATATGCTTGTTTGGGATATTTCAGACAGTTCTGATCAGATTGTTAATATTGATGTTGTACATGACACAAACTCATCCAATTTTGTATTGATTGTTGAGCTCGGGGAGCTGGTTGTTCAACAATCCAATCAACCAGGAACATTCATAGGTACAGTCCCTCGACCTTATTTGACTGCTCAAGATACCGATGATTTATTAATGATGATGAAGAAGATGTCGAAGACATAGAAGAAGCCAATGACGAGGATGATTTACTTGTTGACCTTTGCGATGATGATAACACCCATCATGTTTCACCAATATATGTTAATTTGTTAAGTAATGAAAGTGACTATTGTACTTAGTTCTTGTATATGTATAAGAAAAAATTTATATTTAAATAATTATATATCATAAACGTTGAACGATTTATGGATTTTTTATGTTGTGGATTTGTAATAAAAAAATATTAAATAATAATTATGTGGTGATTACAACTATATATTCATAAATAATATATATATCTGATATTCATACTAACAAACAAATGTGGTCATATTTAGTTTAAAGATGTCAGCAAATGTAGCTTCATACCATGGCAGAGATGGTGATGGCCAAGATCCACCAGATCCTACTACGATCCCATCCAGTTGCGAGTCAAGTATTTTAAATTTTATTCTATATTTATTTATGATTAGACCTTATTATACAACATAATAAATTATATGGTGCAATTATTTAAAATAATACAGTAGCTCCACCAAAGAGAAAAGGCCATGGGCCTACCGTTGGGAAAAAATTAGACAACAGAAGGCGAAAAGCTGGACATCCACTCCCCATAGTGGCTGACCCTATCACGTACAAGGTGGTGGGAACGGAACATGCTATTTTTTTTCCGTCTTTTGGACACCCACGTCACATCAACGGTTCCAGAATATTACAAGGATTGGATTTGTGTCCCAAAACGATATAAGGACAATGTCATTAGTAAAGTGAAGGTAAAGTTTTTAGAATTTACTTTAATAATAATTTTATTATAATTCCAACACGATTAACATGTTTTCTCTTGATTGTAGCATATCTATCAAATAGATGGGCGGCCAGATTATACCACCCTCATTGACAGTATCAATGCTGAGATGGCTGGGAGATACCGAGATAGGAAAACTAAGCGGCACACCCACATCAAAAAGTTCTTCAAAGGACTAGATGATTGGGGCGAGGTCCTAAAGAATCCACCCAAAGATTTCAACGCCGATGAGTGGAAACAAATTTGTGAGTTTTTTAGGAGTCTAGAGTTTATGCGCACTCCATGAAGAACAAAATAAACCGAGACCAATTGAAGTACTCTACAGCACAAGGCACGAAATCATTAGCGGCCACTCGTCACGAAAAAGTAAGTGAAAATATTAACTTAATTAAGTTGTATGAATTTATAAGTTCTTTAACGTTCTCATTTTCTTTATTAGTTGAACCCGAACCTAATTGAGGAAGGAGTGTCACTGGACAAAAACGAACATGAGTTATGTCAATGAGGATGTTGAACGAGAGTATGTAAGTTTAAATTTATTATCAATTGAAATAATTATATTTTTCTTTTGTATTATATTTAAAAAAAACAGGTTAACTTGAAGTCAACTCTTGAAATTGTGACTCAGCAGACAGTTGAATCTGGTACCGATGATTCTTCCTAGGTTGATCAAATGAAGATACTAAGTGAGGTTCTTTGTGAAAGGCGGGGCCACCAGCGAGGAGCTGGCCAAAGATTAAAGGGAAAAACGTTAAACCATCCCTCTCAAAACACTCAGTCTTAGGCACCGCCTCAATAATCGATTGAGGAAATACATGAATTGGTTCACATTGTGAAGGTCATGAATGAACCGCTTCAGTACGTGTATCAGCAGCTTCCACCTGAAAAACATCCAACAAAAAATGTGGAGATGCAGAGTACATATCAGCAGTTTTTTTAGAAGTATGTAGGCTCATCTTCTGAAACTCAGACACAGCACACGTCTCAAGCTTCAGCTTCTCAGCCTTCACCATGTCATCCTGACACACTTGCACCAACTTTGCCATCTTAACCTTCGGCCCAGCCATATATGTATCAATGGTCGATGCCTCTGTACCTTTAGGCTTATCATCCTCATATGAGCAGACATTCGTCCCAACCCCCGCCTCCTCATAAGAGTGGGTCATTGTCTCCACCTCCTCCCTATCCGTATCCATACATGTATGAACCTGGGGGATCATCGTTACCACTACAGTATCCATGGGTGATGCCTCCGCACACACCACAGGCACCGTAGCCACCGCAGACACCACGGAGGACGATGAGGGTTGAGATGTTTTATATATTACTGTATTAAACAATAACTTTTAATTAATAAATTATTGTATGGATATTTAATTTGGATAATCTTGTATTATTGGATTATTTTTTGAATAAATTATTAATTTTAGTAATATTATTTTTATACATATTTTATTTTGATATTGTAAATTAAAACTATTATTTAAATATTTTTTTTAATTATATAAAAGTACTAGGGGCAACTTTTGTCGCCCTAATAATATATAAGTCGCTGTTAATATTATATTATTAGGGACGACTTTTTATTATCTCGAGCGAAATATGATATGAGAATTTATCAGGGGCGACATTGTCGCCGCTAATACTAATTATTAGGAGCAACGGTTTTGTCGCCGCTAATAATCGACATTAGTGTCAAAATATTAGTGGCAACACATTAGTGGCGACATGTCGGAGCTAATGACCATCAACGGAGACTTCGGGTATTATTAGTCACCCCTAAAAAGCCTTTTTGTTGTAGTGTATGGTCTACTTCCACGAGCAGTCATTATTATTAAGATCTCAATCAATTACCTTTACGATTGCAGAGCTCTCTCAAAATGCTCAAAGTCTAAATCTGTAGAATTTTAGAAAAATGAAAGTTAGACTAGCTACATGTCTTGAAAGACTTTATACACAAAAAGAGAGCTAACAAGCTTGTCTGTTAGGAATAGCAAACATAACAAAAAAGTAGTTAATATGCGTGGGAGTTGACTGAGCCAATAACCAATAATATATCACTATGTGAGATACCTTGTCTTCAGGTTCTATGATGAGTTTGCTTCATTGGGGAATCTCTTTACGAGGCCATCTTTCTATAATAAAACTTGAAAATCACATTGTGGCAAATATTGAAGTGATTTTTAGAGCCGAAAGGATGATCTCATATAATTAACTTGGGAGATGATTGATGAGACAAATAAACACATGGAGAACATGTTTTAGGGAGATATTTACTCAAGAAAAAGAATACTTTAAAGGATTAAGATGGATCTCTACAACTCAAATCTTTCACCTTTTTCTTCAACTACTTTTTCTTTTCTTTTGTATCGCAAATCTTGATTTGTAATCTTGTTTAATGATTTTCAATATGATCATTAACTAAACTACTTTTTCTGGGGATCTAATGGAACCCTATATTTGTAAAAAAAAATCTTCAATCTTTGTTTTAATATTCATCTTGATAGGATCAAACCCGAAAAATCACCACAAAACACAACAGTCAAGAAAAAAATTCCAAGATTACAAATCACACACAAGAACACAAAACTATCAAGTGAACCTTTTAAAGAATAAAGGAAGAATAGTATGCAAGGATTTTTACATGGTTTCCTACACTACAACAATTTTGACATTCAATGACTCCCTACAATGTCTTACATCAATGGTGTAAGACATTAAAAATTATGAGGGATTTTAAATGTCTTATGTTGGGAGACATTGACATTTTTTATTAATGACTAAAATTGTAAGACATTAAAAGTGTAGGGAGATGTTAAAAATTGGGGGTCTAAACACGTGTCTATGGGGACATCCAACGTCTCCCACTAGGAGACGTCGGATGTACCCACTAATATTAACCCCCTCTTTCCTTCCCTCTCATATACGCACACACAAACCAGAGCACAAACAAGAGGCATTCAAGGCAATTTCTGCGATTTCTCCCACGTCTTCCAGTTGGAGACGTTGGAAGTCATGTCCAACGTCTCCCACTGGAAGACGTGGGACACGTGGCACGTCTCCCAGTGGGAGACGTCGGATGTACCCACTAATATTAACCCCCTCTTTCCTTCCCTCTCATATACACACACACACAAACCAGAGCACAAACCAGAGGCATTCAAGGCAATTTCTGCGATTTCTAGGGCACAAAAGGTAAAGTTTTCTCTCTATTTTCATGGTTTTACTTTTTTTTTTTTTAAAAAAAAAAAATCTTGGGTTATGCACAACAATGAATAGTAAATGCGATTTTGTGTTTGTTTTACATTATTATGAATTTTTCCCATAGATTGTAGGATTTTCATAGATTTTCCATAGTTAGTTTCTAAGAAAATTTATAATTTGTTGACAATGTAGAAATTATTTTAAATTTACATATCACATTGTATAGATTTAATTAAATATGTATATATATGTTTATGATTTTTTCTAATTATTATTATTATTATTTATTTCGAAATTTAGCTTTATTTGTTCACATGCAGATGGTTAGGTCACTATTATAGGGGAAATGCTGCCCGATTTTATCTAGGATAATAAACAATTAGCTTTATATAGACATCCAACTTTATCACGTGTTTATTTAGTGTCGCTTCTTTTATTTTTCATAGACATAGGAGAAGAAATGGATAGAGAGTGGATGTCAGTGAATAGGTTATCTGCAGAATATATGAACGAGGTCGATTTTTTCTTAAGGTTTTGTTCGGAAAATGTGAAAGACCCAAATTTTACTTATTGTCCATGTCTTAAGTGTGGAAATGTTGAAAAGATGAATCTTAAAAAGATTAAAGAACACTTATATTTCAATGGGATCGACAAGAGTTACACAATTTGGTATTACCATGGGGAGATAGCTCTTATTGCTCCAACTCTACCAAGTAGACCAAAAGGAGTGAGGAGGAATATAGTAAAGGAGAACTATGATCCATTAGATGAAATGATTGACGATGCACATTATGGATCAGGAGTAGACCCAAATAAGTTTGAGACACTCCTTAGTGATTTTGAGAAACCGATTTACCCTGGTTGTGCCATATTTAAAAATTATCTGCGCTTCTTAGGTTGTACAATCTAAAAGCTAAACATGACTGAAGTAATAAAAGTATTACTGATTTATTAAGTTTCTTGAAGGAGTTATTGCCCGAAGATAATGAAATGCAAATTTCATTTTATGAGGCAAAGAAGACGTTATGCTCATTAGGCATGCTGTACGAAAAAATTCATGAATTTCCTAATGATTGCATATTATATCGAAATAGCTTGGCAGACGCAAAATCGTGTCCTACTTGTGGTATGTCATGATGGCAAAAGAAAAGAAATGGTGAGGATGTCAAGGAAGGAGTTCCTGCCAAAGTTTTGTGGTACCTTCCACCAATTCCTTGTTTCATCCGATTGTTTAGAAAAGTCGAACATGCTTAAAGTTTGTCATGGCATGCTAATGAAAGAATAAAGTATGGTAAATTAAGATATACAACTAACACCCTAGCTTGGAAGAGAGTTGATTTGAAGTGGCCTTCATTTGGAAATGAATCTCGTAATATTCGTCTAGGTATTTCGGCTGACAAGATTAATCCACACACATCTCGTAGCAGTAAGTATAGTTGCTCGCCTGTTATGCTTGTTTTTTACAATCTATCCGCAAGGTTGTGTATGAAGAGAAAGTTTACGCTGTTGACCTTGTTGATATCAGGACCTAAAAAATCTGGTAATGACATTGACATCTATCTAGCTCCTCTTATAGATGGCTTGAAAACTTTGTGGCAGGAAGAATTTAATCTTAGAGCGGTCTTATTGTGGACAATTAATGACTTTCCTGGTTATGGAAATTTATCTGGGTTTAGTGTGAAAGGATAAAAGGCTTGCTCCATTTGTAAAGAAAAAACATGTTCTAAATACTTGATACACTCTCGAAAAATATGTTATATGGGACATAGGAAGTTCTTTACTAATACGCATAAACTTCAGACTTGGAAGAAGGCATTCATTGGTAAACAAGAGTTTGAGGAGGCTTCTGAGCCATTGAATAGGATCCAAGTACTTGAGAAGATGTCTAAAATTGTGTTCAAGTTAGGGAAGCCTAAAGTTTGTACACCTACAAAGATGAAATGTAGTTGTAAGGCTAAGGTTGTGGAGGAGCCAAAAGGGTGTTATACGAAGAAATTTGTTTTCTTTGAACATGAATATTGGTCTTCCTTACTTATACGCCATAATTTAGATGTTATGCACATAGAGAAAAATGTATGTGATAGTTTGATTGGCACTTTGTTGAATATTCCTGGGAAAACTAAGGATGGAATTAAGGCTAGACAAGACTTGGTTGCAATGGATATAAGGGATGAATTAACTCCAAAACCAAATAAGAGACGAACATATTTACCTCTTGCTGCTTACACTCTTACTAAAGAGGAAAGAATGAAAATTTGCAGATGTTTATTTAATATAAAAGTTCCAGACGGATATTCCTCAAATATAAGGTCATTGGTAGACATGAAAAGTTGTATTCTGACTGGTATGAAATCTCATGATTGTCATATTCTAATGCAACATTTACTACCAGTGGCCATTCGATCTGTGTTTCCCTAGAAAGTTTGAGATGTAATCACAATGTTATGCTTGTTTTTCAAGTCATTGTGCTGTAAGGTGATTGATCTGCTTAAGTTATCCAAGTTAAGAGATGAAATTGTTAAGGTATTGTGTGAGTTGGAGAAATATTTCCCGCTGGCATTTTTTGATATAATGATCCATCTGACAGTTCACTTGGTTAGAGAACTAAGATATTGTGGTCCCATTTATTTAAGATGGATGTATCCATTTGAGCGATATATGAAGATTCTTAAGGGGTATGTTAGGAATAGAAGTCGGCCAAAAGGATGCATCATCGAATGCTATATTGCAGAAGAGGCAGTTGAATTTTGTTCTGAATACATGACTGGTGTACAAAGAATTGGGTTAAATGATGTTGAAAATGTTGAGATTCGAAGTGGTCGTGGTAGCGTTGTATGCACACTAAGTCGAGATATACTGGATGAAGTGCATCGTCTTATGTTTCAGAATATAAATGAAATACAACCTTATATCGAGTAAGTTATATTCATATAATACATTGAGTTTAAGTTGTATAATTTTTTTTATATTCAATTGTCGAACAACATATGTATAATTGAAGGGAACATTTCAATTGGATAAAGACCAAAGTTCCATCCAAGTCAAGGAACCCAAAATAGTTACAAGACGAACAATATCAAACTTTTAGTAGTTGGATAGAATAAAAGGTAAATTGTGTTGATTATGGCAAGTTGTCATTTATTGGTAATTACAAGATGGCATGGTTGGTTGTTTTTAGTAATTTGTTTTTGGTATGTTGATTTAATAGGTTATGTCAGAATTACAAAACACATCAAATAAGGTTTCAGACATCGTTAAGTGGATTTCTCGAGGACCTTCTGTTAATTTCATCAAGTTTTCATCATACATGATTAACGATACTCTATTTAA
The DNA here is from genome assembly GCF_963169125.1 of Humulus lupulus. Lineage (NCBI taxonomy): Eukaryota > Viridiplantae > Streptophyta > Magnoliopsida > Rosales > Cannabaceae > Humulus > Humulus lupulus. The sequence continues at coordinate 130,485,618 of NC_084799.1, forward strand.
CACTAGGGAGCGCGATAATAACAGAAACACACAAAATAATGGTGTTAGCCTTGTTGCTAAAACTGTGGAAGTCTCTAGTGCAAAAGACAAAAATCCAGTTGAATGTGATATGACTTTTTATGGAGTAGTTAATGAAATTTGGGAGTTAGGTTATATCACAACTCAAGTACCTATTTTCTTTTTTGATTGGGTGAAAAGTGATAGCGGCATAATATATGAAGATTTTGGTTTCACATTAGTTAATCTAAAACGAATTGGGCACAAATCTGACCGAATTATATTAGATGCACAAGCCAAACAAGTATTTTATGTTAAAGATCCTTCAGATAACCAGTGGTCAATTGTTCTTTCAACGCAATCAAGAGAATGGAACATTAAAGATGGTGATTTAAATGATATACCTCTCGAAGAAGAACTTGTCACATTCACCGCAATAGAAGATAATGATGAAATTGATGACGATTGTATTTGTTTCCGTGAAAACGGTGAAAGATTATGGGTTGATGATAATGGGTCTTGAAGTAACATTTAATGGGTTTGATATGTTTATGATATGTGACAATTTTAGTTTCATCTTTTGGTTTCATATTTTTGTTTTATCTTTTGGTTTCATCTTTAATTCAAATGTTTGTATAACCTTTTTTTTTTTTATGATTATGAATGTCCAAAATGGTTATAATAATGATATTTATGTTTCACAGATGGAGGGTGATTCTTTTGGTTGTAGTTCTAATGAGGGGGAGCATCGCCCTCATTCTCAGCCAATAGAACAAGAGCATAAAACTGTGAGAGGACACACATGGATGTCTAAAAACACCAAAAAAAGGAGTGAAGGACATCTTACACATGTTGAATACAACGAGCACTACAAGAAAAAACAGTATTCATAACACTTAAAAACTGCTAACCGGGAGTATTGATAACGCTTCTGAAAATGCTAATGTAGCCCCTGTTATTAAAAATCCTGTCTTTTCTATAACAGTATTCGAATGTTATGTTCGATGTTATCTTAAATTATTAAATAACACATTTTTAGTTGCTATAATATTCAAATAATAACATTTAGTTAGAGTATTTGGTTATAAATTTGAAGTTTAATATTATACTTTTTGCATAACACTTTTCAACTGTTACATTTGATTATTTTGATAACGTTTTTAGTTTGTTATATTATATAAATCATAACAATTTGTTATGCTTATAATATGTTTCTAAATCATAACATATTAAGGTTTTTTATTGTGATAAGAGTACTTATAAGTTTTTTTTTTAATTAAAAGATTTTCATTATTGTATTTTGATAAAAAAAATCAAAATTAATCATAAAATGTAATTCTCAATATATTGATAAACCATAAGTATTACATTAAACAATAACTAATTCAAACTATGAATGTGTCTATTTCATGAGATCTTAGTTCTAACTTAAGTTTGAAAGCATAACATAATAAAGTTTCTTGAAAAATTTTCACTTCAAAAATGAAAAACAAAAACATTACAAGATACACAAAAATAAACCATGCATGAAACTTTCTCCATCCTTCAATTCATCATCCTTTGTGCACTTGTCTGGAAGACAAAATTCTCACATTCTATGATATCCCTTTGGGTCTGGTTGACAAGTCCTAGAAGTGATCTGAACCTAAAACAGCACATATGGACATTAGACACATATTATTTCCCTTAAAACCAAATAGATTATTACATAGATATGCATGAACATCAGATGAGATGAACCTCATACCACTAGCTATTTTGCACAGCTTAATGATTATATGTGCTAAAGACAAAAAAAAAATGGAGATGCTTAAAAATTAACAAATACCTGTAAAAGATTTCATCAACCCACTTGGAATCCAAACTAACATGTATTTAGCCCAGGTAATGAATGAATGCTATACTATAATTTTTACAGACTTATAATGAAATATCACTGGAACATTGTGCCAAGAACTGAAACAACTCTGAATTGTAGTAAATGGCTGGATGTTATTTGGGGATTGAACAGGGTTAATTAAACAAAGAGAACAAGCACTTAATTAAACTTTAAAGCATGATTTTTAAACAATTTCATGAACAAATTAGATATAGGTCAAAATTCATAAACTAATTTGTAGACATATCAGAGAACTCTTATAGCAAAAAAAAAAAAAAAAAACCTCACCAACATCCATTGCTTCATCTGTTAATGCAGCCACTGTAAACACAACTCCTAACAAACCCTCAACAGCCAGAGTTATTGCATGAGCTTCACTAGCAACTAAGACTGTAACAAACCCATAGACAAGGCAAGCCAAGATGACAACCCAAGCAGTAACAAGTTCCTGAAATGCCAAAAAATCAACTAGCAAAGAAATATCAAAATATAAATAAGCATAATAGAAAACAAAATGAAGATTCAAACAAAGCTTCAGAACATCTGCAAGATGAAAACTAAAATAAATAAATAATATAACAAGTGAATGCAAATCCAATCCCATAACTATCATATAAACTATAACTTACCAAAGCTATTAATAAGAAAAGAGAATACAGTGCAAATAAAATCAAACTGGTCAAATGACTTACTGCCATTAAGACATTATAGTTTTTCAGACAGTAGGGAGCAATGAAGACATAAAGTGTTTCATAACTTTCTTCATAAAGCAAGGCAAAGGCTTGATACATTACAAACATAATCAATCAAAGTTTTCTTTTTCAAATAATAAAAAAAATAGCTATATGTCCTTTACTGATATTAAAACAAGGAAACACAAATCAATGCAACTTAATCTTAACTAGAGTTTATAAGAGCAAGCATATTCCTACTGAATTCTCAATAACTTAGTAATATAATCAGAATTTGGTATTATTCCATTGTATGCACTACTAGGAAACAAGATCTTAACCATATTAAGTCACACAATAGCCAACACATATATTAACATCAAAATAAAATAATTATAATAAAATCAATGATATTACATCAAGATCTTAATCATATTAAGTCACACAATAGCAGAGTGAAAAGAGCTTACCCCACAGCTCAACAACATTTTCCGATTTCTAAAAACAAAATCTGAAATAGAATTGAATAGAGAGAAGTTAGGGCAAGAGATTGAAATAAAATAGAAAGATTCAGATTTTACCAAAATTGCAGAAAAAAAAGATGAGAGACTTGGATTTCTAAGAGAAAAATCTAAAATGACAGAGAGTAATCTATATTCATAATTCAACTTTGGTTAGGAGTACCCAGCAAGAGTAATAGTTGCACACTTAATTGCTACATTGTACCTATAGTGATGAAATGATAAAAGAAAAATTATGCCAGGCATAAAGAGTATAAGCAAGGGAAAATGATTTCACAGCACAATAAGATTAAAACAAGAGGAATTATGTATATGTATAGGACAGTGGTGATGAATGAGAGAGAAAGTACGAGTGCTGGGGCATTGTAACTAACTAATGGGGAAGTTTTGGTTTTATTTTGAAGCGGTGGATTACCAATCACTGCTCTAAATCCCCTCTATTATGAGAATAACGTATGGGGCAGGGGAATAAAAACTACTGCTCAAACGAAAAGTTTCCACATATTGCAGTAAAAAGAATCATCTAGTTGTTTTTTATGCCCTGTTTTCTTAATTTGTTTTCTATTTCTATTGTTGCTCTTTGCAACTACTTAGAAAATAATTCCCTTATATTGCTCTCTAAACAACTTCAGAATAAAGGAAAAGCTAGAAGGAATCAAATAACTCAAGAAAATAAAAGGCCAAACAAGAAACTAGAATACACTCAAGCCATATATTATAAAGACTCAATCACTAAGAAACAAAATAAAATAACTCAAAAAATATACCAATTCAGAGAAATAAACAAGAGATAACCACTATAAATTCCAGCTACCTGAGTTAGCAAATAGACATATATACACATTCATCGAATTAAACTACAACAATCATAAAAAGCACAACCTTTTATTTACTCTCTTGCTAACTAAACTATGAAAAAGAAACAACAAGGTTTGTACATGAAACAAAGAAAGTTCAAAGAAAAGTCTAGAAAAAAGAGTTAACAGTATGAATGCAGTCCCAATGGAGTGACCTCTCAACTTAAGAAATATAAGCCATTAAACCTACCCAGGATTATGCCTCCCCCAGAGTAGTGATACGTTTTTGGGCATTAACATCAACACAACCAACTATCTTTCCAACTTTGGCATTAAGATTGCCTTTCACTTGCTTTTTTCTCCTGCAACAGTGTGTTAATAATTAGAGCAAAACCCAAACAAGCAATTTGATTTTAGAAATAAGAAGCAACAAACACACATGACTTTTGACATATTGGCAAGATTTTTATAATCCCAGAACCTACATCAGGAGGCACATTACTGATAAACAATCCATATAAGCCCATGCCAAAGATCAACATGACAGTCCCAGCAAGATAAACATTTGTGTCATTGGATTACATTATTAGCAAAAGAAGCTCGTAATGAGAAAAAGATAAGACCAGAAAACAAGGGAATGAGACAGTTTTCTGTTCAAATATCAGTCCTCAAATAAACCATTTGGATCAATAGAGTGGCACAATTACATTGTTTTTTAGCTCTGTAATAATCAGTTGTAACAAGTCTTGGGAGTTGTAATAGTGAGAAAGAGTGAAAGAAGATAAGCCAGGGCTGAGAGGGTGTTTTCTCAAAAGGGCTTCCAAAGGATACTCTTCTCAGTGTGTTTCTCAAGCTTGTATTGAATGAAGTTGTAACTGTGTAATTGATAGTGGAGAAGGAAACAAACATCTTTGCATTTTTTTCTCTGTTATTTCTTTTCTTGTTCATTTGCTTGTGTGTGTGTGTTTTAGTACATAATTGCATACACATTGAGAGAAGGAAAGAACTGTTGAAAAGTTACCAATTGCTTCAACTAGCCGCAGAACCATTTGTCCAGCGTGAATTCCTTTAACATAGCTACTCCAGTAAACTTTATATGCATCAACAATATAAATGCAACCCTACAAAGATTGAATTTAGTCTGAGTATTCATGTACTATATATAGTACCAAATACACTTTTGTTCATCACTATAACTTATACTTAAATACACAACAGAAAACATAAGCAACATTAAGAGGAACGGAAACAAAGTGTGTGACAAATACCTTGATCATTGACTCCTTTTCTGATGAAATCCCACAGAGGCACCGAACCTTTGTTTTTGACTGAAAAGAGTGATCATCAATTTCCCCTTTGACTTTCACATTACTGCTATTTGAGACACCCTGTCCCTTTGACGCTAAATCAGGGGCTGCAGACACTTGCATTTTTCTGAGAAACAGGAAAATGTATTTTCTAAGGTAAAAAAAATAGACAGTAGAAAAAAGAGTAGAATCCAGTGACTTTATGAATCAGATAATGCAAGATATAAGACAAACCTATATGTGTCATCTACAAGCTGTGCCACCTGTTCCTTCCCCACAGCATTCTTCTTTGCCAACAATTTAGAAACTTTAAAAGAGAACATAAATTCAGCTAGAATTAATTTCACACAAAATAAGAGAATTTAGACCACAACCAGGACATGGTAAAAGCAAGAAACCTCAAAGCAGAATGCTCAATTAAAGTACTAATAAGCACAAGTTTGAGCAACCCAACCAAATTCTATACCAGGCTACAATGCCAGAAAACTAAATTTGAAATGGAAACTAACCTATAGAAAACATAATAATATCTTTTTTAGAAAAACAAAGATGTGTGATGTAGACAGTCGCTGTTTTAGTGTTTAAGACTGACTATTTAATAGATATCTATCTAGACAAACATCAACTACATAGCCAAGGTCCAAATATATAAATTTCACTAGAAAGACAAGTAAATAACACAAGACTGACAAATGCAAATGAAAGGAATTTAGAAACATAACCAACCAAGGATAAAGGACCACTACCCAAAACAAAATACCAATTCGCTCTCACATGTAATTCTTTTGTTGCCTACTATACGTGAAGCATCTTGGAGGCCTATCACATCTAATACCTTTCCTAATTGCAAAATAAAATAAAAACTAAAACTTAAACAAAAAATATAGAAAGAATATGCTGATATTGATGATCATGCCACACTAACCCTTCTCATTTGCTGAGAATGATAGGTCACAGGTGAAATTTCAATGTTTGATTACTGCCATGACTCATCCTTGTTAATATTCAAATATAGTGTCCAAATGTAAAAAGATCAACTTTGATGTTTTTCCCACAAGAAAATCCAAAGATGAGACCAAAAAGAGGGATTCAGGGATGTTAAAGGATAAAGCTTTTTGTCATAAGAAAGTCTAATAGAGGAGGTCATGGCTGTTTGTATGTAGCTGAATTGGGCTGACTCTAACAGATATAGCAGCCTCAGTTTATGATTATCTAACCTCAAGTCTAGGTCCATACATGAAATTGACATATGAAAAAACCATTTGCCAAAGTAATTGGGTAAAATAGCTTCAGTGGCAGCATCACAACCAAAAATTCAATACAGAATTTCCACAATTGAATCTTAAAAACTTCCAACATTTTTATTAGGAAGGCATTACATTACTATTTTTATAGAAAATATTACATAAAAGGAACACATCATTGCTGTAATCAAACCAGCTAATAGGGCAGCATAACAAAAGAATTGGTCAAAATGAATCATACTCTTTATGTATATATAATACTGGAGGAAAGGAACCCTTTTTGGTCACTAAAACAATAAAAATGGATCCCTAATTTAGTATAAAGCAAATGGCCAAATCAAGCACTCCCATATTCATATCTAAAATAGAGCACAATTCAAAACCAACATAATTGAGAAGAGTAGAAAATCCAATCCCAAATGATTGAAATAGAGAAGTACCTGAGAGCCAGCAAGCTCCTCAAACTGCTTGACCCAATCATCCATCATAGCACATTACCCAAGTCCGGAACAGGTGGCCTGGCAAATAATATTGAGCATAACATTTTCTTACTCAATATACAATACTCAGATTCAAGAAATCCACAGATAATAACAAGATTCAAAAAGAAGATATAACTAGATTCAAGAACAAACATTTGATGTGCTAAACAACATATGAAAATTAAACACTGTAAAAAAATTAATACCCTCATACGAAGACTGCGTCCACCACGAATGGCAAGGTCAGCCACCAAAAGAGCACATATATATTACTCGGAGATTGTGAGCTCAAGCACCGCCGCACCCACGCCGTAGACCCACCGTCGCACCCACGAGCGAGCCACGCTGTAGACCCACGAGTCAAGACTCCCTGTCACACGACCCAAGCCACGGACCCCATCACCTTGTTTCACACCTGCAACAAACAGAGAGAAAGAAAGAAAGATTGAACGAGAGAGTTGCTGAGAGAGAAAGATAGAGCATGAGAGAGAAACAGAGGAGGCGTAGGGTTATTAGGGATTCTTTTGCTTTTGTCTTTCATTTGGCGCCTAAGTGTATAATTTACCGCCTAAAATTTTTAGTCGTGTCAAACAATAGCGTTTTTTTAAATATGTTATATTTTAATGTACTATATGGGCATAATTGTTGTAGTGGAGTATGGTCAAATAGTTGGTGATACTAGAAGTAATGTTTCGTCACAACTTGGAGCTATTGTTCGAGCCACTGTGTCCATCAACACTAATAGTTGGAATGATGTTAGTATGGTGGATAAAAATAAAATATGAGATATAATAAAGGTATGATTTTATTAATTATATTTCATTTAATGTTTTTGAAATATATATTGTCGTGATAATATGATTCTTATTACTTTCAAACTTGCAGAAAACTTTTGATTTGGACCCTAAACAAAAGAAACAAATATTGATGGATACACGTGTATGACGCATTGAAAAAAAATCTCAAATGAGTTCATGCCAGCTATTCCATTTGGATTTGAGAATGTCATAAAGCCAGATGAATGGTTAAAGTTTGTGAACTCAAGATTAACTCCCGAGTGGCATAGAAAGAGAGAAGAGATGCAAATGTATCGAGCATTGAATAAATATAATCACAACCTCCCTGGAGGAGGCTATGTGCGTATTGAAGAGATGTTAATGCAATAGAGTGGGAAAAACCTAACTGAACTTGATAGGGCAGACTTGTGGAGCATGGGTCGTCAGAATCTAAAAGGAGGGCTAGTTGGAGAGGCCTCTGAGATTCAAAAAAATATTGTAAGTGTTCATATTAATAATGTTGGTATATTAAATTATTAGCTTTTATATATAACTTTCTATGAATATTTTTTCACAGGATCATTACCGGTGTAATGACCCAACTACTCTAGACTTTTGGACCATTAACGAACTATACATATAAATCCTTAATAAAGCTTACATTACGAAAATACCATAATTTTATTAGAAAACTTGTAAAAATAAGAGTTACTTACAAAAATATCAAGAAGGATATGGGATCCCATTGTTTGAAAAACAAAATATAACATGATTTATAAAATAAAGGGATTACATAGTAAGTGCGGAAAATACATATAAAGACCATAAAAACAAGACTATATCCTCGAAAATCGAACTCTCGACTCCTTGAATCCATTCACCACCGATACACATTCCCCAAGCATCCACGAATCTTACCGCCACTAGAGCTATTTTCCTGCACATATAAACAAAAAAGAATGAGCCTAATGCCCAGCAAGGAAAATCTAACACTTAGTTCATATACATAAATTTCATAAGAAACATAAAAACATAACATAACACTTATACTTATATCATACACATACTATAATGGCCATTATTACTTGGGGTCCCATAGACTAAACAAGTCATATGCCCATGAGATTAGTGGGGTCCTACTAGCTAAGTAGGTCATATGGCCATAATCTATTTGGGGTCTTGTTAGTCTTATGGGTCATATGCCCAAGCCTACAAACATACATATTCATAACATATTTTATAACATAATTCATAACATAACACATAGGATAACATAAGCTTAAAACATATAGATTCTATCCTATTTTCCTTACCAAAGTTACCAGGATATGTGGACAGCGTTGGGACTTTGGAACACTCCTAATAACCATTATGAAAAAGAGTGAGTCTAATGAAGAAAAGAGATGAAAAGGAATGGGAAGACTAAACCATTGAGAAACATGCTTACCGAAACTTATGTGCTCAAGAACTTAGATTTCCTAACCAAAATAAGAATGAGGTTAAGAGACTGAGTAGAAGGCTATGAGAAAGAAAATAACATAAAACAAATGAACTAGAGTTTTGGTTTACCTCAAAGACTTGTAAGACCAATCTATACCAAAACCGAAATACTATAGAACCTTACTTCCCAAAGTGTTTGATAAGCTTATGATGTTTAAGCTTATGATTTCCCCAAACCAGGTGTTTACACTCTCACACTCACTTAGCACTTGCAGCCTCTGAACTTAGAGCAAAAGGTGAATAATGGCTGGGTACTAGGTCCTATTTATAGAGTTTAGGAATGAAAGGATCTTGATTTTACTTGAATAAAAATAATAGCTTTTTAGGTGAAAAATATTTGAATAATCGTTCAGCAGAGGCTGAAGTCTCGTTCAAAAAGATGCTGGACTTATCAAGAGGTTGAATGGCTGAATGGAAAATGAATTCAAAACATTTCAAAATACACTGAAGGAGGCGATATATCACCCCCTGTAGGCGATATATCTCCTGGGCCAGTATGCCCGAGGCAGTCGTGCATCCTCTCGTGTTTTCCGTATCTACGTGCTGCGATATATTGCCCCCTATAGCTGCGATATATCGGCACACGCTGATTAATTAAACACGAAATTACACATTTTTAGCTAAGTTTGAATGGAGTAAACAACCTTGACTAAGCCCTCAACGTATTCAAAGCTGCTGACTGACCTTATAGCATTCAAACTTTTACCCTTATTAAATTAAATCCTCAAAATACTTAATCCTTAATCACCCATTCATAACATGTGCTTAAAATCCTATTGGTCCTTATCTAAACCTTATAGTATAATAAATATTATCCTTAATATCAGTCATATAATCAAACCTTAGGTTAAACTTAATATTGTTAAACTATAGGTTAAACTTAGAAAATCTATAAGTACTACTATGAGTGTCCAAATAATTCCCGGTCTGAACCAAAAATCCACAGTTACAAAGATAATACTATACATACTATAATACTACTAAATAATTAGCTAAATAAAGTTCTTGGACTCTACAACTGGCAACTCCAAGCTGAGGGTAAATTGGCACCTGATGGCCCTAATGATGTGCTGAGCCTCGAGGACATGTTAGGGAGGGAAGGCATAGTGTGTCCCACACAGTATGCTGGAATACTCCAACACCTACCTCAATGAAAAATAAATCGAAAGCCCCTTCTTTGAATGACGACATTAGAAAGGAGTTTGAAGAAAGATTTCAGAAAGAAGAAGAAGAACATCGTCAACAAGCACAATGTCTAGAAGAACACCTTAAGAAAAACGATGAACTCTTGAGAAAATTCATGGCCCAACAGAGTGGGTCAAGATGCAACATTGGAGTCCCACCAACACCACCATCCTACTATGTGCTCGACCCACCAGTGCCACCAACACATGCGTCCTACTATACTCTTGACCCACTAGTGCCTCAAGCAGAAGATCAAATTATTGCACTGCAACCGCTTTTGCAAGAGGTAATTAAACTTTCTTGAATATTACAAAACCAAATAGATTTCTTTACTGTTTCAACATGCTCATTTGTATATAACATGCTTCTTGTGCAGGGCCAAGCATGCCAATTAGCCATTGGTTTGGCTTAAAACATTGTTGCATCAGGTAAACTCATTGAAAGAGAGGCAAGCAACAACTACCAAGTTATGGTTACTAGCGCTCTTAAGCCAACGACTCCTCTCCCTTTTCCATATCCTAATTTGGATATGTACATAGTTGCTCAAGCCATTGGGACGCCAATAGCGTGGCTTAAGGAATTTGTCATTATATCTGAATATATATATCATGAGGTGATGCCATATTTTTACATAATTATCTTTACAATTCTATATTAATTTATTTGCATTTTTAAATTTTTTTGATATTATTGTATACAGGCTCCCTCTACAAGTAGGACCAGATCACAACGAACAAAAGCTCCATCAACACGACAACCACGAGAAAGAAGATGATCACAAACTCCTCAAACACAAATGCCCCACACTCCATTGGAACGTTTGCATAATATCATATCTCAGTGGGCTGATGGCGAGTGTGTCAATCTAGGCATAGAGTATGAAGTTTTTTTATCAGGATATGTATGTTATATATTTAAGGATGACATACTTCATTTTTCTTGAAATGAGAAGATTGGATAGGCAGTTTTATCAGCTACATGAGGTATATATCTCACAAAGTTCATTCATTTAATTTTCTAATTTGATTTATTCATTGAGATAACAATTTCCGTATTTTTGTATAAGGTTCATTTACAGATATGTGGTACAACAAGGTTGCCAATATAAGTTTTTATTTGTCAATCCTTATATTGTAGCCAATCAAGGGAGTTCATTCGAAGATCATGTTCAAAATCTGTTCAAACGATGCAATGACGTAAAATAAAAATAACAAGTTATGCTTGTCCCTTGGAACCATGAGTTATAATTTTTTTGTTTTTCTTATGCAGTGAACATTGGATGTTGCTTATTTTAGAACCATTTGCATATAATGTTTATTGTTGTGATCTAGTGAATTCAGATTTGAATAACCGTGAGGAGATTATATCAGTGATCGTTAGCGCTTTTAATCTTTTTTCTCTATGAATCTTCCTGATGTCGAGATCCCTGATACTCTACGCAATAAGCAACCTCAAGTAAGTAATTACAACTTAAATTTTTGAACTTTTGTAATTATTAAGTAGAATAATATGTATGCATTTTTTACCAAGTTAAAATTTAATAATGAATTACTCATACTTTTAAATAATTAGTGTCCAAACCAACTGGACAATGTGGCATGTGGATGCTACATAATAGGGATGCTGATGGATTTGATTGAACATGCGAGTCCCGAACATTACTTGAGAACGGTATTATTAATTAAAATTTATAAATTATTTTTGAAACCATATATATAAATGTAATCAAATAATTAATTAATATATAATTATGGCAAAAGCTATACCAAGAAGTGGTTCACGTAAGAATAGACATACGGATTCTACCTAAATAGTAGATACAGGTAATAAATAAGAGAATATTTTACTTTATATTTTTTGCAGCTAACAAGTACGTCATATACAGAGGCACAAATTGATGAGTTTTGACAAGAATGGACGACACATATGTTACCGATAATCCAAAGTTACCGACCTCATTGTTAGGTTTTCTTGTTGTTTACCTATTTCTTCATACACAGTGCAATATTTGTTAATTTTGTATATGTCTAACAAATATTGTGTTTCTTGTATATGTATAAAAAACATGTCTAATAAATATTGTGTTTCTTGCATATTTTCATTTTATTAATAATTATGTCAATTTCAATTTAAATTAATATTAAATTGATTTCAATTTAATTAATTATTAAATCAAATTAAAATAATATTAATTATAAATTAATTTTTTTTTAAAAACCTGTGAGACTTTCAATGTCTCCCATTGGGAGACGTGGGAGACGTCTATCACTGGGAGACATTGAAAGTCTCACAGGGAATTATAACCTCTCCCACTTGGAGACGTGGGAAGTCTCTCACCTCTCCCATAGGGAGACGTGAGATATACCCTTACAGGAGATCTATTGGTTGGAACACAGGGATAAAGGTCACTTAGTCATGCTATTGGGCTCGAGCCTGGAGGCCTTGTTGAATACAGGAGATCGTCTCATGAGAAACAACACGTTATGAGCCATAAGGTTTGGCCCTGCTAAGCTAAGGGGCCATAATGAATACTGCAAGAGGATAGGTGCATAAGGCCCTCACATAGTAAGGTGCGATGTGCCTGCGCGAGGTTGATGGGCTCATGGGTCAAGATGCACTCACAGGCGTAAATGCTGCCAAAGACACCCGGGACATACACCTATCTGCATGCAAAGAGCACCAAATACCCAGGCACCTCACAAGACCCCCTGTCTCGCGAGCCTATCACCCGCATTTTACGAATAGGCACTTGGGGTGCTACGGGTGTCTCGCGCCAATGACCCATGAGCCCACCTTGGACCTCGTAAGGAATAGTCTCGCATCCGAAGGCATGCCGCACGCCAAGGGTGTCACCCACCCATGCGTCTCGCGCAAGAGGCGCGTCTGGCGCCTGGCGTCTCGCCCCCAAGCCTCATATAGCGAGGCCGTGCGCCTCGCACCTGGCGTCTCGTCCCCAAGCCTCACACAGCAAGGTCGTGCACCTCGCGATTGACGTCTCGCCCCCAAGCCTCGCACAGCGAGGCCGTGCGCCTCGCGCCTGGCGTCTCGCCCCCAAGCCTCGCACAGAGAGGCCGTGGGCCTCGCGCTTGGCGTCTCGCCCCCAAGCCTCGCACAGCGAGGCCGTGCATCTCGCGAGGTCGTCTCGTACGCCTAATGGCCTCGCCCAGGTGCGTCTCGCATGGGTGTTCCTATGGCCTCGCCCAGGTGCGTCTCGCGTAGGTATCTGCATGGCCTTATGCCTCACGCAGTCGTAGCCTCCATCTCGCGAAGCCGTCTCACACGCCTAAGGGCCTCACCCAGGTCCGCCTCACGTAGGCGTTCTCAGGGCCTCCCCTAGGTGCGCCTCATGTACACATTCCCATGGCCTCACACAGCCACAGTGTGGGTCTCGCGCCAAGCAGCCCTCAGCCATGCACCTAAATCCTTATGGGATGGGTCTCGCACCAAGCACCCCATGGCCTCCCACCAAGGGTCTCGCGCATGAAGGCTGCAAAGCAATGGTCTCGCAAGGTGAGATCCTAATCACATGCATAAGCGTCATGCCAAACCGCACACGCAGTAGGCCCCGTTGAAGAGGCCTTACCTCCTTTCCTGAGGAAAGCCCCACCAATGGGGCATCACTCTCCCTGTGAGTCCCATGAGATGTAAAGTCAGAAAGGGCCTCACAACGATTCGGCATGAAGTCAGGAGAGACACGGAGTGAGCCTACAGACCAAGAAGAGTCAGAGTACGGATATGGTGTCCATGCCAGACAGGTAGTGGCAGTACAAGAATGGTACATGGTCAGGACTCCCTCAGCACGCTTATGAGGTCCGTACCAGACAAGTAGTGGAGGCATAATAATGCACCAAGACAGGAGCACTTTTACAGACCTTTGACAGGTACTGGAGCGGACCACTACTCTACCAGCACCCCTACCACCTGTGGTGTTAACTTTACCAGTGTACTCATGTACTATTTTGTCCCGAGGGACCACCATGTATAAGGGGGCCATTAGAGACCAGCTATAAATATAGCTTGACCCCTCAGAATAGGGGGTTGGAGAATTCATTGTAGGATTGAAGCTATTAAGCAATATACAGTTTTTACTCCATTGTTGATCTGTGTTGATCCTTCCATAAGTCCATTCTTAGTTCTCATCTGAATATCACTTGACTTATCTTTGAGTTTTCTGATCTAATTTCATTGACGAGATTTCACCGTCAACACCTTCTATTATTTAATTCTTTGAAACTTCAAGTACAGTACCTTCACTCTCAAAACCTCACAAGCTTACAGAATTCTCTCAAAGTTTTCAGTAATAATTTTATAAAAGGAATCATTGGGATCAAAAAACTATACAACTCAATATATATATAACATATTAGTTAGACTAAAAATAACTAACTGATATAACAAAACAACAAAATAAGAAAGTTTTACATCTGTTTTACTGGACCAATAGCTAACAAATCTCCACCATGGTTCAGTGATAGATTCCAAAATTCAGGCTACTCATCTGACCCTGAAGGGGTCTAGTCTCCAATCAGCTGTATCAAGTTCGAGTAGTGATAGAACTTACTGCTGGGTAGAACATTAGTTATCATGTCAGAGGGGTTATGATCTGTAGATACCTTCTCTATCAACACATCTCCTCGAGATATCACCTCTATAACAAAATGAAGCGTTATGTCTACATGTTTGGTTCTCTCATGGTAGACTTGGTTTTTAGACAAGTGAATTGCACTTTGATTATCACAATGAACTGTGATAACTTGATCTTGTATCCTTAATTCCTGAGCAATCCCTTCCAACCACAAAGCTTCTTTTACAGCTTCAGTGAGGGCAATATATTCTGACTCTGTGGTAGATTGAGCTACCACCTTTTGCAAACTAGCTTTCAAGCTTATAGCAGTTCCAAATACTGTGAAAACATACCCTGTAAGAGAAATTCTTGTATCCAAACACCCTGCATAGTCTGAGTCTACAAAGCCTTCAACAGCAACTTTTCTATTTCTCTCCCTAGCTCCACCATAGATTAGAACTCTTCCAAGAGACCATCTTGTGTACCTTAGTGTTGGTTTTTATTGATCAAATTAGAGATTATACGCAGTGGAACAACAATCAAATTGTCAGTGTAATCCCAAAAGATTTCTAGATCTACTTCTTCACATGCATATATATATATATATATTGAATCAAAGACAAGAATAGAAAAATTACCTCAGGTCCTTCCTTTCTGCTATCTTTTTGTATGGCTAAATCCTTGAGATCTCACACCAAGATCTTCCAAAATGTTCTCAGCACACAAAGAACGAGTGTGGGCTCACAATACAAACAATAGGCAAACAACTATTTATCAGATGTTCTCAACACATGAGATCTGATAAAGTTTGGACCTAGGTTTTGTGAAGAATATTGACTTTTGTTTGTCTCACTGTTCTCTTTCTCTGAGAGAGATTTCTAGATATTTTTCTATCCCTGAAAAGTTACGTTCTGTAAAACTGATATCCTATATTTAATATATCCAATATATTAAATTATTTGTGATTTTAAACAATTTAAAATAACTGATCAGTTAACAGATTTTTGTTTAAATAATAATATTTTAATCATATTAAAATATCTCATTATTTATTTAATATTTAAATAACAAAAATTATGGAACCAAGAAACTGAACACAGTCTCTTATGCGTGTAGCACAGTGACTGTGTACTGTGCTACACGTGTACCACATGTCAGTGATGGCATGTGATTTTTCCCAATTTTTATTATTATTTAAATACCAAAAATCCCAAAAAATAAATTAATTCAAAATTAATTATATTTTTGTTAAATCAAATAATTAATTAATTCTTAATTAATTAATTACACATAATTAAACAATAATTATGTTTGATACATCGAAAAATATTTTACTTATCACATAAGTCCTTTTTGCCCATTTTTGTATTTACCTTTGTCAGTGATTGTTTGAGCCATTTCAGGGATCATGGACCTATAACATTAAGCTCAAATGAATAAAATAAATAATTAAACTCTTTAATTATAATAGTTAATTTATTAATTCTGATATTACTCCACTATAAATTCAGAATTGCACTCTTTATGTTATAGATATACTTTTACATAAATCTTTTCTTAAGTCGTCCATTGATATAACCATCTTACAATAGTTCAACCCTCTAATTAATTAGTTCATAAATTAGAATGGAAGAATTACCATTTTACCTTTCTAATTTACTTCTTATTCCTTAAGTACCATTAATTCACTAGTGAATAATTAATCTATAATCTAATTATAGATTTGAGCTCAAAATCATTCAGTTCCAGAATTACCCCTTAAGGGAACTAATATACGGTCCGTTAGGAAAGATTAGATTGCGTATTGTTGATACATGTTCCCATCCATCCATGATATTAAATCTCTAAAACAAAAGTCATTAGCCTCATTCTTTGAAGAGACCTTAACGAATGAATCAAAAGATTTAATAAACATGAACAGGAGTTCATGAACACTCAGGATTTAAGTTGATTTATAAATGGTCATCAGTTATGATATGAATTACAAGTCTTTATTGTTAAATGGTTTTTGGATAAAGACTTTAATTCATATCGATCCATGTCATATATAATCATATTATATAGAGCACCTTTATCGAGATGTCTTTCCACATCAATAATCTGAATCTAGATTATTTGTATCATTATGATACTCAGTAAACTGTACTTACAACTCCAATTAAAGAATTCCATAACTTTAATTTGTTGTTGTTGACTATTTTTATTCATTCATGTGGTCTTAATTCTCTCGTACTAATACAAGATGACATCCTCAATAATGAATATGGAATTTTTCTGATATTTACAAAATCATTCAAACAATAATTTAACAATCTAAATATAACAATAATAATAAACTATTGTATTTATTTATTCACAGAAAAACAAATGTCTTTACATGCTTTTAGGACACACTCCTAACACTTAGGATCCTCTTAAGATCTTTCCAATGAGCTTTTCCGGGATTGGCCATAAATTTGCTTACAAGGCTAACTGAATATGGTATGTCTTGACGGGTACATACCATGGTATACATGAGTGATCCTACTACATTTGCATAAGGTATGCCATCAATGTAACGCCCTGGATAGCCAAGACCGATACACTGTGTGTTTATAAGGTGCCAGACTTGCTAATCAAGTCATTTAATTAGAATCGTGATACTGAAACTATAAAGGAACTAGGGCTAAAAATGTTTTGGTCTCAAAAGCCATATTTTCATTAAGAAGCATCATCTATTTACACGGGATCCCAAAAATGTTAAGTTTAAAGACTGTTTACAAAAGACCCAAGGTTTATACACAATATCAGGCCATATTAAGGAAAAACAGACAATTAAGTAATCCCTGTCCTGACCAACTCCTCGACCATGGCGATCGAATAGCTGGTTATGTACATTCTACCCCGCGACCCTCCATCTCAGGGTTGGTCCAGCTTGCCTTTGCCTTTACCTGCACCACGTAGTACCCGTGAGCCAAGGCCCAGCAAGAAAACACAACAACAAAGCATTAGCAATTAACAAACAAATCAATATCTCACATTGCATCACATAATCTCAACCATATAGCCACTCAGTATAATCAAGTATTCGACATGCTAAACATATCAATTCATATCATGCACCACCGTACAAATGATAACTTGGGCTAGCGCTCTCAGGCTGCTCCCTCCGTTATCCCACTGACTCCGGTCCGCTTAAACCGAGCTCAGTGAATATTAACCTGTCCTTGGCTACCAGTGGCCAAGCCGCGCCCTGTGCACAAATACTATGTATGGCACTCTTAGGACGCTTTTACATGTCCCATGGCGTAATACCATCATTGACACGATACAAGTATCGGGAGCACTTAGTCCCATCACAAACATATAACCAGGTGCAGTTTTCTTACCTTTCAATTCACTAGCTTTGATCCCTCGACTCCTTGAGCACGATCCCCCTCGAGCCCTAGCGTTAACCTAAACACAATCATGGGCCAAAGTCATCATCAATCCTCAATTTCAAAACCTAGCCTTGGGGCCAATCCCGAGCCCCCGGGAAGACCTAGTTCCACCAAACAAGGTGGTGGAATCAAACCCCAAACCCTAGGTCAAAAGCCCTTGCAAATAACCCTAAAATCCCCTTCAGAAGGCAGAGTAGCGCTACAGCGCTCATGGGAGGGTGCTACAGCGCTACAAACAGAAGCAAAACCCCATCAGCAAACTTGGCTTAGCGCTACAGCGCCCAAAGGCTAGCGCTGTAGCGCTAGTCACAGACTGGCCAACACCAGTTTTTCCCTTCTGCAATTTCCTCGAACCAACCTAAACCAAAACTCTTCCAAATCTTCCCCAACCTCAAAAACAACCTTATGACCATTATCCACTCATCCCAAGCACCTCAAATACCTAGAAATCAAGCACATCCATCCCCAAACTCAAAATTCACCATAGCCACTCCTAAGCACTAAAACTCAGCAGAAACCAGCTGAACAACAAAGTTGGAGTTTAGAATTTATACCTCTGGTGGAATTTATACCTTTAGACTTCCTTGGCTTGCTCCTCCTCAGCCTTAGGCCTGAATTCCCTAAAGTTCCATCCAATTTAACTTAAACACCATAGCTCAAAAACCAGAAACAGAAACTGAAGAACTCTAAAGTCTTACCTCAAGTGCTGATGAATCCTTGCTAAACCTCTGCCAATTTCTCAATCCTAAGTTAGGATCCTTGATGCTTAGTTTATCCCAGCTCTCCTCTGAGCTTTACTCCAGAAATCCTCAAGAAACAGATGAAGGAAATATAAACCGACTTAGAGAACTCTCTCTGTTTTTTTCTCTTTCTTTTCCCTTCCTTTTCCTTCTTTTTCAGACTTCTACACTTCTCTATAATTCCCACTAACATAAAGCCTTGGTAATACTTACCTCCTGTAAGCCAAATGACTATTATGCCCTCCCTATTAAGTCTAACCCTTTAATCCACTTAGCGCATTTTAGTCATTTTACCCAATTCCCGCTAACTCCTCGAGTGTCTCTAATATTTCCCGCTTAACTCCCGATACCTAATTAATCACCAATAATATTCCTCAAGGTCAAGATAGACTCTGGTACACTCACTAAATTCCCATTTATACCCCCAAGCTCACCCCGAGCCGGGTATAAATCCCCGCCATGACTTTTTCACTACTTTGCTCACTAGGATCGTCTCGAGTCACAGATCATAGATATATCCACATAATAATGTGGTCTCGACAATTATCACATATATCAAAACACTTATGCCCATAATGGCCAAAATTATGACTATGCCCCTCTAACCTAATCAGGGCCTACATGCATACTAATACACATATTCATGCATCTCAAATATTCAAATAATCATATAACATGCTTTAAATCATAATCATGCATCTTAATCATTAAAACCACACATAATTCCCATTATGCCCTTCAGGCACACTAATCAAGGCCCTTAAGCCTTATTAGCAATTTGGTTCGTTACAATCAATGTATATTTTTTCTTCTTGTGTCCTTGGTGCCTAATTCACACTCAATTTGAATTGTTAAGGTAAATGAGTAATAACTGGTTTTGAATCTGACATACCAAATCTGCTCACAATTTTCTTGAGATAAGCCTCTTGAGACAAATAAAGAAGTTTCTTGTTTCTGTCTCTATTAATCTCAATTCCTAGAATTCTTTTAGCAGCACCAAAATCCTTCATTTCGAATTCGCTACTGAGTTCTGTTTTTACCTTTTTATTCTCATACTTGCTGTTACTTGTCAGTAAAATATCATCAATATATAAGAACAATATAACAAAAGCATTATCAGCTAGAAACTTGAAATAAACACAGTTATCATACTTCTCTGAAAATTGATTCGAGCCACAAACTCATCAAATCTCCTATTTCATTGTCTAGGAGACAAGCCATGGAGATATTTTTTCAACTTACACACACAATCCTCATTATCTCTGACCTTGAAACCTTCAGGATGTGACATTAGGATAGTTTCATCAAGCTCACCGTACAAAAATGTCGTTTTCACATCCATTTGTTCTAGTTCGAGATCAAATTCAGCTACAATTGAAAGCAAGATTCGAATAGACCTGTGTTTGACAACTGGAGAGAATACATCATTAAAGTCGATCCCTTCTTTCTGAGTGAAACCCCGAGCCACAAGTCTTGCCTTATATCTAGCTAATTCAACACCTGGGATGCCCTCTTTTCTTTTAAAAATCCATTTACAACTGACTACTCTTGAACCAGTTGGTCTTTGATCAAATCCCACGTATGGTTGTCATACAAAGATTTAATTTCCTCATTCATTGCTTTAAGCTATTCAGGTTTCTCCTCTTCTAAAACTTGATTTGTAGCTACTAAAGAAAATGCAAGTGAGTCTGCATATCCATACCTCTCAAGTGGTTTAATCTACCTTTTGGTTCTGTCTTGAGTCAACATGTAACTGTCATCCTCGTGATGTTCTTCTTATTCTTCTTCTTCTAGCAACCAGCTTGAACTAGCTTGATCTTCTTGAGGTTTATCAGTTGACTCCACCTCAAAACTAATCCTTTCTAAATTTGACTCATTCTTCATGTCAACAACTTTGGTTTTATAAGCCATTTTAGTCTCATTAAACACTACATCACGACTTAGAATGCATTTCTTGTGACCAACTTCTAGACACCATAGTCTATAGGCTTTTACTCCTTCTGAATATCCTAGGAACATGCATTTTAATGCTATATGTTCCAATTTGTCCTGCCTAATGTGAGCATAGGCAATACAACCAAAAACTCCCAGTTTTTCCAAATTTGGAGGGTGTCCAGTCCAAACTTCGTCAGGAGTTTTCAAGCCTAAAGCTGTTGAAGGACATCGATTTATCAAATACACAGCTACTGAGACAGTTTCTGCCCAAAAAATCTTAGGCAACCCTGCACTTAATAACATGCACCTCACCATTTCCAAAATAGTTCTATTGAACCTTTCAGCCAGCCCATTTTGCTGGAGAGTTCGTGGAATTTTTTTATGCCTATCTATGACATTTGAAATGCAAAAATCATTAAACTGTTCTGAGCAAAACTCAAGACCATTATCAGATTCGAACCTCTTCACTTTCCTCTTTGTCTGATTCTCAATGAGAGTCCTCCAGTTCTTAAAATTCTCAAACGATTCATCTTTAGTTTTCTGAATAAACACCCATAGTTTCCTTGAGAAATCATCTACAATAGATATAAAGTATCTTGCACCTGAATGAGATGGATTTCTTGATGGCCCCTAAAGATCAGCATGAACATATTCAAGTGTACCCTTTGTTCTTTGTTTTCCAACATTGAATTTCACCCTGCAAGCCTTACCAAAAACACAGTGTTCAAAAAACTTCAGTCTTTCCACTTTGTCTCCACAAAATAACAACTACTTTTCCAATTCAATCAGACCCTTCTCACTAACATGCCCAAGCCTCATATGCCATAACTCAATCTTGGATAATTTCTTTTCTAAAATCGTTGCCACATAACCAATTATTATGTCACCTTCAAGGGAGTACAAACCATTCCTTTTAATTCCTATCATAACAATAATGGATCACTTTATTACTTTCAGTATACCATTTTCTCCTTTGAAAACATATCCTTTCTTATCTAGCTCTCCAAGATAAATAAGGTTTCTCTTAAGCTCAGGTACATGTCTCACTTGAGTAAGTAATCTTTCAGTGCCATCGTGTAATCTGAACCTTATAGAACCAATTCCAGTATTCTTGCATGCTTGATTATTCCCAAAAGTACATGACCACCTTTTTATCATTAAATTCTTCAAAACACAATCTGTTTGGAGTCATGTGGAAAGAGCAACCAGAATCCATTATCCATTCGAACTCTAAACAACTACAAGATACCATTAAAGCCTCAGATGACTCATAATTATCTTGAACAATAGTTGCATCTCCTGTATCATTGTTCTTGTCATAATTTGAGCCTCCCTTTTTCCTTTTTGGACAGAATCTTCTCGTCTGACCTTATTTCCTGCAATAATAACATCTGATGTTTGGTACATTCCCTCCACAATTTATGTTATTGTTGTCGTTTCCATTTCCACCATCGTTTCTGTTATTATTGCCATTTCCATTTTCTTCACTATTTCTGTTCTAGGATTTAGATCTTTTTCTGTCATGCCTGCTATCTCTCCCTGGATTTCTTCCTCGAGCTATCAAACCTTCTCCATTAGTTGATGAATTTGGCTCCTTTCTTTCATTTAATTCGTTTTGAGTTTAAAGCGGCCTGCACTTCATCAAGAGACAAGGATTCTCTCCCAATCATTAATGTTTCTTTGAAATGAACATAAGTTTTAGGTAGAGAACATAACAACAACAAGGCTTGATCTTCATCATCAACTGTTACATCAATATTCTCTAAATCAAGAATCAGTTTATTAAACACATCCAACTATTCTTCAATAGATTGATCATCTTTAATTTTAAAAGAGTAAAGAGCTTGTTTAAGATAGAGACGGTTTACCAAAGATTTTGTCATATACAAGCCCTCAAGCTTTGTCCAAACCCCTACTGAGATTTCTCTTTTGATACTTGGTGAAGAACCTTGTCTCTAAGACTTAGAATAATTGCACTGTGAGCCTTCTCAAGCAGTACTTTCTCATCCCTTTCCTCCATAGCCTTATCAAGATCTGTTTCACCTCTAAGAGCCTCATCAAGACCATGCTAAACTAGGAGAGCTCTCATCTTCAATCTCCACAGCCCAAAATCATTTTTTCCAGTGAATTCTCAACTTCATATTTCGCAGAAGCCATGTTCTTGATCCACGCTCACCGCACCAATTTGATAGGATCAATGCCAGAAAATCACTAAAATACAGCAGTCAAGAAAAAAAATTCCAAGATTACAAATAACACAAAAGAACACAAAACTATCAAGTGAACCTTTAAAAGGAAAAATGAAGAATAGTACACAAGGATTTTTATGTGGTTTCCTAGTGCCAAAATGTCTTGACACTAGACAAGTTCACATAGTAGCCTTCTATTATTGAATTCTTTGAAACTTCAAGTACAAAACCTTCACTCTTAAAACCTCAAAAGCTTACAGAATTCTCTCGAAGTTTTTAGTAAGAATTTTACAAAATGAATCATCGGGATCAAAAAACTATACAACTCAATATATTTATAACATATCAGTTAGACTAAAACGTAACTAACTGATATAACAGAACAACAAGATATGAAAGTTGTTACAACTGTTGTTGACCACGATTTTGGCCAACTGCGAGTAAACGAAAAAAAAATACAATAAACCTTGAATAGAAGATAAATGACACAAGTAATTTTATAGTGGTTCAGCCCCAATTCATTGGTAATAGCCTAATCCACTCAGAGTTGTAATATATTTGGCCTATACTTGAGATCAGATGAACTTGAGTCAACTGAGTTTCTCAAGTGCAAGTGGAAAGATACAATGTGTCTCTCTCTAAACTTTCAGTAAAAATACTCCCAGAATCAGATCCCCCTAATAATATCATGAGCCATTTATTTATAGGCTCATGGATCGTACAACAGAAATATCCCACTTTGACGGAGTCCTTGATTGTTTCAACAACTTTAATTAATGAATAATAAACAAATTACATCAATATAACTATTATTCCGGGATGTTTCAGATATTCCCGCAGTAGTTGCGAATGATTCGGATCGAAGCTGTTACTGAGGATGTACCGAAGAGTCATCTAGAGGATAACTTCTGAGATAACTGGTCGACTAAGACAATGCCAAACACACCACTGGTCGACATAGGCAAAGAACATCACCAGTTGGCATGGAACATTCTGGTCGGCAAGGAACATTCTAGTCAACATGGGCAAAGGGTTGGGCATAGAACACACTGGTCGGCTAAGGCAAACATACCTCTGGTCGGCCATGTTTCGTCCCTGGTCAGGCATGACACATTTTTGGTCTCAACCTTTCTCATTTCCTTAGTCAACACATTGATAAGAGTGTGTTATCAACTCACATGTGTCTATCCAATTGTCATGTCATTAAATATAAATATTTGGGGATAACATTTGCCCCCAAGTTTATTATATGATTTTCTCATATGATAACTTTTCCTACTCTTAGCAGGGATCCGCAGTAAATTTAACAATTATTGTGTCCCTAAATTCTCAAAATAACCTCTGACATTCTCCCGCCTTTTTTAAATAATAAAACATCTCAGTCATGAAAATGGTAGTTACTTACTTTAAATCTTTGGAGAGAGAATACCAATGGTTTTCAAGTGAGTGGAGAGTCTCCCTTCTCCTCCTTTAAATAGACCCATGGTTTGGTCAAAACTCCACAATCAAAAAACAAAAATTCCTTCACTTCTTCTTGGCCGAGCCCTCCTCATTCTTCCAAGGTGTGTCAACTTCCTCAAGCAAATTCAATCT
This sequence comes from Humulus lupulus, assembly GCF_963169125.1. Taxonomy (NCBI): domain Eukaryota; kingdom Viridiplantae; phylum Streptophyta; class Magnoliopsida; order Rosales; family Cannabaceae; genus Humulus; species Humulus lupulus. Next base: position 130,510,417 of record NC_084799.1, read on the forward strand.
TTCTCAAGGAATCAAAGGCTCTTCAATACATTTGGGTAAGCTTCCCCTTCTTCATATTTATATTTAGGCTTTGTAATCTTTAAAAAATTTACAAAAAGACTTGTCTAAAATGTTCAATGTCGAAACCCCATTGTGAAACACATTCTTGGATTTTTTTTCATGATGAATCTTGGTAGGATAAGGACTTTGAGGTTAATATAGTATAGTTTAGGCTTTGGGTTAGCCAATTTTTCTTTCAATTTAATAAAATTTTGCAAGAAAAATGATTTCCCACTACACATTTTAATTCTAGGTTTTTGGGTTTAAGATGAACATATGAAATTCCTATGAGACTTGTTGAACTCTTAGAATTCCGCTTTTTGATCTTGCTTGCATAGTCTAAGATTAGGAAAATATGTTTGTGGACCATACTCCTTAACCTCTATCCCATCAACCAGTGGCCTTAATTACCCTTAGCCGATCGGACACTTATTTGGTCTTCAGGACCAAAAAATTTATGGGTGCTTTGCTTCTTGCTCCTTGGATGCCCTCGTTACTCCTCGGGAATGCCCTCTCCGTTTGGGGCACAAAATCTCCTAGGATAGCAGCCCTCGGGATGCTGGCTCCTTGGCATCAGGGCAGAGCTCCTCGAATGCACGCCTCCCTTGGTGCGCTTGGCTTCTCGGATGCCCACCAGGCAGCTCCTCGAATGCACGGCAAGCAGCTCCTTGGACGCACCTGCAATAGCTCCTCAGAGGTGCGCCTAGCTTCTCAAATGCATGCCTACAAGCTCCTCGGATGCACTACAAGCAGCTCCTCGAACGCACCTGCAACAACTCCTCGGATGTGCGCCTGGCTTCTCAGACACGCACAGATCTCCTCAGACACCTGACTCATTGGACGCACGGCATAGCCGCTCAGATGCGTGCCCCCTTAGCGTGCTTGGCTCCTCGGACACGCACAGAGCTCCTTGGACACCTGGCACTCCTAGTTCCTCAGATATGCAGCACAGCCGCTCGAGCATGCGGCTCATTTGGTCGGATAGATGGCATAGCCACTTGGGGGCACGCAGTTCAACTGCTCGGGCATGCCTAAACCTTATGCTGTGAATACTTCGTTTAAATCTCTCAATAGTATTATTACTTCCTAAATGTTTTTCTCTGGGAAAAAATGATTCCTCTTCTCAAAGAAATTATTTTCGCAATGCATATATTTTTTGTTTTCATTCATTCTCTGTTTGGCTTACTCACCTCCCCTTATTTTTTTGTAGATGAATCGCTTCAACTATAGGGGAGGAGGCAACCAGACAGATTCTGACATCTCAGCTCCCGCTTCAAGGGACACTCTATCGAGCAGTGATTCTTCCTCCAAATCTCCCAGCAGACGAATTCTTGAGGATCGTCTTCATTGTCTTAAGAACATCCTCTCGTAGTCGGCTTTGTGTCTTCTTCACGAAGACCAGTTTCTTAAGCAACAACACCAGCATGAACCAATGAGGGTGAAGAAATATAATTGGCTCCCTCAAGAACAAGATCCTCATGTTGCTCGTAGAGCAACACAGAAGGTGGAAGACAACTCACCCCATGTGGGAGAAAATTTACTAGGAGAAGACGAGAACGAAGCCTCTTCAAGACCTGCGCAAGCTCGAAAAACTGGAAAATCCAAGAGAAAAGATACCCAAACATTCGCCAACAAAATGCAACAGACTCCGACATGCAGGCTGAGGAACAAAGAAAATGCTACGCCTTCCTGGTTTGTAGCTAAACCTTCTAAGCTACACTCTAAAATATTCCATAAGCATATCGAGGCTTTGGGTCTGGAAGGAGTGAATGTGACATGCCCACTTCCGAACCAAAGAGCCAATAATCCTGGTGGAGCCTATTGCGCCTGGCCTAAGTATCATATATATGCAGGAGCTACAATCTTTTTGCATCCTTTCTTCAGATCAATAGCAGATTATTTAAATGTGTCCCCCTTTCAGATTGCTTTGAATGGGATACAAGCCTTGTCTTCTCTATACATTCTCTACCACTTCCAGGGTTGGAACCTGCCTAGTCCTCATTAGGTACGTTATTTGTTTGATTTTAGAACTAACCCCAGCTGTAATGCCCCAAAATCCCTAATAAGGTTTAGGACCTTGATTAGGAGGGCATGAGGGCCATAATTGATTTATTATGTTATTAAATGATTATATTCATGTTTAGGTGATTTTCATATTTTGGCCGTTTCGGGCATATTTGGCATATATGTGATATGTGTGTGGTGATTTATTATTATTTGGTTATGCTAGGGCTACTCAGCACGAGACGATCCTAGGAGGTATGCTAGTGGAATAGTCACAACAGGATTTATTCTTGACTCAAAGTGAGTCAAGGGGTATTTAGCATTACTAGGTTATTGTGTAATGGGAATAAGTATTTGATGATAAATTGGGAGTTAGTAAGATCAGGGGGAAATTTTGGAGGTTTTGACTGTTTTGCCCCCCGGGGACGTTTTCGGGACCCTGAGCATTAGGATTTGTTTGAGGCTACTTAACCTTAAAGTAACTTGTTAAGAAAAAAAGAGAACGTTCAGTATGTTCTCTCTCCCTCAAAGTTCCATTTTCGACACCCGATCACATTTTCGAAGGAAACTTGAGTTTTAGGACTCGAATTCAGGCAAGGATCAAGGCATAGCGATTCTAGGGAAGATTAGAAGCTTATTAGCCGGAGGATTTAGTTGGGATACAACTCAATCAGAGGTAATCTAAGTTTTAAGTTCTAAGTTTTTAAGCTTGAATTGGATTTTGTGTTTTGATGAGTTTTTGATTTGATTAAGGCTTGGGTTTTGTTGATTTTGGATCATGGGGATGTTTGGGAACTTTGATTTTGAGATTTGGATATGTTTTGGTAGGTTTTTGGATGGTTTTTAAGTGAAGAAATGGAGGTTTTCTGGCTGGGTTTGAGGTTGAGCTGCGACTCTGTTCTTGGGCGTCACAACTCAAGCTTGAAGAAGCTGGTGGTTTGGGGCTGCTGGGCTATTTAAGCTGCAGTCCATTGGGGAGAACTGCGACTCAAATGCTGTTAGAGAGGATTTTTGGGACTAACTTGAGTGGGGCTGCGGCTCTAATGTTTGGGGCCGCGGATCAAAATGGGAAAAATGGCATAATTGGGTTCTTAGTCATGGGAACTTAACTCTAAGGGCCTGGGATCGATTCTACTAACCAGTTGAGTAGGATTCGACGTCCCGGAGGATAGGTTTGGGTTTGGAAGTATTTATTTACTCATTTTGATGAGGTTTTATATTATGGTTGTGACTAGGTTATCACTAGGGGCTTGGAATCAGGATCGTGCTTGTGGCTCGTTTATTGGTAACCTGTGCTTGGACCAAAGGTGAGAAAACTGCACCCTAAATATATGGCATGCAAGGTTATTATTAAGGCATGTTTATTGTCTAAATGTGATGGCTGTGATGCACGAGAAACATGTGGTTAGGGCATGACATGAATGTTAAATATGAGATTGATCAGAGCTTGAGTCTATGGGTTTGTGCATGATCCAAATTATGCTATCAATTGTTAAGTAAGCATGTTGAATGCCCTATATTTGGATATTTGACATATGATATATGCCTGGTACAATTATTTACTTGTGTGTGGCACTGACTAACTAGTCAGAATCGGCAATGGTGTCAGATCCGTTTGTGAAGCTGTGACTTACTAGTCAAGTTAAACAACGGTACTGAGCACTGGTCATGTGTTACTAACCTAAGAGTCAGGAGCGGCATAAATGTCATGAACGTAGAGCCGATAAAACATTAGATCTAATCAACATCTTCATTGAATGACTCGTTATGAGCATTAATGCTGGACCAACCCTAAGTTCAATGAAAACTAAAAGCGCTTGTTTAGTCTATGACTAGTTTCTTAGAGCCAGGGCCAGAAGGCCCAAGTGATCGTGTAGTCACATGGCAAAGGGTGCAAATCCCATGATAGTGACTTGCTTATAAGTCACAGGACCAAGGGGGCAGATCCCATGTTAGTGACTTGTTTATCAGTCACTTATTATGTTTAAGCTAGTGACGTGATCACTTATTTGTAAAGGGAACGGAACCCACCTTAGCGACTTTTACAACTATCACTCTTTTATTTAGGGCTATAAGCCCAGCATGGTTATCAGAACCACCAGTGTTAAATCACTTATCTGATTAGGATTGACTTTGTAGTCATCCACTTAGGAGGGAAGGATTTCTTATCCTGGATACCCCATCATTATTTGAAGTTATTTGCATGCGTGATTAAGGCTATTATTGCTAGGCATGAACTTTATGATTTGATGACATGATATTACTGATCATGAGCATATTGAGTTTTCTTGCTGGGCTTCGACTCACGGGTGTTATGTGGTGCACGTAAAGGCAAAAGAAAGCTGGACAATCCTTGAGTTGGAGAGCTTAGGTGCGAGGTGTACATATGCGGCTACTCGACCGCCACAGCCGAGGGTTGAAAGATGAACTAGGGTTAAACCTTGTTTTGCTGCTTAGATCGGCTGGTTGTAAATATTTTCTTGTAATAAACCTTTAAAATTATATTTTTGGGATCCCAATGTATACATTAAACGTTTTAGTGAAATGTTATATCTTAACCCAAAATTTTAACCCTAAACCGTTAATCATACTTAGTTACACGATTATGACCAAATGACTAGATTAGCGAGTTTAGCACTGTTTAAAATGCACACCATAACGGTCCATGGAGTTTAGGGTATTACAACTTTGTATGAGAGCGAGCCAAGGTTAAGGGTTCCTGAAGACAAGCTGGGCATGTACACTCGTCACTAAAGATATCTTCACTCAGGGAATGGTAACTATTTCCGTAGTTATGTGCTTAACTGCTTAAATAGAGTCTAAATGCTTTACCTGCACATTGTATTAGGGAGCATGAGATTCTGATAGACCCTGGCTCTTGATTATATGATTACATGCTCTGTGAATATATATATATATATGAGTGTGATCATATGATTACCTGCTCTGTGATTATATAAATGTGATATTTTCATCCTGGAGTTGGAAGCATGAGGTGAATGTTGGAAGAGCAGGGATTATGATTGATGTATGAATGCCATGGGCATGTTTTTAGCACTGCAGTGATTTGTGAATGTGGTGTGGTAAGATTTTTCCCGTTGGGAAAGCTCTTGATGTGCTCATCATGATTAATGGGTCAAGTTATTGACTGCAGATTCAATCAACAGGTTTGTATCCAAGGCAGATAATGAGGCCTAGTGGTGGTTATGCAAAGGATGGGAGTTACAGCCAGGATTTTAGTTCTTCATTTGCTCCTATGAATTTTCAACAAATGTTTATAGATTTGCAATCAAGATTGCAAAGGCATGAGGAAGAGATTTGGTGTTTGAAGCAACAGCGGAACCTGTCGGGAAACACCTCTTCCTTTGTTTTGCCAAGAGTTGCACCAGCTTTGGCTCACCTTTGGTTGAGAGCAGGTGGGAATTTCTCTGTGGAAGATTTCAGGAGTTTTACCCTCCAGTCTTTGAGGGAGGCCTAGATCCATTCAGAGTTGAGCAATGGATGGGCATGATCAGCTCCATTCTTGACAGTATGGGGCTGGTGGGTCACGATAGGGTGATCTGTGCTACATATGTATTGCGGGATGATGCCCGGACATGGTGAGAAGTAGTATCCCAGACAAGAGGACTGGAAGGAGTTTAGACAAATTTTCTATGAAAAATATTACTGTGATGCATCAAAGATGGCTAAGATGAATGATTTTTTTAATCTTGTTTAGGGAAATGCAACAGTAATCGAGTATGTTAAAATATTTGATGGGTTGGCCAAGTTCACTTTTGACATGGTACCCACAGATGTAGCTCGGAAGGAAAGATTTATTCAAGGGTTGAATTCCAAAATAGCTCAGGGCATTAGAGTTGCCCCAGTTCATGAAACTTCAACTTACGCTCAGGTGGTACGGAAGGCTCTTGCTGTTGAGAGCAAAAGAAATGAGAAGAAGACTGCCAGAGAGCACAGAGCTCAGGCAGTGACACCACCATTATTTGGAGCAAGTAAGAATGAACGCTGGAAGACTTATCCAATATGCAATTGGTGCAAGAGGCGTCATCTGGGAGAATGTTGAGCAAGGGAATGTTTCTCAAGTAAAATGTTTGGGTATCGTAAGAAGGATTTCCCAAGGCTAAGAAAGGATGAGAAAAAAGGGATGGACAGCTCGACTCCAGTTCGAGTGGTAATTTCGCTGCAGTCAAAGACTGAGACTAGTTCCTCAGGGATGGCACGTCAGCTTTCTAATTCTGATTTTTAATTATGTTGACTGGTTTTGTTGCCATGCTGTTTCTTTGTTTGTTGAATATAGAGAAGCATAGAGATGCTTTGCAGATCACATGGTTATGTTCTGATGGTAATGCGATATTGTATTGGCGATTTAAGAGATAAGGTGAATTATTGTGGAAAGGACTCATCAGTTGTTTTGATAAGTTGGTTATGACTGACTTACTTTGGTATGATTCAGGATAGGGATTGGTTAAGTAAGTGTGGGGAAATGTTAGTTTGCAAGGAAAGGATAGTTACACTTGGGTTTAAAAGTGGGAAGCCTTGTGGCAGTTGGCACCGTGCATGGATTTTGTATGCTTATGACATCTGTATTGAGAGCTAGAGTTTTATTGCAGGGGGATGCATAGAACTCTTAGCTAGTATCGTGGATACCACTTAGATTGCACCAGTGGGATCAAGACAGGCTGGATTAGTCTATGAGTTTATTGATGTATTTCCAGGTAAATTGCCAGGATTACTTTTAGAAAAAGATCAATGGTGATTGGATTGGTGCTAGAAAGGGAACCAGATCTAGGGCACTATATGAAATGGCTCAGCAGAGTTGTAAGAATTAAAGGACTCAGTTACTGAATAAGATGGCGTTCTCCAAGGTGGATCTTTGATCTGGTTAGTATCAGCTGGAGATTAGGGAAAAGGTTAAACAGAAGACTATTATATCAGATAAGAGCATTGGGAGTGCTGAGTTATATTTGAGAGGGTAATTAATGTTGAGTGATCTTGATGAATAAGATGGATAGAACATTCAAAGGAATATATGAATGGGATTTGTGATTGTCTTGGACGATGGTATTGTGATGTATTTCTTGTGGTAATTTGCCAAGGTCAAGGAACGCCTCGGTAGGCAGGACATTATATGTACTTTGTGGAAGAGTTCTGAGTCTTCTTGTAGATCAGAATTAGTTAGTGGGTGGTTATGACACCTCAATGATGGGGAAAAGGATTGCTTATGCAACATGTTAGTTAAAGGATCTGACCAAAACTAGAGGAGAGTTTCTGGTGGGCTAAGTGGGTAGCTTTATACTTGAGATTGTTATTTCAGAAGTGATCAAGGGAAGACGATTAAGTGAACCGTAGATAGCTGAATTAAGGGCAATGTCTTAGCTGGATTAGCTAAGGATTATGCAGTGTCAGGTAGTAAGTTATTGTGGTATAAGGATCAGATTCGGAGTCCGATGGGCATAAATTAAATGGGAGATTCTGGATGAATCTCATATTATCCTCTTATTATTTTCATCCAGGAATCATGGAAATTTAACAGGATAGGAAAGCTTTATAATAATGGCCTTGGATGGAGAGGGATGTAATAGAATATGTGACAAAGTTACTAACCTAATAAATAGACCAAGACAGAGTATCGGAAATGAGTAAGGCTATTGTTGCCTTTGAGTATTTTATAGTGGAAATAAGGAAAAATCGCGATGGGTTTCGGGGTGGGGTTGCCCAAGTTAGTAGGCCAGTATGAGTTGGTTTGGGTCATTATGGACCAGTATTCCAAGTGAGTTCATTTCTATCAGTAAGGACATGTAATGCAGCTGATCAGTTTTAAGACCTTTTTGTGAAAGAGGTAGTGCGCCTTCATGGAATTTGAGGTCTATCTTATCAGATGAGGATTCTGCTTTTCCTTCCAAGTTTTGGGGAAAGTGGCAAAAGGCAATGACTATATAGTTGGAATTTAGTACAATTTATTATCCTCAGATTAATGGTAAATCAGATAGAGAGAATTATCCAGTTATTGGAAAGGTACCTTATGGGATGAGGTATGATATAAAATGTTTATCACCTGTTCATTGGAATGAGATGGGTGAGGTGTTGATTTTGGATCCTGAGGTAGTTCAGGGGACGATTGAGATTATTAGAGGTTAAAGCTTGGATGCTCACTTCTCAAAGTAAACGGAAAAGTTATATTGAATTGAGAAGCAGGAACATGAAATTCCAAGTGGAAGATTGTATCTTCCTTCAAGTATCACCGTGGAAGGGGTAAGGAATTAAGGGCAAGTTGAGCCCTAGATTTATATGACCGTTTGAATCCTGGGTAGGATCAAACAGGTTGCCTATGGATTGGCCATATCTTTGGCACTGTCAGTTGTACACAGTGTAGTTTGTATTTCCATGTTGAGAACACGGGTTAAAAGAAACTCATGAGTTGAGTTATGAGAATCTGGAGATTGAGGCTAAGTTATCTTGTAAGGAATAGCCAGTCCAGATATGAGGCTGAAAGAATAAGGTTCTAAGGAACAAAGTGTACCTTGAGTTAAGGTAATGTTATAGAAACAGTGAGGTCGAGGGAACGACCTGGGAACTGGAATCAGTTGTGCAGAATTCTTATTCTGGGCAGTTCAGATAAATTTCGAGGATGAAATTTCTATAAGGAGGGGATAGTTGTAATGCCCCAAAATCCCTAATAAGGTTTAAGACCTTTATTAAGAGGCTGGGAGGGCCATAATTGATTTATTATGTTATTAAATGATTATATGCATGTTTAGGTGTATTAAATATGCATGTTAACCCATTTTTGATTAATTGGGTGATTTTAATATTTTGGCCATTTGAGGAATATTTGGCATATATGTGATATGTGTGTGGTGATTTATTATTATTTGGTTATGCTAGGGTTACTCAGCACGAGACGATTCTAGGAGGTAAGCTAGTGGAATAGTCACAACAAGATTTATTCTTGTCTCGGAGTGAGTCAAGGGGTATTTAGCATTAGCGGGTTATTGGGTAATGGGAATAAGTATTTGATGATAAATTGAGAGTTATTAAGATCAGAGGGAAATTCTTGAGGTTTTGAATATTCCCCCCCCCCCCCCTTATGGGGACTATTTCAGGACCCCAAGCGTTAGGATTTGTTTGAGGCTACTTAAGCTTGAAGTAACCTGATAAGAAAAAAAAGAACGTTCAATACGTTCTCTCTCCCTCAAAGTTCCATTTTCGACATCCGATCACATTTTCGAAGGAAACTTGAGTTTTAGGACTCGGATTCAGACAAGGATCGAGGCATAGCGATTCTAGGGAAGATTAGAAGCTTCTTAGCTGGAGGATTTAGCTGGGAAACAACTCAATCGGAGGTAATCCAAGTTTTAAGTTCTAAGTTTTTAAGCTTGAATTGGATTTTGTGTTTTGATGAGTTTTTTTATTTGATTGAGGCTTGGGTTTTGTTGGTTTTGGATCATGGGGATGTTTGGGAACTTTGATTTTGGGATTTGGATATGTTTGGGTAGGTTTTTGGAAGGTTTTTAAGTGAAGAAATGGAGGTTTTTTGGCTGGGTTCTGTAACGACCCAAATTCGCTATTAAGGCTTAAGGGCCTTGAGTAGTGTGCCTGGAGGGCATAATGGGATTTTGTGTGTGTCTTTAATGAGTTTAATGCATGATTATGATTTAATGCATGTTATATGACTATCTGACTATTTGAGATGCATGACTATGTGAATTAGTATGCATGTAGACCTGATTATCTTAGAAAGAGCATAATTGTAATTTGGCCATTTTGGGCATGACTGTGTTGATATCTGTGATCTGTGACTCGAGACGATCCTAGAATGAGCGGGTAAGCGGAAAAGTCAAAGCGGGAATCTATACCCGGCTTGGGTTAAGCCTAGGGAGTTTAAATGAGAATTTGGAAAATATATTGAGGTTAATCTTGATGATGAGGAATGTATATTTGGTGATTAATCAGGTATTGGGTAGCAAGCAGGAAATTATTAGGAACACTTGAGGAATTAGAGGGAATTTGGGTAAAAGGACTAAAATGTCCCTTTATAGGCAAAAAGATTTAGAATTATTAGGAAGGGTATTTTGGTCTTTAGGCTTGTTAGAGATAAGTTAAAGGGAGCTTTATACTTAGTGGAATTTGTAGAAAAGAGTGGGAAGGCTGAAAGAAAGAAAGAGAGAAAAACAGTGTGGGTTTTCTTCAAAGGATCGGTTTGTGGCTCTCCCACCATTTCCCTTCATTTTTCTTGGAGCTAAGCTCAGTGGAGAGCTAGGGTAGGCTGAGCATCAAGGATCCTAAGCTATACTTGAGGATTGGCAAGGGATTAGCAAGATCACATCAGAAATTTGAGGTAAGTTCTTGGAGATTTCAGTTTTAGGGCTTGACTGGTTTGAGCTGTGTATTTGAGCTAAATAGATGGGGATTTTTGGGGAATCAGGCCAAGATTGAGAAGGAGCAAGCTAAGGAGGTCTAGGGTTCAACTCAAGGTCGAATTTCCATCCACGGTATGATTTCTAAGACCTTATCTTTGATGTTTGAAAGAATTTCTGGGTTTAGGGTTCATTATGGTGGATCTTGAGTTTTGGGTTGCTTGAGCTTGGGTTATGAGTTCTTGGGATACTTGGGATGAGTGTGAGGTGTTGATAAGTTTGTTTTTGGGTTTGGGAAAGATTTGGACAAGTTTGGGGTTGAAATGGTAGAAGGAAATCTCAGGAAGCGATTTTGGGTATTGCTGGTCTGCAACTAGCGCTACAGCGCTAGTCTTTGGGCGCTGTAGCGCTAGGCCCTGTTTTTGGGGAGGTGTGGTTCTGCTTGTAGCGCTACAGTGCCTTCTTTAGAGCGCTGTAGCGCTGCACTGTTCACAGAAAAGGATATTTGGGCTTTTGTTGAGGGATTTTGACCTAGGGTTTGGGGCTCGATTCCACCACTTTGTTTTGGGGATCTAGGACTTCCCGGGGGCTCGGGATTGGTCCCGAGGCTAGGTTTTGGAATTTAGGTTTGGTAATAACTTTGACTTATGGATTTTGCATAGGTGAGCGCTAGGGCTCGAGTAGGATCGTGCTCAAGGAGTCAGGTGATCAAGGCTATCGATTTTAAAGGTAAGAAAACCGTAACACCCGAGATTAGGGCATGGGCCCACAGTGTTATTGCAGGGCATGGCCCTAGATTTTATTATGTGCACATGTATAACTTTAAATGAATTATTATGTGTTTGAATGATTATTTCAAGAAGTACAATATGTGTGACTATAATGAAATTAATGGATAAGGCCGAGAGCGGCGAAGGCCGGGTACGGCCTTGGGGCCGGAAGTAACACCCAGCACATGGGGTGCTTATAGCCAGGGTGGGACCCAAGGGATACATGAGTTATCCTTATGGTGAGGACTGAGACCCCAGGCTTTGGTAAGGCCTCTGGGGCGGCATGGCCGTGCTTGTTCAATCTGATGGTTTTCCTATTTATCAGTGGATTATGTCAGCTATATTCTATGCATATGTTATGTACTATTTGGGTTTTCTTGCTGGGCTTCGGCTCACGGGTGTTCCGTGTTGCAGGTAAAAGCAAAGAGTCAATCGACCGGCCATGAGTATGGAGAGTGTGGGGGCGGCGCGTACATGTTCGGCCTGCCCGACTGCTTTGGTTGGGGGCATTTTGTATATGGCTGTATTAACTTATTCTTTTGATAGTCAACCTGGTGTAAATCTATTTTTGAGTTGTAAATATTTTATAAACCTTATTTTTGGGATCCCAGATGTTTGATACTTAATGTTTTCAATGAAACTAAACATTTTCAAAGAGTACAGCCTTAAACTCTGGTTTAGTCATTGTAGAAACCTCGCAGAGTTAGTTAGTTGCACAACTTCCGTTTTAAACTCACTAAGTAACGACTCTAAGGTAGTAGGGCGTTACAGTTCGAGGTTGAGCCGCAACTCAAGCTTGAAGAAGCTGGTGGTTTGGGGCTACTAGGCTATTTGAGCTGGGACTCTAATGCCATCAGAGAAGATTTTTGGGATTGACTTGAGTGGGGCTGCGGCTCTAAAGTTTGGGGCCGCGACTCAAAAGGGGAAAAATGGCCAAAATGGGTTTTTAGTAGGATTCGAAGTCCCGGAGGCTAGGTTTGGGTTTGGAAGTATTTATTTACTCATTTTGATGATGTTTTATATTATGGTTGTGACTAGGTTATCACTAGGGTCTTGGAATCATGATCGTGCTTGTGGCTCGTTTATTGGTAACTGGTGCTTGGACCAAAAGTGAGAAAAATGCACCCTATATATATGACATGCATGGTTATTATTAAGGCATGTTGAGTGTCTAAATGTGATGCATGTGATGCACAAGAAACATGTGGTTAGGGCATGCCATGAATGTTAAATATGAGATTGATCAGAGCTTGAGTCTATGGGTTTGTGCAAGATTCTTATTATGCTAGCAATTGTTAAGTAAGCATGTTGAATGCCCTATATTCAGATATTTGACATATGATATATGCCTGGTACAGTTACTTACTTGTGCGTGGCACTGACTAAACAATTCAGAATCGACAATGGTGTCAGATCCATCTATGAAGCTGTGACTTACTAGTCAAGTTCAACAACAGTACTGAGCACTGGTCGTGTGTTACTGACCTAAGAGTCAGGAGCGGCATAAACGTCATGAACGTAGAGCCGATAAAACATTAGATCTAATCGACATCTGCATTGAATGACTCATTATGAGCATTAATGTCGGACCGACCCTATGTTCGATGAAAACTAAAAGCGCTTGTCTAGTCTATGACTAGTTACTCATAGTCAGGGCTAGAAGGCCCAGGTGATAGTGTGGTCACATGGCAGAGGGTGCAGATCCCATGATAGTGACTTTCTTATAAGTCACAGGGCTAAGGAGGCAGATCCCATGTTAATGACTTGTTTATAAGTCACTTATTATGTTTAAGCTAGTGACGGGATCAATTATTGGCAAAGGGAACGGAACCCACCTTAGCGACTTTTACAACTATCACTCTTCTATTTAGGGCTATAAGCCCAGTATGGTTATCGGAACCACTAGTGTTAAATCACTTATCTGATTAGGATTGACTTGATAGTCATCCACTCAAGAGGGCAGGGTTTCTTATCCTGGAAACCCCATCATTATTTGAAGATATTTGCATGCGTGATTAAGGCTATTATTGCTAGGCATGCACTTTATGATTTGATGACATGATATTATTGATCATGAGCATATTGAGTTTTCTTGCAGGGCTCCGGCTCACGGGTGCTATGTGGTGCAGGTAATGGCAAAGCTGGACCATCCTTGAGTTGGAGAGCTTAGGTGACGAGGTGTACATATGTGGCTACTCGACCACCACGGCCGAGGGTTGAAAGAGGAACTAGGGTTAAATCCTGTTTTGCCGCTAAGATCGGCTGGTAGTAAATATTTTCTTGTAATAAACCTTTAAAATTATATTTTTGGGATCCCAATGTATACATTAAACGTTTTAGTGAAACATTATATCTTAACCAATATTTTTAACCCTAAACCGCTAATCATACTTAATTACACGATTATGGCCAAATGACTTGATTAGTGAGTTTAGCACGATTATGAACATCGTAAAGGTCCCTGGAGTTTGGGGCGTTACACCAGCCATAAGAACACAAGTTTTTTCCACCTCTTTCATAGGAAAAAAGGGGTTAAGTACCTCCATGGTATAGCCCATAAATCAAACCCGGGGAAGTATTATACAGAATACTTCCTTACCATAGACATTAAAGCCAACAATCTGGCTTTCACACATGCCGATCCTTTTGATCATCCTCTCCCAGCCAGGGAAATACACGCTCGAGCACAAGAACTTGCAAACATGCCTATAGATGAAAAGGACGTCGAACAGTTAGTCTCCTTGGAAAATCTCCGAATAGTGGGGTTGTTACCGAACAGTCAAGATATTTTTGTGGGTAGCACAACTAATGACACGGAATCAACTTATCAATCTAATGCTGATATTGAAGTAGTGACCGAACAACTTTCTCCTGTTCCATCCCCTCATCCACGCCGATCATGTGGCCCCCTTATTAGAGAGCCTCCTTCTGAACACCCACGCCGACCCGCCGTCACTGTCAGGCCAGGCAAAGGCAAAATTGTCGAGTCCAATAGAGGGGATAGCTCATCATCAGAGGATGAAGACGAGTTTCTCAATGAAATTCTGAACTTAGGTTTTGTTGATAGTAATCATAATTTTATTTCGTGATGAATATGCAGCATTTTACTTTTCACATGTGTTCACTTGTTGCCTCTACTGACCCACTTTGTGCTTTTCTTTTATGCAGAACCAACTATGTTTATGCAATTCAACACCCCCACTCAGAAGAGGAAGACTGGAGAAGGTGCCTGCTCAAATCCTCCAAGCAAGGCTATAAAGACCACACCACACATTTAGGGGAATCCATCCGACCAGCCAGCCCTATGTTTGGCTCCTTCATCACTTCCACTTTCTGCTAGTCTACATCCTACTCGGCCAACTTGCTTAAGTGAAGCTCTTCGCGTTATTTGTGAATACAACAAAGAGTTATTGGACCATACTCTTCACCATGCAACTACAACTCAGACATTCGAGACTTTACCCGGACAGAGCATCGAAGTCGTCCTCCATAAAGGCCGAGCTCAGATTATGAGTGTAAGTATCTTATCAGAAACATTTACCTTCTCATTGATCATTCTTATTTTAATATATTTCAAGGTCTTGTCACTTTCAGTCATGCTCAACGTCTAGCAGTTGAGTATAAGGAGTTGATCAAAGTCTTGAATGATCAATTGGTAGAAACTCAAGCCAAGATTGAAACTTTAACCACATCTAAAGACGATATTTGATCCATGGTCAAGCAGGCGGAGAAGACCATTGCCAAGCGGGATGGATCTCTAAGAGACCAAACCAAAAAGATGTTGACTGATCAGTTGGAGAAAATGACTCGCGAGAATAAGGAGCTGAAACGAGAAAAACAAGCTGATCTTGCTCGCTATGAGGAAATTTGTTTCAATTTCTTCTACCAGATTTGGAAGTTGAACAAGCCCCTCAACCTCGACTTTCTCTCAAAGGAGGCTAGGGCAGAAGAGCTTTCCAAATGTGAGGCAAAGGTCACTGAGGAGGCAACCAATCCAGCTGGGGTCATGCCTGCTTCTCCTGCTTTATCATTCCGGCTGGAGGATGTCCCCAACACCGAGGATGGTGTTGATCAACTTCGCAGCAGTTTACTAGACCAGTGACCATGCTTTAGCCGACCAGATAGTCTCCTATCTGACAAGTAGAAACTTATCTCTAGCCAACAATTTACTTATTTTACTTATACTTTTTTAAAGACACTTCACTATGCAGTAGTTATTATATTTTGCTCATACGGCCGAGCTGTTGGCATTTATACTTTACTTTTCTTTGCTAACTTGAAACATTCTATGTCTTTTAGGCTTAAAACATTATAAGTTTTTTGTGAATAGTAAAGTCACTCTGATATATGCCTTATATTTTCGCATGAGTACTTAGTTTTCTAACATAGAAATTCTAGACATTTCATAAGTCCCTACTAAGTATACTTCCTCACACTCTTATTTCTCTAACATTTTATGAGCTTAATTTTTTATTTCACACGAATATTTTCTTTTAACTTGGTGGTATTTTAAAATATGCCAAGTTACTTAAGCTTTGATAAAAAAGTTAGCTTAATGGCCCTTTTTTACTTCAAAAACTTACAAGTCAGCCTAAAAACAAATATCTTAACTCGTGCTCTCATTGAATGTGTTGAATTAATTACCAGTATACCCCATGTGCCCCCCAAGTGATCAAGGGTTGTAAGATCCTTGGTCACTTGCTACTTGACTGGATCTGTTTGAGCAATTACTCAGCGTGAAACACATTGAATATAAAGAAAACATCCAAGCAGTTGAACACTGTTTGAACATAACGAGCAGTTGAACACTGCCCGATTTTGATGATCAGTTAAACACTGCTCGAAAAATTTAACACATATGCATATTTCAAGCAAGAATCGACCATGCTGTGCATAGTCTCTTTTATTACTCATTAACTTGAAAAAAGGACAAAACGTGTCTAATAATGAGTCTTAAACAAACAAAAATTGTTTAAAAACAAATGACTGGTCAGCAAATAACCAGATCATAAACATACTAAAATAACAAGTAAAACACTTGAATCTAAGCTACCATTATACAAGTGGTATTTATTGATAATACTTCTTAAGGTGCTCACCATTCCAGTAGTTTCTGATCAGTTCACCATTTAGCCTAGAAATTTTGTAAGTACCTGGTGGCAAGATTTGCTCGATCTGATATGGCCCTTCCCAATTTGGTCCTAGCACTCTAACTCCTGAGTCTTTGATGAACACTCTTCTGAGAAACAAATCTCCAACCTGGAACTTTCGATCTTTAACTCTGGAGTTGAAATAACAAGCCACCTTTTGTTGAGGAGCAGCAACCCTTATGCTCGCCCTTTCTCGCCTTTCCTCAATAAAATCAAAAGATTCAGCCAGTAATTGATTGTTTTTGTCCTGGTTGTAAGTGCTTCTTCGATGGGACGAAGGGTCGATCTTGACTAGTATCAGAGCTTCATAACCATATGCCAAGGAAAAAGGAGTATGGCTCGTCGCTGTCCGAGCAATGGTTCTATACGACTAAAGAACTTTTAGTAACTCTTCCGCCCAACACCCTTTAGCTAGTTCGAGCCATTTCTTAAGGGTGTCTTTTATGTTTTATTCACAGCTTGCACCTGCCCATTTGCTTGTGGGTTAGTCACCGAGGAGAAGCTCTTCGTAATACCATGTCTAGCACAAAAATAAGTAAATAGATCACTATCAAATTGTGCACCATTGTCAGATACTATCTTTTTCAGCAGTCCATAGCAAAGTATGATATTCTTCACCACAAAATCTAACACTTTCTTTGATGTGATTGTGGCTAATGGTTCAGCTTCAGTCCACTTAGTAAAATAATCCACACCAACAACTGCGAACTGCACTCCTCCTTTCCTTTTAGGTAGCCTTCCGATCATATCAATGCCCCATACTACAAAGGGCAAGGGACTCTACATTTGTTTTAAAATATTTGGAGGTGCCCTGGGTATCTTAGAAAATCTCTAATACTTGTCACATTTCTTCACATATTCCATAGAGTCCTCGTTCATTGTAGGCCAGAAAAATCCTTGTCGCAAAATCTTTTTAGAGAGACTTTGCCCCCCCCCCCCCCCCCCCCCCAGCGTGATCTCCACAAAATTCCTCGTGTACTTCAGCTAACAGATTCTTTGACTGGTCGAGTGTCACACACCTTAGCAGTGGCATAGAGTACCCTCTTCTATATAACACCCCTTCCATCATGACATACCGAGCAACCTGTCTCATCGTCCTCTTGGCGTCATTGCGGTTCTCTGGTAAAGTCCCTTGCACGAGGCACGTGATGATGGGTGTCATCCAAGTGTCAGCCATAGTAATTGGCATTTCTTCCTGCTTGGAAATACTTGGACTTGCTAGGTATTCAACTGGTACTACATTCAGAGTGTCAGCATCCTTCACACTGGAAAATTTTGCCAAGGTGTCTGCATTGGAGTTCTGCTCTCGTGGCACTAACTTGATTGTGTACTCTTCAAATTGTGCTAACAAGTCCTTAGCTTTATTTAAGTATGCCACCATACGCAAACCTCTCACCTGATATTCTCCAAAAGTTTGGTAAACCACTAGCTGAGAATCACTAACTTCGATTGATCAGGCATATACATATCTGGCCAATCACAGTCTTGCTAACAGGGTTTCATATTATGCCTCATTATTGGAGGCATTGAATCCAAATATTAACGCGCAATGAATTCAATGTTGCTCTGGTGTGATTAATATAAGTCTGGTCCCTGCATGATGTTCATTTGAAGATACGCCCACATAAAGTTTCCAGGTAGGGAAAACCTTTCTCTGCTCAGCTACGTTTTCTATTTCATCGGGAACATCAGGAATTCTGGTGCATTCGAAAATGAAGTCTGCTAGAGCCTGCCCCTTAATGGTTGATCAGGGTTGATACTTGATCTCGAATTGGCCTAATTTGACAGCCCATTTAAGTAAACGAACCTAGCGCAAGGGTTGGTTAGTAAGCACCTTTATGGGATGTGCTTGGAAGTATGGTCGTCATTTGCGAGATGCAAGCACCAAACCATATGCTAGCTTCTCGATCATAGGGTACCTTGACTCTGCTCCTACAAACCATTTGCATACGTAGTATACCGAATGATGCACTTTATCTTCCTCTCGTATTAGAGAAGCACTGACAGCATGCTCTTGTTGGGGTTTTATGCCCTAATTAAAACTCAAATTCTATGTAATCTCATTTTATTATCAATAAAAGAATAGAAATCATTTTTTGACTTGGTTAATCACTTTGCTCACATGTTTTATTTTCATGATTATTTGTTTAATATAAACTTCTATTAAATCCTGAGCATATAGCTAATCTTATTTATAGTGACGTAATCACAGTGGAATATAAATATGAATATATGTTCAAAATAAGTTAGTCCTATGATTAGTCAATGCACCAGATTTACACTGACTTGCGAATCTACGATATGATCTACTTAAACATTACAGTGTTATGTTCTTTCCAGAACATTAGCAAAGTAGATAAGATCGGATGTATTTGTTACATCGGACATGACCGATGTTGACAATTGATAAGATAAGTAAACATACCATTATTATCTATTCTAGTCATATCATATAGTTGACCATAGGTCAATTCAATCTCAATTCTGAGTGGTTAGTATTCTAACTGATTGTATTATTTGAGTTCTTTGACTTGTTCGTTACCAGCTTACCCTATGGACAAGCCCATACTTACATCTTGGGAACTCGGTAGTATAATTGAGTGGGAGTGTTAATCATAGATATGAACATCTATAGCTTCTGATGAAGAAGTGAAACAATGGTTTCCTTTTAGTTTGGTTCAAGGTGTGTTAAATGATAGAGATCTCATTTCAGTAATTAAATTAGTTTACTAAAATATCATTTACAAGGAACTAAGTGTTTTAAGGATAAAATACAATGAGGGGTAAAATGATATTTTAGTCGTATTTCATTGTAGGCCGTCTATAGAGGATCGAGTGATAATTATGGTTGCAACAATGGATAATTAATAGCATATCTATATTTGTTATAGAGTGTTCTACGAATTCAAGAGTGCAATTCCGAGTCTATAGTGGAGTCACGAGGAATTAATAAGTTAGTAAATTTATTTGTTAGATTTATGATAACTTATTGGAGCTTGATTTCATAGGCCCATGGTCCCCATTGTACCTTGGATAAAATCATCTAGATAGTCTCAATTAATTGATTTAATCACCAATTAGAATTATAAAAGTTGACCAGGTCAATTTTGGATAGTTTCACAGAATTGTGTAATTTTGAGAAGAAAAGAGAAATTATGACAGATTTATTATTTAAGATAAATTGGTATCTAAATTAATAAATAAGTTTAAATCAATGTTCAAATTATAAATAATTAATTTGATAAAGGATTTAAATAATTATTTAATTAATTAAATCAATAGAAAATAATACATGCCTTGATTTTAAGTCCAATGGGCTTATAAGCAAATGGGAAATTTCACGGGCCTAAAGCCCATGATAATTTCAACCTAGGGCTTTAAAATGACTATTATTTTATTGATTTTTTAATTAAATTAAATGGCTTAATTGAGTCTATAAAAGGAGTGCTTAGAGAGAAGTCATAAATTAAGTTTTCTAAGACGACAAAGAAGTTTAATCACTGCTTTTCTGATAGTTTCAGATTCTCTCTAAACACAAGTCATTTTCTAAGCCTCTTTGATTATTTTCTCTTCTTCTTCTCTGTATCTTTCTCATGTGTTGAGAATTGCCCACACTAGTCTAGGTGATTCTAAGGATACATTGGAAGGCTGTGAAGAAAATAGAAGATCGGTTCAGTTTCTTGATAATACTCTGCGACAGAGATGATACAAGAGTTAGAGAAACTGAAGGAATGACTCTTTCATTCCACTGCGTATACTGTAAGTAGTCTATTCTTTGTTTCAGCCAATTAATAAAATATTTTTTTTAATAAATGGGATTTAAATTAACTTTGTTTAATTGTTGATAAATCCTATTTAAATTAAATTAATATATTTTTTTTGTCAAATTAACCTAAAAATCAAGTTGATTGTTGATAATGAAATTTAAATTAACTATTATTAATTGTTGATAAATTTCATTTAAATTGACTTATTTTTGTAAAAAAATTTATTAATTTCAATTTTTGATAAATTCTAGATAATTAATTGTGGTATTTTTGAAAATGAAATAAATTGTGGTATTTTTGCATAAATTCATAGAATTGTTCATATAGTAACATAATTAGGCCCATCCAATTATAACATATCTGTTTGCACTATATGTGATATTTTTGCAATTGGGCATAGATGTATATAGTGGCCCATATCTTTGTTGGATATATGAATTTTGCCAAATAAAATATTCATAAAATGATAGGTTTTATTTGGGCCCATTAGAAAATGTAAAGTATAAATTTCTCTCTTGTGGGTGATTCCACTTGTGAAGGCACATTTGCTTTGCATGACTATAGTGGGCCTAATCAATTAATAACAATTAATAAAATGAATGTTTAAATTCATGTCTTTTGGACATTGTATGGAAGATAGAGGGCCTTTGTAGTGGGAACGACATACTAGACCCAGCCCTCCTCCATACAAGCCCAATTGTTAAGGCATATTTACCTGAGTTTGACTTAATTGTATAGGTTCATTGTATTAGTTAAACCTAAATATTGATTAGCAACAAATTAATTCTAAATTAATTGAATTTGTTTCAATGTGAACCTTTAGAATCAATAGGAAATTATAGGACTTTGGTTTTAAAATTTTAATCTTTCATTTTTTTGGGGAAAACCATAGTCATTAATTTTCTCAAAATATATAATAAAAATACTATTTTTTATTTTTATAAAGAACTTATTTTAAGATTTTTATTCGATCTCCACTGTTGGTTTAACATAGTCAATAGCTTAATGGGGCCTCGACGCGCTTTGATTCATCCGCCTACGGAAGGTGTTCATTAGTTATTTTGACAAGGTTAGATTTCGAAAGATAGATAATTATAGGTCAAATTCTACTAGACTCACCCCTACGGTGACTACTAGGATTAAATCTATGATTATTGAAACCGTGGGTCTAGCTCATAAAATAAGAGATTTTTTTTTCTTATTTTGATAGAATAGTAGGTTGTTAATAGTGGTGTCCATTATTAAATGAGTTTACAACTCTATTTAACTAGTGGTATTTTTTACTCTCGCCAACCGGAACAAGGATATCATAGATTAGTTAAAAACCTAAAGAAATAGAGATATGATTATTTTTGGTATTTTTTCTCATATCTCACATATTTTGGTATATGTCGTGCTATTTCTTGAAATTTGTGTGAATAGAAGTTTTATTGAGAAAATGTGATTGATTTCTATTTTATTGATAATTTGTAGTTTAAAGCTAAGTAGTGTTTGTGTCCACTCCCATCCTTTCTCAACTTTCGATGGAGAAACTCACTAGAGAATTTTTTTTTTAATTGGAAGTAGAATATCAACATAGAGTTGATTGGTGACAACTCTGAATTCGTCATGATTGAGGAATCCCTAGAACGAGCACCGTGTCTGCATGTTAGTGATGGCACCGTCAATGCTCGTGATGGTACCGTAAATGCTTGGATAGCACCGACTCTGCACGTTCGTGATGGCACTGTAAATTCTCGGATGGCACTATGTCTGCACGTTCGTGATCAACTCAACTATTGTCTGACTCAGCTCATGAATGACCTTCAGATTATTGAGCCTGTCATGGGTGGACCTAGTAAATGAGGTGAAAATAAGACTACTGATGTTGCTGCTGATCTACCTAAGGTTGAAGCTCATCCAGCTTCGTCTTCGAAAGTTGGAAACAAGAGGAAATGTGGACAAATAAACAACCCCAAGCCTGCAAAGGCTGCAAAGACGAGTGCACAACCAAGTGCATTGACGCCTAAGGGGAAGAACAAGAAAAACAAGAAAGGTAAAGATAAGTGCTTTCACTGCAAAGAGAAGGGGCATTGGAAACAAGATTGCCCCAAGTTTCTAGCAGATAAAAACAAAGGTAATGATTATAGTTCATTTATCTTGGAAACATGTGTTTTAGAGAATGATAACTCTGTTTCGATTATTGATTTTGGATCTACTAACCATGTTTGTAACTCTTTATAGCTTCTTGAATCGTGGGAGGAAGTGAACGAAGGCGACTTATAGCTTAGAGTTGGGAATGGAGCGTTCGTTGCGGTCCAAGCTAGAGGAAGAGCTCGTCTGAAGTTCGGAAATAAATTTTTAATTTTAAAAGATGTATTTTTTATTCTGGATTTTAGTAGAAATTTAATTTCAGTTTCCATGTTGCAATTAGAATGATTTGTTATGACTTTCACAAGTTTTAATATATCTATTTCTTTAAATAGATCACAATTGTGTATTGCATGTTTGGAAAATGGGATTTATGTTCTGTGACCTAACGAACCCCTCGCTCTTAATAATGATTTATTCAAAGTAGCTAAACCTAGGATCAATAAACGTCAAAAGATCGATAACAATAATATGACGTATTTATGGCACTTGAGACTAGGTCACATTGGCCATGATAGGATTGAAAGACTTACAAAGGATAGACCTTTGAGGGAACTAACCTTAGGTGAATTACCTATCTGTGAATCTTGTCTAGAAGGTAAACTGATCAAGTGTCCATTCTATGCAAAGGGTGATAGGGCCAAAGAACCACTTAGTCTTATGCATTCAGATGTTTGTGGACCTTTGAATGTACAAGTCAGGGGTGATTTTGAGTATTTCGTCACTTTCATTGACGATTACTCTAGATACTCATGTCTTTACCTAATGCATAGGAAATCAGAAACATTTTCAAAGTTTAAGGAATTCCTAGCATTGGCTCAGAACCAATTAGGTAAAACGTTAAAGATCTTGCCATCTGATAGGGGTGGAGAATATTTGGATATACAGTTCCAATGTCATTTAATTGAACTTGGGATTTAATCACAACTTACCACCCCGCGTACTCCACAAAAAAATGGTGTAGAGGAATGTCGGAATAGAACTTTATTGGAAATGGTTAGATGCATGCTTAGTTACTCAACTCTACCAACTTTGTTCTGGGGACATGAAATTGAAACTGCAAACGACATTCTCAATGTTGTGCCATCTAAATCAATCCCCAAAACACCTTTAGAACGCTGGAATGGTCGTGAACCTAGTTTACGCCATTATAGAATCTGGGGGTGTCCCGCTCACGTCCTGAGAAAAAAGGAGGGAAAGCTAGAACCGCGAACTGAAGTTTGCATGTTTTTTTGCTATCCTAAGGTACTCGGGGTGGACTTTTCTATACTCATTCAGAAAAGAAAGTGTTTACTTCTACAAATGCTACTTTTTTGGAAAATGACTATGTCCAGAACTTTAAACCTCGCAGCAAAGTAGTTTTAGAGGAGATGGTTAAAGAATTGAATCCAACAAATGTTCCATCGTCATCAACGCGAGTTGATGATGAAATTCCCACTCTTCACATCCGACCGACGCAAGTCGATTTAAATGAAGAAAGTACCATTGTTCCTCAGCAAATAGTCACAGTGGCTCGTCATAGTCGGAGGGTTTCTAGGAACCCAGTTCGCTATGGTTCGGATGGTGAAACCAATATGGTTGTTGGTGACACTAGTGATGATGATCCGCTGTCTTTCAAACAGGCAATGGCTAGCCATGAAAAGGAACTATGGCTCGAAGCCAAGAAATAGGAAATGGAGTCCATGTACTCAAATTTCGTCTGGGATCTTGTGGAAGCACCTAGTGACTTTAGGGTCATTGGGTGCAAGTGGATCTACAAGAAGAAACGAGGTGTTGATGAAAATATCGAGACTTATAAAGATTGATTAGTGGCATAGGGTTCTACCCAAAGAGAAGGCGTGGACTATGAGGAAACTTTTAGTTTGGTAGCCATGCTCAAGTCCATTCGTATCCTCCTATCCATAGCAGCCGCTCTTCACTATGAGATCTGGGAAATGGACATCAAGACAACTTTTCTTAATGGAAAGCTTGACGAAGTCATTTATATGGATTAGCCAGAAGGATTTAAAGTATCTAGACAAGAAGGAAAAGTTCGCAAGTTGAATAGGTCCATCTATGGACTTAAGCAAGCTCCTCGTTCCTGGAATCTTAGGTTTGATGAAATAATCAAAACCTATGGCTTTGAACAAAATATTGATGAGCCATGTGTTTACCAACTGAAGATAAATCAAATATTGGTATTCCTGGTTCTTTATGTAGATGATATCTTACTCATTGGAAACAATGTTAAGAAATTATCAGATGTGAAGAATTAGTTGAGCACTCAATTCCAGATGAAGGATTTGGGTGAAGCAAGTTATGTTCTAGGTATCCAGATCATTAAGGATAGAAAGAGCAGACTCTTGGCTCTATCTCAAGCATCTTACATAGATAAAGTGCTTGAACGTTTCTCAATGACAAATTCCAAGAAAGGGTGTCTACCGTCCCGCCATGGAATTCATCATTCAAAGAAGCAGTCTCCCCAGACCCCTGAAGAGGAAGATGCAATGAGAAAAGTTTCTTACGCATCTATAGTTGGAAGTCTGATGTATGCCATGTTGTGTACTAGACCAGACATCTGCTATGCAGTGGGAGTAGTGAGCAGATATCAACGAAACTGAGGACTGGAACATTGGATAGCAGTTAAGCATATCCTGAAGTATTTGAGACAGACTAAGGATTATATGTTAGTCTACAAGGGTGGTGTTCTTAACCCTGTCGGATACACCGAATCAGATTTTCAGACTGATGTCGATGACCGGAAGTCTACTTCTGGAATGGTGTACTCTTGGGGGTGGAGCTGTTATTTGGAGAAGCGTAAAGCAGTCTGCAATCTCAGATTCCACCATTGAGGCTGAGTACATAGCCGCGTCAGAAGCATCTAAGGAAATAGTCTGGCTAAAGAAATTTTATTCGGATCTTGGTGTTATTCCAGAAATGGATAAATCGCTTGTGTTGTTTTGTGACAATACAGGAGCGATAGCCAACTCGAAAGAACCTCGAAGTCACAAGTGAAGTAAGCATATAGAGAGGAAGTATCACATTATTCGAGAATATGTGGCCAGGGGAGATGTGAAGGTTAAGAAGATTGCAACTGAAGAAAATCTTGCGGATCTGTTTACAAAGACACTACAAGAAGCTACATTTGATAAACATATCAAGGAAATGAGATTAGTAGAATTAAGACATTAGTTTCAATTAGTGCAAGTGGGAGTTTGTTGAGGTTTTATGCCCTAATTAAAACTCAAATTCTTTGTAATCTCATTTTATTATCAATAAAAGAATAGAAATCATTTTTTGACTTGGTTAATCACTTTGCTCACATGTTTTATTTTCATGATTATTTGTTTAATATAAAATTCTATTAAATCCCGAGCATATAGCTAATCTTATTTATAGTGACGTAATCACAGTGGAATATAAATATGATTAAATATTAAAAATAAGTTAGCCCTAAGATTAGTCAGTGTACCGGATTTACACTGACTTTCCAATCTACGATATGATCTACTTACACATTACAGTGTTATGTTCTTTCCAGAACATTAGCAAAGTAGATAAGATCGAATGTACTTGTTACATCGGACTGGACCGATATTGACAATTCATAAGATAAGTAAACATACCGTTATTATCTATTCTAGTCATATCATATAGTTGACCATAGGTCAATTCAATCTCAATTCTGAGTGGTTAGTATTCTAACTGATTGTATTATTTGAGTTATTTGACTAGTTCGTTACCAGCTTACCCTACGAACTAGCCCATACTTACATCTTGGGAACTCGGTAGTATAATTGAGTGGGAATGTTAATCATAGATATGAACATCTATAGCTTCTGATGAAGAAGTGAAACGATGGTTTCCTTTTAGTTTGGTTCAAGGTGTTAAATGATAGAGATCTCATTTCAGTAATTAAATTTGTTTATGAAATATCATTTACAAGGAATAAGAGTTTTAAGGATAAAATACAATGAGGGGTAAAACGGTATTTTAGCCCTATCTCATTGTAGACCGTCTATAGAGGATCGAGTGACAATTATGGTTGTAACAATGGATAATTAATAGTGTATCTATATTTGTTATAGAGCGTTCTATGAATTCAAGAGTGCAATTCCGAGTCTATAGTGGAGTCACGAGGAATTAATAAGTTAGTAAATTTATTTGTTAGATTTATGATAACTTATTGGAGCTTGATTTCATAGGCCCATGGTCCCCATTGTACCTTGGATAAAATCATCTAGATAGTCTCAATTAATTGATTTAATCATCAATTAGAATTATCAAAGTTGACCAGGTCAATTTTGGATAGTTTCACACAATTGTGTAATTTTGAGAAGAAATGAGAAATTATGGCAGATTTATTAATTAAGATAAATTGGTATCTAAATTAATCAATAAGTTTAAATCAAGGTTCAAATTATAAATAATTAATTTGATAAAGGATTTAAATAATTATTTAATTAATTAAATCAATAGAAAATAATACAGGCCTTGATTTTAAGTCCAATGGGCTTATAATCAAATGGGAAATTTCACGGGCCTAAAGCCCTTGATAATTTCGACCTAGGGCTTTAAAATGGCTATTATTTTATTGATTTTTTAATTAAATTAAATGGCTTAATTGAGTCTGTAAAAGGAGTGCTTAGAGAGAAGTCATAAGTTAAGTTTTCTGAGACGACAGATAAGTTTAATCACTGGTTTTCTCATAGTTTCAGATTCTCTCTAAACACAAGTCCTTTTCTAAGCCTCTTTGATTATTTTCTCTTCTTCTTCTCTGTATCTATCTCATGTGTTGAGAATTTCCCACACTAGTCTAGGTGATTCTAAGGATACATTGGAAGGCTGTGAAGAAATTAGAAGATCGATTCAGTTTCTTGATAATACTCTGCGACAGAGAGGATACAAGAGTTAGAGAAACTGAAGGAAGGACTCTTTCATTCCGCTGCGTATACTGTAAGTATTCTATTCTTTTTTTCTCTTTGAATTCAATTTTAGAAACATATTTTAGGCTTTCTCGTATTAATTTGTTTAATATTAGATATACATAAAAATAAATAAAGATCCTGTATAAAGTTTTCCCAACAGCTCTGTGACTGCCAAATAAATGAGAAGGTCCTCACCATCAACAGGCTTTGATAAAATAGGAGGGTGAGCCAAATGTATTTTTACGTCTTGGAATGCCTGCTCACATTCTTCTGTCCAGTCAAACTTATTACTTCCTCTTAGAAGGTTAAAAAACAGGACACACTTGTTCGTTGATTTGGAAAGAAACCTACTTAGAGCAGCAATCCACCCAGTCAAGCTCTGTACATCTTTGGTTCTGGTTGGAGACTTCATTTCCATGAGTGCTTTAATATTCTCACGATTGGCTTCTATCCCTCGCGAGTTAACTATAAATCCTAGAAACTTTCCAGAACTTACTCCAAACGAGCATTTGAGGGGGTTTAGCTTCATGCTGTACTTTCTAAGTACTGCAAAGCATACCGCCAGATCACGTACATGCCCTTCTACTTCCTTAGACTTGACCAACATATCATCTACGTACACTTCCATGTTTTTTCCGATTAAGTCGCTGAACATGCCATTCACCAAACGTTGGTAGGTGGCCCCTGCGTTCTTCAAGCCGAATGGGATAACCTTATAATAATACAATCCTACGTCTGTTCGAAATTTGGTATGCTCCTGATCGGGAGGGTGCATACTTATCTTATTATACCCTAAGTAAGTGTCCATAAAGGACAAAGTTTCATGACCAGAAGTTGCGTCAACCAACTGGTCTGTCCTCGGCAAGGGAAAATAGTCCTTGAGACATGCTTTATTCAGATCGGTAAAGTCCATACAGGTCCTCCACTTCCCATTGGACTTAGGTCCTAATACTGGGCTAGAAACCCAGGCGGGGTAATAAGCCTCCCTTATGAATCCATTTTCCTTTAGTTGCTCGACTTCTTCTTTCAGAGCCTTCGCTCGTTCCTTGTCAAGCAACCTTCTCTTCTGCTGCACTGTTGGGTAGTTTTCATCCACGTTGAGCACGTGGCTGATCACAGTTGGAGAGATACCCACCATATCCTTGTGAGACCAGGCAAAGACATCTTGATTTCTTTGCAAAAATTCTGCCAGTTGTGCTCTCACCTCCAACATTAACTTCTTCCCAACTTTGACCACTCTGGTCAGTTTGTTTTCATCTATTAGGACCTCCTTTAAGTCCTCCATTGGTCCTACTTCACTCTCCAAATCCCCAAAGCGAGGATCAATGTCCATTACCTCGCTTTGGGAAACACCCTATGTGGTGACTTCATCACGGATGGGGCTTATTGCTCATTGAAACCAAGAGCACTTTCTTGGTTGGTAACTTGTAAAACTTTCTCCTAGTCGGCTAAATTCACAATGCTATGTTGGTCGATATCCATCTCATATACTACTTCTTCTCTATCTGCACACACAATCATATTATTCTCCTTGGTTCCCTTTCCTGCCTTAACTATTGAAGCATTATAACATTCTCTAGCTTCTCTTTGGTCTCCCCGGACACAACCTAGTCATGCACTGGTCAGGAATTTCATGGAAAGGTGCCATATGGACATTGCCGCATGTAATGCCGTCAGTAGTGGTCGATCAATCACCACATTGTACGCCGACGAACAATCTACTATCAAAAACTTTGTCACGACTGTCTGATGCCTAGGAGCGTCTCCTGTTTTGACCGGTAATTTGATTGTTCCAGCCGGTGACAATCCTTCTCCAGTAAATCTGTAAATAACTTGAGGGCATGGCTTCAAGTCATTGATGGATAATTTCATCTTTTCGAAAGACAAATTGTAGATAATATCCACAGAACTTCCCGTGTTAACCAGACATCTCTTCACCTTCATGTTTGCCATTTGGACTGTAATGACGAGCGAGTCATTATGAGGATACCTTACATGTCGAGCATCCTCCTCAGTAAAAGTGAGAGACTCACTTTCATACCGTGGATTCTTTGGAGGCCACTCCTCTACAGTCATGACATTTAATTATGATGTTGCATCCAACTCATGTTGAAGTGTGCGGGCATATCTTTCCTTTGCCTAATTACTATCCCCAGCCAAATGTGGTCCCCCGCATATAGTTTCTAAAGTGAAGTCCACAGGCTCAGATTGCAAGGGTGGAGACCACTGTCGCTTGAAACCAGGATTGTTATTGCCTCCTTCTCCTTGGGTTTTCTCTGCTCGATACTTTTTAAACTTTCCCGACCGGAGAAGAAACTCTATCTCGTCCTTGAGATGATTGCATTCATTTTGTTCGTGACCATAGTCTCCATGGAAATGACAAAAATTATTCATGTCACTTTTACTCATCTCCTTCTTGATGGGTGGGGGTTTCCGGTAGGGAACCTCTTGATGACTTGCGAGATATATTTCTGCTCGACTGGCCGAAAAAGTGGTGTAATTAGTGAATCGAGGCTCATACTTGGTCGGCTTATCGTTCGAACCCGACTTAGCCTTCTTTTCTTCATGGAGGTCAGACCATTATTCCCACATTTATTTCCACCATTTTGACCATTTCCTCCAGTCTTAGGAGGATCAGTTGATCCGTCCGGATTGTTTATGCCTTTCTCCTCTTTCTCAATCGCATAATCCAATTTCATATACTTATTCGCTCGATCAAGAAATTGTTGGAGTGTTGAAGTTGGATTGTGATGTATACTATCCCACAAAGGGCTTCGATAAGTCATCCCAGAGGATATGGCAACCATCTTCCCCTTGTCTCCGACAGCAGTTGCTCGGTTGGCCTCTCTCATGAATCTATGTATATAATTCTTTAGAGATTCATCCTTTCCTTGTTTGATATCAGCCAAGTGGTTGGCATAAACTGGAGGAGTCCGAGCAGCACTGAATTTTCTACAGAATTCTCAACTGAAAGTTTCCCTAGAGGTAATGGAATTCGGCTTGAATTTCCAATACTATTCCTGGGCAGTATCGGCCAACGTATTAGGGAAAACTCTACAACGATAATCGTCACTTACCCTGAGCAGCTCCATTTGGTCTTCAAATTTCCCAACATGTCTTATGGGATCTGCTTTTTTTGTATATACTGGCAGCACCGGTGCTTTATACTTTGCCGGTGGCTGGGCTGCTTTGATTCGGGCACAAAACAGACTGCCACTCCTGTGCTCTATCGCATCCATTATGGAAGGTCGTTTTGACAAACCTTGAACTGTAGTCGTTAACGCATCAAGCTAGGCTTGGATGGCTGGGGCGACCGTCGGGGTCTCAAAGTCTTGACTGCCTGGTCGGGCATTTCTATCTGGTGCACTATCGTCAAGTATTTCTACTTGACTGGCAGGGCGGTTCAGATCTCGCCCTTCGACCGGGACGGTCCTTCTCTTGTCACTAATAACATCCCTTAGATCCTTCCGAGAAGTGCGTCCTCCTAACCGATCAAACACTGTGCTCTTAGATGTTTCAGAAGGCTTACTGCGCGGGACTTGCTCTCTCCCACTACGCTGCTAGCTAGGATGTAGCAAAGGATTTTCGGTATGTCCCGGGCAGTCTTTTCCTCCTTGTGGGCTGTTTCCTTCTTTGTCCTTTGACCGATCAGTGTGATGGCTATCTACCTCATCACGACCATGTCCATCTTTAAACTGCGAAGTTTTCTTATCTCAAGGAGTTCTGGTCTGATCCTGCCTGGGTGGAGTCTTCTTACTGCCCGATCGGTGACTTCCTGATCTAGAAGTTTCTAATCGGTGGCTCTTGGAGGGAGTTCTAGAGTACTCCCTTTGTGTCGAGGCAGTTCCGGAGCGGACCCCATCATCCTCCCAACCAGAGGGATTACTCCTATCTCTGTCCGGTCCCCGAGAATTGACTGTACCAGTGGTCCTTCAACCTGCATTATTATTCCTTGCTCCCTGTGTGGCTGCTCCTCGTGCTGCGGTCTTGGCATTGGCCTGGGTCAGCTGAGTGGCCGATCTAGAGCAAGTGCAGCCTCACGATATCACCGATTGGCCTCCTCCTATCGTTGCCTAATCTCTTCACTCATGGCATCCATCTCTTTTTTTGTTGCTCGAATGCAGCCTTCTGCCTGGCCATTTCCTCGACTAAAGACTTCTACCGAGCATTGAATTGCTTCATCTCCTCTTGGAAAGCGCCTATTGCTTCCTGGAGTTGTTCAACTTCTGGAGTGGTCTCCTTGAGAAAGACCTTAGGCTTAGTCTCTGGGTTCTGAGGTCCAAGACCTTCTGCTGTAGCAGGCTCTTTTGACGTACTTGGCTTTTTGGAGGCCATACTGGTATTCTTGGGAGACATATTGGTAGGGTAGCTGTGTATTTCTTCTATTCAGGCTCTCAACGAAAGCACCAAAAATGTTGACCACGATTTTGGCCAACTACGAGTAGACGCAAAAAAACTACGATAAACCTTGAATAGAAGATAAATGACACAAGTAATTTTATAGTGGTTCAGCCCCAATTCGTTGGTAATAGCCTAATCCACTTAGAGTTGTAATATATTTGGCCTACCCTTGAGATTAGGTGAACCTGAGTCAACTGATTTTCTCAAGTGCAAGTGAAAAGATACAATGTGTCTCTCTCTAAACTTTCAGTAAAAATACTCCCAAAATCAGATCCCCCCACTAATGCCATGAGCAATTTATTTATAGGCTCATGGATCGTACATCAGAAATATCCTGCTTTGACGGGGTCCTTGATTGTTTCAACAACTTTAATTAATGAATAATAAACAAATTACATCAATATAACTATTATTCCGGGATGTTTCAGATATTCCCGCGGCAGTTGCGAATGATTCAGGTCGAAGCTGTTACTGAGGTTGTACCAAAGAGTCACCTAGAGGATAACTTCTGAGATTACTGGTCGGCTAAGACAACGCCAAACACACCACAGGTCGGCATAGGCAAAGAACATCACCAGCTGGCATGGAACATTCTGGTCGGCATGGGCAAAGGGTTGGGCATGGAACACAATGGTCGGCTAAGTAAAACATACCTCTGGTCGGCCATGTTTCGTCCCTGGTCAGGCAAGACACATTTCTGGTCTCAACCTTTCTCATTTCCTTAGTCAACAAATTAATAAGAGTGTGTCATCAACTGCACGTGTCTATCCAATTGTCATGTCATTAAATATAAATATTTAGGGATGACAACTGTTTTACTGGACCAATAGATAACACATCTTAATTATTTGTATTTATTTGTGCTTAATTCTTTTCAAAGAATGATCAACTTTGCAATTTATTTAGTAAATTAGGTGGAACTTGGAAGAGAAAATATAGACCTAATCAATATAGATTATTGTTGATGTTGAAATTTTGGCGTGCTATTTTTAGAAGTAGTTTTTTCTTGATCAGTTGCTTGGCTTTCTTCTCCGATTGAATTCTTGAATTTCCAAAGTAAGCAGAAGTGCCTGGGGGTTACCTATAAGAACACTCTTTGATTCCTAGGTCAGATGAGTATTCAACTGAGCAGAATAATAAAAAAATGAGTTGTGAATGATCTTAGCATTCCTAAAGTAGTGCTATTTATAGAGTTAGAGAAATGAGATAATGGGGGGAAACTTCCTTGTGATTGGTTTTTGGTTAAGTGGTGGCGCCACCACTCCACGGTGGCCATTGGGTCTAATTTTTTAGTGGGTTTTGAAGCCCATGTTGCAAGGAATATGGTGGTGGTGGTGGTTCATCTCGTGGTGGCTCGAGGTGGCGGGAAAGTGGTCGGATTGTTGGAGGAAAACCCAAAATCGCATAAACTTCAACGACCACTTTGAGGGTCTTAGGCGGCGCGTGAGGGGCTGAGCTCCAGGGGTTAGAGGTTTCGGGGGCGGCGCGTGGCGGTCGGCGGCGATGGCGAGGCAGTCGTTTGGCCACGGCAAAGACGAGCTAGAGAGAGAGAGAGAGAGAGTGTTTTGAGTTATTTTTGAGTTATTTTTTTTAAATATTGAGTGATTTTAGGGATTGGAGGGAATTTGTGATTTTTTAAAATTCAAATTTTCAGAACACACATAGTTTTTAGGGCTCGCGAGAAATTCTTTTAGGAGTCGCAACGCGAGTCCTAAAAGTCCAAGAGGTGTTTGTTACAAAAATTCAAACTTTTAGGAGACCCATAGAGCCCTAAAAGAAATGCAAGCCCTAAAAAGTCCAGGAACCATTTTTAGGATTCGCATTTAGCTGAGTGTCCTAAAATAGTGTCCTAAAAATGTGTTTTTGTAGTAGTGGTATTACAATTCTTTATAGGATAATATGACAATTTATTTACTAGTAAGATTATTAATTTATGATTTCGAATAACCTAATGAATACTTTAGAAACTCTGGAGTGGCAACTATAATATCAAAGTAAAGGAGATGAATGATAACTTAGGCAAGAACATAATTAAGGTTAAGTTAGAGACTTGGAAGGTGTTTGGCACCTTAACTAAAAAACTGTTTTTTGTTTTTAAAAGCTAAAAACTGTTTTTTGAAAACAAGTTGAGGTGTTTGGCATTGTTTTCAAAAAACAGTTTTTAAAAACAAAGTTATAAAAAACAGAAAATTTTGAGAACATCAAAAAGTTGTTTTCTATTGTTCTCAAATTTTTTTTTGTCTATCTTTTTTTTTATCACATCACTTTTTTAATTATTATTATCTAACATCATTTATTGTCACATCATTTTTTCTGTCATTAGATTCTCTCTCTTCACTTTCTCTCTCCTCATTTTTTCTCTCATCATTTTTTCTCTCTCCCCATTTTCTCTCTCATCACTTTCTCTCTACTTACTTGTATCTCTCAACTTTCTTTCTCATCACATTCTCTCTCATTTTTTCTTGCATCAATTTCTCTCTTCTTATTTTCTATTTCTTCAAATTTTCTCTCCTTACTTTCTCACTTCTTATTTTTCAAATTATTTTATCTCATTATTTATTACAAACTTTTAAAATATTTTTCTCTTTGTAAATATATTTGTTAATTTTTTATTTAAAATTTAAAAAAAAAAAAAAACTAAACAATTGTTTTTAGAAAACATTAACCAAACACATCTTGTTTTTTGAAAACTACAAAAACAGTTTTTTGTTCTCAATTCTGAGAGCACAACTTTGAAAACAAAAAACTGAAAACAATGCCAAACAGGCCATTGGTTCTTCCGATTCTTTGAATTCTTGTTATCTATTTTTAGTTATTTTCTTGAGTTTAATTTTAACTCTAAAGGTAACGACCCGACCTAAAAGTAACGACAACCTCAAAAGTTGCCACCTAGACATGCCTCAAGAATCTATGTTGACTTCGACAATATTCCCACTTTGAAAAAGGAAGCTTGGTTACTTGCAAAACTAACGAGATATTTTCCAAGAATATGCTAGAATTAAGGAAACTCTTATTTTCAGCTATATTTTGAGTAGATAACGAAGGTCTTTGATTTTAGCTAAGATATATAGGAGAAAAAAGAGAGACGTGTATTCAAAAATTGAATTGAAATTGCCCTATGCTCTTCTCCATAAATAGAAGAAAAACGAGAGACGTGTTACGAAAGAGAGCTCTCTCTTATTTTGTAATTAAAAATGAAATTGGACGTAAGTTCAAAATTTTGATTGAACTTTATTGTAAACTCGTGTCTTGATTTATTATCACATTTATTTTATTAATTTGTACTTCTCAGACCATCAATAATACAAAGAGTGATCCCTATTATATATAAGAGAAATCCACCTCACCTTATACTAACATATTTTAAG
The DNA here is from genome assembly GCF_963169125.1 of Humulus lupulus. NCBI lineage: Eukaryota > Viridiplantae > Streptophyta > Magnoliopsida > Rosales > Cannabaceae > Humulus > Humulus lupulus. The sequence continues at coordinate 130,545,310 of NC_084799.1, forward strand.
TTGAAGAATAGAGAGAGAAACTAAATACAATACAACCAAAATATAGTAAACCCATAAATTATTTCTAGATAATCTTCATTATTAACAATATAAAATTAAAAATAAAAAACTTAGCCTGGGGCTAGCTAGGCCATCATGCTCAGTGGAAGTAGTAATGTAGTTAAGTGCATTTTTTTTTATTTATAATAAAGAGAAGTTAAATATATTTATGAAAAATCGATTAATTAAGGTGAAAAGGGTGATTTTAATTCAAATCCATGGTTGAGAAGGGCTCCAACCACCCAAAGCTTCAAATTTGGCAAGTGCATCTCCTGCACAGTTTCTTTGACCTATTGTAAATTGATCAAGCAAAATGATATTGATCAATTGCAATCCTTAGTAATAAACTGTAGTTTTTTTTTTTCAATTATTGAAATATAAAGGAAATTAAATATTATATACCCGTAAAGTAACTGTGAGTTCAAATCCATCGACCTTCGAAGCCAAGTTAGAGGTCTGCACATTAAAGCTAGTAAGCGATTCAACAACCTTATAAAGTGAGGCCGCAACGCCTTCTACTTTGTTGCAAACTAATCTCATGTAAAACCCTCTCTCCTCCACTTGAAACATGTCCATCTACAAAACCCCACATCATCAATTAATGTCTACATATGTATGCAGGTACTATAGATATATTTATGTATAAATGTGGTATTATTACCTGAGCAATTTTCTTGAAAATCAGTTGATTGGTGTTTTTTGGATGAAAACTTTGGATCTGAGTTGGGTTACTATTAATGGATGGTTTTTGGTACCTTTGTGACCCAAGTAAAGAAGTTTCAAGACTTGCAATCTCATCTTTCAACTTCTTGGCCTGCATTTTCAGGTCTTCCACGTATACTACAGCATCTCCCACAATAGAAGCCTTATCCATCTGCACATGACACAGCAATTATAAACATCAATTTATTTATAAATTGATGCTATTTATTTAAATTGAACAATAATTACGTCAACCATTTTGTCCAATTCTACACTATCACATGCATAATATATATTCGATTACTTTGATTGTTGACAAGGTTGATAATTAATACAGTCCATTTATGCAAGGAATTTATCCACTGAAACTGGTGGCCTATATTTTTAAGTAAAAATGTTTCAAGTTGTTAATATATTAGAATTACACTATATATATATAAATGCATACATGTATGAATTATATATAAGTACCTTAGTTATAAAAGGGACTAAAGAACGCAATGCATAGAGCTTCTCCTTCATTCTGCCCCTCCTCCTCCTCTCCGAAATCAATGTTTTGGATTTATCACCGCCTTTCACCTTGGTTTTCTTGGCTAAATTTGCACTCGTTCCTGTATTGGCTTCAGAAGACTCTTGCCTATCATTCTCATCATCATCTTCTACATCTTGATCATTATTATATTCATAATGATCACGATTTTGATCGCCATCTCCTTTTATTTCCTCATGATCAAAACTTGGCAAAGCAAGATTACTATTCATGAAGAGTGAAATATTTGGATCATCAATTATGGGTCCAGTAATAGTAGTAGTATTACTAATTCCATTGAAACCAAACGCATGGTCTCCTGGACCCATTATTGGATCATGATGATCATCAATGAAGCCATTAATAAGACCACAGTGATCAAAATTAACAAAAGGGTATTGATCAGTTTCAGCCCCACGAAGTAGGTTCTCAAACTGATCTTCACTAATAATATTGTGGGTGCAGTCGAAGAAATCATGCAACTCCAAACCCTTATTAAAATTTGGCATAATGAGGTTTGGAGATGGCGAATACGATAGCATAGTTTCATCAAATCTCATACATATTGTAGTACTGTATGATAATGAAGCAATGCTAATATGGTGTAACAGTACTATAATAGAAGTACTCACTTATAATTAGCTATAGCTAGGTAAAGCAAAACCTCAATAATTGTTAATTATTACTATACAAATTTATATAATAAGCTGTGGTTTTGGCCTATGGCTTTAGGGAGTACTTATATAATTTTAACACATGCATATTTTAATGATTAGTATATATATAGTAAGATAGATCGATGATTTATTTAGGCACATGGTGACATGGGGAAGGTTGTATCTGAATACATGTGACCAAATAGTAAAGTTTGGAATAGATGTAGGTTTGTATATTAATAAATTTTGTTTGGTGTGACCAATGCAGTGTATTAACTGTTAATAGGTCATCGCTAATGACATTTTAAATTGCAATGGAGGGTGAAAACTACTTAGCTCCCGGGTGACACGGTTTCTGACGTTGCTGTTGCATTATTTTTTATTATTATATGCGCGCTCTACCAGGTTTGTGGAGGAGCTAGACGAACAAATCTTCAAAATATTGTAAATGTAAGAGAGACAATTAATTAAGAGTCAGTCAGTTACAATGACTATATATTATAGCATAATATATATTTGAAATAGGGTCACAATTCGTGTTTGTGTCATGTCCAAACTCATATATTACAAGTAAATGTTTAATTTAAATTTGACTTATTTAATAATTGTGTCAAAATAAAAAATTCAAATCTGACCTGTTAAACGGGTTGAAAGGACATAACCCATGTAACTCATGTTGGAAAATATGCATTTCATATTACTTATTAGAAAAAATAATTAAACAAGCATAAACATATATTATAAAAATAAATAAGAAAATTAAGTATAATATTATGACAATATTATCAAATCATAATAGCTACAAAATAAAATCTATAATATAAATAATTTTTTATACAAAGTACCCAAATTTGCTCTTTTTTTTACTTTATTATGGACAAGCGGTAATTTTAACAATTATACTTTTTTAATATTTATTTTATACTATTTTTACAGATAGGATTTTGCATATACACGGTTTTTCCCATTGTTTCCTCCTCACACGCATTCCACCTGTCCTTCTTCTTCATCCATGATTTTGATTCTGATTGTTGATTTTCTCAATGTTTCTCTACTTTTTCTAGAGATATGAATGGTTGATAAGAATTTTCTCCCGACGATCTTACTCACATTCTTATCCCCCACGGTCTTACATCAAATTCTCACTTATATTTAAAAATAATTAATCACAGTTTTGTCGTAATGGTTTGTACTCATTCAAGCTCTAGTTCTCTTTCTCCATTTCAAAAGCTAGTTTCAAAAATTGACAAGTCTAAAATATCTCAAGTTTCGAAGAAGAAAGTAGAGTGCAAAGTTGACCCCAAACCAAAATTGTTGACCCAAACTCTTAAGTCTCCTTGTTTTGATGATTAACAAATATTTGATTATTATTTGTTACTAATGATTTGTTGATTTTGTAGCAAAAACCAAAGTGAATTAGCACTTCAAAGTCAAACTTATGACCAATGGCAAAATGGTCATTTTACCAAATTTTTCGGAAATGACCCAAAATGGACTTCAAGACTCAAGAAACTCAAGATAAAGGTTTAATTTCATTTCTTAGTCTTGTAAAATGATTGCAAGTATACTTTAAGTCATAAGTATAAAATTTGGCTCACTCACGTACTAAAAAATGGTGATTTTTTAAAATGAGAAATAAATATCCTAAATTCAATTTTAAGAAAATACATCCCGATACGGTCGTAACGCAATTGGAATTTTTGAAATCAGATAAACGAGCTAAAAGTTATAAAGAATTGAAAAACGGGAAAATAGGCATAATTCGGATTTTGCTCTCTGTTTGCCATCCGGAATTCCGGTTGCTTCCAGACCGGAATTCCGGTTCCCCATCCGGACTTCCGGTTCGCGGCAGACAACTTCGAAAATTAATCCCTTACGGCTATAAACGGCTAGTTTTTTCCCAAACTCTATATAAACTCGTTTTTCACTCAAAATTAATGGTTGGCTGAGCATTTATTACATATACCAAACCTAATCCATTGATTTCAAATAGCTCTCAAAGTTTAACTCATCCAAACACATATTCACACACTTGAGCCAAAATTTGTATTTATTTATTCTAAGTGTGCTTGCTAATCACTCTAGGTTTCTCATTGTATCATCATACTTCTAGAGTGATTTTTGCTTGTAATATCAAACACATTCCCATATTGAGATTAAGGTGAGGTTGGCACCGGTTTTGTAAACAACCCGGTTAGAGTGAGATTGGCACTTCAACAATCCGAAAAAGAGGTTGATAGTCCTTGGTGGTGGAAAACTATTGTAAGAGGTTTGGAAATACCTTGGTGAAAAATTCCCGGTTGTAAGGGTTAGTCAAGCCCACTAACTTGGCTCGATAGTTGAACTCAAAGCTAGGTCTATAGCTTTGAAGACCAAGGACGTAGGTGGCTTAGTTCTACCGAACCTTGTAAAATTCAAGAATTTGCGATTTCTCAACCTTCAACTCTTTACATTACAAATTTGATTATTTGCTATATATATTTGATTGCCATATTATTTGCTTTTACTTGATTAATTTGATTTATTGCATAATTTGACATATTAAGTTTTAAATTTCCGAAATTAGTTTAAATTTCCAATTCACCCCCCCTCTTGGAAACATATCTTGGGTTAACAAAAATCAATGGGAAAAAGACCTTCTGCGAAACCTAGGAAGGGATTGTCTTCTATGAAAAGGGTAGCTCCAAGTGCTGATGAGAAGCGTAAGTCGAAGAAATCAAAATGGGGATATATGACTGTAATGTATCTAAAATTGCTGAAACTAAAAATATCAAGATTTATTTTGAGTTTTTTTTTTAACATTTTCTACCGGTTATTTTGTTACTTTTTTTTTTGGGTTTTTCGCTATTTCATTTATTTTGAATTCGTATTTCTTATTTAATGTTCGATCTTTGGTTGTTCCGTTTGTGAATATTTTAGGGTTTAGGGTTTCTAACCATTTTTAATTATATTATTTTTAGGGTTTTTCGTTGTTGTTTTAGTTATTTCAAATGTATCCTTGTTCTGTTTTTATATTCCTCAATTTATTCTTGTTTTAATTTGTATCTTTTTCGGTGTTTTATTGTATCAGTTACATTGTTTAAGCATTTGTTTTTCAATTTTTGCTATTGGAATCAATAAGTTTTGCACTTTGTTGTTTTTTTTTTATGGTTTCCTTGTTCATTGTTGAAGGTCAGTTCGTCTATATTTTGTACTTTTGTTTTTTTATGTTTCTTTTGTATTATTTATCAGTTTTATGGTTTTTGTTGATTTTTTTTTTTGCATTGTTTTGTTATTTTTAACACCACTATTCTTATTTTCATTTTTTTTTTCTGTTGTAGGATTAGGATTATAAGATTAGACCAAATCAATTTTTTTATTCAAGGATTGTTCTTAGTTCTAATTATGAAGTTATTAAGGATCTCCATCAATATTTGACTGATAAGCAGAAAAAAAAAATGTTTTTCGAGACTTGTTTTGGTAATTTTTTGAAAATTCCCGCATTTAGTACTCAGCCTTAGGTAGTTCAATTGTTGTTGTTGAGGGAGGTTAAGCAGCCAAATGAGTATGAGTTTTGGGTTATGGTTAGTGGTGTTAGATTGATGTTTAATATTAAGAAGTTTAGTTTGATTACCGGGTTAGATTGTATGGGGATTGCAATAAGTTGAATTTCAAACAAGAATTAAATTGACTTGCTTGAAAAACATTGGCCAGGTTCTGATAATAGTACTAAGCAATCTATTCGTGTGTGTTTTAGGGCTAAGAGGTGGGGTACAGATGATGAAACAATTGTTAAGTTGGCTATTTTTTAGTTTGTACAATGGTTTCTTTTTAGTTTTGGGAAGGATAGACAAGTTCTTCGTGAAGATTTAGATTATTTTTATAGTGGTCGTTATGATGATTATGTGTGGGGTAAGGCATCTTTTGAACAGACTATTTAGTCTATGATGAGAAAATTAGTTAGTTGGTATAATTCTCTTTATCATTAAGACAAGGAAAAGGTGGATCCATTTTATAGGATTGTAAGTTGCCCACATGTTTTTCAAGTGTGGTTTTATGAGTGTTGTCAGTATATGAATGAGAAATACTGCAAATTTTTCCCTAGTGGTATTTCTGTTGGTGGAGAGTGAGATAAGACCACCTTAAAATTTAGAATCTGCATAAAAAATGGATTGGGACAGATTAAATAAAGATTGAGAAAGATTATGCAAACCCAATTTGGTGAATGATCTTCTTCAACTTTGATGAACCTTCAAAAACCCTTGTAGAACCACCACTTTGAGAAAATTCTTAAAACAAAAGCAAAACCACAAATCCAAGGCTTACGCACGTTTCATAATGTTGTCATAATACTCTATTTCCTATCCACCATTGATGCTTGATGCCTTTTCTAGGAGGAAATGAGGATTGAGATTGAACAAGTCTTAAACTCACAAAGTCAAGAACTTTCTTTATGAGTTCTTGGAGGATACTTGAGAATCTTGGAGCTAGAGAGAGTGATAGGTTAGAGAGAGGTTGGTGAGAGTGATCAAATCTTCCAAAACTCTATTTTGACCCTAATATAGAGTAGACACAGTTATTAGGTCTAACCAATATGATTAGACTTGTAAAACACGGCATTTGGAACTAATTTACGTAAGTCGTATAGACTCCGTAAGCGACGCATCGCCTACTAGGGTTTTTGAAACCCTAAGCATGTAGCCATGCTACGCCACTTAGGTGGTGGCGCATCGCCACCCTCTCTGATTTTGGACCCCTTTAAAGGTCCTAAGCATGCTCCAAATGCTACAAAACTTTTTGGGGACCCTTAGATTCCTCCATGCATTACTTTTGTATCCAAAAACATAATATTAAAGTGCCTACAATTGAAACTCAAATTTCACATATTCACTATGTGAAATTCACTAAGTGTTTATACCTGGCTTGTATTTTAACACTTATCTTTTTGTATTTAACCAAACATATAAAAATTCTAAGAATTTTTAATTAGAGTTGCTCTACTAGTCCAACCTTCATGTTTTTGAAGACTACAGTTTTTGACATTCCAACAAAGATGGTATATTCTTCTTTGTTGTTGTTGTGTTAAATTTTAGTTGTTATTATATTTATTTTTCTAATTTGTAATTTGTATTTTTTTTCTTCCTTTTATAGTTGAAGTTAGATAATCTAAAACCAAGTTATGATGAGCGTTGGAGGACTTTGATTTCAACACTGATGTTATGAATTGTGGGAAAGACAAGATTGATTATATGTCTGATTTGGATGCTGGGATTCATTTAGAGTCTAATTTGGATATTGGGGATGGCAACTGACGAGACCCAAAATGGGTATGTTTTCAATATGTAAATCGTAAGTGCACAAATCATATATATAGTATATAGTTCATGTAAGCAAGGATGTCGAACCCAAATCAGTTGTCTAAAATAAAAAAGAAACTATTTTAAACATAAATTAAATAAATTCTAACTTAGCTCCAAAGATTGATAAGATTTAATGTCAAGAAAATAAAGTAAAACATAGAAAATAAAGATATTTAAGAGAAGAAAAATAAACCAATTATGATATGTAAATAAGTTGTAAAAGAAAGAGTATTAAGATACTAGAATCCACAAAATGTAAGTTAAGTAAAATTTATTAGTATATTGATTGCCAAGTTTTAGATATAGTTAAAATAAATCAAACTATCATTTTCCAAATAGATTTATATTTTAAGCACAAATTATTTCTAAAAGGATAGAATTTTTCTTCACGTTAAAAAAAATATGATTTCAAAGTATTTAATGTGAATCAACCTAGTGAAACAACAACAAAAACAAATAAAATTATTTATAAGGCAAAACATAATATTTTTGTTCTAAGCATTGGATGTGTACAATTCAATGACACATCTTAATCAAAGAATTTATGTTTTGAAAAATGAGGAACAAAGTGTAATATTTTCTAACAATCTGTACGCCCTGAATATCCGCACACTTCGGCGAGCTAGAAAAGGGCCTAACTCGGTCTGCCACATGTCAACCGTCCATCCGGAGCTGTTTGTTACCATCCCCTAATTTAACCAGCCTGAGCTGGTTAATCATTTAGCTGTTCCTTGGAGCCATTGTGTCGACATGGTGAGATCCACGAGCTAGCACCACCTTAAGCTCATAGTGCATCAGAGGCCTGACACCCCCGAATCCTTGTAAAGTCAACCACGCAATATAAACGTGCATATCCCAGACGTCACGTGTCTATTCTATTCCTGAATTCTCAGACACCCAGTATAAACGTGTGTGTTCAGACGTCCCACGCCTGATTTGGGCCATGCGACCCATTATCCATCCTTACCTATTGATTAGACAACACTTCACTGCAAGGTTTAGGAATTAATCATCGATGTCACATAAATGATTTGATGAATGAAGAGGTCACGGGATGACCCCAATACCTACTCAGAGATCAATCTCCTATAAATACTGAAACCATGGATAGTGCAAGGAGTTGGCTTATTCTTGTGAGACAAACACTTTGTAAGAAATAGTGAGGAGATATCAATAATATCGATTGGTGGACTAAGGGGATTTTAACCTCTGAACCACCTAAAAAAGGAGTGACTATTGTTTCCTTGCAATTAATTCTCACATCCTAGAATACTATCATTTTCATATTACAGTTTATCAATCAGCACTAATCCATCCTATTTATTCGTATAATTATCTGTTGGCAAAAAACCACGTCAACAGTTTTGTGCTTTCATTGAGAGGATTTATATTAATGATATCACAAAAACTTGATCATGGTGGTTACTCGGTCGAGGCATGGTAACGAGGCGGATCAACATAATAGGCAGGACGCCCACCATGCCGCCATATCCAACGAACCAAACCCCAAGGTCCAGCAGCGATCGAGAAAGCAGCCGATGGGCTAGGACGACACCGAGAGTTTGGCGCCCCGACCGCCAAATCCCAACCCGGGTTACCGACGGCGATAGAAATGGAGAACATACAGTTGAGGAGTCAGCTATCTAGAGAAAGTAAGTAAATCGAGGAAGTCTTGGCGCGACTACCCCCTCTTGCAACCGACGTTAACGTCGGAAAGAAGCAAAGCGGGACTCACAAATCCTGCAAGGATAGTCGGCCCAGACCCAGTCGATCAGTCAGAACCTCAACCCCGAATTCTACACCCATGTCACACCATAACCAGGAAGCTATGTTTGAGGAGTTTCCCAGGGCCAATCATCAATTCAGTTGATCAGTCAGAACCTCAACTCCTAGTTCGACTCCACCATCGAATGCGCCTAGAAGGGCTCGTGGCAGCTCGCGGAGGAGGTCCGGGGAAAGCTCGCACAGACAACCTGCTCTGACCAACCCTCCCGTACCGCAGTCAGACCGCCAAGCGCAGGAATCTGGAGACGGCACAGCTAGTTTAATCCGGTCCTACAGGACGAGGATCGCTTCACTAATTAGGCATCCCCCTTTGCCGATAAGATACCCATCTCCCCTTCATCCTGCACGAGATATTCCGGCACACGGGGACAGCATAAGGAATCCTCCTCTCACCGTTCCTGACCATCACCCACGAGAACGTGGGAATGTTCCAGAACCTCACCCCCGGCAGCAGGCTCCAAGCTTTTCCAACGGGAGCTACTGGATCGAGAGCCACCGAAGTTGCAAATCCATTGGAGACCTGCGTAACCATTTAAGTTCGGCGCAAAGCCCTCGAGCCGCATCGAGGGCCGACTTTCGAGATCCCCTCAACTCGCAGATGGGGGATCCAGCCAGAAATGACAGTGATGCTCGCCGAGAGGATGGTCTTTATGAAGTACATGACAGTGGGAATGTCCCGCCAAACCAAGCTCAAGCTTGGAGGGACAATAACCCGCCTAATGCGTACAATGGAATTGGAGCTGTTGAACAGCCCCAGAACAACCAAGGGACTAAGGACCAGACCCTAGAACGGTTAGCTCAGATGGGGGAGCTAATGAAGAAACTTTTGTCAGAAAAGGACAAGGATGAGTATGACTAGGGGGACGAGCTCGAGCTTTTTGCCCCCAACATAGCGGCCACAATGGCCCATCTGTCCAAATTCAATGGGGACGGGGACCCCTCGGATCACCTGGGTATGTTCAATACCCTGATGATGGCCCATAATATCGGCCCCGAGCTGAGATGCTTGTTTTTCCCTTCCACCTTAATCAGGCCAGCTAGACAGTGGTTCCCTTCCACCTTAATCAGGCCCATAATATCGGCCCCGAGCTGAGATGCTTGTTTTTCCCTTCCACCTTAATCAGGCCAGCTAGACAGTGGTTCAAGAAGGTTAAAAAGCAGTGCATTAGCACGTGGAAGAATATTTCTGCCGATTTCAAGAGGGCATTCCGAGCTTCTCATGCAGTCCGCGTCAAAGCTGACACCCTGGCGAACGTGAAGCAACAACCCGAGGAACCCTTAAAAGCTTACCTGAGTAGGTTCGCAAATAAGGCAGCCCAAGCTAGGGATGCGGATGATAGTTCCAAGCTCATGGCTTTGAGAACAGTAATCCTTGTTGGGGGCGGGCTGTGGAAAGAAATCTAAAGAAGAGGTGTCAGCACCGTGGATGAATTCCTGAACAAGGCATAGGAGTGGATAAACCTGGAAGAGGCACGAGCATTGGTCGTGGGAACCAGCCAAACCCTTGATCATCCCGTTGGAGTGGAAACAGATGTCGTAAAAATGACTCAAACCGTTGCCCAGAATAACCAAGGGGGTGGAGGCAAGAGATAGGGGAGTGGCGAGGGCGGCCAACATGACCCAAAGAAGAACAAACCCGCAGAAAATTTTAAGCCAATCTATGCAGCTTATACCGAGCTCATGAACACTAGGGAACACATTTTCCTAACAAATTCTACCTCCCTTCTCTGGAAAAAACCAGAGCCTTTGAAACATCAGAAGGCCAAAAGGGACCCTTCCAAGTTCTGTCGATTCCACAACGACATTGGCCACAACACTAACGATTGTAGGCACTTGAAGGATGAGATTGAGACACTCATCAAAGCCAGATCTTTGGCTTAGTATGCGCGAAATTGGACTCCTACCAGTAAGCCAGCCCCGGAAGCTCCGATAAATCAACCTGGGGCCCGGGTAAATCAGGATACCCCTCCTCCTATAATAAGAGGAGAGATAACCACCATCTCTAGAGGCCCTCATCTTGCAGGCACGAATAGAGGTGCCCAGAAGAGGTACGTCAATGAGCAGAAGTCTCATAACAGAGTTGAATTTATTTCGGAGCAGCATCTACCCAAACAGCGGCGATTGGAGAGGCAACCAATCAGTTTTACCGAAGAGGACGCTAGTCATGTCCAGTTTCCACATAACGATCCTCTGGTGGTAACTGCACAGGTTTCCAATCGGAGAGTTAGGAGGATACTGGTTTCCGGTCCATGCTAGAAAAAATGGGGTTGTTTGTAGCCGAACTGAAGGCCACCTCCATGATGTTGTATGGGTTTTCCGGAGAAGAGTCGGCAGCGATAGGAATGATCGAGTTAGTATTAACCTTGGGAGAGGGACCCCGAACTGTCTCAAAACTCCTCGAGTTCGTGGTTATCGACTTTCCCACCACATACAACGTAATTCTGGGCCGGCCTACGTCGATGGCATTTGAAGCCATAACTTCTATTCGCCACCCCACAGTCAAATTCCCATCCTCTATAGGGATATGTACGGTCTGAGGTGATTAGCTCGCCGCCCAGGAATTATATAGCATTTCCATGACGGGAAAATCACAACCCGGGTAGCAGACGATGACCATCCAGGGCGGAAGCGAGGAATCTCAGGAAGGAAGATCTATTCCTGGGATAGAAAAACCTCAGGAAGCCGATGGCGTGGGTATCACCTTCAGTGATGATATCGACTCAAGGATAGGCGAAGATAGATCCGAGCTCCAGGCCATCGAATAGCTTGAAGAGGTGAACATCGATCCTAGAGACCCTTCGAGGGTGGTTAGGCTCGGGAAAAACCTTTGTAATGAGAGAAAGGCGGAGCTGCTGAAATTTCTACAAGAAAATCTTGACTTGTTCGCCTGGTCTCATGAAGACATGATAGGGATCAGCCCAAGCATCATCATGCATACCCTTAACTTGGACAAAAACATGCCTGCGAAGTCCCAGAAACAAAGGCACGTGAGCACAACCCGAGTTGAGGCCCTAGAAGAAGAAGTAGCTCGACTTTTAAAATGCGGCTTTATTCGCGAAGCAAAATACCCGATCTGGGTCGCCAATCCTATTTTGGTCCCGAAGCCCAACGGGAAGTGGCAGACCTGCATCGACTTTTCTGATATGAATAAAGCATGCCCCAAAGATTGCTTCCCCTTCCCGAGAATTGAGCAATTGGTGGATGCCACTGTGGGGCATGAGCTCATGTCCTTCATGGATGCATACTCGGGCTATAACCAGATCACCATGAACCCTGCGGACCAGGAACACACTAGCTTCATGACCCCAACCAACGTTTATTGTTACAAGGTCATGCCCTTCGGGCTGAAGAATGCGGGAGCTACATATTAGAGATTGGTCAACAGAATGTTCGCTAATCAGATCGGGAAATACATGGAGTATATGTTGACGACATGTTGGTCAAGTCAAAAATAGCCGATAACCATGTTCCCAACCTGAAGGAATGTTTTGAGATCTTAAAGAAATATGGTATGAGGCTGAATCCCCAAAAATGTACCTTCGGGGTTGCGTCAGGAAAATTTATGGGTTTCATAGTCAACACCCGAGGAATAGAGGCAAACCTCGATAAAATCATATCGCTACTCGAAATGCCATCACCCCGGTCGCGAAAGGACGCCCAAAGTCTGACGGGAAGGGTAGCAGCCCTTAATCGGTTCATTTTCAAATCAACCGACAAGTGTTTTCCATTTAACCTGCTCCGGGGAAATAAAAAGTTCGAGTGGACTGATGAGTGCGAGCGTGCTAACCTAAAATCACATTTAGCTGAGCCACCCGTGTTGTCTAAACCAACAGTAGGAGAGCCTATTTTTCTTTACCTAGCTGTCACGGAAGATGCGGCTAGCGCCGTGTTGGTCCAGGAAGAGGACCGGTCTCAGAAGCCGATCTATTATATTAGCAAAAGGCTCCTCGGAGCTGAATCTCGATATCTGTTGATGGAAAAAATGGCATTCTGCCTCATCATGGCCTCCAGAAAGCTCAGGTTGTATTTCCAGTGACATTCAATCCACGTCATAACCGATCAACCTTTACGGCAGGTATTGCAGAAACCTGAGGCATCAGGACGTCTTTTGAAGTGGGCCATCGAGCTCAGCCAATTCGAGATACTCTATGTACCGCGAACTGTAATCAAAAGCCAAGCTCTGGCTGATTTCATGGAAAACTGCACTGGATTCCAAGAGGAACCGATGGAAGAACCGGTGCAGTCCTTGTGGAAAGTCTTTGTGGACGACAAATTAATGAGAACGGGTCCGGAGCTGGAATCATTTTGATATCCCCAGAGAGACACCGTTTCCACTCTGCGTTACGATTCAGATTCGAAGCGTCCAACAACGAGGCCGAATACGAAGCTTTGTTGGCTGGGCTAAGGGTGGCCCGGGAGCTAAAGGCCAAGGCCATCCAATGCTCTAGCGATTTCCAGCTCGTGGTTAACCAGGTATCAGGAGAATACCAGGCGTGGGGAACCAAGATGGCAGCCTACCTGGCCAAGGTAAACAAGGAGCTATCCGCATTTGAATACAGCGTAGTCGAACATATCCCTCAGGAGCAGAATGCCAATGTTGATGCCTTAGCAAAGATCGCCACCTCCAGGGAAGCCGAAACCTTGGGTTTAATACCAGTGGAATTCTTGGAAAGGCCGAGCGTAGATGAGACTGGGAGAGAGGTTGAGATGATCGACGCCAGGCCAACCTTGATGACTCCCATAATCAAATACCTTACAACAGGAAAATTACATGAAGATCGAAGCGACGTGAGAAGAGTACTTTATCAGGCCCCGAGGTATACAATCATAGACGGGACGTTGTACCGACGTGGCCTTTCTTTGCCTTTTCTGTGATGTGTTCTGCCAGAAGAGGCCAAGGCTATTCTGTAGGAGGTGCATGAAGGATTTTCTGGGGATCACGTTGGGGGCAAAGCCTGGCCTTGAAGATATTGAGGCAAGGATATTATTGGCCCACTCTATCAAAGGACTCAATTTCTTACATCCAAAAGTGTGGCAATTGCCAGCAGTTCACCACGATCGCCCGACCTCTGCCAGTCGACCTGAAGATGATCTCATCCCCGTGGCCGTTCGCGGTTTGGGGTATTGACTTAGTTGGTGCCCTGCCCACGGGAAAAGGAGGAGTTCTCTATGCGGTGGTGGCTATTGACTACTTCACGAAATGGGCAGAAGCGGAGCCCCTGGAAACAATAACATCAAAGTGGGTCCTCGACTTTGTAGTTAAGAATATTATTTGCCGATTCGAGCTGCCAAAGAAGATTGTGTCGGATAACGGAACCCAGTTCAATAGCGACCTCTTCACCGAATTCTGTGAAAGGCACAGCATAGTTAAAAGTTTTTCCTCCGTGGCCTACCCCCAGGCTTATGGGCAGGTCGAAGTTGTGAACAAGACGCTCAAAGCGAGCCTTAAGAAGAGGCTGGATGAAGCTAAGGGATTTTGGCCTGAACAACTCCCCCAGGTGTTGTGGGCAAACTCGACCTCACACCGAACATCGACGGGGCACACTCCTTTCTCCTTGACCTTTGGAAGTGAAGTCGTCCTTCCTGTCGAAACAAAGATAGCCTCACATAGAGTTCGGGCGTTCAGCCGAGACCAGAACGATAAATTGCTTAGCGCGTCCCTCGACCTAATTGATGAAAAACGAGAAGATTCACAGCTGCAACTCGTGCATTATCAACAAAAAATCACTCGGTATTTCAACTCAAGGGTCAAGAAATGCGTCTTTAACTTAGGCGACCTGGTGCTCCGAAGGCTCTTTTTAGCCGGTAAGGATCCCAAGGACGGAGTTTTGGGACCAAACTGGGAAGGACCTTATCAAATAATAGAGGTTGTGAAGGAAGGAACCTTTAAGCTCGCTTGGTTTAATGGGGAAATAGTCCCACGGACATGGAATGTTGTGCACCTAAAGAAATATTATCAATAGTCGTGCTTTTGTAAGGCTTAATTATAAAATCCACCCTGTTTTATTAAAAAATGAGAAGTATATTTCTTGTATCATATGTTTCCGTGTGCGTATAGGCTTAAAAGAGCGTGTTCAAAGTAACTGAGAAAGTTCTTTTTCTGCTTACTTGGGGGCGTATATCCTGGACCTAACCAGGTCCTAAAACTTAGAAGTTAGTTAAATTGATTAACCAGTGTTTTTCCTAAAGAGCACGAGGTGTCGATAAAGCTAACACGAACTAAGTTTTTAAATTAATATCCTAGATACAACTAGGTCCTAAAACTTTGAAGTTAGTTAAATTGATTAACCAGTGTTTTTCCTAAAGAGCACGAGGTGTCGATAAAAGTAATGCGAACTAAGTTTTTAAATTAATATCCTAGACACAACCATGCCCTAAAACTTAGAAGTTAGTTAAATTGATTAACCAGTGTTTTTCCGAAAGAGCACGAGGTTTCGATAAAACTAACGCGAACTAAGTTTTTAAATTAATACCCTGGTCACAACCAGGCCCTACAACTTAGAAGTTGGTTAAAATTGACTGGCAATACTTTGCGATCTCAAAGAAAAAGGTCAATAAGCTAACACGAACTAAGCTTTTACCAGACACATAAATAAATAAATAAATAATAAGAGTAATAATAAATAAAGTAGATTGCAATATAATTCAGAGTAACTGAAATAAATTGTCTCGAGGAGGAAAAACCTCGTGGTAGATTATTACAGGTAAATAAAAAAACAAAATACAAAAGTACTAAGCCTCCCAGGTCGCTCCGATGAGGTCACCCCCTCGGTCTCTTGCTCGCTGGAAGCTGAAGTCTCCCCAGTCTCAGAAGGCGGCTCCTGTTGAAGACGGGCCTTGAACTTCTCAAGGAATGGCTCCCACACTTCGGGTGCCAGAAAGGAGAAGTCGCCATCTTGGTTGAAGGCCCAGCAATGGTAGAGCATGGCCTCCATGGAGGAGCTGGTGGATGTCCTCTCTACCACGGTGACGGCCTCGACCTCCAACTGCTTAGCCTTGGCATCCTCGAGCTCGGCCTTCGCAGTGGCCAAGGCAGCCAGTACAGCCTTTTCGCTTTCTTTGGCAGCTGTCAAGACAACCTTGGCATTTTGCTCTTGCTGTTGGGCAGACGCGAGAGCGGCCTGAGCAGTCTGGAGCTCGCCCCTAAGCTCGTCAATCCTAGCCCTGGACCAAGCTATGCTGCGGTGTAGAGCCAAAGCCACCTGCAAAGACATAGATAGTAAGGCATGTGCTGGGAAGAAAGCAAAGAAATTTAACTAAGTAAACTTACCGTGAGGTTCATCCCCAGCGCGGACTCCATGACATTCTCGGGGCTCCTCGCCTCGATCTCCCTCAAGTCCCTCGGGGTGGCCTTGTAATAATGCTCCACCGTATAGCTCGCGGTCTCATAGATCGTCCCTCGGAAAGTCTCGGGGATTTTCTCCAGGTCCTGGGCATTAACCGGGATGTACACGATGGGAGGGGGGACTGGCAGGGTTCCAGTTGATGCCTCCTGTTCCCGAGTAGGGGCTGGAGGTTGCGGGGGAGGTGGGGGCATGTTCTCTGTGGCTACAGGGACCTGGATCCTCCCCTTGGCGGGGAATTTGGAGGTGGTACCGGAGGCAGGAGTCTTCTTGGCTAGCCATGGTCTCTTGACCAGTGGCCCGGACAGTCTAGAAGGAGGATTCTCCCCCTGGAAGATGGATCGCAGGGCGTTGTCTCCGGTGTGCCATCTCCTCGCCTAAAATAAAAAGAAACGAACGTTAGTATACATGTAAGGTTATTTTATTACAAGAGAAATCTAAAGGTGTATTGAAAAAGTCCTACCCTCCGAGCTAGAGGAGGAATCTATTGCCACGACCTCCGGCCTCGGAACTTCTATAGGGAAGTCTAAGTTTATTATTTCACGAATAAGAGGGGGCTCTGGGTTTGGATCCGCCTCAGGATTAGACTCCTCTATGTATTGCCTAAGCCCTGGAGAGACTACACCCTCCAGAAGGGAGGGCCATGACCTAAGGTTGGTCCCGTACTCCTCAAAGAAGGCCGACCTAAAGGACAAGGTGTTGTCTACTACTACGATGCCCCTAGGACGGCCCATATCATGGCGTAGCACTAGTTGATCTACACACTGAAGTAGGGGTATGTTAAGGTCTGGGTCATCTCGATGATGATGTACGAGCCAGTTTGGGATAAACCTAA
Organism: Humulus lupulus; assembly: GCF_963169125.1. Taxonomy (NCBI): domain Eukaryota; kingdom Viridiplantae; phylum Streptophyta; class Magnoliopsida; order Rosales; family Cannabaceae; genus Humulus; species Humulus lupulus. Next base: position 130,562,538 of record NC_084799.1, read on the forward strand.
CAAGCCTTAGGTCTGCGGCAGCCCTGTCTTGGTCCCTAAACGGGTATGGGTTACCTTGGCCGGAGGGGCCTATTGCTGCCCCCGACTGAACCAGGTCCACGTCGAGGCCCCGAGTGGCCTTGGGAGCTCGCCTTTGTCACACGAGCGGCACCTCATCTTCTTCGTCCTGCTCGTCACCGTCACCGTCTGCGGCATCCCCCTCGGTGATAGGCACTAGCTCGTGAGCTACTAGGTGGTTAGCTCGCGTCCTCCTCAAGGCCAGAGTCTGGCCCACATAAATTAACTTACACGCCAGCATCGTCTCATCAAACATGAGCTGGCGGTAGTCTTTCTCACTTGAAGGAAGCCCCGCCAAAGTATCGTATTGACCCCCAAGGGTCACTGATTTGTCCTTCCTCGCAAAAATGGTTGCACGATGAAGTTCAAGTCAGTACGCACGAAAAGAAACAAAAAAATATGGTGATTTCGCGAGCAGAGAATAAAGAGAACTTACGAGGATGGTTAAAATAATGATGTTCGCAGTTGCGAAACCCGTTTGACATAAAGAACTGGTCTTTGAAGTAGTTGGGATGTCTGGGCAGTTCGATGACTGGAGGAGAATTCGGGAAGCGGGTCAGGTAGTATAACCCATCGCCTCGTCCCCATTGATCCGGGCTGGCCTTGAGGCAGAAGAAGTAAAGGATGTCCACAGGGGTGGGGACCTCCCACATCTGTTGCAGGAAAAGATGCCTCAGCCCGGCCAGCAGACGGTATGAGTTCGGAGGGAGTTGAAATGGCGCCAGCTTCACATAGTTGAGGAAGTCGGCGAAGTATTAATCGAGGGGGAAGAAGGCCCCAGCCCTCAGGTGCTCGTCACTCCAGGCCGCGCATTCCTTCTCAAGCAGCGCGCAGCTCCTCTCCCCCTCATAGGGAGGTCGGGCAATAAAAACGCCAGTCCCAATCTCGATGTTATGGGATAGCATAATTTTATTGACCCTCCCTTGGGTCGTGATCTTCGAGGCTATCCTCTCCGCCTCAAAGAAAGCGTCAGGTCCCACCTCAACCTCCTTCTCTAGTGTGGGACCAAATTGGGGGATGGGAGACTCCACCTCGATCTCCTTCCCTTTGTTGGACAACTGGGATGATGAGCCAACCACACTTTTCTTGGACACGTTCTTTCTAGGTCCCATCGGATCGCCTAGCGAACAAGAATGAGAAAAAGCTTAATAGGTAACCTAAAAAGTAAGAAAAAAAAAGAGCGCTAGAAGAAACGATTTCATACACGGGCTAAGGTAATCTCAGCCCATGGTGTGTGAAGCCACGCGTTGCCATAGTCACGCGCCCACGTTTCCAACGGATCCTTGATCTCCAGGAATCTTTGTGTCAGGAGGGGCAGATTATTGCTTGCCTTGGAAGGGAAGTTTTGAGAGCAAAACCACCTAGGAAGTGTGACCCCTAAGCTACCCGGTTTTTCACCCTAAAAACCTCTCACCTTCCATATTCCAAATAGGCATTTCCTAAATTAACCCAGAAAGTTACCTAGAAGTCCCCTAGTTATGAACATCGCATTCCTAGACGTGTTTCTAAGTGTAATCAATATGCCTAGAATTGGAACCTATGCACTAAAGACCAGCCAGAAACAACCTATTGTTTACGACTAAGAAATAAATTTGCCTATCAAAGAAACAGGGAACTTACAATGTATTTTTCTGAGTGAAAGTTGCAGAAAGCATAAGGGTAGGAGTCCTGATCGAATCCTTAAAGCTGGACTTCTGAGAGACTCTTGTGGCGAGAACGTGGAGATCTTTGGGATTATGACCAGAAGAAGAAGAACTTCTGAAACTCAAAAAGAGAAAATGAGGAAAAAAAAAAATTCAAGCGAAGAGTGACTAGTACTGAAGATTGCCCACCTTATATATACGTAAGAGGCATGAGGAAGCAAGGATTGTCCGATCAAATTAATGCGAGATATGAGGGTCATAACTCAGGAGGTGAAACGACAGCAGAAAGGTGGCTAGGCCATTTAATGCAATTCTCGGAATTCGAACAGTCGCCAACCACCACGTTCCATGTGTCCGGTACCAATGTAGTGGGCAGGATATGAAAAGTCAAAAGGGAAGTTTAAAAGCCCTCGCTGTGAAGATCAGAGGTGACTTCATAAGTCACAAGAAGGGGCTTGGGGGGAAAATGTACGCCCTGAATATCCGCACACTTTGGGGAGCTAGGAAAGGGCCTAACTCGGTCTGCCATGTGTCAACCGCCCATCCGGAGCTGTTTGTTACCATCCCCTAATTTAACCTGCCTGAGCTAGTTAATCATTTAGCTATTCCATGGACCCATTGTGTCGACATGGTGAGATCCACGAGCTAGCACCACCTTAAGCTCATAGTGCATCAGAGGCCTGACACCCCCGAATCCTTGTAAAGTCAACCACGCAATATAAACGTGCATATCCCAGACGTCACGTGTCTATTCTATTCCTGAATTCTCAGACACCCAGTATAAACGTGTGTGTTCAGACGTCCCATGCCTGATTTGGGCCATGCGACCCATTATCCATCCTTACCTATTGATTAGACAACACTTCACTGCAAGGTTTAGGAATTAATCATCGATGTAACATAAATGATTTGATGAATGAAGAGGTCACGGGATGACCCCAATACCTACTCAGAGATCAATCTCCTATAAATACTGAAACCCTGGATAGTGCAATGGGTTGGCTTATTCTTGTAAAACAAACACTTTGTAAGAAATAGTGAGGAGATATGGTGTCGACATGGTGAGATCCACGAGCTAGCACCACCTTAAGCTCATAGTGCATTAGAGGCCTGACACCCCCGAATCCTTGTAAAGTCAACCACACAATATAAACGTGCATATCCCAGACGTCACGTGTCTATTCTATTCCTGAATTCTCAGACACCCAGTATAAACGTGTGTGTTCAGACGTCCCACGCCTGATTTGGGCCATGCGACCCATTATCCATCCTTACCTATTGATTAGACAACACTTCACTGCAAGGTTTAGGAATTAATCATCGATGTCACATAAATGATTTGATGAATGAAGAGGTCACGGGATGACCCCAATACCTACTCAGAGATCAATCTCCTATAAATACTTAAACCCTGGATAGTGCAAGGGGTTGGCTTATTCTTGTAAAACAAACACTTTTTAAGATATAGTGAGGAGATATCAATAATGTTGACTGGTGGACTAAAGGGATTTTAACCTCCGAACAACCTAAAAAAGGAGTGACTATTCTTTCCTTGCAATTAATTCTCACATCCTAGAATACTATCATTTTCATATTACGGTTTATCAATCAACACTAATCCATCCTATTTATTCGTATAATTATCTGTTGGCGAAAAACTGCGTCAACACTATAATGCCCCAGATTCCCTAATATGGTTTAATGGCTAGATTAGTAGGCCGGGAGGGCCATAACTGTTTAATTATGCCATTAAATGTGTTTATGCATGTTCATGAGAATTATATTATAATATGATGTTAAGTGCATGCATGTGAGTCCGCATTCGTTTACAGGGGTATGTTGGTAATTTGGCCCGTTGAGGGTATAATTGTATATCTCTTTGTATGTCAATGATATATTGTGAGACCACATTATAATGTGGATTGGTTTGAGTATTTCGGCATGAGACGATCTTTAAACATGATTTATCGGTTTGGTCATAACAGGCTTAAGCTCGGGGCTTGGGGTAAGTCTCGGGGTGTTTTTAATTATTAGAGCGTTACCGGGAATAATAGGGTAACAGGATATGAATTATTGATGTTTGAGAATATTGAGATTAGCGGGAATTGGGAAGCGTTAATTATGATTAACGGGATAAGTGGAAAGTACCAATTTTACCCTTGAAATGGCTTTAGAGGCTTTAAGTGACTTAAGGGTATTTTGGTCATTTGGGGTTAGGATTTATATGACTTTAGATGGCTGTAGAAAGTACAGAGCAAAAATAGAGTTTTCTTCTCCAACTCGTACATCTTTCCCCTTCATCTCTCCTTTGAAGTTTTTGAGCTCTGGGTGGGGTTTCAAGCTAGGAAATCCAAGGGCTGGGTTGGTGGACTTAGTTCAGCCATTGAAGAAGGTTCAAATCTGGTTTTGAGGTGAGTTTTAGTCTTTAGTTTCTGGTTGTGCTCTGTTTTTCTTTTGGTCTTTCAGCTTGTGAATTCTTGTTGGAAGTTTGGATTTGAAGAGGTTTTGATTGATGTTTAGTTTGGGTTTTGATGAGGGTGAGTTATGGGTGATGTTTAGATGTTAAATTGAGTGTTTGGAGGAAGTTTGGAGCTGGTTAGAGGGCTTGGTTCCAAGGGAAAACGCTGGGGAAAAATTGGAGTTACGTGCTGTCATTTTGGCTGGTCTGGGCTGGGCGCCGCGGCACGGCTGTGGTGCGCTGTGGCCCTTGGCGTCTGGCAGAGAGGGCTGCCTCTGTTAGAGAGGCGCGCAGCAGGGGAAGGCCACAGCCCTTAGAGCAATTTTGGACAGAATGATGTTTTTAGCTTGGGGATTCAAGCCTTAGGCCTCGGGGTTGAACCTAGTACCCAGTTGAGTGGTGTTTGATGTCTCGGCGGCTAGGTTTTGGTTTGGGAACCCTCTGTTATCATTTTTATTGATGAATCCTATATTTTGGTTATGACCAGGTGACCGTCAAGGAATTTAAAGGTTGTTCGTTCTCAGGGGTCGTTCTTATAATAACTCTCACTTGAACCAGAGGTAAGAAAACAGTGTATGGATACAGTTGCACCCTGTATATGTATATGACATGCATGGTTTGTTATTAAAGCATGTTGGTTAATGTATGTGGACATGGATTGCATATTAAATGATAGTGAATGCTGATTACTTGTCTATTGTACTGACTAGTCAGGGACCAACCCTAAAGTTGATGAACATGCATTGAATGGCTCTATGGCATTAATGTTGGACCGACCCTAAGGTCGAAGAACTTATAAGCGCTTGCCTGGTCTAAGACCAGATGTTCATAGCCAGGGCACATGGCTAAGGGACGTTGTCCATAGTTACGACTCTAGAGTCGGGAGGAAGGTTATGTTGGTGACCAATCACCATGCACCTATCCTGATTAAACTTATGAAAGAACCACTTATCAATTAAGCCTTGGTGACCCTATCGTCACATGGCTAGAGGGATTTGTACCCATCTTTTGTGACTTTGGCTACTGTCACCTATCTATTATGGACTGATAGTCTTGAATGATTATTATGATTGTTGTTGATATTATGTCATGCTTTATTGTGTTTTCTTGCGGGGCCTTGGCTCATGGGTGCTATGTGGTGCAGGTAAAGGGAAAGAGAAGCTCACCCAACCTTGAGTGGAGAGCTTGGGCGATGTTGTGTACATATTGGGCCGCTTGACCACCATGGTCAGGGAGTTCTCAGAGGGACTAAGGGTTTACCCTATTTTTGCCACTTAGACCGGCGGGGATTGTAAATCTGAAACAGTAGCGACCCTTTTGTATTATGAACAACTTGTAAACATTTTGAAAGGCTCATGAGCAGTTTATTTACTTAATGAAATGTATCATTTCCTTTTTACTGGTTTTTCACCTTAACATGATAATAACACTTAGATCACGTTTTTAACCAAAGGACTCGGGTAGCGGGTCAAATTTCTGGTTCACTGTTCACCGTAACTGTTCTGGGGTTGCCAGGGCGTTACAACTTGGTATTAGAGCAATGCCAAGGTTAAGGTTCCTGTAGACTGGCTGGGTATGTACACACATCACCGAAGTCAAGCTCGACTCATGGTTTGGTAACTATCTATGTGGTTACATGTATAACTGTTTAAATGTGATATATATGCTTTACCTGTGTGCATGAGGTACCATGATGAACCTGTGCCCTGAAATATTATATCTTCAGCAAATGTGTGGTAATTAGTACTGAGATTGCTGGCACCTGCTTATTAGTATGGTTGTTTATGAGTTATTATGTGATACATGTTGAGTGCTGAATGCCATAAACATGTATCTGCTTGTGAATATTGAATGATTGTGGAATGTGATAATTGTCTGTTTGTTCTTGGACCGTGAGGTGGCAAGAGGTTTAGTTATTACTACCTGACTGGCCATATTGATTATTGTTTCAGTAAGGTATCAATGACAAAATGAACCCAGGGAAAACAGACATGTCAGCTGGCCAGAGTGATCCAGGCCAGAATAATAACACTCAGGGTTAAGAAAATGACCAATCCTAGATTCCACAGCCAGCACCTGCAAACTAGCAACAGTTGTTTGAGGAATTGCAGGCAACAGTGTTAAAACAGGGAGAGGAGCTTCGTCTCCTAAGACAGCAGCAAGTGCATGTAGTGGCCAGTGTTGCAGAGGCACCTTCTGTGTCGGTGCCAGTTACTGGGCAACTGCCTGAGGTTGGAAATAGATTGGAACCTCTTTATGAACGGTTCAGGAAGCAGCAACCTCCTGTGTTTGAAGGCAGTGCAGATCCTACCAAGGCTGAACAATGGATGAGCATGATTACCACTATTCTTGACTTTATGAGGGTAGTTGGTAGTGAGAGGGTGGCCTGTGCTACCTATATGTTTCGGGAAGATGCCCAGATTTGGTGGGAAGTGATTGGCCAGACTAAGAATGTTAATCTCCTGAGCTGGGAGGAGTTTCAGACCTTGTTTAATGAGAAGTACTATAATGACGCTATTAGCGGAGAAGGTTGATGAATTTATGAGGCTACTTCAAGGAAGCTTATCAGTAACTGAGTATGCCTTAAAGTTTGATTGTTTGGCAAAGTTTGCCAAGGAGTTGGTGCCCACTAATGGGACCAGGAGAGAGCGTTTCTTACAGGGGCTACAGCCCAGGTTAGCCCGAGATGTACGTATCACCACTGTGGTAAGAGTTACTACTTATGCACAGGTGGTGGAGAAGGCACTCACAGCTGAGAGTGCAGAGACTAAGATCTGGCGTGACAATGCAGCCAGAAGGGATTTCAGGAGGCCAGGTCCTCCATTTGTGGGTTCTGGTAGGGGTGTTCGCCCCAGTGATCAGAAGAGGAAGGTTCCTGACACCTTCCCAGTTCCAGGTCCTGACAGACAGCCCCGTGGTATTTCTTAATAAAAACTTAATAAATTTTCTTAAAAAGCTTTAGAACTAAGCAAAAATTAGCATATAAAATGTGATAAAATAACTCTATTTTGTAGAGTTATCACACCCCAAACTTAAAGCTTTGCTAGTACTCAACTAAAAGAAAATTTAAACACACAATTTTTTTTTTATTGGTGCTATCTTAAGTATTTCCTAAAAAATTGCACAAAGATAATAGCTCTAAAAAACTTATGAATATAGATTAAACGTATGTATTTAATCAAATAGTCAATCTTCCCTTCTAAAATATATTTTTGAGAATAGTTATTTTTTAGTTAAACTTATAAAAATTAGAAGGGTTCTATTATGAAAATTCTATATATATATAATTTAAGCAAAATTGACCCAATAATTAGAAAACAAGCAAGAGAAATATGCATATTTTTAAGAGAACTATAATCATACTCAATAAAGGTTCTTATCATTGTAATTAAAAGATATCACCAAAATTGAAAACAAAAGAAAAATTAAAAAAAACATAATAGCGAATTGGTAAAACAAACTTACAATTATACCTTCAAATTCAACATAATGAATAGTAAATAACCATTAAACTCACTACCCCCAAACTTAATTTAAGCATTTTCCTCAATGTGTCAAAATATCAATATAAATTAAAATTTACAAGAGGTTAGAGTTTAGAATGATCGTACCTCATCACGGTGCATCGTCAAGAGAGCAAGAAACATTTAACAAAAAGTAAAACACACGAACACAAGCACACAAAATAAAACACAAGTTACCAAGAGTAATCACAAGCAATAAAATAACTTGTTAAATAGGATCCTTAAGGAGGATTTCATCCACTTCATCGGTTTTCAATTCTAAAAATGGCTTTAATTTTTGTCCATTAACTTTAAAAGTATTGCCATTTTTAGGATTTTCAATTTCAATAGATCCATGTGGAAGAACACTACGAATAATGTAAGGACTAGACCATCTAAAGCGTAACTTCCATGGGAATAAATGCAAACGAGAGTTATATAAAAGGACTTTTTGACTTGGAGAAAATGTTTTCTCAAAATATTTTTGTCATGATAAAATTTCATACGATCCTTATACTTTTTTGAATAGTCATACGCATAATTTATAATTTCCTCTGGCTCATTCAATTGAAGCTTTCTTTTCTCACCTGCTTCGTCTAAAGAAAAAATTAACTGCTTAATTTCTCAATAGGCTCTATGTTCTAATTCAACAGGTAAGTGGCATGCCTTCCCATACACAATTCTGTAGGGTGACATCCCAGTGGGTGTTTTGTACATGGTATGATATGCCCATAATGCATCAGTGAGTCTTAAGGACCAATCTTTCTTAGTAGGATTCACATTTTTTTCTAAAATATGCTTAACTTCTCTATTAGGCACTTCAACTTGACTGCTAATTTGTACATGATATGGTATTGAGAATTTATGTGTAATGCCATATTGTTTCATCAAATGTTCAAATGACTTATTATAAAACTGTGTATTGTTATTACTAATGATAGTGTGAGGTGAACAAAAATAGAAAAATATATTTTCTTTCAAAAACTGAAGCACAACTCTGTCGACATTAGTATGGCATGCAATAGCCTCAACCCATTTAGACACATAATCAACTCCAACAAGAATATAAAGATTACCAAACAAGTTAGGAAATTGTCCCATAAAATCAATGCCCCAAACATCAAATATATCATTAATAAGAATAAGATTCGAAGGCATCATGTTTCTTTTAGTCACACTTCCTAACTTTTGACAACGCTCACAAGCTTTACAATAAATATATATATATCATGAAAGATAGTAGGCCGAAAAAACCACATTGTAAAACTTTAGCACTTGTTTTCTTACCTCTAAAATGTCCTCCACATGCATGATCATGAAAAAAGATATGATTTTAGGTTGGTCACAATTTGGAATGCATCTTCTAATTATTTGATTAGGGCTGTATTTAAACAAGTAAGGAGCATCCCAAATATTTTTTTTTACCTCAGAATAAAATTTAGATTTATCATGCTTAGACCAATGAGATGGTATTTCTTTAGTGACCAAATAATCAGCAATATCATCATACCAAGGCAAGGAAGAGACATGCAACAATTGTTCATCAAGAAATGTTTCAATGATAGGAGTGCATTCATGAGTATTTTCAACAACTAGCCTAAACAAATGATCAGCAAGAACATTTTCAGAACCTTTTTTATCACATATTTCTAAGTCAAAGTATTGTAAAAGGAGGATCCAACGGATCAAACGAGACTTAGCCTTTTTTTCGACAAGAGATATTTTATTGCAGCATGATCAGAATAGACAATAATTGTAGATCCTAACAAATAAGATCTAAACTTCTTCAATGCAAAAACAACAACAAACAATTCATTCTCAGTTGTGGAATAATTTAATTGAGCATCATTTAACATTTTTCTTGCATAGTAAATTACATGAGGTATCTTTTCAAGTCTTCGTCCTAAGACCTCACCTATAGCATAATCAGAAGCATCACACATTATCTCGAAATGTATTTTCCAAAAGGCAACATGGCAATCATTATCAAAGACAGAAGCATTTTCTTTTCCCAGTAAATGGCATAAAGGCCGAGAAATTTTTCTAAAGTCTTTTATAAATCTTCTATAGAAACCATCATGGCCTAAGAATGACCTAATTTCTTTCACATTTTTAGGTGGGGGATGTTTTGAAATAATATTAACTTTAGCTTTATCAACTTCTATTCCCTCAGACAAAATCACATATCCTAAAACAATTCATTTTTCCTAATTAAGCACAAGGTTTTTCTCTTTACAACTAATCAAGACAAGAGAAAGATGGGGCAAACATTCATCAAAGGAAGATCCAAACACAGAAAAATAATCCATAAATACTTCAAGGAATATTTCAACCATGTTAGAAAAAATTGAAATCATACACCTTTGAAAAGTCTTTGGGGCATTGCATATCCCAAAAGGCATGTCACGATAGGCAAAAGTTCCAAAAAGTCGTGTAAATGTAGTATTTTCTTGATCTTCTGGGGCAATGGGGATTTGGTTATATCTCGAATACTCATCAAGAAAGCAATAATATTCATGGCCAGCTAAACGTTCAAGCATTTGATCAATAAAAGTTAACAAAAAATGGTCTTTTCTAGTAACATTGTTTAGATTTCTATAGTCTATGCACACTCTCCACCTCGTTTGTACTCGAGTAGGGATTAATTCATTTTTCTCGTTTTCAACTACAGTGATCCCCGACATTTTAGGCACAACTTGAACTGGACTAACCCATTGACTATGAGAAATATGGTAAATTATACCTACAACTAATAGTTTAATGACCTCTTCTCTAACTACTTCTTTCATATTTTGATTCAACCTTATTTGAAATTCCCGAGAAGTTTTAGCATTATCTTCGAGATGGATTCTATGCATACATATGGATGGGATAATTCCTTTAATGTCTCCAATGGTCTAACCTGGCTTCTTTATGTTTTCTACGGACATCTAACAATTTATCTTCTTGTTCTTTATCTAAGGCAAATTGTATGAGAACAGGTAGGGTTTCAGACTCCCCTACAAAAGCATATTTTAAATTTTCTGGCAAAAGTTTCAGGTATAACTTTGGTTACTCGGAAATTGATTGAATATGCTCTAGGGGTAAAAAAAATGTTCAGTTATGGTATCATTTAAGTGTTGGGAAAACTTATACAGGATCTTCTTTATGTTCACGTAAATCTTATATTAAACAAATTAATATGAGACAACCTAGAAAATATTTCTAAAATTTAATTCAAAGAGAAATAATGATAAGAATACTTACGTTATACACAGAGGAATGAATGAGTCATTCCTTCAGTTTCTCTAACCCTTGTATCCTTTCTGTTGCAGAGCATTACCAAGAAACTGAACCGTTCTTCAATTTTCTTCACAGTCTTCCAAAGTATCCTTAGAATCACCTAGACTAGAGTGGGCAATTCTCAACACATGAGATATATATGGAGAGAAGAAGGAAAAGAACAATGAGGCTTAGAAAAGGACTTATCTTTAGAGAGAATTTAAAACCTATCAGAAAATCGTCTTTCAAAAATCTAAACTTCTGTTTTGACTTCTCTCTTAACATTCTTTTTATAGACTCAATTAGGTCATTTATTTAATTAAAAAATTAATAAAATAACAGCCAGTTAATAATCCTAGGTCGAAATTATCATGGGCTTTAGGCCCGTGAAATTTCCCATTTGATTACAAGCCTCTTGGACTTAAAATCAAGGCATGTATTATTTTCTATTGATTTAGTTAATTAGATAATTATTTAAATTCTTTATCAAATTAATTATTTATAATTTGAACCTTGATTTAAACTTATTTATTAATATAGATACCAATTTATCTTAATTTATAAATCTGCCCTAATTTCTTTTTTCTTCTCAAAATTACATAACGCTGTGAAACTATCCAAAATTGACCTGGTCAACTTTGATAATTCTAATTGATCATTAAATCAATGAATTGAGACTATCCAGATGATTTTATCCAAGGTACAGTGGGGACCATAGACCTATGAAATCAAGCTCCAATAAGTTATCATAAATCTAACAAATAAATTTACTAACTTATTAATTCCTCATGACTCCATTAAAAAATCAGAATTGCATTCTTGAACTCATAGAAAGCTCTATAATAAATATAGATACGCTATTAATTATCCATTTTTACAACCATAATTGTAACGGAATCCTCTATAGACGGTCTACAATTAGATGTGACTAAAATACCATTTTAGCCATCATTGTATTTTATCCTTAAAATACTTAGTTCCTTGTAAATGATATTTCAGCAAACTAATATTAAGTACTGAAACGAGATCTCTATCATTTAGCACCTTGAACCAAACTAAAAGGAAACCATCGTTTCACTTCTTTATCAGATGCTATAGATGTTCATATCTATGATTAACACTCCCACTCAATTATACTACTAAGTTCCCAAGATGTAAGTATGCGCTAGTCCGTAGGGTAAGATGGTAACGAAAAAGTCAAAGAACTCAAATAATACAACCAGCTAGAATACTTACCACTCAGAATTGAGATTGAATTGACTTATGGTCAACTATATGATATGACTAGAATAGATAATAACGGTATGTTTACTTATCCTATCAACAGTCAATATTGGTCCATTCCGATGTAACAAATACCCTAACAAACTCTCACTTGCACTAATTGAAACTAATGCCTTAATTCTACTAATCCCATTTCCTTGATATGCTTATTAAATGTAGCTTCTGGTAGTTTCTTTGTAAACGAATCTGCAAGATTGTCGCCAGATGCAATCATCATAACCTTCACATCTCCCCTAGACATATATTCTCGAATAACGTGATACTTCCTTTCTATATGCTTACTCCTCTTGTGACTACGACGTTCTTTTGAGTTGGCTATCGCTCCTGTGTTGTCACAAAACAACACATGCAGTTTATCCATTTCTAGAATATCACCAAGATCTGAATAGAACTTCTTTAGCCAGACTATTTCCTTAGCTGCTTCTGACGTGGCTATGTACTCAGCCTCCATGGTGGAATCTGAGATTTCAGACTGCTTTACGCTTCTCTATATCACAGCTCCACCCCCAAGAGTAAACACCATTCTAGAAGTAGACTTCCTGTCATCGACACCAGTCTGAAAATCTGAATCGGTGTACCCTACAGGGTTTAGAACAGCACCCTTGTAGACTAACATATAATCCCTAGTCCGCCTTAAATACTTTAGGATATGCTTAACTGCTATCCAATGTTCTGGTCCTGGGTTTGACTTATACCTGCTCACTACTCCCATTGCATAGCAGATATCTAGTCTAATACACAACATGGCATACATCAGACTTCCAACTGCAGATGTGTAAGGAACTTTTCTCATTGTATCTTCCTCTTCAAGAGTCTGGTGAGAATGCTTTTTTCTAAGATGAATTCCATGGCGGGACGGTAAGCGTCCTTCCTTGGAATTTATCATTGAGAAACGTTCAAGCTCTTTATCTATGTAAGCTTCTTGAGATAGAGCTAAGAGTCTGTTCTTTCTATCTATGGATGCTCAATATTCCACGCCCATAAAAGATCCAAGACGCGCGCTAAGGTCCCATAAAGGCCTAAATAAAGGCCTAAATGAGTGTCTGAGTCGCGAGACGCTCGGGCCACCATCCTTTGGCAACCGCCTCGCTCGGCCACACCCAGGCCCGAGGCCTCGCCTCGCTCGACCACGTCTAGGCGCGAGGCTCTGCCTCACTTGGCCATGCCCAGGCGATAGGCACCGCCCCGCCTCTCTCGGCCACACCCAGACGCGAGGCCCTGCCTCACTCGGCCATGCCCAAGCGATAGGCACCGCCCCGACTCACTCGGCCAAATCCAGGCGCGAGGCCCCGCCTAGCTCGGCCATACCTAAGTGTGAGGCCGTGCCTAACTCGGCCATGCCTAGGCGCAAGGCACCGCCCCGCCTCGCTCGGCCGCACCCAAGCACGAGGCCGTGTCCTTACCGCGTCGTCCACGCGAGGCCATGCCCGAGGCCCAGCCGTGAATCCGTGTCCCTACCGCCTAGTCCACGCGAGGCCATGCCCGAGGCCCAGCCGCGAGGCGGTGTCCCTACCGCCTCACCCACACGATCGAGGCCAGGCTGCCTCGGCTGTGCGAGGCCCTCGTTATAGCCCAGCCGCGAGGCCGTGCCACCCTCTTGGCATCTCGTGAAGGCCTCTTCCAAAGAGCTACGCGTGTGAGACAACCTTGCCCAAATGGATCTCATCCCAAGGCCCCACGTGCATGATGACAGTGGTCGAGGTGGCCCACAAGAGACAAAAAGAGTACGAACGAGGTACCTCAAAAGGGGTATGTAAATGCCTGCTAGGATCAGGGGACGGACCTGACACCTGTGCCCGACAAGTAGTGGCGGTTGGAAATAGTACGAAGAGTGGCTAAACCACCACCACGTCTCTGACACCCGTACAAAGAGAGTGGTGGAGTCATGACCGGGTACAAAAGGTGAGGTGCTCCCATGGACTCTGACCATGTACCAAAGCCGATACCACTACCCCTAGAACCACTCTCCTCTTAGTGTACTCGTGTACCATCTGGTCCCCTAGACCACCATGTACCTAGGGCCATTAGAGCCTACTATAAAATGGACTCTAACTCCACCTGTAGGGGGGTTGGAAAATTTACTATAGCAGGTGCATCTTAGTGAATGAAAATTGATTTCTCCATTGTTCTATTACAATTGTTCTTAGAGTTGATACTTAGATTCTGAGAGTTTTTCTTTGCATAATCTGAGCTCTATTATTTTTCCGACTTAACTTAGTTGACGAGTTCTCACCGTCAACAGTTTGGCGCCGTCTGTGGGAACTTAAGTTCCAAGCTACTATTCTACCATTACTTCCAACAAGAAGAAATGCCAAGACATTCAAAGCGACTGAGGGAGCCACGAGAGGTGGAGGACCACCTTAACGGAGTCCAGCTGAAGGCCTCCATGAAGGATCCCCCTCCACCTAGAGAGGTGGAGCCCCAAAGGGACCCTAAGGTTCACGAGGGTGATAGAGAGGCCTCGTCACCGGGCGTCCCGCCTATAGAGAGTCCAACAAAGAGCACCATCGGGAAATGCTAACGAGTTCCCGCTCCCTAGACCACCCCAAGTACCGAACTCCGGCCGGCAGGACCCGGGCCCCTCTACGCGTAGGCACGATAAGCATCCCCAGGTCCATTCCGTGAGCTCGAGTTTGAAATCTCAATTCTATGAAGAAGAAATATGTGAGCTCCACCGTAAGAACCAAAGGTTGGAGACCACCCTGGAGAACATGCAAGAGGTGTTGAATGGCCTATTACAGGGTAAGTCAAGTGTGACCTTGCCCAAGAGAAAGGAGAAAGGTCGGGAAGGGGTAGAGACCACCGTACCAGTAGATGATGGGAGGACTCGACACTGTACTAGTAACACCCCCCAAGTGAAGCAACGCGAACATCCTGAACCACTGAAGTAGGCCCTGAAACCAGATCCAAGAACCAACGCTGCCCTTCGCAACGAGGACGAGGTCACCTCTAAAAGAGCACCCTCGGATTTATGGGAGGAGCTCAATAAAAAGAGGGCGGGTAAAGGGACCATGCCCCCTATGGCACCTCGAGAGGGCAAGGGAAAGGCGGATCTTAACCCGTCCGCTTTGAGGGACTCTCTAAGCAAGAGGAGGCAAGACCTGGACACAGAAATGAGGAGCCTGCGAAGCAGGATCGTCACCGCCTCTGGTGGTCAGGCTTTTGAGGAAGAGTTCGACCATGAGTCGCCCTTCGTGAGGGAGATTCAGGCCATCCGGCTCCCTGCCAACTTTAAGGTACCCAATATGACCCCCTACGAAGGAAGCACGGATCCAAAGTACCACCTGGACGCATTTAACGATCTGATGAAACTGAGAGGAATTGGTAGTGGAGACAGATGCCACTCCTTCACAGTCACATTGAAAGGACCCGCGTATAAATGGTTCAAAAGATTAAGGCTGGGGTCCATCAGGTCCGGGCAGCAGTTTTCTGATGAATTCCTCCAACAGCACCACGCCGTGTGAGACTACACGATGCCAGGCACCAGCTTGGCCAACGTGAAGCAAGGGGAAAATGAGATCCTGAAGAGCTACATTCACAGGTTCAATATGGAGGCCGCGAAAGTGGGGAGCCTAACCTGTCGAGAGTTAAAAATGGCCATTACAGCCGGGGTGCGTCCAGGAAGCAAGTTGTGGGACAACATGCTGAAGAGGGAAGTCACCGACTTAGATGACTTCTATGAGAGGGCGCAGAAATACATTCGTGTGGAGGATGGCCACGCAAACCTAAAGGCAGGAAAGGAGAGGTCCAACGCGAAGCCCCCAACTAACGATGGGTCGAATGTAACAAAGAAGAAAATGGCGTACGATGGGTCGAGAGATGATCAGCAGAGAAAGACCAAACGGGGGAGTGATCAAAGGCAAGCGACTTATACTTACCATACGAACCTTACAGATACCAGGGAGCATATTTAACTCACTAATGAAGACCGAGTTCCCTTCAAGAAGCCCCCACCAATGAGAAAGGACCGGTCCAAAAGGGATCCCAGTAGATACTGCTAGTACCACAAGGATATCGGGCACACCACGACGGAGTTTATCCACTTGAAGGAGGAAATTGAGGAGCTCATCCGCAGGGGGCATCTAGGCCGTTATGTCAGGAGAGAAAGGCTGAAGCCAGAGGACGAGCCTGCGATACCCCAGATGCAAGGGCGAGCCCCATAAATACAGGGAGAGGTCCGAACCATTTTCGAAGGTCCAGGATTTGGGGGAGACTCTCGGAAGGGGCGAGATAGAAATGCAAGAGAGGTCCGACGAAGTCCACCACCCTGCGTCATGAGTTTGGAACAACAACCCCCAAAAAGCTTCAAGGGGGAAAATGACTCGATCACATTCACTGAGGAGGATGCGCGGGGGGTACATTTTCCCCACAACGACCTGCTGGTGTTGACAGTTCAGTTGGCAAATATGCGTGTGCATCGGGTCCTAGTGGACAATGGAAGCTCGGTGGACATCCTGTATCGCCCTACCTTGGAAAAGATGGGATTGGGCATTCGTCATCTAAAGCCCTGCCAATCTTCCCTATACGGATTCATGGGGGACTCAGTGCAACCCCTAGGGGTGATTGAATTGGCACTCACCATGGGGGAGCAACCCCAGCAGACTACAGCCATGGCTAACTTTGTCGTAGTAGATTGTGCGTCAGATTTCAATGCAGTATTGGGGAGACCATCCCTAAGAGAATTGAAAGCCATAACTTCTATATATCATCTGGTTGTCAAGTTCCCAACTCTAGGAGGGGTCGCTAGTATGAAGGGAGAACAGAAAGAAGCAAGGGAGTGCTACAACACCTCACTTCGTGCGCCTGTGAAACCGCGGGAACCAATGGCCATGGTGATACATGAGGCGCTACGTGTGCCCGCGGGGAGTCTGCAGGAGCTAGACCCTCGAGTCGTGGAGGAGTCAAGAGCAGAACCAGTGGAGGAAGTAGAGGATGTTACAGTGATGGAAGAACCGTTGAGAAGACTGAAGATAGGGAGAAGCCTGCAAAATGATGTGAAGGAGGAGTTGATAAGGTTTTTGAAGGATAATCTAGACGTATTCGCATGGAGTCATGAGGATATGGTGGGTATAGATCCCAGTGTAATGTGCCACCATCTAAATATCTCCCCAGAAGCGAGGCCCGTTAGGCAGAAGAGGCGAGCGCTAGACCCAGAAAGGTACGCGGCCTTAAAGGAAGAGGTCGACAAGTTGAAGGCCATTGGGTTTATCCGTGAATCTTATTACCCTGTGTGGGTGTCGAATCCAGTACTAGTCCCAAAACCAAATGGGAAATGGAGGACCTGCGTCGATTTCTCAAACCTGAATAAAGCTTGTCCTAAGGACAGCTTCCCGCTCCCAAGGATAGATCAGTTAGTAGATGCGACGGTAGGACATGAATTACTGAGCTTCATGGATGCCTACTCGGGGTACAACCAGATTCCAATGAACCCAACAGATGAAGAGCATACGTCATTCATTACGGATAAAGGGCTCTACTGTTACAAGGTGATGCCCTTCAGGTTGAAGAACGCGGGTGCCACCTATCAAAGGTTGGTCAATAAGATGTTCGCTAACCAGAGAGGAAGGAACATGGAGGTGTATGTTGATGATATGTTAGCAAAGACCAAGAATTCCACAGAGCTCAACAAGGACCTTGGTGAGATGTTTGACACACTTAGGAAGTACCAAATGAAGTTGAATCCCGTCAAGTGCACCTTCGGTGTATCCTTAAGAAAATTCTTGGGCTTCATGGTCAACTCCAGAGGCATCGAGGCCAATCCTGATAAGATAAAGGCTCTGATAGAGATAAGCCCGCCTAAGAACAAGAAGGAAGTGCAATGCTTAACGGGAAGGGTGGCGGCCCTTAATAGATTTATTTCAAGGTCAACCGATAAGTGCCTCCCCTTCTTTAACATCCTCAAAGGGAGCAAAAAGTTCGCTTGGGATGAGGAATGTGAAGAGGCATTTATCAAGCTGAAGGAGCACTTGGTGAAGCCACCCCTGTTGGCGAAACCTGAGAAAGGCGAAAAGCTATACCTATACTTGGCAGTGTCTGAACATGCCATAAGCACAGCCTTGGTTAAAGGGGAGAAGAAGCAACAACAACCCGTGTACTATATCAGCAAGCGTTTGGTAGACGCGGAGAACCAGTACCCAGAGATTGAAAAGTTGGCCTATGCATTAGTTGTGGCCTCGAGGAAGTTGAGGCCCTACTTCCATGCGCACGCAATTGAAGTTCTCATGGATAGTCCTTTAAGGCAGGTCTTGCATAAACCTGAGACCTCAGGGAGGCTGATGAAATGGTTGATCGAGTTGAATCAACTTGATATCGTGTATACCCCAAGAGCTTCCATCAATGGACAGGTGCTGGCAGACTTTATAGTGGAGTTCACCCGTCAGCCAAATGGAGGAAGAAGTGAAGGGGAGCATCCTGTCATAGAGGAAGAACGAAGGGATCTTGAGGAATGGAGTCTGCATGTGGACAGGGCATCCAATGTAGGAGGATCTGGAGCAGGTATCATCATGACAGGACCCGAGGGACACAATATGTTTTGTGAGATCCGGTTCGGGTTCGAGGCCTCCAATAACGAGGCATAGTATGAGGCGCTCCTGGCTGGCTTGCGTTTAGCCCAGGAGCTAAAAGTGACGCGCCTTTGTATTTTTAGCGACTCTCAGTTTGTGGTATACCAGGTAAAGGAGGAATATCAGGCGAGGGGACCCAAGATGGCAGCCTACTTGGAAAGGGTGAAAGGCTATCTGGGACGGTTAGTAGCATATAGCATAGAGCAGTTCCCCAGAGAAAGGAATTCCCATGCTGATGCACTCGCGAAGCTGGCTTCCACCAAGGATGGGGATATCCTGAAGTCGATACCCGTGGAGTACTTACCCAAACCCAGCATCGTAAGCGCGAACATACATATGGTTAGTGTCCCAAAGGAGTCGTGGGCGGAGCCGATTAAAAGATACTTGGAGGAAGGAACCTTGCCTGTGGACAAGAAAGAGGCCCGAAGGTTGGTGTATAAGGCGGCTAGGTACACCTTGATAGACGGGGTTCTATACAAGAGAGGGTTCTCAATGCCACTTCTGCGATGTGTAGAGAAGGAGGAGGCGTTAAAGGTACTGCATGAGATACATGAAGGAGAGTGTGGTAACCATGAGAGCGGACCATCAACGGTTAGAAAGGCCATAAGAAAAGGGTACTACTGGCCCTCAATGGAAAAAGATGCAAGCGACTTTGCCAAGAAATGTGACAAATGCCAGAAGCACGCTAACTACACTCGGAGGCCCCGAAATGAGTTAACTAGCCTGACCAGTCCCTGGCCCTTCGCTATCTGGGGGATAGACTTGATCGGCGCAATTCCTGCTGGTAGGGGAGGGGCGAAGTACGCAATAGTAGCTGTGGACTATTTCACCAAGTGGGTTGAAGCGGAGCCACTCGTGAAGATAACTTCCAAACACATCACCTCATTCGTCAACAAATTCATTGTCTGTAGATACGGAGTGCCCTACAAAATTATTTCTGACAACGGCACCCAGTTTGAGAGGGGAGCCTTTAAGGAATATTGTAGGGGAAGGGGGATAAAGAGAATTTTTTCAGCAGTAGTACACCCACAGGCCAATGGGCAAGTGGAGGCCATTAACAGAGTTCTTAAAAAGAACCTGAAAACCAAGTTAGAAAAGATGAAAGGAGCCTGGGTGGAAGAGTTGGCAAATGTGCTATGGGCCTACAGAACCACCCCTCGCATGACCAAGGGAGAGTCCCCATTCTCCTTAGCATATGGGTGCGAGGTCGTCCTCCTAGTTGAGATGCAGGTGAGTTCCGTCAGGGTACAGGCGTATGGAGACGAGGCCAACTGCGTAGCTTTAGCTAAGAGCTTGGACATGCTAGAAGAGAGAAGGGAAAAAGCACAAATAAGGATGGCGGTATACCAACATTGCGCAGAAAGGTACTAAAACTCGAGGGTGCTATAGAGAACTTTTAGAGTTGGCGACATGGTGCTAAGGAAGGTACTCCCCAACACGTGAGACCCAAGGACAGGAGTTCTTGGGGAGAACTGGGAGGGGCCCTACCAGGTTGCTCAGTGCATATCCCCAAACACTTATAAGCTGGTGCGCATGGACGACACCATCATACCTCAAGCATGGAACGCGGAGCACCTTAGGAAGTACTACCAATAAGGCGCCCACGCCCAGTGCTAAAAGGATAGGTTTTCAAAAGTGTTGCATGTTATCTTAGTATGGTAGAGAAGAATCAAAGAGGTTACTTAGATAACCTCCTGAGTAGGTGTAAATTTTTTTTTTTATTTATTTCCTATGAGAATCTTATATGTATCGCTGTAGCCGGAATTCTATGAATGAAACTAGTTACACCTTCGCACCCCATTTTTTTTTACTTTACGTGAGCATCAATCAAAGTGCCTGCCAAAGTAAACTTCACCAGACACTTGTGGGGCAATAGTGGCTCGTGAAGATAAAGCACACAACAAAGGGGAGAATCCCAAGAAGGAACCTCCATCAGGAGGACCCAAAAGGGACCATGACCCTAAAATGGACCCTTTAACGGGGGATCCCAGAGGGACCCCCTATATCAGGGCCTTAAGTGAAGTCCTTACAAGGCATCCCCTAGGATCACAAGGATTATCTACCCTTGTGAACATGAAGGAGGCCATAGGGACAAAAAAAAATAATGGTAAGGACAATAATAAGTCTAGAGCGGCCACCAAGCCGTGTAGCCAAAAAGGGTCCTAAAAGAGACCCTTGCAAAAATAGTACTATGAATAACGACGAGAAGGATGCTTCTCGCAAAAAAGTAATAAGCGCGCGCAAGAATATATAAAAGGATAGCTAGGACCCAAGGGGTCAAAATATCCTTATAAAAGTAATCAAGAGGCACCAAAAGAGGTCCCAGTGAACCCTTTCACATGGGCTTCGAAGGACCTCCAGCCTGGTAAATAAAAGAGGGGAACCTGCCAAACCCCATCATACAGGCTCAAAAGGGCTTCAAATGCAGTGGAATAAGAGATAAATAACCACATATGTATATATACATTAAAAAAGGGAGTCTTGAGGACATGACAAGATTTACAAAAGAAAAATAGTAGTGATAATGATATTACAAAGTCTCAAAAAAGAGCGTACACCCATGGTGGGCTAGATGACAAAAGTTATGAACTAACTACTTCAGGGCCTCCTACCGCGGGCGCTCCACATGGCCGCTCGAGCGACGACGTGCTCACCAAAAGAAGAGAAATCAAAATTGGGATCCTGCCTCCACACGCTGTAAAGGGCGCGGTCTATGGACCTATACTCAATGGCAGTCGTCTCCGCCTCCAAGGAAGCATTTCTCTCCTACAATGTGGCGACATTGGCCCTAGCAGCCTGGAGTTTGGTCCTGGTAGCCTCGACTTTGGCCCTTGCAGTGTGGAGTTTGACCCCGATAGACTCGACTTCGGCCTCTAAATAAGTAACCCTCTCCTGTGACATTGCCACGATATCCTTGGTCACTTGGAGTTCACTCTTCAGGCTGGCAACTTGGTCCTTCAGCTTCGTGGCCTTGGCAACCGCCTTCACCTTCCTTCTCGACGAGGTGGCAAGTTCGGCCGAACCTTCTTTAGCTCAGACTGGGTTTTCTCAAGCTCTTTCTGAAGCTCCTGGACCCGGGCTGTAAGGCAGTTCCTCTCAGTAATAGACGCGAAGAGGTTGCTAGACGAGTCGGCAAATCGTAGAGCCACGGTATAGGCCTGCACAAGAAAGTTAACAACATCAACAATAAGTAACAAAAAAATATGCATGTACATCTATACATAACAGGGTCGACGCGAGGTGCAAGAACTCACCCAGGCCATGGTGCGCCTTAGGGTTTCCCCAAGGTCCGTCTGGGCAACGTTCCCAAGACCATTCCAGTCAGAAAAGGGGAAGCCCGAGGCAAGTTGGATGTATCGCTGCCCGTAAGACGTCGCCATCCGAGTCACCCAGGGCTCCCCATCCGCACCAGTGGCACCTGGTTGGGTGAGGACGGATGACCCACTCACCAAAACAGGAGGGGGGGCGGTGAAAGTGGAAAACTGAGGCCCTGGTAGATCAGAGGGAGGCTCCGAAAGGTCGGCGAAATAAGTCCCCGATGGTCCAGGGTCGAGAGGAGCCTGAGTGAAGGCATCATAGCCCTCAGGGTCAGGGCAAACATAACACCCTGGAACGACCTGCTCGTCTTGAGAATGAGGGGCTATGTCCGGATCATAAGAGGCACATGGAGGGCATCCCCCAAGAGATGGAGGCAGCTGGTGAGGTCCCCCGCAGTCAAGGGGGGCTTCCTCCGGCTCTTCCTCAGCCTCATCGTCATCTGGGCAAGGCTCGGCCAATACCCCCTTCATCTTTGTGGACCCAGAGATGGTCCACAGCAACTTGGGGTCTGAGACAGGGGAAAATTTATGGCGGTTCCGATTCTTCACGGTGAATAGGCACACCGCCTTTTTCATAGCGGGGTCAGCGCTGAGGAACGTTCTCATGTCTCTCGCTTCTGACCTGACAACTGTGGATTCGGCGAATTGCTCTGCATAATACACGCCATGGTCGATATGAACGTAAGTCATGAAATAATAAGTTGTAAGAAAGTAAAAGAAAGAAAGTGATGCTCAGGGTACTTACTGAGAGTGGCCCGGAAGTCCTCGCGGACAGAGAGGGGGCCTTCCACAAAGAAAAAGTCCTGCTTCCAGGACCCCGGGTTGGACACCAAGCCCTCTATCAAAGAGGCCTCGTTGTTGGCTTTTTGTAAATAGTAAAAGCCCTTGGACTTGGGAAGGGGCATGAGGTTGTAGAGTAAATGCACCTCTATCGCCGTAGGAGCGCATTTAAACAGCTTCATAAATGCAATGAAAAGGCAGCTTAAAGTCAGCCAGCCATTGGGAGCCAGCATAAGCGAGGCAAGGTCGAAGTAGTTGAGGACCGCAACAAAGAACGGGTGTAACGGGATGGTACCACCCGCCTTCAGGATGTGCTCGCTAAGGGCCACGAAGCCGACCTAGGACTGTCAGCCCGGCATGTCTCCTGAGGAACATATAACGCGTACTCTGGAGGGACGCGATAGTGATCCACGATGTCCCTCAGTTTGTTTTTGGACACACGCGACACCAGTTCTATTGCTAGTAAAGGAGCATCGTCCGGTTCATTGGAAGCCACCTGTCGTCGTGTCCTCGGCATATCTGCAAAATCAAAAGAAAAATGTGAGGAAGAGACATAACACTTGACCCTCCATTTTTTCTTCTTAGCAAGAGTCTTCCATCAAGGGAGCGACTACGGAAGTGCTGAGCTAGGAAAAACCGAAACTAGGGGCTGTGGAGAAGCGGAGGCAGCCCCATGACAGTCATCAGGTGAGGATGGGATGGAGGGCTCAGGCAAAAGGTGTCCCTCCATAAACTCCAACTCCCTCTACAACTCTAAGAGGGTCACCCTAAGGCTCGCTACATGGTCACTAAGGTCTGGGGGGAAAGGTGCTCCGTCTCCTCTCGACACCGAGTCAATTTCTCTCTCCACCACCCAAATTTTATGCCTAAGTTCAGCCATGTACTCAAGATGGCGGATACGGGCCTGCCTTAAGGAGTCATAGTCCTGGTAAGGGTTTTCCTCAGGGTACTCTGAGTATGAGGACAGGTCAATAAATTCAACCCTCGGAGGTATGTCGGACGGGACATCACTGGCCATGAGACCTCATCCCGAAAGCAAAAAGGGGTTCACGTATAAATGAGGGGATGGCTACAAAACACAAAGGAATAGGCTTAATACCTCTTGATGCAAACGCCCTAAATGACCCACTACAAAGTATAAAAAAGAAGGGCATGCAACTGGGCAAACTCACTGTGAGCTCAGGCCATGGTACCCCATCCCGAGTAACGCTAATTTGGACCCAATGAAAACCAGGGAAAAAGAAAATATACCTCCAGATGTAGAAATTAGAGGCTGTCGAGGCCAAAAAAGGAGGTCGAGGACCAAAAGCACCAAATGGTCGAAAATACACGTCTGCAAAAATAGACAAAAAGGATGTGTTAGCCTCCAAATAGACATACCATGAAATTAGCTCATATGTAAAAAAAAAATGTGAAATGAAAAAAAAAATGAAGGAAACTATGACAAAAGTGAGGTTGGGGGGGATTGAACCCCTTACCTCTTGAAAGGAGTAAGGGTCTAGATACCACTGAGCTAAGGAAGTAAGGTGTAAATAATAAGCCTTGCATGAGAGCCTATTTATAAGAATCAAGGAGAATAGTCTACAAGAGCACCTAAAGGTCTTCTCCTAGAGTGGGGGGCAAGTGTGGATGCTCAATATTCCACGCCTATAAAAGATCCAAGATGCGCGCTAAGGTCCCATAAAGGCCTAAATGAGTGTCTGAGCCATGAGACGCTAGGGCCACCATCGTCTGGCAACCGACTCGCTCGGCCTCACCCATGCGCGAGGCCCCGCCTAGCTCGACCATGTCTAGGCGCGAGGCCCTGCCTCACTAGGCCATGCCTAGGCGATAGGCACCACCCCACCTCGCTCGGCCACACCCAAGCACGAGGCCCTACCTCGCTCGGCCACGCCTAGGCGCGAGGTCCTGTCTCACTCGGCCATGCCCAGGCGCAAGGCACCGCCCCGCCTCGCTCGGCCGCACCCAGGCGCGAGGCCGTGTCTCTGCCGCCTCGTCCAAGTGAGGCCACGCCCGAGGCCCAGCCGTGAGGCCGTGTCCCTGCCGCCTCGTCTACGCGAGGCCACGCCCGAGGCCCAGCCACGAGGCCGTGTCCCTGCCGCCTCACCCACACGAGGCCATGCTGCCTCGGCTGTGCGAGGCCCTCGTTATAGCCCAGCCGCGAGGCCGTGCCACCCTCTTGGCATCTCGTGAAGGCCTCTCCCAAAGAGCTACGCGTGTGAGACAACCTTGCCCAAATGGATCTCGTCCCAAGGCCCCGCGTGCATGATGACAGTGGTCGAGGTGGCCCACAAGAGACAAAAAGAGTACGAACGAGGTACCTCAAAAGGGGTACGTACATGCCTGCTAGGATCAGGGAACGGACCTGACACCTGTGCCCGACAAGTAATGGCGGTTGGAAATAGTACGAAGAGTGGCTATACCACCACCACGTCTTTGACACCCGTACAAAACGAGTGGTGGAGTCATGACCGGGTACAAAAGGTGAGGTTCTCCCATGGACTCTGACCATGTACCAGAGCCGATACCACTACCCATGGAACCACTCTCCTCTTAGTGTACTCGTGTACCATCTGGTCCCCTGGACCACCATGTACCCAGGGCCATTAGAGCCTACTATAAAATGGACTCTAACTCCACCTGTGGGGGGGTTGGAAAATTTACTGTAGCAGGTGCTTCTTAGTGTATGAAAATTGATTTCTCCATTGTTCTGTTACAATTGTTCTTAGAGTTGATACTTAGATTCTGAGAGTTTTTCTTTGCATAATCTGAGCTCTGTGATTTTTCCGACTTAACTTAGTTGACGAGTTCTCACCGTCAACACTATCCTTGGTGACCTGGATACTTAGAACATAACTTGCTTCACCCAAATCCTTCATCTAGAATTGAGTGCTTAGCCAATTCTTCACGTCTGATAATTTCTTAACATTGTTTCCAATGAGTAAGATATCATCTACATAAAGAACCAGGAATACCACTATTTGATTTGCCTTCAGTTGGTAAACACAAAACTCATCAATATTTTGTTCAAAGCCATAGGTTTTAATAATTTCATCAAACCTAAGGTTCGAGGAACGAGAATCGTGCTTAAGTCCATAGATGGACTTATTCAACTTGCAAACGTTTCCTTCTTGTAGAACAACTTTAAATCCTTCTGATTGATCCCTATAAATGAATTCGTCAAGCTTTCCATTAAGAAAAGTTTTCTTGACGTCCTTTTGCCAGATCTCATAGTCAAGAGCGGCTGCTATGGATAGGAGGATACGAATGGACTTGAGCATGGCTACCGGACTAAAAGTTTCCTCATAGTCCACGCCTTCCCTTTGGGTATAACCGATCCCAGACAGAATTTGAGTACATGGACTCCATTTATTGTTTCATGGCGTCGAGCCATAGTTCCTTTTCAGGGCTAGCCATTGCCTGTTTAAAAGAAAATGGATCATCATCACTAGTGTCACCAACAACCATATTGGTTTCACCATCCAAACCATAGCGAACTGGGTTCCCAGAAACCCTCCCACTACGACGAGGCTCTGTGACTATTTGCTCAGGAACAATGGTAATTTCTTCATTTAAATCGACTCACGTTAATGAAGATGGAACATTGGTTGAGTCAATTCTTTAACCATCTCCTCTAAAATTACATTGTTGTGTGGTTTGAAGTTTTGGACATAGTCATTTTCCAGAAAAGTAGCATTCATAGAAGTAAACAATTTCTTTTATGAATGACTGTAGAAAAGTCCACCCCGAGTACCTTTAGGATAGTCAACAAACATGCAAACTTCAGTTTGTGGTTCTAGCTTTCCTTCCTTTTTCCTCAGGACGTGGGCGAGACACCCCCCAGATTCTATAATGGTGTAAACCAGGTTCACGTCCATTCTAGCGTTCTAAAGGTGTTTTGGGGATTGATTTAGACGGCACAACATGGAGAATGTCGTTCGCGGTTCCAATTGCATGTCCCCAGAATGAAGTTGGTAGAGTTGAGTAACTAAGCATGCATCTAACCATTTCCAATAAAGTTTTTTTCTAGCGTTCCGCTACACCATTTTGTTGCGGAGTACCTGAGGCAGTAAGTTGTGATAAAATTCCAAGTTTAATTATGTAACGACCCAAATTCACTAATAAGGCTTAAGGGCCTTGATAGTGTGCCTGGAAGGGCATAATGGAGACTATGTGTGGTTTTAATGATTAAGATGCATGATTATGATTTAAAGCATGTTATATGATTACTTGAGTATTTGAGATGCGTGACTATGTGTGTTAGTATGCATATAGGCCCATATTAGGTTAGAAGGGCATAATCGTAATGTGGCCATTATGGGCATAACTGCTTTGATATATGTGATAATTGTAGAGACCACATTATTATGTGGATATATCTGTGATCTGTGACTCGAGACGATCCTGGTGAGCAAGGTAGCAAGAAAGTCATGGCGGGGATTTATACCTGGCTCGGGGTGAGCTCAGGGGTATAAATGGGAATTTTGTGGATAAACTGGAGACTATTATGACATTGAGGAATGCTATTGGTGATTAATTAGGTATCGGGAATTAAGCGGGAAATAATAGAGACACTCGAGGAATTAGCGGGAATTGGGTAAAATGACTAAAATGCCCTTAAGTGGACTAAAGGGTTAGAATTAATAGGGAGGGCATAATGGTCATTTGGCTCTTAAGGATGGGTATTACTGAGGTTTTATGTTAGTGGGATTTGTAGAACATTACAGAAGTTTGAAAAAGAAAGAAAAGGAAAGGAAAAGAAAGGAGAGAAAACAGAAAGAGTTCTCTAGGTCGATTTGTGCTTTCTTCACCAATTTCTTAAGGATATCTGGAGTAAAGCTCAGAGGAGAGTTGGGAGAAGATAAGCATCAAGGAGTCCAAGCTAAGTGTGGGGAATTAGCAGAGATTTAGCAAGGGTTCATCAACACTTGAGGTAAGATTTAGAATTCTTCAGTTTCAGTTTTGGTTTTTGAGTTGAGGTGCTTAAGTTGAATTGGGTGGAATCTTAGGGAATTCAGACTTGAGGCTGAGGGGGAGCAAGCCAAGGGATTCTAGAGGTAGCTTGTGGTCGAAATTCTATCAAAGGTATAAGGTCTAAACTCTAAACTTTGATGATCAACTGGTTTTTACTGAGTTTTAAAGCTTAGGAGTGGCTATGGTGAAATCTGAGTTTGTGGATGCATGTGCTTGGGTTTTAGATGTTTGGGTGCTTGGGATGAGTGGAGTGTGTTCATGAGGTTGTTTTTAAGTTTGGGAAAGAGTTGGAAGAGGTTTGGTTGAGGTTGGTTCAAGAAAATCGCAGAAGAGAAATTTTGGTGCTGGGCTGTCTGTGACTAGCGCTACAGCACTAGCCTTTGGGCGTTGTAGCACTAGGCCATAATGCTGAGGGGAATTTGGCTTCTGTCTGTAGCGCTGTAGCGCCCTCCCAAGAGCGTTGTAGCGCTACCCTGCCTTTTGAAGGGGATTTTAGGGTTATTTGCAAGGGTTTTTGACCTGAGGTTTGGGGTTTGGTTCCACCACCTTGTTTGGTGGAACTAGGACTTCTCGAGGGCTCGGGATTGGCCCCGGGGCTAGGTTTTGAACTTGAGGGTTAATGATGACTTTGGCCATGATTTTGTTTAGGTGAGCACTAGGGCTCGAGGGGGATCGTGCTCAAGGAGTCAAGGGATCAAAGCTATTGAATTGAAAGGTAAGAAAACTGCACCCTGTTATATGTTTGAGATGGGACTAAGTGCTCCCGAGAATTGTATCGTGTCAATGTTGGTATTACGCCATGGGACATGTAAAAGCGGCCTAAGAGTGTCGTACATACTATTAGCGCATAGAGCGCGATTCGGCCACTGGGAGCCATGAACACTGGGATAACTGAGGGAGCAGCCTGTGAGCGCTAGCCCTGGTTATCGTTTATAAATTGTGCATTTTATGAATTAATATGCCTAGTATGTGGAATATTTGATTACTCTGATTGAGTATATGGTTGAAGCTATGTAATACAGTGTAAGATATTGACTTGACTGCTAAATGCTTATGCTTTGTTGTTGTTGTGTTTTCTTGCTGGGCCTTGGCTGACGGGTGCTACGTCGTGTAGGTAAAGGCAAGGGCAAGCTGGACCAAGCCTGAGATGGAGAGCTCCGAAGTGTAATGTACATAGCCAGCTGTTCGATCACCACGGTCGAGGAGTGGACCAAGACAGGGATTACCTAATTGCTTGTTTTGCCTTAGTATGGCTGGTTATTGTATCTAGGTCTTATAACTTTTGTAAACGATCTTTAAACTTGTATTTTGGGGATCCCATGTAACCAGATGATGTTTCTTAATGAAAAGTGTGGCTTTTGAGACCAAAACGCTTTTAACCCTAGTTCCTTTGTAGCTTCTGCAACACGATTTTAATTAAATGACTTGACTAGCAAGTCTGGCACTTTATAAACACACAGTGTAACGGTCTTGGCTATCCAGGGCGTTACAAATTAAATGATCTTGGAACGGCATATCCAAATATTCTCCACCCCTATCAGATCGCAAGATCTTTAACATTTTACCTAATTGGTTCTGAGCAATAGCTAAGAAATCCTGAAACTTTGAAAATGTTTCTGATTTCCTATGCATTAGGTAAAGACATGAGTATGTAGAGTAATCATCAATGAAAGTGACGAAATACTAAAAACCACCCCTGTCTTGTACATTCAAAGGTCCACAAACATATGAATGCATAAGTCCAAGTGGTTCTTTGGCCCTATCACCCTTTGCAAAGAATGGACGATTGGTCAGTTTGCCTTCTAGAAAAGATTCACAGACAGGTAATTCACCTAAGGTGAGATCCCTCAAAGGCCCCTACTTTGTAAGTATTTGAATCATATCATAGCCAATGTGACCTAGTCTCAAGCTCCATAAATATGTCATATTATCGTTATTGGTCTTTTGACGTTTATTGGTCCTTTGTTTAGCTACTTTGAATAAATCATTGTTAGGAGGGAGGGGTTCAATAGGTCGCAGAATATAAAGCCCGTTTTCCAAACATGCAATGCACAATTGTGATCTATTGAAAGAAATAGATATATTAGAACTTGTGAAAGTCGCAACAAATTGTTCTAATTGCAACATGGAAACTGAAATTAAATTTCTACAAATATCCAGAATAAAAAATACATAATTTAAAATTAAGTATTTACTTCTGAACTTCAGACGAGCTCTTCCTCTAGCTTGGGCTGTAATGAACACTCTGTTCCCAACTCTAAGCCTTAAGGCTCCTTCATCCACTTCTTCCCACGATTCAAGAAGCTATAAATAGTTACAAACATTGTTGGTAGATCCAAAATCAATAATCCAAACATTTTTATCATTCTCTAAAACACATCTTTCTAGGATAAATGAACTATAATAATTACCTTTGTTTTTTCGCTGCTAGAAACTTGGGGGAATCATGTTTCCAATGCCCCTTCTCTTTGCTGCGAAAACACTTACCGTTACCTTTCTTGTTTTTCTTGTTCTTCCCCTTTGGCGTCTGTGCATTTGGTTGTGCACTCATCTTTGCAGCCTTTGCAGGCTTGAGGTTGTTGTTATTTCCAGTTTTCGAAGACAAAGCTTTGTTGGCTTCACCCTTAGCTAGATCAGGAGCAGCAGCAGTAGTAGTTGTCTTCTTTTCTCCTCCCTTACTCGGTCCACCCATGATAGGCTCAAAAATTTGAAGCTCGTTCATGAGCTACATCATACCATAGTTGAGTTGATCACGAACGTGCGGACACGGTTCCATTCGAGCATTCAGAGTGTCATCACATATGTGCAGAGACGGTGCTATCCAAGCATTTACGGTACCATCACGAGCATTGATTGTGCCATAACGAACATTCGTACGCGGTGCTCGTTCTGAGGATTCCTCAATCATGAAGAACTCAGAGTTGTCACCAATCAACTCTATGTTGATATTTTGCTTCCAATTAAGGAAGTTTTCTCCAGTGAGTTTCGCAATCGAAAGTTGAGAAAGGATGGGAGTAGACACAGAGACTACTTAACTTAAAACTACAAATTATTAATAAAATATAATTCAATTACATTTGGTCAATAAAACTCATATTCACACAAATTTCAAGAAATAGCACAACATATACCAAAATATGTAAGATATGGGAAAAAAATACCAAAATAATCATATCTTTATTTTTTTATGTTTTTAACTAATCTATGATATCCTTGTCCCGGTTGGCGAGATTCAAAAATACCACTAGTTAAATAAAGTTGTAAACTTATTTAATAATGGACACTGTTATTAACAACCTAATATTTGATCAAAATAAGAAAACAAAATATCTTATTTTATGAGCAAGGCCCACGATTTTGATAATCACAGATTTAGTCCTAGTAGTTACGGTAGGGGTGAGTCTAGTAGAATTTGACTTATAATTATCTATCTTTCGAAATCTAACCTTGTTAAAATAGCTAATGAACACCTTCCGTAGGAGGGCGAATCAAAGCACCTCGAGGTCCTACTAAGCTATTGACTTTGTTAAACCAACGGTGGAGATCGAATATAATTCTTAAAATAAGCCCATTATAAAAATTAAAAAAAATAGTATCTTTATTATTTTTCAAAAATTAATGACTAGTTCTCCAAAAAATTGTATGATTAGAATGTTTAAAACCAAAGTCTATAATTTCCTATTAATTCTAAAGTGTCATACTAAAACAAATTCAATTAATTTAGAATTAATTTGTTGTTAATCAATATTTAGGTTTAACTAATATAATGAACCTATACAATTAAGTCCAACTCATGCAAATGGACCTTAACAATTGAGCTTGTATGGAGGAGGGCTGGGTCCAGTATGTCGTTCCCACTAGATAGGCCCCCATACTTCCATACAAGGTCCAAAAGACAAGAATTTAAACATTCGTTTTATTAATTGTTATTAATTGATTAAGCCCACTATAGTCATGCAAAGAAAATAGGCCTTCACAAGTGGAATCACCCACAAGAGAGGAATTTAAACTTTACATTTTCTAATGGGCCCAAATAAGACCTATAATTTTATGAATATTTTATTTGGCAAAAACCATATATCTAACAAACATATGGGCCACTATATGCATCTAAGCCCAATTGCAAAAATAACACATATAGTGCAAACAGAAATGTTATAATTGGATGGGCCTAATCATGTTACTATATGAGCAATTCTATGAATTTATGAAAAAATACCACAATTTATTTCATTTGCAAAAATATCACAATTAATTATCTAGAATTTATCAAAAAATTTGAATTAATTAAATTTTTACAAAAATAAGTCAATTTAAATGAAATTTATCAATAATTAACAAAAGTTAATTTAAATGAAATTTATCAACAATCAACTTGGTTTAGTTTAATTTGAAAAATATTAATTTAATTTAAATATGATTTATCAATAATTAACCGAAGTTAATTTAAATCCTATTTATTAAAAATTATTTTATTAATTGGTCGGAAAAAAAATGATATTTTTCAAGATTTAAACAATTTTAAATTTTAAGATCAATATCTTAACTGTTTTTCAAAAATATCTTGTGTTGTTAGAACTATAAGCAAATATTTTAACCATTTAAAAAAATAGAATATTAATATTTATAACAACCCGAAAATATTTTAAAACAGTTAAACAAATTCAAATATCCATGAAAATATCTAAAGAATTTCAAATAATTTAACTATTAAAAACTCTAGAATAAATAGCTATTTATATTCTTAAATAAAGATTTAATAAAAATATCAAGTATTTAAATAAAAATATCTAAAATATCTCATATCTTAATTCTAATATTTTTATATATTAACAGATTTAATATTATGTTGTTAGTCTATTTTTAAATTTGAGTTTGAATCTTTGTAAAAATATATAATTATTTAAATCTCAACCAACAAAAATATCTTATTTTAAAAACATTTTAAAATGCAAAAACAAATTTGATATTTTTGGCTTTGAATATAATTAATTTTCACATTTTTTTTTTAAATTAATATTTTCTGGATGACCAGAACCCGTTTAGGGTACTGTTCACTGAATGGCCTGGTTGCAGGGGGCGCACATGCAAGAATGCATTGGCTGCCGAGGGACGCGCGCGTAGATGGGGCTGGTGCGTGCGCGGGTGCAGGGTGACGCGCACAGGTGTGCGCGCGGGGTGTGCGCACGCATGGGCAGCCAGACCAATTTTTTTGTGCAATTTTTCGAACCAAAAACATTTTCTAATTAATTTTGAACATGATTACATAAAATGAGGAATGTGTAAAAATTAATGGCATAGAAAACACAACAAAATAACCAAAAAATTGTTAATAATCACATAAGATTCAATATGCTTCATAAAATCATGAAAAACATCCAATTATTCAAGTACGTCAAATAATTCAATTTGTAACATGTTCATGCATGAAAATAAAGATTACCAAAGGCACTAAGGCCAATTATTGGGAAAACTTATACATGATCTTATTTATTTTCACGTAGATCGTATATTAAACAAATTAATATGAGACAACCTAGAACATGTTTCTAAAATTGAATTCAAAGAGAAATAATGATAAGAATACTTACACTATACGAAGCGGAATGAATGAGTCATTCGTTCAGTTTCTCTAACCCTTGTATCCTTTCTGTCGAGGAGTATTAACAAGAAACTGAACCATTCTTCAATTTTCTTCACAGTCTTCCAAAGTATCCTTAGAATCACCTAGACTAGAGTGGGCAATTCTCAACACATGAGATAGATATAGAGAGATGAAGGAAAAGAACAATGACGCTTAGAAAATGACTTATGTTTAGAGAGAATCTAAAATCTATCAGAAACTCGTGTTTCAGAAATCTGAACTTCTGTTTTGACTTCTCTCTTAACATTCCCTAAATAGACTCAATTAAGTCATTTATTTAATTAAAAAATCAATATATTATAGCCCTAGGTCGAAATTATCACGGGCTTTAGGCCCGTGAAATTTCCCATTTGATTACAAGCCCATTGGACTTAAAATCAAAGCCTGTATTATATTCTATTGATTTAATTAATTAAATAATTATTTAAATCCATTATCAAATTAATTATTTATAATTTGAACCTTGATTTAAATTTAGTTATTAATTTAGATACCAATTTATCTTAATTAATAAATCTGCCATAATTTATCTTTTCTTCTCAAAATTACATAACTCTATGAAACTATCTAAAATTGACCTGGTCAACTTTGATAATTCTAATTGATAATTATATCAATTAATTGAGACTATCTAGATGATTTTATCTAAGGTATAGTGGGGACCATGGACCTATGAAATCAAGCTCCAATAAGTTATCATAAATCTAACAAATAAATTTACTAACTTATTAATTCCTCGTGACTCCACTAAAAGCTTGGAATTGCACTCTTGAATTCATAGAATGCTCTATAACAAATATAGATACGCTATGAATTATCCATTGTTACAACCATAATTGTCACTCAATCCTCTATAGACAGTCTACAATGAGATCAGATTAAAATTCTGTTTTACCCCTCATTGTATTTTATCCTTAAAACACTTAGTTCCATGAAAATGATATTTCAGTAAACTAATATTAATTACTAAAATGAGATCTCTATCATTTAGAACCTTGAAACAAACTAAAAGGAAACCATCGTTTCACTTCTTCATCAGAAGATATAGATGTTCATATCTATGATTAACACTCCCACTAAATTATACTACCGAGTTCCCAAGATGTAAGTATGGGCTAGTCCGTAGGGTATGCTAGTAACGAACAAGTCAAAGAAATCAAATAATACAATCAGTTAGAATACTAACCACTCATAATTGAGATTGAATTGACTTACGGTCAACTATATGATATGACTAGAATAGATAATAACAGTATGTTTACTTATCCTATCAACTGTCAATATCGGTCTAGTCCGATGTAACAAATACATCCGATCTTATCTACCTTGCTAATGTTCTGTAAAGAACATAACACTACAATGTGTAAGTAGATCATATCGTAGATTGGCAAGTAAGTGTAAATCCTGTGCATTGACTAATCTTAGGGCTAACTCATTTTGAACATGTAATCATATTCTTATTCCACTGTGATTACGTCACTATAAATATGATTAGTTATATGCCCAGGATTTAGTAGAAGTTTATATTAAACAAATAATCATGAAAATACAACATGTGAGCAAAGTGATTGACCAATTTAAAAAATGATTTCTATTCATTTATTGATAAATAATGAGATTACAAAGAAATTTGGGTTTAAATAAGGGAATAAAACCTTAACATTAAGGACATAGACTCTAACAAAGAATTCACATGTAACGCCCTGGATAACCAAGACGATTACACTGTGTAGTTGAAATAGTGCAAGACTTGCTAATCAAGTCATTTGAATAAAAATGTGATTCTAAGGTCAACCTTCAGATTAGGGTTAAAAGATTTTGAACATAAACGGTTAATTTTCATTAAAATGAATGTTTATGAAATGGAATCCCAAAAACAGGGTATAAGTGATAGTTACAATTCTCAACAGTTTAAATACGAACAACAGCCACTCTAATGGCAAAATACAAGTTTTAGGCCTCTGTGCCTGTACTTTCCCTCGGCTATGGTGGTCGAGCAGCTGACTATGTACACTCCACCCCAGGGCTCTCCAAATCATGGTTGGTCCATCTTCCCTTTTCCTTTACATGCATCATGTAGCACCCGTAAGCCAAGGCCCAACAAGAAAACCAGAAACGGCAAACACATGTAGCATAAGAATATTCAATCAAGCTTATCTCATTCAAACAGAAAACAGAATACAAATATTCAACTAATCAATGATAAACCCATAATCTCAAATTCCCAAACAATAAGGGTTGGTACACTTAGGTCGAGCCCCCCCCCCCCGTTGATCTTGCTGGCCTGGGCTCGCTTAGGTCGGGTTGCGCTCAGTATGCTTACCATCAATCAAGGGTACCTTAGGTCGGTCATTCTTGTATATCACATCAATCTTATAACCACATAGTAGAAGAAAGCAATAATTTGGAATCTCAATCCCCTTCAAAACCACGCAGGGCTGTAGTTTTCTTACCTTGAATTCTGAGTGGAGAAAGCAATTATCTTTTACCTACACATAACCATTAAATTTGAACAAAATATAAATTGTGTAACAAACCAATAAAATAATGCTATGTGGGCTAATAAAATGACACCATGTAGGATGCCACATATGATGCCACACAGAATTCCACGTAGGATGCCACATATGATGCCACGTCATTAAACACGTAAAACTACAAAAACCATGTCAGCATACACGTAGGATGCCATGTCATCAAACACGTCATCTGATGACTCATCAATTCATTTATAACTTAGTGGGGTCCACTGATTCTTTTACCTACCAGTGTTAATAAGTGTAGGTAAAGACTCTTTCCCCACTAACTTTTACCTACCAATTTCTACCAATTCAATATTGGTAGGTAAACCATATTACCCACCATTAGGCTAGTTTTACCTACACTTACAATTGGTAGGTAAAGACCCCATTTTCTTGTAGTGTCTTCAATTCTTTCAATTCTGCTTGAGCCATCCCATATGGTGCCCTCGACACTGGCTCTGTACCCGACGCTAACTCAATAATGAATTGAATCTCCCTATGCGGCGATAGTCATGGTAAATCCTCATGAAACACATGAAAGAACTCGCGCACCAATCTAGTCTCTCCCGACCCTATTGGCATAACCCTGGTGGTATCCACCACACTAGCTAGAAAACCTATACAACCTCCCTGTAATAGGTCTCTAGCCCTCAACGCTAATATCATGGGTATGCGTGGTCCATGCATATCACCCACGAAAACAAAGGGATCTTCTCCCTCGGGCTCGAAAGTCACCATCTTCTTCTTGCAGTCTATAGTAGCCCCATATCTGACCAGCCAATCCCTCCCCAAGATCATATCGAAATCATCCATACCCAACTCGATCAATTCTACTGATAGTTCCCTACTATCTACCATCACTGGTAGTGCTATAATCCACCTCCTAGAAACTACCAGTTCCCTTGTAGGCAGTATAGTCCCAAACCCCGTAGTATAATACTCACTAGGTCTACACAATCTATCAATCACTTTACTATAAACAAATGAATGTGTAGCACAAGAGTCAATCAATACAACATAAGAGGAGCCAGCGCTAGAAAGCTAACTTGTCACTACCGAGGGACTAGCCTCGGCCTCTGCCTGCGTCAAGGTGAACAATCGAGTTGGAGTCAAGCTGTCCACCTCCCTTGGTTCCTCCTTCTTCATTGTTGGGCAGTCTTTCTTGAGGTGTCCCACCACCTTGTGCAGATAGCAAGCCTTTGCCCGACATTCTCCCAAATGGCGCTTCATGCACCTCGTGCATTCTGGGTAACTCCTCCATGTCTCACCGCCTCCCTGGCAACCACCCTAAACACCCCGACCCCTCCTATCTGGACTAGCAGTGGTCGAAGTGTTAGGGGTCTTCCTCTTAAGATCACTGGGGCCTGCGTCCTTACCAAATCTTGTGGATAGAGGCACTACCCTGCGAACACCTCGTCTCGTAGCATTCTCCCTCCAGATCTTGTTTTCTGCCTCTTCAGTAGTAAGAGCCTTCTCAACAGCCTGGGCATAAGTCATCTGCCCAGGTACCGAGGTAATCCTCACATCCTGGGCTATCATAGCATTGAGCCTTCGAATAAACATGTCCTATCTAGCCGCATCTGTATGCACCAAGTCTGATGGAAACTTCACCAGCCTATCTAGCCGCATACTCTGTTACTGTCATGCCGCCCTGTACCAACCCTATGAATTCATTTACCTTTGCTACCCTAATGGAAATATTGTAATACTTCTGGATGAATAGATCTTTGAACCCATCCCAACTCAAGGAAGAAATATCGTTGGTCTGTGATGCCACCTCCCACCAAATACGGGCATCCTCTCTAAGCATATAGGTGGCACAGGCCACCCTGTCATTACCTTACACACTCATAAAATCCTGGATAGAAGTGATCATACTCATCTACTATTCGACCTTCAGTGGATCAGGTCCTCCCTCAAAGGTTGAAGGATGCAGTCTCCTGAACAGTTCATACAGTGGCTCCTACTTATTCCCAACCACAGGTGTCTATACAATTGCTGGCACAGCAGATGGCATAATAAGTGCAGCACTCTCTAACGGAGCCTGCTATCTTAAGAGGCAGAATTGCTCATCTTGACTCTGTAACTGGGCTTGCATATCTGCAAGTATCTACTGCCAGTTCTGAGGGACTGGCGGAGGGTTCTGGCCCTAAAAGTAATGATATGTGCACCCAAAATATACACCCAAACATTACACACAGTGACGTGTCACTGCTTTTTTAAAACAGTGGGTCTCAATTTTAATAAATGTGATTGGCTAGGATAAATTGCCACATCACTGTGTGTAATATTTTAGTGTATATTTTAGGTGCACGTATCGTTACTCCGGGCCCTAATCATCAACTCTAGCCTCAAACCCTATGTCGGCTAGTCGTATAGATCGCCTTGGACGCATAGCTATCCATGTTTATCTACAATAAACTACTTGCCGTTCAGGAAATAATGACATGTTAACAATCTTTGCATAGTCTACCATTAAAACTCAACCAACACCATGCAATTAAGATGCAAGCAAGCATTCAAATATTCATTCACATGGAGTAGCAATGCTAATAAGCACGCCTCATTACAATCACACAACAGTTAAGGGCCAGACCCTATCAGTGTCTCATGCTCCCAATTAATCACACAGATTAAAACATTTATATTTCATTCAAGCATTTAAACATGTAATCACATATCTACAATTACCAAACCCTGAGTCGAGCTTGTCTTTAGCGGCAAGTGTACATGCCCAGCCAGTCTTCAGGAACCCTTAAACCTAGATCGCTCTGATACCAAGTTGTAACACCCTGGATAACCAAGACCGTTACACTGTGTAGTTAAAATCGTGCAAGACTTGCTAATCAAGTCATTTGAATAAAAACATGATTCTAAGGTCAACCATCATATTTTGTTAAAATATTTTGAACATAAACGGTTAATTTTCATTAAAACGGTTGTTTAAGACATGGGATTCCAAAAACAGGGTACAAGTGATAGTTACAATTCTCAACAGTTTAAATACAAACAACAACCACTCTACTGGCAATATACAAGCTTTAGGCCTTTGTCCCTGTACTTTCCCTCGGCCGTGGCGGTCGAGCAGCTGACTATGTACACTCCACCCCCAGGGCTCTCCAACTCATGGTAGGTCCATCTTCCCTTTGCCTTTACCTGCATCACGTAGCACCCATGAGCCAATGCCCAGCAAGAAAACCAAAAACAACAAACACATGTAGCAATAAGAATATTCAATTAATCTTATCTCCTTCAAACATAAAAGAGAATACAAATTTTAACCTAATCAATGATAAACCCATAATCTCAATTTCTCAAACAGCAGGGTTGCCACACTTAGGTCAAGCCCCCCTGTTGATCTAGTTGCCCCCGGTTGCTTAGGCCGGGTTGTGCTCAGTATGCTTACCATCAGCCCTGGCTCCCTTAGGTCGATCATTCTTGTATATTACATCAATATTATAAGCACATATTACAAGAAATAAAATAATTGGGAGTCTCAGTCCCGTTCACAACCACGCAGGGCTGCAGTTTTCTTACCATGAATTCCGAGCGAAGAATACAAAACTGTCTCGAGCATGATCCTCAGTCCTAAGCCTTGGCGATAAACCTAGTCACAATGCCAATGGGTAATCATCAATTTCTAATCCAAATAAATACTTAGGAGAAAAAAAACTAGCCTTCGGGACCTTGATTTCTACTAAACCATGTAGTAGAAATCGACCCAAGTGCTTAGGTTCAAACCCTTGAGCCTTACAGATCCTAGCATTCATCCTAAGGAAAAAACCCACTAGGCGGGTTGCGACGCACCCCCAAGTCAGAGGCTAAATCCTCAAGCCTCAAGGGGAGGCGGGCCGTGACTTGCCCCCTAAGGACGCAGCGTGCCATCAAGTCAAAGAGCACACCCAGGCACTTTGTACATGCGGGCCACGATGCCCCTGAGCTGGGTCGTGGCGCGCCCCTAAGAACCCAGAATTTCTAGGTTTCCTAAATACTTTTCCGAGCCAAAAACTACATAATTCAACTTTAATTAAAACTCTAACCTAAAATCAAGATTAGATACAAATGTAAGACCTTTAACCTCATATTTTAAACATCAAAACCTTAACAACTACACTGAAGTCACTATCCCAATCCAATAGAAATTCATTACTCAACACCTAGCATAATTCTACCCCAACAACCAGAATTCCCTAGCATAATTAAAGACAGGATCTTGCCTCAATTGCTTGATGAATCCACACAAGCTTCTGCCTTCTACCAGCCTCAAATTCATCACTTCCTAAGCTTCAACCTCTTCCTAGCTTAGCTGAAGCCCTTCTCCTTCAATTCCTTCAGCTTCCAAGCACAAGTGAGAGAGAGAGAGAGAGAGAAATCGTGAGTGTGAGAGATGAGAGAGAGCTGGACTTTCCACTACTTTCTAGCTTATTTTCCTTAGCCTTTTGAGTATATACTACCCCTCAAAAGAC
Organism: Humulus lupulus; assembly: GCF_963169125.1. Taxonomy (NCBI): domain Eukaryota; kingdom Viridiplantae; phylum Streptophyta; class Magnoliopsida; order Rosales; family Cannabaceae; genus Humulus; species Humulus lupulus. The sequence continues at coordinate 130,603,010 of NC_084799.1, forward strand.
CATTTTATCCCCTTAAGCTTATTACTCCTCTAATAGTCTCTATGGGCAGAGCAGTCATTCTGCCCCGATTCCCGCTAATTCCTCAAGTGTTCCTACTATTAACCAGTTAACCCCGTCATGTCCAGTTAATTACCAAATACTTATTCAATATCTAATAAATCCCAAAATATTCTCTAAATTCCCGAAATACCCTTAGGCTTCCCTCGAGCTGGATATTAAACCCCGTTGTTACTATTTCGCTAATTTGCTAACTAGGACCGTCTTGAGCCATATACTGCAAATATATCCTCCTAATATTGTGGTCTGAATCATTTATCACATTTATGCCTTCAACGGCCAAAATAACAATTATGTCATTATAAGCTATAAAGTGCCCACATGCATATCTAATACTCGTAAACATGCATATCACATATTCATATAATCATATCAATCATGCATGCCATGTAATCACGCATTTAACCAATTAAACATACATATACCAATTATGCCCTCCTGGCACACTATCAACATGTAAGATCACACCAAAATATTTTTCACAAAAGCCAAGTAAGTCATTTCCATCATCTTCAAAAATATTCTCAATCTTGTTAACTTCATGCACTTCCTCACACTCAACAGATTTAGCAACATTAAATACATTCAATTCAACAATCATGTTTCCAAATGATAATTTCAAAACGTCATTACGACAATTAATGATGGTATTAGATGTGGCTAAGAATGGTCTACCTCAAATGATAGGAATTTGAGCATGCACATTTTCCACAAGTTGAGTATCAAGAACAACGAAGTCAAGAGGAAAGTAAAATTTATAAACTTTTATCAAAACAACTTCTATAATGCTTCTATGAATTTTCATAGAACAATCGACTAACTGAAGAGTTATACAAGTAGGTTTTAGTTCATCAAGACCAAGTTGTTTATAAATAGAATAAGGCAATAAATTCACACTGGCACTCAAATCTAGTAAAGCTTTGTTAATAAAATGATCACCAATAATGCATGAAATCGTGGGACACCTAGGATCTTTATATTTAACAATACTCTTATATTGAATAATGGAACTAGCTTGTTCATTTAAAAATGACTTTTTAAGAACATTAGTGTTTTTTTTCATAGTACAAAAGATCCTTCAAAAATTTAGAGCAGGCGAGAATTTGTTTAATGGCATCTATAAAAGGGATATTGATACTAACTTGCTTAAAAACTTCTAAAATGTCATTATATTGTTCGCCTTTTTTAATTAGAAGTAATGTTTGTGGGAATGGGGCTTTGCGAATGAATGGATGGATTGGAGTATCCTCTTTTGAAGAGTCATTGGCATTTGAACTAGAAGGTTGACTCCTTTCTTTTTCTTTTTCAACCTCAGATATGTAATCGAGTTCGACAATGTTCTTTCCGGACATAAGAGTTGAAATTTATTTGGATTCTCCATTATGGCTTGAATTTCATGTCTCATATTGGACTTTTGGATTTGGGATAGGTTGACTAGGAAATGTTCCTTTTTCTCTTCCAGCTAAATCAGTAGCGAGTTGTCCTACTTGTGTCTCAAGTTTGGTAATTGATTGAGATTGGTTTTGTAGGATTTGTTGAGTGGATTTCATAAATTGTTGTAAAGTATCTTCTAAGGAAGGTTTCCTTTGTTAAGGATATGGTTGATTTAGTGGGGCATGAGTTTGGTTTTGCATGTTGCATTGGTGCCCTTGATTCATTGGATGATGGTTTTGTCTCCATGAAAAGTTTGGATGGTTTCTCCAATTTGGATTATAATTTGATGAAAATGAGCTATCATTTGGTTTCCCATAATCTTGAAGAGCATTGGCCTCATTGGAAACAACATCTTGGTAGGAAGGACATGATTGGGCATTATGGCAAGGATTAGAACATACATCTTTTATGGGTTGCACTGGAGAATTTATAGTTTGGCGTATGGCTAAAGCTTATACTTTTCTCGCTAATTTGTTTAAGGATGTTCTAAAGTCTAATTCATCTTTTACTTCACACCTTCCTCCTTTTTTTGTTGAATTAGTTGACCTAGACCTAGGATCAAAATAATTCTATTGTTGAGAATTGACAGATAAATCTTCAAGGGGGACCTAAGCCTCTTGCCCTTTAAATTGTAAAAAATCTCCAGTATGCATAGATTGAATCATTTAACGATTAGATGGAGCCAAACCATCATAAAAATAATTTACAAGTTTCCATTTTTCAAAACCATGATGAAGAAATTTTAATAATAAATCTTTAAATCTTTCCCAACATTCATAAAACTCTTCATTATCTTTTTGAAAAACTCAAAGATTTCTCTCCTTAGACTATTCGTTTTTGACATAGGAAAAAATTTCAACAATAATTTTAATATATAGTTGATCCCATGTGGTTATAGACCCCGTGGAAAGGGAATTTAACTAAGCTTTAGATTTGTCTTTTAATGAAAAAATTAATAATCTTAGTTTGACTAACTCATCAGAAATTTTTTTGAAATCTAAATGTTGGGAAAATTTCTAAGAAATCCTTGACAAGCATGTAAGGATCTTCTCTATCTATCCCATAAAAAGATGTTAATAATTGAATGATTGTTGGTTTAAGCATGAAATGGGTAGCATTAGTGGGAAGAAACAAAAAACATGAAGGTGCGTTAGATGAAATAGGTGTTGTTATCCAAAGAGCAGACGTGGATGACGTGGAAAACATTTTTAACATGTGGTTGACACCTGGCAGAGGTTCTGTTTGACCATCGACCAGGGAGATTCCCCTGACATAACATTTGGATTTTATATACGACCAGCTTGGTCGTATACTCCGTATATTTTGAGAAGATTTTGTGCAATTGTAATCATATCCGAGATTATCTACCATGATTCCTGAATATCCAATTATTTAGGAAAGAATATCTGTAACTAATTAATGTAATCCTTCTTGAGCTTATAAATAGAGAAGAAATAGCTCAAGGGAGGGACTTTTGAACTTTTACTTTTTGGCTGATTCGAGTTTATACTTTACAAGAGAATTGTAGCTATTATCTTTCGATTGTATTATTCATCCCTCTAAGGCTTGTGAAACTCGAAGAACCCTAGTTCTTTGATCCCTCCTTTGAGAATCAATATCAATAATAGCATAAGTGGACGTAGGTAATTACCAATTCGTGGGGCCGAACCACTATAATTTGTTGTGTCGTTTACTGTTCTTTCCATTAGATCTATTTCAATACCTTCTATCACATCAAGCATTTGACTCCGTGTCAGTTGACCAAAACAAGGGTCAATATTATGCTGCTTTCATTGAGCGCTTGAGACGAAGCGGTTGAAGTACTAATGGCAAAGACAACCAGGAAGACTAGGCAGGCTGCTGACGTTGCACCATCTCAACCTCCTCCTCCAAACATGGCTGAGAATGAGCCACACTTGGAGTTAGATGAGGAGGAACTGGACTCCAAAACGCTGAGAAATACTCTGGGAGCATTGCAAGATGAATTGGCCAATCTGAGGGCCAGTCAAGAAAGTGTCGCGAAGACCATGGCGCGACAGCAGAAAGAAATAGAGCATCAGTGCCAAAAGCTGAGTGAAAGACAGGCGGAGATGGACCGTCGTCAGAGGGAGGCCATGGCAGCCCTCTAAGCAGCCCTCCAATTGGCTAGGAATCAGGCTGCACCTGCCTCGCAGCCTGATCAACCCTCAAATGGGCCTCCTCAAAGAGGTCACAATCCAGCCAACAAGCCCGCAGTGGCCGGAGCACCCACCAATGCCTCAGGATGATGTCCCACCTATGGACCCTTAGATGCAGCCTCCATCCCAGGCTGGTCAAGGCAATCCCCCACATCCAAGTCAGAATAGGGCTGAGCAGCAGCCCCGCAGCCCTAGACGCCCGAGGGGTGAAGAGCCGCACCCACCGAGCAGGGGGCAGCGTCCTTCTGGCAACAGAAGGAACTCGGAGACAGGCTCTACGGTCATGAAGAAACCAACAAGCATTAATAAGATTTTAAAATTAATACATATACCTGTAAGCTTGTCCCTTTTTTGCTTGATTTTCCCTTTTTTGCTTAAGGATCTTCCCTGTTATTAAAAATAGCAACACAATAAGAGAAATAAAACAATTAATTGTTATGATAAGAAATTTTAAAACTGAAAACCAAACACAAAATATAAAATAACAAAATAATAAAATAGTAGACATCAAACTATGAAGAAACCTACAAGCATTAATAAGATTTTAAAATTGATACATATACCTGTAAGCTTTTCCCTTTTTTGCTTGAGGATCTTCTTCAGATTCAACAGGGCTTTCATCAGAGTCCATCTCTTCTGAACTCTCCTCTACTTTCTTAGATGGATTAACCTTTTCGGCAGCAGGGAACGACAGCATGAGGGTAATTAAAATGATAAAAATTTAGTACCCAATATTATATATCAACCAGAATATATAAAATAATACAATATACTATATTGTAGAGGAACAGCCACTACAACAGGTTTCTTCGCTTGTGAAACAGCCTTGGGTACTTTCTTCTGTAGTATGAGGGAAAATTATTAGCTTCAACTATCTAAACACACAAGTTCCACAAGATTACGTTTTGTAACTGTTAAATTTTTGTATGCATAATAGGCATTGGCATATAAATTAAGGCCAAAACCCTCTTTAAATGACATAATACATACTCTATGAAGATTAATGAGATTACCTTAGATTGTCGTATATCAACCAGAGCCTTATATCTTCCAACCATGGCCATACTTCCTAGGTGTTTGTACACAAAATGGTCCCCAAATGGGATGTCACTAGCCGAGAAGGCCTTGCCACCGTTCTGCTTTCCAATCTTGTTACACAACTCCACTAGAAATTTTCCTTGGCGTTCTGCAACCTATTCAGATGAAAACAATGTGAAACTGGTTAAATCTTAAGGCTTGGATTGTAGTACAATGATTCTTGAAACATTAATATACATTAATGAGTTAGTAACATTCTTATTAACATATTACATGTAACCAGATTTAAAAGTGAAAGAATGTATAGTAACAAGAGGATTTATGGTACATATTATTAGTACCTTCCACCAGGGGAGTTGGGAAGATGAAGTGATTTCACAAAGTCTGATGATCCAACCCCTATTGACCACACCAAAAGGCCATACGGAACATCAATTCCATCGTATTAACAAGTATTAAATAAATAAATAAAACCCCTTCTTCCTACCCCCACTGTCTGCTTTCATGTCTTACGTACATATAACATATTTATAAAATAAATTTTCAACAATGGATTTAAAGGCTCATTTAAAAAGGCAAATTATTTTTGTTGAAATAATATAGACAACAACAAAATTTGCATGGCTAAAAGCTACGACAAGTTTAAAAACATGAATTAATTAAGGAATAAACTAAGTAAATAGGTAGATACTCCACATATGAAAGGAGAGATTTAAGGAAAAAAGTACCTCTGTTTCCCCTACCCCTTCGGTCCTGATTACCTGTCGCTGATTGCCGCTTCTTATGCCCACCAGTACAACAATCCTCCTCACCATCACTATCTTCTTCGTGGAGAGGGATGACAATTGCCTTCCTCGGCCTCTGTCTAATATGGAAATCTTCAGAGCTGTTGAACCGACATCACCTCTTCTTCACGGTCCTTCTCCCTCTCCTGTCTACGCCACCTGAGTGCTTGGAATAACTAGTTGACAAATATGTTCACTGATTCCCTTCACTGTAGTCACCATATCGGCTTAATCTGGCATTTTTCCCAAACTTAAGTTTGGAAGTCATCGTTTTGATCGCCTTACCTTCTCATCCTTAGCGTATATTGCTACCCCAAGAACACAAAGAACAAAACAAAACAAATATGAAATTAGAATCAGTGAAACAAACAACTAAAATTAAACATATTGCAAATTGAAACAACAACATTGTTCTAAAGAATAATAATACAAAAAATCCAATGGGATATATTACACATTTCCATTGACCACCCAAGATTTTTAACTTAATTATGCATATGAATCAAGTTCAAAATCTTCTCAAAAGCTCAGATCTAAGCTACTTAATTACCATCGAAACATCATAGAAAAGAAGAATAAAAAGCTTTAATAGTTTCTAAATCAACACAACTCTCACATTTCACAAGCAAAAGATTGCTCCACCGTATTGTTCCCTCGAAACCAATGTAGATTATAAGAAAAGAAAATCATTTTTTCTTTTCCAAGAAAGAGAAAAAGAAACACTTCACTGAGCCAAAGATCAGAGTGGCTTCGGGGTCACCTGGCTTTGGGGTCGCGCGCGAGGGAGGTGGAGATGGAGCTGACGATGATGGCGAGGGCTAGGTTGGGATCAAGTCTGGCTTCGGGGTCACCTGGCTTCAGGGTCGCGCGCGAGGGAGGCAGAGATGGAGCTAACGAAGATGGCGAGGGCTCGGTTGGGATCAAGTCTGGCTTCGAGGTCACCTGGCTTTGGGGTCACCTGGCTTCGGGGTCGCGCTCGAGGGAGGCGGAGATGGAGCTGACGATGATGGTGAGGGCTAAGTTGGGATCACATGTGGGCTTGGGTCACCTGACTTTGGGGTCGCGCGCGAAGGAGTCGGAGATGGAGCTGACGAAGATGGAGAGGGCTAGGTTGGGATCAAGTTTGGGTTCGGGTCACCTAGAGACGAAAATGGTGGTGTTTTGTTTTGGGGGTGGCGACTTTTGAAATAAAATCTAGGTTAAGGGTTTGGTTAGAGAAAGATATATATTTATAGGATGTTTTGTTGATAGCTAGGGTTTTGATTGGGCTTCAGTTGTTTTTTTTTTTTTTTTGCTTGACCTAATAATATGTAATTTTTACCCCCAATAATCATAAAATCTACCCAAAATTTATACTACAAAATATTAATAACTAAAAATTTATGCCTAAAATTTATAGCTTAGGTAAAAAAAAATTATACAAAATTTGGAAGATATTATTATCATCATATAATATTAATAATTAAGTTATTTTGGATAACAAATTCGATATATATTAATAATAATATTCATAATATATAAATTATATATATTAATAAATATATAAATATTATTGTTATTAATTTCCATATATATATATAACATAGTTTGGTGGATTAACATATTCTTATATAAAAAAATATACTACATTAAAAATTTAACTTTATTATTATTATTATAACTTTATTTTCAGGATTACACCCATCGCTATTCACCTTCAACACTTTGAGTGGTACCAAGTTAGTAGTAAAATATTAATTATTTATTATTACATAAATAATTGGAAGTTACTTGGAATATGAAAATTTAGTTAATTAGTATATTTAAAACATATTTTATCATTTAATTATTTAAATACAATATCAACGTGCAAATAGGTTGATTTAGTATATATGTCATATTTTATGCATTGCAATTTTATTTTTAATAAGTAACGTGCAATTTTATTAATAATAGTAGTGTTTAAATATTTATAATAATAGTAGGGTTTTGGGTTTTGAGTTTAATATTAATGTGATCTTATAATTTATCCAAAATGTATACTTCAAAATATTAATAACTAAAAAGTTAGACCCAAAATTTTTAACTTAGATAAACAAAATTTTTATTTATATATATTTAAATTAATTAAAATTAAATAATTTAGGTGGACAAAATTTGGAAGATATTATTATCATCATATAATATTAATAATTAAGTTATTTTTTATAACAAATTGGATATATATTATTAATAATTTTTATTTTCTTGATAGTTGTAGGTTCCTGGTTGTTAAGTGTAAAATAGACACATATGTGGCCGTCTTTGATTGGTCCATGTCATTATTTTTTATTTTTTATTTAAAAATTCATTTTAATATTAAAAAATTATTTTAGAAATAGAAAATGAAGATTTGTTTTAATTGTCTGTTCAGTTTGTTATTTAGGTTTAATTTTTTTTATTAGATTTTAAATAATTTTTTAATATTTGAATGAAATTTTTAAATAAAACATTAAAAATAATGGCATGTACTAGTCAAAGACTTCCACATATGTGTATATCTGACACTTAAATTAAATGTATTTATAAATATATATGTAAAATAATTATAAAAAAATATGCATGTAATCGAGTAGGATAGGAAACACTTATACTCGTATCCTAACCTATACTCGCATCGGATATATGCTTTTTTTGTACCACAACCATATCATACCCTATAACTATAATTCAATGGCTAATTAAGTGTTTTATTTTTGTCAATGTAGTATAATTCATCATCTACTTGTTCGAAAGATAATAGAGAAATGATGGATAAAAATTGGATTTTCCAAAAGAATAGATTATCCGTAGAGTATTTTGATGGACTTAAGAGTTTTATTAAATTATCAACGCTTCACTTAAATGGTGAAAATAAAATTCGATGTCCATGTGTTTCATGTATGAACTTATATTACCATGACTTGGAGACAATTGAGTGTCATATATTTGTAAAGGAATTTTATAGTAAATATGTTACGTGGGAGTATCATGGGGAAGATATCACAGAAGTAAACGAATACCGAGAGGAACTAGAAACAAATAGTGAAGAAGACGAAATATCATGTGATAGTGATAATGAAGACGATGAAGATATGATACCAGCATTAGAAGATTTAGCTAATCAATATCATCAGAATAGTGATTTTGTGAACCTTGGAGATTCAAATGACCACAACAATGAAAGGAATACATTGCCTGAATTATTAGCTAAAGCGAAAAAAGAGTTGTATTTTGGATGCACAACATTCTCACTCTTAACATTTATTGTTAATTTAATGCACATTACAGTTATGTGTGGTTGGACCAACAAATCATTTGACTTGTTGCTTGACATACTTTGGAAAGCATTTCCCAAAGACAATAAGAATCCACGGTCTTATTATGAGGCTAAGAAAATGTTGCGTGATCTTGGTTTAGGGTATGAAACTATTCATGTATGTGAGTTTGATTGTGCTTTATACTGGAAAGAAAATAAAAATGTTGAAAGATGTCCTATATGTGGTCATGAATGATACAAATTCCAAGGAACTAAAGGTAAGAAGATCTCGAATAAAAAGATGCAATATTTTCCTATAACTCCTCGTTTGCAACGACTTTTTATGTCTCGCCATACATCATCTGATATGAGGTGGCATATGGAAGAACGTATTGATACCGAAGGTGTACTTAGACACCCAGCAGATGCAGAGGTTTGGAAGAATTTTGATAGACAATATCCTGATTTTGCAAAAGAATCTAGAAATGTTAGGTTAGGATTTACAACAGATGGGTTCAATCCATTTGGTGATTTATCAAACTCGTATAGCATGTGGCCAATGTTGCTAATTCCATATAACATGCCACCATGGAGATGTATGAAACGAGAATTCTTAATGATGGCATTACTAATTCCAGGACGTCGTGCTCCAGGTAAAGACATAGATGTCTATTTAGAACCTTTGATCGATGAGCTTAAGGAACTATGGGAAAATGGTGTACGTACTTTTGATATTATCAATAAAGAATATTTTACCATGCGTGCTGTAGTATTGGGGATGATAAATGTTTTTCCAGCATATAGTACTGTATCTGGGTATAGCACTCAAGGGTATAAGGCTTGTCCTGTTTGTCAGGATGACACATCTTCATTTCGAATAAGAAGAAAAATATGTTTTATGGGTCATCGTCGATATTTGTGTCTGAATCACGAATGGCGCAATGATAGAGAGTATGATGGTACAACTGAAAGACGTCTGCCCCCAATAATTTTAACAGGAGATGAAATCTTAGATAAATTAAAAGGTTTGTGGAAATGTAGGCCATGTAAAAATGATAAGATCATTAAGGACGATAAGAAACAAATGAATGATGCATGTTATGAAAACAAAACCAACTGGAAGCGAAAAAATATATTTTGGGAGTTAGAATATTGGTCTAAATTAAAACTAAGACATAACTTGGATGTGATGCATATTGAGAAAAATATATGTGATAGTGTGGTTGGTACAATATTTAGTATCGATGGGAAGTCTAAAGATATTGAAAATGCAAGACTTGATTTACAAGACTTAAATATTCGTAAGCAGCTACACATGAAAAAGAAGGGGAATAACTGGTTGAAACCAGTAGCTTGTTATACGTTATCAGCGAAGGAACAACAAGAATTTTGTACGTTTATAAAGTTTTTAAAATTTCGTGATGGATATGCAGGAAATATTTCTCGAAATGTTAACATGAAGGATGGGAAATTAATTGGGTTGAAAAGTCATGATTGCCATATCTTGTTACAGAGGTTGTTACCTATTGGACTAAGGCCATATTTGAAAAAGAAAGTGATGGATGTAATTGTTGAGTTGTCGTTATTCTTCAAAAAGCTATGTGCCAGGACATTATATTTGAAAGACTTAGATGAATTGGAAGAGGGCATTGTGTTCACGCTATGTAAATTAGAAAGTATTTTTCCTCCTGCTTTCTTCGATGTGATGATACATCTTGCGGTGCACCTGCCATTAGAAGCTAAGTTAGGCGGTCCATTGCAAATGAGATGGATGTATTCGATCGAAACGTAATATAAATTACAACTTAAATTATTGTATAATCATTGAAGACAATATTTTTATTACTATTTATTAAGAACATAATAATTTTTAGGGATTAGGTCATTTGAAAAAATATGTAAAGAACAAAGCCCGACCTGAAGTTCCATTGTTGAAGGATACGTTATTACTAAGGCATTAAAAAAAAATTCAATGTATCTTCGTGGAATAGAAACACGCTTTAATCTTCCCGATCGTAATCCTAAACACCTTGGAATTAGAAAACAATCTACCATATCTATATTCAATGTGCCTACAAGACCATTTGGAAGACAATCATCTATCACATTGACTCAAGATCAACGAAACCAAGTACAATGGTACATTTTAAATAATTGTCCTGAGTTAGAACCATACTTAACATAAGTTTATTTCTTTTTATTTTCCTAATTCTAACACATTTATGTTTTAGAATAAAAATTAATATTTCAAGTGCTTATTATGAAAACAGTGAACATAGATTATTCTTACAATCAAAAGGAATTTTGGATATTGATCAGGTGCAAAAGAATGAATTTTCAACTTGGTTTGAAAATAAAGTAAGTTTAAAATATCTCTGTTTGATATTTTAAATTTATTATGCGCCCTCATTTTACATTTACAATATGTTATTGTGATCACAGATAAAAAAAATGAATGAAACATCATCCGATGAAGCACAAGAAGATTTGTATGCAATTGCAATGCAACTAGATTATTTGGTTTGTACATATGCCAGTTGTATTGTTAATGGAGTTCGATACCATACAGAAAGTCGAGATGAATAACGTTTAACTCAAAACTATGGTATTAAGGTTGAAGCTGAATATGATGGAAAAATATGTGATTTTTACGGTGTCATCGATGAAATTTGGGAAGTGCATTACCTATATTGGAACAAAGTTATATTGTTCAAATGTTCTTGGTACAATACCAACGAAAGTGAAAATAGAATGTACATTGAATATCATTTTACTAGTATAAACACCAGCCCAAAATGGTTTGAAGATGAACCATTTGTTCTTGCCAATCAAGTAAGTTTAGTATTTTATTTGGATGACCTTAAAAAAAAAATTAAGATTGGAAAGTGGTGTAGAAAGTAAATCATCGACACATCTGGGACATACCATCAAAGCCAAAGGATGGTGAAGTTGATGATGAAGATCCCACTATCATCAATTTCGAAGCATATCAAGAAGAATCGTCGAATGACATTGACGTAAATTTTGATTCAACGACAAGTGATACTAATCTTATTCGAGATGATATTGCAGATATAGAATGTGATGGTGGACTATTCAATGATCTTCTAATAGATCATAATGATCAAGTTCAAAACAAAATAAACAATGATGACACTGATGAAGAAGCTTTACTTAATGATTCCGAAGAAACAATTTTGAGTGGTGAAAGTAATTAATCATTGTACTATCCGTTTTCCCGGAAGGACAATTTCGTAATTTTTTCCACTATGTGAATCTTTGTCATTTTTTTTCTTTTCCTTTGATGGAGTGAAGCGGGCTCGAGGCGTGGATGTTACATGTTAGTGGAGGGTTCACAACGTTTTAATGTTTTAAAGACTTATGAAATTTTATCACTTTTCGACTATGTTTTCTTTATGTTAGATTAAGTTTTAAGACTTCAAAATGTTTTATTTTGAAGAAAAAGTGAGATCTCATGCCTTGTTTATTTCAATAAAATAGTATTTTAAATGGTTATTTAATTTATTGATTGAAATGGACTTTCATAAGTGACGTCTTAGGAAATCGGGGCGTTACAATCATAAAGTGTGTTATTATTATTATTGTAAATTTTTTATTATGAAAAATTATTATGTGCTAATACTAATTACATATTCTCAACTCTTTAATCATGTCAAATAAGAAGTCTCTCGATCCACCATTAATTAGTAGAAGGTTGTTTGGTCGTAAGAGGACACATATTAACTCTTCATCATCTACACAGTCTCCTTCTCCTTTGTCACGTTCTCCAAATGATGAATCAGCAATACCACTAAATGATGAAACCCATGAATCCTTAGAAGGTACAAAGTGTTCATGTATGACTTATGATAATATATACATTAAAAATTTATGAAAATAGTTTTGATTACAAGTAATATTATAATTATTGTATAGAATCAAAGAAGAGAATTCGTGGCCCTACTCGTGGGGATGGTGTCAGACATTTATTAAAGGATGATACAAGTAAGTTAAAGATTTCCTATAAAAATGGTGAACTTCGAGTTCATGGGACACATGCAAGTACATTTGCGAACACTGTTGGTGTAAAAGTACGTCATCATGCTCCACTTCAGTATAGTGGCTGGGCCAAAATTCCCTCAGAAGATAAGAAAGTTGTATATGCTCGTATCATGGTATGTTTATGTTTGTACATGCATTTTACAATATTATTTTTACATAAAAATAATTTATTTTATAATTTTTAATAATTTATTTATTTTCTTAAATTCTTTTTGTAGGACGTATTCGAAATGGATTTTAAAAAAGATCCATATCTAAAAACTATATGCAATCACTATTGTTCAGAGCGCTATAAAGACTATCGTAACAATTGTCACACACAATACAAAATTATCATCAAAGAAGGTAAAAATCCTTTAGAAAATCGTCCTGTGAAGTTGGTGCTAAGAGACGAAGATTGGGAATGGATGTGTAATGAATGCTTCTCTAATGAAGAATGGAAGGTATTATATATTTCTTGAATTTGTACACATTTCATAATTTTTAATTCTTAAAACTCACATGAAAAGTATTTTGTAGAAAAAGTCAATTGCAGGGTCAAAAAATAGATCAAGTGTTTCTTTTATGCATTCTGGTGGAACTAAGTCATTTATTCAGTATTTACATGAGGAGGTAAACATATTTTTGACATAATATCATTGTACTTTTATTATATTTAATGTTATTAATTATTTAAATGCATTACAGAAATCAAAACAAGCAATGGATGACAAAGTACAACAAGAAACAATGAAGTTTGGAGAGATTGAAATGTTTCGAAAAACTTATTGTACAATTAAGAATGAGTGGACCCACAGAATAGCCGAGGACAAATATGTATGTTCGACTTTTAAAAATTATGAATTTTTACCTTCTAACTTTTGTAAAACTATTACATTATTATTTTCTTGTTATTGTAGAAGGAAATGGTAGAGTTACGAAAAGAGAAACTCATTCAATTTGAAGATGGATTGTTACTAGTAGTGGATGAAGCTGCTATATACAGGCAAGTTTTAGGCAAAGAAAAATATGGTTGGTTACGAGGTTTTGGTCCTATACCCAGAAAGAAGATGTTAACCCAGTTATCATCCAAACGTGAAGAGATTGAAGATGAACGTTTGAAGAAATTAGAGAAAATCGTTGAAGATCTTAAAAACGAACAAAATAACAACATTGCAAGAATTGTTCAAGAGAATATAAGTTCTACGAATCACAACAAAGTCGATTATTAGAAAAAAGAGCATTAGAGTCACAAATCACACCTCCTCCATCAATGGTTTCATTAAATTTTAAATTTTAAATCCAATATTACATATAATTTATGATGTTTTTTTCTAATCAATTTTTGTTTCAGAATAAACAACATAGTCTTTCACCTCAACTGGAGCCATGTAAAGAAAAAGATCAACCTTCTTCTTCACAAATTCCCAGTACATCCTCCACAAGTTTAAAGGAAGTGCAAAAATCTCCAATTCAATTTGAGATGCCCAAGGATGCTCCAAAGAGTGTAAAAGTTGTTTTACTAGCTGTTCGACTTTATGAACCTTCACACACATTTCGTATTGCCATGGACCCAGAAATTTTGGATAGTGATCAATACTTATTTATTTCACCTGAAGATGTGATTCACCTTGTGTAATGAACGACCTATACTAATACTTATAAAACATTCGCATAACATAGTTTATAAGAGAATACCACTCATTATCAAAGTCTCAGTGGGGACTTGCTTAAAAACCATGCATGTTGGCGCCATTAGTTTTAAAAGAAAACATAATTTTTTATGCAAAGTCCAAAGAAACAAAAAAAATTAAATAACTGAGTCCCACTGATAATTAGGAAAGTTTCTTAAAACAAAACATAATTTAAATGGCGTTCTAAGATGATCGTTTTTCCGTCCATAGGATTATCCCACGCCATACACCCCACGATGATAGAACTCCTCACGTCACCACGCGTGCCATAAAGAAATCATATTTGCTACCTGGGAGGAAAGTAAGGGGGTGAGCTAAAAGCCCAGTAAGGAAGTACAAACAATAAGCAAGTAAGAATACAACAAATACAAACACTAACGTTCATCTAAAACATCATGGCATATCATAACATTTTCGTAACATATCATTATAGCATATCATAACATAATCGTAACATATCATCATATCACATTCATACAGCATACATGATGAGCATGGCTCGCTAGTTGTCCATGTCACCCTAATCATATTCATACAGCATACATTATGAGCATGGTCGCTAGTTGTCCATGTCACCCTATGAGGTAAACAAGAGTCTCTGGTCCTTGAATAACCTCGGCGCGTCCGCCCTAGGAGTTACGTCTTTATCTATAGTAACTCGTTGGATGTATCTAACATCCATAAACATATCATATTCAACATATCATCACATTATGGCATTCATAATTCATAATAATTCATTCATACAACAATCTTACCATTCATAGCATAAAATCATAGAATCTATCTAACTTCCTTACCTCAGGTCCGAGCTAAGAAATTTCACAACCTCTCAACGAGCCTATACCATAACCAAAACAACATTTCTTAGGCTCATAAAAATTACTATATTGCCCCTTTCATACAACTCACGTGTGCATGGGCCATGCACACATAATAAGAGTTACACACATGCAATTATTCTTAACTACACATAAAGCCATAAAAGAATAATGCTCATTTTACCTATTTTACATGCATGATATTTCTATAGAAACCACATAGTTGAATAATAAACATAATTTTGGACGTAAAAGTGGATTTTCCTGTAACATGCATACGTGGGAACATTGCGTAATTGAGACGTTTTAAAAACGATAATTCTACATTTCTTACTTTTATCATTTTAAAATTAATAGACATATAACATGCTTTATTTTTCTTAAAATTTCTAGGTTGATTAAATTTCTCAAAACATTGTTTTATTTTATAAAATAATTTGATTTAGCTTTAAAAAAAAATATGACAATTTCCTTTATTATTCTCAATTTACAAAGAAATAACAAAAGCTTGGAATTTAATTAAAATACCTATGATTAATATGTTTCTTTAGAAAAATCAAATTTGATATTGGTTAATTGTGTTACATAAATGATGTGAGAAAAATATATATTTAAGTGTGGGAAAAATATATTTTATTTAAATTATTTAAGACTTAGTTTTATGTAACATAAATCCATATGTGACAATTAAATAATCATTTTTAAACTTTTTAAACCAAACTTTCAGCCACTATTTAATTTCTTTAAAAATCACAAATAAATTGAATCTAAATATTTTATCAATCAAAATAAAGAAAAATCATAACTTATCAAAATATGCATTCATACCATATTAAAATACCACTTTTAATATTACCATAATTCAGGGTATTAATTTTATTTCAAAAACT
This sequence comes from Humulus lupulus, assembly GCF_963169125.1. Classification (NCBI taxonomy): domain Eukaryota; kingdom Viridiplantae; phylum Streptophyta; class Magnoliopsida; order Rosales; family Cannabaceae; genus Humulus; species Humulus lupulus. The sequence goes on from NC_084799.1 coordinate 130,619,203, forward strand.
CATCAAATTTATTTTAGTGAAACACACTTCACACATTTTTTTATAAAAATTCCAGCAACCATTTTTATCTTTAAAAAAAATCACCATATTCAATTTAAAACCTCATATTTTCTAAAAATACAATAAAAATTCTGTAGGTATTTATTTGAGTAAAATATCATTTTGTTGGGACTTAAAATACCCTTTTTAATTTCATAAAATTAACATAACATCAAGGACATTACTTATGCATGCAAATCATTTTTTTTTATCAAACTTTTACCTAATTATTTACAAAATCAGCAAGCTTAATTTCTCATGAAATTCATTTTTTATCCCAAAAATTTCACATAAAATCATATATGTCCAAAATCTCATCATGTTCTTATTATATACATAATTCTAAGAATATTACTAACATATGCACATGCAATCTTATAAAATCCATTTTTTCTATTCCATTGAATCTACACATGAAATCCAACAAAATAACAATGGCAATAACATACATTAATTCATAAACACCATATTTCATACATGCCTTTATAATAACCCTAACATATTTCTATCATTTCTCCTTTTATGCATATCATGATTCATTGGTACAAAAATCACATACATCTTATCATATTTCTAAAATCATTATTATTTCAAAACACACAAGAAAATGCACATGATTGAACTTTTTACCCCTAGGCCTAAACATTTAAGATCCACCATAAAACATCACAAAATTCCCATCTACCTTCACATAAAACCTAGTATGCATCTATCATCATTTTTGCCATTTTACATAAATCAAAGATTTAAAAATAACCATAGCAATATAAACATATAATATAACCTCATATAAACCCTATCAAATCCATTTCTCAATCTTTCCCATGAGCCCTTTTTAAACAAAACATATTCCCTTTAAAAATACAAATCATAATCATCAATCTTACAATAATCAAACCATTAACATCACCATCAACAACCTCAAAGATAAACCCATTAAAACCAATATATAGGCTAAGAAAAACCATTACCTCTCTTGATTGTTGAATCAAGAACACTCTAGCAAGAAAATCTGGTCACCTATAGAGGATTTCCAAACACCATACACCCAAAGAAAGAAACCACAAAATCAACCTTAGATTACAGAAGAGGAGAACATCCAAATGCACATATGTGAAACACTATTTGATAGATTCTTACCTCGGGTTCGAAACCCTCTTCTTCTTCTCCTTCTCTTTCTTTTCTTCTTCTTCTTCTCTAGAAAAATATGGCAGCCCTTCCTTTCTCTCTCTCTAGCTCGCCTCCCTCTCTCTCTATCTTCTCTCTAGGTCATGGCCAAATGGCCTAATCCCTTCTTAATCCCCTTTTTAAATTATCATTTCCATAAAGCCACCATCAAGAGGAAATGGTAAGTTTCCTTTCCTCTCCATTTTCCTTTAATTTCTTTTATTTTTCTTTTATTATAAAAGATTGGAGTCAAATGGTGGTTTCCCAAAATGTCTATCCTCATCCAATTAAATTTTATTCTCTTAAAAGAAAAAAATGGAAAGATATCAATCAATCCCTCTAATATCCTACACTACACGTCCACACCACTTGCCTCTTTGTATTTTATTTATTTTTCTATCATTTAAAAAATAAAACTACTCAAAAATATCAAATAAATGGCAATTATAAAATGTGTAGAAAATCCACACATGTGCATCTTATTACCATATACTTGCACACACTAAATCACTAGGGTGCATCACTATCTACCATGCACCTTAGTGCATTCAACCAAATCCCACATAATCACATCAATTGTCACACTTATTTAAATGTAACACTAATAGTAAAATAAACATGTTACACAATTATTCACTTATTAAAATAATTAACCAAACAAACAATTAACAAATTTAAATTCAAAAGATTATACCAAACAATTCTAATAATTCAATCAAACAAATCAAATAAAACAAACAACAACTAAATAAAATAAACAACATTTAAATAAAACAATTCATCACACTTAACATTTAAATAAAATAAAAGACAGAATTTAAATAATCTAAAAAAAAAATTTGGTGCACTACACCTTGGCACCATGACAGAGATTGGAGCTCCTTGTTTAACATTTTGGATCAGGTAAAAAAGAAATACCTTTCACATAATTCTCATGCACAAAATAACATTATTTGTCTTACAAATTCAATTGTAATATTTAGGATCTTACATCGAAAGTTGGAAAAAGTAAATCGAGCACAATATTTTCGTTTCTTTCATCCAACTTTGGCTTTGGATTCGTGTCAAACACAAAATGCAATATCAATGGCAAATCGCTTGGAAGACACAGAAACAGGACAATTTTGGTTGCTTCCTATTCATATTGGGTAAGATTTATTTATTTATTTAACTAATTACATTATCAATATATTAATTTATATACAATATCGTATTTTATTGTCTGTAGATATCATTGGATACTTGTAATAATTGATACATTGCGTGATACATGTTATTGGCTTGATCCAATTAGACTACCCCCACGTAACGAAATTAAAAGTCTAATGGCAATGTAAGTTAAATAGTGCTATAAATTATTCTTATTTAATTTTTACTTTAAATTTATTATTAAATATTTTATTTGTTTATTAGGGCTTTTGATTACTACAATACCTCCACAAATAGGCAATCAAAAGAGTCTGGTATTACATGGAAATCTATAAAGGTAAGTTATAAAATAATATCACATAATATATATGACATTTGATAATTACTTTAAAATTTTACAATATAATATTGTATTGAAAATTTAAATTATCAAAGTCTTTTTATCTTGTCATTTACATTTTATGAATTTGTGCAGTGTCCTCAACAACCATCGAATATTGAGTGTGGATATTATGTAATGAGATATATGCGTGACTTTTGCATGGATTCTAGACCTATCAATTGGTTAACTACTCATGTAAGATGTATATATATACCATTGAAATAAAATATTTTGTTATTATATTATACAATTGACTAATATTCATTATTACTTACATTTATTTATTACAGTGCAATGAGAAGATGAAAGATTACACCAAACAAAATATTGATAAAATTCGAGTGGAGTGGGCTGACGAATTCATAGAATTGGTTGACTAATTCCAATGAGCAATACTATAGTTCCTTCTCCAACTGTTTCATTTTCAAAAGTTGTATCCAAAGAGTTTTGTGGTTCTGGTTTTTTATTTATTTTGAATAGTTTTAGTCACTACGCTCTTTTTTCCCCCAAGAGGCTTTTTCCCATTGGATTTTCCATTTTGCGTTTTTTTACTGAGGCTTGCCATAGGTTCAATGTAATATCTTTGTTTTAGGAAAGTTATATGCATCCCTATACATGACTTATGTAGTTTCTTACTTTTACTTTCCTTCGAGTTTGTTATTGTAATTATGATATTTTTAATTTTATCTTTTGATTTTGTCCATATACATTTAGTTGGGTTTTTTTACCTTGATCTTATTTTTTAAAAAATAAAATTATTTTACGAATTAAAATATTATTAATTTGTTGAGAGTCCATAACACAAATCTAGATTTAATTACTTTATATTTGGTATTCTAATATATTTTTTACATTATAATTTTTATTGTGTACTTTCTCTAACTTTTGTAGCAAAAATACTACTACTAGAAATATTTTATTTGCTAGTGCCAAATATGATAAAATTTAGTAGCAATAAATTTATTTCTACTACCAAATAATTGATCACTAAATGGGAAAAAAACAAACATAAAATCATATAAAATGCATCAATTTTATATTTGGTGCTAATATTTAAATTTAGCTACCAAAAAATATTGGTAGCTGACAATATAAATATGCTACCAAATATTTTGGTAGCAGACGTATTTGGTATCATTTAATTATAATTTGCCACTAAATCATTTTGCTACCAAAATTTAGTAGCAAATTTATTCATTGGCACCAACAATATTAGGTACCAAAGAACATTGGTAGCTGAAAATATAAATATCCTACCAAAATATTTGGTAGCAGTAATATTTGGTATTGTATGATTAGAATTTAATACTAAATCATTTTGCTACCAAAATTTAGTAGCAAATGATAATTATCTGCTACCCAAAATATTTGGTAGCTAAAACTTTTGTAGCTAAAAACTTGATTTCTTGTAGTGGCATGGGACAAGGTGACTTGGGCTTCGTGGGATATGGTTGCAGCTGTAGGCGGGCTGGACTGTTGAAGGCAAGTGAGCCCAGGTGGAAGGCAGGAGCGGGCCTGGAGAGGGCAGGCGGGTCCCAATTTATTTCAGTGTTTGTTGCAGTGAAGGCTTTTTTTTAATCCCAATTTATTTCTGTGTTTGTTGCATTTTCTGGTATGCATGAAAAGTTTAATGATGTTCTTGCTGATTCTTTTACTAAGGTATATTATGTTGTTTTAATGTTCTCATAGTATGGAAGAAACATTTATTATGTTGTTGTTCTTTTTATTATTTGTGTTATTTTAATGTTGTTATTCATGATGTGAGATGAAGAAGATGAAGAAAATGGGAGTGACATCAATGATGAAAATGAGGAGGAATATGAAGAGGATGAGGACACAAAATATCAGTATGATAATACTAAAAAAAAGGAAAATAAGGATGAAGATGAATATGTCGAGGAGGACAAGAAAGGCAATAATGTTGATGATAGTGAACAAAGTGAGAGTGATGATGACAATGTGGATGATGCCAAAGAAGTGGTTCTAGAAGATAATAGTAGAAGAGATACAAATCAAGTTGATGTATCTAACAAGGAATTTGTTGACGGTAAGAACTCATCAACGATTGATGGTTAGAAAACTTTAATCTTTATACTACAGAAAGCTTTGAATCAAATGGAAAGAACTCGAATCAACAGAAGAAAACCAAAGCCACAATGAAAATCAGAATCATATATTTCTTAAGTCTCTTTCATACACTCAGTTTTCAAACCCCTTAACCTGAGGGGTTGGGGTCTATTTATAGGGGGGCTCTATTGGCCCTGAATACAAACAAGTCCCAGAAGACAGGGACGTACATAGGTACTCTGATAGTGTAGTGACTCAGGGCGTAGTGGTGTCTACCCTGATGATGCCAGAGTCGTGGCCTAGGACATAGTACTGTCGGCTCTGGCGTATGGTCGGGGGTGTCCAAGTGGTACCACTACTCTTCGTACAGGTCCGTACCGCCACTACTCCTCAGATGCAGATCACAGGGCCGTGCCTTTGTTCTCTCCACAACTGTACGCCCCGTGTCAGTACACGTGTCCTGTACTCAGTCGTCCTCATCAATCCCCGTTTGATACCCAACACTGACTTGGCATTCCCATTAAGTGTCTCTAAGTGCTCCTCATGCCAATGTCAAGGAGGCTTCAACCTGTAGGTGCCATGTGAAGCCAAGGCGCTAGGAGTCGAGGCTGGCCTACGCCAGTCACATGAAAGCGAGGCTGAAGACACAAGCAGCGCCACATGGCAGCACCCTCGCATAGCGAGGCTGAAGACACGGGCGGCGCAACATGGCAGCACCCTCGCATAGAGAGGCTGCCTCTCTTCCCCCCGGGTGCAGGCGTGGTGAGGCTCGGGGCACGATCGCCACAACAAGGCCTCACCCTCGCATAGCGAGGGTGTCTCGCGTAGCGAGGCTGACCTTCTTCTCCCGAGTGCAGGCGAGGCTCGATGGAACGGGGCGCACGCAGATGGCCAACCGGGGACCCTCGCATAGCGAGGGTGACGTTCGGATTGGCAAGCGGCCTAGGGCCCTCGCATAGCGAGGGTGGCCCTCTTAGCCCAATTCCCTCACCATCATATGATGTCCTTATCCCCTTGTGCGGACAATGAGTAGCTTTTAGGATGTCTCGTAGTATAGAGCTTCACTTGTGAATAGAATTCACAACGGAAAAATTTCCACATTTACACTTCCCCCCGAGTCTATAAGTACACTTTTAAGTGTGTTTGTAGACTCTCTCTATTTCTCTTGCCTGACATGTACGGCCAACCTTGGGGGACTTAGCCTTGGAAAGTTTCACAATGTTGCTCGAAGAAATACGAAGTGAGGCTTGGAGTTGTGTTTCTCTATAGTGTCCAAAGAAACACAACAGCCACCTAACACTTGGGGGATCCATGAAAATTCCTAAGATTGCATAAGGACCAATCATCCCCAATCGCGGATCCCAAGGTTACCCATACTCTTGATCTCCCCCATTCATAGGGGGATAGATCCAATGGCTAGGGAGCATTGACTTTCCCTATAAATACCCCCAAGGCTTGAAGCCACTTCTCCACACCAAGACTTGCCTAGCCTAGTGGCATGCTCTCCAACTTATTTTCAAGAGTCCAAGGGTTCTATCCTCCTCCAAAGCATTCTTGAGGTACCCTTTCTTTTATTTTCGTTACTCATCCTTTTTTTTTTATATATATACATATTTTTTTTATTATATATATATTTTTTCTTTTCTTTTTTTAGCTTCGTGGTGACGCTGGGCATTCCCTTGCTCCTACGGTCTTGCCCCTGCTCCTTCGCAAGTCTATCCTTACACCCCTTCAGCTTCGTATTCCCGCAGGTATGCCTCTTTCCTCTCTTCTCCCTTTTGTTTTGCATTGATTACGCGAGAATTTATGGTTGCACGACACTCATTCTTCAGAGTTTAACATTCTCTTCGTATAGCCTTTCCAGTACCCATACATAGGCCCTTTTCTTATACCCTCACACTCATGTTGTAGATATAGAGTCACCCTTATGCATACACACCTTCGAGTCCTAGCTGGTCCATGGCATCTAGGCGATGTCCCGAAGGTCTGTCCAATGTTGAATTTATTGAGTTGTCATCCTCCGACTCAGAGGTCGATGCACACAGACCCTCTAACCGCGGGGGTCTGCGGGCGCTATACCTCAGGAGACTGTCTTACCTCAGACATAAAGCGTGCGGCCTGGAGAGGGAGCTAGAATCCCATCCTAGGGACACGGGTTCTGGTCTCTCCCCCCAGAAAGCGACATACATTTCCCAGCTACAATCAATCTTCCAGGATTGCCTTTCTGAAATTACTTGCCTAGAAGAAAACTTGCCCCCTGAGCCATTTTCCTTTTGTCGTGATGAGTCTCCCGATCATAGGGATTCCTCCTTCGAAGGCGGTAGATGTGAATTGGTTGAATCGGAGTTCCTTTCCATGGTTCCGCCCGTGCTTCCTCTCCTATCTCATGTATTGCGCCCTAGGGTTAAGCAAAGCGCTGGTAGACATAGGACCGTTGCTCATAAACTGCCTATCTTTGTTCAGGTACCCAAGATGTCGAAGAGAGCCTTACACACCTCCGATGAAACCGGCAGGTCCACAGTTACCCTGAAGAAACTGGGCAACATGCTGAAAGCTCATAAGTTACCCTTGAATCTCAAGTTCGTTATACCAGAGCGCAAGGAACACGCGTCCGCACCGCCAAAAGGGTTCGTGGCATTCAACGATTCCATAATCCGATCTGGTGGAGCTTTGCCACTTCACTCTTTCGTCATCAAAGTGTTGGAATACTTTGAATTAGCACCACTACAATTGTCCCCCAACTCCAGGGTGATGCTTAGCTGCCTATATGTGTTGTACCATCAAGTGTACTCTAGGGGGCCTTCGATGAGCGAGGTTCATTACTTCTTCACCCTGAGGGAGAATACATCGGCCCCCGGGTTCTACCAACACCAGAAAGCCGCGGCCCTTAAAGGGAGTTCCCTCGTGGAGGGATCTATTTCCAATAGGGGGTCGTGGAAGTTAGACTACTTCTTTACCTATAGCGGGCAGACTCGACACTTTAGCTTCGACACCCCACGTAAGGTTATTCTCACTTTGATCCCATATATCAGAGGTTTCTCTTATTATTCGAATTCTCTATTTTTTTTTTTTATAGCTTTTTTAACTGTGGTTATTTCTTTTCGTTTGATGGCAGGTCTCTTAAGGGTTGTTGGCCCCAACTTGAAACGCTCGGCTCATGACCGAGTAATACAAATCCCGGCCATGTTGAAGGTATGCAAACAATTCAGTGCCCTTTTCACAGAGAGCAACCTCCACTTGTACAGGTTGCTGACCCCGGACCAGAAAGTTACCCTATGCTCAATTTCCTCTTAATCTGAGGATCCACGCCCCGCGTCACCCGTCCCTGCGGGTCCACGCCCTATGTCTCCCAACCCTGTGGATCTACCCCCAATGGCACCCGTACTCGAGAGTCCGTGGGTATATGGTCACGATGAAAGAAATTATGATGAAGCAGCCGATAGGGACTATGTCTACCCCCCGAGCGACCATATGGATGTTGAGGAGACCGTGGTGTCTGAGAACTACTCCTGCTTGTACTATGTTGCTGGCAGGGCTAAGGGTGTAGCCGATGATGGTCATATTGGCGGTGCTACCTCTCGGATGTCGCCGTCAACGCCTGGCGGTGAGTTTGCCTTTGATGCCCCTTTCCCTTGCCCCTCTGTGCCTAGAAGGAATTTTTCCATTCCTCCTTTTGATGGGGCTCCTTCACCCCCGAGGAGGCATCCCAGGTGGGCATCCATAGGCGTCTCTTTACCCCGGGAAACGACTCGCACTCTTCTACTCCCCGCACCACTGCAGATGGGTTAGGGCCTTCTCAGTCCCCATCCTTGCCAAAGCGGGCCTCGGCAGGCACTCACGCCTCCCCCAGCCCAGCTCATGTTTCTATTCCCGAAGATCATCCTTTGGCGAGCCAATATGGGGAAGCCATGAGCCATCACTTGGGAAACTTTCCCAAAGGTGAATGGGGGACGCTGCACAATGTCCCCGAGGCTGAGCTAGAGAACGCCTCTATGCGAGCCTCCCTGCAGGTAACTGTCGCGATACTTGGTTTATTCATTTATGATGGCCATATATATACTTTTTATATTATTTCTGGTATATCATCTGACCCTTGAGGCTTTGTTTCATATCCTCGCCCTCACTCAGGCTTCCATCTTGAACCATCGGCTGCTCACCTCCCACTCTTCATCGGCCCAACGGTTGCAACACGAGCTTGAGGAGGCACTGGGGAACCTATCGATGGCCGAGACTGCAAAGGATGCCTTGTCAAGTCAACTGGCCGAGGCGGTATGCCAGAGGGATACCGCCTTGGCCCGGGCTGCATCAACCTCTCATACCAACATTCAGCTGAAGACTACCATCCAAACTCTAAACGGGAAGATCGTTGTGCTTGAGGCTGAGCTTGTGAACGTTGAGGATCGCATAATCGAGAAAACGTTGCATGCTGTCTGGAGGACTAACCCCACCGTTGACCTATCTCATTTTGGGGACTATGCCGTCGAGAAGATTTCTGAGTGGAAAGGTCGAGGTGGAGATTTGTAGGTCCCTTTGTACTCAGTCTATGTATGCTTTTGCTATGTAATCCCTCGCACCACTTCTTCTCTTTTTCTCTTTTTTTTTTTATCAAACTTAAGGGGTTCTGGTAAGTCCCTCTTATTACTGCTGTTCGTGGATTACATATTTTTCTTTGATCTGATGGCGATAATCTTTCTGGTGCTCCTTGATTATACTTGTAAGGACACGTTAACCCGTTGGGCTGTTGGGGTCCTTTTATATTCTTTGCGCGTGCTTATTAATTTTTTTGCGAGAAGCGTCCTTCTCATCATTATACATAGTACTATTTTTTTCAAGGGTCCCTTGTAAGACCCTTTTTGGCTAGCCGGCTTAATGGCCGATCTAGACTTATCGGGTGATTCCCTCCTTACGGGCTCACCTCTTGGGGTGTCGGCCTTTAGTTAGAGGTCATCCTTTTAAATTGTTCCCTTGATATTCATAAAGGTAGCTAATCCTTTTGAATATAAGAGATTTTTTATTTATTTATTTACTCTTGTCGTCCTACCCCCCAAGTACCTGGTGAGATTTATCTTGGCGGGGACTTTAGTTGATACTCGCATAAAGAAGTAAGTAACGTACGAAGTGGAGAACAGTTTCATTCATAGTAGTCAGATTACAACGATATATAAATAGATAAAAGGCTTACATCTACTTGTGAGGTTATCTAGGTAACCTCTTTGATTCTCGTCTACTAAGATAGCCTAACCTGCAACAAACTAAACACAGCTACTGCCTGCGCTGGGAGTGGAAGTCTTACTGGTAGTACTTCCTAAGGTGTTCTGCGTTCCATGCTCGAGGTATGACGGTGTCGTCCATGCGCGCCAGCTTATAGGTGTTTGGTGGTATGTACTGAGCGACTTGGTACGGTCCTTCCCAGTTCGCCCCAAGTACCCCCGCCCCCGGGTCTCGCGTCTTGGGGAGTACTTTTCTTAATACCAAGTCACCTGTTCTGAACGTTCTCTCTAGCACCCTCGAGTTGTAATATCTGGCTGCCCGCTGCTGGTATACTGCCACCCTCATTTGCGCCTTTTCCCTTCTCTCCTCCAGCATGTCCAAGCTTTCAGCCATTGCTGCATGGTTGACCTAGACCTCGTATGCCTGTATCCTGTGCGAGTTAATCTTTATCTCAATCGGGAGGACAGCCTCACATCCATATGCTAAGGAGAATGGGGTTTCTCTAGTGGTAGTGCGGGGAGTGGTTCTGTAGGCCCAAAGCACGTTTGGTAACTCCTCAACCCAAGCACCCTTCATCTTCTATAGTTTTGTCTTTAAGTTTCTCTTTAGGACCTTGTTGATGGCCTCCACCTGCCCATTGGCCTGTGGATGCACGACGGCCGAAAAGCTCCTCCTTATGCCCCTTTCCCTACAGTATTCCTCAAACGTTCCCCCTTCAAACTGAGTGCCGTTGTCAGAAATAATCTTGTAGGGCACTCTGAACCTGCAGACAATGAATTTGTTGACAAAGGTAGCGATATGCTTGGCTGTTATCTTCATTAGAGGTTCTGCTTCAACCCACTTGGTGAAGTAGTCTACGGCCACCACCACGTACTTCTCACCACCTCTCCCTGGGGGGAGGGCGCCAATCAGGTTTATCCCCCAGACAGCGAAGGGCCAAGGGCTGGTCATGCTGGCCAAGTCATTAGGGGGTTTTCGGGGGTAGTTCGCATGCCTTTGGCATTTGTCACATTTCCTTACAAAATCATTAGCATCTCTCTCAATGGAAGGCCAGTATTACCCTTGCCTTATGGCTTTCCGAGCCGTGGACGGTCCACTTGCATGGTTGCCACATTCACCCTCATGTATTTCATACAGCACCTTCATAGCTTCTTCCTCATCAACACACCGCAAGAGCGGCACAGAAAACCCCCTCTTGTATAGGACCCCATCCACCAAGGTGTATCGGGCTGCCTTGTACACTAGTCTCCTAGCCTCCCTCTTGTCTGTTGGCACCACTCCATCCTTCAGATAGTCTATAATCGAGCTGACCCACGACTCCTTCGGGGCATTGACCATGTGAACGTTTGGATTGGCAATGCTTGGCCTTGGTAAGTATTCTACGGGCACTGATTCAAGGGTATCTCCATCTCTAGTGGAAGCCAACTTCGCGAGGGCATCATCATGGATATTCTTCTCTCTCAGGATCTGCTCTATGCTATATTCCACCAATTGCTCCAAATAGCTCCTTACCCTTTCCAAGTATGCAGCCATCTTGGGTCCCCTTGCTTGGTACTCCCCTTTCACCTGGAATACCACCAACTGTGAATCACTAAAGATGTGTAGATGTGTTACCTTCAGCCCCTGGGCCAATCGCAGTCCTGCCAGAAGCGCTTCGTATTCTGCCTCATTGTTCGAGGCTTCGAATCCAAACCGTATTGCGCAGTACATCCTGAGTCCCTCGGGTCCAGTCATTACGAGGCCTGCTCCAGATCCTCCTTCGTTGGATGCCCCATCCACGTGCAGGCTCCATCCCTCAACACTCCTTGTCTCCCCTTCTGCAACTGACTGCCCTTCTTCTTCACTTCTTCCTCCACTCGGCTGACAAGTGAACTCCACTATGAAGTCAGCGAGTACTTGTCCATTGATGGAAGCTCTCGGGGTGTAAACGATATCGAATTGACTCAACTCGATCGACCATTTCATCAGTCTTCCCGAGGTATCAGGCTTATGCAGGACCTGTCTCAGGGGACTATTAGTGAGAACTTCGATTGCATGGGCATGGAAGTAGGGTCTCAACTTCCTTGAAGCCACCACCAATGTATATGCCAACTTCTCCATCTCAAGGTATCGACTCTCCACGTCCACCAGTCGCTTACTGATATAATACACGGGTCGTTGATGTTTCTTCTCCCCTTTAACCAAAGTCGTGCTTACAGCATGTTCGGACACTGCCAGGTACAAGTATAGCCTTTCACCCTTTTCAGGTTTTGCCAACAGGGGTGGCTTCCCCAAGTGCTCCTTCAACTTGATAAACGCTTCTTCACACTCTTCGTCCCAAGCGAACTTTTTGCTCCCTTTTATGATATTAAAGAAGGGGAGGCACTTGTCGGTCGACCTCGAGATGAATCTGTTAAGGGCCGCCACCCTTCCCGTTAGGCATTGTACCTCCTTCTTACTCTTGGGTGGGCACATCTCTATCAGGGCCTTTATCTTATCAGGATTAGCCTCAATACCTCTGGAGTTGACCATGAACCCCAGGAACTTCCCCGAGGATACACCGAAAGTGCATTTGATTGGATTCAGCTTCATTCGATATTTCTTGAGTGTGTCAAACATCTCCTCTAGGTCCTTGTTGAGCTCTGCGGCATTACGGGTATTCACCAGCATATCGTCAACATATACCTCCATGTTCCTCCCTATCTGGTTAGCGAACATCTTGTTGACCAACCTTTGGTAGGTAGCACACACGTTCTTTAACCCGAAGGGCATCACCTTTTAGCAGTAGAGTCCTCTATCCGTTATGAATGACGTATGCTCTTCATCACCTTGGTTCATAGGAATCTGGTTGTACCCGGAGTAGGCATCCATGAAGCTAAGTAATTCATGCCCAGCCGTCGCATCCACCAACTGATCTATCCTCGGGAGGGGGAAACTATCCTTTGGACAGGCCTTATTCAGGTTTGAGAAGTCCACGCAGGTCCTCCATTTTCCATTCGGTTTTGGGACCAGCACCGGATTCGATACCCATATAGGGTAAAATGACTCGCGAATGAACCCATTGGCCTTCAACTTGTCTACTTCCTCCTTCAAGGCCACGTACCTCTCTGGGTCAAGCGCTCGTCTTTTCTGCCTAAGAGGCCTTGCCTCAGCGGAGATATTCAGATGGTGGCACATGACACTAGGATCTATCCCCACCATATCTTCGTGACTCCAGGCGAATACATCTAGGTTATCCTTCAAAAACCTTATCAGCCTCTCCTTCACGTCATTCTGAAGACTTTTTCCTACCTTCAATTTTCTCAATGGTTCCTCCATTACTTCAACCTCCTCTATCTCTTCCAAGAGTTCTGCCCCTGATTCCTCCACGGTTCTGGGGTCTAGCTCCTGCGGGCCTCTAGAGGGTGTGCGTGGTGTCTCGTGTATTACCATGGCCATCGGTTCTCGTGGTTTCACGGATGCACGGAGGGAGGTGTTGTAGCATTCCTTCGCTTCTCTCTGTTCTCCTTTCATCCTAATTACTCCTCCGGGGGTTTGGAACTTGATGACCAAGTGATATATGGAAGTTATCGCTTTCAATTCTCTCAGGGACGGTCTCCCCAATACCACATTGAAAGCTGACACACAATCCACCACGACGAAGCTTGCCATGACTGTAGTCTGTCGGGGTTGCTCCCCCATGGTTAATGCCAATTCGATCACCCCTAGAGGTTGTATCAAGTCCCCCGTGAATCCATATAGGGAAGATTGGCAGGGCTTCAAGTGGCGGATGCCCAGCCCCATCTTTTCCAAGGCGCGGCGATACAGGATATCCACTGAGCTGCCATTGTCCACCAGAACCCGATGCACCCACATATTGGCCAACTAAACTGTCAACATCATAGGGTCATTATGGGGGTAGTGCACCCCCCGTGCGTCCTCCTCAGTGAAAGTGATCGAGTCATTTTCTCCCTTGACGCTTTTCGGGGGTCGTTGTTCCAAACTCATGACACAGGGTGGTGGACTTCGCCTGGCTTCTCTAGCATACCGATCTCACCCTTTGCGGGAGTCTCCCCCGAACCCCGGACCTCTGAAAATAGTTCTCACTTCTCCCTGAATCTCTAGAGCTCCTCTTTGCGTCTGAGACGTCACTGGTTCGTCCTCTGACTTCGGCCTTTCTCTCCTAACATATCAGCCCAGCTGTCCCCTGCGGATGAGCTCCTCAATTTCTTCTTTCAAATGAATACACTCTTCTGTGGTGTGACCAATATCCTTGTGGTATTGACAGTACCTACTAGGGTCCCTCTTGGACCGGTCTTTTCTCATTGGTGGGGGCTTCTTGAAGGGAACCCGCTTCTCGTTGGTGAGGTAGATATGCTCCCTTGTATCCGTCAGGCTCGTATAGAAAGTATAAGCCGTTTGCCTATGGTCGCTTCCCCGCTTGGGCTTTCTATGTTGATCATCCCTCGACCCTTCGTACGCCCTCTTCTTCTTTGCTCCATTCGACCCTTCATTAGTTGGGGGCTTTGCAGTGGACTCACACTTTCCCGCCTTTAAGTTTGCGTGGCCATCCTCTAAACGAATTTACTTCTGCGCTCTCTCGTAGAAGTCATCTAGGTCTGTAACTTCCCTTTTGAGCATATTATCCCACAATTTGCTTCCCGGAAGCACCTCGGCGGTGATGGCCATTTTTAACTCTCTGCGGGTCAAGCTCCACACTTTGGCTGCTTCCATGTTAAACCTGTGGATGTAGCTTTTTAGACTCTCATTTTCGCCCTGTTTTACATTGGCGAGGCTGGTGTCCGGCATTGTATAATCACGCACGACATGATGCTGCTGGAGAAATTCATCTGAAAACTGTTGCCAAGACCTGACGGACCCCGGTCGAAGTCTCTTAAACCATTTGTATGCGGGTCCTTTCAACGTGACTGCGAAACAGTGGCATCTAGCCCTGCTACTAATCCCCCTCAACTTCATCAAGTGATTGAATGCGTCTAGATGGTATTTGGGGTCGATGCTTCCTTCATACGGGGTCATATGAGGCTCCTTGAAGTTGGTTGGGAGTCGGATGGCTTCGATCTCTTTGGTGAAGGGCGATTCATGGTCGAACTCCTCCTCAAGGCTTTGTCCTCCAAACGCGGTGACAATCTTACTCCGCAGGATCCTCATCTCTGTATCGAGGTCTTGTCTCCTCTTCTTCAGGGAGTCTCTCAACATGGACGGGTTAACATCTTCCTTTCCTTTGCCGTCCTGGGGGACAGTAGGAGGGGTAGTCCTCTTATCCGCCCTCTTCTTGTTGAGCTTTTCTCGTAGATCTGCGGGCGTCCTCTTTGAGGTGACCTCGATGTCGTTGCGAGAGCCAACTTTGTTCCCTTGCCTTGGCCCCTGGGGTGGCCTCGATGGTCCGAGATGCTCATGCGACTTCTCCCTGGGGGTGTTACTGGTGGAGTGTCTGGTCCTCCCGTCGTCTACCGGGACAGTGGTTTCCTAACCTTTCTCTTTCCTCTTGGGCAGGGTCACGTTCGACTTACCTTGCAACAGGCCATTCAGCACCTCCTGCATGTTCTCTAGGGTGGTCTCCAGCCTTTGGTTCTTACGGTGCAACTCACGAATCTCCTCTTCATAGAAACGAGATTTAGAACTCGAGCTCACGGAATGGACCCGGGGTTGTTTATCACATCTATGCGTCAAGGGGCCCGGATCCTGCTAGCCGGAGTTTGGTACCTGCGGTAGTTTGGGAGGTGGGAACTCATTGGCATTCCCAGGTGGTGCGGTAGTTGTCCTTGGAGGGTTCTCACCGGGCGGGATGGCCGGTGATGAGGCATCCCTGTCATTCTCACGAACCTCAGGGTCCCTTGGGGGCTCCACGTCTCAGGGTGGAGGTGGATCTTTCATGGAGGCCTTCAGCTGGACTCCGTTAAGGTGGACCTCCACCTCTCATGGCTCCCTGAGTCATTTCGAACGTCTTGGAATTTCCTCTTGCTGGAAGTAATGGTAGAACAGTAGCTTGGTGCTTACGTTCCCACAGACAGCGCCAAACTGTTGACGGTAAGAACTCGTCAGCGATTGATGGTTAGAAAACTTTAATCTCTATACTACAGAAAGCTTTGAATCAGATGGAAAGAACTCGAATCAATAGAAGAAAACCAAAGCCACAATGAAAATCAGAATCATATATTTCTTAAGTCTCTTTCATACACTCAGTTTTCCAACCCCTTAACCTGACGGGTTGGGGCCTATTTATAGGGGGGCTCTATTGGCCCTGGATACAAACAAGTCCCAGACGACAGGGACGTACACAGGTACTCTGATAGTGTAGTGGCTCAGGGCGTAGTGGTGTCTACCCTGATGATGCCAGACTCGTGGCCTAGGACATAGTACTGTCGGTTCTGGCGTATGGTCGGGGGTGTCCAAGTGGTACCACTACTCTTCGTACAGGTCCGTACCACCACTACTCCTCAGATGGAGATCACAGGGCCGTGCCTCTGTTCTCTCCACAACGGTATGCCCCGTGTCAGTACATGTATCCTATACCCGGTCGTCCTCATCAATCCCCGTTTGATACCCAACGCTGACTTGGCATTCCCATTAAGTGTCTCTAAGTGCTCCTCATGCCAATGCCAAGGAGGCTTCAACCTGTAGGTGCCATGTGAAGCCAAGGCGCTAGGAGTCGAGGCTGGCCTACGCCGGTCACATGAAAGCGAGGATGAAGACACGGGCGGTGCCACATGGCAGCACCCTCGCATAGCGAGGCTGAAGAAACGGGCGGCGCAACATGGCAGCACCCTCGAGTAGCGAGGCTGCCTCTCTTCCCCCCGGGTGCAGGCGTGGCGAGGCTCGGAGCACGGTCGCCACAACAAGGCCTCACCCTCGCATAGCGACGGTGTCTCACGTAGCGAGGCTGACCTTCTTCTCCCGAGTGCAGGCGAGGCTCGATGCTCGATGGAACAGGGCGCACGCAGATGGCCAATCGGGGACCCTCGCATAGCGAGGGTGACGTTCGAATTGGCAAGCGGCCGAGGGCCCTCGCATAGCGAGGGTGGCCCTCTTAGCCCAATTCCCTCACCATCATGTGACGTCCTTATCCCCTTGTGCGGACAATGAGTAGCTTTTAGGATGTCTCGTAGTATAGAGCTTCACTTGTGAATAGAATTCACAAGGGAAAAATTTCCACATTTACAGAATTAAATGATAATATTGTTTTACAAGTTTGTTTTATTTCTTAGTTATAGTTTTCAAGTTTTATGTTTAATTTTTTAAAGATTTTGTTATTATTCTGTAAGTTGTTCATCAAAAGAAGCGTGATTCGATTTTCCAAGACTTAAATGAGCATGGGTTGAAAATTTTATTTTGTTTGGGTTGAATGCAGTCTCAAAAATTATTGTATGTTATTTGTTTGTGTTCGTTGTTTTAATGTTGTTATTTACATGTTTTAGTTATTTTAATATTGCTTTATATTTTCTCAATTATTGTTGTTGTATAATTGCAAACAAGTTGCTCTACAATGGATGTTCATATGCTTGATGTTGTGCAACCTGAATGTTACGTATAAACTTTGTTTTTTTCCTGTTGTTTTTTAATTGATAACATGTTGATTTTAATTTTTTTTAACTTGTTTTTGTATAGTTGCTTTCATGTAGTTTTGAGAAGGATTTTTCCATTCCTAGTTTTGTGCAACCAGTCAAGGAGACTAAACTTTTTCATAGTGAAGATGTTTTTAAAACTGTTTAGAATTCTAGTGTTGAGATTGAAGCAACCCAATGTTGGAAAAAGGACTGTGAAGCCTAGAGTAGCTTTAAAATCTCCATTCATGATTGAATTTGGGTCTTCTAATTCTACTGAAGCAGGTAAATAGTTTTATATGGTAACCTATGTCAAATGATTGTGCCTACTGGATGAAAATATTGGGTAGGGTCTTGGTATTGATCATGAGCATGCTTTTGATATTTGGCTTGCTGAGTGGCGTAATAAAAAGGCCAAGTAGGTTATTTAGTTTTTTTTTTCTTATTAATGAATTTAATTGTATTTAATATATCATTTCAATGTTTTTTTTTTCTTAATTGATGTAGAAAAAACAAAAATTATGGAAAGGGTAAGAATATTATTAAGCCTGCTTTTCATCTTAGAGTGGAGGAGGATATAGATGACAAGATGTGGTTACACAATCTTGTTCATTGCGGGAATTTCTATCTGATTCGGTGAGATTTTTATTGTGTGTGTGTGTGTGTGTGTGTGTTTATGTTGTTTAATAGTTGTTGTTTAGTTGCTTTGTTGTTTTTTATGTTTCTGTTTTGATGATTTTTATTCATTATTCTTTTTTCTTTTCTCAACATATTAGTGTCATATTCTATTACGTTATAAAGAAAGGCAAGCATTCAACTGTGCCTAAGGTTTTCTTCAAAATAACAAATTACTTCTTTATGAAAGCATAAGTTCTTTATACAAATGATTTCTCAAGAAGGATAAGGATTATTCTGTGTGAGTCTTAAGCATGTTGTTGCAGAGTTTATTAAAGGTAATAGAATCATGTGTGGTATCTCATGATTTGATGTTGACCATGTCTTGTTTCCCATTAATATGAAAATTGAGTCATTAGATTCTTGGTTGTTTAAATATAAAGGGGAGGTGTATTTATATATACGACTCTTTGATGAGTAGTAGGTATGAAAGTGTAGCAGTGAGGGCTATTGAGTCATATTCTATTTATTTTTTTGCCCATTTTCTTTAATTTGCTTGATTTTTATCAGCTTAGGAATGACCCTAATCCAAGTTCTAGGGATCCAAAGGCTCCTTTTCATGTTGTTAAGGTTGATGGATTGCTTGCTCAAGAGGATGAGTAAGTATTATTTTGATATTTTTATTTATTTTAACTGTTATTTTATTATCTTGGCTTTTGGTTTTTTATTAATAATATTTTCTTTTTGTTGTTTTGCAGTGATTGTGATATTTTTGTTGCATCTTTTGCTTATTATTTTATTGATGGCAATGTTAATCCAGTAAGTGATTTTTTTCTTGAAGACCATCGTGCTAGGTTAGCTGTCTTGTTTTATTCATATAGCAAGATGAAAAAAGATGAAAAAGTTGCTAGTGAATGTGAGGCTCCGAAAAAGCCTAAAGGAAACAATAGGGGTTTGGTGATCAAGGACTAATCTTGCATTTTGCATGACATCAACATTAAGACAACTAAAAAAACAAAACATCAACTGTCAATATTTCTATTAGGTTCATTAATTTCCATATCGATATAAATGTTATTTTGGAGTGTAGACCTTATTTCTATGTTTATTTAGTTTATATCTTTGTTATGTGGCAACACTGGAGTTTTATTAATGTTTACGTGTTTGAATTTTTATGTCAATTAAGTTGAACGATCCCTTTCTTCATATATAATTGCATATGTTGTTTATTTTTATGATCTCATATGTAGCAATTTTTAGATATTTTTCTAATATTTTTTGTTTCGGCAATGTTGTGCAACACAAAAGCAACAAAATATGTACTATTGACGAAATTAAAATACAACAATCAATAATATATCAACATATAAGCAACGCAGCCTAAACTATTAAATAATTAAAAATATTATGTTTGCAAAAAAGTTTACCAGTCTAACAATATGTGTCATATTAAATTATCAAAGATCAACCTTTTTTAATCAACTTATAACAATAACTATTATGAAACAACATATGTTGATAAAAAATTATGTTTTAGTTATAATAAAATTAACGCTATTACAACCCCAAAGCAACGTCGTAAGCATTGCGTATAACAGTAATATATGACTTAAAGAAATGAGCATTTTTCAAAGCAAATGTTTAGTGTTCAAAAATAAAAATGAAAAATGAAAAAAATTCATTTTTCTAAAGAAATTAAATCAATATTTCTTAAAAATAATCAAATTATTATAGTATATGTAATGTTGTTGTAGCATTGTTTTCAAATTTCTATTGGTAGGTTTTAGCATGTTTTCGTATTATGACATCTTTGACCACATCTGTTGCACTTGTTTTGCATTTCAGTTTCCCAAGCAGCTCTGATTCTTTTTTTCTTTTGTCTCCTTGCTTTCACTCTAGCATTTGGAGGTAATACAGTTATTTCTTTCACTTGGCACATCCCAAGTAAAGTGTTTTTCTACAGGGTTTATTGTAGCTTTATATGTTTATAGCCACGTCTTTGTTGTGTAGTAATCTGAACAGTAATTATGGGGTCTAGATTCATATCCTTCATCACACCAAGAGCATGACCACATGGAATCTCATCCACTTTGAATCTATTGCATGTGCATATTTGATGTATGAGGTTTATAATCCATGATTTTTCTTCTTTAAACACCTCAAATGAATATTCATTTGATGGTTTACTTGTATTTCAAGACAAATGATACGTTAATTAATTTCAAGACGATGGGTTATGCCACATGCAACAAGACAAAATCTATATGTTATGTTTCCTAAATGTCAAGGAAATACCATGACAATAGCAGAGCAAACAAATAAAATCAATAAGATGTAAAAAATTAAAAAATAACTTACAGTAAGTCTCAACGAGTATTTGTAGATTTTGGTGATTTTCTCCTCAGCAACTAGTGTCAATTTTGTAAGTGTATTTTGTGCATTTCTCCTATTTGTGTATGTCCATTCTTGGAGTAATACACACAAGCATTCCAAAAGTGTTTTATTGGTAACTACAGAGCTGCCAAATTTGCTGGTTTAGTGAATGAGCAATGTTTGATGTCATTGTGGATTACCTATTGTTTAATGAGTAGAACATTGACCATCTCTGATATCCAATTTTTTGCAAATAAGGACTAATGCGCTTATCCAAACTATCAAGCTCCCTTATGTGATATTCAAAATTTTCCTCTGTGTATGCTGTTGCTGCCCTAGTGAATGGTTCCATGTATATCTTTACATGTTTCTTGTAAATGGATTTCAGGTTGCTTAGCAGGTGGAACATGCAATATCAATGAGTGATTTCTAAGTATATTTTTTTTTTGTAGTGATGATGCTTTCGTGTCAATCTGAGATGATACAAATGTTTTTCTCTAACCCCATAAGTCTACCTCAGTTGTGAAAAAAACCATTCCCAAGAAGAATCATTCTCAGAATCAGCAACACAAAATCCAAGTAGAAAGATCTTACCTCCTCATCCTATGCACTGACAGAAAGCAATGTTCCACCATAGGTAACCTTAATGAAAGTGCCATCAACAACTATTATAGTTTTGCATTTTTTCCTACCCTTCAAAGATGCATTCAATGCCATGAATATGAACGAAAAATTGTTGTCTTCTGCTGTTTTGAAGTCCACCACTGATCCAGGATTGGTCTTTTGCAACATATGCAAGTAACTTGGAATCAGGCTATAGGATTTATTTGATTTTCCTCTTAAATTGTTCAAAGCATTCTCCTTCTCCAAGGTTTCATATAACTCATTTTTATTCCATATCTGCCATTCAAATCACCTTTGATGTCTGCTGGGGTGCATGTTGTTTTGATGTTGATGAACTTTTGCTTGATGCTCTCGCCAATTAATTTTGATGTTGCCTAGTGTTGATCACTTAATCGTATTTCCAGGGAGCATGTATGTATTTTTTAGTACTTCCTGATGATGAACGTATGTGTGTTTCAATTCCTTGCTGCTCTTAGAGACCACTTGCAATTTTTATCTAAACACACAATAGTGTACTCTCTTATGCATGATTTTTGTACTTTGTATTGGAAGTGATTTTTTATTGCGAAATAGCTAAGGACAGTCTTTAGTGTTTCTTTCTCTTTGTATATATTTCCGGTTTCAACTTCTTGATGTTGAGGGTCCATTGTGACCCGTGCATCTACAGTGTCAACGTGAGTTTCTTTATTCAGGTTGTTCTCGAGTTGCTCTAGCATTTCTTGAGTGACTATTTTTGCATAATCAATGATTTCAAACACCTTAGTGTATTCTTCTATGATTTCTTGGGGTTGCTCTAATGTTGATTCAGCTCTTCGTAGACCATTTTCAATCAGTGGCTCTTCTTCTGTCATTGTATTATCTATAGTTGAAAAAGGGCATGTTTGATGGTGTTTCCATATTTTCCACTGTGTTGACACATAAGGGATACTTTGTGAAATCTATTTCTTTGATTTTGAGCTGCATGTAAAAATGGAGAGTATCATCATCTACTATTTTATGGGTGGGTAACCTTCTTTTCTTTGATAATGCAGTTGAATGGCAGTTGTTTATGGGTTGTTCTACAGTTGCTGATATAGTTTCTAAACAAGATCCTTATATTTCCAGTCTTTTGGTATAAATTGTCCACTTGCTTCGAAATAAACTTAATTCTTGTTGTCATCCAAGGTAAATAATCAGAGTTTTCAATGTCTGTTATTCATTTCATATCGCAAGTTGAGTGACTATAAGGCAATTACAACCCAAAAGCAACACAAGAAAAATGTTTGATAAAAAAAATCATCTTCCTGTTTTCAATATATTTTGTAGAAATTGAAGAAAGTGTGTTCCTATCATATCAACTAGAAAACAACCAAGGATATTCATAAATAATAGTAAACTATGGTAATCAACAAGATAACAACCAAGTTCAATGAATAATATCATTTATTTTGTAGAGCAACACAACATACCTCAGAATTAAAAAAAAAATAAAGTTAATTTGTTTTATTTTAGTTGATTTCATGGGCGATGATGGTTGTTTAAGTTGTTCATCGCCAGTAGATCTTGTTGATTTTGATTTTTTTTTTTTTATATAGGTTGATTCCCCGTTGATTGCAGAAGGTAGATCGCCGACATTCATGGAGATTGGTTATGGGTTTCTCTGGCTTTTGGTTTCTATTTTTCTTTGATTTTATTCCTAACTTTTTATTGAATTTTCTTATCGATTGAAGTAGGTTTGAATTGTTTTTTTTTCCTGTATCTTTGATCGAGATCGATGGTGCAACGTGGTTGATCAAGGGTTTCTTTGAGAGGTGACACGATGAAGAAGAAATCGTATTTTTTAAATTATTCCTATGCATCCATATTTTGGTAAATAACTTTGTTGGGTCATATAAACGTTCTTTCTCCCCTTATTTAGTCCGTATATGAAAAAAAAAATCTCTAATATAAATACCACTTATGTAGTCAAACCAAGTCAGTATATCACACTATGTCCTTAAAACGATTACGCCTCCTCACCGAGTGATAGATGATTGCTACAGTGTTTGTCCCCCAAGATAATACAGTTTACGAGTAGTGGCTAAGCACCTTGCTCCTACTACCAACAAACTGACTAATGTATAAGAGTGCCACCAAGATCTAATTGAGTACTAATTAAGATAGCTTTGACACTAGATAGTATGAACTCAAGAAGAGCCTCAACCAAGAACAAAGGATGATAACTTTGAATATAAAGAGAAAAGGAGAGTTTCGTAAATTGATAGAGTGATTTTTGAAAATGGTGTGTGAAACAATGAAGTGCAGTCCACTATTTATAGTGTTCAAGGAGGAATAAGTGCTTGAGAATAAAGCAAATGAAATTGGGTAACTATTCAAAAAATCAATCTCAGATAACTGGCAAACATTAAGACAATCTTTGTGTATGAAAATATAAGAGATCTTCAAGATTCATTTCTCAAATGTTCTAGCATATTCTGGTTGATTTTTTAGGCAAAAATAAATTATTAGTTGCAAAGGAAGCCCAACACAGACTGGCTTTATGGGCCTGCATTCGCTCCTGCAGGACGTGCGAGGGCACACATGTCGCATGCATTCTTGCTCCACCCACGATGATTTGCACCCCCCTATGCATGCAAGAGAGATTATCCTTACTTATCAAGTTACCAAGCTAAGGATATGGAGTTCTATATATACCCCTTTCAAAGGGTACTTAAATTTCCATATGGGACTTACACAAATCCCACTATTTTCCCTTCTCACTTCTCATTCATCCTATAATTATGTTGAGCATATTAATACATTAATACTAGATTTTATATACTTATGAAGGAGAATACAATTCTCCAAAACTATCTCACTAATTGTTATCCAGATGTCCGGATAGCGTTTAGATTGATGTCCTCGGGGAAGAAGAATTGTCGATGTCTCTCACGGTAGGTGACCAGAGCCTGCGGAAGGACAGAAAGGCTTCGCCTCTCCCGTTTAGTGTCCGGATTGCTCTTCCAAGCAAACACAACACGGAAACTCGTCAACTCTCCCGGACTCCCGAAGGGGTATCCTTCGGGGAAGCCCCTTCCAGGAGAAGCTCTTCGAGTGGTCTCCGCGGAAACAGTTCCGTGCCTCGCACGGAACAAAACCAAACGGTCGAGTCCTAAAGGAGGCATATTTGGAATGATATCCGCCTGACACAGGATCCCGCCTGACACGCCCGTCAGGTCAAAGCCGCACACATCCCAGCACGCCTAAGGGTACCTTTTCGCCTACTGTTCCGCTGACAACTTGGAGAAGACGGCTGACTTTGTGTGTTCCCCATACTTTCACGTAAATATACCCACATAGAGTCTTGTAGCCATGCTACTACAGTAATTGTATCCCCTATTTATGGCTGGTGTAATTAAGACTCATGTACGTAGAGAAAAACCCTAATCTGAAACCCTAGCTATAAAGACCCCTTCATTTTACAAGAAGGGGGACGGCCAACAAATCACATAGCAAGAACTCTGCTAAAATCTCTCTAGCTTCTTCTTCTTCAAGAGAGAACCCGAGAGAAACATTGTGAGTGTGTGAAGTTCTTGTACACCAGCCATCTTACTGTAATCCTTTCCAAGTATAATAACATCGACTCGTGGACTAGGGCTCGTTAACGCCTGAACCACGTAAAAACACTGTTTGTTTGGTTACATTTTAGTATTTCTACAGTTCTTATCTTTTTATTATTCTATTTGTATTCGTTTCCGAAAAACTCGGTAAACATTTTGGTGCTTTCATTGAGAGTTGTAGGAAGTTGTTAGTCAGCTCTTTTTCTGTGTACGTTTTTTGTATTCACTTCGTGCTAAAGAGATGGTGACTACGAGAAAGTCCGCTGTTGACAAAAATGCTACGGTCAACCCCGATACCAAGACGGTTATTACAAGGACGGCTGCTACTATGAGAAGGACCCAGAACTGGTCCAAGTAGCCGAAGAACTGGAGGTCACCAAAGCCAAGCTTGCTGAGCAGGAGCGCCTCTCCAAAAAAATGCAGCGCATGATGGAGCGCCTCCAAAGCAAGTTCGGAGACCTAGGCGACTCGGACGAGGACGCCTCTGGTTTAGGTGGTGCTGATGCCGCTATGCCGGATCCAGCCGCTGCTGGACCATCCAAAGCCGCCCCTAACAGGGGCAAAGAAAAAGTTGGAGAGCCTGTACGCGCTGACGCCCCTGCACCTCCTAAAGGCGTGAATCACCAGGCCGACTGCCCCCCCCCCCCGCCCCGCGCGCAGAAGGTCTCTGGCGCTCCTAAGCCCAGACGTCCTTCAGCCCCAAGGGGGCACTCTGTGCCTAAAGGGCCTAGTGCTAAGGCACCCAGGCCTAGGGGAAGGAACAACCGCCCCAGTGATTCCGTCAACCAGGACGGTCGGGCTGCGAACTCGCACTCCGAAGATAGCTGGTCCACGGTGGACCTAAGAAGAAAGTTGGAGGCCAAGTACGAAAAGGCCAAAGGAGAGAAGGCCCGGCCTCGCGGAGCTGACCTCCGAAATCATATCAATGACAAGCTCCGGGGACGTGACCTCCCGGAGAGTGATACGAAGAGGCTCGAGGAATAGATTGCCGCCTTGACCAAGCTGGTCCGGAAGCAAAGTGGGGCCCTGTCAGACTCCGAGGAGGAAGACCCGGAACCATGTATTCGGAGGATCGCGGAAACGTCCCTCCCGGATAACTTCAAAATGCCTCACATAGAATTATATGATGGGAGGACAGACCCGCGTACCCACCTAGCTAAATACAACAAAATGATGCAAGTGGCGCGTGTCAGTGAGGACGCCAAATGCATGTGCTTCTCACTCACCCTTACCAAGTCCGCGGAGGACTGGTGGAAGAGATTAGCTCCCGGATCAATCCACAGTTGGAAGGAGCTACAGTCCGCGTTTAGGAGGCAGTTCATTGCTGCCCGCGACCACGACATGGAGGTTGGTTCCTTAACCAACATCAAGCAGCAGCCCAATGAGAACCTCAAAGCTTTCATTCAGAGAATGATGGAAGCTGCTGCAAAGACCAAGGTCAGCGATGACATGAAGCTGATCGCCCTTCAATCGGGCCTTACTGTCGGCTCCCTGCTATGGGGGGAAATGCAGAGGAGACGGGCAGAAACGCTGTCCGAATTCATGTCAAAGGCTCAGGGAATCATCAACCTTGAGGATGCCTACCAGCAGGCCTTTGGAGTTCCCCCAGCTCCAACGCCTTCCGTGACTGCGCCGAGCTTTGCTTCGCAAGCTCCCGCACCAGCCCTCACGCTTCCGGGAGCCCAATTCACTCCAAGTGTGTATGGGCCTTCCGCGTCTGCTCAGACGCCGAGTCAAACCCATTTCTCTGGGTACGGAGCAGTACAAACCGGATGTAGTATCGCTCCTGGCATGCCGCAGCCGCAAGCGGAAGCCCCAGAACGAAATTTGAGCCAATCCCGGAGCAAACGAAGCGGAAGAAACTCCAACCGGGGAGACCATGCAAAGAAGCCCCGGAAGGACTATGAGCCCAAGTTCACGGAATATACCAGTTTGATAGACTCGCGAGAGAATGTCTATCGGGCGACCTGTAATATGGTCAACTACAGGAAGCCCCCGAAAGTGTCTCACGGAGGAAGGCGTCCGCGAGACTCCAATAAGAGGTGTGAGTTCCACGGAGACGTGGGGCACACCACGAATGAGTGCCTTCAGCTGAAGGATGAGATCGAGTCCCTGGCAAGAGCGGGACACCTCGGTCAGTGGGTGAGGATACCCATTATCTATCTCGGACAGGGGGTAGTTCACGGAGCTGCATATTCCACGGGACAGAGGGGGACCGCTAGCGCTCCTGGAGCCGGTCACCCCCAAGCTCCCGGGTCGCAGTTCCCTGCGCTTCCTGCTCCACCCGCTCCGGCGCCCATTGCCTTGTTGGCTCCAGGACCGGGCAACCCATATCCGCCCGGCCTTGCTCCGCCTCCCATTGACGGACACGTAGCCAATATTTCCGGAGGACCACACCTTGCCGAAAGCACCCGCAACTCCCAGAAGAGGTACATGAGGGAGTTAGAACACACCGGGGAGATGTGCGCCTTGGTTCAATCACCTGCTCAACGTCCCCGAATGATGGACCTTCCCATCACCTTCACGGAGGACGACGCTCGGCATGTGCACTTCCCCCACAACGATCCCCTCGTGGTGGAAGCCCAGATTGCCAATAAGAAGGTCTCACGGATCTTGGTCGATAACGGAAGCTCCGTAAACATCCTCTTCAAAGCGGCCTTCCATGCGATCGGATTGACCGAGACAGACCTGGCCCCATGCCCCATACAGCTTCAAGGGTTCAATGGGGATGCACTCATGCCATTAGGCAGAATTCAACTTCCAGTCACCCTCAGAGGAGAGAACGACGCTTGTGCCTTCAAGCACAGCACATTCGTGGTGGTCGACTGCCCCACGGCGTGCAATGCCATCCTAGGCCGACCGGTCCTAATAGATTGTGGGGCCATAACCTCGATACGCCATTTATGCTTGAAGTTCCCATGCGACGATGGGCGTATCGGCACCCTCCGAGGAGACCAACGGAGTGCACGAAGCTGTTACAACGTCTCCGTCCGATCCGTCTACACGGTCCAGGAGACGGTTGCTGCCGTTCCTTTAGCGGAAGAATTACCAGAAACTGGGGGTGCTCAAGGGGCATACTTTGACGAACTCGACCCAAGAGTGGGAATCGAGAAAGCAATAGAGCCGATGGAGGAAGTCGAAGAGGTGATCCTCAACCCGGGAGAACCCACCAAAGTCATTCAGGTGGGGAAAAACCTGCCGTCGGCCATCCGAGATAAGATCGTGGCCACTGTGAAGGATAATCAGGATATCCTGGCATGGTGCCACGCTGATATGACAGGGATTAATCCCAATGTTGCGTGCCACGCGCTCAACATAGACCCATCCGCAACTCCAATTCGCCAAAAGAGGAGGCCGTTAGACCCAATGAGGGCCGAAGCCGTCAAAGCTGAAGTGGACAAGTTGATGTCCATAGGCTTTCTCCAGGAGTCGCACTATCCCGTGTGGTTGGCCAACCCAGTTCTGGTCCCGAAACCCGATGGGTCCTGGAGAATGTGCATCGACTTCACGGACCTAAACAAGGCCTACCCGAAAGATTGTTTCCCTCTTCCGCGAATCGATCAGATGGTAGACGCTACTTCCGGGTACGAATTCTTATCCTTCATGGATGCGTACTCCGGATACAACCAGATCAAGATGCATGTCGCGGACCAGGAACACACCAGCTTCCTCACGGACAAGGGTGTCTACTGTTACGTGGTCATGCCTTTCGGTTTGAAGAATGCCGGGGCGACGTACCAGCATCTAGTAAACAGAATGTTCAAGGACCAACTGGGGAGGAACATGGAGGTGTACGTGGACGACATGTTGGTAAAGTCCAAGACCTCTGGGGACCACAGTGACGACCTTGAGGAAGCTTTCGCCGTGATCCGAAAGTACGGGATGAAACTGAATCCAAAGAAATGTACTTTCGGGGTCTCGTCTGGGAAGTTCCTCGGTTTCATTGTCAGCTCCCGCGGAGTGGAAGACAACCCTGAGAAAATAAAGGTGTTCATAGATATGCCTTCCCCCCGGAAACATAAGGATGTCCAGAGCGTTACCGGAAGGATAGCTGCCCTCAGCCGCTTCGTATCCAAGGCCACTGACAAGTGTATCCCCTTCTTCAATGTGTTGCGAGGAAATAAGAAGTTCGAGTGGACCCCCGAATGCGAAGCAGCCTTCCAACACCTCAAAAAACATTTAACCCGATCTCCCATTCTGTCCAAACCCGTCGAAGGAGAGGCGTTGTTCTTATACTTGGCTGTGACTGAGCACGCAGTGAGTGCCGCTCTCGTCCGGGAAGATGGCCGTATCCAGCTCCCTGTGTATTACGTAAGCAAGAGGTTATTGGACGCCGAGTCCAGGTATTCAATGATCGAGAAACTCTCCCTCTGCTTGCTAATTGCTTCACGGAAGCTGAGGCCATATTTCCAGGCGCACACCATCAAAGTACTCACCAACCACCCTCTCCGACAAGTCTTGCAGAAGCCCGAGTCTTCTGGCAGATTGCTTAAGTGGGCCATGGAACTGAGCCAGTTCGACGTCCACTACCAACCACGTGTTTCCATAAAAGGTCAAGCTCTCGCGGACTTTATTGTGGAATGCTCGGGAATGAATGACCTCCCGAAAGATCCTGTCCCGGAACTTCCCACATGGGAGGTCTATGTAGACGGAGCCTCAAATGAAAAAGGAGCTGGAGCGGGGGTCATCCTAATATCTCCCCAAGGGCATCAGCTCCAGAGCGCCATCCGTTTCGCGTTCCCAGCATCCAACAATGAGGCAGAACACGATGCCATGTTAGCTGGATTACGACTGGCCAGAGAAGTCGGAGCCCAAAAAATCGAAGTATACAGCGACTCCCTACTTGTGGTAAACCAAATATCCGGGGAATACCAGACGAAAGGCGAAAGGATGGCTGCCTACGTGTCTCTCTCCCGCGACCTACTGCAGCATTTCAAAGGCTACCAAATCCGCCAGGTCCCCCGGGACCAGAACTCACTCGCGGACACGCTGGCCAAGCTTGCAACAGACCCGGAGATTGAATAGTATGGCTTAGTCCCCATCGGGCACTTAGAAGCCCCCAGTACTGAGACACGAAGGATAAACGCCATCATCAACCATTCCCACTCCTGGATAGGACCCATCCTCAGATTTCTCACCACCGAAGAGCTCCCCACTGATAAAGCTGACGCAAGGAAGCTCCAATATCAAGCTCCCCGATACGTGGTTATGGATGGAAAGCTTTACCGCAGGGGGTTGTCCATACCCTTCCTTAGGTGTGTTGCCGGAACCGAAGTCAGCACCATCATCCATGAGATTCACGGAGGCTTCTGTGGCGATCACACCTCCGGGCTGAGCCTCTCCAAAAAGATCCTTCGACAAGGATACTTCTGGTCCACCATGAAGAAGGATTGTGTGGATTATGTCAGGAAATGTGAGCAGTGCCAGAGGTACGCCAAGGTTCCGCGAGCGCCGCCTACAGAAATTACCCTAATGACCAGCCCCTGGCCATTCGCCGTTTGGGGCATTGACCTAGTAGGTTCCCTCCCAACTGGAAAGGGTGGAGTGAAGTATGCCATAGTCGCGGTAGACTACTTCACCAAATGGGCTGAAGCTGAACCTATGAACACGGTCACATCTAAAAAAGCACTGGACTTTGTCATCAGGAATATAGTGTGTCGTTTTGGGCTTCCACGAAAAATTGTGTCCGACAATGGAAAGCAATTTGACAGTGAACACTTCACGAACTTCTGTGCTTCGCATGGAATTATCAAAAGCTTTTCCGCAGTCGCCAGACCCCAGGCAAATGGGCAAGTGGAAGCTGTAAACAAAATATTAAAGACCACGTTGAAGAAAAAACTCCAAGCCTGCAAGGCTCACTGGCCGGAAGAACTTCCGCGAGTACTTTGGGCCTATCGCACAACAGAGAGAACTTCGACGGGGCACACGCCTTATTCCATGACCTTCGGTTGCGAGGCCGTCATCCCAGTAGAAACTATGATCCCCTCTCACAGACGAGATACCTACGACCCTACCCGGAACCATGCCCTTCTCCAGGAGTCCTTGGACATGATCGAAGAGCTCCGGGAGCAGTCGCAGGTCCAACTAAAAATGTACCAAGGCAAGATAGCCCGACACTTTAACACGAGAGTCAAGAGCCGTACGTTCGAAGTTGGGGATCTTGTCCTACGGAGAGTATTTCCTGCTACGCAGGATCCGGGAGTAGGAGTCCTCGGACCCAACTGGGAAGGCCCCTACGAAGTCCAAGAAAAAGTGGGCCACGGGACGTATCACTTAAAGAGACTCGACGGATCTAAAGTCCCGCGCGCCTGGAACGCGGAGCACCTCCGCCGTTACTACCAGTAGGCCCCGGACCATCCAGTCGGAAGTCCTTGGTGAAATTAGCAAAAGTGAAAAATGTGGAAATAATCCTCCCTGTTGTAAAACTCACGCCTAGCAGGCTAATTTAATGAAACACGGAGAGATTCACTCCGCTTTTACTGCACTTTTTATCCTTGTGTTCAAAGCTGCGTTTAAACAAGTGACCACGCGGTCCGGAGCGTCCGGACCCCACGCTCACTTGGGGGGATATACATGGCTAAGGCATAGCCATACGCCCCTTGAACAAAACGTACCCAGAACACCACTTATGTGCTAGCATTATGTTTGAAATTTTTAAATTGTTTGAAATGTTAAATTGTTAAGCTTAGGTTTATTTGTTGCCATGAACATGCTTGCATTACGTGTCATATGTGCATTATGTGCTTATGTGAAAATTTCCATGGAAATGCCTGCCAGTATGTATCATGAAAATTATCTCCTGTGTAGCCCAGCGATGGACAGGACTGGGGGTTGAGGCACGTTCATAGAGCTACGCCAAAATACCCCCAACTCCCTGACAAGTCCTTTGCAGAATACTCCGCGATCGCTGTAGAGCTTTGCTTCGCAAGCTCCAGCTCCGGGTCCCGCAAGGCGAAAGATGGCAAGATCCGCGATCGCTGTAGAGCTTTGCTTCGCAAGCTCCAGCTCCGGATCCCGCAAGGCGAAAGATGGCAAGATCCGTGATCACTGTAGAGCTTTGCTTCGCAAGCTCCAGCTCCGGGTCCCGCAAGGCGAAAGATGACAAGATCCGCGACCGTTGTAAGCCTTGCTTCGCAGGCTCCAGCTCCGGATCTCACAAAATAATGCATAGAAAGCTCCTCGACCATTGCAAGTCTCAGCTCCAGGACCAGACATGGTCGATCCCCCACTCACAGCAGGCCTTGCTTTGCAAAGCCCCTGGTCCGGGATCACACCTGGTGGGCGTGGCGATTTCCCCGACAGCAACGAGCCTTGCCTCGTAGGGCTCCATGCCAGGTCCCTGAAGTCAGCCACCATGAGGTTCGCAACAACAGTTAGTTTTGCTTCGCAAAGATCTAACCTTAAGTCTAGCGACGCTCACCAAAAGAACTCCCGTTCCAAACCATGGAACGGCTCACCTTAGCAATCCCAGCGAACAGTATAACTACAAGTCCCGGGATTGGCTATTTGCCTTAGGAAAGCTAAAATACGGTGAAAGGAACCTGGCCGTTGGAACCAGGAAACCTTCGTAACCTAAAAACTACGTGGGAAAAGACATCATCCGTTAGAGCTTCAAGTGGGAAGTGCATAGGTTTTGGCCGTTGGAACCAAAACCTCATACGCCCCTACAACAGTTTCTACCGTATAAAAGTCTACCCTAAGCGCAAAGATAAATAAAGAACTCGGCAGAAAAGAAAGGAGAATGCTATAATTATGGCAAATATGTCCGCAATGAAAAAACTCAAAATGAAAAATAAATTAAAGATAAATCCCCTTCAAGCATTGGGGGTAACTGCTGCTTCCACGACCGCGGCTTCGGGGGCATTGGCTTCAACTGAGGCTGGCGGAGTCGGCTCATTGGAAGGCGGAACTTTGTCATGAGAAGGTTCAGAGGTCCCCGCCTCTCTGGGATCTCCCACCTCAGGAGCTCCAGCACGTTCGTCAATGTTGTAAGTTTGGACGTACGCCTCTGGGCCTTGATCCCACACGAGTAGCTTCTCCCTCATGGCTTCGGCATCATCTCCCAGATAGCCTAATACCTCCGGGTTCACTTTC
Organism: Humulus lupulus; assembly: GCF_963169125.1. Taxonomy (NCBI): domain Eukaryota; kingdom Viridiplantae; phylum Streptophyta; class Magnoliopsida; order Rosales; family Cannabaceae; genus Humulus; species Humulus lupulus. The sequence goes on from NC_084799.1 coordinate 130,652,022, forward strand.
CAGAGTTGATGCATGAGGACCACATGCGATATATTAATCGTCCTGTTCAGTATCACCTCAGCATCCTCCTTCTCCTTCAAGCGCTCCACCTCGGAGGTTGCCAGCTGTGCCTCCGCGACAGTTAGTTGAGCCCTCAATTTTTCCATTTCGGCCTTGGAGGCATCACGCTCCCCCTTAAGAGAATCAATCTCCTTGCTCTGCTCCCTATTTTGGCTCAGCACGGATTGCTTCTCAGTCACATGCCCCCTGGCAGTGAATTGCAAGGCCCCGATCTCTTTATCCTTCTCGGCGAGCCCCAACTGCAGCATAGACACGAGATCCCTGCTCCTCTTATGGAGTTGCTCCTCCTCGTGCAGCTTACTCTGAAGAGTGGAATATTCCTCTTGCTGCTTAAGGAGGAGATCATTTTTTGATTGCAAGCGAGCTTCCAAGGTATCCTTCTCCACCTTGGCTTGGGACAGCTCTTCCCGGAGCTTGGAGTTTTCGGCCTTCATCCCATCCAACCGCTGTCTAAACTCATTCTCTGCCTTGGCCCGGTACTCTTGGTATTTGGCAAGATATTTCTTGTCCGCCTCTTCCTCAGCCGTGCGCCGGGCCTGATCAATCTTCTCCGAAGCCTCCAAGGCTTGTTGGGTCAGTTTCTGCTTCTCCCCCTCCAAGGCCTGGCGAGCCAGCTGGCTCGCCTCCAGTTGAACCAGAACTGCACCAACCTCCCGGAACGAGCGTTCCGCGATGAGAGAGGCCTGCAAGGAAAGACGGCAGAATAAGTTAAGCAGAACCAAATGCACTAAGACAGATGATCCCAAAAAAAAAAAAAAAAACAACAACAACAACAACTGACGGCTTACCCCGGACAGTTGCTGCTTCACAGCGTGTGTCAGCAACAGCGGATCCTTACTGCTACTGATGGCCCATTTCTCATAATTGAGCTCGCACAAGCTCAGGGCCATGTCCTCCATCATCTCAGCTCCGAACGGCGCCAATGCACGTCCGAGCCTAGGCACCAGCCTCTTCTCCAAGGCTGGACCATCCAAAACCGCTCCGGCCGGGTGAAGGGATCTCACCCCCTCGGCCAGCTCAGCTCTCTTCACGGCAGACAAGTTATCTGCCCTTCCCTGAGTGACAGCCTTCTCCGCCTCTAACCGCCTCTTCAAAAAACTATCGGCCCGTCTTACACCCTCCAGGAGAGCAGCGGGGAAACTGGTTGGCTTCCGCGGGAAGTGGAACTTCAGGCCAGGCAGAGGAAGGTTGGTTGTCTGAGAAGAAGGAGACCCCGGAAGGGTGGACCCCCTTTGGGCTGGGGGAGGAGGCAGACGAGGTATTAAGGCCCCGGTCTGTTGCTTTTGCTGCTGCGGCAGCAGAAGTAATTGCCCTTGTTGCTGCTGCTGGTTTGGATGTTGTTGTTGCTGCTGCTGTGACGTTGGTGATTGTCTCTGTTGTTCTTGTTGCTGCTGTTGTTGTAGTTGTGGTTGCTGTCATTGTTGTTGTTGTTGCCTTCGACCGGGAGAAGAGTGTCTAAGGCGTTTGTTCTTAGCGCCCTCAGCATCTTCTCCGGGACGCTTGCTCACCCCAGTTGTCCTCACGGGGAACACAAGCCCTTCCCCGTCGCTGCTGCTACTCGAGACCATCATAGTCTCGGAAGGCCCGTCAGCAGGAGACTTCTCTACCCTGGGAGACGCTTGTGCCTCGCCACTTGTCTTCTTGGGGGAGGCAGCTTTACCTCCCCTACCAGCCTTGGTCTTCCGTCCTTTCCCCGTGGACGGGTCTTGGCTGGTGGCAGCCTTCTTAATGAGCAAAGTAACCCTCCCCAACATCTTGGCTTCTGGATACTCTGCAAGAAACGTACAAAGCGAGGTTAACGAACCAACAAGCAATGAGAAAGAAGATAAGCGGAAGACAAGACAATCAACAACATAAAAGCACAAGCAAGCCCGCCAGCAGGGAATAAGAAACGAGAAAAAGAAAAGTTTGAAAGGGACGACCATGCACGAGAAACGTGGATGGCCTTCCCCGAGCAAAACAAAACACCGCTTCCTGCTCCAGGAAGCTCCCGTACTCCTTGAAGTCTGGGAATGACATGCTGAGGGAAGAAGGGTCAACCATGATGACACCTTCTGGCAGACTACCGTCACTCAGACACCCGAGGAGCTCATCTACCCTATCGCAGTATCTGTCGAAGGGAATCCTATGCGGATCTAGCCTAAGGAAACGGGGATCAAACCCCATCTAAGAGGTCCGGGAAACCTCAGGCAGGCTGGGGGTGTGGATCAATCGAAAACTAGTCTTACCTCTCCCGAAGGTACTAGCCCCCGGAGCCCCTTCGTTAGGGTAAGCCGCGGCGTGGCGAGCCTCGATCTCCTCTTCCTCCGGCTGGGGGTCGGGGAATCTCTCCGCCCAACTAGGAGATAAAGTATTTTCATCCCGGGCTGCTTGGGTGATCACCTTGGACAGCTCCAAGGCAATCTGCTCCCGGATGTCGGCTGACACCTGACTTTGCCCCCTGCCACTCACTGGCTCGATGTTTTGGAAAGAGGCGAGTAGCCCATACTCCCTCAACGATTCGGAGGTCACAAGTCCCTCCACTTTCAACTCTTCCTCAGAAAGCCCTTCGTAGAACTTGGACCTCCTTATCATCTCCGCGCAGCGAGGTGTCCGCGGAACGACTTCTGCAAAAATCAAATACAAGCGTTAGAGATCCTCCCAAAAGGCAAATCAAACGTGAAGAAACAAAGTTGAAAAGGAGAGGAAGAAGCACTTACCAGGGATTTTGAAGTCCAAAGATAGGACTGGTACCCTCTTCAGCGGGAAGCCAGTCGTCAGGAACCAGTATTCCCGGAGGTCTGGAACCCTCGCGGTATGGCAAGTGGGGCACATCACGTCTGGGTGCCTTTCCAGCCTGTAAAACCCCACCTTGTCTGAATGACCCCTCATAGGCTGAGACTTCAACCCGTAGAAGTACAGCACCTCCTCCGGGGTAGGAGCTTCCAGTTTTCGGGACTTGCAAAAGATGAACCACCCCGCTAGGAGCTTGTAGCTGGGAGGAATCAACTGGAAGGGGGCAATCCCCACCTTCACACAGAAATTGGCGAAGTAACTCCTTAGGGGCAAGTGCGCCCCACACACTATGTGTGCCCAGCTCCAGGCACCAAAGCCCTCATGACTCTGGCTAGCTGACTCGCCCAGCACCGACAGACGGTGCCACATCAGACCTGGGATGTTCTTCAGGCCTGCCTCGGAGGAATACAGCTCCAGCATGCCATAATTCCTGAAAAGGTTCGGCTTTTGGTCCATCTCCCAGATGGAACTATTGGAGGTCGGTGGGCTAGCCGCGACCACTTTCGCCTTTCCTTTCCCCTTTGCACCAGCGATAGGAGAGCCCTTCTCTTGGGCAGAATCAGCCTCCCCCACAGCAAGGAGTTGTTCCTTTGAGATGTTCGTCACTGGACAAAAGAAAGAAAGAAGAAAACACTCTAAGCAGTCAGCACCCTTGTCATACCCTAGTGGTATCAAAGGCGTCGGGGAGACCCTCCCCGAAAACTGCTTGGAGAGGCTCCCACCGAGCTTACCGAGGGATTGGCACCATGCCACCCGAAGGGCAGCAAGGAACCGGACTCAGACTCCGAGCCTAAGCCCACCAAAAGAAGTGTTTTTCCAGAGAAAGACACCCTAAAGGCGTTCATGCTTATGCCCTAAAACAGCAAAACAAGGAACGACTTTCCAAACGCAAATCGCCAAAGCATGCAAAAAAGGCTACTTATCGACTCACATCAATCACATGCCTACCAAAGCCCTATTCACGCATGCACATAAGCGATAATGGCAGAAACCTCTACTCTAATAACTACCAACAACCTAAGGTTTGGGAGGAAAGAGAAAAGTAGAAATACTTACTGATATTCGGGTAGTTGGAGGTTGAAGGAGTAACTGGATCACTGCACAGCACGATCGCGAGAAGTAAAAGCTGCAAAGACGAACGGCGATTCAAACCAGGAACTTCAGCGAATAAACCCACTGCCAAATCAACAGAAAAGTTTCCAGATCCTTACCAAGAGAAATGGCAAGTTCGGAGGAACGGAAGCTGGGAAGCCTGAGAGTTCAAAGGTTTGGAAATCGGAAAATCCGAAAGATAGAGAATTTGAAAGCGTAAAGAGGAAGAAAGGTCCTTTCCCTCGTTTTTATAGCAGGGAGGAAGTCGTTTCGAATTTTTCAAATGGATGGTCCCGATCTTCCCATTCCGTGTGCATCAGATCCAACGGCTGGAGATGAAGCGACGATCCTATTTATGACTCCTCGGATGGGAATAAAGTATTTATTTCCCATCATTACACCACCTCGGGCCCGGAGTACCATTAAAAACTGTCAAATCATTACTCAGATGACTGACGCACGCATACTCAACCAGTCGCCTCACGCACACGTCTTGGTCGCAGAACCATTCCCAGCATGGCACGTGGTCCTTGCCGCACTTGAATACCTGAGTTCAAATAGAAGAAATTCCCTTTCTTTTTCATACTAACACTCAGACAGGAAAAAGGAATCCTTCCAGGAACACCGAAGGTGGCCCCTCGCCTAATCTACGAGACCGAAATACCCGGAAGACTGTACAAGCCCCCGGATCTCTCAAAGCTCCGTGGCCTTGGGGGGTAAATGTTATCCAGATGTCCGGATAGCGTTTAGATTGATGTCCTCGGGGAAGAAGAATTGTCGATGTCTCTCACGGTAGGTGACCAGAGCCCGTGGATGGACAGAAAGGCTTCGCCTCTCCCGTTTAGTGTCCGGATTGCTCTTCCAAGCAAACACAACACGGAAACTCGTCAACTCTCCCGGACTCCCGAAGGGGTATCCTTCGGGGAAGCCCCTTCCAGGAGAAGCTCTTCGAGTGGTCTCCGCAGAAACAGTTCCGTGCCTCGCACGGAACAAAACCAAAGGGTCGAGTCCTGAAGGAGTCATATTTGGAATGATATCCGCCTGACACAGGATCCCGCCTGACACGCCCGTCAGGTCAAAGCCGCACACATCCCAGCACGCCTAAGGGTACCTTTTCGCCTACTGTTCCGCTGACAACTTGGAGAAGACGGCTGACTTTGTGTGTTCCCCATACTTTCACGTAAATATACCCACATAGAGTCTTGTAGCCATGCTACTACAGTAATTGTATCCCCTATTTATGGCTGGTGTAATTAAGACTCATGTACGTAGAGAAAAACCCTAATCCGAAACCCTAGCTATAAAGACCCCTTCATTTTACAAGAAGGGGGACGGCCAACAAATCACATAGCAAGAACTCTGCTAAAATCTCTCTAGCTTCTTCTTCTTCAAGAGAACCCGAGAGAAACATTGTGAGTGTGTGAAGTTCTTGTACACCAGCCATCTTACTGTAATCCTTTCCAAGTATAATAACATCGACTCGTGGACTAGGGCTCGTTAACGCCTGAACCACGTAAAAACACTGTTTGTTTGGTTACATTTTAGTATTTCTACAGTTCTTATCTTTTTATTATTCTGTTTGTATTCGTTTCCGAAAAACTCGGTAAACACTAATAACAAGTGAGACTTAATAAAAATCATGTCTCAAAATGTTACTATTTTTCCAACAATCCCCCACGTGAATGAAATTGGCAACTAATAATAGGTCACAATATGATGCTCTTAGTGATAGACTTAACTGTATAAACTTGCAAAGGATATGGAGGTTTTTTTTGGGATAAAGTGAGATTACACCACCAAAATAATAAGAATCTACACACAATTATCCTTGACAGAGTCCAATAAAACATTGAAATGGAGAAATGCAAACCCTAGTTATAGAACAAACTCTTAGATCTTGTTGCAAGCTTGAAATCATTATTAGAACACCTCTTGAAACTTCTTATTCTTTGTTGAGTATGTTGGGGTTTTATGCCTTAATTAAAACACAAATTCTTTGTAATCTCATTTTATTATCAATAAAAGAATATAAATCATTTTTTGACTTGGTCAATCACTTTGCTCACATGTTTTATTTTCATGATTATTTGTTTAATATAAACTTCTATTAAATCCCAAGCATATAGCTAATCTAATTTATAGTGATGTAATCATAGTGGAATATAAATATGATTATATGTTCAAAATTAGTTAGTCCTAAGATTAGTCAGTGCACAGGATTTACACTGACTTGCCAATTTACGATATGATCTACTTATACATTACAGTGTTATGTTCTTTCCAGAACATTAGCAAAGTAGATAAGATCGAATGTACTTGTTACATCGGACTGGACCGATATTGACAGTTGATAAGATAAGTAAACATACCGTTATTATCTATTCTAGTCATATCATATATTTGACCATAGGTCAATTCAATCTCAATTCTAAGTGGTTAGTACTCTAACTGATTGTATTATTTGAGTTCTTTGATTTGTTCGTTACCAGCTTACCTTACGGACTAGCCCATACTTACATCTTGGTAACTCAGTAGTATAATTGAGTGGGAGTGTTAATCATAGATATGAACATCTATAGCTTTTGATGAAGATGTGAAACGATGGTTTTATTTTAGTTTGTTTCAAGGTGTTAAATGATAGAGATCTCATTTCAGTAATTAAATTAGTTTACTGAAATATCATTTACAAGGAACTAAGTGTTTTAAGGATAAAAAACAATGAAGTATTTTATTTCTATCTCACTGTAGACCATCTATAGAGGATTCAGTGACAATTGTGGTTGTAAGAATGGATAATTAATAGCGTACCTATATTTGTTATAGAGCGTTCTATGATTCAAAAGTGCAATTTCGAGTCTATAGTGGAGTCACGAGGAATTAATAAGTTAGTAAATTTATCTGTTAGATTTATGACAACTTATTGACGCTTGATTTCATAGGCCCATGGTCCCCATTGTAACTTGGATAAAATCATCTAGATAGTCTCAATTAATTAATTTAATTATCAATTAGAATTATCAAAGTTGACTAGGTCAATTTTGGATTGTTTCATAGAGTTATGTATTTTTGAGAAGAAAAGAGAAATTAAGGCAGATTTATTAATTAAGATAAATTGGTATCTAAATTAATAAATAAGTTTAAATCATGGTTCAAATTATAAATAATTAATTTGATAAGGAATTGAAATAATTATTTAATTAATTAAATCAATAAAAAATAATACAGGCCTTCATTTTAAGTCCAATGGGCTTATAATCAAATGGGAAATTTCACGGGCCTAAAGCCCATGATAATTTCAACCTAGCATTTCAAATTGGCTATTATTTTATTGATTTTTTAATTAAATTAAATGGCCTAATTGAGTCTATAAAATGAGTGCTTAGAGAGAAGTCAAGACAGACGACAGATAAGTTTAATCACTGGTTTTCTGATAGTTTTAGATTCTCTCTAAACACAAGTCCTTTTCTAAGCCTCTTTGTTATTTTCTCTTCTTCTCTCTGTATCTATCTCATGTGTTGAGAATTGCCCACACTAGTCTAGGTGATTCTATGGATACATTGGAAGACTGTGAAGAAATTAGAAGAAACAATTCAGTTTATTGATAATACTCTGCAATAAAAACAATTCAGTTTATTGATAATACTCTGTAATAGAAAGGATACAAGCGTTAGAGAAACTGAATGAAGAACTCTTTTATTCCGGTGCGTATACTGTAAGTATTCTTACTTTTGTTTCTCTTTGAATTCAATTTTAGAAACATGTTCTAGGTTATTTCATATTAAATTGTTTAATAGTGGATCTACATGAAAATAAATAAAGATCATGTATAAGTTTCCCAACAACTAGCCTTAGAGTATTTGGTAATCTTTATTTTCATGGATGAACAAGTTAAAAATTGGATTATTTGATGTGTTTGAATAATTGCATGGATTTTCATGTTTTTATGATGCATATTGATTTTATGTGATTATTAGCAATTTTTAGGTTATTTTGTTTTGTTTTCTATTCTATTATTTTTTATATATATGCTTTATTTTGTGCAAAACATGTTAAAAATTAATTAGAAATTGTTTTGGTTTGAAAATTTGTACAAAAAAAATTTCCGGAAATTTTTTGGCCTTGCTACCCATGCGCGCGCGCACCCGCGTGCACGTCCGCACGCACCAGCCATGCGCTTGCAATGAACAGTATCGAGTACCATTCATCCAATTTTTTTAATTTTTTTAAATTAAAGAAAATAAATTATTTATAATCAAAACTAAAAATATCATATTTGTTTTATCTTTAAAAGTGTCTTTTAAAAATATGATATTTTTGTTAGTTGACATTTAAATAATTAGATATTTTCTACAAAAATTCAAATTCAAATTTAAAAATAGACTAACAACTTAATTATAAATCTTTTAATATATTAAAATATTATAATTAAGATATCAAATATTTAAGATATTTTCTTTTAAATTCTTGATATTTTTATTAAATCTATATTCGAAAGTATAAATATTTTATTATTCTATAGTTGTTAACATTTAAATTATTTGAAATTTGAATATTGTTAGTTAGAAATTTTTATGGATATTTGAATTTGATTAACTGTTTTAAGATATTTTAGGGTTGTTATAACTATTAATATTTATTTATTTTTAAATGGTTAAAATATTTGCTTATAGTTGTAACAACACAAGATATTTTTGAAAAACAGTTAAGATATTGATTTTAAAATTGGTTAAATTTTGAAAAACATCAATTTTTTCAGCCAATTAATGACATAATTTTTAAATAAATGGAATTTAAATTAACTTTGGCTAATTATTGATAAATCCTATTTAAATTAAATTAATATTTTTGTTTCAAATTAACCTAAAACCAAGTTGATTGTTGATAAATGAAATTTAAATTAACTATTGTTAATTGTTGATAAATTTCATTTAAATTGACTTATTTTTTGTAAAAATTTATTAACTTGAATTTTTTGATAAATTCTAGATAATTAATTGTGGTATTTTGCAAATAAAATAAATTGTGGTATTTTTTCATAAATTGGTCATATAGTAACATGATTAGGCTCATCCAATTATAACATGTTTGTGTGCACTATATGTGATATTTTTGCAATTGGGCTTAGATGCATATAGTGGCACATATGTTTGTTAGATATATGGTTTTTGCCAAATAAAACATTCATAAAATGATAGGTTTTATTTTGGCCCATTAGAAAATGTAAAGTTTAAATTCCTCTCTTGTGGATGATTCCACTTGTGAAGGCTCATTTGTTTTGCATGACTATAGTGGGCCTAATCAATTAATAACAATTGATAAAACGAAGGTTTAAATTACTGTCTTTTGGACCTTGTATGGTAGATTGGGGGCCTTTGTAGTGGGTACGCCATACTGGACCGAACCCTCCTCCATACAAGTTCAATTGTTAAGGCCCATTTACCTGAGTTGAACTTAATTGTATAGGTTCATTATATTAGTTAAACCTAAATATTGATTAGCAACAAATTAATTCTAAATTAATTGAATTTGTTTCAATGTGACACTTTAGAATTAATAGGAAATTATAGGACTTTGGTTTAAATAATTTAATCTCATTAATTTTTTTTGTAAAACCATAGTAATTAATCTTCTAAAAATATATAATAAAAATAATATTTTTAATTTAATAATGAGCTTATTTTAAGAATTTTATTCGATCTCCACCGTTGGTTTAACATAGTCAATAGCTTAATGGGGCCTCGAGACACTTTGATTCGCCCCCCTACGAAAGGTGTTCATTAGTTATTTTGACAAGGTTAGATTTCGAAAGATAGATAATTATAGGTCAAATTCTACTAGACTCACCCATACCGTGACTACTAGGACTAAATCTATGATTATAGAAATCGTGGGTCTAGCTCATAAAATAAGAAATTTTGTTTTCTTATTTTGATCGAATAGTAGGTTGTTAATAGTGGTGTCCATTATTAAATGAGTTTAAAACTCTATTTAACTAGTGATATTTTTTACTCTCGCCAACCGGGACAATGATATCATAGATTAGTTAAAAACCTAAAGAAATAGAGATATGATTGTTTTTGGTATTTTTTTCTCATATCTTACATATTTTTGGTATATGTTGTGCTATTTCTTGAAATTTGTGTGAATAGAAGTTTTATTGAGCAAATGTGATTGATTTCTATTTTATTGGTAATTTGTAGTTTTAAGTTAAGTAGTGTCTGTGTCTACTCCCATCCTTTCTCAACTTTCGATGGAGAAACTCACTGGAGAAAACTTTCTTAATTGGAAGCAGAATATCAACATAAAGTGGATTGGTAACAACTTCGAGTTCGTCATGATTGAGGAATCTCCAGAATGAGCATTGTGTCCTCACGTTTGTGATGGCACCGTCAATGCTCGTGATGGCACCGTAAATGCTTGGATATCACCGTCTCCGCACATACGTGATGACACTGTGAATGCTCGCATGGCACCATGTCTGCACGTTCGTAATCAACTCAGCTGTGGTATGACGGATCTCATGAACGAGCTTCATATTTTTTATCCTATCATGGGTGGACCTTGTAAAGGAGGAGAAAATAAGACTAATGTTGTTGCTACTAATCCAGCTAAGGCTGAAGCTAACCAAGCTTCATCTTCGAAAGCTGGAAACAAGAGGAAGAATGGACAAAACAACAACCCCAAGCTTGCAAAGGTTGCAAAGACGAGTGCACAACCAAGTGCACAGGCGCCTAAGGGGAAGACCAAGAAAAATAAGAAAGGTAAAGAAAAGTGTTACACCCAGATTTCAAGTCATAAGGATTGTGATCTCGAAAGCTGGATTCGCTATGAATGAACTCGTAATGTTTGGAACATGTCCAAAGCCTAGGCATCGACCCTGCGAAGCAGAGATGACTTCGAAGATGGTAGCCTCGAGATCCTCACAAGCTCGAAAGATAGACACCGAAGTACGTCTGTTCTCAGGAGGGCCTCGGATCAGGGGCTCCGAGCCTGACACAAGTATGAGCTCGAAGTCATGTGATCTCGGGAAGATGCTATTGCTCAAAAATTGATAAGAGACCTGGGTGAATAGGGCCTTGGTGTTATAAGATAATAACTTTGAATATCTTAGTGAATCATCAATGAGAGACGCGGTCTACATTGATTGCAATAAATCCCCTATAATCAAGGGATATTAATTGTTCAGTTATACGCCCCCTGATCTTAAGGGGACGTTTCCTTGTATATAGGATTACAGGCTTTGAATGCCATTAAATTTATTTGCATACACAGAATAACTTCCCGAAATATGTGGGATATTATTCTGAAATCTTCTCTATAAATAGAGAGGTCATGCACCATTGTAAAGGACCGAATTTTTGTGATCTTGAGGGAAAACTCTGGAAAATTCATCCTTAAAGAATTTTCAGAGATCATCTTAAGTTTAATAACAAAGACTCTTGGAATAGGCAGAGTTAACTGCTGAACCACGTAAAAAATCTCATTTGTGTTATCATATTTCTTTTGGCCATAACTGATTATTGTTTTCGTGCTCTTATTTTACTATTGACGAAAAACGGCGTCAACAGTTTGGTGCTTTCATTGAGAGCCTTAAGCATTCAGTCCCTGAACAAGTTATGGCCGCTAATAATTAGAACATTCCTGAAGAGAATTATACAAGACATCCTGGGAAATAGCCAATGGAAAACCCAGATGTTGAAAAGAAAAGCGGATCCTCCGATTCTCGGGGACCACCCGCTCCACCAAGAGATGAGGATATGTATTACAATCTTGAGCGATATGTTCCCATTGTGGAACTTGAGAACCGGCATTTGAAACAGCAATTGGCAGAAGACAACAAGCGGAATGAGGAGTTAGCGAGGATAGCCGCAGAGGCGCAAGTGGCTAAGCCCCCGCCTCCGCGTGAAAACCAAGCTCCTCCTCCTAGGGACGTGCATGTTCCTCCCCGCAGGCCCTGTGGGCGTCCATGAAAGAATGCTGCCAAAAGAAGGCCGGCACAACCTCCGGCACCAGCAGAGCCATCCGCTCCCCCTAGGCCCCAGAAAAGTACTCGGGCTATGGCCCCGGTTAATCCACCTGTGGAAGTACCTGCGGGAACTGAGAATAACTGAGGCCCTGCAGAGGCTCGGACTCAAGTCCCTGGGAGCGCACTGAATGCAACCAACCCATCTCGGGCAAACTCCGGACCATCTAGGCCGAGAAGTGGGTGGCTGCCACCGTCACCCATACAATTCCCTCCATCGCCTATAAGATATCCTTCACCTCCTCGCAGGAATGCTCAACCAGTTCGAGATCAGGACGAAAGGCGTGCGGAGAGGAGACAAGAAAACAGGGAAGCTTTCCAGGAGCGGAGAGGTGCCCTATCTGAAAGAAGTCAAACATCTCGGTCTCGCACGACGGAAATGAGGCGGCATGGAAAAGACCCATCTCGAAATAACCATGCGACAAGTTTTACTAGTGATGACTCTGGAGACACTAGATCGGTCAGCATGCACGATCGAGGTCGAAAGAATACTGGGAGCCGCAGGAATCGCTCCGACCTACGAGAACACTTGAATCAAAGTCGGGGTAATGTTAACCCGATAAACCCGGACCTAAGGGATCGCTTGAATAGGCATAAAGACCCCCTACGGAGGTGCGAGCCTGGAATTGTGATAGATGACAACCGATTCCAGACTGTCCCCTCGGGGACCCAGTCCAGGAAAGAATTGATCAGCTGGAAAAGGCCTTTAGGCTTTTGAAAAACCAGCAAGGTCAGGATCGATATGAAGATTCTGATGAGGAGCTTGAACCATTTGCTCCCCATATTTCTAACACTTCTTTTCCCCAAGGATTTTGGATCCCTCACGTCCCAACGTTTGAGGGAAAGTCCGACCCATACAGCCATTTAAGTACGTTCAACACCATAATGAGAGCAAGCAACGTGGGTTATGAGCTCAGATGCATGTTATTTCCAGCATCATTGACAGGACCGGCCAAAAGCTGGTTTGAAAAATATAAAAGACACTCAATAACTTCATGGGAGCGATATTTCTGCGGAAAACCCTTCCAAGAGAAAAAAGAACGAAGGGAGTAACCGCGAGGCCGAAGGAGGAAAGAAAAAGAAGGGGGAGAGATATTTCTCCGTGTACAAAGTGTACACCAAGCTATATGAGTCTCGGGAAAACCTATACCTGGCTAATGAAAACCAGGTCCCATTTAGGCGTCTGGACCCAATGAGAAATCAGAAGTCCAAGAAGGACTCCAGCAAGTATTGCCGATTTCACAGACATCGGGCATACTACTGATGAATGTCGACAGCTGAAAGACGAGATCGAAGGATTGATCTCGAGGGGTTACTTCAGACAATATGTTAAGAACCAGAGTACTAATCAGGCGACCGTGAGCCAGAGAGCAGCCGCGTCGCAGCCGACACAAAACAATAATTCCCGAGCCAGGGAAGAGGATAGGCCTCCGCCGATAGATGGAGAGGACGTGATAACCATCTCGGGAGGGCCTCATCCCGCAGGCATGGGCAAAAATGCCCAAAAGAGATACGTTAACGAGCTGAAGACTGGGGACGGGTCTCCCTATGAACCCGAACCTAGAGCTCCAAAAAGTCAAAGGAATGAATCCCAACCAATAACCTTCACTGAGGAAGACGCGTCCCATGTTCAATTTCCTCACCATGATCCACTGGTCATCACTCTCCAGCTGGCAAATAAAAGGGTCCACCGAGTTCTCATAGACAATGGGAGCTCAGTTAACAGTCTCTATAAAGCAACCCTCGAAAAGATGGGACTCTCCCTTTGCGACCTGAAAGCGTGTACGACTACTTTATACGGCTTTTCAGGAGAAGGTACCGCCTGCATGGGATCCATCGAGCTCCCCGTAACCTTGGGAGACTACCCGGTCTCAGCAACCAAGATGATGGAGTTCGTGGTAGTGGATCTGCCTTCAGCCTACAATGTGCTGCTCGGGAGACCCGCCCTGGTTGAGCTGGGGGAAGTCTCATCAGTAAGGCATCTGGCCCTTAAGTTCCCGACCCCTAGCGGCGTCAGGACATTGAAGGGAGATCAGTTAGCTGGAAGAGAGTGCTACAGCATTTCCTTAAGAGGAAACAAACAGACGAGCGCACAAGCGCTCGTCATTATTCAAAGTAAAGATGGGACGGTCTTAGAGATTGATGAAGAGATTGATCCAAGGGTTGAGGAGAAAGCTGACCTCGAACCCTTAGAAGAGCTCGAAGAAATTCAGCTCGAGGAAACCGATCCCTCGAAAAAGGTAAAGGTTGGAAAACACCTCCAGGATGAGACAAAATAGCAACTAATTTTCTTTTTAAAGAAAAACCAGGATGTCTTCGCATGGTCACATTCGGACATGGTAGGGATAAGTCCGAATATAGCAAGCCACGTGCTAAATATAGACAAAAGCTTCCCTCTGAAGAAACAAAAGCGAAGACAGCTGGATGACGATAGAAAGAAGGCACTGAAGGAGGAGGTTGACAGGTTAAAAGCAAACTGATTCATTAGGGATGCCTTTTACCCTGACTGGGTATCCAATCCGGTGTTGGTCTGAAAACCTAATGGGACGTGGCAGACTTGTATTGACTATTCGGACCTTAACAAAGTTTGCCTGAAAGACTGTTTTCCATTACCAAGGATTGACCAGCTCGTGGATGCCACGGCGGGAGATGGCCTGATGTCGTTCATGGATGCCTATTCTGGATATAACCAGATTCCCGTGCATGCCCCTGTCCAGGAACATACGAGCTTCATAACGGATAAGGGGCTATACTGCTATAATTTCATGCCATTCGGGCTCAAAAATGCTGGGGCCACATACCAGCGGCTCATGAACATGATGTTTTCAGAACAAATAGGGAACAACATGGAAGTTTATGTTGACGACATGCTTGTCAAGTCTCAACTTAACAATAACCATGTTGATGACCTTGAAGAGTGCTTTGGCGTGCTCCGAAAGTATAACATGAAACTAAATCCTCAGAAGTGCACTTTCAGAGTATCTTAAAGAAAATTCTTGGGCTTTATCATGAACGCTCATGGAATAGAAGCCAACCCTGACGAGATCCAGGCCCTGATTGACATGCCCTCACCTCGAAGACACAAGGATGTCCAAAGTTTGACTGGCAGGATGGCGGCCCTAAGTAGGTTCATTTCAAAATCTACGGACCGTTGTCTTCTGTTTTTCAACCTTTTGAGGGGAGGTAAGAAATTTGAATGGACAGAGGAGTGCGAGCTGGCTTTCCTAGAGCTTAAAAAGCACCTCGCAAAGCCCCCCATCTTATCAAAACTTGTTACGGGAGAAGTACTGTACCTATACCTTTCCACCACCGAACACGCGATAAGTGCAGTACTCGTGCGAGAAGAAGAAAAGGTACAAAGACTCGTTTATTACATCAGTAAAAGGTTACTGGGGGCAGATTCAAGATACCCCTTGATGGAGAAGTTGGCTCTCAGTTTAATTCATTCATCTTCTAAACTTCGCCCCTACTTTCAGGCGCATCCCATCCATGTGTTGACTGATCAACCCCTTAGGCAAGTCTTGTCAAAACTGGAGGCTTCAGGTCGACTTCTTAAATGGGCGGTTGAGCTCGGGAAGTTCGAGATTACCTACCACCCGAGGACGACCATTAGGGCACAGGCATTGGCAGACTTTATAGTAGAATATACTGGCATGACCAACGACGAGGTTATAACCCCGGCCCACGAGCTGTGGAAACTTTACGTCGATGGCTCATCTAATGAAAATGGATTGGGGGCAGGGGTCATTTTGGTTACCCCCGCAGGGAGCAGATTTCATTCTGCCTTAAGATTTGACTTTAAGGCGTCGAATAATGAGGTTGAATACGAGGCTTTACTTGCGGGACTTTGTATAGCCAAAGAGCTCAAAGCCAAAGCAATACATTGCTACAGCGACTCTCAGCTCGTGGTTAATCAAATCTTGGGAGAATACCAGGCTCGTGGCACGAGAATGGAAGCTTATTTAGAGAAGGAAAAGTCCGCATTGGAACATTTCGAATTTTATGCAATTGAACAGGTTCCCCGAGAACGGAATTCAAATGCAGATGCCTTAGCTCGGCTCGCCACCTCCGCTAAGAATAATGAACTAAACGTTGTGCCCATAGAACACCTCTCGGCACCTAGCATTAACGAGCCAGAAGAGGAAGACGTGTCTATGATTGAGTCCGAGCCTACCTGGATGACCCCGATAGTTGAATATCTCGAGACCAGAGTCCTTCCAAAAGATCGGAACCAGGCTCGAAAGTTGATGTATCAACTTCCTCGTTACACCATTTTGGATGGAAAGCTGTATAGAAGGGGGTTTTCCTTGCCATTACTTCGGTGTGTAACTCCACTCGAAGATAAGAAGATCATTGAAGAAATTCATGAAGGGTTCTGCGGAGATCACACCGGGGGGCATAGCCTATCCAAGAAAATCATACGCCAAGGATATTTCTGGCCTACCATTAAAACGGATTCTTTTGAGTACGTGAAGAAATGCGACAAATGCCGGAGATTTTCCACGATTCCTTGAGCTCCACCATCCGAGCTGACCATGTTGACTTCCCCATGGCCATTCGCGGTATGGGGAATCAACCTCATAGGCTCTCTCCCAACTGGCAAGGGCGGTGTGAAATATGCTGTCGTCGCTGTGGATTACTTCACGAAGTGGACGGAGGCTAAACCATTGGCAACAATAACTTCCAAAAAGGTCCTTGAATTCGTGGTAAAAAACATCGTATGCCGATATGGGATGCCGAGGAAGATTGTATCCGACAACGGAACCCAGTTCGATAGCGACTTGTTTACCAACTTTTGTGAAAAGAATGGAATAATAAAGAGTTTTTCGTCAGTAGCTCATCCTCAGGCGAATGGCCAGGTCGAGGCTGTAAACAAAACTCTCAAGAGTTCACTAAAGAAAAAGTTGGAGGAAGCAAAGGGACGATGGCCCGAAGAATTGCCCCAAGTCCTATGGGGATATAGGACCACAGCTCTAACATCAATGGGGCATACCCCGTTCCCTCTAGCATACGGTTGCGAGGCAATGTTGCCTATCGAGGTTGAAATTCCAACAATCCGCACTCATATTTACGACCAAAACTCGAACGACACTCAGCTCGAAGAAACCTTAGACATGATTGAAGAAAAAAGAAACGAAGCTCAGTTGAGGAACGCTGCCTACCAGCGACGAGCTACCAGGTATTTCAACAAGAGGGTTCGAGATCGAAAGTTCGGTGTGGGATATCTGGTGTTGAGACGCGTATTTTTGGCAACACGAGATCCATCAGCTGGTGTGCTCGGGCCAAATTGGGAAAGACCATACCAGATAGAGTCAGTCATCTGGCCCGGTGTTTACAAGCTAGCGAGATTGGATGGGAGCCTGGTGCCGCGAGCATGGAATGGCGAACACCTAAGACCTTACTACCAATAGTATAGGAAGAGTGTTGCCTGTAACCATGATTGTTTATCTGTACTACTTTGTCTACTTTTGAATTCCATCAAATAAAGATCTATTTCGTTCAACATGTTATATTTCTCTTTATTTTTGCAATCTCTCTTAATTTAATAACCTATGGTCACACTCATAGGATATTAAGGGGGCATCATTGGTATATATACTATCAGCTTGAAAAATAAAATAACATGCACGAAATACATACAAGTGTTTGGATGTAACCAGATGCGCAAGCTTAGATAGTTTGGACGTAACCGAATTATAAAAAACATACAAGTATTTGGATGTAACCAGATGCACGAGCTTAGATAGTTTGGACGTAACCAAATTATCAAAAGATAAAAATGTTTGGATATAACCAAATATACGAACTAGGTTAAAAATATAAGTGTGTGGATTGCAAACCAAACACGACCTTAATAGGTTTGGAGAAAACCAGCTAAAACTAATTGACGATAAGTTGGAACCTGAACCTACTTCGAGATAAGTCGAGATAGAGGCTGGAATATCTTATGGGAAAATAGTTTCGAACTCACAACCTCGAAGAAATAACCGAGGATGAGAAAAAGTAACTAAGCAATAGGATATAACTAAACCGTTTGTATTATACACCATACAAGTACTTTCGGGTTCATGGTTAAAGTAATATCCTATCTTGATAAATAACGAGATCGGAAGCGGATAATTTGAGCAAACGATGCGTGAATGCGTTGAGTCTCGAGGCTAAATCCAAACTATGTTTGTATGAATAAATAAACATAAACGATTCATTAATATAAAATGTGCAAAATATTTTGAACCAAGAAATGTAAAGCATATGTATTAATATAAAAAGAAATTGTATCAGCCCTACGGGCATAAATTAAAGTAATTACAAAAATAAGGGGACACAGCCCCAAGATAAGATTTCCCCGAGATCAGATTCAAGAAGGAGTAGTCTCCTTGGCCTTCTCAGCATCGGCAACACTGGACCCCTCAGGACGAATAGCATGACTATCCTTCTGAGCACCTTTGGAGGCAGCCTCCCGAGCAGCCTCTTCCGCCTCAAGCCGAGCATTCCACTTATCCAGAAGCTTTGCCTCATGAGGACCTAGGAAGCTGGTATCGAGGTCTTCGTTGTTGGCCCACATTCTGTACATGGCCAAATCAACCGCCTGGTCCTTCTTCTCTTTATACTCAGCAAGGAGGCGAGCCTTTTCACCCTCAATTATATCAAAAGTAGCAGCCTGGTCTTCTTCGAGCTTTTTGTTAGCCTCTTGGAGCCGAGTGTTCTCCTTCTCAAGCTCCGCGAGCCTGGCATTCTCTTTCTCGAGCTCCGCGAGCCTAGCATTCAGCTTCTCAAGCTCGGATGCCTTGGCCTTAAGCTCCTTGGCTCCTGTCTCAAGCTTTGCATTTGCTACCTTCAGGTCATCACTTGCTTTGAGTTGAAGATCCTTCGCCTCCTGAGCATAAGACTTGCTCGAATGGATCTCGTTGTTCAACTTATAGTTGAGCTGGGCAGTAACAGCAAGAGTCTGACAAAAGAAAAAAATCGTCATTTACACCAGGACTGTATAAATATAACTAAGAAGTAGAAGAAAAGTTACCGCAGCGGCAAGCTCGATACTCTTCTCGTAGAGGGTGGTGCAGTCTCAGGCGTTGTTCAAAAATTTCCATTGAGGAGCGTCGAAACTGCTAAAGCTCTGTCCAATTCGGGACATAATGTCCGAGCCCAGCATAGACCCATGGGATCCAGCCGCATTGTCAATTACATACTCCTCAACGTGAGTAGAAACTGACAGCTTGTGAGTTCGAGAAGTAGAAGGCTTTCTGGGAGGTGGACCAAGTGTCGGTGGGACCACTACAGGAAGTTGGGGCTCAGCCATAATGGAGGCACCGACCTGCGAAGTCGGCGCCACGATGGAGCTCGTAACAGGCAGAGCCGGGGGAGGAGGTGTTTTCTCAGTCCTCTTGGGGACCTTGGCGGGTCGGTCAACCTTTCGCGACCCCGCCCTGGGATGCTTGCTCCTCTTGGCACCGCCACTCTCGAGGATGTTTTCAAGGTCGGAATCCATCTTGCCTACACAATCACGCCACAATGTGAATCATAACAAAAAGAAAAAGTATATAAAGTGATTCAGCAACGCGTAGATATACAAAATAATGATAGAAGAAACCTAACTGGAACTCTCCTCCAAGCTCGAACTCGGAGACCATGAAATTCCCTCATCTTCAGAAGAGGCGGGGGGAGTACCTTCCCTGTAGTTGGACGTCAACCTCGAAAGGTCCCTATAGTCATTGGTCCCATATTGGACGGCTATCCCATCCCACACCTCGTTCATACTGTACATAATGTCATACTTCCCGAGCCAACTATCAAACCTATGAACTCGGTCATCTACCCAAGTCCATATATAGAAGTGGTCCCTATCATCCGGGCATAAAACTAACCTATCGGGTTTGTGTTTTAATAAGGTGGGGGACCACATTTTTTAGCTAAGGATGACTGTACCTTGATCATCCAAGCTTGAGCTCGAAGCTTCGTCGTTGGCCTCGTTCCCCGACTGCGGGCTCCGCCGGCGAACCGGAGGCGGGGGCCTCACCTCTCTCCTTGGAGGAAGGATGCCAGTTGGCAGTGGCACGAGCTCCTAGAGGTGGTACTTTATATTGGACCAATCCGAGGTGGACTGGCCATCTCCCAAAAGCCCACAAGCTCGGAGCTTACTCTCATGCGAAAGATATGAGAAAGACCTCCTGCCATAAGGGAGTTGGAGCAGAGTCTCTCTACGCTCCTTCATCGCGTCGTCAGGAGTAGGACAATGAAAGTTGGCTGGAAAATAAGACACATTTCAACTAAGTGTGAACCTACAAACAAAGTCCGAGCACAGAGATAAAGAAGGTTGGGATACTTACGGATCCGTCTGAATGAGTAATATCGAGATGGGGACAGGCCATCTGTCCAGAAGAAGGCCTTCTTGAAGTCAGGTGGATGATTAGGAAGGTCCTCAAACATCTTTTTCTCTTTGGGGTAGCTCAAGAGATAGTAGAAGCCGTCTCCTCCCTGAGCTCGGGAGGGATCGCATTTCAGACAGAAGAGATATAAAATCTCCTGTGGTGAAGGTCCTTTCCACTTCAGCTCGTGGTATAACGACCTCAGGGCAGACAAAACCCTGTAAGAATTGGTGTTGAGCTGGAATGGAGCCAGCCCAACAAAGTCCGTGAAGTCCTTGAAGAATGACTTCAAAGGAAGTAACGCTCCTGCCTTCATATGCTCTTGGCTCCAAGCCGCGTACCTCAGTTTGTTATCCAGATTCCCATCTCCTGGGGCACGACAGCTTCGCTCACTGGAGGTAGGGGCTCGACACCTTAGGGTGCTTGACAGCCTAAGACCGTGGAAGGCCAGGATATCAGTTATCTGGCCCAGTGAGGTAACCAAGCTCCAGTAGTGCTCGGCCTCGAAGAATTCTCTCCTCGGTTGCGAGGTAGAAGGCTCACCCATAAGCGAGAATTGGAGCTCTCCCGGACTGTACGCGATGGTGACTTTTAATTTAGGGTCGAGGGGGATCGGCCTGGGTCCTAAATCAGCTTCTGGATAAAGAGCCTCCCGAAGAGTTCTCCTCTTCTTTTCTATGACCTCAACGATTTGGCGGCAATAGAAAGCTCGGGTCTCCTCCTGTTCGCGCGCGAGATCATACTCGCGAATCAAACGTTGATTCTGAGCAAACAGCGACTCTGGGCTCGGGGTTTTTGGCGAGTAAGGGATTTCCAGCAACGACCCCCACCGTCTTTCCAGATTCTGTGACATCTAGCGAGAAAGAAAAAATGGTGAGGGCCATGCATGCAAGGGTTCAAGAATTGCGAGCTTAACAGGATAAGCTCGGAGAATGCTTAAGAACGAAACGAGCTCAATACTAAGACTCTGATTGAGAGTTGGAACGTGTATTCTACGAGAAAAAGGAGGAGAGTGGATAAATTTTTTTGAAAATCCTGAAATATCAGGGAAAAAGGGTGACGGTTATTAAGAAATTGTAATCTTGGGTATCGTGCGTTCTTTAAAACCAAGATTTTGTACCGGATATCTTGGTGTGCAAGATATGTCTTTTAAATTTTGAAACCCAGAAAAAAGAGACCTTGTTCTACACCAAAACTGGATTTAGAACCAGTGATTTAAACCTAGTATGGAGACTTAGACGTGAAAGCATATCGGTCAAAAGTCTCCTAGCGTGACAAACTAAGAAAATAAACTAGTGCATTCACAGAAATAAAAGAACAGCACAGATAGAATCGGCATAAATGAAAACAAAAAGATCATCGGATACTTACACACTGACGACGATTGCAGAGAAGTCGTTGATTGAAGGAGAGGCTGCAGGTATAACCTAACGGTCTCGAGCAAACTAGTGGTCCTTTGTTTCTTCGGCTGGGAAAACATACACAAGCAAAAAGCTCTCTGAAATGGCTTCTGGTTTCGTCCCTTTTCATTTATCTCTAATGCATGTAAAAGAAGAGGAAGACGATGACTGGGGTCTTATATATAGATGGTAAAAAAGGATTAATCTGAGCCATTGGCCAGAACCCTCATAAAATCCAACGGTCAGGGATTGATGACATGATGGTACCAAAAAGGTGGCAGACGAACGATCATGGGCGGATTTCCAAGGTACTCGAGTACCTTGAATGAGCAATACCCAACTGACACGTGTCCATTCTCAAGTGTGTGACGGTGCGGTTCCCGAAGAAAGTAGTTCAAAAGTTTCCTTCTCATAGGATTCGAACAAATACTTTTGAGGGGGCAAAATGTTACACCCAGATTTCGAGCCATAAGGATTGTGATCTCGAAAGCTGGATTGGCAATGAATGGACTCGTAATGTTTGGAACATGTCCAAAGCCTAGGCATCGACCCTGCGAAGCAGAGACGACTTCGAAGATGGTAGCCTCGAGATCCTCACAAGCTCAAAAGACAGACACCGAAGTACGTTTGTTCTCAGGAGGGCCTCGGATCAGGGGCTCCGAGCCTGACACAAGTATGAGCTCGAAGTCATGTGATCTCGGGAAGATGCTATAGCTCGAAAATCGATAAGAGACCTGGGTGAATAGGGCCTTGGTGATATAAGATAATAACTGTGAATATCTTAATGAATCATCAATGAGAGACGCGTTCTACATTGATTGCTATAAATCCCCTATAATTAAGGGATATTAATTGTTCAGTTATACGCCCCCTGATCTTCAGGGGATGTTTCCTTGTATATAGGATTACAGACTTTGAATGCCATTAAATTTATTTGCATACACAGAATAACTTCCCAAAATATGTGGGATAGTATTCTGAAATCTTCTCTATAAATAGAGAGGTCATGCACCATTGTAAAGGACGAATTTTTGTGATCTTGAGGGAAAACTCTGGAAAATTCATCCTTGAAGAATTTTTAGAGATCATCTTAAGTTTAATAACAAAGACTCGTCGACTAGGCAGAGTTAACTGCTGAACCACGTAAAATATTTCATTTGTGTTATCATATTTCTTTTGGCCATAACTGATTATTGTTTTCGTGCTCTTATTTCACTGTTGACGAAAAACGGCGTCAACAATAAGTTCTTTCACTGCAAAGAGAAGGGGCATTGGAAACGAGATTGCCCTAAGTTTCTAGCAGCGAAAAACAAAGGTAATGATTATAGTTCATTTATCTTAGAAACATGTGTTTTAGAGAATGATAAATCCATTTGGATTATTGATTTCGGATCTACCAACCATGTTTGCAACTCTTTACAGCTACTTGAATCGTGGGAGGAAGTGGACGAAGGCGGCTTAAAGCTTAGATTTGGGAACGGAGTGTTTATTGTGGTCCAAGCTAGAGGAAGAGCTCATCTGAAATTACGAAATAAATTTTTAATTTTAAAAGATCTCTTTTTCATTCCGAATTTTAGTAGAAATTTAATTTCAGTTTCCATGTTGCAATTAGAACAATTTGTTATGACTTTCACAAGTTTTAATATATCTATTTCTTTCAATGGATCACAATTGTGTATTGCATGTTTGGAAAACAGGCTTTATATTCTGTGACCTAACGAACCCCTCGCTCTTAATAATGGTTTATTCAAAGTAGCTAAAACCTAGGACCAATAAATGTCAAAAGACCGATAACGATAATATGACGTATTTATGGTACTTGAAACTAGGTTACATTGGCCATGATAGGATTCAAAGACTTACAAAGGATAGACCTTTGAGGGAACTCACCTTAGGTGAATTACCTGTCTGTGAATCTTGTCTAGAAGGAAAACTGACCAACCGTCGATTCTCTGCAAAGGGTGATAGGGCCAAAGATCCACTTGCTCTTGTGCATTCAGATGTTTGTGGACCTTTGAATGTACAAGCCAGGGGTGGTTTTGAGTATTTCGTCACTTTCATTGACAATTACTCTAGATACTCATGTCTTTACCTAATGCATAGGAAATCATAAACATTTTCAAAGTTTCAGGAATTCCTAGCAATGGCTTAGAACCAATTAGGTAAAATGTTAAAGATCTTGCGAATTGATAAGGGAGGAGAATATTTGGATATGCAGTTCCAAGATCATTTAATTGAACTTGGGATTTTATCACAACTTACTGCCCCAGGTACTCCGCAACAAAATGGTGTAGCGGAACGCCAGAATAGAACTTTATTGGAAATGGTTAGATGCATGCATAGTTACTCAACTCTACCAACTTCGTTCTGGGGATATGCAATTGAAACCTCGAACGACATTCTCAATGTCGTTCCATCTAAATAAATCCCCAAAACACCTTTAGAATGTTGGAATGGTTGTGAACCTAGTTTACACCATTATAGATTCTGGGGGTGTCCCGCTCACGTCCTGAGCAAAAAGGAGGGAAAGCTAGAACCACGAACTGAAGTTTACATGTTTGTTGGCTATCCTAAAGGTACTCGGGGTGGAATTTTCTAGTCATTCAGAAAAGAAAGTGTTTACTTCTACAAATGCTACTTTTCTAGAAAATGACTATGTCCAGAACTTTAAACCTCGCATCAAAGTAGTTTTAGAGAAGATGGTTAAAGAATTGACTCCAACCAATTTTCCATCGTCATCAACGCAAGATGATGATTAAATTCCCACTCTTCATGTCTGTAATGCCCCGAATTCTCCGTTATGGTTTAATGGCGAGAATAGTAGGCCAGGAGGGCCATACTTGTTTAATTATGCCATTAATTGATAAAATGCATGTATATGTGGATTATATTATAATATGATGTGAAATGCATGCATGTGAATCCATATTTCTAATTATAGGGGTGTGATGATAATTTGGCCCGTTGAGGGTAAATTGTATATTTGTGTGCATGTCGGTGATATATTTTGAGACCACATTATAATGTGGTTTGTTCGAGCCATTCGGCATGAGACGATCATGGTATGTTAATTATCGGTTTGGTCATAACAGGCTTAAGCTCGGGGCTCGGGGTGAGTCTCGGGGTGTTTTAATGATTAGAGTGTTACCGGGAGTTATAGGGTAACAGGATATGAATTATTAGTGTTTGAGATTATCGAGATTAGCGGGAATTGGAGAGCGTTAAATATGATTAATGAGATAGGTGGAAAATACTGATTTTACCCCTTGGAATGACTTTAGAAACCTTAAATGACCTAGGGGCATTTAGGTCATTTGGTTTGGATTTATATGACGCTTTAGTTGGCTGTGGAAAACAAAACAAAAACAGAGCAAGGTTTTCTCCTTCCCGTACATCATTTTCTCTCTTTTTCCCTTTGGAGTTTTTGAGCTCAAAGTGAGGAATCAAGCTAGGAAATCAAGGAGCTGAGTTCATAGGGTTAGTTCATTCATTGAAGGGGGTTTAATTTCAAGTTTGAGGTGAGTTTCAGCCATTAACTTTCTGGTTTTACTCTGTTTTGGTTTAAGTTTTCTGCTTGTAATTCTTTGGTGGATAGTTGGAATTAATGGAAGTTAGATTGATGTTTAACTTGGGTTTTGATGAGGGTGAGTTGTAGATGAAGTTTAGGGGTTGAATTGGGTGTTAGGTTGATGTTTGGAACTTGTTTGAAGGTTTGGTTCCAAGGGAAAACGCAGGGGAAGTCGAGCTGGTGCTTGCTGGTTTGGGTAAAGGGCCACGGCATGGCTATGGTGAGCCGCGGCCTATGTTGGTTTCAGGGGTGGAAATGCCTCTATCAGGAGGGTGAGCTGCGGCCCATAAGGGCATTTTTTGCCAGAAATTGATTTTTAGCTTGGGGATTCAAGCCTTAGGCCTCGGGGTCGATCCTACTACCCGGTTTAGTAGTGTTTGATGTCTTGGAGGCTAGGTTTTGGTTTGGGAACCCTTTTTTATTCATTTTATTGATGGAATCCCATAATTGGTTATGACCAGGTAACCGCTAAAGGACCAAAAGGTTGATCGTTCTCAAGGGTCGTTCTTTTATTCATTCTAGCTCGAACCAGAGGTAAGAAAACTGCACCCCAAATGTGACATGCATGGTTTTTTATGAAGCATGTTGGTTGTATAAATGTGGACATGAATTGATTATGGAATACTTAGAAAATGTTGCTCACTTGTGCATGGTACTGACTCATTAGTCAGATTTGGCAAAGGTGCTAGTATCAACTGTGAAGTTGTGACTCATTAGTCAGGTTCGGCAGTGGTACTGGGCACTGGTCACATTGCGCTGACTCATTAGTCAGGACGGTCTTAGCGTGTTCAACGCAAGCCAATAAAGATTAGATCTAATCGACTTTCTACATTGAATGACTCAAAGAGCATTAATGTCGGACCGACCTCAAGTTCGATGAATATTATAAGCGCTTGAAGGCTAGTGGCTTACCCATCAGCCACTCTTCCATTTGAATTAGTGACTTTCTTGTCAGTCACTCAGTATGGTTTACCAGAACCTGTTGAAGGCTAGTGGCTTACCCATCAGCCACTCTTCCATTTGAATTAGTGACTTGCTTGTCAGTCACTCAGTATGGTTTGCCAGAACCTCAAGTGATATTAACTCATCTGTTTGAAAGCTATGAGCTCTGTGTGATTACAATGATAATCATTTGATGATGTTTACATATAATTCTATGTTTTCTTGCTGGGCTTTGGCTCATGGGTGCTATGTGGTGCAGGTAAAGGGAAAGAAAAGCTCACCCATCCTTGAGTGGAGAGCTTAGGTGGTGATGTGTACATATGCGGCCGCTTGACCACCACGACCAAGGAGTTCTCAGAGGAACTAGGGGGTTTACCCTATTTTTGCTGCTTAGGTCGGCGGGGTTTGAAATTTTGGAACAGTAATGACCTTTTTGAGTTGTAGATAACTTGTAAATGTTCTTGTGGGCCCACGAACAATTTTATGTATCAAATAAAACATATCCTTTCCTTTTTATTCGTTTTCACCTTAACCTGTTAAAAACACTTAGAACACGTTTTTAACCAAAGGACACAGGCAATGAGTCAAATTTCTGGTTCACCATTCACCGTAACTGTTCTGGGGTAACCAGGACGTTACAATGTCCAACCGACGCAAGTCAATTTAAATAAAGAAAGTACCATTGTTCCTCAGCAAACAGTCACAGAGCCTCGTCGTAGTGGGAGGATTTCTAGGAACCCAGTTCGCTATGGTTTGGATGATGAAACCAATATGGTTGTTGGTGACACTAGTGATGATGATCCAATGTCTTTCAAACAGGCAATGTCTAGCCATGAAAAGGAACTATGGCTCGAAGCCATGAAACAGGAAAAGGAGTCCATGTACTCAAATTTCGTCTGGGATCTTGTGGAAGCACCTAGTGACTTTAGGGCCATTGGGTGCAAGTGGATCTATAAGAAGAAACGAGGTGTTTGTAACGGCCCGAATTTTCTAATCGGGCTTAGGGCCTTGATTAGTGTGCCTGGAGGGCAATAAGTGGTTTAATTTGCTTATATGTGAATTTATGTGTATATATGATTATGATGCATGTTTAATTGAGTTAAATGTGCATGTGAGCCCCGTCTGGATATTGGGGGCATAAATGTGATAAATGAAATATATGTTGTATATGTGTGATATGTCTGTATAGCACGATCCAAGACAGTCCTGGGGAGCAGTTAGCCAGAGAGTCACAACGGGGTTGAGATTCGGACTCGGGGCGAGTCAAGGGGTAATTCGGATATTAGTTGAGTTATGGGATTATCGGGACATAGAAATAAATATTTGGAGATATATTTGAGGATAGAATGCCTAGGTGAGAATATTTGGGGAATTTACCATTTTTGCCCTCAGGGGCGTTTTGACACCCCGAGCCTTGAGATAACCTTTAGACTTAAGCTATATAAAACAATAAAAGAAAGGAACTATTTAGAAACCTTGAGAAACTGACCCATACTTCTCTTTGAACTGAAGTTAGTTTGTGCTTATCTCTCTCTCACTTTCTAAGACAACAATCAAGAGGAAACTCATAGGGAATTCTTGGTGCAAGCTAGCATAAGCAAGGGATTCAGCTGTGTTAACTCAGAAGCTTAAGACTTCGGGATTAAGGTTCAACATCAGGGGTTTGAATTCAGCAAGAGGATTTCGGCGAGGCTCACGTTAGTGGACTGTGCTCGGGGCATCGGTGCTCAGGAAGCTCGGAACTTAGGTAAGAAAACCCCTGTTTCCATAGAGCTTGTGTGCAGGGCTGAGCCCAATATACTGAATGGAAATGACATGCAGGGCCGAGCCCTATATACTAGAATTGTATAGCATGGCTCTTTATTTGTTTATGCTTGAATTATGTGCTTGTTGCTATATCGTGTTTGATATTATATGTGTGATCGGCAAGAGCCGGGAACGGTGTAGACCGGGAATGGCGTGGGGCCGGGAACGGCATCAAGCACGATGAGTGCAAGGCCGAGAACGGCAAGAGGCCGGGAGTGGCGTTGAGCACGTGGGGTGCGAGTTGCCAGGGCGATTCCATAACAGGATACTTGGGATATCCTTACGGCGTGGTCCGCGAACCCAGGGCTTGGTAAAAGCCTGGGACGGCTAGGCCGTATGTGTTTAGCCATTGGTGGCCTGTTTATATGTTTGATTCGTGTATTGCATATGTTATCTGTTATGGGTTTTCTTGCTGGGCTTCGGCTCACAGATGCTCTGTGGTGCAAGTAAGGGTAAAGAGAAGATCCACTAACCATGAGCACAGCTGGCGTGAGGCGGCGTGTACATGTCCAGCCAGCCTGGCTGTCACAGCTAGGGGATTTTGGGAGATGCTTGTAAATGAGCTTAGATTTTTTCGTTTAGTCGACTCTGATCAGTTTTGTATTGTAAATATTTTCTAAACTATGTTTTGGGATCCCAAGTGTAAACTTTTATGATTAGCTAAGAAAAACTACTTTCTCTAATGTTTTCTTTTTTATTATGGCTTAGTTACACGTTTTGAATTAAAACTTCGATTAGCGAGTTGAAAGCACGATTTTAAACACACTTGGTAACGGCTCTAAGGAAGTAGGGAGTTACAACTTGGTATCAGAGCGAGCCAAGGTTATTGGTTCTGGAGATTGACCGAATATGTACACACGAAGTCAGTGACAGGCTTAACTCAGGGTTGGTTGGTAAGAATGGTTGGTATGTCTGAATATGTGTTTAAATGCCCTGTATACCTGTTTATTTTGTATAGAGCATGATGAATTAGTTAACATATGCATGATGCTAGGGCATGGCCCACTGTGTTTTATATGCTATATGAGCTGTTTTGTGTGGATTACTGATGTGCCTGGGAGGTGGTTTTGGATGTTGTTATCTTGCCTAATGAGCGGCGTCATTGGTTGTAGGCATATTTGTTGAGATGCCTCGTCAATCAGCTAGACTCCGTGGCAGTAGGGCCGAGGATGACAATCAGGGTCAGGACCCTCCACCTGCCCCACAGAACTGGAAACAGATATTGGCTGAAATGGAAGCCAGACTGCAGAGAACAGAGGAAGAGCTACGACAAATGAGGCAGCAGGCCCCGCCTCAAGTTACTGGGCTGCCAATGCAGCAGGCTGCAGTACCAGTGCCTGTTCAGTCTACTCTGGAGAATAGGTTGGAACCTTTGTATGAAAGGTTCAGGAAGCAGCAACCTCCTACTTTTGAGGGTGGTTCGGACCCATTGTTGGCAGAGCAGTGGATGAACCTAATTTCTTTGATCTTGGATTTTATGAGGGTCGAAGGACAAGAGAGAGTGTCATGTGCAAGCTATATGCTTAGGGTTGATGCTGGCATCTGGTGGGAGGTGGTGAGCCAGCGGAGGAATGTTGCGGTTATGACATGGGAGGAGTTTAAAAGTGTTTTTAATGAGAAATATTACAGTGTGGCAGTGCGAGCCGCGAAGGTTGATGAGTTTATCAACCTGACTCAGAATCGATCAACAGTAACAGAGTATGCCATAAAGTTTGATAGATTGGCGAAGTTTGCACCAGATCTAGTGCCGACAGATGCGGCCAGGAAGGATAGGTTTGTGCGGGGGTTGAATGTTATGATTGCCCGCAATGTGAATATCACCTTGGATCCAGTGACTACCACTTATGGCCAAGCGGTGGATAAGGGCCTTACTGCTGAGAGGGCTAAGGATCAAATATGGAAGGACAACGTTGTTAGGCGCGATGCCAGGAGGACAGTGCCTCCTTTTGTTGGGACCAGTCAGGGCAGTGGCCCCAGTGAGCAGAAAAGAAGAGCTCCAGATTCATTTACTCCTCCTAGTACTGATAGGAGAGTGCTGGGTGCTACCACCGGCCGACAGGGTGGCGGTGATAACTGGAGGAGTTTTCCTATGTGTCCACGGTGCAGGCGTCGACACCAGGGTGAGTGCAGGATCAGGGCCTGCTTTGTTTGTGGGAGTGCCAGCCATTTCAAGAGGGATTTCCCTCAAGTTAAGAATGAGGATCAGAACTTGAGTGACAGTCTTGCTCCTTCCAGGGTATTCACTTTGACACAAACTGAGGCGGAGGCTAGCCCCTCAGTGGTGACAGGTCAGATCTCTAGTGCTGGTTCTTTGTATTCTGCATTGTTTGATTCAGGGGCTACCCATTTATTTGTATCTGCTAGGGTGATAGACCAGCTTTGTAGACCTAGTGGTGTGTATGCTAGGGGATTTCAGACTTTGTTGCCAACAGGGGAATTGGTAGTCTCTAGGAAGTGGATTAGGGCATTACCTGTGGAGGTAGATGGTAGGGAATTGTTTGTTCATTTGATTGAGTTAGAGATGGATGATTTTGACATGATCTTGGGAATGGATTGGCTATCCAAGTATGGGGCAACGATAGACTGCAGGCGCAGGATGGTGACTTTTGAACCAGAAGGGGAGGTACCCTTTGTGTTTGTGGGGACAGTTAGTGGACCGCATGTACCGATGATTTCAGCCTTACGGGCTAGGGACCTGATGCAAAAAGTTTGCATAGGATTCCTGGCAAGCGTTGTGGATACTTCTAGGGTGGTGCCGGTTGGACCGGGTGAGACAAGGGTGGTGTGTGAGTTTCCGGAGTTGTTTCCAGCGGATTTGCCAGGGTTGCCGCCTCAGAGGGAGATTGACTTCGTTATAGAATTGATACCAGGAGCGGAGCCAGTATCTAGGACACCTTATAGCATGGCTCCGGCGGAGTTAAAGGAGTTGAAGATTCAGTTGTAGGAGTTGCTAGATTTGGGGTTCATTAGACCGAGTTACTCGCCATGGGGTGCTCCAGTGTTGTTCGTTAAGAAGAAGGATGGGTCCCTCAAGATGTGCATTGACTACAGGGAGCTGAACAAGTTAAACATTAAGAATAAGTATCCATTGCCTAGGATCGATGATTTGTTTGATCAGCTACAGGGAAGGACAGTGTTCTCCAAGATAGATCTCCGATCAGGTTACCATCAGCTAAGGATCAAAGAGGAGGACATACCAAAGACCGCTTTCCGAACAAGGTATGGACACTATGAATTCTTGGTTATGTCCTTTGGATTAACCAATGCCCCAGCCGCTTTTATGGATATGATGAATAGAGTTTTCAAGGACTATCTGGACAAGTTTGTGATTGTGTTCATCGACGATATCTTGGTGTACTCTCAGACAGAGATGGAACATGAGCAGCATTTACAATTGGTACTACAGCGGTTGAGGGAGCATAAGTTGTATGCTAAGTTCAGCAAGTGCGAGTTTTGGTTGCCACAAGTTACATTTCTGGGCCATATCGTTAGTAAGGAGGGGATTTTGGTTGACCCAAGTAAGATTGAGGCGGTTAGAGATTGGCCTAGACCGAGTAATGTTCCTGAGGTGAGAAGCTTTTTGGGTTTGGCAGGGTACTATCGGTGATTTGTTGAGGGGTTCTCTAGAATAGCTACGCCATTGACAGAGTTGACAAAGAAGAAGACCAGGTATGTCTACACGGACAGATGTGAGAACAGTTTTAAGGAACTTAAGCGGCGATTGATTACTGCGCCAGTACTTAGATTGCCGACAGAGAATGAAAAGTTTGTGGTCTACTGTGATGCGTCTAGGTAGGGTTTGGGGTGTGTGTTGATGCAAGCTGGCAAGGTGATAGCCTATGCATCAAGGCAGTTAAAGGAGTATGAGCAGAGGTATCCTACACATGACCTAAAGTTAGCAGCAGTGGTGTTTGCACTTAAGATTTGGAGGCATTATCTTTATGGTGAGAAGTGCGAGATATACACTGACCATAAGAGCCTAAAGTATTTCTTTACCCCGAAGGACTTGAATATGCGCCAGAGGCAGTGGCTGGAGTTGGTTAAGGATTATGATTGTGATATCCTTTACAATCCTGGGAAGGCTAATGTTGTGGCAGATGCATTGAGTCGGAAGGGCCCAGGACAGTTGTTTAGCTCGAGGCAGATATCCGATAAGTTAGCTGAGGAGATGACCAGAGCGGGTATAGAGTTGGTGGTTGGACAGTTAGCCAACATCACTCTTCAGTCTACACTTCTTGAGAGAATCAAGGAAGCGCAGGAGAAGGATTCTCTGTTGCGAGGTCATAGAGAGAGTGCTTTAGTCGGAGCGACAAAGGACTTCTCCATTTCAGAGATGGGATTACTGAAGTACAAGGGTCGGATCTGTGTTCCGATGGATTCTGATCTCCGGCGAGAGATCCTGGATGAATCGCATACCACTCCCTATTCTTTACACCCGGGTACGATGAAGATGTACCAAGACTTGAAAGTTTTATATTGGTGGTCAGGCATGAAGAGGGACGTGGTAGATTATGTGGCTAAGTGCTTAACTTGTCAGCAGGTCAAGGCTAAGCACCAGAGGCCAGCGGGGTTATTGCAGCCTTTGGGGATCCCAGAATGGAAGTGGGAAGATATTACTATGGATTTTGTGGATGGTTTACCGAGAACTGTGGGACAGCATGACTCTGTGTGGGTGATTGTGGATAGGTATACCAAATCCGACCACTTCTTGCCTGTTAGGACAACCTATACTGTTGAGCAGTATGCTGAGTTGTATGTAAAGGAGATTTTTTGACTTCATGGGGCTCCAAGGTCGATAGTGTCGGATAGAGACCCCACCTTCACTTCCAAGTTCTGGGAGAGCTTGCAGAAGGCTATGGGCACGCAGTTACGGTTTAGTACCGCTTATCATCCTCAGACGGATGGGCAGTCCGAGAGGACGATTCAAATATTGGAGGATCTGCTGCGGGCTTGTGTGCTTGACTTTGGGGGATCGTGGAGTAGGTACCTTCCTTTGATCGAATTCTCGTACAACAATAGTTATCAGGCGACCATCGGTGTGGCTCCGTACGAGATGCTTTATGGAAGAAAGTGTCGATCACCTATTCATTGGGATGAGACAGGTGAGAGAAGGTATTTGGGTGCAGAGATGGTTCAAAGGACCAATGAGGCAATTGAGAAGATCAGAGTGCGTATGCTCGCCTCCCAGAGTCTACAGAAAAGTTATTCAGACTTGAGACCCAGGAGCGTGGAGTTTCAGGTGGGTGGTCATGTGTTCCTTAGGGTTTCACCCATGAGGGGTGTGAAACGATTTGGCGTTCGGGGTAAGTTGAGCCCCATGTTTGTTGGCCCCTTCGAGATACTGGAACGAGTTGGTGAGGTAGCTTACAGATTAGCGATGCCTCCAGCTTTATCGGGGGTTCATGATGTATTCCATATATCTATGCTCCGGAAGTATATGTCAGATTCAACGCATGTCTTAAGTTTTGAGAATTTGGAACTTGATCAGGATTTGACCTACGAAGAGAAGCTGATTCAGATTCTTGACCGAAAAGATAAGGTCTTGAGGAGCAAGACCATTGCCTTAGTGAAAGTGTTGTGGAGGAACAGCAAGGTTGAGGAGGCGACGTGGAAACTTAAGTCAGAGATGAGGGAGCGGTACCCCAAGTTGTTTAGGTAATTTCGAGGACAAAATCTCTGTAAGGAGGGGATAGTTGTAACGACCCGAATTTGATAATCGAGCTTAGGGCCTTGATTAGTGTGCCTGGAGGGAAAATTGTGGTTTAATTTGCTTATATGTGAATTTATGTGTATATATGATTATGATGCATGTTTAATTGAGTTAAATGTGCATGTGAGCCCCGTCTGGATATTGGGGCCATAAATGTGATAAATGAAATATATGTTGTATATGTGTGATATGTCTGTACTGCACGATCCGAGACAGTCCTGGGGAGCAGTTAGCCAGAGAGTCACAACGGGGTTGAGATTCGGACTCGGGGCGAGTCAAGGGGTAATTCGGGTATTAGTTGAGTTATGGGATTATCGGGACATAGAAATAAATATTTGGAGATATATTTGAGGATAGAATGCCTAGGTGGGAATATTTGGGGAATTTACCATTTTTGCCCTCGGGGACGTTTTGACACCCCGAGCCTTGAGATAACCTTTAGACTTAAGCTATATAAAACAATAAAAGAAAGGAACTGTTTAGAAAACTTGAGAAACCGACCCATACTTCTCTTTGAACAGAAGTTAGTTTGTGCTTATCTCTCTCTCACTTTCTAAGACAACACTCAAGAGGAAACTCATAGGGAATTCTTGGTGCAAGCTAGCATAAGCAAGGGATTCAGTTGTGTTAACTCAGAAGCTTAAGGCTTGTGGATTAAGGTTCAACATCAAGGGTTTGAATTCAGCAAGCGGATTTTGGCGAGGCTCACGTTAGTGGACTGTGCTCGGGGCATCGGTGCTCAGGAAGCTCGGAACTCAGGTAAGAAAACCCCTGTTTCCATAAAGCTTGTGTGCAGGGCTGAGCCCAATATACTGAATGGAAATGACATGCAGGGCCGAGCCCTATATACTAGAATTGTAGAGCATGGCTCTTTATCTGTTTATGCTTGAATTCTGTGCTTGATATTATATGTGTGATCGGCAAGAGCCGGGAACGGTGTAGACCGGGAACGGCGTGGGGCCGGGAACGGCATCGAGCACGATGAGTGCAAGGCCGAGAACGGCAAGAGGCCGGGAGCGGCGTTGAGCACATGGGGTGCGAGTTGCCAGGGTGAGTCCCTTACAGGATACTTGGGATATCCTTACAGCATGGTCCGCGAACCCAGGGCTTGGTAAATGCCTGGGACGGCTAGGCCGTATGTGTTTAGCCATTGGTGGCCTGTTTATATGTTTGATTCGTGTATTGCATATGTTATCTATTATGGGATTTCTTGCTGGGCTTCGGCTCACAGATGCTCTGTGGTGCAGGTAAGGGTAAAGAGAAGATCCACCAACCATGAGCACAGCTGGCGCGAGGCGGTGTGTACATGTCCGGCCAGCTAGGGGATTTTGGGAGATGCTTGTAAATGAACTTAGATTTTGTCGTTTAGTCGACGCTAATCAATTTTGTATTGTAAATATTTTCTAAACTATGTTTTGGGATCCCAAGTGTAAACTTTTATGATTAGCTATGAAAAACTACTTTCTCTAATGTTTTCTTTTTAATTATGGCTTAGTTACACGTTTTGAATTAAAACCTCGATTAGCGAGTTGAAAGCACGATTTTAAACACACTTGGTAACGGCTCTAAGGAAGTAGGGCGTTACAGTGTTGATGGAAATATCGAGACTTATAAAGCTCGATTAGTGGCAAAGGGTTATACCTAAAGAGAAGGCGTGGACTATGAGAAAACTTTTAGTCCGGTCAAATCCATTCGCATCCTCCTATCCATAGTACTGCTCTCGACTATGAGATCTGGAAAATGGACGTCTAGCTTTTCTTAATCGAAAGCTTAACGAAGTCATTTATATGGATCGGCTAGAAGGATTTAAAGTAGCTGGACAAGAAGGAAAAGTTTGCAAATTGAATAGGTCCATGTATGGACTTAAGCAAGCTTCTCGTTCTTGGAATCTTAGGTTTGATGAAATAATTAAAACTAGGACTTTGCAAAAAATATTGATGAGCCCTGTGTTTACCAACTAAAGGCAAATCAAATAGTGGTATTCCTAGTTCTTTATGTGGATGATATCTTACTCATTGAAAACAATGTTAGGAAATTATTAGATGTGAAGAATTGGCTGAGCACTCAATTGCAGATGAAGGATTTGGGTGAAGCAAGTTATGTTCTAGGTATCCAGATTATCAGGGATAGAAAGAACAGACTCTTAGCTCTATCTCAAGTAGTTTACATTAATAAAGTGCTTGAATGTTTCTCAATGAAAAATTCCAAGAAAGGGCGTCTACCATCCCGCCATGGAATTTATCTTTCAAATAAGCAATCTCCCCAAACTCCTGAAGAGGAAGATGCAATGAGAAAAGTTCCTTATGTATCTGCAGTTGGAAGTCTGATGTATGCATGTTGTGTACTACACCAGATATCTGCTATGCAGTGGGAGTAGTGAGAAGGTATCAGTCAAACCCAAGACCGGAACATTGGATAACAGTTAAGCATATCCTGAACTATTTAAGACGGACTAGGGATTATATGTTAGTCTACAAGGGTGGTATTCTGAACCCTATAGGCTACAACGATTCAAATTTTCAGACTGATGTCAATGACAGGAAGTCTACTTCTAGAATGGTGTTTACTCTTGGGGGTGGAGCTGTGATTTGGAGAAGCGTAAAGCAGTCTGCAATCTCAGATTCCATCATGGAGGTTGAGTACATAGTCGCGTCAGAAGCGGCTAAGGAAATAGTCTTGTTGAAGAAGTTCTATTCGGATCTTGGTGTTATTCCAAAAATGGATAAACCGCTTGTGTTGTTTTGAGACAATACAGAAGAGATTGCCAACTCGAAAGAACCTCAAAGTCACAAGAGGAGTAAGCATATAGAAAGGAAGTATCACATTATTCAAGAATATGTGGCCAAGGGAGATGTGAAGGTTATGAAGATTGCAACTAAAGACAATCTTGCAGATCCATTTACAAAGACACTACCAAAAACTACATTTGATAAGCATATCAAGGAAATGGGATTAGTATAATTAAGGCATTAGTTTCAATTAGTGCAAGTGGGAGTTTGTTGGGGTTTTATGCCCTAATTAAAACTCAAATTCTTTGTAATCTCATTTTATTATCAATAAAAGAATAGAAATCATTTTTTGACTTGGTCAATCACTTTGCTCACATGTTTTATTTTCATGATTATTTGTTTAATATAAAATTCTATTAAATCCCGAGCATATAGCTAATCTTATTTATAGTGACGTAATCACAGTGGAATATAAATACGATTATATGTTCAAAATAAGTTAGTCCTAAGATTAGTTAGTGCACATGATTTACACTGACTTCACAATCTACGATATGATCTACTTACACATTACAGTGTTATGTTCTTTCTAGAACATTAGCAAAGTAGATAAGATCGAATGTATTTGTTACATCGGACTGGACCGATATTGACAGTTGATAAGATAAGTAAACACATTGTTACTATATATTCTAGTCATATCATATAGTTAACCATAGGTCAATTCAATCTCAATTATGAGTGGTTAGTATTCTAACTAATTGTATTATTTGAGTTCTTTGATTTGTTCGTTACCATCTTACCCTACGGACTAGCCCATACTTACATCTTGGGAACTCGGTAGTATAATTGCGTGGGAGTGTTAATCATAGATATGAAGATCTATAGCTTTTGATGAAGAAGTGAAACGATGGTTTCCTTTTAGTTTGGTTCAAGGTGTTAAATGATAAAGATCTCATTTTAGTAATTAAATTAGTTTACTGAAATATCATTTACAAGGAACTAAGTGTTTTAAAGATAAAATACAATGAGGGGTAAAACGGTATTTTAGTCCTATCTCATTGTAGACCATCTATAGAGGATTGAGTAACAATTGTGATTGTAACAATGGATAATTAATAGCGTATCTATATTTGTTATAGAGTGTTCTATGAATTCAAGAGTGCAATTATGAGTCTATAGTGGAGTCACGAGGAATTAATAAGTTAGTAAATTTATCTGTTAGATTTATGACAACTTATTGGAGCTTGATTTCATAGGCCCATGGTCCCCATTGTACCTTGGATAAAATCATCTAGATAGTCTCAATTAATTGATTTAATTATCAATTAGAATTATCAAAGCTGACCAGGTCAATTTTGGATAGTTTCATAGAGTTATGTATTTTTGAGAAGAAAAGATAAAATAGGGCAGATTTATTAATTAAGATCAATTGGTATCTAAATTAATGAATAAGTTTAAATAAAGGTTCAAATTATAAATAATTAATTTGATAAAGGATTTAACTAATTAAATCAATAGAAAATAATACAGGCCTTGATTTTAAGTCCAATGGGCTTATAATCAAATGGGAAATTTCACGGGCCTAAAACCCATGATAATTTCAACCTAGGATTTCAAATTGGCTATTATTTTATTGATTTTTTAATTAAATTAAATGGCCTAATTGAGTCTATAAAATGAGTGCTTAGAGAGAAGTCAAGACAGACGACAGATAAGTTTAATCACTGGTTTTCTGATAGTTTTAGATTCTCTCTAAACACAAGTCATTTTCTAAGCCTCTTTGTTATTTTCTCTTCTTCTCTCTGTATCTATCTCATGTGTTGAGAATTGCCACACTAGTCTAGGTGAGTCTAAGGATACATTGGAAGACTGTGAAGAAATTAGAAGAACAGTTCATTTTCTTGATAATACTCTGCGACAGAAAGGATACAAGAGTTAGAGAAACTGAAGGAATGACTCTTTCATTCCGGTGCGTATACTGTAAGTATTCTTATTTTTGTTTCTCTTTGAATTCAATTTTAGAAACTTGTTCTAGGTTATCTCATATTAAAATGTTTAATATTGGATCTACATGAAAATAAATAATGATCCTGTATAAGTTTCCTAAGAGAGCATTGCTGTCCAAATTCATTATTTCCTAGCCCTTGATAGATGCCTGAGACTTTCTCTAGTAATAAAGGGAATCAGGATTAAACAAAACTTTTAAATTCACAAAGACAAGCACTTTCTTTATGAATTTCTTGTAGAAAACTTATGATCTTGAGAGCTAGAGAGAGAGAGATTTGAAAGAGTGATCAAGTCTATCAAAAATATTTAAGAACCCTTTTGTAGTGTAGGAACTGTCATTAAGTCTATCCAATAGGATTAGAGCATTTAAACACAGCATTTTGAGCTTAAAACATGTGTCTATACAAACATGTCAGGAGACGTGTTGCCTGTCTATATGTGACGTGTCGCCTACTAGCAAGTGATGCGTCACCTGCTGGGCATCGCCTCCAAGGTGGCGATGCAATGCCACCTAAGCAGATCAAAATTCTCAAAATTGACCTTAAGCACCTCCAAATGATCCCAAACGTTTTGGGCATCCTTAGATACTTCAATGTTTCACTTGACCCAAAAACACAATTTTTAAATGCCTATAATCAGAACTAAAATTTCTCATCTTCACTATGTGAAACCACTTATTGTTTTACACCTAGCTTGTGTATGAACACTTGGATTTTGTATTTTAACCAATCCTAAAAGGATTTACCCTTTGAACATTCCCTCATGAAAATATGTTTACTTTACTCACTAAACAATAGATGCGATGTCCTTGAATTGTTCTACCATTGGAATAAATGATGACATATTCCACACAAAAGTCTTCCTAACACATTTCTATTCTCATTGTTATGCTTGTTTTGGCTATGAACATATGCCTAGTGCTACAAGAGTTTGCTAAGAATCGTAACCTGTAAAATTCTGATTATAGCGTCCCTTCTTCACTCTCACATAGGTGATTCCTTTATTTAGAGTGTCTATCATTACTCCGCACAGATAGATTTCTAACGCATAAGAATCATTAAAAGCTTAGCTTAACATTTCTCTTTACAGGCATCACTGTTTCATCATAGGAATGGACATGGGAAAAATCCCCACAGTGATCCAACATGGTCTTTAAAATTTAGTTGTCCCTTTTGAACCTAGATCTTAGGATCTTCAGTGAGCTAGGTTGGGTATCCAGTATATTAACCTATTCATTTATAGGCTTTAGTCTTACTCCTCTCGAGGATTTATCAACTAACTCCCTATTTAACCCTTTGTTAAGGAGATCATTAATTTTATCCTTTGACCTCACATAGT
Organism: Humulus lupulus; assembly: GCF_963169125.1. Lineage (NCBI taxonomy): Eukaryota > Viridiplantae > Streptophyta > Magnoliopsida > Rosales > Cannabaceae > Humulus > Humulus lupulus. The sequence continues at coordinate 130,691,841 of NC_084799.1, forward strand.
ACATAGAGATAATTCCAGTAGATATTAGTTGTCTAATTGTATTGTGTTTTTGACACATATGTCTTCACTTACCATTATACATATTACTCTGTACCCTGCCAATTGCAGCTTGACTATTACAATGTATGCATATATATCACAGGCACAAGTTTTGGCCATCTTGAAATTCCCTCTAGAAAATATCCAATGCGATAAATTCAGATTTCATCGTGGATCTATCAATTATAGTCCGTTTTAAGCATATCCTAGACACAGATGCAACTCCTAGTGTGAATACATATCCACTAGTAGACTTTGAGACCTTTATATCATATACTAATCCATACCACTATAACCCAAGTACAGTAGGATATCTTGTAAAGTAGTAAATCGCAAGTACTTTAGTACTTCCACAATTGCTTGCCAATGTTCAGCTCCAGAATTGCTCGTATATCTACTTAATTTACTTACTACATAGGTTATGCCTGGTCTTCTACAACTCATTTAGTACATTAAACTGACGATCACTCTTGAGTATTCTACTTTGAGAAGTGCCCTCTCCTTTATTTTTGGATAAATGTAAAGATAAATCAATTAGACTTCTAGGGACTCAATAAATGTCTTTATCAAATTTCCCAAGAATATTATCTACATACTAAGACTGACTTAGAATTAGTCCATCTATTACTCTTTTGAGTTTAATACCTTAGAGTGTCTCATATCTTTCATGCCAAATCTCGAATTCAACATATTCTTTGTAGACTTTATAATCTTACTATTGTTACCAACAATATGCATGTCATCCACATATAAGCATAAAATGACATACCCATGCTCATTATTTTTGACATATACGTATTTGTCGCATTCATTGATCTTGAACCCACTTTTTATCATTTCGTTGTCAAATTTCTGATGCCATTGTTTTAGTGCTTACTTTAAGCTATATAAAGACTTCATCAATTTACGTACTTTCTTTTCTTTCCCTGGAGCAGATAACCCCTCAAGTTGCTCCATATAGGCTTCTTCCTCTAACTCTCCATTAAGAAAAGTTATTTTAACATCCATTTCATGTACTTCTTGATTGCATAAGGCCACAATTGCAAGTACCATCCTAATGGAATTTATTCTCGTTACCGGAGAATAAGTATTAAAATAGTCCAGGTCTTATTTTTTTCGATAACCTATAATCACAAGCATTATATTTTACTTGTTAATTGATCAATTTGCTTTTAGCATCTTTTTGATAAACCACTTAGAACCCAGAGGTTTACTACCAAGTGGAAGATCCACAAGTTCCAAAGTATAATTTTGTAAGATAAAATCAATTTCATTCTTTATGGACTTTTTCCAAAGTGGACCATTGTAACGCCCCAACTCCTGGGACAGTTACGGTGTGCCTTGTAAACAGTGCTAAACTCGCTAATCGAGTCATTTGGCCAAAATCGTGAACTAAGTATGATTAGCGGTTTAGGGATTAAAAACTTTGGTTAAGATGTAACGCTTCACTAGAACGTTTAACATATACTTTGGGATCCCGAAAATATAATTTCAGAGTCTATTACAGAAAATATTTACAACAGGTCATTCTAAGCGGCAAAACAGGGTTCAACCCTAGTTCCACTTTAAACCTCGGCCATGGCGGACGAGCAGCTGCATGTGTACACGTCATCACCTAAGCTCTCCAACTCAAGGATGGTCCAGCTTCCTTTTGCCTTTGCCTGCACCACGTAGCACCCGTGAGCCGAAGCCCAGCAAGAAAACATAATACATCATGATATAATATCAACAATAACCAAAGTAACCATTCAGAACCAACGGTCCATACAGATAGGTGACAATAGCCAAAAGTCACAATAATGAGCATCGCTCCCTCTATCCATGTGACGATAGGGTCACCAGGGCTCAACTGATAAGTGGTTCTTTCATAAGCTTGGTTAGGACAGGTGCAAGGTGATTTGTCACCAACATAACCTTCCTCACGACTCTAGAGTCGAAACTATGGACAACGTCTCTTAGCCTTGTGACAAACAGTCACCGGGGTCATATACCTTGGCTATAGTCATCTGGTCGTAGACCAGGCAAGCGCTTATAGTTCCCATTGACCTTCCGGTCGGTCCAGCACTAATACCCCATATGAGTCATTCAATGCCGACCTCGATTAGATCTAATCTTTATTTGGCCCGGCGTTCACAACGCACTGCCACCTCTGACCCTTAGGTCGGTAAAACACGACCAGTGCTCAGCCCGTGGTGAACTTAACTAATAAGTCACAGCTTCACAGACGGATCTGACACCATTGTCGATTCTGACTAATAAGTCAGCGCCATACACAGGTAAGCCATGCCACCAAACATATATCACATGTCCAATGTCCATAAACAAGGTATTTAGCATGCTTACTAATAGATACCAGTACACTTAGGACTATGCATTAACACAGAGGCTCAAGCTCTGAACGATATCACATCCAGTACACAAAGCATGTCCTATTCATATGTTTCTTATGCATCATATGCAATATGTTCAACCATCCAACATGCACCAATAACAGCCATGCATGTCACGTTTAATAGTCAACCAACATGCATCAAGAATAGCCATGCATGTCACACATAATTGTCAATCGACATGCATTAATGATAACCACGCATGTCATACTCAATAAACAACCAACATGCATCATAATAGCCATGCATGTCACATTTACACAGGGTGCAGTTTTCTTACCTCAAATCCGAGCTAGAACCAATATAAGAACGACCCTTGAGAACGGTCAACCTTTAAGCCCTTAGCGGTCACCTAATCATAACCAAACATAGAACACCATCAATAACATGATAACCCAAAGGTTTCCAAACCAATATCTAGCCTCCAATAGATCAATCCAAACTAATCCAAGTAGTAGGGACACTCTCGAGGCCCATAGCTAAGTTCCCGGGGTCAAAACGAGCAAACGGGGTGAAAACAGGGCAAGGGCAGCGGCCCTAGCACCTTGGGCCGCGGCCCCTAGAATTTCCAGAGGCAAGCGCCGCGGCGCCCGACACAAGGGCTGCGGCGCCCAGCGAAACAGAAAGGCCACCTGCTAACTCGAGCTAGGGCCGCGGCGCCCAAGAACAGGGCCGCGGCGCCCAACCCAGAACCATTCTCCAACGTGTTTTCAACACTTCAAAGTCCCCAAAAACACACCTAAACATTCCCCAATCATCAAAACAAAGTTCCCAAGCTTCCCAATACCTCAAAACCCTCAAAACCCAAGGTTCAAACAAACCGAAAACTCAACGATTCACAAGATCAATTCAAAGCTTAGAAACTCGAAATAACTCAAAACTTAAACTTCAATTACCTTTGATTGTGTTGTTTTCCGTCAAATCCTTCGGCTAAGAAGCTTCTATTCTTTCCTAGGATCGCTATGCCTCGACCCTCGCTTGATTCCGACTCCTAGAACTCAAGATATCTTCGAAAACGCTCAAACGGTAAAATGGACCGTCTTTGAGAGAGAACGAGAGGTTTCTAACGTACGTTCTTATCTGACAAGCTACTTCAAGCTTAAGTAACCTCAAATAAAACCTAGTGCTCGGGGTCCCGAAAACACCCCCGGGGACACTATAGTCAAAACTTCCAGAATTTCACCCTGATCTCAAATACTCCCAATCCATCACCAAATAAACATTCCTATTACCCCAAAATTGACCCCGTTATGACAAAACCGCTAATCCACTATACATGACCGTCTCATGTCGAATAGCTCGAATATATCTCCATAATAATAAAATCTCATTCACAAATTACATTATGCACCCAATTTACAAATATGCCCTCAACAGGCCAAATTATCAAAATGCCCTTATAATTATAAATACACCCATATGCATGCATCTATCATCATATATGATCATTAAATATCATAATAAATCAATTACGGCCCTCCCGGCCTCCTAATCAAGGTCCTAAACCTTATTAGGAAATTTGGGGCATTACAACTATCCCCTCCTTATAGAAATTTCGTCCTCGAAATTTACCTGTGCAGCTCTGAACCAGAGTTCCACTCACTGGATATAAATTTCCTTAATTCATTTCCTGACTTCAGTATTTTGATAGTCTTACCTTAATCCAAGGTACATTCTGCTCAATAGAACCTCATTACTCATGTCATAATCTGAACTGGCTATTCCTCATCGGAGTACTTAACCTTAACCTTCAGTTTCTCATAATTCAATTCATAAGTTCCTTCGGCCCATGCCCACTATATGGAAGCATATAACTCACTGCATACAACTGCCAGCGCCAAAAGTAACACTAATTCAGAGTCACCCTGTTCAGACCCATTCAGGATCCAACTGCTGAAACAAACTAGAGCTCAATTTGAACTGGGGTTTCCTCACTCCTTTCCTCATAGTGATACCTTAGAGAAGATACATTCTCCTATCTGGAATTCCACATTCCCACTATCCAGTTTAATAACATTTCCCATTTATTCCAAGAAGTGATCATCCAAGATTCAAACTCCAACAATCTCATAACTCCCCTGAACCACCTCAGGATCCAGATACATACATATATTTCCTCACTCATCTTATAAGATGTTCCTCCAATTATAATTGGACAACCCTCTCTCTCTGATTTGCCACCAGTCTGAGAGTAACAATCTGCACTGAGTTCCATTTATGTTCTCATCGCCTTTCCAACCCTTCCAAGACCTGGAAGTCATAATAACGTCTTTATCTAATAAGATAGACTTTGAGTTCACGAAGACTCTCTATTATTCTCACAAGGAGACTCAAACATTGATCAGCTGTATCATTCACCCATCCTTACCGATATAATAAACTCATTTGGACTACCAGTCCACAATGACTTAATACCCATTTCATGCTGATCCATCAACCTGGGAATCCCACCGCGAAACCCATCGCGACGCTCACTTATTCCCACTATGAACTACCCAAAGGCTATAATGGCCTTGCTGTTTCGTGATACACTGTTTTGACCTGCTAACAGGTAAGAGCTTTGCACATGCCTTAATCTACGTCCCTTTATCTCAGGCTATCACTATAAAATCTCCATATTAGGTTACCCTTTCACAATGCTTGAATGAAATGAATTAAAGAATAGCATGAGTTTCATCCAGAATCTCTTAGTTAATCTCAATGCCCACCGGACCCCAGATCCGATCTCTAAACCACCATAAGCTCATGTCTGTCACTAGACAACCTTTAGCTAGTCCAGCTAAAGCTTTCCATTCAAACATGTCCATCTGTGGCTCACTTAACCATCTTTCCTTTTATCTTTCTTGAGATAATAATCTCAACCAATAAACCGGCCACTTGGCCCACCAGAAACTCTACTCCAGTTCTGGACAGATTCTTTAATCAACATGTTGCATAGGCAATCACTCTTCTCTATCACTAGGATGTCATAACAATCCTCTACCTGATCTTGGTCTATAAAGACCCAACACTTTCTCCCCAAGGCACCTGAAATATCTTTACTATCCATGGACACTCCTGTCCCCAAGGCACTCTTCACTCTTGGTAATTCTCCACAGAGAAAACACCACTATTCCATCGTCCAAGACGATCATAAATCCCATTCAAATTAACCTTTGAATGCATTACTCATCTGGCTCACAAACACTTAGCATCAAACCATTTCTCCAGATATGCTCAGCACTCGCAGTGCTCTAATCTGATACCAGCTCAATTCTTTACATAATTTTCTCACTCTGATCTCTAACTGGTCTTAACCAGATCCAAGATCCGCCTTAAAGGAGTCCATCTTACTCAACAGCTAACTCTTTAATTCTTATAATCCCACTGAGCCACTCGAAACAGTGTTTACATCTGATTCCATCTCTGGTACTAAACCAATTACCATTCCAATCTTCTTTTAATAAAAAGAAGACCTGACAGACCACTTGGAAACACATTTAAAAACCCACAGACTAACCCAGTCTGTCCTGATCCCACTAACACAATCTAAGTGGTATCCACCACACTGACTAAGAGTTCCATGCACCTCCCTGCACAAACTCGAGCCCTCACATCCGGTATCATAAACATATCAAATTCAGGCACAGTGCCAACTGTCACAAAACTTTCCGCTCACAAGCTCAAAAATTACTACACTTTCCCTGCCATTCAAGACTACTCTCTAATTACTAAACCAATCCAAACCCTGGATCAACTATAGTCAATCATAACCAATTCATGGAGCCAACGATGAGTCCTTGCCATAACTCAACTTATCTCTTAGGTTGCCAATACCGTATTACTTTGACCATCACAATGTAACCATGTGATCCACATATATACCATCAATATATCTTTCTCTCTATAAACATACCAACAGAAGAATAGCATGGCACCAATGCCAAACAACATAACTCAAACTCAGAACTAGAAAATTGACCTGTCATCCCTAAGGAACTGGTCTCGGTCTTAGACTCTGATTGCCATGGAATAAACACTTGAGTTGGAATCCCCCTTTGCTTATGCTCTATCCCTCGACTTGGGCAATCCCTCTTGAAATGTCCAACCATGCCACAAGCAAAACATGACCTTGCTCGGCATTCTCCCAGATGATGCCTCTTGCACCGAGCGCACTCTGGGTAAGGCTTCCAGCTTTTCTTCTTACCTGCACCAATAAGTGGAGGTACCACTATTTGAGCTCCATGCTCTCCAGCACTCCGCTGCCCAACTACCATACTCTCAATAGCAAGAGCCTTCTCTACCACCTGAGCATAGGTAGAGACTTCATACATTGGGGCAACTCTAATGCCCTGAGCTATTCCAGGATTCAACCCCTGAATAAATCTTTCCTTCTGGGCCACATCTGTGGGTACCATGTCTAGGGCAAACTTGGCCAACCCACCAAATTCAGTAACATACTCGGTCACTGATGCATTACCCTGAACAAGATTCAGAAACTCATTCATCTTAGCAGTCTTAGCTACATCACAGTAATACCTCTCATTAAACAGCTGCCTAAATTCTTTCCAGTCCAAAGCTGTATCTCGTGTCTGGGATACTACCTCCCACCATGTCCGGGCATCATCCCGCAGTACACATGTAGCACAGATCACCCTATCATGACCTACCAGTCCCATACTATCAAGAATGGAGCTGATCATGCCCATCCATTGCTCATCTCTGAATGGATCTAGGCCTCCCTCGAAGACTGGAGGATAAAACTTCAAGAATCTTCCACAGAGAAATTCCCATCTATTCTCAACCCTAGGCTGAGCTGAAACCGATGCCACCCCTGGCATAGGAAAGGAAGAGGTACTCCCCAACAGACTTCGTTGTTGTTTCAAATACCTGATCTCTCCTTCCTGCCTCTGCAATCTTAATTGCAAGTCTGTAAGTGTCTGATGAACATTCAAAGATGCAGACGAAAAACTGATACCCTGGCTGTAACTCCCAGCCCCTGTATTACTATCACCAGGCCTCATAATCTGCCTCGAATATACCTGCTGATTCAATCTGCAGTCAATAACTTGACCCATTAATCACAATAACCATATCAAGGGCTTTCCCCCACGGAATAAACCTTACCACACCACAATCATAAACCACTTGCAGTGCTACAAACATGCCCATGGCGTTCATACATACTCATAATTCCTGCTCTTCCAATACTCAAACCATGCTTCTAACCCTAGCATGCAAATAACACAATTATATATATATATTCATGGAGCAGGAAATCATATGCTCACAGTCATATGTACATATATATTCACGGAGCATATAATCATATAGTCAAGAGCCAGGCTCTATCAGAATCTCATGCTCCCTAATACAATATGCAGGTAAAGCATTCACATTTTATATAAGCAGCTATGCACATAGCTACAAAAATAGTTACCATTCCATGAGTGAAGCTATCTTCAGTGATGAGTGTACATGCCCAGCTTGTCTTCAGGAACCATAAACCTTGGCTCGCTCTGATACCAAGTTGTAACGCCCCAACTCTTGGGACAGTTACGGTGTGCCTTGTAAACAGTGCTAAACTCGCTAATCGAGTCATTTGGCCAAAATCGTGAACTATGTATGATTAGCGGTTTAGGGATTAAAAACTTTGGTTTAAGATGTAACGCTTCACTAGAACGTTTAACATATACTTTGGGATCCTGAAAATATAATTTCAGAGTCTATTACAGAAAATATTTACAACAGGCCGTTCTAAGCGGCAAAACAGGGTTCAACCCTAGTTCCACTTTAAACCTCGGCCGTGGCGGACGAGCACCTGCATATGTACACGTCATCACCTAAGCTCTCCAACTCAAGGATGGTCCAGCTTCCTTTTGCCTTTACCTGCACCACGTAGCACCCGTGAGCCGAAGCCCAGCAAGAAAACATAATACATCATGATATAATATCAACAATAACCAAAGTAACCATTCAGAACCAACGGTCCATACAGATAGGTGACAATAGCCAAAAGTCACAATAATGAGCATCGCTCCCTCTAGCCATATGACGATAGGGTCACCAGGGCTCAACTGATAAGTGGTTCTTTCATAAGCTTGGTTAGGTTAGGTGCAAGGTGATTTTTCACCAACATAACCTTCCTCACGACTCTAGAGTCGAAACTATGGACAACGTCCCTTAGCCTTGTGACAAACAGTCACCGGGGTCATATACCTTGGCTATAGTCATCTGGTCGTAGACCAGGCAAGCGCTTATAGTTCCCATTGACCTTCCGGTCGGTCCAGCACTAATACCCCATATGAGTCATTCAATGCCGACCTCGATTAGATCTAATCTTTATTTGGCCCGGCGTTCACAACGCACTGCCACCTCTGACCCTTAGGTCGGTAAAACACGACCAGTGCTCAGCCCATGGTGAACTTAACTAATAAGTCACAGCTTCACAGACGGAACTGACACCATTTTCGATTCTGACTAATAAGTCAGCGCCATACACAGGTAAGCCATGCCACCAAACATATATCACATGTCCAATGTCCATAAACAAGGTATTTAGCATGCTTACTAACAGATACCAGTACACTTAGGACTATGCATTAAAACAGAGGCTCAAGCTCTGAACGATATCACATCCAGTACACAAAGCATGTCCTATTCACATGTTTCTTATGCATCATATGCAATATGTTCAACCATCCAACATGCACCAATAACAGCCATGCATGTCACGTTTAATAGTCAACCAACATGCATCAAGAATAGCCATGCATGTCACACATAATTGTCAATCGACATGCATTAATGATAACCACGCATGTCATACTCAGTAAACAACCAACATGCATCATAATAGCCATGCATGTCACATTTACACAGGGTACAGTTTTCTTACCTCAAATCCGAGCTAGAACCAATATAAGAACGACCCTTGAGAACGGTCAACCTTTAAGCCCTTAGCGGTCACCTAATCATAACCAAACATAGAACACCATCAATAACATGATAACCCAAAGGTTTCCAAACCAATATCTAGCCTCCAAGAGATCAATCCAAACTAATCCAAGTAGTAGGGACACTCTCGAGGCCCATAGCTAAGTTCCCGGGGTCAAAACGAGCAAACGGGGTGAAAACAGGGCAAGGGCAGCGACCCTAGCACCTTGGGCCGCGGCCCCTAGAATTTCCAGAGGCAAGCGCCGCGGCGCCTGACACAAGGGCTGCGGCGCCCAGCGAAACAGAAAGGCCACCTGCTAACTCGAGCTAGGGCCGCGGCGCCCAAGAACAGGGCCGCGGCGCCCAACCCAGAACCATTCTCCAACGTGTTTTCAACACTTCAAAGTCCCCAAAAACACACCTAAACATTCCCCAATCATCAAAACAAAGTTCCCAAGCTTCCCAATACCTCAAAACCCTCAAAACCCAAGGTTCAAACAAACCGAAAACTCAACGATTCACAAGATCAATTCAAAGCTTAGAAACTCGAAATAACTCAAAACTTAAACTTCAATTACCTTTGATTGTGTTGTTTTCCGTCAAATCCTTCGGCTAAGAAGCTTCTATTCTTTCCTAGGATCGCTATGCCTCGACCCTCGCTTGATTCCGACTCCTAGAACTCAAGATATCTTCGAAAACGCTCAAACGGTAAAATGGACCGTCTTTGAGAGAGAACGAGAGGTTTCTAACGTACGTTCTTATCTGACAAGCTACTTCAAGCTTAAGTAACCTCAAATAAAACCTAGTGCTCGGGGTCCCGAAAACACCCCCGGGGACACTATAGTCAAAACTTCCAGAATTTCACCCTGATCTCAAATACTCCCAATCCATCACCAAATAAACATTCCTATTACCCCAAAATTGACCCCGTTATGACAAAACCGCTAATCCACTATACATGACCATCTCATGTCGAATAGCTCGAATATATCTCCATAATAATAAAATCTCATTCACAAATTACATTATGCACCCAATTTACAAATATGCCCTCAACAGGCCAAATTATCAAAATGCCCTTATAATTATAAATACACCCATATGCATGCATCTATCATCATATAATAATATAATTCACATTAACACGCATATGATCATTAAATATCATAATAAATCAATTACGGCCCTCCCGACCTCCTAATCAAGGTCCTAAACCTTATTAGGAAATTTGGGGCATTACAACCATCTGTATAATTTACTGCTTCTATGAAAGTTTAAGGTTCACCTTCTAGCATATAAGTAAGAAAATTTAGAACAAAGGAATTTCATTTTCTTATTCATTTACTACATCTAGGTCCCACCTCAACTATCAGTCTCAAGCACTCATTTAGAATAATTTGATTCTTCTCTTTGTTTGTAAGGAAATATATCGTAAAAGAACAAAGCATCCCTTGACTCCAAGCATATTAGATTCGTACAAAAAAAGGCGACATGAATTGCTATTTTGAGCATAGACAATGAAAATATAGTCAATGGTTTTTTGAAAAAATTTCATCTTTTTTAGGTAGTGTAATTGCCACTTTTGCAACACATCGACGGAGTTTGGAATTAGAAATAGCTTCAACCATGAACGCAAAGAAATAGAACTTCGAACAGAGAGAGGAAGAGAGAATATTGTAAATTGATAGGTTGATTTTCTAAAATGGTTTGTGAAATAATGAGGTGAAGCCCTCTATTTATAGCCTTCAAGAAGGAATAAGTGATTGAGAATCAAGTAATCGAAATTGGGTAACTGCGCAAAATTAATCCATTTTTCGTGTATAAGAAGATATGAGATATTCTAGATTAATTTCTAGATTTTTCTAGAATATTCTTGTTGATTTTTAAGTAAAAAATTAAGTCTTGGTTACAAATAATTGCTGTGAAAAATATGTACGCAAGTACATGCAATCTTAAACAAGTAATAAAGTGATAAATATAGTATCGTTCCCACAATTATTTTTTATTAACTACCTCCTTACTTACTTTGAATTCAATTTCATTAAATAAGATTTGATTTATAAAATTAAATTAAAGCAACTAAAGAAATAAAAAAAAATGAAAACAATTAAGGACAAACTTGTATTAATAAAACGAGGGTTTCTGACTTCATCATAACAATTTTCTTTAACATATCTATTCTAGTTTGACAATTTCTTTTTCCTAAGATGATAGTAGTTTTCTGATGTATTTTTTATTCTTTCTCATGATATAGAAAGTGAACCTAATAAGTAAATTCCCTACATCTTTGTGACAATTTCAACTATGAGGATTCATTATGAATGGATACTTCACACTACATAGATTATATAGATATTCTCTTCCTATATCTACGATTCTCTAACTAGCATAGTCAATTCTCATTTCTCATATATCGAATCAAAATCATAAATCATGTATGGTGATCAGGCACTCACAAGAATTAAGCACAAATTAGAGAATTCAAACATAGATATGAAGAAAAAATAGAACTACATAAATAACATTGAAGATTCATGTTTGACTACATCACAACCCTAGAATAAGAATTTAATTCATAATCATAGAAGAAACCATAAATTACATATTAGAACTCATAGATAAGAATAGAAAAGTCCCCTAAAACAATCTAAAGTAATTTTTTTTTAATAGAGATATGGTTATGAAAGAATTTTCTTGATGTTGCCACTTGTCACTTGAAGATGCTCCAAAATATCTTTATTTAAATTTTAAATATGTATCTCTACGATGCATCATCTTGTAGGTCAAATATTACCTAGTAAACATCCAACTTTGACCTTTCTTATTAGACACGATTTTGTAGGACTTTGAATAATCTTTCCAACGTCACCAAGAACGTGTAAATCATATATGTTAGTAGGGAGATATGATCAAAATACTGAAACATTCAAAATATCTATGGTTATTTTCTAACAAATTAACTTTTGATTCTTCTTAATCTTCTCCAATCAATTCAATAAATATCTTCTATATTTTTTTCTCTTGATTAAAGATAATATTTCAAATAAATTTTGCAATATTTCTAAAATATCCATATAACATATAACAACCTAAAAAATACCACAACCCCACATAAAAAGAAGTGAAAATATATATTAAAAAAAAACTTTAAAAAACTCATACTAAAAAGTAACCTAAATTTATCCTATCAAATTCCTCCAAATTTAACTTTAGGTCACCCTTGAGCAAAGAAATCTAAACACTCTTAAAACCCTAAAGATGACAAATATTAAAATAGCTTACAACAATCAATCTATCCTCAAAATAAGAATGCCATGTACATATAATTCTCAGAAAAAATCAGTCATCACAAAGTCTAGAATTTCAGCCCAATTGCCCCTTTACTTCCCTTAAATTCACAATGTGTGTGTCCGTAATCATTCTTAATAAGTATCATCACCTGAATTTTTACTAAAATCATTCATTTTTATTATATCCAATAAGGTTGTTTTATTTACTATTTTCCACTAATGTAAATAATCACACAGTCAAGGATCAAAAGGGAGTTTACAAACTTGTAATGTATGGCTTAAGTAAAGGTAGATGATAAGGAGATTTTAGGGTCAGTTATACGATAAGCACATAACCAAAAAATATCAACACTTGATTCAACTCCATATTTTCCACAAACCCCATTTCTTCACCTTTTTTTTTTTCTTTTTAGAGAAAAAAATTATTCTACATACTATAGTTGCCCAAACATAATTCATTATGAATACATAAGGAGTGGAGTTAATAAATATTTATTTTCCTTCCATCTTTTTTTTTTGCTCTTTTGCTGACAACACACAAGTTTTCATCATCATCATTCCATTACAAATCTTCCCCAAACAAAAATTCATTTCCACATGGTATAACTTAAGGAACAAAAATATAACGAAGTCTTCAAATAAGCTCATTTACATGGTGAACAAACAAAAGAATCATATTAGGCACAAAAGGAGTAGCTAGGGATAATATTTATCAAGGTTAGACTGACAGGCTCATTCGTTCCAAAAATTGCATAAATAATCTCCCGAAGCATGCATTGTCTAGGATTTCATCTCAAATTGTGATTAATCAAGTTATAGAATAATTATTTTTCTCTTTGAAAATAATTTCAATAAGCATAAATCTTTTCCGAGTAACAACAACTTAAAAATCATGATTAAGTGCTAAATTATGTGTAGCGAGCCCAAGCAAACAAAGAAACAGTTAAACAAAGCACACAGACTAAAGCAACAATATCATTTTTATTAGATTATGCAACAAAACAGTCACATGTTCTAATCGGCTAAATGCTCCTCAACTTGATTCATATTAACACCCTAAACAAAAACCATAGGAAACATAAACCTAACAAATTGAGTCATCAAATGCACCACTAATGAATTGATGACTACAGGTTCTTGCTCATCCTCCAATGTCACATTTTGTGCACCTTCATATGGGAATTCCTCTAATAACCCTTCTAATTATTTTTCACTCTCCACTTGGCTACCATAATCATGATTGTGATTTTATCTTCAACAAACTCATGCTCAAGGATGGACATTGTTTCATTCACCACACAGCAACCATTATCCATCAAATAAGTTTTAATCATAGGAAAATTTTCAGTTAGTACAATTTTGAAGGCCTCTTGTTCTTCAACTTTAGGCTCAATCTTTTCAAGAGGCTTAACCCTCGGTGCTTATACAATACTTGAATAACTCTCCCAACCTTGGTTGTTTAAGTCATCGTCTTTGAAAAATCCAAATACTGCACCATTAAACTGTCGCTATCATAATTTAACATTTTCTCCAATTGGATCATTACTTCTTGAAGTTTTGGTTTATGTTCTTCATGATAATACGATTGGTATATAGTATTAGGATATTGTAAATAAGGAGGGTAATGTTGACTCCAACCCTCTAGTGAAGGATCTCAATGCAAATGGTAATCAAAATCTACTATATCATTCAACAAATCCATTATATTGTTATGACTTATTTTTAATAAAGGCTCATTTGTTACCTTTGCTCCATAATCCATCCATCTTCCTGTAGCATCATCCAACTCATTATATAAGAAGTAATAAGACATCCATTTGAGAAATTGTGACAACATCTCCTTACAGTTCATTAAATCTTCCCCAAGCGCAATAGATCAACTACTGGTGGCATTTGGAAAAACTCACGAGGTTATCTTGATGGATAATTTTTTATGTACCCCACAATTTAATTCATAATCATATAGGAGACCATAAACAACATATTAGAACCCATAGAAAAGAATAGAAAATGTCCCATAAAATAATACGTTATTTTTACAGTGATATTGTTATGAAAATACTTTTCTAGATATTTTCATTTGTCACTCGATGATGCTCCAAAATAAATTCATTTGAATTTCAAATATGTATCTCTAGGATGCGTCATCTTGTAGGTCCAATATCACCTAGTAAACATCTTTATTTGACTTTGCTTATAAGACCCAGTTTTGTAGGACTTTGAATAAGAGTTCCAACGCCACCAAGAACGTATAAATAAAATATGTTAGTAGGGAGATATGATCAAATACCAAAACATTAAAATTATCTAAGAGTTCTTACAACATATTAGGTTTGCATTCTCCTTAATCTTCTCCAATCAATTCAAATAAATATAATCTATTTTTTTTCTCTTGATCAAAGATAATATTTCAAATAAATTTTGAAATACTTCTCAAATATTTATGTAACATATAACAACATGAAAAATAACACAACAACACGTAAAAAGAAGTGAAAATATAAAACAAAATAATAAAATGTTAAAATACTAAGCCTAAAAGTAACCTAAATCTATCCTATCAATGGAAAGATATGAGATCTTCAAGATTCAGTTTTAGGTTGTTCTAGAAAATTGTAGTTGATTTTTGATGAAAAAATAAATTTTTGGTTGCAAAAGAAGCCCAAAGCAGACTGTACTTTATGGGCCTACATTCGTGCTCGCAGGACACGCGAGTGCACACAAGTCGCATGCATTTTTGCGCCACCCACGATGATTTTCACCCCGTGCACGTGCAAGAGAAAACCTCATTGCTTATCAACTTATCAAGCTAAGGATATAGAATTCTATATATACCCCCTTTGAAAGGGTACTCAAATTTCCATGTGGGACTAACACAAATCCCATTATTTTCCCATCTCATTTTGCCTACTTTAGGTGATAATTTTTATTCATTCACCTTATAACCAGTTTGAGCATATTAATAATTGATTTTTACGTACTCATGGAGGAGAATACAAATATCCAAAGACAGTTTACTAGTAACAAGCGAGTCTCAATAATAATCATGCCTCAAAATGTTATTTTAAAATAGTGTTACACACTACTTTTCCAACAACTCATTCATAAAAATGATGTTTCCATGTGTGTCAATATGTCAATCCATTAATTTATTTATTATCCATTTAACATGTTTATAACTTATTATGATTTATTTAACACATTTATGACTGATTTACTAATAATATGATATGTTTATGATGATATAATATATTTTAGAAAACAATATTATTAAAACACAAGTTCTTATCATGTTATTTTTTTTGTTAGATTGGTCAACTTAAAAATGACTTGTTTAATAAAAAAGTTTGTCGAGTCATCAACCTATTGAGGATAAAGGAACAAGAAGTAAAATTTGAGCTCTACCAAATGTTGTACGTATTTTTAGCATAGCCCAAATGAAAGATTTAATTGAGAAGAATGTTGTAAACCTACACTCGCGCAAAAAGAAAGAATATTGGGAGCATCATGCCACTAGGTATCGTGAGAGCAAGTTTCATGACAGCAGAAATCATGCGACCAGATATGCTGAGAGCAAGTATTTTAAGATTAGGTATTGTATGGCGAAGAATCATGGGAGGAGGATTTGTGCTACCAGGTATCATGAAAGTAGGTATCGTGTGACCATGTATCATGAGAGCAGGTCGTACAACCAGGTATCAAGAAAGCGAGTATCATACAACCAAATATCATGAGAGCATGAGACCAAGTACCAGGTATCGGGTGAGCAGACTAAAAAGTACAATAGGAAAATGTTATATACCAAGGCTCAACGACCAAGTCATAACAACCAGATCAGTCGCGAAGTTGTTAAAAAATAGTGTAATTGTTACAAATCATCATATATTTTAATTGTTACAAATCAAATATTCAATGTTTATTAGTGAACTCCACCGAATTAGAAAAGTAAAATACATTTATTTAAATAAATTTCTCCTTTTGAATTTAAATTAATTATAGTTAGTATAGAATTAGTGATAAATATTCCACAATTGTGGGAGATAAAAATAAGGCTCCATGTTTTGTAGATGGAGGCCATTACGTTGTAAAGGAGGGATGTTTCTCACTATATCCCTACTCTGTTGAGAAGTAAAACTGCCACAAATAATAATCAATAAAAAATGCTAGTAGACATAGGTTAGCTTTGTTGTGCCAAACCACTTTAATTTTTTTTTCTTTTTATATCCTCAAACATGAATTCCAATCATCAATCTAGAAAATCATGCTTTAGCAAAAAACTACGTCAATACCGAAGAGTAGGATTAATTTAGACCAATGAAAATCTGCAATACTAGGTCTTGATTGTAGTCATAAATCAAGATTTTTCTTCATAGCACCATATGTACATGTAGCTGATGATACTTGAAACTCTTTAAGCACATTTCAGAGAGATTTGAGCTCGGTGAAGTAACAATTGATGGCTTGATCTCCTTGTTGAAGACTATTTAGTGTTTGTTTTAACTAGAAGATTCTTTGGCCATTCCTTGGTTGAGTCTTTCAGTAAGCTCTATATATCAAGAAACATAATACTTTCTACAATTTCAGGGGAAGACATAGTGAAGTAATCAAGACATTACCATCTTATTCATCTTGTCCAAGAACAATAGAGAGGATCAATAGGTGGTGGTCGAGTGAGTGGGCCATCAATGAAGGTAACTTTGTTTTATGCCGCAAAAGCCATTGAAATGGTATGTTTCTATGACTGGAAATTTGAGCAAAATAATGGATCTAAGAAAAAAAAATTAGAGTGAGCTCTAGTGCTCAAGAAGTATGGACTTGGAGACATCTTCATGGGCAGATCGATTGGTTATGTTGAGAGGGGAAAAATACTTAGCAGCAAAGGTAGTATCATAATTTCAACATTTGCCTACAATACTTTGATCATTGGGTGACATTGTTAGAAGAGCTTCTTATTCGGATGCAAGCCATAGCATGAAACCTGAAATTTTTGTTTTATTATCTCTAATACCATAAAAGTGAAAGTATAATAGAGAGGATGTAAAAAATGAAGAGAGAAGAAGTTGAATGTAAAGTTATGTTGTACAAAGAAAGATTAATATGTTTGTTAACTGCCTTTTTCGACATCAACTTAATTAAAAAACTTAAAGAAAATAAAGAAGATTAATACCGAGATTTTACGTGGTTCGGGTTATAAAACAACCCTAGTCCATGAGCCCTTAGTATTAGTATTCTTGAAGCTTGATATGGCAAGCTTCAATGGAGGTTTTCTCAGGCAGCGTATATATTACTCTGAGTACAAAAGTTGTGAACCCCTTTACAATGGTACCCTAGCCTAGCCCTATTATAAAGGTTAAGGGTCATTAATATCATTTATTACAAATATTCCCCAATTATTTGGGGAGTTAATTGCTAATCAGCCCCTTCAAATATTCTAATTAAGATTGTGAGCCCATGAATATAGCACGAGGCCAATTCGTAGGTTGTTGCCCACCAAATTTACGGGCAACACGCCTCTAACATTGTCAGAATGCGATTGCACATTTTCTTGTGTCAGGCAACGTTGTGGGAAATACCAATTGTCAAGTGTACGAACTTGACGCCACTACTTGAGGCACCCAAAAAGTTGTCAGACGATCTTGTGGTACCCCAAGGCTACAGTGACTGACACCTTGTGCCCTCTCCAGGCTCGAGGACTATACTTGTAGACATGGAGGACTATTGGGTCAAGAAGACAGGAGGATTGCTAGTGTGGTCATCGGGAGGTGGCCTCACTTTGACACATCACTACTACAAAAAAGATCATTTCTGACAGTTTCTAACTGCCACAATTAATTTTTTGCGTCAGTTTGAAATTGACACGCAATCCCATGACGCAAACCAGCCTGGAATTTGCGTCAGTGCCCAACTGTCACAAATGTGGAATTTGTGATAGTGCCCAACTGACGCAAATGCTATATTAAAAAAATAAAAAAAATGCTATGAACTCCGACCCCGTGTACCCAGCCCCTAGCCACCCTATGTGACCCCATGTGACCCCAGCCCCCCTGTACCCAGTCCTTAGCCAACAAACTCTCAACCCCTATGACCCCAACCACCCCCCACGACCCTCGCGACACCAGCCAACCTCATGACCACCCCTGCGAACCCAGTTAGAGAAAAAAATCAAGAGGAGGGTTTTTGGGTTTTGGTTTTTCAAATAATAATCTTCAAAATAAAAAATCTATACAAATTTTTTTTTTAAAAAAAAAATATGTATAAGGTTCATAAACATATTATATTCATCAATTTAACCTTAAAAGTAAAAAAAAATAAAGAAAAAAAACTCACCAAAATGGTTCAAGAAAGTCGGAGACGCCACTGGTTGTTGGGAGAAAACCTAAGTTTGCAAATGTTGGAGAATGAGGGGCTTGAAGACAATGGCTAGGATTTATTACTGGGCAGACCGTTTGTGTCAATGCCCCACTGATGAAAACACGCTGTTAGCGTCAATTGTCCACTGATGCAAACAGTGACGTTAACGGCGTCAGTGACACTGACGCAAACTTTGCCAATTAACAGCGTTAGTGTTACCACTGACGCAAATGCCCCTGCATTTGTGGCAATGCTCAACTGCCACACATGTTAATTATCGGTCAACGGCGTCAGTCAACTGCGTTGAATGATGTGTTTGACTGACACAAAAGATGTATTTTATTTGGTATAGTGCATCCATGCAAGAAAAAGGGATCAAGACTTCCTAGGAGGATATTACACTCCGAGAAGCTCTGGACGAGATCTACAGAGCTTTATTATCTCTAGATGAGTGTAATTACGTCTCTAATTACTCCCACATGTCCAATGATTAAATCATAGAAAACCGTGTTATTATATAAGCAAATGAATACGAAAGGTAACCAGAGAATCAATAATCAATATCGTAATAGAAATAACTAAATATAAGTGACTTAAGTAGCTAATGTATCCTATTCTTAATATAACTATAATGATCGAAAAACTCATTCTCTCAACTCTCTTTAACCTATAACACTTTATGAGCAATCTCCTCAAGAACTCATTGTCTTAACTCTCTTTCCCATTATAGTCATTATATCTATCAAAAGCACAAAATGACGCAAACAGATATGGATGATATTTTATGTGGACATATTTACCTATTTGATAGATTTTTTTTACCGGATAAATAACTATATTAAGATGAAACATCATCCATATCCATTTTATCCATCATTTTGTTTTAATACAATAACTACACAATATCCTATATATTTTATTATTCTCTCTAATAGACTCTCAACAAATAATACATTATTGTCCAAATTTTTTTCACAACCCTCAATGTTGTATTTTAACCAAAGAATTAGTTTTATTTAAAACATATCACTTTAATAAAATTGTGGCCAGTGATTTATTTAATACATAACATTGTCCTTTTTGAGTCTAGCTATGTCACGACACTTTCTGCCAAGCGATGTTTTGCTTCAGCGTTTGGCGTGGCGATGCTGACTTCCTACATTTAATTAGGGTTAAGTTTCTAATAGATTTGACCATGCAGAGCTCAAATAACGACATTGCAATGCTAGTTAAAATATATGATGGTATTCTAACACTATTTTAAGAATTCTCAATAATATTTTTGTTTTGGCTCGAATCTCCACGAAAAGAACCGACACAATAATATATGTAGCCGCTGTATTTTTATACGTATCTTGAAATTGCAGTGAAAACTTTTCTGAGAGATGGAGCTAATAATTGATGTTAGTGACTTATCAAATTAAGCGGTAAAATAAAAGTTTGAAAGTGAATACAGTTGAGAAGTGGTTGTCTAGTGGATTACATAATTTAATAACCCAAATAGATAATTGTTTTCATAATTAAATATTAAAATGAGGTGCATCTCCGTACGTGTCAACTTGGGCAGTTCTAGCAGAAGTCTAGTGTCAATGCATTTTGATTTTTTTTTATTGATAATTAACTTTGGAATGATCTTCTAGTATGAAATAATAGATTGCCCCGTTTAGTTTATTAGGAGAATGACTTTTAATTTTTATAAATTTGATGAACCGATTGTCAATTTTTTGTTTAAAAGTCTACTTTACCCATCATGATATTAAGGAGTGTCTAAAATATATGTATTTATATTCGTAAATTAATTCATGTATTATTGAAATTACTTCGAAGTAAAAAAAGGATAGGTCCATACAATGGTGAAGCTATAATTTAAGTTTAGAATAGGCATTTCCAGCAAAATTACCATCACAAAATATATAATATTAAATTATTAAACTCAATAAAAATGTTACAACTTTCTACAACACTACAAGAATAAGGGCTTTTAGCAGCATCATCCCTAAAGACCTAACTTATCGACGATAATATGTCGTTGCTAATGTCCTGTTGTTTGCCGCCGCTACTAGTAGTGGTGACAGCGTAGCCCCTAATAGTGGGCACTGTCACCTCAAATTTTAATGAAACTCATCATTTGTAATTCATACGTATTTAAATAAGTTGTCGCTAAAGTATTTTGTGCCGCCGCAAATATAATTCTGCAACTGTGACATTAGTTTGAATTTTTCGCCGCTAATAGTTTTGATTTGTCATTGCAAATAATAATTTTTAATTAAAAATAAATAAATTTTAATTAAAATAAGAAATTGAAATTAAAATATTTTATTAAAAATTCAACAAAATTAATATTTTTAATATTCTTTATCATTCCTTATTTGTATTCGTTTATTTACTGTAACAAACTTAGTTAACTATATATCATAATCCCCTAATTCGGTCGTGTCGTCCATTTGATAGTCCTCTTCATTTAACAGTAAATCAACAATGTAAGGGTGCCACGTCTTCGACCTTGACCACAAATATTGGGGAGGTTGTAACGATCCTACTTCAAACATGTAGGGTTGGGTCAGAGGTTGTGGTAGCCCTGCTCCAAACATGTATGGTTTGGCCGGACGTTGAGACAGTGCAACTTCATACATGCGGAGTTGTGGAGATTGAGACGGTGCAACTACAAGCATCTCAACCATATTTTGATAAAGGTTTTCCATCTTAACGTTTACTGTCAGATGGGCTTCAAGTGGAAGATTTGAGACATGTAGTGGAGTTGCTCATCATCAATCTTCTTTAATAGATAGTGGTCATCACATGCATAACTTCAGTAGCTTCCTAACCTCTAGTTTGAGTGTATGGAGGAAACACTTGAGATTGGGTGTGTTGAGAGCGTTGAGATTGGTTGGAGCACGAACCCTGCAATTTGGGACTCGGTACTTTCTATAGGATGGTTGTCCGGTCAATTGTCGAAGAGCCATCATAACTGGAGCTGGCATGTCGCTGACTTTGTGCTTCGAAATCTATTTTCATCTTATCCTATTTTAAACTAGAAACGAAACCAAAATATATTTCTATGAAGGATTACACTTACATAATCTTTGTGCACTACTTAGTTGACAAAGTTATCCTTATCATTTTTCAAATGCAATTCCCTCTTGGTCTCAATAAGGTCTGGGTTTGTCTAATAAATATAAATAGAATATTAGAAAACATATAATTTAATAGAAATTAAATCAGGTGACTTTTCCACATACTCTTTCGTAACAAGCAGTCATGTACAATCTTGAGCCCTGAATTGTAGGGTATTTCTACTTTTTTCTATTTGTCTTGTTCTTTTGGGAGAGCGCAATAAATTTGGAACTCAAAAAGATGTCACCAAACTTTTTACAGTCCTCCATGCTAACATGCCTACATGAGCGACTAAGGGTGCGGTCTAAATTCTTGTCTTCGCCATAATACTTCTTGAATTGTGTGTCATTTTGTTTTTGTGTCACGGTATGGATCTTGGGCCTCTCAACCAATACCCTCTAAATACTTCCAATAGTCTTCCCGCCCAGCAATTTGATAATAATACTACATTGAAAAGAAAACTTCTTAATGGCATATTATATAAAATCATAATTATTTACGTTTACAACAATAAGATTTTGGTCCTTGTAATGTTGAGGCACATCTGCCAAAGAATTGTAATATACTAGAACTTTTGAAGCCACTGTGTTGCCCATAAGGCAGACAAAATTGTCATCCTCTGTTCCGACAACCTTGTATGAGTGAGAGTCATATACTGGGGGTATTGGGGCACCATGTTCTCGTCTTATGTTATCCATATTTTTCCAGTCGCCCCCCTCGACCACGAGTCTTCTTTTGTGGGATTATTGTATTTGTTTTGAATAACCAAAAGAATGACAATAAATTAATCATGTTAAGCACATTAGTTAAATAACGAAAAATAAAATAAATACCTAATTCACATGTAGTGGGATCCTTGTAGGATTTGATGGAGGATCACCGGCAACATCTCCCCCATGCGGCGCAACTATATCTGTTGGCATTGGTATACTAAGTATGAAAAATTTGTTAATTAGTTTGAAACACACACATATATGTTTATATATATATATATATATATATATAATCATAGAAAAAAAATATATGGTTGAATCTAGTGTAGTTTGAATTATTTAAGTTTGAAAGATATTTCTTATTGCTCAATATAAATTTATTTCATCAGAGATACAAAACTACATAGAATAGTCACTGTCATCACTACTTAAATCTAAAGGAGACACATCATCGTTATTATCATCACTAAGGTTGATAAGCAATTCTTCATCATCATCATATGCTTGTTCTACGTCTTCCAACATATCTTCTTCATCATCAATAATAAAATCATCATCGTCCCCATCATCATCCTCCGGAGGAGTGGAAGTAGGTTGACGTAAAGTGTCAACATGTGTTGCTTGTTGATTAGATGTTCCACAACCAACTCTCCAAGAACCACCTTCAAGATAAAATTTGAGGAGTTAATTTCATGTATAACATTAATATAAGTAATCACTTCTAAAGTGTTAAAAAAATCATGGGGTTATTCTCCGTGTATGAAAATTATCTCCAACTTTATATATAAATATATATATAAATGGAGCTTTTTAGGTAAAAATATTATGTTTGCCCCAACCGTAGGGGTATTTTTTATTTTCAGCACTTGGAGAAATTATAACTCAATTCTTTATATGATATTGTACATGATAGTTATAGTAGGCATCCCACAAATTTTCGAAATTATAATGTCGAAATTAGAGTTCAAATAGTATGTTTTCCATACGTATGAAAAAACGAGGTACTCATGCAACTTGGTGTTTGAACTCTAATTTCGACAAGGTAAGTTATTCATAATTTTTCAAAAATTGACAAGGTACTTGTTATAACTATAATGTATGCTATCATACAAAAACTGAGTCATAATTTCTCTAAGTACAAAAAAAAAAGACGTATATATAGTAGGGGCAAAAATGATATTCCCATCTAAGAAAATTCTTATAAATATGTATGTAAGAATTAACTTACCTCAATATTAACTAATTTGATAATTTTTATGATTATAATAATTTTAGTCATTAGATTATTGTTTAATATTTGATAAAAAAATTATTGAACATTAAATTTATAAATAACTGTATGTTTATATCTTATCAGAATTTTTTTTTAAATATCAATTTTAATTTAGAATTGAACATAATTAAAAAAAAATTATCTAAAATAAAATTTTCATTATAATTTTTAATAGTTAGTTTTAAAAATTAAACTTCTAAGTATTCAACGAAAGCGTAGGTAATATTTTTTATTTTTGAATAAAAAGCGTAGGTAATATTTGTTAAACTAATAATGGTTAAAACTTAAAGTTGTAGTTATATATTAACAATAAAAGTGTTTTTTCTTGACATATCAACAAAAGAGTCCAAACAATTTATCTCAAATGAAATGCCAAGGCAGATTTAATTTTAAAAAATAATGAAATTAACAGCCTTATAATTTTTCCCTAAAATAATAATAATTAAAAAAACTGCCTTAAATACGAGACAAGTCCAAATCATTTAACAGTAGTGTGTGTCATACGTGACATCGTGATAGGTATGGTTCTAGGCTATCATTATTGACAATGTTGACAACAAATAATAATTATATAGTTAGAAGAACAAATCAAAATCACTTGTTAATTCTTATAATAAGAACATGAAGTTTTTTATTTTCGATATTTAAAATGAAAGTTCTATACTATATAGTTTCAAATAAAAAAAAAAGTATACTTAAAAAATTAATATCTTATTTTTTATTTTTAAGTGTGACCAACACATGTATGTGTGTATTATACACAATCTTACACGTGCCTCGACATGTAAAAAACCCCTTTAATTTTTGTAGAAAACATGTATCATTAAAAAATTATATACAGCATCTTTCATGGACTCAAACGTGTCATAAAAATGCTTAATCACTAAAAAACATGTTAATTTGATTTAATTATTATAATTAGTGTTATCATTTTCAAATTGATAAACGAGTTTTAGGCTCGTTTATGGTCTGAGTTGTTAGGCTATTTTTCATTAGTTAGGTTTGTTTTATTTCGAATTTATGCTCGTTTGTTCTTGTTTCAGGGTTATTGATGTTAAGTGATGCAAATATTGGAAAGGAGCGAAAATGGAATGAAATCGAGACGGATTTGTGACTTTTGGTGGTTCTGTAAGTAGCTCTACAGCGCTACTTTGGGAGCGCCGTAGCACTAGGAAGAAATCTTGAAGAGGCTAGGCACTGACTTTAGCGCTACAACATCAGCGCTACAGCGCTTGGATGCAGTTTTCAGGAAGTTAGTTCCTGACTTTAGCGCTACAGCGCCACTAAAAGAGCGCTACAGCGCTAGTGCCCAGTTTTTCCCCCATTTTGGCTCTGACTTTAGCGCTACAGCGCCACTAAAAGAGCGCTACAGCGCTAGGGTCGCGATTTCTGATATACCTGGCTATTTTTGATGGGCAATTCAGTCTTTTCCAGAGGGAACTTTTGGTAGGTTTGCTTGGAATCATATAGGCGACTGAAAGAGGGCAAAAGATAGAACGACGGCTGGAGTAAGAACACCATATTGGAGGATTCGTCCCTGAGTTTTCTTCATTTTTTTCTGTCAATTTTCATGTTTGTAATTGAATAAGTTTTTGGCTAGAATGAATATCATAGGCTAAATTTTCTTTTAGGGCTTTTATGTGAATCTTTTGGAAACCCTTGTTATGGTTTAATGCAAAATTGATATTCTTCTTCATCTCTTTCAATTCCTTGCAATCTATGTTAATTGTGCGATTATTGATTGATCACCTCTAATTGCTATTTTATGAATCAAATTGAAATCTGAAAAGTGAAATTTGATATGCTTTGATTGTTTGGATGCAAATTTAATTTAGAACGAAAGTATCTAGATTATTTGTTTATTTTCTGAGTTGCGTGGCTAATGCCCTCTACATGATTCAACTTACCATAGAAATATAGGAAGTTGTCATTTAGATTGAATTTCATAAGTCTTGACTAGATTATGAATTGTTGTTGCAACTTATTTTTGAATAGGGAGAAGGGGATATAGATGCTTGCATTAGGAAATAACAGGGTGGAAAAATAGAGAATCATAATTGTCCTAATTGTATTTTCTTTGTTAATTTGTTTAATTCTTCACTGCGCTTTGTAGTATTTTTCTTAGTTTAAAATCTCTGATAATTGTTTAATCAAATAGAATTAAGGGATTAATTGATTGGTAATTGATAAATCAGTCCTTGAGGACGATACTTGGTTTTACCATTTTATTACAAGTTTGCGACTGTGTGCACTTGCATAGCTATAAATTTCGCAACACAAATCATTCACAAATGGCAATAAGGAAGTGAAGAGATACCTTGTTTCCACTATTATTGTAGGTGTTAGTCAAGTTAACCTATTATAGTAACGAGCAATTCTGTCAAAAGAGCAGCCAAAATTCTACAAGTACAAGCTCTATACACCCAAGGACAAACCCGACATCACTCATAAGTATGGCTTTTAAGTTATTACTATGCAAAAATATGAGAATTAAACTTTCCCTAATTTGTATGGAAAAATTTAATTAAGAAAAACTCAGTGTATAGAAAAACTAATCACATATAAGAACTCAAATTAAACAAAAACACATCAGCAAAATGAGAGGTACTATGGTAATTAACATATCAAAAACTCATCTGCCGAAACTTGAGTCGATCAAAAGCATCTCCACACGAAATGGTGTCTTCAACCAAGGCACCAAAACTCCAGCAACACCTTCCACATCGGACAACAACTTCAAAACTCTAGCAAGATCTTCAAGATCCAATCAAGAAAACAATCAAATCAATTCCAACAACAAATTTGCAACCTCAGCCAACTTCGATCGGGAAACCTTTAGCCAACTCCGATTGGTAAACCTCCTGCCAACTCCGATCGACAAACCTCCAGCAACAATCGACAACCTCCGGTCAATTCCGCTACAATCTGATTTTTTTTCTAGGTCTAAACTTTTTTTTTTAAGATTTGGAACTAACTTGTATTAAAATTAATGTTTAGGTAAACAATTGTTCATATTATTATAAATATATATACATTCTTCTTATTGAGTTGTAGATCAAGACTCGTTTGTTTTTTCTTTATTTGTATTTTTTTATCTTCAGGTCTTCAATACGTAACTGGTTACCTTCACATTTTGTTATGTGTATATTTCTGGGTTCTTTATGCTAACTGGTTACATTCACGTTTTGGTATGTGTGTATATTTCTGGGGTTTTTTTTCTGTCTTCAGATCTATAATAGGTAACTTGTTTCCTTAACATTCTGATATGTGTATATTTTTGAGTTCTTTATGGTAACTAGTTACCTTCACGTTTTGGTATGTGTTTATATTTCTGGGTTCTTTTTTGTAATCAGTTACCTCCACGTTCTGATACGTGTGTATATTTTTGGGTCATAAGATAAAATCATGACTTTTTTTTTCCCTTCAAATACAATGCTTCTTTTCATATTTAATATAAGTAACTCGTCACCCCTCGTATGGTAACTGGTTACCCCTCTTATGGTAGAATGTAACTCCTCTTAGGGTAATTTGTTACCCCTCCTCACACATGTTATTTAACCTAGCTCTAGAATTTTTTTTACATAGTTGTGAAAAATCATTCAAGTAGTTGGTTACCTTACCAAGTCTTTGAAAAAAATTTACAATCTAAAAGAAAGGAAAAAATATTTCTAATAAATAAAAAAATGATAAACACAATTTATATTACAAAGAAACAAAAGAAAAAAAAAACAAATAAAAATTTAATATAAAAAAATAAAAATCAAATTGCACACATACCATTTCAAATTAATAAAATTTGATTAAGAGTAAAATTGTTACATAAACCAACTTTTATATAAAAATATGAAAAACTAAACCCATAAAAATGAAAATTCTTAAAAATAATCACATTTTTGAAAACTCTATTAAAAATCTCATATAAAATATAATTTGCGCTTAGTATTCTCATAACACTTAAAACTTAACAAGTCTTAGGGCCCATTTGTCTCTGGATACTAGCATATGAGAATGAATGATTGGGTCTAGACTTAAGTTTTGAGTGTTTGTGAGAAATGAATTGTTTTGTCCAAAGTTTAAAATAGTCTCATGTTTAGGGTCTTATTTTAACCCAACTAAAGAATGGGTTAAAATAGTCTAAAACATTTTTTTAACTTTATATGATAATATATATCATTATAAATAAATATATATGCTTATATAATGTATAGATATAGAATAAATACTTATTTGGTACTCTGTGTTTTATCGAAATACACACTTGATACAATTTTTTTGTAATTCGTACCAATTTGGTACCATCTACTAGAATGTGGTCAACCCATATTTCAAATATAATCATATTGTCTATCTTTTGAATGATTTATTTGATTTTTTTTTTTGTTTTTCTTATTTTAAAATGATTTAAAAATATTTTCTAAATTAATAAATAAAAAATGTAATAAATTAATAATGAAAAAATAAATCTAACCCCTAAACATAAAAAAAAAAAAAAAAAATCAACACCCCAAACTTAAAAGCCTAAATTTAAACTAAATTCAAACAGAAATAGTTTAAATAAAACTTAAAAAAATCATTAGGTTTTCAATTTACTTTAATTAATTTTAAAATATTAGTTTAAGCTTTTTTATTTATATTTGGAATTAAATATATGTACGTTTATTTAATTAATTATAATAATTTTATTAAATATTTTGATTTTAAAATTAATTTATATTTTTTATTTAATAATTTACATTTAATTGATTAATTTTATAAAATAATTATTGTTTTACTAATTTAATAGTATTTTAAAATCATTTTAAAATAACAAAGATAAAAGAAAATCAAATAAATCATTAAAAAGATACACAATATAGTCATATTTGAAATATGAGTTGACCACATTCCAACGGAGGGTACCAAATTAGTAGGAATTGAAAATAGAGGATACCAAATGATCATTATTATAAAAATAGGGTACAAAGTGTGTATTTCAATAAAGCACAGAGTACCAAATATGTATTTACCCTAAATAATATTTTGTATAGGGTAGATTAAATTATTCCAAACATTTTTTTTAACTTTCCACAATGGTAAATACCATTTTGGCCCTATTGTTGTACAAAAGTTACCAATCGGACCCTCTATTTTGTTAAATGACAATTTAGACCCTTCGTTTTGTGAAATGGAACAAAATAAAACTCTGAGTCCAATCATAATCGAACTTTTTTTCAATATGACCAAATTACCCTCAAATTAAAATTACTAACTATTAAATATATATATTAGTAGCTTTTAAAATACAAACTATTGACATACATTTTCGTCAACTAAAACAAGAGCAATCTAAACAATTTATAAATTATAAAATAATGAATATGATAGAATTTGTATGTTGTTTAGTAGTTAATTATACCTAGTTCACAAGTCACTTTTATTGAGTATTCTGAGTTACAACTATGAAGTTATTTTCTTAGAATTTTTTTATACAAGATGTAAGCATGAAAACATCAGTGATCGATGCCAAATCCTATTTATAGAAGTACTGTCTCCGATTCTCCTCCCACAATTTTTAAAGGACGTTACTAGATATTTAATTCAAATATAAATTTGAATAATATAGAATAGAAAAAATAATATCTAACTGGTTTCCTTAAAAAGCTAAATCAAATTACGATTTAATCCTAAATATATTTATGACTAACATGCGACTTCTAATGTGATTCTTCAGTCTGTCTATCTCCAAGTTGAAACAATGGATCAGATCCGAGCCAACTCATCTCTCAACCTTTGGCAAAGTCTCTTGATAATATTACGAGTTGATATGTATTGCTAAGCAATATGTTTCTGAGTTGTGAAATATTGAAATGATTATAATATTCTTTCCTTGAGTTAATTTTATTCATCTCGAAAATATGGTATAACATCTACCGCCAAAATATATGCTCGAACTTTCCAGAAGAGACTTTTGAATTCTTCATTGGAAGTCGTGCTTACCTACCCTACTCGAGTATATGGGACACGTGTCGTACTCACAAATGGCGGTTCAGTTTTCAATATAAAAAAGTATATATCCCAACATTTTTTTCCTTGCCGCCATTTGCAACGTATTGCTAGCCATTCGATTATTTCGCATTTTGTTATCACACAACTCAAAACACTTCCCAATGCTCCCTATAAATAACCCTCCTTTTTTCTTTTCTCTCCACTCTTCATTCTCTCATTTTATGAGTATGCAATGGAAGGAAAGCCGAGCTTTTGTCCCTAAAGAGCTTTATAATTTGAACCAGATTGTATAACAAATCTTGACCTGAATATTGGAACGAAAAAGCTCAACCTCAAGATGAGATTAAGTGATTTATTTATAGAGGAGTAATTACATAGAATGAAGTTGTTACAACAAGAAAACTAACAAGAATGTTGTTAACAGAATTACAAAAATCAGTTAGAAACTAACATGAGCTACAACAACTAACCAACCTAACTGTATTGGTTATTATCCTCCCTCAAACGAAAGGGTGTAGACACCACTTTCAGTTTGGTTTTGAGATAGTGAAACCTATCAATTGGCAATGACTTGGTGAGAACATCCGCCACTTGATCAATGGAAGGGACATATTGAACAGAGAGCTGCTGTGCTAGGATCTGATCACGAACAAAATGCATATCTATCTCAATGTGCTTGCAACGAGCATGGAAAACCGGATTAGCTGCAAGAGTAGCTGCTCCTTGGTTATCAACCCATAGAACAGGGACATCATCAAGCTTGATTTGTAGCTCAGACAGAAGTGAGGTAAGCCATTTGATTTCTGAAGCAGCATTCGCTAATGCCCTAAACTCACTCTCAGTACTTGAACGTGCGACGACTTGCTGTTTCTTGGCAGAACACGATATGAGATTACCACCCAAAAACATGGCATATCCTCCATTCAACCTATGGTCATCAGGGAAACTTGCTCAGTCAGCGTCTGAATAGCCATATAAGGACATAGTGAGCGCAGGCTTAAGGAGAAGGCCCTCTGAGATAGTGCCTTTGAGATATCGAAGGAGACGTTTGGTAGCTTCCTAATGTACAACTGTAGGAGCATGTATAAACTGGCTCAGTTTATTTATAATAAATGCAACATCTGGTCTAGTGAGAGTTAAGTACTGGAGAGCTCCAAGTGTACTCCTGTACAGAGAAACATCTTCAAAGGGTGTCCCTTCAGTCAGTGAAAGTTTTTGAGCTGAGCTTGTAGGACTGGAGCTGGGTTTAGCACCTTCCAAATGTAATTTCAATAATAGGTCAGTAATGTACTTGGATTGGGAGAGGTACATACCAACAGAATTTCGATAGATCTCCACTCCTAGAAAGTAATGCACAGAGCCTAAATCTTTGAGTGAAAACTGAGAGTTCAAATTAGAAATGAGCTGCTAAACCAGGAGCTTGTTTGGACCAGTAATCAAAAGATCATCAACATAGACTAGTAAAAGAACTAGATAAGCTCCTGAACCATAAATGAAAAGTGAAGTATAAGATTTTGACTGGTGAAAGCCCCATTGAAACAATGTCTGCTTAAGCTTCTCATTCCATGCACGTGGAGCCTGCTTCAGACCATATAAGGATTTTTTTAATCGACACACATTGTGAGGATTGGCTGCATCTTTAAATCCAGTAGGTTGTCGCATATAAACCAACTCATTAAGAGAGCCATTGAGAAATGCATTACTTACATCTAACTGTTTGACATCCTAGTTAAATGAAACCGCAAGAGTAAGCACCATCCGAACAGTGGCAGGTTTAATAACAGGACTAAATGTCTCTTCATAGTCTATTCCAGGCATTTGTAAATATCCCTTAGCTACCAATCTGGATTTGAATCTGTCAAGTGTCCCATCAGCTTTTAATTTGACTCTAAAGACCCATTTTTTGGTGAGGACATTCATATCAGGTGTAGGAGGAACTAAGGTTCATGTACCTTGCTTTTGGAGGGCATCAAACTCTTCCTTCATAGAAGCATACCATCGGGGATCCTTAAGAGCACTTTTAACTGATGAGGGTTCTGTAGAGAGAAGAGATTCAGGCAGCTGGTATTTGGTTGCCAAAAAAGATTTAGGCTTGTAGATGCCTCGCTGAGAACGGGTTGTCATGGAGTGAGTGCGAGTGACATTAGTTGGAGGAGGTATTTCCACACTTTCAGAGAGAGGAGATGAAGCAGCAACTATATGTTGAACCAGAGTAGGAGGAGGTTGTACACCAGTTGAGAGTGACGGTGTAATATCAGTGTGGTGAGGAGGAGGAACTTCAGGTGGGACACTTGTAGCCGTTGTAGATGGTGATGTAGAGGTAGAGAGTGTTGGAGACATCACAGTCGAAGGTGGCATAGTAGAAGAGCACAAATTAGAAGTATCATGAACTGGTGTAGTTGAAAATTGAGCAGTAGGAAAAGAGTGAGTTATGGAAGGAGGTACCTGAGTAGATACAATGGGTGTTAAGGCTGAGAAATGAGTCTCATTAAAGACTACATTTCTAGCAATGAAGATTCTTCCAGCAGGATTCTTACAAATATAGCCTTTATGTTGTGGAGAGTATCCTAAGAACAAGCATGGTTCAGACCGAAAACTTAACTTGTAATTGTTATAGGGCCTGAGGTGAGGAAAGCATGTACAACCAAAAGGTTTCATGAAATGATAATCCGGTTGCTTGTTGAATAAACACTCATATGGACTCTGATTTTCAAGAACAGGGGTAGGAAGCCGATTGAGGGAATAAACACCACACTGAAATGCATGCCACCAGTAGGTAAAATTAAGTCCAAAATGAGTCCAGTTTTTGTGATATGGCGATGTTTTCTCTCTGCCCTGCCATGTTGTTCATGCGTGTAAGGGCATGGATGTTGAAACTTAATTCTTTGATCCTGCAAAAAACTTTTAAACACTCGGTACTCACCACCCCAGTCAGCCTGAACACTTTTAATTGGTAAAGAAAATTGTTTCTCAACAAGGCTTTTAAACTGAACAAATATATTGAGTGCTTGAGACTTGAGAGTTAAAGGAAAAATCCATGTGAACCTGCTATAATCATCAATAAAATGAATGTAGTATCTAAAACCATCTTTAGATGGGGTGTGAGAAGGACCCCAAACATCAGTGTCAATCAATTCTAAGGGTTGAGTAGCTCGACTAGAAGAGAGGGGAAAAGGATGCTTATGGCTTTTACCCATTTGACAATAATCACATAATTTTAAAGTCTTTAATGATCCGGGGTGAGAAATTTTGGACAGAACTTTGCTCAAAACTTTTGGGGAGGGATGTCCTAATTTTATATGCCAAGAATTAACATCAGTATAAGCATTAGAAATAAAAGCATTTGGTTGAGGATCAGGAACATAAGCAGTAAATTTTTTATTGATATCAGTTGAAGTACAAGCAGAATGTTTACAAGCATAGTTATAAGAAGAACTAGAAGATGATTGAGAAGAGTGTAAATTTGTAGAAAGCTGAGAGGGACAAATATTAGAAACAGTAGCTAAATGACACTGAAGGGCTGGCAAAGAGGAGCTGGTGACATCATCCCCAAGCATGTATAGACCATTTCTAACTCTTCCCTTGAGTAAGACAGTCCCCGAGTCCTTGTCCTTAACAAAAATGTTGGAAAAAACTTATACATGACCTTTATTTATTTTCATGTATATCTAATATTAAACAAATTAATACGAGATAGCCTAAAACATGTTTCTAAAATTGAATTCAAAGAGAAACAAAGAATAGAATACTTACAGTATACGCAGCGGAATTAAAGAGTCCTTCCTTCAGTTTCTCTAACTCTTGTATCCTCTCTGTCGCAGAGTATTATCAAGAAACTGAACCGATCTTCTATTTTCTTCACAATCTTCCAATGTATCCTTAGAACCACCTAGACTAGTGTGGAAAATTCTCAACACATGAGATAGATATAGAGAGAAGAAAAGAAAATAACAAAGAGGTTTAGAAAAGGACTTGTGTTTAGAGAGAATATAAAACTATCAGAAAATCTGACTTGAGACTTATCAAACTTCTCAGAAATCTTAACTGATGACTTCTCTCTAAGCACTCATTTTATAGACTCAATTAGGCCATTTAATTTAATTAAAAAATCAATAAAATAATAGCCATTTTGAAGCCCTAGGTCGAAATTATCATGGGCTATAGGCCCGTGAAATTTCCCATTTGATTATAAGCTCATTGGACTTAAAATCAAGGCCTATATTATTTTCTATTGATTTAATTAATTAAATAATTATTTAAATCCTTTATCAAATTAATTATTTATAATTTGAACCTTGATTTAAATTTATTTATTAATTTAGATACCAATTTATCTTAATTAATAAATCTGCCATAATTTCTCTTTTCTTCTCAAAATTAGACAACTCTATGAAACTATCCAAAATTGACCTGGTCAACTTTGATAATTCTAATTGATAATTAAATCAATTAATTGAGACTATCTAGATGATTTTATCCAAGGTACAATGGGGACCATGGGCCTATGAAATCAAGCTCCAATAAGTTATCATAAATCTAACAAATAAATTTACTAACTTATTAATTCCTCGTGACTCCACTATAGACTTGGAATTGCACTCTTGAATTCGTAGAACGCTCCATAACAAATATAGATACGCTATTAATTATCCATTGTTACAACCATAATTGTCACTCAATCCTCTACAGACGGTCTACAATGAGATGGGACTAAAATACCATTTTACCCCTCATTGTATTTTATCCTTAAAACACTTAGTTCCTTGTAAATGATATTTCAGTAAACTAATTTAATTACTAAAATGAGATCTCTATCATTTAACACCTTGAACCAAACTAAAAGGAAACCATCGTTTCACTTCTTCATCAGAAGCTATAGAAGTTCATATCTATGATTAACACTCCGACTCAATTATACTACCGAGTTCCCAAGATGTAAGTATGGGCTAGTCCGTAGGGTAAGCTGGTAACGAACAAGTCAAAGAACTCAAATAATACAATCAGTTAGAATACTAACCACTCAGAATTGAGATTGAATTGACCTATGGTCAACTATATGATATGACTAGAATCGATAATAACGGTATGTTTACTTATCTTATCAACTGTCAATATCGGTCCTGTCCGATGTAACAAGTACATCCGATCTTATCTACTTTGCTAATGTTCTGGAAAGAACATAACACTGTAATGTGTAAGTAGATCATATCGTAGATTGGCAAGTTAGTGTAAATTCGGTGCACTAATTAATCTTAGGACTAACTTATTTTGAACATATAATCATATTTATATTCCACTGTGATTACGTCACTATAAATAAGATTAGCTATATGCTCGGGATTTAATAGAAGTTTATATTAAACAAATAATCATGAAAATAAAACATGTGAGCAAAGTGATTGACCAAGTCAAAAAATGATTTCTATTATTTTATTGATAATAAAATGAGATTACAAAGAATTTGAGTTTTAATTAGGGCATAAAACCCCAACAAAAACAACATTTTTTGTGAAATTCAAGGAAGACATTATTGTCTTTGGTAAGCTTAGAAACACTCACAAGATTTTTTGTAATAGATGGAACATGTAAAATTGAATTTAAGTGTAAAGATGAAGCAGAAGTAGATGGAAGAGTAGCCTTGCCTATGTGAGAAATTAACAATTTCTTACCATTACCAACATCAAGTGTTTCAGAACCATTGTAAGGGGTAGCCGATTCAAGAGTGTCCATACCAAAAGCAACATGATTCGTGGCCCCTGTGTCAGCATACCACATTTGATCAACTCCAAAATCAGGTACTGAACTAGAGACATAGGCTTCAGGATCACTTATATCAACTCCTTCATCATCACGTTCAGTGAGATAAGCTTTGGCCTGAGAAGTAGTGTTCTTCGGAGTGTTGAATCCTCTATCAAATCTGTAGTGACAGATGGGTGCAGTGTGGCCAATCTTGAGACAAAGTTGACAAACAGGTCGTGTGGATTGCCGAGGATGCCGATTAAATGGTTGAGCAGATGGCCTTGTGAAGGTAGAAGGAGTCCTGTAACCATTAGAAGACATGTTTCTGGAAGCCCCAAAGGTAAGATTGGCAGCCATCTTTGAGGAGAGATCAACAATAGAGTTATGACGCTCAAGACGACATTTATGAGCCATGAGAAGGCCTGAGTTTCTTCAAGAGTCTTTGTCTCACTACTGGAAGTAATTCCAGAAACCACAGGGTCATATTCGAGTCCAAGACCATTGAGCAATTGGAGCTCAAGATTTTGATCACTAATGGTACAACCAGCAATGGCAAGACTATCACAGAGAGATTTAATTTTGTCAACATAGTCAGAGATGGACAAACTACCTTTCTGAATATTGGACAATTGACCCTTCAATTGTAGTAAGCGAGCTTTAGATTGGCCTGAAAACTTTTGCTCCAGAGCACGCCAAACATCATAGGAGGTGGAATAGGCTGCTACGGTTCCAAGAATACCTTCAGACATAGAAGACCTGAGCCAAGAAAGAAGTAATTGGTCACGTCTCTTCCACTGGCAGTATTCAGGATTTGCATCACCATTGACCAGCTTCTCTGGAGGAGAAACATTGCTGAAGAGGAGTTCATCAAGATCATGTCCTATAACAGTGGGTACCACTTGATATTTCCAAGCAAGAAAGTTAACTCTACCAAGTTTAAGAGTTAAAGAAGAAGTAAGAGAATTAGAGAAGGGATTCCATGGCAAAGAAGTCATGGAAGAGGTGCTGGCCGGAGAAGCAAGAGCTTGAGCAACAGCCGGAGGATCAGAGTTGGCCGGAGGCGGATTGACAATAGGAACTGATTGAGGATCGGATGAGGAAGAATCCATGGACGTTAGTCAGATGGCTGTGATACCATAAAGAGCTTTATAATTTGAACCAGATTGTATAACAAATCTTGAGCTGAATATTGGAACGAAAAAGCTCAACCTCAAGATGAGATTAAGTGATTTATTTATAGAGGAGTAATTACATAGAATATGAAGTTGTTACAGCAAGAAAACTAACAAGAATGTTGTTAACAGAATTACAAATATCAGTTAGAAACTAACATGAGCTGCAATAACTAACCAACCTAACTGTATTGGTTATTAGTCCCAATTTTTTTTTCATCTGTGTATGTTTTCATGTACAAATGTTTTTAATTCTATATTTGATTTATTTTTGTTTCTTAAATGTTATTGAGGGAATATATATTTATATATATAAACATAGAAAATAGGGGATTTGACCCTTTTTTAGATAAGACTTTGGGAAAAAGGTGTTTTTGGGTCACATTATTCTTGGATTTGGAGATAACAAGAAAGAGAAATAGGTATAGGCTTATGCATATATTTTTTTAAGAATTCATGAATAGGGAAACCGGTATCTGCACTGTTATCTATATTTTCCACCTTGGACATGTGGCATGGCTAAACGGGTTTCATGGGCTCTCGGGAGAGGCCCGAGCCCAACCAGGGCCCAGCAAACAATGAGCAACCAAACCCTACCGGCTCAGACCATGCCGAGCCAAATAACTAGCGAGTAGCATAAGCATAGTAAGGGGCCGGAATTGAGATGCAGGCCCAAACCACCTTCCAAGGCACACCCAATCTCTATCCTCTCGTATTTCGATTATGGTGGCGGAAATCCATTCCAAGAGACAGATCCCATCGAGTGGGATCCAGGTGAAGTCTTCGGGTCCATCGTCAATGCTCTAACCTGCCATCAGAATGTCCTTCAATCTATTGTCGTATTATGATGCCACCATAGGAAATTGGTAAATGAACCCGGACCACATATCCGGGTAGAACAAACCAATTTCTTCCCACAGCTGACGTGTCCTCGAGAAATTTGGCACTTGGTCTTCCTAACTAACCTGCAGAATGGGGTACGCACAGAATGTATAATGTTCCTAGGAATGGTACTGCCACTACTCTCACAGATCCTGTCCCTATGATCCCCCTGGTAGCCCACGCGGATCATTCTGTTCAAACGTACAAAGGGAAGCTATAAGGCTCTACTACACTTAGGCTGGCCCAATGGGCCTAGATTAACAACTTGTAATCATGTTACACTCTTGTATTATGGCTCAGTTAGAGAACACTTATAATTATATCCTTATTGGGCCCGTATTAGTTTGGCTCAAGTCACATGGTTGCCTATAAATAGGATCATTCGTGCACTATAGCGATGACCCCAGTTTTCTCTTGTATGCATAAACGCTGCTGAACTTGCAGAAAACCTCCATTATTAAACTCTCTCTATATATGGGGGTGTGCAGATAATTTAGTCCATATATTCCACTATAGCCTTAAACCCATAAATATTAAACTAAGTTCAAACCTTTTATGGCATACTACTTGGTTATATGAATTCCGTAGTAATGATCATAGGGATTTTATTGAGCTGTCTCCAACAGTTATATGAGTTGTTTCAAAACAAGATGAAGAATAGTGTGAAGATGAAGGTTTAGTCTTTAAGCCTAGACCTGCTCGTATGCTCGTAGAGTCAACTAATATAATTCAATCAAGTATAGTCAGGGGTAAGTTTTGATTGTATCCTTGATACCTTTCTATTTATGAGACTTGTTAATCCATATCATTTTTTCCTCGGAGTTGAAGACATGGATATGACCAACCTTCTATCCAACCATCCGAAGATAAAAGGTGGAAAGTGATGTCAGGGAAAGAAAGATGAATCCAAGAAGATGGTTTCTCGAAAACTACAAAAAATTATGCCCATGCTGTACTGACCAACTTAAGGTCTTCTCAACTTGATGTGTCAACTAGCTCAGAAAAAGGTAAAAGTCTCGAGGTGGCAACCCGGACCATCTTCGAGCCAAATGTTCAAACCCCAAAATTTGTTGCCACTCCATTTGCCAAGGAATTCCATTTAAATGAAACAACTTGGGCGTTTGGTTTCAAGCTTGACTCCGACTTCTTAACAAGGATGGGGCGAGCCTTAGGAGACTTATTAGCAGATGACTGGAGCCTTCTTCAAGGCGACGAATCCCCTACTATGCAAGGACGAGCTGAATCTGGTATGCTTTTTATATGTATCATTCCCTTTTATTCATATGCATACATTTTTTTCTTTGATACATACTTATTATAATAACACTGCAGGGCATGCTTAGCTACCTTCGTCATTCTCAGCAACTCCATGCTCATGTTGCTATGAGTGAGAAAATCCTGGTTCAGGCAAAAAATGCCTTACCGAAAGGCAAGCTAGATGTGGATAATTTCATAAAAGAACTCACACTGGCCCAAGAAAAGTCCCAAAAGATTCTTCCAAAAGGATAGCCCAACTCGAGGAGGAGAAAAAAATAGGCTTTTGAGCTCTTTGAGCAAGAGAGAAGGAAGCTCGGGAACTTATTGAATAAGTAAACAAGCCGCTTGAAGCCAAATTTTCTGAGCTAGCTGTCTACATACTATGGACCTTCAACCCTAATGTTGATTATCCTTTTATTGGTTAGGCTTAGGATAGCTTCATCGTGAAGTTCAAAGTCTAGTTGGATGTAGAGGAGGCTGCCTAGACGACTGCTCATGAAGTAAGTACTGAGGAGTCGATGATGAGGCAATCTCGGGAGCGCATCCTTAGCTTGTTTTTTTCTTTATTATTTTTCTTGTGATGGAGAATTTTTTGTTTATATTTTTATTGTAATTTTTGTGATCACGCCTATAACGTCGAGACATTTATATGTTCGAGTAACTGAGCATAAGCTTGTCTTATATTGTGCTTAAGCTTGTTTGCTTAACTTTTTTCTTACAAGCTATGTTGGTTTGTTAGCTTATCAAACCCACTTTTATTTAATTCGAAAACATCTTACTAATGTGTTCGTTTTTCGAGGCTATTTTTTCTGCACTAGAATTGCAATTTCCAATAGATTTTGTTGTTTAAATAGTTTCTAAGAAAAATTTGTTTGCACGGTCACACATTTTGTTTCTATAACTTGCAAAAGATTAGAAAAGAATCATTTGATATTCTTTCTCGCTCTCCCATAGCAGCGGGAAAGGAGTCTATCTATCATCCTAGCTTGGTTTTCCATATTTTACAAAACTTGTTACTTCATTTTTGCTTCCAATTATGTCTGCTTGGTTTGCCATACTTTATTTAAACGTATCGATGAGCTTATTACTACTTGTAATGCATGCTTATTTATACTTACAAACACGCCAAGGTTACGATATGATAAAATGTATTACACAAAAAAATTGTAATATCATTATATTTTGGGCGCTCGAGGTCTACTACTTTTTAAGCAAAGACTTAACAAAAAATGCTTTTTAAAAGTAATAGATTGGAGTTCTTATCGAGCCTTAGTATGGTTTTATCCTATACCTATATGTCCTCCATGTAACCAAGTATTAGTCTTGGGTTACTTTGAAGTTGGGTTTGAGCAAAAAATTAATTTCCAAATATAAAGAGAATACCATTTAAATATGGCATTTTTATTAATAGAGTAATTGGGTACTCTTAAAAAAAAAATTAAAGAATGTTGAAATGATACATCATTTTTAAATTATTGATAATAAGGTCGTAAATGTTCATGTTGGTCTTGATTGTGTAAATCAGAGTGTGTAATGTGACTTTAAGAATCTAAATAATACCAAAGCCAAGATTACGTACATACCCATAAACTAAATCAAGATTCACAAAAGATAGAATCATACCTCTCGTAGCCTATAATGACTCTGTTTAACACAAAAACTGTCGTGATGGCGTGGCATAGGTATGGTACATGTGTTGTTCATTCGATGAAAAATCATGTCAAACATCTCGTCGAAATTCAACGAGGTTTGTAGTTAGAGATCCGGCTGATTGGACTTTAGATTGATCTAAGACGCAGAAAAGGTGCTTCTCGAGTGTTCCGAGCATTGTTCAAGAGGCGATATTTTAGGGATTTTATGTAACTATTTTAAGTTAGATATTTGAATATTCCTGTTATGTTTGTTGCGCAAATTAAGAAAGTCTCACGACCCATCTTGTACAATCCTAAGCATATAAATAAGAGGTTTAGGATTCATTATTTGGACCACACAAAAATTAATCGAGAGAGATTACTGAACTTTTATACACGAGCATTGTACTTTCTTGAACTGACAAAACTCAGAGAATTTTAGCTTAATCTGATCGTAAGTTTGGGAATTTCTACAGTAATAAAAGTATCAATGTGGATGTAGGTCATTACCATTCTTTGGACTGAACCACTATAAATATTTGGTGTCGTTTACATGTATGGAGTTTAGCCTTTATTTCACGTTGTTTGTTTGACTCTGTCTTGCTGGCTAAATCTACAGTCAACATTTTGTTGTTTCGTTGAGAGCTGAACTCGAGAAAGTAGAAAATTAGAAGATATCACAAAATCTACTAGGAGAACCCAAGGTCAAAAGACTGGTCAAACTTCTGAGAACCCCCAGAATCAACCAAATAAACCTCCTCCTCCAAGAGTCGTTGATATAAAGCCTCAGGTTGAGCTTGAGGAAGATAGTGAGGAGCTGGGCGCTGAAACCATGCGAGCAAAGATGGGGGTTGTAACGCCCTAATAATCATGGACCGTTACGATGTGTGTTTAAAATAGTGCTAAACTCGCTAAACGAGTCATTGAGACTAAAACATGTGATTAAGTGACTAATGGCTCAGGTATTAAAATTTTTTGTCAAAGGAATAAACATTTTCATTAAAATCTTTAGTCTTTACATGGGATCCCAAAATAAAATTTTAAAAGTCGTTTACAACTCAAGGATTAAAAAAATAAGTCGACCTAAGCAGCAAAACAGGGTCCAACCCCAATTCCTCTGCGAAATCTCGGTTATGGCGGTCAAACAGACTGCATATGTACACACCACCACTAATGATCTCAACCTCATGGCTGGCCAAGATTCTCCTTACCCTAACTTGCACCACATAACATCCGTGAGCCAAGGTTCAACAAGAAAACTTAAATAAATAGATTTTGATAGTCAACAGAATATAAATAACATGCTTAGTAGTAATAACTGTAATCAAGCAGACACATTATACAAGTATGCAACACAAAGTCACACAAGTGCGTATCACACTTTTATTTATTCAAGTGGCATCCGAGCCAAACAAGTGCATAATACACTCTCAAGGTGGCCTAGCCATAGCGGTCTGCA
This sequence comes from Humulus lupulus, assembly GCF_963169125.1. NCBI lineage: Eukaryota > Viridiplantae > Streptophyta > Magnoliopsida > Rosales > Cannabaceae > Humulus > Humulus lupulus. The sequence goes on from NC_084799.1 coordinate 130,734,051, forward strand.
TTCTGCACGCATAACAGCCGACTGCGACTTATAATTCGAGCTTTTCAATCAGGAATAATCATACATATAATTTATTCATCATATAAACAAATGCATCGCATTCTAGTATGCTTTGTCAGATATGCACGTGTATAATTATAATCATTCTCACTAACAGGGGCCTAAGTCCTAATCATATCTATATTTAACGACCGGGCCAAGTCCTATTCACATATCTCACATATTGGGAGCAGTTTTCTTACCTCGATTTCTGGGTGCGTTAAGAAATGACTCCGAGCGCTATCCCTGACCTGAGCCTTGCGGAAACCTTACTCACAATACAAGTATACATTCGTCAGGAATCAATCATGGATCCCGAGCTCCAATAAGGACTCTAATTCTTAGAACTACTATTCTTAGTCAACGGGGCACTAAAAAATGTCCCCTGAGACCCTAAGTGGGCTCCCAAATCGGATTCCCGATCCCCCGGGCTTTACTCTCAAAATTTAGCAAAACAACCTTTCGGACACCTGGCGCAGTCACACCCACAAAAAAATTGGGGTTTCCAGGGCATAGGCGCAGTTGCTCCAACCACTGGCACGGTCGCGCCCCTCAACTTGAGATCCAACACAAATTTAAATTCCTCCTCTTCTGGGACACTAGCGCGGTCGCGCTAGGTCTCCCTAATCCCAAAAATGGCCCAGAACATAAGTGTTCTTCCCCAAATGACAACTCTATGATCTCCAGCAAAATTAAACCCTAAGTTCGACCCAAACAGACGTTTCTAACAGACTTTCAACCTCAAAATGTGTCACAAAGCTTAGGCAATCAAAACCCAACACTCATCTCACCATAACACATCCATAAAACTCGGAACTAGAAATCAAAGTTAGAAAATCCAAGAACACCATTGAAAAATAAGGGAACAAGAGAATTACCTTAATTCCCTTTGCCCAATATGAAACGTTGCCAAAATCCCTAGCTTGGCAGCTCTAAACCCCTCAGAAAGCTTCAATCCTCCATCAATTCCCCTTGAGTGCTCTTCCAAAATTCTCCAACAAGTGAGAATAGAGAGGGAAAATGTGAATTCGCATCAGCTCTTGACCCTTAGCCAAATCTCACTAGCCACATGGTTAAAAGACCCTTGCCCTATTATTTCTCTTCAAGATAATTCCAAGGGAAAAATTGTCATTTGCCATAATTCCCGTTAATCTCAAATTACTCCATACATTCCCAAATAAATCTATCAAACCAAATATTCACCAATTAATTCTTGTTACTCAATACATCCCAGTAATTTTTCAATTACCAAAATACCCCTAAGCTCACCTTGAGTCAGGTATTTACCCCATTGTGACTTTTCCGCTAACTTGATCACTAGGATCACCTCATGCCAGGTAACTCAAATATATCCACATAATAATGTGGTCACAATTATAAATCACGTATATTTACAATTATACCTTCATCAGGTCAAAATTACAGAAATACCCTTCTAATAAGAAAAAGGCCCACATGCATATTTAATACACTTAAACATGAAGGCATAATCATATGATAATACAATTCACCTAATAATATACTCAATTATTTCCCTCCTATCCCCCTAATCATGGAACTTAGTCTTATAAGGAAAATTGGGACGTTACAGGGGTGATACAAGATGAGTTAGCCACTCTGAGAGCTAACCAAGAAAATGTTGTCGAAACAATGGTCATGTACCAAATGGAGATTGATCAGTAGAGAAGGAAACTAAATGAAAGACAGGCGGAGATGCATCGCTGTCAAAGAAATGCAACAGTTGCATTAAAGGATGCTATACGATTGGCACCTGGGTTCTGATCATTGCAAAATCCACAATAGACAGAGCAGCCTCAAAATCTGCCACCTCCACAAAATCAGCCTCACCCCGAACTTCTCAGGCAGAAAGGTAACCTCAAAATTTTGGTCGACCCAACGAGAAAGTTCATCCCCCTCGATCTGCTCAAATAAGGAAGTAGACGCCAAGAACTAATAGAGAAGATAAGAATCCACATAACCAAAGACGCTTAGTAACTCATTAACAAGTCTTTCATGGAAGAGGGCTAGGTAATGCCCCTTGTGGAATAGGAGACAACCAGATAGTGGCTCTGTGGATAAGATCCCTGGATGACATAATAATGCTCAAGGATGTAATGACCAACGCATGCTCTAGAGGCCACCTCCTGTTTATCGAGACAGTATGGGCCAGAGAGAAGGAGATAGTCATAAAATTAGATCACGTACCCATAAATCACAGTTAAGATATGCGCACGATCGTAACGAAGAGGAATCCGAATACTATCAGAATCAGAGGAGAAACGTTGGTCGAACCGATGAGCAAAGGCAAAGACAACAAGAGCCTCCACCCATAAATAATCGACCAGCATGTCAGAGCCCTGGGGGGCAACCAAGGCAGGCTAATGTGTTTGATCGGTTAGGAGGATCAGAGCAAAGAATGAAAGAAGAAGACATGAAGAATGTTCTAAATTATCAAAGAGAAAGATATTATGAACATGTACTTGTTGCAATCTTGCCCCAGCAATTCTAGCTGCTATCCAGGAAAATATTGATACTTTAAATCAAGCAGTACAACAACTTGTCAATAGCGACACCTCTGATATTGAATACAACCAAAGGAAAGGGACATCATTCATAAATAGAATTTCCATGGCGAAGGTCCCAAGCAAATTCAAGATGCATGTTCTCCCAAGTTACACTGGAAAAGAAGATCCTGTATCTCATGTAAATAAATTTGAGATACAATTTGACATTCAAAAGGTGTCTAAAGATGATCGATGTCGAATTTTCCCTTCTACCTAGTCAGATGCTACCCAAGAGTAGTACTTTAAGTTCCATCCAGCCTTGATAACCTCATGGGAGATGTTTGTTACAGAATTTTATGGGTATTTCTATGCTGCTAGGATAAACCCAATAAAGGCAAACAAGTTGTTCGATTTCAGAAAGATGATGAGCCTTTGAATGAATATATCCAAATATTTATGATAATAACCGATTGTGTAAAATCTGTTGGTGACGAAGGCAAGATGATGACTATCACCACTAGAGTAAAGAGACAATCTACCTTATGGAACAACTTGTGAAAGAATGAAGTAAAAACCACTCAGGAATTCCTTGGCCAAGCAGAAAAATATATCAAGCTTGAAGAAGCTATAGCTAACAAGGGCAAAGGGAAATGAGTGGTAGAAGATAAAAAAGAAGAACCCACCAAAGTAGTTAGTAACACAAAAAGACCCAAAAATAATGGAAAAATGGTGGGAAAATGGAGGAAAAAGATCAAATAATGATTCTACCACCACAGAGAATAAGAGGCCCAAACCAACCAAGTATGAGCCAAGATTCACTTACTATACGACACTGGTAGATAGTTGAGCAAATGTGTACTAGGCCAGCTACGCCAATGTCCCCTATAAACGACCAGCGCCAATTCGAAATAACATATCAAAATGGGATACCAACAAATTTTGTCGATTTCACAACGATTACAGACATGATACTAATGAATGTAATCAATTGAAGGATGAAATAAAGTTTTGAATTCAACAATGGCATTTACGGAGATATGTGTGAGAAGGGGCAAACTCCCAACGAATGGCTATTGTTGGTAACGAGCAACCATGCGTACGATAATGCTCACCTCCTCTATAGCCTGCCTTGGCCGAGGAACACTATGTCACAAACAAGAAAGAGATACGCCAGAACACTACATCATGAACAAGACATCTATATGTTAACAATCGATGAACATGCTCCTAAAAGGTCTCAAATAGAAAGTGATCTGATATACTTTTCAAATCTTGAATGTGAACATGTAATGTAACATCCCGAATTTGTTATTAAGGCTGAGTGCCTTAACTACAGTGCCTGTAGGGCCTAATTGGGATTATATGAGTCAGTAATTGTTTATACGTGTGATGATGTGATATAAATAAATTGTGTGATAATGTGATTAGACATGCATGTTTGTGTGTATTAAATATGCACATGGGCCCATTTTTGTGAATAGGGGCATGTTTGTAATTTTGGCCCGTTGTGGGCAAAAATGTAATTATGTTTGCATTATGAGTGAGACCCCAGTTTTATGGGGATATGTTTGAGATATGTGGTTCGAGACGATCCTAGGGAGCAGATTAGCAGAATAGTCATAACGGGGTTAGATACTTGGCTCGAGGTGAGTCTAGAGGTGTTTTGAGAAACTTAGCATGTGCCTTACCGGGTAATGGGAAATTATTAGTAAATATATAGGTATGTGAAGATTAAATGAGGATTTTTAGGAACACTTGAGGAATTAGTGGGATGTAGCAAATGATGGGATTGCCCTTTGTGGCATTAAAACATTAAAGATAGACTGGGGGAGTTTTGGTCCTTTGGCCAAGGGAAAGACCCAACCTTAGAGTGACTCAGCTGTAACACCCTACTTCCTTAGAGCCGTTACTAAGTGAGTTTAAAACATGCAATTAACTCGCTAATCGAGGTTTTAGGTTAAAAGTGTAGCTAAACTATAATAAAAGTCGTATAATTTGAAAATGTAGTCATTCATTGAAATTATAAAGCGTTATACATTTATGATCCCAAAATACTGTTTAGGAATATTTACAACTCAAAAATATGATTAAAGTCGACTAAATGACAAAATTCGGATTAATACATAGCGTCTCCCAAAAATACCCTTGGCCGTGGTAGCTAGGAAGGTCGAACATGTACACGCCGCTTCATGCTCTCCATATTAATGGTTGGTCGACCTTTCCCTTGCCCTTACCTGCACCATAGAGCATTCGTGAGCCGAAACACAGCAAGAAAACTCAACAAAAACAATTAAAATAAGCATAACTAACAATCAGCATATAAACAAGGCGCCAATAGGCTAAACACATACTGGCCATGCCGTCCAAGGTGCTTTACCATGCCCTGGGTTCGCAGTCTACATCGTGAGGATATCCCAGGTATCCAATAGGTTCTCACCCTAGCAACTCCAACTCTGCGTGCTTAACACTTCTCCCTGCCCCTTGCCGTACTCGGCCTTGCCGTTCTCGGCCTTCGTCGTTCCCGGCCCTTTCCGTTCTCGGCCTTCTCCATTCTCAACCCTCGCCGTACATTTACACATATGCAACCCATAGCATAAACTTAGCAAATACTTAAGGAAATACAAACATAATTAATAGGGCTACGCCCTGCAACACAATCACATAGGGTCGTGCCCTGCAATACAAAGTATAGGGCCACGCCCTGCTCTATGGGTAGAACAGTTTTCTTACCTGTGTCCCAAGCTATCTGAGCACCGCGATCATGAGCACAGTCCTCTAATTCGAGCGTTGATGAAAAATCCTAGTCACAACGCATGAATAAAATAAACTATCAAGTTCTAACTCATCAAATAGTTTCGAGACAAAACTCTAACCTCTGGGACCTTGGTTTCTACCAAACTAGGTAGTAGAAACCTTCCTGAGCCTTAATGTTCAAGTTCTCGAGCTAAAAACCCTCAAAAATCCAAAATCATGCATTTGGGTTGCAGCCCAGCACCCTTAAGGGCCGCGGCGCGCCCCAAATTAGAGGCAAAATGCCTCTCATCTAATAGACTCAGGTCGTGGCGCCCAAACTTGCGCTGTGGCGCTTGCGCAATTCCTCGAAATCCCTTTGGTCCTACAAACTCAAGCAGGCTGTGACGCCGAAGAACAGGGCCGCAGCGCGAGCCGGAAACCCAGAAATTCCATTCAAATTCGAAAACCTAATTCCTCCAAAATCAACCCAAATCAATACCAAAACCCATAATTCATCCCCAAATCATTTATAACAAACTAATACCAGCACAAAAACTTAAAGAAACCAAACAAAAATCCTACTACAATCCAAGTTCAATTATCTAAGTTCTAACCCCTTAAACTCCAACAAAACAGATGAATTCCAAAAACAAAACAGTTTAATTCTTACCTCAAACGTGTAGAACAACCTCTAGCTCCCTTGGCTTCAATCCTTGGCCTGAGTCCTTCCACTTTGATCCACAACCTCAAAAGTCCTTCCTTGGTTTCTATCCTTCTCTAGAGTGTTCAAGAGACCCAAACACAATGCCAAAGTGAGAAGAAAATGTGGAGCACTCTCTTCAGCCAAAGTCTATCTATTTCTAAGGCCAATTACCACTTTGCCCCTCCTACCAATTAAACTCCTATACTAACCTCAAGGGAAATCCTGTCCTTTGCCTTATTTCGATAACTCGTCGAGTGAACCTAAAAATCCCCATTTAATCCTGACATATCTCAATCATTACCAAACTACTACCCATTACTCCATAAATCCCGAACACATTTTACGTTCCCAAAATACTCCTAGGCTCCTCCCAAGCTGGGTATTTGACCCCGTTGTGGCTTTCTGGCTAAACCGCTCCCTAGAAATTTCTCGGATTGTGCATCACAAATATATCACCACTCACACCTGGTAAAGATCACAATTATCACAAATATTGCATTTATGCCCTCAACGGGCTAAAAATTACAAACATGCCCCTAATAACCAAATGGGGCTCACATGCATATTTAATTCACCTAAACATGCATTTCTAATCACATACTCATCAAATTCACACATTAATATAATAAATCACTTATTTCCCTCCATACATGCTAATCAAGGCCCTAAGCCTTATTAGAAAATTTGGGATGGTTCAACTATCCCCTCCTTACAGAAATTCCATCCTCGAAATTACCTGAATAACTTGGGATACCACTCCCGCATATCTGATTCAAGTTCCCACATCACCTCCTCAACCCTGCTGTTCCTCCATAGCAATTTCACCAAGGCGATGGTATTGTTCCGTAGGACTTTATCCTTCTGGTCGAGAATCTGAATTGACTTCTCCTCACATGATAAATCCTGGTCCAGCTCCAAGTTCTCATAACTGAGTATATGTGTAGAATCTGATACGTACCTCCGGAGCATGGACACGTGAAATACATCATGAACCCCTGATAGAGCTGGAGGCATCGCAAATCTGTAAGCTACCTCTCCAACCCGTTCCAAAATCTCAAAGGGGCCAATATACCTAGGGCTCAGCTTGCCCCATACACCAAACCGTCTCACCCCTCTCAAGGGAGAAACCCTAAGAAAAACATGGTCACCGACTTGAAACTCCACGCTCCTGCGTTTCAAGTTTGAGTAGCTCTTCTGGCGACTCTAGGAGGTGAGCATTCGAGCCCTAATCTTTTCAATAGCCTCATAGGTCCTCTGAACCATCTTAGGACCTAAGTTCCTTCTCTCACCCATCTCATCCCAATGGATAGGTGATCTACACTTCCTTCCATATAGCATCTCATACGGAGCCACTCCGATCGTCGCCTGATAACTGTTGTTGCACGAAAACTCAATCAAAGGGAGATACTTACTCCAAGATCCCCCAAAATCGAGCACACAAGCTCATAGCATGTCTTCCAGTATCTGAATTTTCCTCTCAAACTGTCCGCCCGTCTGAGGATGATAAGCGGTACTAAACCGCAACTACTTGTCGATATCCTTCTGCAGACTCTCCCAAAACATGGAGGTGAAGGTGGGGTCCCTGTCGGACACTATCGACCTTGGAGCCCTATGCAGTCGAACAATTTCTTTCATATACAATTCAGCATATTGCTCCACATTATAAGTCATCCTAACAGGCAAGAACTGGGCAGACTTGGTATACCTATCCACGATCACCCACAGTGAATCATGTTGTCCCATGGTCTTCGGCAAACCAACCACGAAGTCCATGGTGATATCCTCCCACTTCCACTTTGGAATCCCTAGAGGCTGCAATAACCCTGCTGGCCTATGATGTTTAGCCTTTACCTACTAACAAGTTAGGCACCGAGCCACATAGTCCACCATGTCCCTCTTCATTCCCGACCACCAATAGAAGGCTCTCAAATCTTGGTACATCTTCGTCGTACCTGGATGTAAAGAATAGGGAGTGGTATGAGATTCATCCAAGATCTCTCGCCGGATACCAGAATCCATCGGAACACAGATTCGACCCTTGTGCTTCAGTAGTCCCATCTCCAAGACAGAGAAGTCCTTAGCTGCTTCGACCAAGATACTCTTTCTGAGCCCTCTTAACTAGGGATCCTCCCCTTGCACTTCCTTGATCCTCTCGAGGATTGTAGACTGAAGAGTTATGTTGGCTAACTGACCAACCACCAACTCTATACCTGCTCTAGTCATCTCCTCATCTAACTTATTAGATATCTGCCTTGAACTCAACAATTTTCCTGGGCCCTTCCGACTAAACGCATCGGCCACTACATTAGCCTTCCCAGGATGGTTAAGGATATCACCATCATAATCCTTTACCAGTTTGAGCCACCATCTCTGGCGCATATTCAGATCCCTCTAAGTAAAGAAGTACTTCAAACTCTTATGGTCGGTGTATATTTCACACTTCACACGATATAGATAATGTCTCCAAACCTTAAGTGCAAATACCACCGCTGCCAACTCCAGATCATGTGTAGAGTCCAAGAACTTTACTTAGCTAGTTAGATAGTAGTAGTAGTATAAGTAGTAATAGCTAGTAGTAGTTATAGTATGTTTATGACAGTAGATTTTGGTTCAAGTCGGGACTTAGTTGGACACTCGTAGAAACACTTGTAGATTTTATAAGTTTAACCTATAGTTTAAGAATATTAATTATAACATAAGGTTTGATTAATATAGCTGATCATGAAGATGATATTTATTATACTATAAGGTTTAGATAGAACTAATAAGATCATGACACTTGTCGTGTGCATATTTATAGATAAATTAAGTATTTTTGAGGAATAGTTTTATAAGAGAAATATTTGAAAACCCCAGAATCTGCCAGCAGCTTTAAAAACGTTATATGACTTAGTCAAAGTTGTTTACTCAATTGAAATTAGGTTGAAAAAGTTCAATTACGTGTATAATATTTCAGTGTATGCCAATATATCACAGCTCTAGGGGATATATATCGCCACACGGGGAATACGAAAAACACGTAACTTTGCACGAACGTTTCGATGAGCCTCAGGAATACAAGCCCAGGTGATATATCGCCTACCGTGGGCGATATATCGGCTCTAGGGCAAGAGTTTTAAGCATTTTTGAAACCAAGCTCATTTTAATCATTAACCTCTTAGCAAGCCTTTGAATCTTTTGACCGAGTCTTAAGCCTCTGCTGAACGAATATTCAAATGTTTGAAAATTAAATAGTAATTATTTTATTCAAGCTAAAATAAGATCTTTTCATTCTTGAACTCTATAAATAGGACCTAGTACCCAACCATTTATTTCATTCTTCAAGCTGAGTTCAGAGCCTTCAAGCAGCTAGGTTTACTTTAGAGTGTTAAACACTTGGGTTGGGGTTATAAGCTTTATCATCTTAAGCTTATTAAACACTTGGGAAGTAAGGTTAATAGTGTGTTTTTCGATATCAAGGTGTAGTATGGTTCTAGTGCATTCAAAGGTATTCCTATTCCTAGTTCATTTCTGTATGTTTCATTAGTTTCTTATAGTTTTCTTTACTCAAATCCTAACTCAATATTTTCCATTCTTGGTTAGGCATTTAAGTTCTTTGAACTTGAGGTTTCTTTTCAGTAAGCTCTTCTTCTCGATGGTTTAGACTTATTTATTTTTCATTTCCTTCTTTTAGAAATACTTACCATTTTATTGTTGGTTTTAGGAGTGTTCCAAAATCCCGTCCTTGTTCTCATAGCTCGGTATTGGAAAGGAAAATAGGATAGTTTCTATACGTTATATGTTATTGTAACGCCCCAAACTCCAGGGACCGTTACGGTGTGCCTTGTAAACAGTGTTAAGCTCGCTAATCGAGTCATTTGGCCAAAATTGTGAACTAAGTATGATTAGCGGTTTGGGGATTAAAAACCTTGGCTAGGATGTAACGTTTCACTAGAACGTTTAATATATACATTGGGATCCCGAAAATAAAGTTTCAGAGTTTATTACAGAAAATATTTACAACAGGCCGTTCTAAGCAGCAAAACAGGGTTCAATCCTAGTTCCACTTTAAACCTCGGCCGTGGTGGACGAGCAGCTGCATATGTACACATCATCACCTAAGCTCTTCAGCTCAAGGATGGTCCAGCTTCCTCTTGCCTTTACCTGCACCACGTAGCACCCGTGAGCCAAAGCCCAGTAAGAAAACACAATAAAGCATGATATAATATCAACAACGATCATAATAACCATTCAGGACTATCAGTCCAAGCAAATAGGTGACAATAGCCAAAAGTCACAATAATGAGCATTGCTCCCTCTAGCCATGTGACGATAGGGTCACCAGGGTTTAACTGATAAGTGATTCTTTCATAAGTTTAATCAGGACAGGTGCATGGTGAATGGTCACTAACATAACCTTCCTCCCGACTCTAGAGTCGTGCTATGGACAACGTCCCCTAGCCATGTGACAAATAGTCACCGAGGTCATATACCTTGGCTATAAACATCTGGTCATAGACCAGGCAAGCACTTATAAGTTCTTCGACCTTAGGGTCGGTCCCGCATTAATGCCATGGAACTATTCAATGTGTGATCATCGACCTTAGGGTCGGTCTGGCATTAGTGCCTTAGAGCCACTCAATGCACGATTCTCGACTTTAGAGTCAGTCTAGCATTAATGCCATGGAGCCATTCAATGCATGATTCATCGACCTTAGGGTCGGTCTAGCATTAATGCCATAGAGCCATTCAATGCATGATTCTCGACTTTAGAGTCGGTCCCTGACTAGTCAGTGTCAAACACAAGTAAGTCATGCCACCAATCATATATCACATGTTCCATATCCATAAACAGGGTATCCAGCATGCTTACTAAACAGGTACTAGTACAATTAGGACGATGCATAAACACAGAGGCTCAAGATCTAAACTATATCATACTCAGTATACAAAGCATGTCCTAATCACATGTTTCTCATGCATCATATGCAATATATCCAGCAATCCAACATGCACCAATAAAAGCCATGCATGTCACGTTTAATAGTCAACCAACATGCATCAAGAATAGCCATGCATGTCATACTCAATAATCAACCAACATGCATCATAATAGCCATGCATGTCATACTCAATAATCAACCAACATGCATCAATAATAGCCATGCATGTCACATATACGCTGGGTGCAGTTTTCTCACCTCAAAGTCGAGCTAGAACGATTAAAAGAACGACTCTTGAGAACGATCAACTTTTAGTCCTTTAGCGGTCACCTAGTCATAACCAAATATACGATACCATCAATAAAAATGATCAACTTAAGTTCCCAAACCAATATCTAGCGTCCGGGACATCAATCCCCACTTAACCGGGTACTAGGTTCAACCCCGAGGCCTATGGCAAGCATCCCTAAGATAAAAACACAATTTCAGCCAAAAATGCCCTGATGGGCCGCGGCTCACCACAGCCATGCCGCGGTTCATCTCCCCGACAGAGGCATTTCTACCTCTGAAACCACCTTAGGTCGCGGCACACAAAAGCCAGGCCCCGGCTCATTACCCAGATCAGCCAAAAATCAGCAACGCACCAGCTCGACCTCCCCTGCATATTCCCCTAGAACCAAGCCTTCAAACTAGTTCCAAACCTTCTCCAAACACTCAATTCAACCTCTAAACAACAACTATATCAAACCCTCATCAAAACCCAAATTAAACATCAACCTAACTCCCATTAATTCCAATTAACCACCAAGAATTCACAAGCTGAAATCTTAAACTAAAACAGAGTATAAACCAGGAACTAATGGTTGAAACTTACCTCAAATCCGAGTTTGAACCTCATTCAATGGCTGAACCAAACTCCTAAGCTTCCACCTTTAATATCCTAGCTCAAATCCTCAATTTGGGCTCTCAAAATTCAAAGAAAAGTGAAGGGAAAAGCTTGTACGGGATGAAAGGGAGAAAGATGAAGATAGGCTCTGTTTTATTTTCATTCCACATCCTTCTAAAATTCCCTTAGGCTGATATAAATCCTTAAGGTCAAAAGACCATAATGCCCTTAAGCCAAATAAACCCCTCTAAAAGCTTCCAAGGGTAAAACTGTCATTTCCCGCCTATCTCGTTAATTATAATTAACGCTCTCCAATTCACGCTATTCTCAATATTCCCAAATACCAATAGATCATATCCCATTACCCTTAGTTCCCGGTAACGCTCTAATCATTAAATTCACCCCGAGACTCACCCCGAGCCCCGAACTTAAACCCGTTATGACTAGACCGAACACTTACATCTCATGATCGTCTCATGTCGAATAACTCGAACCAATCCACCTTATAATGTGGCTATATTAATTAATCACAACCATGCACCCAAAATATACAATTACGCCCACAGTGGCCAAATTACCAAATTACCCTCATAATTAACATATGAACCCATATGCATGCATTCACCATCATATAATATTATAATTCACGTAAACATGCATATAATCATTAAATACTATAATAAATCAATTATGGCCCTCCCGGCCTCCTAATCAAGGTCCTAAACCTTAATAGGAAATTTGGGGCATTACAGTTATGATGTTATGTTATGTTATGCTTTTATCTAGGGCTTATAGTTGCTTAGTTAGCAAGCCCTAGTGTTTATCATTCTTATGTTCAAAGTTATGATATACCCAACGTCATATATTAGACAGGGGACCTAGATGGGTTATCATATACTATCATGTGATCTAACCTACCTCAGTTATTAGACAGGGGATGTAGATGGTTTATCACATGTCATAATGGCCATTATTATTGTTGTCCTATATGGTATACATTTTATAGTCATATGTTTATGTTTATGTTTTATGCTTTTAGTAGATTTTCCTTGTTGGGCATTAGGCTCATTCCTTTATTTTTTTATGTATGCAGGGAAATAGTTATCACAATGGAATGATTCTTGGCAGCTTGGGATTGTGTATTGAGGAAGAATGGATTCGGTGGACTGCGTGAACGATTCGAGGACGACGTTATTTCAGTCTTTTTAATTATGTTTTCTATGTATTTTTCTGCACTTGGTTTTATAACAAATTTATTTAAGATTTAAGTTGTGTTTTATTTTTAAACAATGGGATCCCATACCCCGCGTTTATGTATTTCAACTTTTACTTTATAGTTTTAATAAAGTTATGACTATTTCGTATGTATGTTTTCTTAAGATTAGTGTCTATGTATAGTAGTTTTAATGGTCCAAAGTCTAGAATTAGTTGGGTCATTACAGTTGGTATCAGAGAAATGGTTCATTTGCATGAAGTTCTCCTTGATACACACACTCAAGCTCCAAATCTAACCGCCAAGTAAGTACTTATGATTATAGTTATTATGTCTACATGTATAGCTAACGATTTTAGCCTTTATGTTTTCAGTTAAAATGAATGGAGCATTAACTTATGAGGACATATGAGCCATTAAGGCTTTAAAAAGAATTAGAGAACCAAGAAACACTGTAGGAGTGCTAGAAAGAGTCACTTGAAGACTACTTTTGTTCCACAGGGATATAGGTCACCTCCAAGAATCTAAGCAGATCATGATGAGATCAACATAGCAATACGTTTTAGTAATTAGACTTTTTAGAGATTATCCTATTGTGATTGCAGCCTTAGAAGAAATTTGGGAGACGATAGATGATGAAGATGAATTGCCGGTAGCTATGAGATATTATCTTCTCATACTTAGGTTCACTTCAAAAATGAAATTTCAATTTACAAATGAGCAAAAACATAGAATTTTTACGAATCTTCCTCGAGGGCATTTTGAGGCACAAGACAATGATGACTATGAAGAGATAGATGATGATATGTTAGATGAAGGATCAGATGTAGAAGATCCTGATTTTTAGAATAGATTAGTTTCTTATTTATTTGCATTTGTGATTGTAAATAGTGAAAACTTTTTTCCAAATTAATATCATTGTTATTTTGTTAACATGAACGAGTTTGATTTTCTTTTGCAATCATAATAAATAATAAATATTTAATAAATAATGACAAAGTTCGGTGAGGGTGGATACAAATCAATGAAACAGGTTCTCTATACTGAGAGTTAGGGGGTCATAGTAGTGGGAACAATTTTACTGATCCTAGCCCTCCCTCAATATGGTTAACTTTGGAACAAAGATGAGTTTTGAGCCTGAGAATTAAGTCATATAGGATGTTTAGAAACAAAATTAGAAAATAATAAAGATGACTTATTTTTTTAAGTATAGAAACCCACTCTAATAATAAAGAAGGCTTATATAATTTTCATAGGAAATCATAATTAATAGGTCCGAGTTATGTTTGTTTAGAATAAACTTTTGCCTTAGAGCCTATTAGGGTAAGGTTCTAACATTTCTCACCTATTAGAACTCTACTAAGATGTTGCTCTGAAGGTCTGCTCGCACCAATGGAAATACCTCCAATGCTGCTCTTGTGAGCGACGAAGCCCCTCCAGTTTGCAGAAGGGGAGTGCGTGCTACTGCCAACCGCAATGCGCCGCCGCCGGTTGACAACACTGCGGAAATCGCCAGATTGCGGCAACAAGTTCAGGAGTTACTGTAGCAACAGCGATAACAGGCTCAACCTCTGACTCAGCCTCCGCCGCAACCACAGCCGCAGCAAATGGGCCCAGCACCCCAACAAGTTGGTCCATATGGGGGATGGCCAATGGCGAACTATGTGCCATACCTAGCTTAGCACATGGAGCCAGTTTATGAGTGGTTTCGTAAGCAACACACTCTGAAATTTGAAGGGACTACAGACCCCTTCGAGGTGGAAGAATGGCTCAGAAATGTGGAGCCAATCCTGACGCACATGAACCTCGGCAACGTAGACCGCATATTGATAACTCTACAAAATAGAGTTATTTTACCACATTTTATAGGCCAATTGTTGCTTAGTTATTGAGTTTTTAATTAATTTATCAATTTTTTAAGTAATTTTGAATTTATTAGTTTTATTTTGATTTTATGTATTTTTATTTATTTTTTGTATTTATTTTGTTTAATTATGTTGTTACTAATTTATGTGTGTTTAATTTCTTTATGTAGGTGTATTTGTTGGGGCAAATGAAATGTTGATAAAATGTTGGTATAAAGAAATGAAGAAATCAAGCCCAAAATGAAAGGCCCAATCCAATTCTTCACAATGCCATGTCATCAATCCATGTGCTTCTTTCTCCACCATTGGATTTGTAACTATAGGAAAAGATGACAATTTTGAGCATGAATCCATGTGCTTTTTTTAGACCAATAGGAGTGTTATCCTTTACCAAAGAATTTATCTATAAATAGGAGTCTCATTTCACCATTTCAAGCACACCTTCTCTTACACCACTTCTTCCATCTCTCTATTCTCTCCATCTTTTTCTTTTCTTAGATTAGTTTTTATGTATTTTTAGAGGAATAATTTGGAGGTTCCTCCTCCAAATTTTCCTATTTATGTTGTAATTTTTATTTTGTTTTTGATAGTTATGGGTTTCTAATCCACTTAAAATTATTAAGGTGGAGGATGAACCAAGATATAACTATATAGTGTTTATTTTATGTTGACCTCCCAAAATGAGCAATAAAGTTTATGATTTTTCTTCTTCTAAATATTTCTTTCATCTATAATATCATGTATTTTAGATTGTTAGAGCATATTTTACTTGGTTCTTAATTGTGCAAAAACATAGTATTCTTTGATTAAGATGTGTCATTAAATTGTTCACATCCAATGCTTAGAACAAAAATACTATATTTTGCTTTAGAAATAACATTATTTGATTTTTTTTGTAGTTTCATTAAATTGATTCACAACTAATGCTTTGAAGTTATACTATTGAAGTGAAGGAAAATCTATATTTTTTGAATTAAAGAGAGCTTAAAGGAAGTATAATGTTTTGGAAAAGGTAATTAGATTAATTTCAATTATCACTAAAAATTGGGAAGTCAACATATTAATAAATACTATTATTTATATTTTGTGGATTCTAAAATCTTAATAATTTTATAAATAACTATTAAAAACAAATCTTTTTAGTTTATTTATTTTAATTTTTTTTTTAGTATTTTCTTTCTTTATTTTAAAACAAAACACATCAATCTTTGGAACTAGGTTAGAAATTTATTTCACTTTGGTAAAAATAGTTTTCTCTATTGATTTAAGTCAACTCCCTTGGGTTCGACCTCGTGCTTACACGAACACTATTCTATAAATACGATTCGTGCGCTTGCGAGTATAAATTTTTAAAACATACCCGTTTTGGGTCCATCAAGTTTTTGGCGCCGTTGCCGGGGAGTTGCAAAGAAGAGAAACAATTTGTGTCAAGGTGAGTAAAATTCTTCTACTAGTTATTTTATTTTTTATTGTCAAAAAAAAAAAAAAAAAAATCTAAGTATGCTCTGTGGTTGCGGTTTCGACTGATCTTCCACATCAGAAAATGTTTCTTGTCTTTGTCATTTAATTTTATTTTTCATTTATGTTTGCTAATTTTGTTTTGTTATTTAATTGTGTTTATTTCTTGTAATTTTAATTTGCAAAAAAAAAAAAAAAAATTAAATCTCTTGAAATTCTAATTATGCTCTATGGTTGCAATTTCAATTGACCTTCCATATCAGAAAAGGTTTCTTGAGATTTTCACAAAAAAATTGTCATTGAGTTATTGCCATGTTTCCTATTGGTAGCATAGGTTACATGAGCCAAAATGGATGCCCTTGGAATAGTACTAGGAATTTTAACAATGCATATCATCTTAGGGAAAGAGAAGACATCAACGCTCAAATAGAAAATTTGTCTAGAACACTAGATGTCTTACAAGCTAGGCAAACTCAAGATGACCATAGGGAGATAAATAGTGCATTTCACTCTCATCACCATGAGAATTGTAGTCATCCCTTGGAAAATCCCATTGATTTTAGTTGGAAGCCTGAGTACAACTATTATGCATCATCACACTTTGATTATAATGAAACCAATGATGTGCATGCTTATGGGAATTCCTCAGAAATCTCATTTGATCCCACCGATAATCCAAATTTTACATGGAGTCAAAACTTGTCTCCAATGAACCATGTGCATCAATTCAACATGCCTAATCTAGGTTATTCCCAACCCGTTCTGTCATATCCTCCTCAACAAGAAATCAATCCATCTCTAGAGGATACCCTACAACAGTTCATGCAGTCAACCCAACAAATTTTACAAAATCAGTCTCGATCCATTTCCAACATCGAGAAACAAATAGGTCATCTTGCAAATGTTTTGATAGAGACGGAAATACAAGTTCTTCCTAGTCAACCCATTCCCGATCCATTAGTGCAAACCGAGAGTGAAAAAATGAATGAAGTTTTCAAAGAACCTGTAATAAGCATCCAATTGCTAATTGAAACAAATGAGTTTGATGAATTGATTGATGGGGCTCATGAGGAAAATGAAAAAAATACAATTGTACCTCAAGAGCCAATAATTGAGCAAATTTTCATACATACTCAATTTGAAAAGGAGGATAAAAAAGATGTGCAATTTTCTTACTTCATTGAAATGCCACCAAAATTGCATGTCTCTAATTACTTTGTAGGTGTGATGCTTTCAATTCTCATTTATGGCATTTGCATCAACATTATAGCTCACCCTACAAATGAAATTCTACACCATCGATTGGGTGTAGGATAAAAAAAAAAAAAAATAGTCGGGCTAAAGACTATAAACTAAAGCGCTTTGTGGGAGGCAACCCATAAGTTTCAAGTTCCATTTTGTATTTCCTTTTGTATTTCACGTTTGTTGTGTGTTTGTTTCATGTTTTTCAAGTTCAAATAAGTTTGAAGGAAACTTCTAGCCCAAAAACGAAGGAGCCAAATCATGGAAGCATACATTCAAGGGAGTTTTCTTAACTTTTTCAAATTTATTGCTCATTGAGGACAATGTTTTGTTTAAGTTTGGGGGTAGTGTTGTGTGTTTATTTTTTTTTATTTTTTTTATAAAATGTTCAAAAAAAAATTTGGTGATTTTTCATTTTTAGATGATAAATTGAATTTGAATTTAGTTCTTAGAAAAATGTGAATATTTCTTAAGCTCTATTTTTAATCTTTGGGTTAGTCTTGCTTAAATATAGATTTTTCATAAAAGAACACTTTCTATCTTTCTAAGAATTTTTGTGTAATTTAGATTAATTTATATAAGCATAAAATTTTGTAAATCTCACAAGTCCTAGAATTCGATTAATTATCTCTTGAGGCGAAATCCTAGAAAAGCACATCATTAGGGAAATGATTTAGGTTATCTTTGGAACGTTTGAGCCTTTTGACTTAATCACCGTTACGCACATTATTCCCTAGTTTACCCCATTTGAGCCAAACACGAGCCTTGTTATTGTTTTACCCATATGTGAAATCTAAAACTTCTTCATAAATTTCATTCTTTACACATGAGAAAATATCATAGAGCTATGCATCTTGATTTGTTACCAAAGTGAAAGTAGGAAAGAAATTCGGAAAGCCACATCTTAAAAAAAAAAAAAACAAAAATATTGTGGCAAGCTAAAAAAAAAAATTAAAAAAAAATAAAAAAAAATTGAAGATTCCAAATGGGTGGAAAGAATTACTATGGAAATGTTATGGCGTATACTTGAAATATTGTGATGTCTAGTGAAAAGTTCGGAAATACTCATGTGTTAGGAAAAAGTGATCTAAGCTTAAATTCAATATCATTTTTCTCACCTTTTTCTTTACCCGCACATTACAAGCCTATAAAATCCTATTGATCCTTGATTTTGTGTTGTTCTACATTAGTGGAGAGAGACAAGAAAAACGAACCTATGGGACTTTGGTACGAAAAAAAAATAAATTCATCATTTCTTGAGATTTAATTATTTTATCTTTGCATAAATTTTTCCAAAATTCCACATGATTACTTGGTAAATAGTTTTGTGTTTCCATATTGAAAATTAGTTGTTGAAAGCAAGATGACTATTGGATTAATTACATGAGCTTAATGTCTCTTCATAATTTTCTTTGAGCTACTTTCATTATGCAATTTTTGAGGAAAACATTTGATATCTCCAATTAAAAAAAAAAAAAGTGTGTTTTTAATTTTTCTTTTGCTTGAGGACTAGCAAAACATTAAGTTTGGGGGTGTGATAACTCTACAAAATAGAGTTATTTTACCACATTTTATAGGCCAATTGTTGCTTAGTTATTGAGTTTTTAATTAATTTATCAATTTTTTAAGTAATTTTGAATTTATTAGTTTTATTTTGATTTTATGTATTTTTATTTATTTTTTGTATTTATTTTGTTTAATTATGTTGTTACTAATTTATGTGTGTTTAATTTCTTTATGTAGGTGTATTTGTTGGGGCAAATGAAATGTTGATAAAATGTTGGTATAAAGAAATGAAGAAATCAAGCCCAAAATGAAAGGCCCAATCCAATTCTTCACAATGCCATGTCATCAATCCATGTGCTTCTTTCTCCACCATTGGATTTGTAACTATAGGAAAAGATGACAATTTTGAGCATGAATCCATGTGCTTTTTTTAGACCAATAGGAGTGTTATCCTTTACCAAAGAATTTATCTATAAATAGGAGTCTCATTTCACCATTTCAAGCACACCTTCTCTTACACCACTTCTTCCATCTCTCTATTCTCTCCATCTTTTTCTTTTCTTAGATTAGTTTTTATGTATTTTTAGAGGAATAATTTGGAGGTTCCTCCTCCAAATTTTCCTATTTATGTTGTAATTTTTATTTTGTTTTTGATAGTTATGGGTTTCTAATCCACTTAAAATTATTAAGGTGGAGGATGAACCAAGATATAACTATATAGTGTTTATTTTATGTTGACCTCCCAAAATGAGCAATAAAGTTTATGATTTTTCTTCTTCTAAATATTTCTTTCATCTATAATATCATGTATTTTAGATTGTTAGAGCATATTTTACTTGGTTCTTAATTGTGCAAAAACATAGTATTCTTTGATTAAGATGTGTCATTAAATTGTTCACATCCAATGCTTAGAACAAAAATACTATATTTTGCTTTAGAAATAACATTATTTGATTTTTTTTGTAGTTTCATTAAATTGATTCACAACTAATGCTTTGAAGTTATACTATTGAAGTGAAGGAAAATCTATATTTTTTGAATTAAAGAGAGCTTAAAGGAAGTATAATGTTTTGGAAAAGGTAATTAGATTAATTTCAATTATCACTAAAAATTGGGAAGTCAACATATTAATAAATACTATTATTTATATTTTGTGGATTCTAAAATCTTAATAATTTTATAAATAACTATTAAAAACAAATCTTTTTAGTTTATTTATTTTAATTTTTTTTTAGTATTTTCTTTCTTTATTTTAAAACAAAACACATCAATCTTTGGAACTAGGTTAGAAATTTATTTCACTTTGGTAAAAATAGTTTTCTCTATTGATTTAAGTCAACTCCCTTGGGTTCGACCTCGTGCTTACACGAACACTATTCTATAAATACGATTCGTGCGCTTGCGAGTATAAATTTTTAAAACATACCCGTTTTGGGTCCATCACATATCCTGCATTTCGTCTCTGCTCAAGAAAGATGCGAGAATAAGGTGGGACCTAGTTCAGTAGACTCATGATGTTTCCACCATGACTTGGACCCGATTTGTGGAGCTGTTCCACAAAAAGTACTACAATTCGACAATCATCGCTTCAAGAGTCGAGGAGTTCACTAGCCTGAAGCAAGGGAGTTTATCAGTGGCAGAATATGCTCGGCAGTTCGACTGATTAGCCAAGTTTTCACTAGAAATGGTTCCAACTGACTTTCTGAGGGTGTCTAAGTTCATTAGAGGACTTCGACCAAAGATCGAGCTAGGGGTTAAGTTAGTGAACCCGAGAAATACTACCTATGCCGATGTTCTAGAAACGACAATAAAAGTAGAAAGGCTGCAGGCTAATGTTAGTAAAGAAGAAGTCAGTAAGCCGGCCCCTAGACAGCAGAGTCAACCTCAGACTAGTCAGAACAACAACCACCACAACCACAACAATCAGTCCAGCAACAACAATAACGGTCAGAAAAGAAGGCATCCTGATAATAAGCAGCCCGATAGCGATAAAAGGGCATGAAAGAATAATGGAGGTAATAGGTCGAGTTATGTAGAATACTTGCAATGTGTTAAGTGCCAGAAGAAACATCCTCGTAAATTCCAGGCAAACACCAAGGGATGTTACAATTGTGGTCAAGAAGGACACCGGAAGAAATACTGTCCCCAGCTCAAGACAGAGGGGAAAAAGGAAGACAAGATGGTTCCTGCCAGGGTATTTTCCTTAACCTAAGGAGAAGCTGATGCTAGCAATAAAGTGGTCACAGGTCAGGTTTCTATCCCAATAATATATGTTTTGTATTATTTGATTCAGGAGCCACTCATTCGTATATCTCATTAGGAATGATAGAAAAAATAGACAAACCTTGTGAAAGATTTAGAACTAGGTTTGTAACAGAGTTGCCTTCGGGCAAAGTAGTTCTATCATCATAGATAGTACGAGGCGTACCGATCAAGATTGAGGACGTAGAACTAGAAGGAGACCTGATAAAACTGGAGATCAAAGACTTCGACGTGATACTAGGCATGGACTGGTTAGCAAGGCATGGTGCAACCATCGACTGCAAACGCAAGAAAGTGATGTTTGAGACTCTTGACGACCAGAGACTATGCTTCATGGGACAAGTTTCAGGATTACACACACCGCTAATATCATCTCTCAAAGCTTAAAGGATGATAGAAAAAGGATGTCAAGCATACTTCGCCAGCATCACAGATGTGGTAAAGGAAACACCACTTAAGGTTGGAGATGTCCACATTGTCAAAGAGTTCCCAGAAGTATTTCCCGATGACTTGCCAGGGTTGCCGCCGACTCGGGAAATTGACTTCACAATCAAATTAGTACCAGGCACTGAGCCTATCTCCAAGGCACCATACCAAATGGTACCTACATAACTCAAGGAGTTAAAGACGCATCTATAAGAACTCCTAGATTTGGGTATCATCAGACCAAGCCATTCGCCATGGGGAGCACCGGTGCTATTTGTGAAGAAAAAGGACGGAAGCATGCAGATGTGCATAGATTACCGCAAGCTGAATAAGGTGAAGATGAAGAATAAGTACCCGCTACCCTGAATTGATGACTTGTTTGATCAACTCCAAGGTGTGACTGTGTTTTCACAGATTGATTTACGGTCCGGGTACCATCAGCTCAAGGTACGGGGAGAAGATATTCCTAAGACAGCTTTTAGAACTCGTTATGGGCATTACGAGTTTTTAGTTATGTCATTTGGTCTTACCAACGCTCCAGCCGCGTTTATGGATTTAATGAATATGGTCTTTAAGGATTACTTGGGATAAATTCATCATAGTATTCATCGATGACATCTTGGTGTAATCAAAGGACGAAGTCAAGCACGAGGAACACTTAAGGTTGGTCTTGTTACGACTAAAGGAGCATCAACTTTAAGCCAAGTTCAAGAAGTGCAAGTTTTGGCTTTCGCAAGTAGCATTCCTCGGGCACATTATATCCAAGGATGAAGTTGCAGTAGACCCATCTAAGGTAGAGGTTGTGAAGGATTGGCCAAGACCAAAGAATGCATCAGAGGTAAGAAGCTTTCTGGGATTAGCAGGTTATTATCGAAGGTTTGTAGAGGGCTTTTCTAAGATAACCACTCCGCTCACCAACCTGACCCTGAAACAACAGAGGTTTAACTGGACTGATAAGTGTGAAGAGAGCTTCTAGTTGCTTAAGGATAAGCTATGCTCAGCACCAGTGCTCTGTATATCGACACCCAACGACAAGTTTGTAGTCTACTACGATGCGTCGAAGCAAGGGTTGGGTTGTGTGCTGATGCAGAATGACAAGGTGATAGCCTACGCCTCAAGGCAGCTGAAGGAGTACAAGAAACGCTATCCAACTCACGATATGGAGTTGGAAGCGGTGGTATTTGGGTTAAAAATCTGAAACCATTATCTTTACGGAGAACGGTATGAGATTTATACAGACCACAAAAGCTTAAAGTACTTCTTCACTCATAAGGAGTACAACATGAGGCAGCGTAGGTGGTTAGAGCTAGTGAAGGATTACGACTATGAAATCTTATACCACCCGGGAAAGGCAAACATAGTTGCTGATGCATTAAGTAGGAAGAGTTATGGAAGTATAGCAGCACTAGCCAGAATAGAAAAGCCGCTACAGCAAGAGCTGATCAATGCCGGAATAGAAGTAGTCATCGGTAAGCTGGCTAACTTGTCAATCCAGTCAAGTCTGTTAGAAGATATACGGATTAGACAAGGGCATGATGACATATTAGTAACAAATATGGATGCAATTAGAAAGGGGAAGGCCACAGATTTCTCAATATCAGGTAAAGGGTTATAGAGATATAAGGATCGAGTATGCGTGCCAAATAATCAAAGGATTAAGATGACGATTCTAGAAGAAAGGCATAGTATCCCGTACTCAGTTCACCCAGGGTCGACCAAGATGACTCACGATCTCAAAGAAATATATTGGTGGCTAGGAATGAAGAAGGATATAGCAGAATTTGTGTCTAAATGTCGAGTATGCCAGCAACTGAAAGCAGAACATCAGCGGCCTCCAGGCTTATTGTAACCACTTAGCATACCAGAATGGAAATGGGATGATATACCTATGGATTTTGTGACGGGTTTTCCACGAAAAAGTAAGCAGCATGATTCAGCTTGGGTAGTAATAGATAGACTAACCAAGTCGGCTCATTTCCTGCCTGTTAAGACTTCATACATAGCAGATCAATACGCAGACATCTATGTCCAAGAAATAGCGCGGTTGCATGGAATCCTTAAAACAATAGTATCCGATAGAGGATCGGTGTTTACATCGAGATTTTGGGGAAGTTTACAGCAAGCCATGGGTACTAAGTTAAGTCTTAGTACAACTTTTCATCCTCAGACATACGGTCAGTCCGAGCGTACCGTATAGATTTTAGAAGATATGTTACGCGCTTGTGTACTTGATTTCAAAGGATCATGGAATAAGTACTTGCCGCTAATAGAGTTCTCCTACAACAATAGCTACCAGTCAATGATTGGGACGACACCTTATGAGTTACTTTATGGATAGCTTCTTGGTCCCAAAGTTGTTAGAAAAGCTCAGGAAGCAGTAGCGCTGATTAGAAAGCATATGCTCGCTTCTCAAAGCCGTCAAAAAAGCTATGCGGATGCCAAGCGGCGTAATGTGGAATTCAAAGTCGGAGATCAAGTCTTCCTTAAGATATTTCCTATGAAAGGTGTGAAGCAGTTTGGGAAGAAAGGCAAGCTTAGTCCCCGTTTTATAGGTCCTTTTGAGATATTGGACAAAGTGGGAGCAGTTGCTTATAGATTAGCCCCACCGCCAGCCCTAGCAGATAGCAACAACGTGTTCCACATCTCAATGCTACGTAAGTATGTGTTAGACCCATCTCATGTTCTCAAGTACGATACGATAGCACTCCAGAAAGATTTTAGTTATGAGGAATGACCGGTTAGCATCCTAGATAGAGGGATGAAGCAGTTATGGTCAAAGAGTATTCCAATAGTCAAAGTCCTATGGAGTAATAGTTCTGAACGGGAGGCAACGTGGGAGTTGGAGGAAGACATGCAAGCCCGGTATCCGGAATTATTTGGTAAGTAAATTTTGAGGAAGAAATTCTTTTTAGTAGGGGAGAATTGTAAAGTCCAAGAAAATTACTTAGCTAGTAAGATAGTAGTAGTAGTAGTAATAGCTAGTAGTAGTTATAGTATGTTTATGACTGTGGATTTTGGTTCAAGCCAGGACTTAGTTGGACACTCGTAGCAACACTTGTAGATTTTATAAGTTTAACCTATAGTTTAACAATATTAATAATAAGATAATGTTTGATTAATATAGCTGATCATGAAGATGATATTTATTATACTATAAGGTTAAGATAGAACTAATAAGATCATGACACTTGTCGTGTGCATGTTTATTGAGAAATTAAGTATTTTTTTGAGGAATAGTTTTATAAGAGAACTACTTGAAAACCCCAGAATCTGCCAGTAGCTTTAAAAATGTTATATGACTCAGTCAAAGTTGTTTACCCAATTCAAATTAGGTTGAAAAAGTGCAATTACGTGTATAATATTTCAGCGTATGACGATATATCGCAGCTCTAGGGCCGATATATCGCTACACAGGTAATACGAAAAACACGTAACTTCACATGAACATTTCGACGAGCCTTGGGAATAAAAGCCCAGGCGATATATCAGCTATAGGGCAAGAGTTTTAAACATTTTTGAAACCGAGCTCATTTTAATCCTTAACCTCTTAGCAAGCCTCTGAATCTTTTGACTGAGTCTTAAGTCTCTGCTGAATGAATATTCAAATATTTTTCAATTAAATAGTCATTATTTTATTCAAGCTAAAAGAAGATCTTCTCATTCTTGAACTCTATAAATAGGACCTAGTACCCAACCAATTCTTTCATTCTTCAAGCTGAGTTCAGAGCCTTCAAGCTGCTAGGTTTACTTTAGAGTGTTAAACACTTGGGTTGGGGTTATAAGATTTATAATCTTAAGCTTATTAAACACTTGGGAAGTAAGGTTAATAGTGTGTTTTTCGATATCAAGGTGTAGTACGGTTCTAGTGCATTCAAAGGTATTGTTGACTGTGAATTTAGCCAACGACGTAAGAACGTCAACTACGACAAACCTTCAATAGAATTATAAACGACAACAGACAGTTTTTATGAATAAAAATAAATAACACGAGATTTTTATAGTGGTTCAGCCCCGATGATCGGTAATAGCCTAATCCACTTAGAGATTTTATTACTGTATTCACACTCAAGATCAGATGAACCAGGGTCAACTGAGTTTTTCAGTGCAAATATTCCAGAATACAAAAAAGGGTTTCTCTCAAGAACAACACACTTTCTCTCTCTAGAACACAGATTAACTCTCCATTCTCCAAAAGTCCTTTTACAATCCTCCCAAGTCTCTATTTATAGACTTGGGATTCTCAACTGATATCCCCTTTAGATCGGGATATTCCATTATTTACCTAATATTTATATTACAAAATAAACATTCAAAATATTACTGATCCCTAAATTCAAGTGAAGATTGAGTGATTCCCGGATGCTCGGACCAATTCTCACTGAAGTAGTTTCGGGCAGTTTGACGTAGTTTCTCATGCATGTTGACTACTCTTCAAGCTTTACGTAGGTCAAAGGTGGTATGTGCATGGCTCTCCTTGGACCAAAGGTCAGGTACATTCGAGGTATACTCCTTCATTGTGTCCGATCGGACACAATGGTTGTCTTCTTTGGCTTAAGGTAGTTCAAACCACCCTATTTGACTCCTTCAATCAAGGTCCGATCGGACCTTGCACTTTGCTCCTCGGACCAAGGTGGTCCGAGCCATCTTCTTCCTAGCATCTCTTCGGACCAAAATGGTCCAAAGCACTCCTTCAGGCGTCTTGTGCGATTGGGCACAATGCCCCTCTCCTTGGACCTAAATGGTCCAAGCCTCCTTCGTTCAACCAAGGTCCGATCGGACCTTGGTCCTTTCTCTTCGGACCTAGGTGGTTCGAGCCACCACTTACATCTTCTTGGACCAAAATGGTCCAAGGTACTTCACAAGCACCATGTCCGATCGGACACATCCTTCTTCTCCTCAGACAAACATGGTCCGAGCCTTCTTCATTTAACCAATGCTCGATCGGGCATTGGACTTTTCTCCTCGGACCAAGGTGGTCCGAGCCACCATCTACTTCTCCTTGGACCAAAATGGTCCAAGGTACCTCCTATGAGTATGCTCGATTGGACATAGTCCTCTCCTTCTCAACCAAAGCCCGATCGGACTCCAACATCTCCTCCTCGGACCAAAGTGGTCCGAGGTATACTTTTCTTGCCCACCTCATTCAAGCCCAAGTGCACCTCTTCCACATCATACTCGATCGGCCAGTATGTGGCTTTCCCCTTGAGTAAAACTTGAGCCTTGGTCATTCTCTTTGAACTCATTCGAGCCAAGCTTAACAAGAGGTCCCCTAAGCTTAGGTCCGATCGGACCTACTGCTTTTATATCTTGAACCAAAATTCATAACTCCCCTTCAATTTCTTAGACTTGGCTCCAATTTAATAAGGGTCTTTAAACTGAGGTCTGAACCAAGCAGCCCCCAGTCCAAATATTCTGTTCGATCGGGTGTGTCTGGTTTGACTATCTGTCTCATTCCTTAACTGATGTATTGGGCCATTATTAAGCCAGATCATCCCACTAACTCATGCCATGTGTCAATTTTACTGCCACGTCATTCTTTTCAAAGTTTCGGGATAACATTTGCCCCCCAAGTTTATTATATGATTCATTCACGTAATAAACTTTTTCTCCAGCTGACGTCATTATAAAAAATAATAACTGTTCATCTTCATGCAGACCCACGATTACTGCAAAAATCCACCCATGATCGTGGAGAGAAAAACAGTCCCAGAATACCAAAGGTCCAAAAGTAAATGAAAAACCCACTTTTTTCCCTTTAAATATCCCCACTTTACACTCTCTTCTTCACACATACAAAAAATTATTCTAAAGAACCCTTCATCTTCTCTCTTGGCCGAAACCCTCTCAAGGATTCCCTCTTCTTGCCGACTTCACAAGCTTCAAGGGGAGCTCTTCATCTTCAAGCATCATCCAAGAAAAATCAAAGCTCTCCAACCTTGGGTAAGTCTTCTTCTCCATGCCTCTTAGATTGCTACATTTTTTTTTTTCAGAAATTCTAAAAAAAATGCCATGGCCGAATATGCTTGTGCCTTGAATGTTCTTGAAGTTCTTGAATATGTTTTGTTCAATGTGCTTGCTTGTTGTCTTGATGAGGTTTGTGGCATGGGTAACCCGAATTTTCCCTTAATTTCATAGGAATTTCAAGACATTTTTGCTATTTTGACATAAACATGAATATGGGTTTTGAAGAACATGAAGAAAACTTTTCATTTTTATGTTTTGATCTTGTTTTTTGTTTGTGTGGATGGTGGAATGTGTTTAGACTAGGGATTTTTAGGGCTTTGCCCATTTGGTTCGGATTCGGGGTAGGCAAAGTATGCCATTTAGGGACCATTTTTTACATAGTTTTGCCCAGAAATTCTGGGCATAAGCGTGTGATCCGATCGGACCACACTTTGTCTTCATCGTGAGCCCATGCTCGATCGGGGATGATGAAGTATGGTCGAGCTTGAGGCGTGCGTCTCTTCTGAACGAGGTGAGATAACCACCTCTGATCGGGCTCTGAAATGCTTCAGATAAGTGTGTGGTCCGATCGGACCACACGCTCCTCCCTTTGCTTTTAAGTGCCCAGATTTTTAATAGCTAATTCCGAACCTCCCTAGACACCTATGCCCGATCGAACCTGACTTGTTGCTGCTGGCTAGAAGCTTTGGAGGCACGAGGCACACCAGGCGAACTCTCGGGACCTGGGTGCACATCTTCTCCTCGGGCACGCTACGCCCGATCGGACGTCCTGGGGACTTCGCGTGAGGCTCGTGCGGTGGCGAGGTAGGACGTCTCCTGGCCAGACTGTGTCCGATCGGACCAGTTTTATTTTGCTCAGAGTTTGCGTGGATACATGGTTCCTTGACCCATGAGCTCTGAACGCCTCCTTGGGCATGCCCCGTCCGATCGGGTGTGTCACAGGCGTTGGTTAGGCTCGCACGGAGGTAGGGTCGAATGCTAAATTATCCCTTAGAATAATCACATGGTCCGATCGGACTTCTCAAATTTCCTTGGCTTATACGCCCTTATGGTCATGCCCACTTAATGGGTCTAAGCATCCGATCGGAGGTATAAGACCATTCTTTTGAGCCTAGGATGTGGTCCGATCGGACCACACCTAATTCCTTAGACCTTGGCCTCTTTCTTTCCAAATGCATAACCAACCTTTTGTGTTACTTACATGCATAAGGAACTTAGCCTTATAGGAAAATCCCAAAAATGCCCCCTTCTACAAAGTTTAATAAGTTCAATGCTTTAAGTACTTTTTAGGCACTTTTGAGCATTAAAATTATTTTTTCCATATGCGTTATATTTTTATAACTTAGACAAAATTTTCCAAGTATAAAAATAACTCTTATTTTTGATGAATTTTTTCTGTATGGTTACTCACCTCCCCATTTTTTATTCATTTTTGTAGATGAATCGCTCTGACTATAGGGGAGGTGACAATCATACGGATTCCGAATCATCCGCCCCGCAGACAATCGAGACTCCATTGAATAGCGATTCCTCACCAAGCCCGTCTACCGGTTACACTCCAGAGGATCGTCTTCGCCGCTTCAAACAGATCCTCCCTCGCTCAGCCTTATATTTTCTCCACGAGGAACAGTTCCTTCGGCAAGCTTCTGAGTCGACGATGAGGGTGAAGCACTCTAACAGGCTCCCTCAGGAACACGATCCGCAGGTTGCCCGCAGAGCAGTACAGAAGGTGGTACAGCGCAATCAAACTCGCACTACCACAGCTTCAAGAAAGCCGTCTCTGAAATTTGCTACCGCGATTCAGGATTTGGTTGTCCAGAAGCCACGTGATGAGGTAGAAGAAGAACCCTCCTGGTTCGTTGCCGAAGCTTCAAAACTTACTCCCGCGCTATTCCAAAAACACCTTGAAGCTTTAGGCTTAAGCGGGGCAAACGTGACGTGTCCGGGCTCGCATCAAAGAGCCAATAGGCCCGGTGGAAGGTATTGCGCCTGGTCCAGGCACCATGTACAAGCTGGAGCAACACTCCCGCTGCACATCTATTTCTGGTCTGTAGCAGACTACTTCAACGTCTCCCCATTTCAGATCACACCGAACGGGATCCAGGCACTCTTTGCGCTGTACATCCTTTACTTTCTGAATGGTTGGGACGAGCCCACCCCTCATGAGGTGCATTACCTGTTTGATCTTCGGACCAACCCTTCCCACAACAACTCAGGTTTCTTCCATTTCTATCACAGGCATAGGGGGGTTACATATCTCAACGGCATCTCCCATAAGTCAAACGCCGGGAAGTATCATAAGGAATACTTCCTCACATTGGATATTGAAGCCAACAACTTGGCTTTTACGCGCTCGGGTCCGTTTAAGCGACCATTGCCTACTGAAGAGATGTTTAGGCAGGCCAAGAAATTGGCTAACATGAGTCTTAAAGAGAAGGATGTAAAAAGGCTGGTCACGTTGGACCTCCTTCAAATGGTGGGTCTGGTGCCATGTGAGCAGGATCTGGTGGTGGAAAGTACCACCGGGGAGAACGACACACCCGATCAATCTAATGAAGGCACGGAGCTATTGACTGATCGGCCCTCTCCTGGGCCTTCTCCACTTTCTCACAGACCTGGCGACTTAGTCATTAGAGAACCCACACCTCAGCACAGATCTACTGTTTCCGCTCAGCCTGGGAAATGAAAGGCTATCCAGGTTGAGAGGGAACTTAGCTCGTCTTCGGACAACGAGGATGAGTTCCTCGACCAGATCCTCAATGCAGGTAACACATGTTTAGTAAAAATAGGAATATTTTTGATAGCTTGGTAGTTAGAGAGTAATAAAATTGCAGCATACCCCTGTACATGTTTCATTATGTTTAAATCTCTAACTACTTTGTGTTTTCTTCCTTTGCAGATTCAGACATGTTCAGAGAATGCGTTGCTTCAAAGAGGAAAACTGGTGATGGAAGTGGCTCTATGCCTCCACATGAGATTCAGAAGGTAGCGCCGCCCAGTCAAGGGGGGAAAAATGAGGGACCGACTACACTCCCGCCTTTGGCTCCCTCTTCCCTTCCTGCTTCTGCGAGCCTGACTCCTACTCACCAGAGTAGTTCGAGCGAGCTTTTTCGCGCTGCTAGCGACCTGGGCAAGGGACTTCTTGAGGATGCTAGTCACGATGCATTGACGCTTCAAAGCCTAGACTCCTACCCTCGACTTAGTGTCGACGTTGTCTTGAAGAGAGGGCTCGCTCAATTGATAAATGTAAGTATCTTTTCTTGAGACAATTTGTTATTAGTATTTTTACTTGTAATAACCTTTTGTCTTCCATGCAGTCACTTGTCACCATTGGTCACGCTCAGCTCCGAGCCGTAGACTATAAAGAGTTGATCAAGGTGCAGAATGATCAACTGGTGGAGGCCAGGTCCAAGCTGGAGCAAGCAGAGAGAACTGTAGCTGAACGGGACGAGTCTCTTAAAAAACTTTCTGACGAGAACCAGAAGCAGGCCCAAAACAACGCTTCCTTGACAACTCAATTGGAGAAGCAATCCCTCGAGATTAAAGAGTTAGTTCGAGACAATGAGAGGTTAATCGGCGAGAACGAAGAGCTGAAGCAAGAAAAGGAGCTTGACTTGATTCGCTTTGAAAAGGCCAGTTTCGACTGCTTTTATAAGGTCTGGAAGCTGAACAAGCCTCTTAACCTTGATTGTTTCTCCAAGGAAGCTCAGGCAGAGGAGCTTGCCAGATGCGAAGCAAGGGCTGCTGAAGAAGCTGCCAATCCTCCTGCACTCGCCCCCGCCTCTTCTGCTTTATCATTCCGAGCGAGAGGAGCAGCTGATGCCGAGGAGGGAGTCGATCAACCCACTAGAGGAGCTCGCCTGTGACTCCCTCTCATAGTTCATCACAGTTTACTTTACTTTGTATTTTGTTGCTCGAACTAGTGAGCTATTTTGACATTTAGCACTTTACTCTTTCCTTGTTGACAACTTCAAACTTTTAAGTTTTTATTGTGCATAGCAAAGTTTTTAGATGCCTTTAGTTTCACATGAGAATTTAGTTTTTTAACTTAGAAATTTTTTACCATTCCATAAGTTCACACTAAATATACTTCCTCATGCTCTCATTGCTCTAACTTTTTATGAGTATAAATTTCTTATTACACGAATATCAGTTTCTGACTTAAAATTTAAAAAATTCTAAGTTACTTAAGCTTTGTAAAACAAGTTAGCTTAATGGCTATTTTAGACTTCCAAATTTACAAGTCAGCCCAAAAACAAACATATTTGCTCGTGCTCTTATTGCATGCGTTGAAATACATACCAGTGTACCCTATGTGCCCCCCAAGTGATTGAGGGTTGATAAATCCTTGATCACTTGCTACTTGATCGAATTTGTTCGAGTAGTTACTACTCGTGAAACACATAAAATATACGAACATATATCAGTAGTTGACCACTACAAAAATATTATTTAAACATTGGTCCTTCATGTTATGATACCGACCAGTTGAACACTGTCCAGTATATATTTACACTTAGTTTTTAGAAGACCTGTTTTGTTTAAATCATTATGACAGTTGAACACTGCCAAGCAAAAATAATCAACACATATGCAAAGTTTGTAGCAAGGTGCGACCACGCTGCGCGTGGTCTCTTTTATTTCTTGTAATAATAAATGACATAACGTGTCTAACAACGAGTTCCAAACAAAATAACATTGTTCAAAATAATGTGACTGGGTAGCAAATAACCAGTTCACAAAAAAATCTTTAAATAACAAGTTAAGCACTTGATACAAAGCTACTACTCTGCAAGTAGTATTTATAGATAATATTTTCTCAAGTGCTCGCCATTCTAGTAGTTTCTGATCAGCTCCCCATTCAACTGAGCAAGCTTGTAAGTGCCGGGCGGTAAGACTTGTTCAATTTGATACGGTCCTTCCCAGTTTGGTCCTAACACACCAGCTGCTGGGTCTCTAACAAATACCTTTCTTAAGACCAAATCTCCAACCTGGAACTTTCGGTCTCGTACTCTGGAATTGAAGTAGCGCGCCACTTTTTGCTGATGAGCTGCTACTCTGAGGCTTGCTTCCTCTCTCCTTTCTTCGAGGAAGTCCAATGATTCTGCCAACAACTGATGGTTCTCCTCTTGGTTGTAAACGGTCCTTCTATGGGATGGTGGGTCTATCTCCACAGGTAACATGGCCTCATACCCATATGCTAAAGAGAATGGGGTATGGCCAGTTGCCGTCTGAGCGGTAGTCCTATATGACCAAAGGACCTCTGGTAACTCATCTGCCCAAGCACCCTTAGCTTGCTCTAGGCGTTTCTTTAAAGTGTCCTTCAATGTTTTGTTTACCGCTTCAACTTGCTCATTGGCTTGAGGATGGGCAACCGAGGAGAAAATTTTGGTGATGCCATGCCGAGTGCAAAAATCGGTAAATATGTCGCTATCAAACTGGGTGCCATTGTCAGACACTATCTTCTTAGGTAGACCATAGCGACATATTATGTTTTTTACTACAAAGTCTAATACTTTCTTCGATGTGATCGTGGCTAATGGTTCGGCCTCAGTCCATTTAGTAAAATAATCTACCGCGACCACTGCAAACTGCACTCCTCCTTTTCCTTTGGGTAACTTCCCGATCAGATCAATGCCCCACACTGCAAAAGGCCACGGACTTTGCATTTGCTTCAAAAGATTTGGGGGTGCTCTGGGTACTTTAGAAAATCTTTGGCATTTGTCACACCTTTTCACATATTCCGTAGAGTCCTTGTTCATAGTAGGCCAGAAAAATCCTTGCCTCAAGATCTTTTTAGATAGACTCTGCCCCCCAACATGATCTCCACAAAACCCCTCATGCACCTCAACTAATAAGTTCTTTGACTGGTCGGGAGTTATGCACCTGAGGAGAGGTAAGGAGTATCCCCTCCTATATAACACTCCATCCACCATGGTGTATCTAGCAGCTTGCCTCATAATTTTTCTTGCTTCATTACGACCATCTGGGAGTGTCCCTTGCTCAAGGTAAGCAATGATGGGAGTCATCCAGGTGTCGACTATCGTAATCGGCATGGCCTCTTGTCTATCAATGCTTGGCTCTGCCAAGTACTCTACTGGAACTATATTCAGTGTTTCGGCATCTTTCGCACTTGCAAGCTTTGCTAGAGCATCAACATTGGAATTATGCTCCCTTGGTACTAATTTGATGGTATACTCCTCGAACTGGGCTAGCAAATCTTTAGTTTTGTTTAAGTATGCCACCATGCGTAGGCCCCTTGCCTGGTACTCCCCCAATACTTGATAAACCACCAATTGGGAATCACTGTTTATCTCCACTGACCGGGCACGTACATCTCTAGCCAGTCGCAAGCCTGCTAAGAGGGCCTCATACTCCGCTTCGTTATTAGAAGCACTAAATCCGAATCTTAGTGCACAATGAATTCGGTGCTTCTCCGGTGTGACTAGTATAATCCCAGCTCCTGAATGGTGCTCGTTCGACGATCCATCAACGAAAAGTTGCCAAGCAGGAATTTCTTCCTTTAACCCAGTAACATTCTCCTGTTGGTTAGGGACCTCAACGATTCCGGTACACTCAGCGATGAAATCTGCCAAGGCTTGACCTTTAATAGC
Organism: Humulus lupulus; assembly: GCF_963169125.1. Taxonomy (NCBI): domain Eukaryota; kingdom Viridiplantae; phylum Streptophyta; class Magnoliopsida; order Rosales; family Cannabaceae; genus Humulus; species Humulus lupulus. The sequence goes on from NC_084799.1 coordinate 130,768,388, forward strand.
AGTCCTTGGTTGGTACTTGATTTCAAACTGGCCTAGCTCGACCGCCCATTTAAGTAGCCGACCAGACGACTCCGGTTTTTGTAAAACTTGGCGAAGAGGCTGGTCAGTGAGGACCTTGATGGGGTGTGCTTGGAAATACGGCCTCAACTTTCGTGACGCAAGTACCAAGCAGTAGGCCAACTTCTCAATCATGGGGTATCGGGACTCCGCTCCTATTAAGCGCTTGCTAACGTAATACACTGGGTGCTGCACCTTATCCTCCTCACGCACTAAGGCAGCACTAACAGCGTGTTCTGTGACTGCTAGATACATAAATAGGTCCTCTCCATCAACTGGTTTAGAAAGAACAAGAGGTTGAGCCAAATGCTCCTTGATCGCCTGGAAAGCTTGTTCACACTCTGCGGTCCACTAGAACTTCTTGCCTCCTTTAAGCAGGTTAAAAAACGGGATGCACTTGTCCGTTGATTTTGAGACGAACCTGCTTAGAGCCGCAATCCGCCTAGTCAAGCTTTGCACATCCTTTATTCTTGTGGGAGACTTCATCTCCATGAGAGCCTTGATCTTCTCAGGGTTTGCTTCTATTCCTCGGGAGTTAACAATAAACCCAAGGAATTTTCCGAAACCTACTCCAAACGAACACTTAAGGGGGTTTAACTTCATGTTATATCTCCTTAAGATTGCAAAGCACTCCTCTAAGTCTCCCACGTGCCCCCCAGCTTCCTTCGACTTCACCAGCATATCATCTACGTATACCTCCATGCTCTTGCCGATTAAGTCACGAAACATACCATTCACCAAGCGCTGGTAGGTAGCTCCTGCATTTTTTAACCCGAAGGGCATCACTCTATAGCAATAGAGCCCTATATCCCTTCGGAAGCTGGTATGCTCTTCATCAGGAGAATGCATGCTGATTTGGTTGTATCCCGAATATGCGTCCATGAAGGACAAGGTCTCGTGACCTGAGGTTGCATCCACCAACTGATCTATTCTCGGTAAAGGAAAACAATCCTTCGGGCACGCTTTGTTTAGATCAGTAAAATCTACATAAGTCCTCCACTTTCCATTGGGTTTAGGCACCAAGACTGGGTTTGAAACCCAAGCTGGGTAGTATGCCTCTCTAATAAACCCATTCTCCTTCAACCGCTCTACCTCCTCCTTAAGAGCCTTTGCTCGATCCTTGTCATGTAACCTCCTCTTCTGCTGTACCGCTGGATACCTTTCATCCACGTTGAGCACGTGGCTGATCATAGTTGGTGAGATACCCACCATATCCTTGTGAGACCAGGCGAAGACATCTTGATTCCTTCGCAAGAACTCTATCAGCTGTATTCTCACCTCAGCTTTTAACTTCTTCCCAATCTTGACCACTCTTGTCGGGTCATTCTCATCTATAGGGACCTCCTCTAACTCCTCGGACGGTCCCACATCACTCTCATAATCCCCAAAGCGAGGATCAATATCTCTTCCCTCGCTTTGGGCAACGCCCTATTTGGTGACTTCATCACCTGATGGGGTCTTCTGCTCTTTCAAACTAGGAGTGCTCTCCTGGCCACACTCCTCCAACACCTCTTCATCGTTCACTACTACAAGATTATGGTCTACATCCATCTCATCCACTTCCTCTCTTTCAACGCATACAATCATGTTGTTCTCCTTGGCAGCTTTCTTTGCCTTAGCTATGGAGGCATTATAACACTCCCTAGCTTCCCTTTGGTCTCCTTGGACGCAGCCTATGCCAGCGCTGGTCGGGAACTTCACAGAGAGGTGCCAAATTGAAACTACCGCATGCAAGTTGGTGAGTAGTGGTCGACCAATAACCACATTGTAGGCAGACGGGTAGTCAACAATCAAAAATTCAGTCATCACGGTTTCATGCTTGGGAGCTTCCCCCGTGGTGACTGGTAACTTTATTGTCCCAGCTGGTGTCAGTCCCTCTCCAGTAAACCCATAAATGACGTGAGAGCATGGCTTCAAGTCATTTATGGATAGCTTCATTTTTTCAAAAGAGGACTTATAAATAATGTTTACGGAGCTTCCCGTATCAACCAGACATCTTTTCACCTTCATGTTAGCTATTTGAACTGTCACTACAAGAGGATCATTATGAGGATACCTCACGTGTTTAGCATCCTCCTCAGTGAAAGTGAGGGACTCACTTTCATACCTTGGGTTCTTTGATGGTCTCTCCTCCACCGTCATAACCTCGGATGTGGACGCTGCCTCCAACTCATGACGAAGGGTGCGAGCATATCTTTCCCTCGCCTTGTTGCTATCACCAGAGAGATGTGGTCCTCCACATATTGTATCTAACGTGAAGTCCACAGGTTCAGGTTGCAAAGGTGGGGACCGTTGCCGCTTGAAACCAGGATTATTGCTGCTCCCCTCTCCTTGGGTCTTCTCTGCCTTATACTTTTTTAGTTTCCCCGAGCGGAGGAGAAACTCTATCTCATCTTTAAGGTGATTACACTCGTTCGTGTCGTGACCATAGTCTCCATGGAAACGACAGAACTTGATCTTATCCCTCTTACTCATTTCCTTTTTTATTGGAGGGGGTCTTCGGTAAGGGACCTCCTGATGGCTGGCTAGATAGATCTCCGCTCGGGTTGCCGAAAGAGTAGTGTAGTTGGTGAATCGAGGTTCATACTTCGTAGGTTTGTCATTCGACCCAGACTTAGCTTTTTTCTCACTGCGGCGGTCAGACCCGTTATTCCCACGTTTCTTACTACCGCCTTGATCATTTCCGCTATCCTTTGGAGTATCCTCTGATCCACTTGGGTTGTTCAACCTGTTTTCTCCTTTCTCAATGGCATCATCCAACTTCATGTGCTTATCTGCACGGTCCAAAAACTGTTGTAAAGTTGAAATCGGATGGCGGTGAATGCTGTCCCACAAAGGACTTCGATAAATAATACCGGAGGAGATTGCAACCATTTTCCCTTCATCTCCAACCGCGGTAGCCTGATTGGCTTCTCTCATAATCCTTTGAATGTAGTTCTTGAGAGACTCATCTTTACCTTGCTTAATGTCCACCAAGTGGTTGGCATAAACAGGAGGGGTTTGGGCAGTACTGAACTGCCTGCAGAACTCCTTCCTAAAGCTCTCCCAAGAGGTGATGGAGTCGGGTTTGAACTTCCAGTACCACTCCTGGGCAGTATCTGACAAGGTGGTGGGGAAGACTCTGCAGCGGTAGTCATCACTCACCCCAAGCAGCTCCATCTGATCTTCGAACTTCCCAACGTGTCTCACCGGGTCTGCCTTTTCTGTATAAACTGGCAATACCGGCGCTTTGTATTTCCTTGGTGGTTGGGCCGCTCTTATTCTAGCACAAAAAGGGCTACCACTTCTGTGGTCTACTGGTTCAATAACTGGTTGTTTCGACAGACTTTGGACTGCCGCCGTCAAAGCATCAAGCTGGGCTTGGATGGCTGGGGCCACTGCTGGGGATGCACCTTCGGGACCGCTTGGTCGAGCACTCCTATCCGGCGTATCCACATCGAGTATTTCTACTCGACTGGTAGGACGGATTGGCTCCTGCCCTTCGACTGGAGCGGTCCTCCTTCTGTCGTCAATGACGTCCCTCAGGTCCTTCTGAGCAGTGTTCCTTGCCAACTGGTCGAACACCGTACTCCGAGTCTTCTCGGAGGGACTACTAGGTGGAGCGTGCTCCTTGCCATTACGCTGGTTGGGATGCCGTGGTGGCTTCCCCGTTTGAGCTGGTTGATCATCTCCTCCTTGTCGGTTATTATTCTTCTCCTTCGACTGGTTGGTGTGGTAACTGTCACCTTCATCACGCCCATGTCCATCTTTGAAGTGGGAAGTCTCCTTGCCACGAGGAGCTTTGTTGTGCCCCTGCTCAGAAGGTGTTTTCTTACTGCCAGACTTATGACTTCCTGACCTGGAAGTCTCTGATCTGTGGCTCCTTGAGGGAGTCTTAGAATTCCCCCTTTTGGTAGAGGCAGTGCGCGATCGTGCTCCCTCCTCCTCATGACCAGGTGGGTTACCCCCACCCCTTCCTGGTCTATCAACTTTCTTATGACCAGCCTCTGTGGTCCTTGCTTCTGGGGCAGGTATCACCCCAGGCGCAGCTTGAGCATTGGCTCAGGTCAATTGCGTAGCTGCCTCCAGAGCAAACGCAGCTTCGCGATGTCGCCCATCGGCCTCCTCCTGCTGTCGACGAATCTCCTTGCTCCTAGCGTCCATCTCTCGCCTCTGCTTGGCCATTTCCTCAGCAAAGGCCTCCTGCCTAGCATTGAACTGAGCTAGCTCCTCCTGGACTGCGCTCATAGTTTCCTGGAGCTCCTCTACTTCTGGAACTGCATCCTCGAGCACAACTCTAGGCTCGTTCTCACGATCTTGAACGCTGGGACCTTCCGATCTAGCATGCTCCCTGGAGGTGCTTACCCTCTTGGAGGCCGCGGTGGTGTTCTTGGGCGCCATAATGCTTCAGGGACTGTCTGTCTTCTCTTCAGGCTCTCAATGAAAGCACCAAAATGTTGACTGTGAATTTAGCCAACGACGTAAGAACGTCAACTACGACAAACCTTCAAGAGAATTATAAACGACAACAGACAGTTTTTATGAATAAAAATAAATAACACGAGATTTTTATAGTGGTTCAGCCCCGATGATCGGTAATAGCCTAATCCACTTAGAGATTTTATTACTGTATTCACACTCAAGATCAGATGAACCAGGGTCAACTGAGTTTCTTCAGTGCAAATATTCCAGAATACAAAAAAGGGTTTCTCTCAAGAACAACACACTTTCTCTCTCTAGAACACAGATTAACTCTCCATTCTACAAAAGTCCTTTTACGATCCTCCTAAGTCTCTATTTATGGACCTGGGATTCTCAACTGATATCCCCTTTAGATCGGGATATTCCATTATTTACTTAATATTTATATTACAAAATAAACATTCAAAATATAACTGATCCCTAAATTCAAGTGAGGATTGAGTGATTCCCGGATGCTCGGACCAATTCTCACTGAAGTAGTTTCGGGCAGTTTGACGTAGTTTCTCATGCATGTTGACTACTCTTCAAGCTTTACGTAGGTCAAAGGTGGTATGTGCATGACTCTCCTTGGACCAAAGGTCAGGTACATTCGAGGTATACTCCTTCATTGTGTCCGATCGGACACAATGGTTGTCTTCTTTGGCTTAAGGTGGTTCAAACCACCCTATTTGACTCCTTCAATCAAGGTCCGATCGGACCTTGCACTTTTCTCCTCGGACCAAGGTGGTCCGAGCCATCTTCTTCCTAGCATCTCTTCGGACCAAAATGGTCCAAAGCACTCCTTCAGGCGTCTTGTGCGATCGGGCACAATGCCCCTCTCCTTGGACCTAAATGGTCCAAGCCTCCTTCATTCAACCAAGGTCCGATCGGACCTTGGTCCTTTCTCTTCGGACCTAGGTGGTCCGAGCCACCACTTACATCTTCTTGGACCAAAATGGTCCAAGGCACTCCACAAGCACCATGTCCGATCGGACACATCCTTCTTCTCCTCGGACCAACATGGTCCGAGCCTTCTTCATTTAACCAATGCTCGATCGGGCATTGGACTTTTCTCCTCAGACCAAGGTGGTCCGAGCCACCATCTACTTCTCCTTGGACCAAAATGGTCCAAGGTACCTCCTATGAGTATGCTCGATCGGACATAGTCCTCTCCTTCTCAACCAAAGCCCGATCGGACTCCAACATCTCCTCCTCGGACCAAAGTGGTCCGAGGTATACTTTTCTTGCCCACCTCATTCAAGCCCAAGTGCACCTCTTCCACATCATACTCGATCGGCCACTATGTGGCTTTCCCCTTGAGTAAAACTTGAGCCTTGGTCATTCTCTTTGAACTCATTCGAGCCAAGCTTAACAAGAGGTCCCCTAAGCTTAGGTCCGATCGGACCTACTGCTTTTATATCTTGAACCAAAATTCATACCTCCCCTTCAATTTCTTGGACTTGGCTCCAATTTAATAAGGGTCTTTAAACTGAGGTCTGAACCAAGCAGCCCCCAGTCCAAATATTCTGTTCGATCGGGCGTATCTGGTTTGACTATCTGTCTCATTCCTTAACTGATGTATTGGGCCATTATTAAGCCAGATCATCCCACTAACTCATGCCATGTGTCAATTTTACTGCCACGTCATTCTTTTCAAAGTTTTGGGATAACAGGTATTCCTATTCCTAGTTCATTTATGTATGTTTCAATTGTTTCTTATAGTTTTCTTTACTCAAATTTTAACTCAATATTTTCCATTCTTGGTTAGGCATTTAATTTCTTTGAACTTGAGGTTTCTTTTCGGTAAGCTCTTCTTCTCGGTTGTTTAGACTCATTTCTTTTTCATTTCCTTCTTTTATAAATACTTACCTTTTTATTGTTGGTTTTAGGAGTGTTCCAAAATCCCGTCCTTGTTCTCACATCCTGGTATTGGTAAGGAAAATAGGATAGTTTCTATATGTTATATGTTATGTGTATGTATAATATGTTATTATGTTATGTTATGCTATGTTTTTATCTAGGGTTTATAGTTGCTTAATTAGCAAGCCCTAGTGTTTATCATTCTTATGTTAAAAGTTATGATATACCCTACCTCAGATATTAGACAGGGGACCTAGATGGGTTATCATATACTATCATGTGATCTAGCCTACCTCAGATATTAGACAGGGGACGTAGATGGTTTATCACATGTCATAATGGCCATTATTATTGTAGTCCTATATGGTATACATTTTATAATCATATGTTTATGTTTATGTTTTATGCTTTTTGTAGATTTTCCTTGCTGGGCATTAGACTCATTCCTTTATTTTTTATGTATGTAGGGAAATAGTTATCGCGGCGGAAAGATTCTTGGCAGCTTGGGATTGTGTATTGAGGAAGAATGGATTCGGTGGACTGCGTGAACGATTCGAGGATGACGTTATTTCAGTCTTTTTAATTATGTTTTCTATGTATTTTTTCGCACTTGGTTTTGTAACAAATTTATTTAAGAAGTTATGTTTTATTTTTAAACAATGGGATCCCATACCCCGCGTTTATGTATTTCAAATTTTACTTTATAGTTTTAATAAAGTTATGACTATTTTGTATGTATGTTTTCTTAAGAATAGTGTCTATGTATAGTAGTTTTAATGGTCCAAAGTCTAGAATTAGTTGGGTCATTACATCATGCGTGGGATATCTCTACTCATACTCCTTTAGCTATCTCAACGCATAGGCTATCGCCTTTCCGGCTTGCATCAACACACACCCTAAAACATTTCTGGAAGCATCACAATAAACTACAAACTTCTCATTATCTGATGGCAGGATCAACACTGGAGCGGTGATCAGTCGCCACTTCAATTCTTTGAAACTGTTCTCGCACCTGTCTGTCCACACATAATTAGTCTTCTTTCGCGTCAATTCAGTCAACGATGTGGCAATCCTAGAGAATCCCTCGACGAACCACCGATAATACCCTGCCAATCCCAGAAAGCTCCTAACTTCTGGTACACTCCTCGGTTTAGGCTAATCTCTCACTGCCACAATCTTGCTTGGGTCAATCAGAATCCCTTCCTTACTGACAATATGGCCCATAAATGTGACATATGGTAGCAAAAGCTCGCACTTACTGAACTTAGCATATAACCTATGCTCTCTCAACCGCTGCAATACCATGCATAAATGCTGCTCATGCTTCGTCTCTGATTGAGAGTACACCATTATGTCATCAATAAACACAATCACGAAAATGTCCAAATAGTCCTTGAAAACCCTATTCATCATGTCCATAAAAGTTGCTGGGGCATTGGTTAATCAAAAAGACATAACCAGAAATTCATAGTGTCCATAACTAGAAATGAGTCAAAGTGAATACTCTGGCAGAAGCGAGACTGTTGCTCTACTTCGACTCCTCTTTCCTGGCTTGTGGGCATTCCTTCTTCAAATGACTAACACTCCCACAGATAAAGCAGGCCCTGATCCTGCAATCTCTCTAATGTCGTTGACTGTACCGAGGACATACTGGGAAACTCCTTTAGTTGTCACCCCCGCCCTGACGGCTACTAACAGCACCCCGTGCCCTCATATCCGAGCTAGGAGAAACAAAAGAATCTGGGGCCTTTATCTTCTGTTCAATGGGGCCACTACCCCGACTAGATCTAGTAAAAGGAGGTACTGTCCTCCTGGCATCCCGCCTAGCAGCACCCTCTCTCCAAATTTGATCCTCAGCTGTAAGGGACTTGTCCACTACCTGGGCATACGTAGTAGTCTATGGATCCAAAGTAATCTTCACATCACAGACAATCATAACATTCACCCCCCGCACAAAACTATCCCTTCTTGCTGCATCAGTTGGCACCAAATCTGGCACGAACTTCACCAACCGGTCAAATCTCAAGGGGTACTCAGTAACTGTCAACCGGTTTCGAGTCAGGTTGATAAACTCATCAACCTTTGCAGCTCGGACAGCAACACTGTAATATTTCACGTTGAAAATGTTTCACATTTCTTCTCTGAGTCACTACATCCCACTAGATGCGGGCATCTTCTCTGAACATGTAGTTGACATGAGTTATACATTTGGGATCCCAAAATACTGTTTAGGAATATTTACAACTCAAAAATATGATTAAAATCGACTAAACGACAAAATTCAGATTAGTACATAGCATCTCCCAAAAATACCCCTGGCCGTGGTAGCCAGACAGGCCGAACATGTAGACGCCGCTTCACGCTCTCCATACTCATGGTTGGTCGACCTTTCCCTTGTCCTTACCTGCACCATAGAGCACCCATGAGCCGAAGCCCAGAAAGAAAACTCAACACAAACAATTAACATAAGCATAACTAACAATCAACATATAACAAAGCCGCCAACAGGCTAAACACATAACGGCCATGTCGTCCCAGGCGCTTTATTAGGCCCTGGGTTAGCGGTCTAAACCGTGAGGATATCCCAGGTATCCAATAGGGTCTCACCCTGGCAACTTGCACTTCGGGTGCTTACGATGCTCCCGGCCCCTTCCCGTACTCGGCCTTCGTCAATCCCGACCATTGCCATTCTCGGCGTTCTCTGTTCCCGACCCTTGCCATACATTTATAGATATGCAACACATAGCATAAACTTAACAAATACTTAAGGAAATACAAACATAATTAATAGAGCTACGCCCTACACCATAATCACATAGGGTCGTGCCCTGCAATACAAAGTATAGGGCCACGCCCTGCTCTATGAGTACCACAGTTTTCTTACCAGTGTCCCAAGCTATCTGAGCAGTGCGATCATGAGCATAGTCCTCTAATTCAAGCCTTGAAGAAAAGTCCTAGTCACAATGCATGAATAAAATCAACTATCAAGTTCAAACTAAACAAATAGTTTCGAGACATAACTTTAACCTCCGGGACCTTGGTTTCTACCAAACTGAGTATTAGAAACCTTCTTGAGCTGTAACGTTCAAGTTCTCGAGTTAAAAACCCTAAAAAAGCCAAAATCATGCATTTGGGTCGTGGCCCAACCCCCCTTAAGGGCCGCAGCGCGCCCCAAATCAAAGGCAAAATGCCTTTCATCTGACAGACTCGGGCCGTGGCGCCCAAACTTGCGTTGCGGTGCCTGGGCAATTCCTCGAAGTCCCTCTGGTCCTAAAAACTCAAGCGGGTCATGGAGAGAGCCCAAAACCCAGAAATTCCATGCAAAATATACGACCCAATTCCTACAAACTCAACCCAAATCAATACCAAAACCTAGAATTCAGCCCCAAATCACTTATACCAAACTAACAGCAGCACAAAAACTTAAGGAAACCAAACAAAAATCCTACTACAATCTAAGTTCTAACCCCTTAAACTCAAACAAAACAGAGGAATTCTAGCAGCAAACCAGTTTAATTCTTACCTCAAACGTGTAGAATAACCTCCAGCTCCCTTGGCTTCAATCCCTCGCTTGATTCCTTCCACTTTGATCCACAAACTCAAAAGTCCTTCCTTGGTTTCTATCCTTCTCTAGAGCGTTCAAGAGACCCAAACACAATGCCAAAGTGAGAAAAAAACGTGGAACACTCTCTTCAGCTAAAGTCTATCTATTTCTAAGGCCAATTATCTCTTTGTCCCTCCTACCAATTAAACTCCTATACTAACCTCAAGGGCAATTCTGTCCTTTGCCATATTCCGCTAACTCCTCGAGTGAACCTACAAATCCCCATTTAATCCTGACATATCTAAATCATTACCAAACTACTACCTATTACTACATAAATCTCGAACACATTTTACGTTCCCAAAATACCCCTAGGCTCCTCCTGAGCCGGGTATTCGACCCCGTTGTGACTTTCTCGCTAAACCGCTCCCTAGGTCTGTCTTGGATCATGCATCACAAATATATCACCACTCACATGTGGTAAAGATCACAATAATCACAAATATTGCATTTATGCCCTCAACGGGCTAAAAATTACAAACATGCCCCTAATAACCAAATGGGGCTCACAGGCATATTTAATTCACCTAAACATGCATTTCTAATCACATACTCATCAAATTCACACATTAATATAATAAATCACTTATTGCCCTCCAGGCATGCTAATCAAGGCCCTAAGCCTTATTAGAAAATTTGGGGCACTACAACCATTCTAAGTTGTGTAGAACCTAGGGGAAACACTTATAACATACAGGATACTCTTAGCCTTATCTCTCTCTCTCTCTCTCTCTCTTTCTCTACACGATTCTCTCCCTCTCTCTTTGGTGTGCTTGGAGATGTGGGGAATTCCTTGAGGAATTGACTGAAAATTAATGATGGAGACTTAGGAAGACATGCTAGAAGTGTTGAGGAGTAGCTTGGGGGTCGTGATCTTTGTGGAGGATTTACCACTCAGGCTCGGGATTAGGATTTGTGCTTGGGATCGCTTTGGATTGTCAGCTTGGAACACCAGATAAGAGAATTGTTTGTGCCTGTAGAGCTGTGTGATGTATAGCATTGTATGTATTGTTTATAGTTGTTTTGTCATGCATGTGAATATGACTGATTGGCAAGAGCCGAAAGCGGCAAGAGCTGAAAACGACAAGATCCAGGAGCAGCAAGGAGCCAAGATTGGTGCTAAGCATGCTGAATGCAAGCTGCCAGGGCGAGACCCTAAACGGTGTTGTACGCACCCATTCAGCTAGGACTGCGATCTTGGTGCCTGATAACACAACTTGATTGGCAGAGGCCGCTTTTGTGGTATTGTACTGCTTTGTTATTGTATTGCTGTGTTGTTGTACTAATAGGTTGTTATGCCAGTATACTATTGTGCTGTTATACTACTATGTTATACTGCTGTAATGTTGTTAATTCCAATGGAAACATGTAATTACTTCCTGTCTTTCATTAATTATGTATTTGTTGAAGTGAATTACTGTATTCTCTGTTGTGAATTTCTCTTGTTGATCCTCGGCTCACGGGTGCTCTGTGGTGCAGGTGAGGGCAAGGAAAAGGTCGAACAACCATGAGTTGGAGAGCATGGAGCGGTGTGTACATGTTTGGCCTACCTGGTCACCACGACTGGGGTTGTTTTGAGGAATACGTGAAAAATGTTCGATTTTGTCGCTTAGGTCAATTGTACCATATGTAACACCCCAATTTGCTAATAAAGTTTAGGACCTTGATTAGCGTGCCTGGAGGGAAATAAGTGAATTAACATGTTAATATATGCATTTGAATGAATATGTGATTAGAATGTATGTTTAGGTGGTATAAATATGCATGTGGGCCCCGTTTGTATGTTAGGGGTAAATTGGTAATCTTAGCCCATTGAGGGCATAAATGTAATAATTGTGTAATATGATTAGTACCACGTGTGAGTGGTGATATTACTGTGATGCACGTGCCGAGATGGTCCTAGGGAGCTAATTAGTTTAAAAGTCACATCATGATTAAATACCTAGCTCGGGAGGAGCCTAGGGGTATTTTGGGAATTTTACACTTTGAGTTTGTGAGCTAATGGTTAATGGTGACTGAGTAACTTGAGTGAACATTAGTAACCATTAAGAGTAACATAATTTAGATAAGGAAAATGGTAGAATTGTAGAAAAGGTGAAATGGAAAAATGCCCTTGAGGTTTAGTTAGGAAAGGATTTTGAGAGAGGGGTAAAATGGTCTTTTGGAAAAGGTTAGATAACTTCAGCTGAGGGAAAGGATGAATCACGTTTTACACTTAGTCATATTTGGTTTATGCTGGAATTTGAAAGAGAAAAATAGAAGGAAAGGGAAGCAAGAAGGAAGCTGAAATTTGGAACCTAGGAGGAGAATCAAGAAGCTTGAGGCAACTAAAGTCAAGTATAGGCTAAGATTGTTTAGAGGTAAGAGGTTATCCTCTGTTTTTTTTTAAGTTTAAGCTTGATTTTCAGAGAGTAAGTGTGGAAATTTAAAGATAGTATGGCTGGTTTTGCATGGAAATTCAGTTTGGTAATCAAGGGGAGAGTGGCTTGAAGCTAGGATTGGAGAGAGCTCAAGCTTAATTCTTGATTGAGGTAAGAGTTTTTAACATCTTTGAATTTTTGTATCTGATGTGGTTTACGAATTTGGAAGCCTGGTTTACATTTTTCAAGCTCTAGTTTAAGTTTCTGAAATCTGAGACCAAAGTATGGATTTTGGGTGTGATTGTATGTTTGAGTTTGTTGTTGGTGTTTATAGGTTGTGAAATGGTTCATTTGGGGTTTTAAATTGGTTTTTGGGGTTTAGGTATGTGTTTGGGTTGAATTGGAGGTGTTTTGGCTCGGGAAAAACGCAGGGGAAAACCCAGAATTCTGGGTTCGCGAAGGGGCGCTGCGGCGCACGGATGCATCAGGAGCAGGAAAATTTCTGGGCACCGTGGCCCTTAAAGGGGAGCGCCGCGGCCCTAGGCAATTTTCAGACAGTGAATTTTTCATTTTTAGGGCTTTTTCCCGGGAGCTCGAGGGATGTTTCCGTTGCATTGTTTTAGGGAAATAGGGGTCCCAAGAGTACGGGATTGGTCCCGGGAAGTGGTTTTGGATTGGTTAGTATTAAAGAGTGTTTTATATGTGTTGTGACTAGGTTTTTGGAAAGGCTCAGGGTAGAGGACCGTGCTCGTGACTTTGGTGCATTGGAAAGCTCGGGATACAGGTAAGAAAACTGTAGTACCCGTAGAGTAGGGCATGGGCCCATAGTATTGTTGCAGGGCACGACCCTAGATTGTATTACATGTTAGGGTGTAACCTTGATTGAATTGTTATATGATTGAATGTTGTTTGAGTTAAGCTATATGTTTTTATAGTTGAGAGAACGACAAGGAACCGGGAACGACAAAGGGCCGAGAATGGCACTGGGGTCGAAAGTAACATTGGGCACACAGAGTGCATACCACCAGGGTGAGACCCCAACGGATACATGGGATATCCTTACGGTGAGGACCAAGATCCCAGGCTTTGGTAATGCTTCTGGGACGGCATGGCCGTATATGTGTTTTATCTGATGGACTACTTGTTTATCTGTGAGTTATCTGTTATAATAGTTGTATAATATGCATATGTTATGTGTTGTGTGAGTTTTCTTGTTGGGCTTCGACTCATGGGTGCTCTATGTTCCAGGTAAGGGCAAGGAAAAAGTCAACCAGCCATGAGTACGGAGAGCGTGGGGCGGCGCGTACATGTTTGGCCTGACCGACTGCTTTGGTTGGGGGCATTTTGAGAAATGGATGTATTAAACTCTGATTTTGATGGTTAATTACCTGTAAACCTATTTCAGAAATTATAAATATTTTATAAACTGTACTTTGGGATCCCAAATATAAGACACTTGGAATTTTCAATGAATTAAGGAATTTTCGACTATTACAGCCTTGATTTCTGTTTAATCACACTTTTGTTCTAAAAACCTCGATTAGCGAGTTAATTGCACGTTTTAAACTCACTTAGTAACGGATCTAAGGTAGTAGGGTGTTACACCATACCTTTCAGATGTAAATGTATTTCAAAACAGTATTTTGGGATCCCAATGTAACATTTTTACAAACTTTAATGAATTACCAACTCTTTAAACATAATGTTCATTAAATGAGTCTTTATTTTGATTTAATCACACTTTTTAACCTAAAACTTCAATTAGCGTGCTAATCACACATTTATAAATCACATGGTAACGACTATAAGGAAGTAGGGTGTTACAACTTTGTATCAGAGCGTGCCAAGGTTTTTGGTTCTTGGAGATTGACCGAACATGTAACCTCGCTTCTAGAGAAAAGCTCGACTCAGGGTTGGTTGGTATTAAATGCAATATTTGTTTAATTGCTAATTTGAGTTGCCTTATCTACTAGAATAGGGAGCATGATGAATATGTATGTGTTTTCTGGGAATGAGGGTTTATGATTGATGCATGAGCATTATGGATTTGTGTTCTGGTATGTGTATTTTTTAGCTATTGTGTTGTTTGGCCTTGTTGAGGTATAATGCTGAATAAGAATATCAGGGCTGGTAGGCCAGGTTTTTGGGTGCAGATAGATTTGGAAGTTTTGTATCCAAGGCAGTCAACTGGATCAGGAAGTGTGAATGATGGCAGCTGAGGCCAGAATCATCCGTCGAGCATGGGATTGGCGACAGGTGTTTGCTGGCATGCATGCAGCATTATAAAGGCAAGATGAAGAGATTAGGTGATGGAAATAGTTGGTTCCGTCAGGGAACGCTGCCTTGTGAGAGTTGGCAACAATGGCACCAGTTACGACCTAACCCGAGGGTAGAAACATAAGGGAATTACTATATGAAAGATTCCAGGAGTGTTATCATCCAGTTTATGAGGAAGGTCTGGACCCGTGCTGAATTGAACTCTAACGCCCCATGTCACTATGGCTGCTTTCTGGAATGATGACTGACCCTACAAACCAGCACAAGTCTTTCCAGTGTGCTTTGTCCTCACTCGCACGCTTCCAGGGAAAACTTCCCAGGAGGTCACCCATCTTGAGATTACTCCAGGTGAAGCATGCTTAACTTTGGAGTTCTCAAGTGATGGGCTACTAAAAAGAAGATGCATCTTGTTGATACAGGTAGTACCCATCAATCCATTTAAGCCCTCTTCAACTGTGTAGTCCCATACCTACACAGTCTTAGAATCATCACACTTGACCTTCCCCAGGCGGTGTGGGCGGATCACGGGATTCTGACTATCACATGAATAGTGGATGGGCATGGTTAGCTTCGTCCTCGGCTATATAGGAGTGAAAGGCAATGATAGAGTGGCTTGTGCCACATACGTGTTGTGGGAGGATGCTCAAACGTGGTGGGAAGTTGAATCCTAGACCCAGAATGTTGTCATGGTGGGTTGGGAGGAACCCAGACAATTGTTCAATGAGAGGCACTATTGTGATGCAGTTTGAATTACAAAGACCAACGAGTTTATGAACTCGGTTAAGAATAGTAAGACAGTGACACAGTATGTCAGTGAGCTTTGTAGATCGGCCAAATTCGTGTTTGGTTTGGTACCAACGGATGTGGTCCAGAAGAAGTGATCCACTCGAGGATTGAACCCTGTGATGGCCCAGAGTGTTAGGATCACTCTAGTGTAGGAGATTGTTAGCTATGCTCGGGCAGTAGGGAGGGCCCTTGTTATAGAGGGCCAGGAGATGAGACATGGAGTAAGAGAGTCGTTGGGCAGAAAACTTAGGCAATGGTATCCCCATTTGCGGGATTAGGTAGGGGTGGAGGCTCAGTAACTAGGAAAGAAATGTAACGATCCAGATTTTCAAGACTTGATAATGCGGAAATATAAATGTTTTCATTTGACAGAATGTCTAAAAAACTTGTATAAAGAAAAGGTCGTATGGCCATACTAAACATTTAATTACAACATATTTTATAAAGAGTAGAGTGAGCCTAGTTTAGGAAAATTACACAACATTTCAAAAAATAAAACGGCTTCCGAAAAGGTCGGTCCACATGTACATTTGCAAGGTAGACTCCAACGCTCACTGCTCTGCCTTGCCCTTGTTCTTACCTACAACAGGAAACAACTAGGTAAGCGAAAACACTTAGTAAGTTCAACTTTAAAACAAAAGCATGCAGAGAATTAGGGTTCCGGATCCATTCGGACCCTACACAATCAATTTCAAGAACGCAAAGCATCCTGGGAAACTTATGGTCATGCCTGATAACCAAAGAAAAATTATTTCATATAACCAGATAAATTCCTGCACTCCGAGAATCCCAGAACAAGCAGATATATTATATCACAACTATATCTTATAAACAAATATATATCCATGCACTCAGAAAATCCCAGAGCAACCAGATATAATATATCACAATATAATTCGAGACCAACGCTCGACAATTTCCAACAATTTGGGCATAACACACCCTCCAGCATAAATGGATGCTTGACCCCTTGGAAGTCAATATACAGTGGATGCTTGACCCCTTGGAAGTCACAGCTCAAAACATGTATTTTGGTTTAGGGTTTCCAACAAAATCCTTGGGGGTTTTGGTCCCTATATTCAAAAAATCAGCACAAAAGCATCATAAAAATTATAAAACAACTACCATAACCTTATTACATCACCAATAAGAAACTTTAAGCATTAGCTATAAAAAATAATGCTTAAAACTAACAACCATACAATAACAACCATAAAAAGTAACTTTTTACCTCTTTGTTGTTCTTGCTTAAGGTTTGGATCTTCCTATTAGCTTTGGCTCCTTCAAAAACCATTCAAAACCTTAACCAACTCCACCCAACAACATATATGATTAGCTATTTGAAAATCTATGGTTAAAACTTTGTAAAAGTCTGGTTTATTGAAACTTTACCTTAGGGAAAACCCTTCCTAGACCAAAGATTAAATGCTTCCAAGCCTCCTTAGTGTTCTTGAGGTTGAAGATGGAGAGAAAACTTGAGAGAATTTTCAAAAAGATGATAGTGAAAGTGAGAGAGGGTGTGGTCGGTTTTGGGGGTTAGAAGAGCTTACACAACTCTAAAAGATATCCTAAAAACACTCAATTGTTTTACTATCCACTTGGTGCCTTTAACCCTTATAATTAAAATGGGATTAAACTTAAAACCGTTTGGTCCACCCAAATAATTTCCAACATAGCCGTCCACCCCTTTAATTATATATGTATCATATATATATATTTATATAAAGGTTTATAAATATTTCCTAAGAAGAAAATAAATCCAATTTGACTTCCTATAACCTTTTTCACCCTTATTAAGTTTTAAACACAAAAATTAATACATAATAATTAAATTAAATGTCTCTCACATTTAATTTAATTAATCATAATAAAATTTAACCTAAGGTCCATTTATGGAATTATATTCCCCAATTCAGCAAAATTAAGCATTTAACACAAAATGCCCTAAAATTTCCATTTTCTCTTAGGTTTATTATTTTTTACCAAACTTTAAATTTTATGAATGTATTTTATGCCCAAAATATATTTTTCATAGTTTTTCATTTTATTTTTTGAGATTTTTACCCGATTGGGGTTTTTGTGTCGGTCCAAGACCAAAAGTCTTATCTTGACTTTTAAACACACAATTCATAATTTGGCTAGCAATAACTCATGGAATAATTTTCAAACAAATATAATGTTATTTAAAATAATATTCTTAACTCGGGAAAAAAAATCCCGACTCGAGTCATTTAAACATACTCGAAAATGTAGGACGTTACAAGAAATGCCCCTGAAAGTTCTATTAATCTTGGTACTGACGGGAGGGGCCATAGTATTCAACGCGACTGCTAGGATGATGATGAGGTTTGGAGGAGTTATTTAGTGCGCGCTAGGCGCAGGAGACGTCATGTGGGAGAATGCCGAGCAAAGGCATGTTTCTAATGACGAATGGCAGGGCACATTAAGAGGAATTTCCTGAAAACAAAAATGGAAGAACCAAATAGTACAGATAACCCTACCCAAGTTCGAGTGACCATCTCGATATGGTTAGAGCTTGAGGCTAGCCCCTCGGAGGCAAAAAGTTGGATTTCAAGTTCTTGTTCTTGTTTACATATTGATTTGATTGAGTTTGGTGCTATGTACCTCTTAGAAGAGACATAGACATGTGACACATGCTTTATGGTTGTCCCGCCATGGGGCTTGAGATGTTCGCATCTATCTGGGAAAATTGGTAGTAAATGATTGAGTTGGTTCTATGAGCTATATGAGGTGTTCTTGAGTGTATATTTTCTTGTCAAATAAGGCACAAACAATGGACTATAAAATAAGATGGTGACTTCTAAGGTTAAAATTAAAAGACATGGTTCCAGTTACAGGGTGCCTAGCTGTTGAGGAAGATACCGCTGAGGTTATATCAGTTAGACTAGATGAACATTGGATCGACCAATAAGGTTTCAAATGGGTCCATGAGGATTCCTTTGGATAATTGTTGGATTCAGGGAATTGATCGTGCAACGTGATTAAGGTAGAGATAGAATTAGTATTAGGGACATCATGAAGAATGTCACTAGCCCAGTAGAAAGAATTAAAGTTTCAATTGAAGAAGTATTTGACTTGAAGGTTGATCAAACGAAACATCTTATTATGGGACATGCCAACAACTTTTGCCAAGAATGAAGGATTTATTATCTGGTTGCGAGGGCGGGACAATGCTCTCAAGAATTAACCAGTTGAAGATCAAGGCAAGAGACGTTTCAAGAATTGCCTCTTGCACTAAGTAGGACATGATGGATTATCAGTGAAGGCTTTAAAACTGATCAATGTTTCAGCAGCCCAGGTGTGTTTGACAAGAAGAGAGTACAGGGATGGTGTGGACAAGTCGTATTCAGATTAATCAAGGATGTTTTAGATTACTCCCAGCTAGAAGCAGAGCGCGAATGGAAACTTCATTGATAGTACCAAAGCTAAGGGGGCAGGGTTACAAGTGAGGTTCTAAGAGGGATCAATTCTGATTTCTCTAGAAGATGTTTAAGGTTATGCTATGGGGGAGGTAATTAAGATGGAAACCATAAGAAAATTACTAAAGAAATGCCATAGGGGAAAGAAGCACAGTAAAACCAGGGGACACATCGGCTACTACTCGAAGAATCTTTGAGGACAACCATACCTTGACTGAAGTATTGTAAGAACCTAAAGCCGGTCTGAATGGATAGTTGTGTACCGAATTTTCTGAAGTTAGAATGAAGATTGATTCATATGTCACGACATTAGAGTTTGTACGTGTGGACTGGAATAGGAGAACGATACGGAAGACATCGTCCTTGCTTAGAGTGTGGAATGTAATGACCCACAAATCTAGACTCTTGGACCATTATCGAACTATACATACAAATTCTTACTAAAACATACATTTGCGAAAATACCATAATTTATTATAAACTTGTAGAAACAAAGGTTACTTTCATAAAAATAAGTAGGATATGGGTACCCATTGTCTTTAAAACAAAAATAACATAAAATGAAAAGAGTTACATAGAAAATGCGGAAAATACATGTAAAACCATAAAAAAGTAAAATGAGACTACATCCTCGAATCGAATAACGCTCGGCCCCTTGACTCCATTCATCATCGATACACATCCTCTACGTGCTGCGATATATCGCCCCCTATAGCTGCGATATATCGGCATATGCTGAATATTTAAACACGAAATTACACATTTTTAGCTAAGTTTGAATGGAGTAAACAGCCTTGACTAAGCCTTCAACGTATTCAATGCTGCTGACTGACCCTATAACATTCAAACTTTACCCTTATTTAATTTAATCCTAAAAAATACTTAATCCTTAATCACCATTCATAACATGTGCTTAAAATCCTATTGGTTGATATCTAAACCTTATAGTATAATAAATATAATCCTTAATTATCAGTCATATAATCAAACCTTAGGTTATACTTAATATTCTTAAACTATAGGTTAAACTTAGAAAATCTATAAGTAATACTATGAGTGTCCAAATAATTCCCGGTCTGAACCAAAAATCCACAGTAACAAAGATAATACTAAACATACTATAATACTACTAAACAATTAGCTAAGTAAAGTTCTTGGACTCTACAATTCTCCCCTACTAAAAAGAATTTCGTCCTCGAAATTTACTTACCAAATAACTCCGGATACCGGTTCTGCATGTCTTCCTCTAACTCCCACGTTGCCTCGCGTTCAGAACTATTACTCCATAAGACTTTGACTATAGGAAAACTCTTGGACCGTAACTGCTTCATCCCCCTATCTAGGATGCTAATCGGTCGTTCCTCATAACTTAAGTCTTTTTGGAGTGCTATTGTATCGTACTTGAGGAAGTGAGATGGGTCTGACACATATTTGCGTAGCATCGAAATGTGGAAGACGTTGTGACTATCGGCTAGTGCTGGCGGTAGGGCTAGTCTATAAGCTACTGGTCCCACTTTGTCCAATATCTCAAAAGGACCTATAAATCGGGGACTAAGTTTGCCTTTCTTCCCGAACCGCTTGACACCTTTCATAGGAGATATCTTCAGGAAGACTTGATCTCCAACTTGGAACTCCACATCACGTCGCTTGGTATCCGCATAGCTTTTCTGTCGGCTTTGAGCAGCAAGCATACGCTGTCTAATAAGTGCTACTGCTTCTTGAGCTTGTCTAACAGCTTCAGGCCCTAGAAGCTGCCTTTCTCCTACCCCGTCCCAGTGCAACGGTGATCGGCACCTTCTTCCATATAGCAACTCATAAGGTGCCATTCCGATCATTGACTGGTAGCTGTTGTTGTACGAGAACTTGATCAGCGGTAAGTACTTGTTCCACGATCCTCCGAAATCAAGTATACACGCGCGTATCATATCCTCTAAGATCTGAATCGTACGCTCGGATTGCCCATCTGTCTGAGGATGGAAAGCAGTACTAAGACTTGACTTAGTACCCATGGCTTGTTGTAAGCTTCTCCAAAATCTTGACGTAAACACCGATCCTCCATCTGACACTATCGTCTTGGGGGTTCCATGCAATCGTACAATCTCTTGGACGTAGATGTCTGCATATTGGTCTGCCGTGTAGGTAGTCTTAATAGGCAGGAAATGAGCCGACTTGGTTAGTCTATCTATTACTATCCAAGCGGAATCATGCTGTTTATTCGTCTTTGGCAGACCCATCACGAAGTCCATGGCTATATCGTCCCACTTCCATTCCGGTATGCTAAGCGGTTGCAATAAGCCTGCCGGGCACTGATGCTCCGCTTTCACTTGTTGGCATACTAGACACTTTGATACATACTCCGCTATGTCCTTCTTCATCCCTGGCCACCAATAGATTACCTTGATGTCATGAGTCGTCTTGGTAGACCCTGGATGAACTGAGTACGGGGTGTTGTGCGCTTCTTCTAGGATCGTCTTCTTAATACTTTGATCGTCTGGCACGCATACCCGATCCTTATATCTCAATAAACCTTGACTGGATATTGAGAAATCTGTAGTCTTGCCTTCTCTGACTGCATCCATGTTTGCTGCTAGTGTGTCGTCATGTCCCTGACTAATTCGTATGTCCTCTAACAGATTCGATTGGATAGACAAGTTAGCCAGCTTGCCTACAACCACTTCTATTCCGGCACTGATAAGCTCCTGCTGTAGCGGCTTTTCTATTCCGGATAAGGCTGCCAAATTCCCATAACTTTTCCTACTAAGCGCATCGGCAACTACGTTCGCCTTCCCTGGGTGGTATAGGATTTCACAGTCGTAATCCTTGACTAACTCCAGCCACCGGCGCGGCCTCATGTTAAGCTCCTTCTGAGTAAAGAAGTATTTTAAACTCTTGTGGTCCGTATAAATCTCGCACCGTTCTCCGTAAAGATAATGGCGCCAGATTTTTAACGCAAAGACCACCGCTGCCAACTCCATATCGTGAGTTGGATAGCGTTGCTCATACTCCTTTAACTGACGTGAGGCATAGGCTATCACCTTGTCGTTTTGCATCAGTACGCATCCCAATCCTAGCTTTGATGCATCACAGTAGACAACGAACTTGTCGTTGGGTGTTGGGACACTAAGTACTGGTGTTGAGCAAAGCTTATCCTTAAGCAACTAGAAGCTTTCCTCACACTTATCATTCCAGTTAAACTTTTGTTGCTTCCGGGTCAGGTTGGTAAGTGGAGTGGCTATCTTAGAAAAGCCCTCTACAAACTTCCTATAATAACCTGCTAGCCCTAAGAAGCTTCTTACTTCTGACGCGTTCTTTGGCCTAGATCAATCCTTCACGGCCTCTACCTTCGATGGATCTACTGCAACTCTGTCTTTTGATATGATGTGCCCGAGGAACGCTACTTGCGAAAGCCAAAATTCGCATTTCTTGAACTTAGCGTAGAGTTTATGCTCCTTCAATCGCGTCAAAATCAACCTTAAGTGTTCCCCGTGCTCTACTTCATCCTTGGAGTAAATTAAAATGTCGTCGATGAACACAACGACGAATTTATCCAAGTAGTCTTTGAAGACCCTATTCATTAAGTCCATAAACGCGGCTGGTACGTTAGTAAGACCAAAAGACATAACCAAGAACTCGTAATGTCCATAACGAGTCCTAAAGGCTGTCTTAGGAATATCTTCTCCCTTTACCTTGAGCTGATGATACCCGGACCGTAAATCGATCTTAGAAAATACAGTCGCGCCTCGGAGTTGATCAAACAAATCATCAATCCGAGGTAGCGGGTATTTGTTCTTAATCGTTACTTTGTTCAGCTCACGGTAGTCTATGCACATTCGCATACTTCCGTCCTTCTTTTTCACGAATAGTACCGGAGCTCCCCATGGTGAATGGCTTGGCCTAATGAAACCCAAGTCTAGGAGTTCTTGTAGCTGCGTCTTTAACTCCTTGAGTTCCGTAGGTGCCATCCGGTATGGTGCCTTAGAGATAGGCTCGGTGCCTGGTACTAATTCTATCGTGAAGTCTATTTCTTGATTTGGCGGCAATCCTGGCAAGTCATCGGGAAAAACTTCTGGAAATTCTTGTATAACCCGAACATCTCCAACTTTAAGTGATGTCTCCTTCTCCACATTCGTGATGCTGGCTAAGAACGCTTGGCATCCTTTTTCCATCATTTTCTGAGCTTTGAGAGATGACACTAACGGGGTGCGTAGTCTTGAAGCTTGTCCCATGAAACACAGTTTTTGGCCGTCAGGAGTCTCGAACATCACCTTCTTGCGTCTGCAGTCGATCGTTGCGCCATGCCGTGCTAGGCAATCCATGCCTAGTATTACGTCGAAGTCTTTGATTACTAGTTCTATCAGGTCTCCTTCTAGTTCCTTGTCCTCAATCTTGATTGGTACGCCTCGTACAATTCGTGATGATAGAACTACTTTTCCCAAAGGCAACTCAGTTACAAACCTAGTTCTAAATCTTTCACTAGGTTTGTCTAGTTTATCTATCATTCCTAACGAAATATACGAATGTGTGGCTCCCGAATCAAATAATACATGACATAAATTATTGAGGATGGAAACTGACCTGTGACCACCTTGTTGCTAGCATCCGCCTCTCCTTGGGTTAAAGAAAAAACCCGAGCAGGAACCATCTTTTCGTCTTTCTTTCCTTCTAGCTTTTGCTGAGGACACTCTTTCTTACGATGCCCCTCTTGACCACAATTGAAACACTCCTTGGTGTTGGCGCGGCATTCTCCGGGGTGCTTCTTCTGACATTTGGCACATGGCGGGTATTCCACGTAGCCCGACCTATTTCCCCCATTATTTGGTCGTGCCCTTTTATTATTGTCAGTTTGCTTGTTGTCAGGATGCCTTCTCTTCTGTCCGTTACCGTTGTTGTTGGACTGATTGTTGCCGCTATTGCTAGACTGATTGTTGTTCCGACTGGCCTGAGGTTGGCTCTGCTGTCTGGGTTCAGGCTTACTGGCTTCTTCTTTGCTTACGTTGGCCTGCAACCTTTCTACTTCGACTGCCGTCTCAAGAACGTCGGTATATGATGTGTTTCCCGGGTTTGCTAGCTTCACCCCCATCTCGATCTTTGGTCGGAGTCCTCTCACGAATTTGTTCACCCTCAGATAATCGGTTGGAACTAACTCTGCTGCGAACTTGGCTAAGCGGTCGAACTGACGAGCATATTCTGCCACTGTTAAATTCCCTTGCTTCAGGTTGGTGAACTCCTCAACTCTCGTAGCAAGTACCGCTGAATTGTAGTACTTTTTGTGGAACAGCTCCACAAATCGGATCCATGTCATGGTGGCAGCATTATGGGATTGCTGGACTAAGTCCCACCATATCCTGGCATCCTTCTTGAGCATGGACGAGACGCAGGATATGCGATCCGCATTACTGAGATTCATGTGGGCTAGGATCGGCTCCACATTCCTTAGCCATTCTTCTGCTTCAAAGGGGTCCGTAGTCCCTTCGAAGTTCGGAGCGTGCTGCTTGCGGAACCTCTCGTACACTGGCTCCATGTGCTGTACTGGGTACGGCGCGTAATTCGTCATAGGCCATCCCCCATATGGACCAACATGTTGGGGTGTTGGGGCCATTGGCTGTGGCTGCGGCTGCGGCTGTGGCGGAGGCTGAGGCTGAGATTGAGCCTGTTGGCGTTGTTGCTGCAGAAGTTCCTCGACTTGCTGTCGCAGTCTGGTAATCTCCGCAGTGTTGTCAGCTGGCTGTGCCGGCGCGTTGCGGCGAGCAGTAGCACGCACTCCCCTTCGGCGAACTGTAGGGACCGCATTGGTCGCTGGAACATCGTTGGAGGCATTTCTGTTGGTGCGTGCAGATCTTCGAAGCGACATCGTAGCCGAGTTATAAAAGTTGAAAGAAACATGTTAGAACTTTACCTAATAGGCTCTAAGGCAAAAACTTATTATAAACAAACATAACTCGGACCTATTTATTATGACTTCTTATGAAAAAATTATATAGGTCTTTATTTATTATTAGAGTGGGTTTCTATACTTAGAAAAACAAGTCATCTTTATTTTCTAAGTGTGTTTCTAATCATCCTATATGACTCAATTCTCAGGCTCGAAACTTATCTTTGTTCCAAAGTTAACCATATTGAGGGAGGGCTGGGATCAGTAAAATCGTTCCCACTACTATGGCCCCCTAACTCTCAATAAGGAAACTAGGTTCATTGATTTGTATCCACCCTCACCGAACTCAGTCATTATTCATTTTATTTAGTATTTATTATGATTTCAAATAGCATGTTATTCATTTGGAAAAAACAATTTCACTTATTACAATCAAAAGTAAATAAAACAAATAAAAACTACTAATCTAAAAATCGGGATCTTCTACATCCGATCCGTCATCTAGCATATCATCATCTATTTGTTCATAATCATCATTGCCATGAGCATCAAAACGTCCTATAGGAAGGTTGGTGAGAATCCTATGTTTTTGCTCATTTGTGAACTGAAACTCAAATTTTGCGGTAAACCTAACTAAGAGGAAATAGTATCTCATTGCTAATGGTAATTCATCCTCCTCATGCATTTCTTCCCATATTTCTTCTAAAGCTGCTATTACAGGATGGAAATCTTTAAACAACCTAATTACTAATACATATTGTTCCGTTGATCTTAGCATTATTTGTTTAGCCTCTTGAAGGCCACCTATCTCGTGGTGAAACAAAAGCAACCTTCGAGTGATCCTTTCTAGGGCTCCTACGGTGTTTCTTGGCTCCCTTATTCTTTTTAAGGCCTTAATGGATCAGATATCTTGGTAGGTTAAAGCTCCGTTCATTCTTAACTGAAACATAAACACTAAAGTTGTTAGCTATACACATAGGCAAAGTAACTTGTAACTTAAATACTTACTTGGCGGTCAGATTCGGAGCTTTGAGCGTGTGTATCGAGGAGAACTTCATGCGAAGGAACCGTTTGCTCTGATACCAACTGTAATGACCCACTAATCTAGACTCTTGGACCATTATCGAACTATACATACAAATTCTTACTAAAACATACATTTGCGAAAATACCATAATTTATTATAAACTTGTAGAAACAAAGGTTACTTTCATAAAAATAAGTAGGATATAGGTACCCATTGTACTTAAAACAAAAATAACTTAAAATGAAAAGAGTTACATAGAAAATGCAGAAAATACATGTAAAACCATAAAAGAGTAAAATGAGACTACATCCTCGAATCGAATAACGCTCGGCCCCTTGACTCCATTCATCATCGATACACATCCTCTAAGCGTCACGAATCTTATGGCCTCTAAAGCTATTTTCCTACACATAAAACAAAAAGGAATGAGCCTAATGCCCAGCAAGGAAAAATCTAACACATAGTCATACACATAAATTTCATAATAAACGTAAAGACATATCATAACACTTATTATAATGGCCATTATTACTTGGGGTCCCATAGACTAAACAAGCTTATGCCCATGAGATTAGTGGGGTCCTACTAGCTAAGTAGGCATATGCCCAAAATCTTTTTGGGGTCTTGTTAGTCAAATAGGGCATAAGCCCAAGCCTACAAACATACACATTCATAACATATTCATAACATATCATATTTCATAACATAATACATAAGATAACATAAGCAATACACATATAGATTATATCCTATTTTCCTTACCAAAGTTACCGGGATATGATGGACTGAGATGGGACTTTTGGAACACTCCTAAAACCATATGAGAAAGAGTGAGTCTTATGAAGAAGAAGAAATGAAAAGGATGGAAAGACTAAACCATTGAAAAATATACTTACCGAAACTTATGTGCTTAAGAACTTGGATTCCCTAACCAAAATAAGAATGAGGTTAGGGGACTGAGTAGAAGGTTATGAAAAAGGAAATAACATAAAGCAAATGAACTAAAGTTTTGGTTTACCTCAAAGACTTGAAAGACCAATCTATACCACAACCGAAATACTATAGAACCTCACTACCCAAAGTGTTTGATAAGCTTATGATGTTTAAGCTTATGATTTCCCAAACCAGGTGTTTACACTCTCACACTCACTTAGCACTAGCAGCTTCTGAACTTAGAGCAAAAGGTGAATAATGGTTGGGTACTAGGTCCTATTTATAGAGTTTGGGAATGAAAGTATCTTGATTTTACTTGAATAAAAATAATGGCTTTTTAGGTGAAAATCATTTGAATAATCGTTCAGCAGAGGCTGAAGACTCGTTCAAAAGATGCTGGACTTTTGAAGAAGTTTGAATGGCTGAAAGGAAAAGAATTCAAAAATGTTTGAATTTATGCTGGAGGAGGCGATATATTGCCCCTGTAGGCGATATATCGCCTGGGCCAGTATGCCCGAGGCGACCGTGCATCGTCTCGTGTTTTCCGTATCTACGTGCTGCGATATATCGCCCCCTATAGCTGCGATATATTAACATACGCTGAATATTTAAACACAAAATTACACATTTTTAGCTAAATTTGAATGGAGTAAACAGCCTTGACTAAGCCTTCAACGCATTCAAAGCTGCTGACTGACCCTATAACATTCAAACTTTACCCTTATTTAATTTAATCCTTAAAAATACTTAATCCTTAATCACCATTCATAACATGTGCTTAAAATCCTATTGGTTGATATCTAATCCTTATAGTATAATAAATATAATCCTTAATTATCAGTCATATAATCAAACCTTAGGTTATACTTAATATTCTTAAACTATAGGTTAAACTTAGAAAATCTATAAGTAATACTATGAGTGTCCAAATAATTCCCGGTCTGAACCAAAAATCCACAGTAACAAAGATAATACTAAACATACTATAATACTACTAAACAATTAGCTAAGTAAAGTTCTTGGACTCTACATGGAATTACGGTATAGTATGCTATGAGTTAGGGTGCGCCCATGAACTGAAAGAGTGACCATTTGCACCTCACATTGGATAAAGGGATAAGGATTTGGATGTTCTACCTAGAATGTCAAGTTGACAATAATGCCGGGTAGTCACGTTTAAACTGAAATAATGACCAGGATTGATTTGGAACTTGCGATTGATAATTGGCAAGTATATTCCCATGAATAAAAGGTGAAACACAGAAAGAAGATCATGTAGAATGGTTAAGAATCCTACCACTTCAGAATAGATGAGTTAAGATATGTGGATCAGATGAGTGATTCGAAGGATGCAGACATTGAGGGGAAGATGTGGGATGAACCTTAGGTTACCCCATACGATTATTATATCTAGGAAGTTTAAATGGGTATTAAGACTACAATTTTTATATCAGGAGGTGCATGGCCTAATCGTTTAGTGAACTAGAGATGTTAATCAAAAGCCAAAAGGACTATTATGACTCAAGTGTATCCTAGAGTTAGTATAGAGGAATATGATTATGGAACCAAGAGGTAGACCACCTTGGACTAGAGATGGGATGAGTTGAAAAGTTGTAACTTGACTTGTTTGAATTAACACCGTACGGTTGTGTGAGTGAGGTATCAACAAAGGAGCATGTATGAAAGGAAGCCATATGTCTCCACTAGACACCGAAGTCAATAGTATCAGATTGAGACCCATAGACTCCCAAGTTCTGAAAAAAGGAGTCACAAAGTGCCTCTAAGTAGAATATTGTGGGACAGGGAGCGGAGAGTGCTTATTCCAGAAAATGAACCTAGGGATAGAGAAAATCCTAGTTCAGAAATGGCTCAGAAAACTAGTAAAAATATTAAGAATCGTTAAGGAAGGAATGTCTACATTATTAAAAGGACATAAGACTTTTCAAATCTAAATATGGGAACGCGGAGTTCCAGGATTGAGGACTTTGTATTCTCTGAATATTATGAACTAACAAGGATAAGATGGTTCGGAAAGAAAATAGGAGTTTGACTCTATATTTGATATATTTGGGAGATCTTGATAGGGACCAGGCCAGGGGCCTATAGATTAATCTTACACTAGTATGGGTAAAGGCTCACAAGGTGTTACTAGTACCAAGGATGAAGAAAGGGGTGAAGAGTACGACCCCTGATTGGGTGAGGAGACCCTGGAAATTCAGTGAATCTTATCGTGTAAGGAAAAGCCAGTGAAAATTCTACATTAAAGAGATAAGGTCTAACAGATTAAGACTCTTGTTCTTGTGAAGATGTTGGAAGTAGTGACAATGTAACGAACCTGATTTTGGGGCTATAGTCAGGTTTGCGGGATTGGTATCCCGAGGTATTTGAATAAATTTCGACGATGAAATTTCAATATAGAGGGGATAGTTGTAATGTCTCGAATTTTTTATTAAGGCTGAGTGCCATGACTTGCCTAATTGGAATTATATGAATGAGTAATTGGTTATATGCATGATGATGTGATATAGAATTGTGTGGTAATGTGATTAGACATGCATGTTTTTGTGTATTAAATATGCATGTGGGCCCATTTCTGTGAATAGGGCCATGTTTGTAATTTTTGGCCTGTTGAGGGCATAAATGTAATTATGTTTGCATTGTGATTGAGACCCCAATGTTATGGGGATATATTTGAGATGTGTGGTCTGAGACGATCCTAGAGAGCGGATTAGCGGAATAGTCACAACAGGGTCAGATACCCGGCTCGAGGAGAGCCTAGGGGTGTTTTGAGAAACTTGGCATGTGCTTGGGGTTTAGCGGGTAATGGGTAATTTTTAGTAATTATTTGGGTATGTCGGGATTAAATGGGGATTTGTAGGAACACTTGAGGAATTAACGCTATGTGGCAAATGATGTGATTTCCCTTTATGGCATTAAGACATTAAATATAGACTTAGGGGCATTTTGGTCCTTTGGCCAAAGGATAGACGTAACCTTAGAGTGACTCAGCCATTCTGAGTTGTGTAGAACCTAGGCAAAACACTTAGAACATACAGGATACTCTCACCCTTGTCTCTTTCTCTCTCTCTCTACACGATTCTTTCCCTCTCTCTTTGGTGTGCTTGGAGATGTGGGGAATTCCTTGAGGAATTAACTGAAAATTAAGGCTGGGGACTTGGGAAGACAAGCTAGAAGTGTTGAGGAGTAGCTGAGGGGTCGTGATCTTTGTGGAGGTTTTACCGCTCAGGCTCAGGATTATGAGTCATGCTCGTGATCGCATTGGGTTGTCATCTGGGAATACGAGGTAAGAGAACTATTTGTGCTCGTAGATCTATGTGATTTATAGCATTTTATGTATTGTTTATAGTTGTTATCTCATACATGTGAATATGACTGATTGGCAAGAGCCGACAGTGGCAAGAGCCAGAAGTGGCAAGAGCTGAGAGTGGCAAGGGGTCGAGATCGACGTTAAGCATGTTGAATGCAAGCCGCCAGGGCGAGCCCTCAAGGGTGTTGTACACACCCGTTTGGCTAGGTCCGCGGACTTGGTACCTTTTAATGCACCCCGATCGGTGGAGGCTGCTGCTATGGTATTGTACTGTTGTATTAATATATTGTTGTGTTATTGTACTGCTATGTTACTGTATTGCTGTTCTGTTGTACCAATTAGAAGTTATGCCAGTATGCTACTGGGCTGTTATACTGCTGTATTGTTGTGCATTCATATGGAAACGTGTAATTACTTGTTGTCTTTGATTAAATATGTATTTGTTGAAGTGAATTATTGTATGCTCTACTGTGAAGTTTTCTTGCTGAGCCTCAGCTCACGGGTGGTGCAGGTAAGGGCAAGGAAAAGGTCAAACAACCATGAGTTGGAGGGCATGTTGCAGTGTGTACATGTTTGGTTTACCTTGTCGCTACGGCTGGGGCTGTTTTGAGGAATACGTGAAAAATGTTTGATTTTGTCGCTTAGGTCGACTGTACCATACCTTTGGGTTGTAAATGTATTTCAAAACAGTATTTTGGGATCCCAATGTAATATTTTTATGAAATTTAATGAATGACCAACTCTTTATACTTAATGTTCATTAAATGAGTCTTTATTTTGATTTAATCACACTTTTTTACCTAAAACCTCGATTAGCAAGCTAATGGCACATTTATAAATCACATGGTAACGACACTATGGAAGTAAGGCATTACATGTAAGGTTCCCACATGCCGACCCATTGGTGGTAGATGTTTAGATAGCCAACATGATGGTTAAATGAGTGTTGGTCGATACAGGAAGCTCGGTAAAAATCCTGTACAAATTCTCACTAGAGCGGATGAAATTTTCTGTAAAGGACTTAGAGCCATGCGGTCAAACAATCTATGACATTACTGGAAAAGGTCTTGCTCTAGTAGGTTCGATCAGGCTACCAGTTACAGCGGGGACAACACCAATGAACAAAACTATCCTGGAAACATTAATAGTGGTCAACTGCCCTTCAACTTATAATGTCGTGATAGGCAGACCCATACTGGTAGTTCGATGAGCAGTGATATTAGCTTGGCACCTCGTTATGAAATTCCCTCCTTATTCAGGAACCAGGTGTGTCTTTAGAAATCAGAGAGAAGCTAGGGAATGCTATAACTCCTCGATAACAAAGGCTAAAAGGGGAAGAGAGGGCACTAGTCACTGTACTTGAGCAATGATGATAAAGGAAAAATGAAAGTGCTCTATAGTGATGAGAACAAAAATTCCCAATCCAATGATCAAGTCACTAAATAGGGTGTTGCTTAAAGTGGGGAAGAAGAGATAAATCCTCGCTTTGGGGATTATTTCAAACAAATCAGACTAGTTCAAGACCTTGAGGAGGTCTATTGTAATGAGAAAAATATGACCAGAAAGGTGAAAGTCGGAGGGAAATTAGAAAAAGTATTAGGAAAAAATTGGTGGAATTTTGAAGAAGAAACCAAGATGTATTTGCCAGGTCACATAAGGATATGGTAGGGATTAGTCCAGCAATAATAAACCATGCCCTTAACATCGAGAAGAAGTTCACACCAGTTTAGCAAAAAAGAAGGCTCCTTGATAAGGACAGATCAAAGGCCTTGAAAGAAGAAGTTGAAAGATTAAAGGAGAATGGATTCATCTCGGTAGCAATTTATCCATAGTGGGTCTCCAATCCAGTACTTGTCCCCAAGACAAATGGTAAGTGGAGGCCATGTGTGGATTTTACAGACTTAAATAAAGCGTGCCCAAATGATTATTTCCCATTGCCAACGTTAGACCAACTGGTCGATGCAACACCAGGGCATGAAATACTATCTTTTATGGACACATACTTTAGATACAACTAAATTAGTATGTATCCATCAGACGAGGAACACACTATTTTTCTAATAGACATAGGGCTATACTGTTATAGAGTCATGCCCTTTGGATTAAAAGATGCAGGTGCCACCTACCAATGACGGGTCAACCAGATGTTTATAGACCAAATAGGCCATAATATGGAGGTATATGCCAATGATATGTTGGTAAAATCATAGAAAACTAGTGGACACATTAGAGACCTCGAGGAATGCTTTGATGTGTTAAAGATGTATCACATGAAGTTGAACCCACTGAAGTGCTCATTTGGGGTATGGTCTAGATTTTTTTTACGATTTATTGTGAA
This sequence comes from Humulus lupulus, assembly GCF_963169125.1. NCBI lineage: Eukaryota > Viridiplantae > Streptophyta > Magnoliopsida > Rosales > Cannabaceae > Humulus > Humulus lupulus. The sequence goes on from NC_084799.1 coordinate 130,800,710, forward strand.
TGCACGAGGAATTGAAGCTAACCCCGAAAATATTCAAGTGTTTATCGATATGAATTCACCTGCACGATTAAAAGACGTTCAAAGCCTGACAGGGCGAGTCGTTGCTCTTAGCAAGTTCATATCTAACTCCATAGACAAATGTGTTCCATTCTTTAACCTACAAAAAGGTTCCAAGCAATAAAAAAGCACATGTCACAACCTCCAATTTTGTCTAAACCACTTGATGGTGAGACTTTGTACATCTATTTACCAATCACCGAGCATGCAGCCAATGCAGTTCTAATATGAGAGGAAGAAAAAGTACAACATCTAGTATATTACATAAGAAAATGGCTGATAAGAGTAGAATCTCGACACCTAACTATCGAGAAGCTCGCGTGTTGCTTACTCCATGAATCAAGGAAACTTTGACCATACTTCCAAGCCCACTCAAAAAAGGCTTTTACTGACCAGCCCCTCAACCAGGTCTTACAAAAACCTGAAGCTGCTGGACCATTATTGAAATGGACTATGAAATTATGTTAATTTGAAATCACCTATTAGCCTCGAGCAACAGTATAGGGACAAGCCCTTGCAAACTTTGTTGCATAAACAACTAGATTGCCAACCAACGAGCAGAGACCAATAATGGAAGAATTAAGAAAACCAAACTAGTTTAGAAATTTTTTATGGATGGCTCAACGAATGAACATAGCTTTTGGGCAGGGTTAATCCTAATTACCCCCGACCAACATTTCTTTCATTGTGCACTACGATTCGAGTTCACTACTTCGAACAATGAAGTAGAATATGAATCTCTGCTCGCTGGCCTAAGATTGGAAAATGACATCAATGCAAAATTGCTCGAAATATATAGTGATTCTCAGCTGGTCGTAAACCAAATACTTGGGGGAAAATATTTAACCCAAAAATTGGCGTGATGACATGGAAAAGGTATGGTACACATGGCATTCATTCAATGGAAAAGCATGTAAAAAATCTCGTTGACACTCAACTAGGTTTGCAATTTGAGATACAGGTGACTGAACTTTAGACTGATCGAAGACATAGAAAAAATGCTACTTGATTGTTCCGAGCAGTGTTCGAAAGGAAATATTTTATGGATTTTAGGTAACTATTTTAAGTTATATATTTGGATATTCTTGTTATGTTCTTATGCAAATTAGGCGAGGCCCACAACTCATCTTGTACAATCCTAAGCCCATAAATAAGAGGTTTATGATTCATTATTTGGACTATGCACAAATTGATCAAGAAAGATTACTAAACTTTTATACACGAGTGTTGTACTTTTTTGAACTGACGAAACTCAAAGAATTTTAACTTCTTCTGATTGAGTTTGGGAATTTCTACATTAATAAAAGTATCGAAGTAGATGTGAGTGATTACCATTCTTGGGGCCGGACCACTATAAATATTTGGTATCGTTTACATATACTGAGTTTAGCCTTTATTTCATGTCGTTTGTTTGACTCCGTGTCATTGGCTAAATCTATAGTGAACATAATCCTCGCCATCTTTTTTAAGAGAATTGTTTTAACATTAATGATATTTTATTCTTTTAATATATGAGTTTATAACTGGGTATGGATTGAGTTGTGATGGCATTTTCTTTTTTAAATTTATGGGTTTGTAGTGAATATTAATTGAGTTGAAATAGTATTTTGATCTTAAAATTGATGGTTTGTATTGAGTTTGGTATTGAACTCTTGCATGAGTTAATGCAAAAGTTTAATTTGCTTTATGATTTTTTTTAGATTAATGTATCTTCAGATTTTACATGTTCTTGAAATTTATGATTCTTTTGATAAAATCTTTTGTTCTTGTCGTGATTTTTGTTCTTGAATAACATAGTTTAATTTAGTTAATAAATTTCTTTATTTATTTTAATTCTTAAAATTAATTAATAAAATTTAAATTAATTTAATATAATTTAAAAGTCAATATTTAATAAAACATGAGGGTAGCTTAGTTATTACATTGAAAAAATGTTTGACCAAAATTGAATTCACGATATTATTTTGTTCCATTTCAAAAAATGCAGGATCTGAATTGTCATTTAAGGAAAGAGAGGGTTCAATCGAGTACTTTTGCACAAAATAGGGGCCAAAATGGTATTTACCCCTTTCTACGATAATTTTTTTGATTTTAAATAAATATTTACACATCAATATTACGTATATAATATATTTTTATATATTTTAATTTTTAAAATAATAAAAATATCTTATATTGCAGTATTAATATAATTTATTTTTTAATTGTGAATATTAAAATGTTAATTTACATTATTTGAATACTTTTTATATGCATATATTTTATATAATGTGTTTTATATTTTAACTTTTTTAAAATAACAAAAATATCCTATATCAAAATATTAGTACAATTTATTTGTTAATATGAATATTGAAATATTATGGGAAAATACTATTTTTGACTCTGTGTTGTGCAAAAGTTATTGATCGAACTATCTGTTTTGTTAAATGACAATTCAAACTTTGTGTTTTGCAAAATGGAACAAAATAATACCCTAAGCCCAATTTTGGTCAAACTTTTTAAAATATGACCAAAATGCCCTCAAATTTTATTAATTAAAAATATATTTTAAAATAAAAAAATCATTAAAAAAACTTTGAATTATCTCTCCTCTTTCCTATTTCCTCTTTCTTCTCTTTCTCTCTCTTATCTCTCCCACCTTCCCATTCAGTTGCAGATCTATACCTCTCCCACCAGCCCCCATCCCCAACCACCAGTCTCGTCCCTAGCCCAGACCCCACGTCTCTCGAGCCTACCCCTGGGCATTGCAGAAAGAAAAAAATTACGTCTCCACCAGCCTCATTTCTTGGTTTGACTCCTGCTTCAGGCGGACTTGAGTACAAAGCAAAGACTTCAACCTTTAGGCATGGTGGCCGACGATGGCAAAGCTAAAAAGGCAGTCCGACGACGAAAAAGTTACTGTATCTTGTTTTATAATGAATACATATATGGGGGTTTCTTCCATTTTTAATAGATATGGTTTGTTTGATTTTGATTTTCGTCCAAGCATATCAATGCCCTTGTTCATCTTTTACATCTCTACCTATCATTTCTTTTTATCCCATTCGTGTGTGTCTACGCATATGTATTCTTTCAAGCTCTAGGATTTATCGATCGTATTCATATTTTTCTTATAATCTATTAATTGATTTTGTTCACTTTTTGTAAAATTCATGAAATTGGATTTGTTCATTTGCTTGCTTTTAGTGTTTGTGATAGTGAATTGTTCTTGATTTGGGATTGATGGGTTTCTTTTATGTGGAAAATGTTTCTCTTTGATATTTGACGATATTTTTTTTGAAATAATTGATCTCGATTTGTGCAATTTTAGTGTTTTATGTTATTGATTTTATCATTCTTACGCAAGAGCACGTATCGTAACAAGCAATATATTAAATTTATCCATAGAGCCTAATATTTAAGTGTTAAATATCAATTAGTATTTTTCTTTCAATCCAAGTTAAATAATACTTCAAGAAAAAAAGAAAAATAAATAAAGATTCAAGAAAATAACTTTAAACAAAACAAGAATTCAATTAATCAATATAAATCTAGGCCTTTAATTTCCCCCAATGTAATTCATAAGTATCTTTCATCATCTTTAATTTAATGTTCTAATTACTAGTCTAGGGCTCTTATGTATTCACAAGGTTTTGTCCAAATGACCAGTGAATCTAACCCATAAATTGATTCCAATATTCCTATTAAAAATTTTAATCTATAAATAGCATTAAGTTTATCAATAATTTGACTATCTAAGGTGATTAGGTATATTCCTATCATAAACATAAATCAACATAAACAAGTCAATCCTAGGTTATATTGATTAGATTTGATTAGATCTAATTTTGATTTTCTCTCCCAAGTGCCACCTGAATTACTAAATCAATTTCCAAGTTGAACATTCCTTGAAAACATTAAGCAGTAATCAATATAAACAATTAATATGAACAGAAAAATAAGGAATTAAAAAAAAACTTATTTATATACATAGGGTTCCATTATAGTAAAATTCCAAACAAGAAACAAATCATTGTTTGAAATTCAAAAGAACAAGATAAAATAAAGAATAAGAAGAAAAATAAAATTAGTGTGTAGATTTGTCTTCAATCTTCAAAATCTAATGTTGTCTTGTCTTTTTCTCTCCGAGAACATCCTCTCCACGTTTAGATTAGATCTCTCATGATAACCCTAATTGAAATTATGAATTTCCCCTTAAATGGGCTTCAAAAAGGACTTAAATAATCTCTATTCGTGACTCCCCACAAGCCCCCGCACGAAATCCACGAGGGCTCGCATGGCTTGCTGTCCAAAGTATTTTTCTTATTCAATTTTTCTAAGTAAAACAAGCATAACTTTCTCATCCAAACTCCAAATGAGATGATTGAAAATGATTTACAATGATGAGAAAGATATGTACAACTTTTATTTCACAAATGTTTCCCAAAAAATGCTTGGATAATAGTCAAAATTAGGGTTGAGGTTTTAGCTTTGCGCAACACGGACCGAGTTAATTCAAGACTTGAATGTGAAATCTTAGATTAAGCTCAAACTTCATATTTTTCATGAGATATTCCATCATAAACATCAAATTAACTATTAACAATAAAATGTAGAGAAAATAAATCCAAAACACACTAAATTAATGCAAATACCAAGAAAAAGTCATGAAAAAACTCTATTACATATAGTTAACACACCCCCAAAATTAAGATTTTGCTAATCCCTATCAAACATAAAGACAAACTAACAACATTAAAACAAACATGAGCCATGATTTAATCAAAAGTATAATTGGTCTCAAAGATCACACATTTATATGATTCTAAGAAAAATCAAGATTCCACAACTATTAGAATTTCAACTCATCATGATTATGTCTCAAACCCAATTCTCATTGGTGTGTGCAATCAATCTCACCAAATCACTAGCACCTAGATAAATTATACACAACAAGAATATATTCTTTAATTTCTTTTTCATAATACCACTCCATAAACTTATTTTTCAAACCAATCTCCACTAATATTGGCAAAGACAAAATCAAAATACAATAGGACTTATTAGGGTTGTAATGAATAGATAAGATGAAGGTGATGATAAAGGAAATTTAAGCTTAATTCACACCATATACTAACAAATCTTCAAACAACATCTTAAAAAATTCTCCTTCACTACCCAAGCTTTCTTTCTTTTTCATAGAGTTTACCTTTTTTTTTTTTTTTTTTTCAATTGAGTAATATTCCCTAAAACTTGTTTCATTCAATACTTTTCTTTTTTCACAATAAGTGTCACTATTTTCCTTTTTCTCCAAAATATATATTTTTTTCGATAACAATTTTGACGTGGTTTTTCAGCAACAGGGGATTTAGAAATTCGACAATAGAGAGACTGCGCTTTTAATAATATCCAAAGAGAAAGAAATGACAAAATGCAAGAACACAAAATACTCACAAGATTTTATGTGGTTCAGTGGTTAAAATCTACCTAGTCCACGAGTCACTCTTATTGATCTATTTAGGACTCTTGATGAAATTGCTTATGACAATTTCAACAGAGTTTTGTTATACAGAAAGTCACTCCCTTTTTCTGTCAATTCCCTTTGTATTTATATGAAATTATCATGGAAAGTTCCCATTTATATAAATACATAACAAACTATTAATTTTATACCCATTATATCGGGTAATAAATACATAATAAAATCTAGGCATTTATTAGACGTATAAGGAATCTCCGAGTCTTTTGGGATCCTTCACTATTCGTCATAGTTAGGAATCCACGAGCTAAACAAACTTCTCGAGTTGGGTGTTGTAGGAGCAATACAAACTGACTCGGGTCATGTTCGGAATTTCATGAGGGCAATCTGGCGATGTGTTCCTCAAACCAAGTTATTGGTGTAAGAGGCAATTTGGGGACTCTCTTATTGTCGTAGGTTCTCAAGTAAGATCGAGCTACTCATGCATGATAAGTTAATTATTGATTTTGATTGTAGGTTGTCAAGTAAGCATGAGACTCTAAGTCCCTGGTCGTGCATGACGTCATGCCTGACACGCATAGTAGGGGATTTTCTGCTTCTGTTATGGAAAATCGTTCACACCGACTCAATCAAGTATGGAACAATTGTCTGTTGTTCACTGGCGCCTGCTCAGGTTCTAGTACTGTTACAGTTGTCATGTCACCCTTTTACCGTCGTTTGGGATATTTAACTTAGGTCTTTGGATCTCGAACTGATATAATCGTGTGGCTCAGATCCTTTCCCAAAGTTTATGGATAAATAGGAGAACAAAACACACCTTTGCACTCAACATTTTCCCCATCTGTTTCTTCTTTTCCAAAATAGTCAAAACTCTCTACATTCCCTTAATTTTATGAAACTTTCAAACACTCACTCTCGAATTCAACTAGCATTTCCTATTCTTCCATCACTTTCTTCAGTTTGTCGACCAAGAAACCAAACTGTAAGTACTTTTATATATGGTTTAAATTTCATTTTCTTATTTTCTAATAAATTTTACAAATTTTTCTAGTATGTTTGACTTGTTTTGGTCTTGTATGAGTTTATTTTAGGTTTTATATGTGGCTAAAACTGATAGCATTAGGAACGACTAGGAATAACGCACAAAAAATGGGTCAGTTTATGAGTTTTATAAGTTTTTGAGATGAATGTTTGAATATCTGGGTACGAAGATTTGAGGGTTTTTAGGTTCAGTTCTAGGTAGCTTAGGGATCACATTATTTAGAGTTTTTTTGCATTAAACTGCTTCCCGAAGAGTTACTAGGTCTGACACACAAATCCCAAAGTATCAGGGTTGCCCGAGGTTATGGTGCGTGAGCCTTGATCATTAGTGAACCCACACAATAGTATATGGTGAGGAATTTGCTCGTCAGTAACTTAGGTTGAGTAAATTGAATCTAAAACTATAGGTTGCCCTTACTTCTACTATCGAAGCTAGGTTATATCCTAGGTCACCTCTAACATGCCACTTTATAACCATGCAAACTAAATTATTGCCAGTGAAAAGAAGAAGTCATTAGTCAGCTCCTCCTCCAGAACAAAAATAAAGACAAGTAGGTCACCTCCGAGACCCCTATTCCCCACTTTGGACCAATGGTGGAAAGGAAGGTCAAGGTTGGACCCGATACCTTCTTCAAGACTGAGAACATCTAGTCTCGAATTAGGACTCAGAACATGGTGAACAAAATCATGCTGAGTCATGGAATCGAGATGGGTCCCAAATACTTATTGCCCGCCCCCATTGGATGGAAAGCGGAGCTGCACTCCGCTCCAGGACGACTTTTGAGCGTGGAGTGATGAGCACCTGATGCCTTCCTTCCCCTGGACCAGTATTTTGTAGACTTTTTATTCTACGTCGAACTGGCACCGTTCCAGCTCCCCCAGAACTCACATCAACTCTTGGTGAGGTTGAAATATTTGTTTTTGAAGCACGGGTGGAAAGTCCCCACTTCTGTTTATATTATATATTTTTTTTGCCTCAAGGCCCATCCAAAAAAAGGGCCTAGGTGATGGTTTCTACTAGCTCACCAGATTCCCCAACACAACCTCCATCAATGACCTCCCTAGCCACCTGAGTGTCTTTAAAGACGTATTCTTTATGTTCAACGGGTTCAAGAATTGTGTGCACAGATACTTCAATTGTCCTCGTAAGTTTTCCAGCCTTGTGAATTTTTTATCTGAATCCTTTATTTTTTATAAGTTAATCACTGATTATGATCAAGTTAGTGTCTCATGCAGCTATTTGCAAGAGGAAGGAATGATCTGTGACCTTGCGAGGTTAATACGAAACCTTGGCCAACCATAGTGCCCAAAACTATGAGTGCAAGGCGCTTTTAAATGATGCCACAATGGTGAAATGTGGTATGATCAAGGAAGGTCAGACCTTGAAGCTGAAATCTCGAGCTCCATTTGTTGAAGAGGCCGAGGAAGAAGAAAAAGAGTAGGTCGCACCCTTGGTGCGTAAGAGGCCTGCTGAGGTTTCCTTGAGAATTGAGGGAAGACAAGGGAGAGTAATGTCGGGGGCAGCAGCCGACAACACCAGCCATGGACATAAACCAAGCTACTGCTGAATTTGTTTTGGCTCGGCATCACCCGAGAGGGGTAATGAGCCGTAATTATGAAGACTTGGGCCTAGATATCACGCTTCAACAATGCGTGGATCATCTAGTAGTTTGCCATGACCTGGCTCTCCTTAAATATACTATAATAGTAGATAACACCATTATAGTCGAGCCAATAAGTTTAAGAAAAATTGGTTGAGGTTTGAATCACAATTAACCAGGCTTAAGAATTAAAATTTCTTGATCGAGCCTCTAAGGGTATTTTAGTCAATTTGATAAAATTACCAAAATTATGTGTTATGTGACAAAATTTATTTCTGGTCACATTTATTTTATTTTAGATTGGAGATATTTAAAAACTATAGGGTAAAAATTTGGTTAAATTTGGAGAGTGAAATTACCAAAGGGCCCTTGAGTTCATTGAAAGTGAGTTAAAAGGGCCAAGGTTATTTTAGTCATTTCAAAGGGAGGAGAGAGGGTGTGATGGGAAGATAGGCTATTGTAATGCCCTGGTTACCCCAGAACAGTTATGGTGAACGGTGAACCGGAAATTTAACTCACTACCCGAGTTCTTTGGTTAAAAACGTGCTTCTAAGTGTTATTAACAGGCAAAGGTGGAAAACCAATCAAAATGAAAGGATATATTTTATTCAATACATAAAACTATTCATGGGCCCATAAAAACATTTACAAGTTATTTACAACTCAAAATGGTCATTACTGTTTAAATATTACAACTCGGCGACCTAAGTGGCAAAAATAGGGTAAACCCCTTAGTTCCTCTGAGAACTCCTTGGCCGTGGTGGTCAAGCGACCGCATATGTACACAACACCACCTAAGCTGTCCACTTAAGGCTAGGTGAGCATCTCTTTCCCTTTACCTGCACCACATAGCACCCATGAGCCAAAGCCCAGCAAGAAAACACAATATATCATGAATATAGTATCAACAATGATCATAATCATCATTCAGGACTTTCAGTCCAAAACAGATGAGTGACAGTTGCAAAATTCACTAAGGTGGGTTCTGTTCCCTCCAGCCCTGTGACGATAGGGTCACCAGGGCTTTACAAATAAATGATCCTTTCACTAGCTTAAACAAGATAGGTGCTTGATGACTAGTCACCAACATAACCTACCTCATGACCATAGAGTCATAACCATGGGATTCCGCTCCTTAGCCATGTGACAAGCTGTCCCTAGGCCTTTGGCCCTGGCTCTACGTAACTATTCCTAGACTAGTCAAGTGCTTATAAGTTTCATCGACCTTAGGGTCGGTCTAGCATTAATGCCCCTAGAGTCATTCAACGGTGATATCGATTAGATCTAATCTTTTATTGGCCCTGCGTTTAGGATGCTTATGCCGTTTCTGACTCTCAGGTCAGTAATACGCGACCAGTGCTGTCCCTGACTAATCAGTGCCATACACAAGCAAGCAAGCTCTGCTAAGCATTTAATATGCAATCAATGTCCACATTTACCAATCAACATGCCTCAACAACAATCATGCATGTCATATACACAGGGTGCAGTTTTCTTACCTCTGGTTCGAGTGAGAATTAATATAAGAACGACCCTTGAGAACGATCTGTCTTTTTGTCCCTTAGCGGTTACCTGGTCATAACCAATTATGGGATTCCATCAATAAAATGAACAATAAAATATTCCCAGACCAGGACCTAGCCTTCGGGACATCGAATCCCACTAAACCGGGTAGTAGGATTGATCCTGAGGCCTAAGATTTGAACCCCTAAGTCAAAAACACACTTTTGGCCAAGATGGCCCTCAAGCACTGCGACTCTTCCCCAAGCATCGCGGCCCTTAGGCCTCTTCAGCGCCACCTTCTTCTTCAACAAGCTTGGGCCGTGACGCTCTAGAACAAAGCCGCGACCCCACCCAAAACTCAACCAAAAACCTCTATTTTTCTCCTTCAAACATATTTCAAAACCTTATAAAAACTCTCCCAATATCACTAAGCAATGCCACCAATTATTACCACAACTTATCCACCATATAACCATCAAAACCCAAGTGAACTTCTTCCATAAACTTCCATTGAGTCCAACTATTTATATCAAAATCCATAGGCTGTAAACTATAAGAAAACAGAGCATAACCAAGGTTTCATGAATAAAATCTTACCTCAAACTGGTTTTGAATCCCTTTCAATGAATGAACTAAGTCTACAACCTCCAAGCTTTGATTTCCTAGCTTGATTCTTCAATTTGGGATCACAAACTTCAAAGGAAGCAAGAGGAAAAATGATGAACGTGAGGGAGGAAGCTTGACTCTGTTTTGTTCTATTCTTTCTACAGGTTTCTATAGCCAATAAATCATATATATCCATGCCAAATGACCTTAATGCTCCTAGGACATTTAAAAGCTTCTAAAGACCCCCAAGGGTAAAACTGACCTTTTCAACCTATCTCGTTAATCATAATTAATGCTCTCCAATTCCCGCTATTCTTAAATACCAATTATTCTTATCTCGTTACCCTTTAATTCCTGGTAACACTCTAATCATCAAAATACCCCGAGACTCACCTCGATCCCCGAGCTTAAACTTGTTATGACCAAACCGATAGTTTATATTCAGAGATCGTCTCATGCCGAATAGCTCGAACAAATCCACATTATAATGTGGCCTCAGCAATTAATCACAAGCATGCACAAAAATATACAAATATGCCCTCAACGGGACAAATTACCAAAATACCCCTGTAGTCAAATGTGGACCCACATGCATGCATTTAACATCATTTTAATATAATTCACATAAACATGCATATAATCATTTAATGGCATAATAAAACAATTATGGCCCGCCCGGCTTACTAATCCAGCCATTAAATCACATTAGAGATTTCAGGGCATTACAACTATGCCCTAGTGTACTCAAGTGTTTATGACACCTACCCTAGGAAGAGTAAGAGGCTACCTCACCCATTGGCTAAACCTCCAATCATCCCCTTTTTCACATTTAATCATTTTCTTTTTTTAAAAAAAAAAAAAAATTCTTCTTCCTTAAGAAAGTGATTGTCTCCGTTCTCTCTCCCCCAAAATCGAAATCTAGTCTCCCTCTACCCTCCATTTCTACCATTTTTCTCTCCAAGGAGCAAGAGCTCTCACCCTCCATTGAAGGAAGGAAGAAAACTTGAGAGCACACTAAGAAGAGTAAGTTTTGAACCCTACATCACTTTTCTCCTCTCTTTCTCTTCAAACCCGAAACCCTAAGGGTTATGTTGCATGCATGTGATATAATAGCCATGCATGGCTATGATATTGTGTTCTAGGGTTAAAGAATGGTGGTTCTAGGAGGATCTCAAAGATTTGAAGCTTGTTGATGTTTTAGTGAGAACAAAGGTAAAGATTTTAGAGTTATGAAATTTCCCACTCATCTCCATCTTCTACCCTAACATTTCTTTTTTCTATTTAAAAAAAAATCTGCATGTGGAACCTTGGGGCTTGATTTGAGTGTATTGAAGACAAGGAGGATTCTTGAAAGGCTAAGGGAATCTTATCTCTAAGATAGAATCATCAAAGGTAGATTTTTGGTTAGTTTGGAGTTGTTTTTTGTTATTGATGATAGATCTGTTGTATAGGTTGTTTTGGTTATTTTTTATGTTTATTTGATGCTTTAGGGATAGATTGGTTGATTTTCTTGTGGCTAGCGTTATTCTAGTTGTGTTTAGTTTTGCTAGAATGTGTAAAAATGTATACTGGCAAGTTTTCATGGTTTGACTTCCAATGGGTTAGATTGTGCCCTACTTCCTCTGTTTGTGGAAATAATTTCTATGTTTTCATAGTTATAGATGAGTACTTGAGTTTAGCCTTTTGAAAATAAAAAAAAATGTGTTTTCAAACCGATGTTATTAACTTTTTGGCATCTTGATGCAATTTGGAAAATTTCTGGGCAGCATGCACTGCCCAAATTGTTTTGAATATAGAACACGTTTTACTGAGCCAAAAGCAATGTAATTTGGTAAACTATTAGTTTAAATATGTATAAAGACCAAAGAAATTTTTTAGAAGCAAATGCAAAATGGTTAAAGTGTAATGGTTTTTCAAAGTTTTCCATAATAATATGAAAATGAAATTTTTGGGCAGCAAACACTGCCCAAATTGTCTTACATTTTTTAATTGGTGCCGCTATCATAAAATTATTAAATTTTGAGAAAAAATAAAATATATATGATTAAAGTTCCTGGTAAAATTTTAGAAAAAATTGGGCTACGGTATAAAAGAAATAAATTTTCTAAGAACCCTAAAAATCTAAGAAAAACTCCTGGGCAGCAGGCACTGCCCGGATTTCTTTAAATGGTTTAATGGGTTTTACTTTCCAAAAAATTTTGAAACTTGGTGAGAAATTTTTTAACATAGGTATTAAAGCATTGGTAAGAGTTTAGAATAAAATATGTCAAGGTTCAAGAGTAGTAAGTTTTCTAAGTTACCTAAAAACGGGGAAAAATATTAATTTCAAACATTAACAAAAAACAAGTTTTGGGAGGTTAGTTCACCTAACCTAAATTGAATTTTTGATGTGAGATTGTACCTAGGTCCCATCATTAGGATGCATGATACATGAATGAGATTTTTAAAGTGTTGTGGTTAGAGAACCTAACATTGAATTTGAGCTTAAAAGCGGGATTTTTATCACATTAAAATGAATAGGGAAAAAGTTAGGTTCAGAATTGGAAATGAAGTTGTTTTCAAAATTTCTAATGATTTGGATATCTAACAAATCCCAAATTAGTTTAAAGTTATTGATAATTCATTTTTACAATTTTCTAAACTCAGGGTCCAATTGGCCTTTCTTTTCGAAAATAACATAATAGAGATCCTAGGTTATGAATTTAAAGATGGTAAAAATGGGAGTTAGGTTTTATTAAACCGTAAACCGAAAAGTATTATTGTTAGTAGATAAATAATTGAAAAAGGTCAAAACAAGGTATTTTTGGGTAAAGATGGAAAACAGTAACTCTGTACTTGTGTAGAATGTGGGTGGTTTTCTAAGATTAAGAGTCATTTAAAACTTCTTTTATAATTAACCAAAATACGCGTAATACGATTGAGAGAGTCTTCTACATATAGAATATTAAAATGCATAGCATGGAGAACATGTTACGGTAAGGACGATTTTTCTCAGGAAACTGTAAATTTATTTAAAGCGAAATCTGGTCTTATACACGGTAAAGTGTATAAGAGAAATGTCTGTATAGAGCCTCTAAGAGAACTTTATTGAATGTAGCTATCGTGGAATATTACCTATAAGAATATGCCATAGTTTAATTATTAGTCATTGTGTGGTTTCACTACAGTGTTATCTAAGTGTGAAGGCTTGCTGCTGGATAGAAGGTTTCAACAAGCAAGAACTAAGGAATCCAGGTAAGACAACTTATGGTATGTTTGGCTACAACACGTTAATAACTAGTTTAGATAACTAAGTTATAAGCTAATAATTTGAACTAGTCAAGAAGGTTTACTGAGGATCATGGTCTAAGAGGGTTCACATTCTCATGACTAAGGTAAGCAGTCCGGCTAGCTACCGCGACGACTATGAACTCCAGCTAGGGACTGGGGAACTATGTGAGAAACCGGTCACATCCAATGACAGTGTGACTAAGGTCGGTTGGCCACTACAATATGTAAGAATTCCAGCTTAACACCCATGACATAAGAGTGCGATTAAACTCTAAGATACATAAGTAAGTTGATTCTGAGTTCGGCTAGATACTGTGACAACTATGAACTTCGGCTAGCCATTGGGGAACTAAGTGAGAAACTGGTTCGCCACTGATGTCTGTGTGACTAAAGTCGGTTGGCTACTGTAATATGTAAGAAGTTCGGCATAACACTCGTGACATAAGAGTCCGGTTAAACTCTGTAAAACGTAAGTAAGTTAATTTCATAATCAAATCTCTATGACAAAGAAAGTATGCCAAATTCTTCTAGGAGTTTGGGTAATCAGTGTAACTAGTTTGCACCAATCGACGCTAAGGTAAGATATGTTAAGCAATGCTAGGATATGTTAAGCTATGCTAAGATATGTTAAGCTATGTTGACGGTGAGAACTCGTCAACGGAGTTAAGTTAGAAAATTCAAAGTATAGAACTTATTAATGAAGAACTTCAAAAATCTAAGCAGAAACTTAGAGAATAGTTGCAGAAAGAAAATGGTGAAAAGAACTTGTATTTCTTGTGGTATGGTGCAACAGTGTTTTTTCCAACCCCTTTCCATGTGGAAGTGGGGCTCCTTTTATAATGGGCTCTAATGACCCCTGATACATTGTGGTCCAAGGGACCAGATGGTACGTAAGTACACTGTCAGGAGAGTGGTCTCAGGGGTAGTGGTGTTGGCTCCAGTACGTGGTCACATATTGTGAGGATGTCTCCACTACTTATTTTGTACGAATGTTAGAGGAGTGGCACCAGGTGTAGTGGTGCTGGTGGTGGTGTTGGCTCTGACATCCAGTTAGAAGCATACAGGCATGTCCCCTGCCCTAGTACTCCCACTACTTGTCTGGCATGAGTATTTAGATTAGACATACGGGGTCTTACAGGTGGTACCCCGTATGAGCTCTGTACTTGTATGATCTTTTCGAATTATACATGTTCTTTTACCTCTAAACTTTGGTGTTTCCGCAGGACCTCATAGGAGACACCATCTTGAGGTGTGGAGCGCGAGATACCTGATGCATGTATGGCTCATTGCACGAGACGGGGTTCTTGGGCCCTTGGTGCAAGATGGGCCCCTCATCGTGAGATGCTCCAAAACACGTCAAGGCCACCCATGAGATGCGAGTGATAGACGTACGAGACACTACTCCTAGCGAAGCGCCTGTTGGCGCACAAGACGTTCGTGGGTGTCCGAGGCCATCCCTCGCGAGGTCCGGTGGCGCAGCAGTGGTGAGGCAAAGTGATCCCTCACGAGGCCTCGGTGGCACGGCCGAGGCGAGGAGAAATGATCCCTCGTGAGGCCCTGGTGGCATGGCTGATGCTTGGCAAGGCCATCCCTCATGAGGCCCTGGTGGCACAGCCGAGGCGAGGCGAAGCCATCCCTCGCGAGGCCCTAGTGGCACGACTGAGACGAGGCGAGGCCATCCCTCGCGAGTCCCTTGTGGCATGACCGAGGCAAGGTGAAGCCATCCCTCGTGAGGCCTGGTGGCATGGCTGAGGCAAGGCGGAGTGATCCCTCGTGAGGCCTTAGTGGCACGGCCAAGGTGAGGCAAAGCCATCCCTCGCGAGGCTCTGGTGGCACGGCTGAGGCGAGGCGGAGTGATCACTCGTGAGGCCCTGATGGCACGGACGAGGTGAGGTGAGGCCATCCCTTTTGAGGCCCTGCTGGCACGGTCGAGGGGAGGCAGAGTGATGCCTCACAAGGCTCTGGTGGCACGACTGAGGCAAGGCGAGGCCATCCCTCGCGAGGCTCTGGTTGCACGACTGAGGCGAGGCGAAGCCATCCCTCGTTAGGCCCTGGTGGAACGGCCGAGGCGAGGTGGAGTGATCCCTCGCGAGGTCCCGGTGGCACGACCGAGGCGAGTCGAAATGATCCCTCGTGAGGCCCTGGTGGCACGACCGAGGATTGGCGGGGCCATCCTTCACGAAGCCCTGGTGACACGACCGAGGCGAGGCCATCTGGGATGCCACAAGCACGCGAGGCACTGGTCTGGGCAAGGTGTGTCCAGCTGTGTGAGGCCCTTTCTGCGACAGAGATCCAAATGCAGAAAGGGGGCCATGTGACCTACGGGGTGGCTGGATACGTGAGGTGTGGCGAGGGCATATTGGTCTCATGAAGGCGCGTGGCACACTTACTGGGGCTTCATTCAGCAAGGTTTATCAATACACACATAGGGGCGTAGGCACAGGTATATAATTACGCATTTTTGGGACCTTAGCACGTGTTTTGGACCTGTCACAAGCGTGGAATTTTGAGCATCCACACTTGCCCTCTAGTCTAGGAGAGGACCTTTAGGTGCTCTGGTAGATTCTTCTCTTTGATTCTTATAAATAGGCCTTTATGCCTAGCCTATTATTTACACCTTACCTCTTCAGCTTAGTGGTTTTGGGATCCTTGCTCCTTTCAAGAGGTGAGGGGTTCAATCCCCCAGAACCTCATTTTTGTTATCTTTTCCCTTCTTTTTCCTTTTGTTTTTTTTTATATATATTTAAGTTCATTTCTTGTATGTCTATATCCATGCAGGCATTTGAGGACTAAAACACCCCTTTCCTTTGTTTTTGCAGACGCGTACTTTTGACCACTTGCCGTTCTTTGAATGTGATGGTGCTTTCGACCCCCGACCCCCTTTTGACCACGACAACACCAAATTTTACTTGCTTGAGGTATACTTTCTTTCTCCCTTATGTTTATTGGGTCCAAATTAGCACCACTCGGGAGGGGATATTTTGGCCTGAGTTTGTCATGCGCTAACCCAGTTGCATGCCCTTATTCATACCCTATAGTGGGTTATTTAAAGTGCTTGTACCTAGAGGTTTTGAGCCCATTCCTTTGTATTTTGTAGCAATCCTCTCATTTATACGTGAACCCTTTTTGATTTCAGGATGAGGTCTCATGGCATGTGAAGGTCCATTCGACGCTCCTCCGGCGGTCAACTTTGTTAACTTATCTTCAGACTCAGAGTCCCCTGAGGACAATCCTCACCATGACCACGACACCTTAAGGCAGGCCCGTATTTGTCATCTTGAGCAAATGGCTAAACTTAGGCGTAAATTTTGGGTGGTAGAGAGCGAAATAGACTCGGTCTTGAGGGGAGATGGAGTACCTTTCCCCCTTGACCTTGACGACCATGTAGCGAGCCTTAGGGTGACCCTTTTAGACTTGCAGATGGAGTTAGAGTTTATGGAGGGAAATCTCCCGCCTGAGCCTCCTACCCCGTTTTCCCCTAATGACTGTCATGGGGTCGTCCCGTCTTCTCCTCAACCCTTATTCTCGATCTACCCTTGCTTAGCGATTTCACACCCGGTGCCTCAGTGGAAGACCCTTGCTAGGAAGAAAAAATGGAGGGTAAAGTGCCCTGTTTCCACCTCACCTTTTTCTTTTGGTTTTGCAGATATGCCGAAGAGAGGGCGACGACAGGTGACTGCTGATGATCAGGACACTGGCCCACTGTTGGCATCCACTGTAGTGTCCCATGTGTTCGAAAATAAATTGTTGGAAATAATGGAGAACTACCGTGTTGGCCCAGAGTACATGTTATACGTTCCTTTGAACAAGTGTCGGGCTGACAGCCCAAATCCGAGTTACGTGGCTATGAGCGAGCATATCTTGAAAGCAGGTGGTACAATCCCATTTCACTCGTTTTTCATCACGGTTCTCAATTATTTTGACCTTGCTACACTCCAGCTGGCGCCCAACAACTGGCTGAACTTAAGTTGCCTCTTCATCTCGTATATGGATCGCTTCGAGTGTTCTCCTACGGCCCAAGAGAAGCATTTCATGTACAATCTCATGCCCTGTCATAAGTCCAAGGGCTTTTATTTCCTGCAAAAATCCAATACTTCGGTCCCCTTGATAGAGGGTGCTGTATCCAACCCAGGGTCTTGGAAGCAGGACTTTTTCTTTATGAAGGGTCCCCTCGCTGGTTGTGAGCACTTTCGCTCTACTCCTAGTAAGTACTTCAAGCCCTTTTTTTTGAAACTTACTGTTTTGGAACTTATGTTTGTGTCGGGAACTGTGTGGATTGTGCAGAGCATTTCGCCACGCCTGGAGTTGTTGGGTCAAAGGAGAATGTAGTGGATGCATTCCTCGAGGCTAACCCTGCCTAGAAAATGGTTGTACACCTCTTCACCGTGGACAAACTCAACTTTCATAAGCTATCCCTGGTTTTAGATCCCGGGTTGTTGTGGAGTATTTCTGGATCAAAGAAGAAGAAGGCTGCTTCGGCTGAACAACACTCACACGGGGGTGAGGCTGAGCGTGTGCCAGAGGGGGTCTCCCTTGGACATGGGCAACCCCACCAACCGTCTTTGTCTCCTAGGGGGTGCCCTCCCTTAGCCCTACAAACCGTGAAATGGCCTCCCACTCCCAGGATAAATAGGCCATGCCGAGGGGTTTCGTCTGTCCTTATTCTGAGGACTTAGATGCTTTTCCTCAGGCTTCCCTTGACCCTGGTCCATCGGGGGCTCATTTTTCCGTTCTTCGTGTGCCCCCTCCTGGTCAATCGGGGGATCATTTTTTCGATCTTCTTGCGCCCCCTCCTGGTCCATCGAGGGCTCATTTTTTCGATATTCTTGCGCCCCCTCCTGGTCCATCGGAGGCCCATTTTTCTAATCTTCCTGCGCCCCCTCATCCTTCGGTGAACGGGTCATCTATCCTTACTCATCCAAGTGCCCTTGGCTCAGAATGGGCACCTTGGGTGGGCCGCATGATCCTCTTATGGGCGACGATATGTCCAGATCACCATGGACCTTCCTAAGGCTGATTGGAGTGGTCTTGGGAGTTTTGCTATGTCGGAGCTTGGGGAGACTCTTGCGTGTTCCACCGCTTGGGTGAGTTCATGCATCTTATGTCGGCCTTTTCCCTTTTCTCTTTCTTTTTTTTTTATTGCTTATCATTGTTATTGTTATTTTTCTTGTGCATACCTATACAGTGGCTCAACGATTTGCTGACTTGGCTCAAGACCTCTCCACGTCGAATGCTGAGAGGGACCGTCTTACGATCCAGGTCCAGAGGCTCGAGAGGGAACTTGCTGGAACCAGGCTTAAGCTAGAGAAGGCCTCGGCGAAGGCTTCTTCCTCAACAAAAAAGAATAAGAGGGTGATTGCCAAGGCCATGATGCTGCAGGAAAGGGTCACTAGCTTAGAGACCGAACTTGAGGGTGCCAAGGCTACTATCGCAGCGTTACAAGGAAGGGTCGCTTCCTTAGAGGCGGACAAGGAGGCTATAGAGGAGCACAAGGCGGCTATTGAGTATAGATCCATAGACCGCACCCTTTACGGAGTATGGAGGCAGGATCCTAACTTCGATTTCTCCTCCTTTGGCAAGCATGCTGTTGCCCAGGCGGCTAAGTGGAACGCCCATGGCAGGAGGCCTTGAGATTATCATTTTGCGATTTTTTCCACTTACTCCGATGTGGATGTATGCTCGTTCCAACCCTATTTTTGTTGTAATTTCTTCGAGTCCTGTTATGTTATCAAAACTCGTTTTTTGTAATTTTTTATATATATATACATATGTGATCATTCATCCTTATTTCTGTGTGTTCGAGGTCCTTTTCAACTCGTACGATGGGGTTCGATAGGCTCTCTCTTTTATTTATTAGGCTTGAGGTCCTTTGGAGCCCATGTGAAGGGGTTCAATAGGTCCCTCTTTGGTGCCTCTTGATTGCTCTTATAAGGATATATTGACCCCTTGGGTTCTAGTTATCCTTTTATATATTTTTGTGCGCGCTTATTATTTCTTGCTAGAAGCATCCTTCTCGTCATTATTCATAGTACTATTTTTTCAAGGGTCTCTTTTAGGACCCTTTTTGGCTAGACGGCACGGTGGCCGCTCTAGGCTTATTGGTGGGTGCTCTTCCTGAGGCCTTTCCTTTCGTGGGAGCATCTGCCTTTATTTGGAGGCTTTTCTTGTAGGACCTTTTGGCCTCCTTGATGTTCACAAGGGTAGAAAATCCTTGTGAACTCAAGTGATGCCTTGCAAGGTCTTCTTCCTGTTTATAAGGGTTCATCACATTTTATATATATATAAGGGCCTCGTTTAGGGTCCTGATAATAGGGGTCCTTTTAGGATCCTCCTGATAAAGGGTCCTTTTTAGGTTCCCTCTGATATAAGGGGTCCTTTTAGGATCCTCCTGATAAGGGGGTCCATTTAGGATCCTCCTGATAGGGGGTCCTTTTTAGGTTCCCTTTGATATGAGGGGTCCTTTTAGGATCCTTTTTGTATAAGGGTCCTTTTTTTTTTTATACATATATATATATATATATAGAGGGTCTCTTTTAGGGTCTCGTTTAAGGAGTCCTTTTTAGGGTCCTCCTGATAAGGGGGTCCTTTTAGGATCCTCCTGATAGGGGGTCCTTTTTGG
The DNA here is from genome assembly GCF_963169125.1 of Humulus lupulus. Classification (NCBI taxonomy): domain Eukaryota; kingdom Viridiplantae; phylum Streptophyta; class Magnoliopsida; order Rosales; family Cannabaceae; genus Humulus; species Humulus lupulus. The sequence continues at coordinate 130,820,868 of NC_084799.1, forward strand.
ATCCTCTTCTTTGTTGTATATTTTTCCTCTTGTCCTACCCCCCAAGTGCTTGGTGAAATTTATTTCAGCAGACACTTTGGTGGATGTTATAGAGAAGAAGAATAACACGTGAAGTTGCGAACAGTTTCATGCATAGTGTGCGGGTTGCAAGGGCATACATGAAAGGGTTACATCTAATTGAGAGGTTACCAGGCATCCTCTTTGATTCTTACCCATTAAGTTAACATAACAAGGAACAAACTAAACATAGGTCTTCTTTGCATTGGGTGTAGAAGTCACACTGGTAGTATTTCTTGAGGTGTTCCGCACTCCATGCTCAAGGTATAACGGTGTTATCCATGCGGGCCAGTTTGTAGGTGTTTGGTGGTATGCATTGAGCGACCTGGTAGGGTCCGTAGCCCCCGGGTCTCGCGTGTTGGGGAGTACTTTCCTCAGTACCAAGTCTCCTACCCTGAACATTCTCTCTCACACCCTTGAGTTGTAGTACCTCACTGCTCATTGCTGATATGTGGCTAACCTCAATTGTGCACTTTCTCTCTTGGCTTCCAGCAGGTCCAAATTCCTGACCAATGCTATGATATTAGCCTGGTCATCATATGCTTGCGTGCGGATGGAGTTAATCTTCATTTATATCGGAAGGACAACCTCTCAGCCATAGGCCAAGGCAAAAGGTGTCTCCCCAGTGGTGGAATGAGGGGTAGTCCTGTAGGCCCAGAGTACATTGGGGAGTTCCTTGACCCAGGCCCCTTTCAACTATTCCAACTTTGTTTTCAAGTTCCTTTTCAGGATCTTGTTGATGGCCTCTACTTGTCCATTGGCTTGTGGGTGTACTACTGCGGAGAAACTCCTCTTGATTCCTTTTTCCTTGCAGTATTCCTTAAATATTCCTCCTTCAAACTGCGTTCCATTGTCGGAGATAATCTTATAGGGTATTCCAAATCTGTAGACAATATACTTGTTGACAAAGGTGGTGATTTTCTTAGCCGTTATGTTGACTAAAGACTCCGCTTCCACCCACTTAGTGAAATAGTCGACTGCTACCACCGCATATTTAGCTCCTCCTCGTCCTGTTGGCAGTGCTCCAATCAAGTCAATTCCCCCACACAGCGAAGGGCCACAGACTGGTCATGCTCACCAGCTCATTTGGTGACTGTCGGGGGTAATTCGCATGTCTGTGGCACTTGTCACACCTTTTCGCGAAGTCGCTCGCATCCTTCTCCATGGTTGGCCAATAATACCCCTGGCGGATGGCCTTTTTTGCTATGGACCGCCCCCCAGCATGATTTCCACATTCCCCTTCATGTCTCTCTTGCAAAAAATTTAATGCCTCTTCCTTGTCTACGCACCGCAAGAGCGGGGTAGAGAAGATTCTCTTATATAAGGTTCCATCTACTAGGGTGTACTGAGCAGCTTTGTAAGTCTGTTTACGGGCATCTTTTTTAACCAAAGGCAAGGTCCCGTCATTTAAGTACCTCACGATGGGTGCAAACCATGACTCCTCAGTGCTATTGACCATATTGATTCTTTCTTCTGCTATGCTTGGCTTTGGGAGGTATTCGACCGGTATGGACTCAAGCGTGTCTTCGTCTCTTGTGGAGGCAAGTTTCGCGAGTGCATCGGCGTTGGTGTTCTGCTCCCTTGGGAACTGTTAATGGTGTATTTTTCAAACTGATCCAAATAACCCTTCACCTGGGCGAGATATGCTGCCATTTTTGGACCTCTAGCTTGGTATTCACTCTTCACCTGAAACACTACCAGTTGTGAGTCATTAAAGACATGCAAGTGGGTTAGCTTTAACTACTTAGCTAGCCGCAGGCCGACCAACAACGCCTCATATTTTGCCTCATTATTGGAAGCTTTGAATTCAAATCTCAAGGCACAATACATCTTGTGCCCTTCAGGTCCCGTCATCACTATGCCAGCGCTGGCTCCCCCTTCGTTAGACGCCCTGTCTACATGGAGGCTCCATTCTTCAGGGTGCTTTTCCTCTTCATGTGCCGATTCATTCTCTTCTATTTCTCCCTCCTCATGGGATTGGTATGCAAACTCGATTATAAAATCTGCAAGTACCTGCCCGTTGATTGAGGTCCTTGGGGTGTAAGTGATGTCGAAGTGACTCAATTCAATCGACCATTTTAACAACCTTCCCGAAGTCTTCGACTTGTGCAATACTTGACGCAGGGGTGTATTTGTGAGCACCTCAATAGCATGAGCATGAAAATAGGGCCTTAACTTTTGAGAAGCCACTATCAAGGCATATGCTAACCTCTCTATTTTTGGGTATCGAGCTTCTGCGTCTATTAACCATTTGCTCACATAGTACACAAGCTGCTGGTGCTTCTTTTCCCCCTTGACCAAGGCAGCGCTTATAGCATGCTCTGACACAGCTAGATACAAATACAACTTTTCCCTTTTTTCTGGCTTGGCTAAAAGGGGTGGTTTTCCAAGGTGTTCCTTTAGCTAGGTGAAGGCACCCTGACATTCATCATGCCAAGCGATCTTTTTGTTCCCTTTTAGGATGTTGAAGAAAGGGAGGCATTTATCAGTAGACTTGGAGATGAACCTAATGAGGGCTGCTACTCTCCCCGTTAAGCACTGCACCTCCTTTTCGCTTCATGGTGGGCTCATTTCCAGCAAGGCCTTGATTTTTTCAGAATTAGCCTCGATACCTCGGGAATTCACCATAAAACCCAGGAACTTTCCTGATGAAACTCCAAAGATGCATTTGAGTGGATTCAGCTTCATTCTAAAATTTCGAAGGGTGCGAACATTTCCATGAGATCATTGTTGAGCTCTCCCGCCTTCTTTGTCTTTACCAACATATCATCCACGTATACTTCCATGTTCCTTCCTATTTGATTTGCAAACATCTTGTTCACCAACCTTTGATAAGTAGCACCTGCATTTTATAAACCAAAGGGCAACACTTTATAGCAATACAACCCCTTGTCTGTTATGAACGAAGTGTGCTCTTCATCAGCCAGGTTCATGGGTATTTGGTTGTACCTGGAATATGCATCCATGAAGCTAAGTAGTTTTTTCCCCGCTGTGGCGTCTACTAACTAGTCTGTCCTAGGAAGCGGGAAGCTGTCCTTAGGGCAGGCCTTATTAAGGCTAGTAAAGTCCACACAAGTCCTCCATTTTCCATTGGGCTTCGTGACTAGCATTAGGTTTGATACCCATAGTGGATAAAATGCCTCTCGGATGAACCCATATCCCTTCAACTTGTTATCCTCCTCTTTTAGGGTCGCGTATCTTTTTGGGTCTAGCGCTCTCCTTTTCTGCCTCACAAGCCTTGCTTTTGGGTCGATGTTCAGGTGGTGGCACATGATCGCTGGGTCTATTCCTACCATATCCCCGTGACTCCAAGCGAATACGTCGAGGTTTGCTTTCAAGAATTCTACTAGCTTCTCCTTCATGTCACCCACAAGGTTTTTTCCTACCGTCAACTTTCTTAACGGCTCATTCATGATTGTGACTTCCTCCAACTCCTCTACTGGTTCAGCTCTGGGTTCTTCTGCAACTCGTGGGTCTAATTCGTACGGGTTCGCACCTTCATACAAAACCATTTCCATAGGCGTTGATGGCTCTATGGCCGTGCAGAGGGATGTGTTATAGCATTCCCTCACTTCCTTCTGCTCTCCTTTCAAGCATGCTATTCCCCCGGGAGTTGGGATTTCATAACTAAGTGGTATACAGAAGTTATCGCCTTCAATTCTGTTAGGGAAGGTCTCCCTAATACCGCATTGAAGGCTAAGGCGCAATCTACCTCAATAAAGTTTGCCATTATGGTGGTTTGTCTGGGCTGTTCTCCCATAGTGAGGGCTAACTCGATCGCCCCTAGGGTCTGTATTGAATCTCCCGTAAATCCATACAAGAAGGTACTGCAAGGCTTTAGGTGTCGGATGTTTAATCCCATCTTCTCCAAAGCTGGGCGATATAAGATGTCCACTGAGCTTCCATTATCCACCAAGACCCGATGCACCCTCATGTTAGCAAGATGCACAGTCCACACTAGGGGGTCACTATGGGGGAAATGTACACCTCGGGCGTCTTCCTCAGTGAAGGTTATTGAGTCATTTTCACCCTTAAAACTCTTTAGGGGGCGTTGCACCAAGCTTAAGATGCATGGTGGCGGGCTTTGTCTGGCCTCCCTGACATATTTATCTCGCCACTTCCTTGATTCGCCCCCGAATCCTAGCCCACCAAAGATGGTCCTGACCTCTCCTTGTAATCTTGGGCCCACCTCTCGCACCTGCGGCGAGGATGCTCCTGCTTTCGGCCTTTGGTTCTCCTTGCGGACATATCTGCCCAAATGTCCCCTGTGGATAAGCTCCTCAATTTCTACCTTCAAATGGTTGCATTCCGCGGTGGCGTGGCTGATATCTTTGTGATAATGGAAATATTTGTTGGGATCTCTTTTGGACCGGTCTTTTTTCATTGGCGGGGGCCTTCTGAAAGGGACCTGGTTTTCGTTTGTGACGAAAATATGCTTTCTAGCATGGGTGAGGTCAGTATAAATGGTGTAAGGGCACTGTCTGCGCTCATCAATGCGCTGATGCTTTCGGAGTCGATCGTCTCTCGTTCCCTCACATACCCTCTTCTTCTTTGTACCATTTTGGCTTTCTCGGATTAAGGGTTTTGCTGGCGACTGTGTAACGACCCAAATTCGCTAATAAGGCTTAAGGGCCTTGATTAGTGTGCCAGGAGGGCATTAATGGAATAATTGTGATTTAATGAGTAATTATATGTCTAATAATGTTTATATGATAGTTGATTATATTATGTGGTAATATGATATGTGATATATGTGAGAACCACATTATTATGTGGACAGGTTCGCTGAGCACGACTCAAGACGATTCTAGGGCCAGATAGTGGGAAAAGTCACAACGGGGCTTAAGATATGACTTTGGACAAGTCGAAGGTACTTTTAGATAGCGGATAGAGATTTGGGTTATCGGGACATGAAAATAAATATATGGAGATAATTTGAGGTTAGAATGTCTAGGCGGGAATAATGGGGGATTTTACCACTTTGGCCTCGGGGACGGTTCCGACACCCCGAGCCTCGGGATTAACCTAATAGATAAGTTAGATATAGAGAAGCTTTTAGAAGAAAAACAAACTGACTAAACACTTAGACTTAGCTCTCTCTCTCACGCTTAAGGGAAAACCAAGGAAAGAAAAACACAGAAAAACTAAGGGAAACTAGCTGGAAATTCTGGAATTTGTGGTGAGAATTTGGAGGTCTAGCTCAGGGATTTATCAAGCACTAAAATAGGGTTAAGGTAAGCTCTTAATTTTCTTCTCTGTGGTTAGAATTCTGGATTTTGGTTAAGTGTTGAAACAAGTATAGTTTTGGTGTTTTAAGGCATAATTAAAGAAGGGAACTTGGGGACTTAGCTTGGCTATAGCTTGGTGAAGTGATTCTACAGGAAAGGTAAGTTTCAAATCCTGGTTTAGAGGTTTTAAATTGAGTTTAAGTGGTTGGTTTGAGTGTTCATAGCACTTGGGTTTCAGAAATTGAAAGGAGGAGATTAGAGTGTGTTGGGCTGTGTTTTCTTGGGAATTATGTTGTTTAGATCATGCTAAAGAAGTTGGGAATTAATTGGTTAAGAGTTGGGAAGTTTTGGGATGGTTTAAGGTAAGGTTTTGAGCTTTGAAATGGTGTAAAATCTAGGTTCAAAGGGGAGGGCCGCAGCTCTATTCTAGAGCGCTGCAACCCTAGCATGCAAAGAAGCCAAGGGGGCTCGGCCAAGGGGGTGCACCACGGCGCCCAAGGCAAGGGCCACGGCGCCTGTGTGTTTCAGTGTGGGAGTAGGTTCTGTTTTGGGGAAGGGCTGCGGCTAGGCTTCGGGGGCCGCAACCCTTGGTTGCACACTTGAGATTTTGAGGGTCTTAAGCACGGGAAAGAGGTCTAGTGTGCTCGGGTTTGGTTTCACCACCATGCTTGGTGGAATTTGATATCATGGGAGTTAGTTTTATAACTGGAATCTATATTTGAGTATTTATGAAACCCTATACTTTGGTTGTGGCAAGGTGATAAAGGCTTAGGCTCGGGAACGAATCGTGCTTGAGGGCGTTGCTCGTAATTCTATAACCGTACAGACTAAAGGTAAGAAAACTGCACCTGGTTGAATATATGTGACGGGACTAAGGGCTCCCTATTGTAGAAGCTTGAAAAGATGGTATTATGCCATGCAAGCCATTTAGTGAACCAACAGCCTAAGGGTGCCAAGGGTCTCACTAGCGCACAGGGCGCGGCTCGGGCACTGGTAGCCGAGGACAGCTTATTATGCATTGAGCTTGGTTTAAGCAGGCCAGAGTCAGTGGGTTAAACAGACGGTGCGGCCTAAGTTGTCGGCCCTGAGTATTATGTGATATGAATATTATATGTGATAGAATGTATCTTGTATTGGATTGTATATGTTGAATATCTGTTGATGGACCCAAAACAGGTATGTTTTAAATATTTATACTCGCAAGCGCACGAATCGTATATGGAATATAGTGTTCGTGTAAGCAAGAGATTGAACCCAAAGGAGTTGTCTAAAATCGAAAAGAAAACTATTTTAAATCAAAATTAATAAATTCTAACCTAGCCCCAAAGATTGATGAAAATTTGTAACAATAAAAATAAAATAAAAGATAATAATAAAGAAATTAAAGACAATATATAAATATAAATTAATAATTGTAAACAAGGTGGTAAAATAAGATTATTAAGGATTAGAATCCACAAAATATAAGTCCAATAATATTTATAAGTACATTGATTCCCAAGTTTTAGTGATAGTTAAAATAAATCAAACTATCATTTTCCAAATAGATTTATAATTTTAAGCACAAGTTACTTCTAAAAAGATAAGATTTTTCTTCACCTTTCAAAATTATAATTTCAAAGCATTTAGTGTAAATCAATCTAATGAAATAACAAATAAATCAATGAACATTATTTATAAGGCAAAACATAATATTTTTGTTCTAAGCATGGATGTGTACAATTTAATGACACATCTTACACAAAGAATATTATGTATTTGCACTAATAAAGAACAAAGTTTAAATATGTGCTAACAATCCAAAATACATGATATTTAAGATGAAAGAAGATATTTGAAGAAGAAAATTCCATAAACTTTGTTGCACAAAATGGGAAATCAACATACAAAATAAGTACTATCTAGTTACATATTGTTTCATCATCACCTTAATAATCTTAAAAAGATTAGAAACTCATAACTAGAATAGCAAATACACACTAAAAAATACAAACATAAATAGGAAAATTTGGAGGAGAAACCCCCAAAAATTTTCTCTAAAAATACATAGAAAGTAACCAAAAAAAGAAGAAGATGAAGAGAATTGAGAGGTTTTGAATGTGTAGAAATTATGGTATAGTAACCTCCCTTCTAAATGGACACCCTAAATCCCTTATTTATAGCCAAAAATGAGGTATTAAAATAATCAATTTAAATTAATTAAATTGATTAAATTAATTTAATTGATTATAATATGGAAATAGGGGTAAAATATAGGGTGTAATAATGATGTTTTGGGGTAAAAATATGGTATTTTTGGACAAGGGGACAAAGGGTACACTTATACAATTGTTGGGCTCAAAATGAGGAAAATGCAATTATGTGGCTGCTGGTGGCAGGCGGGCCGGCTGGGTGGCAGGAGTTGGCCTTGGCAGTGGGACTTTGGTGGAGGCATTGGCTGAGGAGAAAAGCCTTGGGTGGTTTGCTGGCAGGCGTAGGAAGCAGCCCACTTTGGCATGATGTGCTTCAGGTGGTGTAGGAATCCTTCGTGGGCCTTGGGTTGGCAAGGGGCTTTAGCTGGCAGCTTTATGGTATTTCAATAATACCATTTTTCTTTTCATTACTTGCTTTCTATCATTTTTTCCAAACACAAAATACAATAAAATCCCTACAAAATAAACATAAAATAAATCATAATAAAATATTTTCAACTATAAAATAAATTAATTTAATTATTTGAAAATATTAATTATAACTTAATTTATATTTAACATTTAAATTCAATAATACAATATATTTTTTTTACCCCAAACTAAACAACAATAATTTAAATAATTAGCTACACTATTTTACAACAAAATAACTATAAAAACACACAAAAGTATATAAAATCATAATAAGACTAATAAATTCAAAATTACTTAAAAACTTAATAAATTAATTAAAAACTCAAGAATTAAGCAATAATTAGCACATAAAAAGTGGTAAAATAACTCTATTTTGTAGAGTTATCATCTGTTGTGGATTATCTGATGGGTATACATGTTTACTCAGCTATTTGTCTGTTATTATTGTTTGAGTTATCAATGATGTTTTCTTGCTGGGCCTTGGATCACGGGTGCTACGTGGTGCAGGTAAAGGCAAGGGCAAGTTAGATCAGCCCTGACTGGAGAGCTCAGCGAGCGGAATGTACATAGCCAGGTGCTCGGTCGCCACGGTCAAGGTCTAGGCAAGGACATGGAACCTGGAGATTGTCTATTTTGCCTTAATATGGCTAGTGGATACACTTGTACTTTTGGGAGTCTGTAAAATTATTCTAACTTTGTTTTGTATGGGATCCCATGTTTTCTACAGTGTAAATATATGAAATGAGTCTTTTAAGACCAAAACCTTTTTAACCTTAGATCCTACATGTTTAGTGACATATTTTCAAATTAATGACTTGGTTAGCAAGTCCTGCACCTTTATAAGTACACAGTGTAACGGTCTTCGCTATCTAAGGCGTTACAGACTGGCCCTTTCTGGCATTAAGGCTTTCGTGACCATCTTCCATGCGAATATATTTTTGCACCAACTCGTAGAAATCATCCAAATCCATGACCTCCGTCTTGAGCATGTTATCCCATAACATGCTTCTCGGGCACAGTCCAGCTAAGATGGCCATTTTCAGCTCTCTACGGGTCAAACTCCCTACTTTCGCAGCCTCCATATTAACATATGAATGTAGCTCTTTAGACTTTCATTTTCTCCTTGCTTCACGTTGGTGAGGCTGGTGCCCGGCATCGTGTAGTCCCGCACGGCGTGGTATTGCTGGAGAAATACATCAGAATAATGTTGCCAAGATCTGATGGACCTTGGTCTCAGTCTTTTGAACCATTTGTACGCAGGTCCTTTTAATGTGACAGCGAAGCAATGGCACCTGGCCCCGCTACTAATACCCCTAAACTTCATTAGGTTGTTAAATGCGTCCAGATGGTATTTAGGATCTCTGCTCCCTTTGTATGGGGTCATATGGGGTTCCTTGAAGTTGGCTGGAAGTCGGATGGCTTGGATCTCCTTAATGAAGGGCGACTCATGGTCGAACTCATCCTCAAAGGCTTGTCCTCTAGAAGCAATGATGATTTTGCTACGTAGGCTCCTCATTTCTGTGTCCAGGTCTTTTCTCCTCTTGTTCAAGGAGTCTTTTAGTGTCAATGGGTTAGGATCTCTTTTTCCTTTGCCTTCTCGGGGCGCCATAGGAGGCCTGGTCCTTTTACCCACCCTCTTTTTGTTGAGTTCCTCTCGTAAATCTAAGGGTGTTCTCCTTGAGGTGACCTCGACATCTTTATGAGGGGCAGCGTTGGTCTTCGACACTGGCCCCTAGGGATGCTTCGGCGGTCCGGGACGTTCGTGCTGCTTCATCCAAGGGGTGTTACTAGTGGAGAGTAGAGTCCTTCCGTCATCTACTAGGACGGTGGCTTCTGCCCCTTCTTGACCACTCTCTTTCCTCTTAGGGAGTGTTACGTTTGATCTCCCTTGAAATAGGCCATTTATCACCTCTTGCATGTTTGCCATGGTGGTTTCTAGCCTCTGATTCTTAAGGTGAAGTTCACATATCTCGTCTTCGTAGAACTGAGAACTCGAGGTCACGGAGTGGACCCGAGGGTGCTTGTCAGGTCTGCATGTCGATGGGCCTAGATCCTGCCGGTTGGAGTTTGGCACCTGCGGTGGCCTTGGAGGTAGGAACTCACCAGCACCCTGTAACGTCCTACGTTTTTGGGTACCTTTAAACAACTCGGGTCGGGATTTTTCCCCCGGGTTAAGAATATTATTTTAAATAATATTATAATTTGTTTGTAAGTATTCCATGAGTTATTGTTAGCCAAAATATGAATTTTGTGATTTTAAAAGTCAAGATAAGACTTTCGGTCCTGGACCGACACAAAAACCCTGATCGGGTAAAAATCTCGGAAAATAAAATGAAAAATCATGGCAATTATATTTTGGGCATAAAATACATTCATAAAAGTTAAAGTTTGGTCAAAAATAATAAACCTAAAAGAAAATGGAAATTTTAAGGCATTTTGTGGTAAATGCCTAATTTTGCCGAAATGAGGAATTTTATTCCATGAATGGACCTTAGGTTAAATTTTATTTTGTGGTTAATTAAATTAAATATGAGAGACATTTAATTTAATTAATTAATAGTAAGTTTGGTGATTAAAACTTAATGAGAGTGAAAAAGGTGTAAGAAGTCAAGTGGGCAAGTGGGTAGAAAAGCACTCAAGTGTTTTGTGATATTTTGAAGAGTTGTGTGAGCCATTCTAACCCCCAAATCCGACCACTCTCCCTCCCTCATTCACTCTCATCTGATTTTTTAAGACTCTCTCAAGTGTTCTCTCCATTTGCAACCCCAAGAACACCAAAGAAACTTGGAAGCTAAGTCTTGGTCTAGGAAGGGTTTTCCCTAAGGTAAAGTTTCATTAATCTAGACTTTTGTAAAGTTTTAAGCATAGAGTTTCAAATAGCTAATTGACTATGTTGTTGGGGGAAGTTTGTTAGGGTTTTTGAAAGGTTTTGAAGGAGTCAAAGCTTATAGGAAGGTCCAAACCTTAAGCAAGAACACCAAAGAGGTAAAAAGTTTACTTTTGATGATTTTGTTGTAGGGTTTTTAGTTTTAAGCATTATTTTGTATATCTAATGCTTAGAGTTTCTTGTTGATGATGTAATAAGGTTATGGTAGTTGTTTAATAATTTTTATGATGCATGAGTATTGATTTTTGAAAATGGGAACCAAAACCCCCAAGGGTTTTGTAGGATACCCTAAAACAAAACATGTTTTGAGCTGTGACTTCCAAGGGGTCAAGCAGCCACTGTATATTGTTTTTGTAAAATTAAGTTGTACTGTGATGTTGTTGAGATTGAGTACATAAAATTGAGCTTTTGAAACACAAAAAAATGTTTAGAAATGAGTAAGTTATGCTATTTCAAAGATTAGGTAAAAAACTGTTTTTTCGTATTCTTATTTTTGGAACCAAGTTTGGACAGCCACTGTATAGGTCAAATGAACCCAGTTTTTTCTAAAATTTTTTGGACATATTACTTGCATAACCTATTATTCCACTGCAAAATTTGGTAAGAAAATATTGAACGGTTTGAAAGTTATTAACTGTCAAAGTTTGAAAAAAATAAGGACTTGAAAATAATGTCATTTTTACCTCATTGTTGGAAAATGATTTCACCAATAAAAAATGCTCATTTTGACCTAAGATTTTTCAAAGACCTAAATGGCATAACAAAAATGGAATTGGGAAATTTTGGTAACAATTGGGTAAGTAAATTTCAAGTTATGAACTAACGAAGTATGTAGTTAAAAATGTGAAAAATAGGTTTTTCACACTTAGTGTAAAAATGAGATTTTGGAACATAAGGTAAAAAGTAAAATTTTGTTTATTTCAAGATATAAAATGGTAAGTCTTGAAATCATATTTTCACTAAAATTTACCCTTTGAGTTTAAATGAATTATTTTTATTAAAGAGTTTTTATTCTTTCTAAAAATAAGAGATTTAATTTATTAATAGTTAATAAATTAAAAGAGGGATTAAAACCCTATATTTTGAGAAAAATAATTAAATAAATTATTTTCCTAGTAAGTAAAATTGATTAATTGCTTTTGGAAAATTAATTAGTCAAGATGAGAAATTTATAACGGTTTTCCTAATTAAGACAAATTAGGCAATTTTCTTAAAACGGTTTTTAGATATTAAAACCTTAAGAAAAATAAAAGGAAAATTTAAAGAGTTTATTTTCTTTAAAAATAATTAAGGAATTTATTTGTATTTTCTGGATATAATACCGGCTAAAATCTTACATATTTTAACCGACTAGTCGAAAGTGCGAGTTAATAGCGATACCTGGAAAGAATAAGATTTTTAGCGGATTGTGGGAAATACCATTGTGATACCCGAGCCTAGGTATCGAGACCTTAGGATAGGTCTCCCCGAGACTTAAGGTTTAGTCTCGAATATTTTGTATAACTTTCCTTAATAAGTTTAAAACCAAATAAGGATTGTAAATCCTTACAAATGACTTTTATTAAAATGACCAAACTGCCCAAAATAATAATAATGAATTATGAGTGCCACAATTAATCCGAGTATACTGTATGGATAACTACAGTATTGGCTAAGCGTAACTGGACTGAACGTTGGAGGGTGAAAACTTGCTGAGCGCTAAGGACTCCAAGTAAGTCAACTTATATTGTATGGCTGCAACATGAAATGATTATTGTCTTGTATGTTAGTATAGGGATACATGCATATACATAGGCTGTCATAGAAAGTTGCTTAGAGACGTTAGTCTAGTGAGTGCTGATTTAGAAAATATGAACGGTAGAAGTCCGTCATATCCTAGACGGTTGATCCCCATCACACTGCTTGATTTTATTTATGTCCGGTTCATTACCCAGACGAGTGGCCATGAGATGAGGATAAGCTGGTTAAACCTAGGGGCGCCAAGATAAATGGGACCTAGGGGCCCTCATGCTTACTTAATCATTGGACGGTTAGAATCCGAGCAAGTGCTCTGATAAGTTATTCCCGGATAGCAGCCGTGAATATTGGCCATTCCGTGAGAGTGCCTAGAGATACTAGGGGTTGCCAAGATAGAGTGAGGTTGAACACCCTAGGGGCAGCTGCTCACCAGCACCACTGATTAACATAGAAGTCTCCATAAAACCGTGTAAATTGGATTACACTCTTGAATATGTAGCGATGCCCTAAGTAACACGATAGTTACCCTTGATGAGAATATTTATTGGCTAGATCTTAGTGTGGGGACTCAGTTCTCTTTTACAGATTAGCAATTATGTTGGAGGGCGCGTTACGCATGAATTGTTGGAAATTGTCGAGCGTTGGTCTCGAATTAATTGGTGATATAATATATCTGCTTGCTCTGGGATTTTCTGAGTGCAGGGATATAATTGTTGATAAGATATAGTTGTGATATAATATATCTGCTTGTTCTGGGATTTTTCTGAGTGCAGGATTTTTATCTAGTTACGAATTAATTTATCATTGGTTATCAGGCATGACCATAAGTTTGCCAGGACGCTTTAGCGTTCTTGAAATTGATTGTTTAGGGTCCGGATGGGTCCGGAACCCTAATTCTCTACATGCTTTGTTTGAAAGTTGATCTTACTAAGCGTTTTCGCTTACCTAGTTGTTTCATGTTGTAGGTAAGAGCAAGGGCAAGGCAGAGCAGTGAGCGCTGGAGCCTTCCTTGCAAATGTACATGTGGACCGACCTTTTGGGAAGCCGTTTTATTTTTGGAAATGTTGTGTAATTTTCCTAAACTAGGCTCACTCTACTCTTTATAAAATATGTTGAAACTAAATGTTAAGTATGGCCATACGACTTTTTAAAAAGTTTTTTTTTTTATACGGGTTTTTGAGACATTTTGTTAAATGAAAACATTTATATTTCCGCATTATTGAGTCTTGAAAATCCGGGTCGTTACACACCCCTTGCTGGGGCAGCCATTGGCCTTGAACGATCCTCCTTAGGTGGGACTGTTGGGGACGAGGCTACCCTTTCATCTCCATGAACCTCAGGCTCCTTTGGGGCCTCCACGTTTGTGGGTGGAGGGGGATCCTTCATAGATCCTTTTAGCTGATCTCTGTCGAGATGGAACTCCACCTTTCGCGGCTCTCTCAATCGTTTTGAATGTCCTGGCATCTTTTTCTTATCGGAATCGACGAAAGAACAGTGGCTTGATACTTATTCTTCCCACAGACGGTGCCAAACTGTTGACGGTGAGAACTCGTCAACAAAGTTAAGTTAGAAAAATCAAAGTATAGATCTTATCAATGAAGACAAAAATCTAAACAGAAACTTAGAGAATAGTTGTAGAAAGAAAATGGTGAAAAGAACTTGTATTTCTTGTGGTATGGTGCTACAATGTTTTTTCCAACCCCTTTCCATGTGGAAGTGGGGTTCCTTTTACAATGGGCTCTAATGGCCCCTGATACATTGTGGTCCAAAAGACAAGATGGTACGCAAGTACACTATCAGGAGAGTGGTCTCAGGGGTAGTGGTGTTGGCTCCAGTACGTGGTCAGATATCGTGAGGATATCTCCACTACTTATTTTGTATGAATGTCAGAGGAGTGGCACCAGGCGTAGTGGTGCTGGTGGTGGTCTCAGCTCTGACATCTGGTTAGAAGCATACAGGCCATGTCCCCTGCCCTAGTATTCCCACTACTTGTCTGGGATGAGTATTTAGATCAGACATATGGGGTCTTACAGGTCGTACCCCATAAGAGCTCCGTACTTGTACAACCTTTTCGAATTATTCTTGTTCTTTTACCTCTAAACGTTGGAGTTTCCGCAGGTCCTCATAGGAGCCACCATCTTGAGGTTCGGAGCACGAGATATCTGATGCATGTATGGGTCGCGGCGCGAGACGGGGTTCTTGGGCCCTTGGCGCAAGATGGGCCCCTCATCGAGAGACGCTCCGAAACACCTCAAGGCCACCCATGAGATGCGGGTGATAGACGTGCGAGATGCCACTCCTAGCGAGGCGCCTATTGGCACACGAGACGTTCGTGGGCATCCAAGGCCATCCCTCGTGGGGACCTGGTGGCGTGGCCATGGCAAGGCAAAGTGATCCCACGCGAGGCGCTGGTGGCACAGCTGAGGTGAGGCGAAGTGATCCTTTGCGAGGCCCTGGTGGCATGGCCGAGACGAGGCGAGGCCATCCCTCATGAGGCCCTGGTGGCATGGCGAGGCTGTCCCTCGTGAGGCCCTGGTGGCACGGCCGAGGCGAGACAAAGCCATCCCTCTCGAGGCCCTGGTGGCTCGGCCGAGGCGAGGCGGAGTGATCCCTCGTGAGGCCCTGGTGGCATGGCCGAGGCAAGGAGAAGTGATCCCATGCGAGGCGAGGCGGGGCCATCCTTCATGAAGCCCTGGTGACACGGCCGAGGTGAGGCAAGGCCATCTGGAATGCCACGGGCGCGTGAGGCGCTGGCCTTGGCAAGGTGTGCCCAGCTACGTGAGGCCCTTTCCGCAATAGAGATCCAAATGCCCAAAGGGGGCAGTGTGACCTTCAGGGTGGCTGGATACGTGAGCCGTGGCGGGGGCATATTGTTCTCGCGAAGGCATGTGGCACACTTGCTGGGGCTTCATTCGGAAAGGTTTATCAATACACACCTAGGGGCGTAGGCACAGGTATACAATTACATATTTTTGGGAACTTAGTACGTGTTTTGGACATGTCACAAGCGTGGAATTTTGAGCATCCACAAGCTATGATAAGCTATGTTGAAGGTGTTGGGGTTTTATGCCTTAATTAAAACCCAATTTCTTTGTAATCTCATTTATTATCAATAAAGGAATAGAAATCATTTTTTGACTTGGTCAATCACTTTTCTCACATGTTTTATTTTCATGATTATTTTTTTAATATAAACTTCTATTAAATCCCAAGCATATAGCTAATCATATTTATAGTGACGAAATCATAGTGTAATATAAATGTGATTATATGATCAAATATAAGTTAGTCCTAAGATTAGTCAGTGCATAGGATTTACACTGACTTGCCAATATACGATATGATCTACTTAAACATTGTAGTGTTATGTTCTTTCCAGAAAATTAGCAAAGTAGATAAGATCAGATGTATTTGTTACATCGGACTAGACCGATATTGACAGTTGATAGGATAAGTAAACATACTGTTATTATCTATTCTAGTCATATCATATAGTTGACCATAGGTCAATTCAATCTCAATTTTGAGTGGTTAGTATTCTAATTGAATGTATTATTTAAGTTCTTTGACTTGTTCGTTACTAGCTTACCGTATAGACTAGCCCATACTTACATCTTGGGAACTCGGTAGTATAATTGAGTGGGAGTGTTAATCATAGATATGAACATCTATACCTTTTGATGAAGAAGTGAAACGATGGTTTCCTTTTAGTTTGGTTCAAGGTATTAAATGATAAAGATCTCATTACAGTAATTAATATTAGTTTACTGAAATATCATTTACAAGGAACTAAGTGTTTTAAGGATAAAATACAATGAGGGGTAAAATGGTATTTTAGTCCCATTTCATTGTACACCATCTATAGAGGATTGAGTGACAATTATGGTTGTAACAATGGATAATTAATAACGTATCTATATTTCTTATAGAGTGTTCTTTGAATTCAAGAGTGCAATTCTGAGTCTTTAGTGGAGTCACGAGGAATTAATAAGTTAGTAAATTTATTTGTTAGATTTATGATAACTTTTTGGAGCTTGATTTCCTAGGCCCATGGTCCCCACTGTACCTTGTATAAAATTATCTAGATAGTCTCAATTGATTGATTTAAATATCAATTAGAATTATCAAAGTTCACCACGTCAATTTTGGATAGTTTCACAAAGTTATATAATTTAGAGAAGAAAGGAGAAATTAGGGCAGATTTATTAATTAAGATAAATTTGTATCTAAAAATAAATAAGTTTAAATCAAGGTTCAAATTATAAATAATTAATTTGATAAAGGATTTGAATAATTATTTAATTAATTAAATCAATAGAAAATAATACAAGCCTTGATTTTAAGTCCAATGGGCTTATAATCAAATGAGAAATTTCACCGGCCTAAAGCCCATGATAATTTCGACCTAGAGCTGATTATTGGCTATTATTTTATTGATTTTTTAATTAAATAGATGACCTAATTGAGTCTATAAAAGGAATGTGAAGAGAGAGTTGAAAACACAAGTTTCTAATAGGTTTTAGATTCTCTCTAAACATAAGTCCTTTTCTAAGCTTCATTGTTCTTTTCTCTTCTTCTCTCTGTATCTATCTCATATGTTGAGAATTTCCCACTCTATTCTAGGCGATTCTAAGGATACTTTGGAAGTCTGTGAAGAAAATTGAAGATCAGTTTAGTTTTCTGGTAATAATCTCCGACAGAAAGGATACAAGGGTTAGAGAAACTGAAAAAAGGACTCATTCATTCCATTGATATAATGTAAGTATTCTTATCATTATTTCTCTTTGAATTCAATTTTAAAAACATGTTCTAGGTTGTCTCATATTAACTTGTTTAATTTTAGATCTACGTGAAAATATATAAAGATCCTGTATAAGTTTCCCAACAAAAGACTCCTCCGGAACCCTAAGTAAGTATGTATGTTATGATATGACTGAGTAAGTAAGTATGTATGTTACTAGTTAAGGCTATATGTATGCTTTAGGATTTTTTGTGTGCAGGTGTACTTTTGGGATATAAATTTTTGTTATGAGGCATGACCATAAGTTTGCCAGGACGTTCGCACGTTCTTAAATTGTATGTTAGGGTTCGTTTCATCCGAATCATATTCTTGGTTGATTATCTGCCTAGTTACAGTTAGTTAAGTTCTTTCTCTGTTTATGTGGTTATGTTTGTTAAGTTGTTCTTACTAAGCATTACGCTTGCCTAATTGTTTCGTGTTGTAGGTAAGGTCAAAGGCAAAGTGGATCAGTGAATGCTGGAGTTTATCTGCGAGGATGTAAATGTGGACCGACCTTTTGGGAATGTATGTTTTTGGGATTAGAACTTTTATGATAACTAGTATTTTATTTTGGGCTCATTGAATGACTTAAAATTATGATAGTGTAATTCACTTTTAAGTATGCGCATAATTTCGAACTATTGCAAGTTTTCAAAAGTTTTTTTTATATGGATTTTTGGTTACATTATTTTTAGAAAACGGTTATGTTTTGTTTTGAAAATTATGTTAAGAGATTTTACGGGACGTTACAGTTGGTATCAAAGCACCGGGGTAAATCGGTTCAGTAGACAAACCCACATGTACATTCGCAAAGATAGACCGACACTCACTGCAAGTACTGTCTTTTCATACCTGTTTCCTTTGCGTTATTTATTTACCTCAATCTTATAAATTTTAGGTTATGGCTGATATACCTGAGATAGATGACCTTGTGATAGAGAACCTACCTGTGATCCCTAAACCTAGGGTTGACCATAATAGGTTATTTCACAACGAGAATACTAAACACTTTGAGTACGATTAGCGACATTGGTGTGCCATTTGGCGATGGACGCAGTACATGACCGAGGTTTTCGACAGGGCCAACACATCCGAGCAATAGAAAGTGCGGTTTGCTAGCACTTGTCTGAGAGGTCCTACCCAAGTGTGGTTACGCCACTGATGTTGGCAGATGGTTTGCATCACGTGGGATGACTTCCGTATGGAGCTCCAGCTGGCGTTTGGGCCATGGATTGACTTATCTCCATGGTTGATGGCGTATCTCGAAGCTAGAGTGTAGAGCCCGAGGAGGATTCTGGGCAGTTGGATGAGGATTCTGATATAGAGCTAGATATGCTGATGGATAGGGTAGCTTAGGTTTTTCTGTGGTGATCTTGTTGATAATTTTTCGTAAAGACTTGGCAAACCTGCTAAGTTGTCGGACTTTTCTATAGTTATAGCTGGCATATGCAGAAACCTGATCTGTAGCTAGGGTTCTCTTTTGTATTTATCTTTCTCCTAACTAAAACTTTATGGCATGATTTGTCATGATCATTTTGTATTGCTAGGTTATCGCCTTGAATGTTATGACTACCTGTTTTCAGTTGAATCTTTATGATTTTCTTTCCTTTTTCCTTGTGCGCGGGAAACTTTTATGCTCATTTAATGCTAGGTTAGTATTCTTCCCTACTATACATTGTTGTATAGATACTCGCAATGGTGCCTAACACCTGAGCCAGGGGAGGTCAAACTGTTAATCCACCAGACCCATCCAAGAGAGTGTACGTTGTCCAAGAGGCAGGTCGTGGTCGAGGTAGAGGAAGGGGTCGAGGCCGAGGGAGAGGCTATGGACAAAGAGGACAACCGTAAAAAAATCTGGAAACTCAGATAGAGGATCTGAGAAGGACTGTACATGAGCAAAATGCGATGAATGCTCTAATGTTGGAGGCACTGATGTAGAGATTCCCAAAAGCACCACACAACCCCACACCCCTAACACCCTGGGAAGAAGTTCCCGAACAATAGGAATCCCTGATGCAAGAAGACCCACTAGTGGGAGCAAATCTGCTAGTTGATGCATCTAGAACGGAACATCCGAAACCAATATCAGAACAGTTTAGCCAGCAAAATCCATTTGTGATTGAAGGAACTTTGGACCACCTGATGGCAGACGAATGGATCAGCGTGCTGGGGAAAATCTTTTACTTTGTGGCGGCTATTGAAATGGAAAAGGTAATATGTGCGGTGTATATGTTAAGGAAGGACGTCTGCATCTGGTAAGATATTGCTAGGAAAGGACGTGACGTAGCACGAATGGAATGGGAAAAATTTCTACTCCTATTCAATGCTAAGTACTACAACTAGGCCGTGATAGATCAGAAGGTGGTTGAGTTCGCCAACCTAGTCCAAGGTTAACCTAGTGTATAGGAGTACGTGCGCAAGTTTGACCAACTCTCAAGATTTGCTCTAGATCTGGCACACTGAAAGCAACTGGGTACGCTAATTCATGAAGGGGTTGAAAAGAGAGATAGCTTAGTTCGTGGACACTAGGAAGACCAACCTGGATAATTATGATGAAGTCGAAGAGCGAGCAATCCACCAAGAATTCTGGTTAGTACAAGAAAAGAAGGAGCCCTACAGGGCTAAAGAACGAGCATATGTTCTAAATGACCGAGGAAGATACTCTAACAACTTAAGCATATCTTCTTAGAGGTTTACATTTAGAGGCAATCAAAGTATGGGGAAGACCAATACTCCAGGAAACTCTCAGTTTTCCAATTTTGGAAATAATAAATGAAGAATGGAGCCTCCAAGTCGATGTTCGAACTTCAACAAGAAGCCAATGAGAGAAAACAACTATTGGCCGCAGTGTAACAAATGCAATCGGCGCCACCCAGTTGAGTGCAATAAAACCAACTTCTTCAACTATGGAAAATCGGGTAATTTCTCCAGGTTCTGCCTGACTCATAGTCAGAAGGGAGGAAATGACCAACCAAAGCCAGTAGGAATTGCACCACGATTCTATGCACTCACCTAGGGTGATAAAGGAATTGGGACTTCCAACATGGTGTCATGAAAGTTTCCCATCGCTAATAATGCAACATATGCATTAATGGACTGGTGCATCCCATTCTTCTATTGCTCCATCCTATTTTGATAAGATAGATAGGAAGTCTGAGCCTATGCAAAATGTATGTGGTGTATCCTTACCTTTGAGAGAGGATATGATGGACGGTCTTGGATTAGAGTCGTACCAGTCTTGGTAGAAGGTCAGGAGTTGACCGTGGATTTGCAAGTGTTAGATTTACATGAGTACAATGTTATTTTTGTTATGGATTGGCTAACCAAATACGGGGCGGTGGTAAATTGAAAACAAAGAAAGGAGACGTTTAACCCACCCGGGAATGAACCGTTCATGTTCAAAGGAACAGCCTACGAGAAGAATTTCACTATAATCTCCACAATGAAGGCTAGGAAATTATTGGGCGATGGATGTATCAACTACCTGGCGAACGTAACAGACAATGATAGGGAGTCTAAGCTACAACTAATTAAGGTAGAAGTGGTGTGCAAATTTTCGAATGTGTTTCTTGAGGATCTTCCAGGGATACCCCCGGATCGAGAAGTCGAGTTCGAGATCGAGTTAATTCCAGGAACCACACCTATTTCAAAGGCACCATACCGGATGGAACCAACAGAGCTTAAAGAACTGCAAGCACAATTATAAGAATACCTGGATAAAGGATTTATACAACAAAGTCATTCTCCTTGGGGAGCCCCGGTACAATTCGTGAAAAATAAAGTCGGCTCCATGAGAATGTGTATAGACTACTGCGAACTCAAAAAAGTGACGATCAAGAGCCGATATCTATTGCCCAAAATTGATGATCTATTCGATCAACAGCAGGGAGCATCAGTATTCTCGAAGATTGACTTGAGATTCGTATACCACCAGTTGAAGGTCAAGGAATCAGATATTCCCAAGACTGCATTTCGAACTCGGTATGGCCACTATGAGTTCGTGGTGATGTCTTTTGGACTCACCAATTCGCCTTGACATTCATGGATCTTATGCATAGGGTACTGGGTGAGTATCTAGACAAATTCGTGATCGTGTTTACAGATGATATACTCGTATACTCACGAAACCAGGAAGAACAAGCTCAACACCTTGAACTAATCTTACAGTGATTGTGTGAGAAAAAATTGTACGCAAGTTCACATTCTGGTTTACTCAAGTGAGTTTCTAGGACACGCCGTGTCAGGAGATGAGATTTCAGTCGATCCGGCCAAAATTGAGGTGGTAAAACAATGGAAAGCCCCAAAGAACGCACAAGAGGTCCAAAGGTTCTTAGGTCTGCCAGGGTATTACAGGAGCTTTGTGGAGGGTTTCTCCAAAATAGCTACGCCTATGACCACACTGACCTATAAGAACATCAAGTTTGAGTGGACAGACAAGTGCGAACAGAGTTTTCAATACTTAAAAACCAGATTAATAACTACTCCTGTACTCACTATTCCAAAAGGCATGAAGGGTTATGCCACTTACAGTGATGCATCAGGACAGGGACTTGGAGTAGTATTGATGCAACACAGAAAGGTGATTTCATATGCCTCTCGAAAACTGAAAAATTACGAGAAAAGCTATCCAACTCATGACTTGAAGTTAGTAGCGGTAGTGTTCACATTGAAGATATGGAGACACTATCTCTACGGGAACCACTGCGACATATACATGGCTCACAATAGTCTGAAATATTTCTTTACCCAAAAAAGAGTTAAACATGAGTCAATGGAGGTGGTTAGAATTGTTCAACGATTACAATTGCGATATATTGTACCACCCAGGCAAGGATAATAAAGTAGCTGATGCGTTGAGCCAGCAGCCAATGGCTTATGTAAATTCGATGAAAGAAATACCCCAAGAACTACAAACTGATATATCCAAATTAGGTTTAGAGATAGTAGTGGGAAAATTCGCAAAGTTATGTGTGCAACCCACGATTGTGGAAACGATCCAAGGGGGATAGCTCGCAGATCCGTGGATCCAATGACTGGTGCACGAGACTATGAAAGACAAGCGACAAGGGTTTTACATCTCGGTTGATGGAATGTTGAGTTTCAAGGGTAGAGTATGCGTGCCTGATGATGAGAAGAACAAGAGGAAAATATTTTATGAGGCTCACAATACTCCTTACGCTAAGGATCCGAGATCCACTAAGTTGTATCAAGATCTCAAAAGATACATTTGGTGGGTAGGAATGAAGAGAGATGTAGCGGAGTACGAGGCACATTTTTTGATGTGTCAACAAACCAAGGGAGAACATCGGCGACCCGCAGGGTTATTGCAGATGCTAGAGATCCCTGATTGGAAATGGGAAATGGTCACCATGGACTTTGTTACCGAGTTACCACACACTCCGAAGGGGCATGATGCTATCTGGGTTTTCAAGGATAGATTGACAAAACTCACTCATTTCTTAACCATCAAGTCAACAGATGGCACAGATAAGTAGGCAAACTTGTACATTGCTAAGATAGTGCGATTACATGGGGTTCCCATCTCTATAGTGTCTGATTGTGATGGATGATTTACCTCCACGTATTGGAGAAGAAGGAAAATGGAATTGGGAATTAAACTCATGTTTAGTACTGTCTTCCATCCACAGACGGATGGCCAGAGCGAATGAACAATTCAGACATTGGAAGATAAGTTGAGAGCTTGCGTGCTAGATGTTCAAGCTTTGTGGGGTGTAAAACTACCATTAATTGAGTTCGCCTACAACAATATCTATCATGACTCCATAAAAATTGGTCTATATGAGGCATTATGTAATGAACCAGATTTTCAAGACTCGATAATGCAGAAATATAAACATTTTCATGTAACAAAATATCTCGAAAACCCGTATAAAAAAAACTTTTTAAAATTCATATGGCCTTACTTAATATTTAATACAAACATAGTTTATGAAGAGTAAACTGAGCCTAGTTTATGAAAATAAAACAACATTTCCAAAAACAAAACAGCTTCCCAAAAGGTCGGGTTACATGTGCATTCACAAGGTAGACTCCAGCGCTCACTACTCTGCCTTGCCCTTTGATCTTACCTACAATAGGAAACAACTAGGTAAGCGAAAACGCTAAGTAACTTCAACTTTAAAATAAAAGCATACAGAGAAGACAAGTGGTCACTGATCATTGGTAACAATATCTTAACAGAATTAGGGTTCCAGATCCTAAACAATCAATTTCAAGAACGCAAAAGCATCTTGGCAAACTTATGGTCATGCCTGATAACCAGTGGAAAACTATTACAGATAAACCGATAAATCCCTGCACTCAGAAAATCCCAGAGCAAGTAGATATAATATATCACAATATAATTCGAGTCCAACGCTCGACAATTTCCAACAATTTAGGCGTATCACGCCCTCCAGCATAATTGTTAATGTGTAAGAGAGAACCTAGTCTCAACACTAAGATCTAGCCAATAAATATCCCCATCAAGGGTAACTATGTAGTTACCTAGGGCATCGCTACTTATCCAAGAGTAAATCCCTCACAAGGTTAACCATCAAGTTACCTAGGGCATTGCTACTATTCAAGAGTGTAATCGAAGTTACAAAGGTTTACAGAGACTTCTATGTTAATCAATGGTGCTGGTGAGCAGTTGTCCCTAGGGTGTTTAGCCTCACTCAAACTTGGCAACTCCTAGTATCTGTAGGTACTCTCACTGAATGGCCAATATTCACGGCTACTATCCGGGAATAACTTATCAGAGCACTTGCTCGGGTTCTAACCGTTCACTGATTAAGTAAGCATGGGGGCCCCTAGGTCCCACTCATTTTGGCTGCCCTAAGTTTAAACCAGCAATCCATACCTCTAGGCCACTCGTCGCGGTAATGAACTGGACATAATAAAATCAAGCAGTGTGATGGGGATCATCCGTCTAGAATATGACGGATATCTACCGATCATATTTTCTGAATCAGCACCCATTAGACTAACTTCTCTATGCAAACTTTCTACGACAGTGTATATATGTGCATGTGTCTCTATACTAACATACAATACAATAGTTGTTTCATGTTGTAGCCACACAATAGAAGTTGACTTACTTGGAGTCCTTTGCTCACAGCAAGATTTCACCCTCCAATGTATAGTCCAGTTATGCTTAGCCAATACTGTAATTATCCATACAATATACTTGGATTAATTATGGCACTTCATAATTCATTTTTATTATTTTGGGCAATTCGGTCATTTTGAAAATCATTTGTAAGGATTAATGATCGTTATTTGGTTTTAAACCCATTTAAGAATTTCATTCTAAAAAATTTGAGACTAAACCCTTAGTCTCGGGAATACCTATTCTATGGTCTCGATACTTAGGTTCGGGTATCGCAATTGTATTTTCCCACAATCCGCTAAAAATCTTATTCTTTTAAAGTATCGCTATTAACCCGCACTTTCAACAAGTTAGTTAAATATATAGAAGATTTTAGCCAGTATTATATCTAGAAAATACTAATTAAATTCCTCTATTATTTTTCAAGAAAATAACATCTTAATTTTCCTTTTATTTTTCTTAAGGTTTTAATCTCTAAAAATCGTTTTAAGAAAATCGCCTAATTTTAACTTAATTAGGAGATTCTGTGAATAATTTCTTATCTTGACTAGTTAATTCTCATGAGTCAATTAATCAAGTTTGATTACTATAAAAATAATTTACTTAATTATTTTCTCAAAATATAGGGCTTTTAAACCCTCTTTTAATTTATCAACTTAGAAATAAATTAAATCTTTTATTTTTAGAAAAATTAAAATTATTTAATAAAAATAATTCTTACTAAACTCAAAGTGGTATTTTAGGTCAAAATGTTTTTAAGACTTACTAAGTTTTTATCTTGCAATAAGCACGAATGTAATTTTATCTTAAGTTCCAAAATCCCATTTTTACACTAAGTGTGAAAACCATATTTTCCCCATTTTTAATTACATACTTTGTTAGGTCATAACATTAAATTTACTTACCCAATTGTAACAAAAATTTCCCAATTCAATATTTGGTATGCTATTTAGGTATTTGTAAAATATTAGGTCAAAAGGAATATTTTTGATTGGTGAAAATATTTTCCTAACATTGAGGTAAAAATGACCTTATTTTCAAGTCCTTATTTATTTCCAAAATTTGGCACTTAATAACTCTCAAACCGTTCATTATTTTGTTACAAAATATTACAGTGGTGTACTAGGTTATGCCAAAAATATTTCGACCAAATATTCGAAAAAACTAGGTTAATTTGACCTATACAGTAGCTGTCCAAACATTGTCCCGAATTTAAGAATACAAAAAAAAACAGTTTTTTACCTAAACTTTGAAATAGAATAACTTACTCAGTTCTAAACATTTTTTAGTGTTTCAAAAGCACAATTTCATGTAATCCATCTCAAAAACATCACATAACAATTTAATTTTACAAAATAAATAGACAGTGGATTCTTGACCCCTTGGAAGTGACAGCTCAAAACTTGTATTTTTGTTTTAGGGTTTTCAACAAAACCCTTAGGGATTTTGGTCCCCATTTTCAAAAATCAACACACAAGCATCATAAAAATTATAAAGAAACTACCATAGCCTTATTACATCACCAATAAGAAACTTTAAGCATTAAATATACAAAATAATGCTTAAAAATAAAAACCATACAATAACAACCATAAAAAGTATACTTTTTACCTCTTGTTCTTCTTGCTATAGGTTTTGATGTTTCTACTAGCTTTGAATCCTTCAAAACTCTTTCAGAACCTTAACCAACTCCCCCAACAACATATATAATTAACTATTGAAATATCTATGGTTAAAAACTTTACAAAAGTCCAGTTTTTTCAAACTTTACCTTAGGGAACTCTTCCTAGACCAAAGCTTAAGCTTCCAAGCTTTCTTAGTGTTCTTGATGGTTCAAAAGGGAGAGAAAACTTGAGAGATAATTTTTTAACAATATGGGAGTGATTTGTGAGAGGGGGCGGGGGGGTCAGTTTTGGGGGGTTGGAAGAATTTAGACTACTCTAAAATATCTAAAACACTTAAGTGTTTTTATTATGACCACTTGATGCCATTAACCCTAATTTAAATGGGGATTATAAAACATAATTAATTTGGTCCACAAAATTTATTTCCTTCACATGGCCGACCACTATTTATTTTATTTATGTTGTCATTTTTTTTTATAACGGTTAATAAATATTTCCTAAGAAGAAAAAATCCAAAATGACTTTCTATAACCTTTTTCACTCATATAAAGTTTTAAAAATAAAACTTAACATATAATAATTAAATTAAATGTCTCTCACATTTAATTTAATTAATCACACAATACAATTTAACCTAAGGTCCATTTATGGAATAAAATTTCCCAATTCGATAAAATTAAGCATTTAACACAAAATGCCCTAAAATTTCCATTTCCTCTTAGGTTTATTATTTTTGACCAAACTTTAATTTTTATGAATGTATTTTATGGCCAAAATATTTTTGCCATAGTTTTTAATTTTATTTTTCGAGATTTTTTTTACCCGATTAGGGTTTTTGTGTCGGTCCAAGACCGAAAATCTTATCTTGACTTTTAATCAAAAAATTCACAATTTGGCTAGCAATAACTCATGGAAATAAATTCCAAACAAATATAATATTATTTGAAATAACATTCTTAACTCAGGGAAAAGATCCTGACTCGAGTTGTTTAAAGGTACCCCAAACGCAGGGCGTTACAATTCCAACAATTTATAGAGGTTTCGTCATCAAAACATATAAAAAATGAGGATATAGCTCCCTTATCTTGTCTTTTGTTTCCCATGTTGCCTCTTCAATGCCATGGTTACACCGCTGCACCTTTACCAATGGCACAGTCTTGTTCCTCAACACTTTTTCCTTTCGGTCTAGAATCATCACCGTCTTCTCCTCATAGACGAGTTCAGGATTAATGCTCAACTGGTCATAGCTGAGTACATGCGAGGGATCGCGCTTGTATTTTCTCAACAAGGATACATGAAACACGTCGTGCACCTTAGACAAAGTAGGCGATAGAGATAAATGATAAGCTACTTCCCTGATCCTCTCGATGATTTCGAAAGGTCCAACGAACCTTGGGCTAAGCTTTCCTTTCATCCCGAACCACATAGCCCGTCATAGCGGAGCTACCTTCAGCTGTACATTATCACTAACCTCAAACACCAGGGGTCTCCTACGTCGGTCGACATATTTGCATTGTCGATCAACCAAAGTTTGCAAGCATTGCCTTATCTGTCGGATGTCCTCAGTAATCTGATCAACCTCATCCGATCTGAGATAATTTCTTTCACCGGTCTCGTGCCAATGTATCGGTGATCGAAATTTCCTTCCGTACAAAGCATCATACGGAGCCGTCTTGATGGAATCATGATAGCTATTATTGTAAGCAAGCTTTATCAATGGAGGCTTCTCATTCCATGACCCATGAAAGTCGAGCATGCATGCTCTTTGTATATCTTCCAGGGTCTGAATTGTTCGTTCGCTTTGACCGTCTGTTTGCATGTGGAAAGAAGTGCTGAAATTCAGTTTAGTACCTAGCCTCATTTGAATTCTACCCCAGAATGCCGAGGTGAAACATTCATCGCAATCTGATACGATGGAGTTGGGTACACCATGCAGTCTCATTATTTATGCAATGTAAATATCTGCTAACTTATGTGCCCCATAAGTTACCTTGATCGGCAAGAAATAAGCAGACTTAGTCAGCCTATCTACGATAACACAAATGGCATCGTGCCTCTTGGGAGTGGTTGGTATACCTGTGAGAAAGTCTGTAGTGACCATCTCCCACTTCCATTCTAGAATTTCTAAGGGCTGCAACAATTTGGTTGGCCGTTGATGCTCGACCTTTGTCTATTGACAAGTCAAGCAGTGTGCCACATATGCTGCCGTCTCCTTTTTCATCCCAAGCCACCAAAAGTACTTCTTCAAGTCTTGGTACATTTTCATGGTACCTGGATGCATGGCATAAGGACCATTATGTCCCTCGAAAAAGATCTGCTTCTTGATCTCGTCATCTTCTGGAACACATATTCTGCCCTTGAACCCCAATACTCCATCTTTGGAGATATGGAATCCTGGTTTCCCCTCCTCCCTCACTTCGTACATCAGTCCTTGAACCCAAGGATCGACTAAATGCTCCCTTTTTACAGCTTCCATAATGGTAGGCTCGATAGAGAAGTTAGCCAATTGATCGAGTACTATCTCTAAATCCAAGGTAGCAAGGTCAGCACGAAACTGTAGCGAAATCTCTTTCACTATCATCATGAAAGCACTTGGTTGTCGACTCAATGCATCTGCCACCTTGTTTTCTTTTCTCGGGTGGTACAAAATGTCGCAATCGTAGTGGTTGAATAGCTCCAACCATTGATGCTTTCTCAGATTCAATTCCTTCTAAGTGAAGAAATACCTCCGAATTTTATGATGAGTGTAGATGTTGCGGTGTATCCCGTATAGGTAGTGTCTCCAAATTTTTAGTGCTAAAACCACCGCTGCCACCTCCAGGTCATGAGTTAGATAGTTCTTCTCGTAATTTTTGCATAAGAAATTACTTTTTCGTGTTGCATCAGCACTGATCCTAACCCTCGGCTTGAGGCATCGCTATAAATAGTATATCCATCTGTGCCATTAGGGATTGTCAGCACTGGGGCAGTCGTCAATCTCATTTTCAACTCCTAAAAAGTCTTCTTGCACTTGTCAATCCATTCATACTTGATGTTTTTGCGGGTGAGGGCAGTCATTGGTGCGGCTATTTTGGAAAATCCTTCCACAAATCGCCTGTAATATCCCGCTAACCAAAGAAAACTTCTAACCTCATGAGCATTTTATGGAGGTTTCCACTGCTTAACAACTTCTATCTTGGCGTGATCTACCAAAATTCCGTCTCCTGACACTATGTGCCCCAGAAAACTAACTTTCTCTGGCCAGAATTCGCATGTTGAAAACTTAGCGTAGAGCTTTTCATCTTCCAGACACTGAAGGACCAATCCTAGATGTGTTGCATGCTCTTCTTGCCTTTTCAAGTATATTAGATTATGGTCAATGAACACCACGACGAACTTATCTAAATACTCACGAAATATGTGATTCATGAGATCCATGAATGCTGCAGGTGCATTGGTTAGTCCAAAGGACATCATAAGAACTCGTAGTGACCGTAGCACGTTCTGAAGGTCTTCTTTGGTATATCCATCTCCTTAACCTTGAGCTGATAATAGCCTGATCGTAGTTCTATTTAGTTGACCGAAAAGATTGCCAATCTTGGGCAATGAATATCTGTTCTTGATCATCACTTTTTTCAGCTCCCGATAGTCAATGCACATTATCATTGAGCCATCTTTATTCTTCACGAATAAGATTGGTGCTCCCAATGGATAATGGCTTTGCCTTATGAACTTCTTGTCCAGTAACTTTTGCAGTTGCGATTGCAAAACCTTGAGTTCAGCTGGCACCATCCTATAAGGAGTCTTTGAGATTGTCACAGTTCACGTAATTAGCTCTATCTCAAACACGATCTTTCAGTCTGATGGAATCCCTGGGAGATCTTCAAGAAATACGTCGGGAAACTTGCACACAACTGGTAAATAAGAAGGTTGTTGACTCGTCTCTTTATCCTTATCCACTATGTTTGCTAGAAAATCGATGCATCTGTCACTCAACATTTTTCTCACCTTCATCACATAAATCATCAGACTCCTCTTTTCTCTTGACGTACCCTTGAACTCGAATGGTTCTTCTCCCGCTAGGGTGAAGACCACTATTCTACTTGCAATTGATAACGACTCCATATCTGGTTAACCAATCCATCCCAAATATGACGTCGTATTCATGTAGGTCAAAGACTAACAGATCTGTCGCCAACTCACAACCTTCAATACAGACTGGTACGACTCTAACCCATGTCCGCACCAGCATATCCTCACCCGAAGGCAAGGATACCCCACAAATAACAGGCATAGGCTCATGCCTTCTATTTAATTTTTCCACAAATGATGCAGATACAAAAGAATTCGATGCACCAATATCCATTAATGTATATGCCAAGGTTTGGGCGATAGAAATCTGACCTGACACCATATCAGATTGTCTAGCTCCTTTGTCACTTTGCGTAAGCGCATAAACTTGAGGCGAAGCTCCAATTTGTTTCTACTGGTTTTTTCTATTGCCCTTGGCTGCCATTCAGAACTCTTTAGCAAAGTTCCCTGGCTTTCCACAGTTATAACATACCCCACACTCGCCCTAATGGCATTGTTTACACTTGTTGCACAATGGCCATTGTTCAAACTCACGTCTTGGTTGTTTGTTGGGACTAGCCATTGCTAGATTGGGAGGTCCACCTTTTCTTTTGTTATTTCCCCCAACAATCGACCTTGTGCCTCTTGGATTGCTTGTTCTCCCCGAGTTCTGGCCAAACCTCACGTTAAACTTTCCCCTTGGACCATTCTGATTGGCCTGAAACTGTCAGAGGTTGTTGGGAGTGTACCTCCTGTTTTTGCTCTTCTATGGTTCTGGCTTGTCTGACATGGCCCAAGAATCTGGGCGAAGAGCCCGTTCCATATCTTCGAAATACGTCTCCAGGCCTGTTCTACTAGTGTCTACACACCTGGCAATGTCTCTGAGCTAGCCTTTCATAAAACTTTAGGTCTTATTTTCTTTAGTATTTACCTGGTTCTTTGTGAACCTAGAAAAGTGGTCAAATTTTAGAATGTAGTCCTGCACGCTCAACGCTCCCTGCTTCAGATTAGTGAACTCATTCACTTTGTGCTCGATCACAGCCTTACTAAAGTACTTGCCATTGAACAAGGCGAAGAACTCTAGCCATTCCACCTCGGCAATATTTTGCCCTTTCTTGGTTGTGTCCCACCAGATGCGGCCATCTTTTCTCAACATATAGGTCGCACAAACTACCTTCTCTCTCTCAGTAGTTCCAATGAAGTCAAAGATCCTTTCCAAAATACTGATACATTCCTCTACCATTGATGGGTCACTGCTCCCCTCGAATATAGGTGGATTTTGGTTGCTGAACGTTTCTGATATAGGTTTCGCTTGGGCATCTCTTAGTGCTTCTACTGGTTGCTCAATGACAACCTGCGGGCCAGGGTTCTGTTCTTAATTGTTTTAAGGCAGTATTTCATTGTTCTGAGCATTATTGGGTGGCATGGGAAGTCGTCCCAAAAGGGTGTTAATCCTTTAAGCTTAGAGGGCATTAGAGTCCTCCTATCTCTATTGCCCTCTTTCAATTTGGGCTCCTTGCTTCTCCACAAGCCTTTGCAGATTATTTGTCTACTTGGCTATCTCGCAAACTCTAGCAGCTTGGTTTGGAGCTTTAGCGGGAGGCGCGTTCTAAGCTTTAGCTGAGCTCTTGTCCTTGCCATTTTTCCTTGATTTAAAATCCTAAGTGCATAGGGACAAGAAGTTAATACCAACATAGATTACCTTTTCCCTTTCGGTAGCTGCCACAAAGTCAAAGATCCTTTATCTACGTTGCCAGATTTAGTTCTGGCTGTACTCTCTGTCCTCGGCCTCGACCCTTCCTCTGCATCCTGGTCAACGGTCGCTCTCTCAGTAGAGTCTGGTTGATTAACAGCTCGATCTTCCCTAGCTCGAGTGTTAGGCACCATTGCAAGTCTTTATACCACATATAGTAGGGAAGCATACTAACCTAGAAATAAATGAGCATACCAGTTTTGCTCATAAACAAGAAAGAAGAACCATAATGATTCAACACAAAATAGGTAGTCATAATATTCAGGGATATAACCTAGCAATACAAAATGATCATGAAAGATCATGCAATAGGATTTTAGATAGTAGGTTGATAAATTCAAAAAGAGAACCCTAACTACACGTCGGCTTTCTACATATGCCTGCTACAACTACACCAAAGTCCTACAACCTAGTAGGTTTGCAAGGTCTTTACAAAAAGTATCAACAAGACTATCACAGCATAACCAAATCTAGGCGATCCATCAGGATATCCAGCTTTATGTCGATATCCTCGTCCGGCTTCTCGGATCCTCCTCTACCTCGAGGTATGCTATCAACCACAGAGACAGATCAGCCCATGGCCCAAATGCTAGATCGATTTGCATACAGAAGTCATCCCATATTTTGCGAATCAGTCGCCAACATCTATGACGTAACCATATCTGTGCTAAGCCTCTTAGACAAGTTCTGGCATATCGCACTCCTTGTCGCTCATGTGTGTTGGCCCTATCAAGGACTTCTATCATATAATGAGTCTATTTCCAAATGACACGGCGAAGTTGTTGATCAAACTCGAAGCATCGAAGATTCTCATCGTTAAAGATTCTATAGTAATCGATCCTAGGGATAGGGACCATGGGTAGGTTTCCTATCACAAGGTCACCTATCTCAGGTATATCGACAATAACGTACCATTTATATAATTGAGGTAAATAAAAGAAAGCAAAGGAAACATATATGAAAAGATAGTACTTACAGTGAGTGCTAGTCTATCTTTGGGAAATGTACATGTGGGTTGTCTATAGAACCGGCTCAACTCGAGCTCTGATACCAACTTTAACGACTCGGATTTTCAAGACTCGATAATATGGAAATATAAACGTTTTCATGTAACAAAATGTCTCAAAAGCCCGTATAAAAAAAAAATTTAAAAGTCGTATGGCCATACTTAATATTTAATACAAACATTGTTTATGAAGAGTAAACTCAGCCTACTTTATGAAAATAAAACAACATTTCCAAAAAAAAAACAGCTTCCCAAAAGGTCGGTCCACATGTACATTCACAAGGTAGATTCCAGCACTCACTGCTCTGCCAAACATGAGTTTGAGAGCTCTGAGAGCGAGGTCTACATAGTCAGCTGCTCGTCCGCCGCGGTCGAGGGAAAGTACAGGGACAAAGCTCTTAAACTTGTATTTTTCCATTAGAGCGGCTTTTGATTGTATTAAACTTTTGAGAGTTGTAAATTATCACTCATACCTTGATTTTGGGATCCCATGTACCAAACATCTGTTTTAATGAAAATTAACCGTTTATAATCAAAATCTTTTAACCCTAACCTGATATTTGACTTTAGGAACACATTATTGTTCAAACGACTTGATTATCAAGTCTTGCACTTTTTTAAAATACACAGTGTAATGGTCTTGGTTATCCAGAGCGTTACAACTTGGTATCAGAGCGATCTAGGTTTAAGGGTTCTTAAAGACTATCTGGGCATGTACACTCGTCCCTAAAGACAAGCTTCACTTAGGGTTTGGTATTCGTATATATGTGACTTCATGCTTAAATGAAATGTAAATGTTTTAATATGTATGATTAATAGGGAGCATGAGATACTGATACAGCCTGATCCTTGGCTGCTGTGTGATTATAATGAGGCATGCTTATTAGCATTGCTGCTGCATGTGAATGAATATTTAAATGCTTGTTTGCATCTTGATTGCATATTGCTAGTAGAGTTTCAATGGTGGACCATGGAAAGACTGTTAAGCTGTAATCATTGCCTGACTGTCGAGTCGTTGATTGCAGATAAACTTGGATAGTGATTAGTGCTAAAAAATATCATTTTATTAATCTTAAAGTGTAAAATTAATTAAGTTTTAATTAATATTTTCATGGATTTATTGTCAAATATTTTATATTTGAAAATATTGATTTTAATTTAATTTGTGTTTAATTTTCAGGAAATAAAATATATTTTTGACACAAAGAAAAAGAAATAAGAAAGAAAGAATTAAAATTGAAGAAATCATGAAGAAAATGGTATTTTTGAAGGAG
This sequence comes from Humulus lupulus, assembly GCF_963169125.1. Taxonomy (NCBI): domain Eukaryota; kingdom Viridiplantae; phylum Streptophyta; class Magnoliopsida; order Rosales; family Cannabaceae; genus Humulus; species Humulus lupulus. The sequence continues at coordinate 130,854,982 of NC_084799.1, forward strand.
AAATAGGCCCAAAATGGAGCCCAAACCCAAGTTTCAGCTACTCCCTCTACGCTGCCACGTGGCAGCTTGCCATTTGTCCACTCGAGCCTCCGAGTTGAGCCAGCCGAGCCGCACTCCAGCCGAGCCCCCAGCTGCACCCCTGCAACCTAACGTCGCACCTGCACGACTGACATGCGTCCCATCCGTCTGACACGAGGCAGCTGCTGAACGAACCATAGCCTGCCAAGCGTCCCTCTCGTCAATCCCTGCTCCCCATGAACCCGACCAGCCGCCTGCCACAATCAGTCCCTGTCTCCCACGGCTCAACATATTTTCCCCACTTCCACCAGCTTTTTATGCCACTTTCCCACTATTTTGTACACGGTTTTGCACGTTTTTTAGTCATATTTACACTATAAATAGAGTACCAAATGGAGTAAAATTTCATCAGATTGTGTAAGGAGAGTATAGGGAGTACTGGAGAGAAAAACATTTATTTTTCATATTTTTCTTTTACATTTTTGTGAGTGAAAACAATGCCTATTTTAGGCTAAATTTTCTTGTGGAAAGGCTAGAGTGAAGTTCATGTTTAAAATTGTATTTTTTACATATTGATTCTTTATTTTGTTCTTCATTTCTATATATTTGTTACAATTAAATTTATTTTCTTCTAATTTTTATTCTAAATTTATTATTATCTTTTACATAAGTCTAGTCATGCTCTTCTTATGTAATTTAGGTTTTTAATTTAATTTAGAATATTTGTTATATTATATGCTTTTTACTACATTCTGCCATTGGTATTTTGTCCCTTTAAAGTATATAATATGATAGGTTTTTAAAATTAGAAGTTAGTATAATTTAATTAAATAACATATTTTAAGGTGAGCTTTATTACATATATTTTCCAACTATAATTAATGGTGTAGAATTATAGTAGAGTATAATGAATCAATTTTATTAAAATATATATATGTTTGCATGAATGAAACTTATGCCTTCCATACTTTCTTTGTGATTCTAATTCCTCGATTTGATTCATTTAATGTTTATATTCTTTTTCAAATTTATAACTGTCCAAAGTTTATTATTTTTATTTTACTAATCTTTCTTTTAATTTTGTATTTTACCTCTCTGTGGATACGACATAGCCCGATTACTACTGCGATCGCTTAGGAGTTTATTGGGCGATATCAATTTTTGGCGCTGTTGCCGGGAAGGTAATTCTACAATTAAAGGTTTGCATAGTAAAATTTGTTTTTTCTTTATTTTAAAAAAAAAAGTAGTATAATTTTTAATTTAACTTTTATTTTATTTTTCCTTAGTAATTTTTTTATTTTATTTATTTATTTTTAAATTTTATTTTTAGGTTTAGAATTTTATTTTTTTTAGATTTAGGTTTTTTTCCGAAAAAAAAAGAAAGAGCATAAAATTTTAAATCATAAAATTTAAAAAAAAAATCAAAAATCAAACAAAGTATTGAGAACATTTGTGTAATTTTGGAAATTAGTAAAAACAAAACTTGTTCTGTCTTAGAAAAATTGGTTCTTAAATAAGATTTTTGTTAGCGTTACCCTCCAATCTTTTCTAAGAACCTCGGGGAGTTCTAGAAAAGCTCTTGGGCCTAAAGTGGTACCTCGGGGAGTTCTAGAAAAGCTCTTGGGCCTAAAGTGGTACCTTGGTAGCCTTTCCAATTGGCCTGGGAACATTTTGGTGTATACTTATTACATTATTACACATTTGCCCTTATAATACTTACAAACTAAAAAAATATTTATGCCACGAAACAGAGACGCACTAGCGAGATTTGTGAGACAACAAGTAGAAACTTTAGAAAACTCTTCTAGTTCGTCATTTTCTTCCATTCGTTCAAACACTCCTGATTCACCGAGACTTCCTGAACCACCCACGATGGCTCATCAAGATGAAGTCCAACCAAGAACGCTACAGGAATATTTACATCCTACACGTATGTTGAGAAATTTATAGCTACGCAAGTGCACACAGTCGCAAACTCGTAATAAAATGGTAAAACCAAGTATCGTCCTCAAGGACTGATTTACCAATTACCAGTCAATTAATTTCTTGTTCTATTTGATGAATTGAAATTCTTGATTTTTATAAATACAACAAAAGAAACTACAAATTGCAGAAACAATAATTGAAAATTAAATAGAATAACAACTAATGGAAAAACTTTTAATTTAATCATTGAGAAACAATTAGGATATTCAATCTCATCAACAATCCTCCCTATTATTCCCTAATGCAAAGTGTGAATTCTCCTTCTTTTGACCTAATTTAATTAACAAGTTGATAAAGCAGCCTATAATCATACTATGAATTATAAACTCAACCTAGGTGACAATTTCTTATATTTCTATGGTAAATTGAACCACGCAGGTAGCATTAATCTCAATCAACTTAATAACAGTTACACAATTAATTCAGATACTTTCGTTCTAAATTAGAATTATGTCCAATATAACCACAGCATAATTAAATCTCACTTCTCAGATTTTGACTTAAAAACATATGTAAATGACTAAAGATGGCCAATCAATAATCAATTTAAAAGAACAGATTATATGGAATTGAAGAAGAGTGAAGAAGAAGAATATTAAAATTGCATTAGTTTATAACAGGGATTCAAATGATTCAATTAAACATCCTAAACAGAAAATTAGTTCCTAGCCATGGTGCTAATCACAATAGAAATTAAAGATAACATCAAGAAGAAGAAAAACATGTAAAAATACTCTAAGCTTGAGCCTTCAAACCAGTCCTCTTCCCTTTCGTCCGTACCTCTTCTTTCTTCTTTCTCGCCAAGTTAAAACCTAAGGTTTCAAATTTTAAAGAGGCGGGCCGCGGCTCTAAATACACTATGCCGCGGCCCGTGTCCAAATTCCTGGGCAAAAAGCCCTTTCCATGCCGCGGCCCTCTGAAGCCATGCCGCGGCTGTAGAGTCCAAGAACTTTACTTAGCTAATTGTTTAGTAGTATTATAGTATGTATAGTATTATCTTTGTTACTGTGAATTTTTGATTCAGACCGGGAATTATTTAGACACTCATAGTAGTACTTATAGATTTTCTAAGTTTAACCTATAGTTTAAGAATATTAAGTATAACCTAAGGTTTGATTATATGACTGATAATTAAGGATTATATTTATTATACTATAAGGTTTAGATATCAACCAATAGGATTTTAAGCACATGTTATGAATGGTGATTAAGGATTAAGTATTTTTGAGGATTAAATGAAATAAGGGTAAAGTTTGAATGTTATAGGGTCAGTCAGCAGCTTTGAATACGTTGAAGGCTTAGTCAAGGCTGTTTACTCCATTCAAACTTAGCTAAAAATGTGTAATTTCGTGTTTAAATATTCAGCGTATGCCGATATATCGCAGCTATAGGGGGCGATATATCGCAGCACGTAGATACGGAAAACACGAGATGATGCACGGTCGCCTCGGGCATACTGGCCCAGGCGATATATCGCCTACAGGGGGCGATATATCGCCTCCTCCAGCATGAATTCAAAACTCTTTTGAATTCTTTTCCTTTCAGCCATTCAAACTTCTTCAAAAGTCCAGCATCTTTTGAACGAGTCTTCAGCCTCTGCTGAACGATTATTCAAATGATTTTCACCTAAAAAGCCATTATTTTTATTCAAGTAAAATCAAGATACTTTCATTCACAAACTCTATAAATAGGACCTAGTACCCAGCCATTATTCCCCTTTTGCTCTAAGTTCAGAAGCTCCTAGTGTTAAGTGAGTGTGAGAGTGTAAACACCTGGTTTGGGTAAATCATAAGCTTAAACATCATAAGCTTATCAAACACTTTGGGAAGTGAGGTTCTATAGTATTTCGGTTGAGGAGTAGATTGGTCTTTCAAGTCTTTGAGGTAACCAAAACTCTAGTTAATTTCTGCATTATGTTATTTTCTTTCTCATAGTCTTCTACTCAATCTCTAACCTTAATCTTCATTTTGTTTAGGGAATCTAAGTTCTTGAGCACATAAGTTTCGGTAAGCATGTTTCTCAAATGGTTTAGTCTTTCCATCCCTTTCATTTCATCTTCTTTCTTCTTTAGACTCACTCTTTCTTATGGTTTTAGGAGTGTTCCAAAAAGTCCCAACTCAGTCCACACATCTCGGCAACTTTGGTAAGGAAAATAGGCTAGAATCAATATGTTATATGCTTATGTTATCTTATGTTTTATGTTGTTAAATGTGTTATGATATGTATGCATGTATGTTTGTAGGCTTGGGCATATGACCCATATGACTAACAAGACCCCAAATGGGTTATGGGCATATGACCTACTTAGCTAGTAGGACCCCACTAATCCCATGGGCATATGCTTGTTTAGTCTATGGGACCCCAAGTAATAATGGCCATTATAATAAGTGTATGTTATATGTATTATGTTAAGTCTTTATGTTTCTTATAAAGTTATGTTTATGACTATGTGTTAGATTTTCCTTGCTGGGCATTAGGCTCATTCCTTTTTGTTTTATGTGCAGGAAAATAAGCTTTAGAGGCGGTAAGATTCGTGACGCTTAGAGGATGTGTATCGATGGTGAATGGAGTCAAGGGACCGAGCGTTATTCGATTCGAGGATGTAGTTTCTGTTTTCTGTCTTTTTACATGTATTTTCCGCACCATTTATGTAATGTCTTTTATTTTAAATCATGTTTTGTTTTTAAAGACAATGGGATCCCATATCCTTCTTAGTATTCTATTTATTTGTAAGTAACTCTTATTTTACAAGTTACTCAATAAAATTATGGTATTTTCGTAAAAATGTAAGTTTTATGTATAGTTTCGTTAATGGTCCAAATAGTCTAGATTAGTGGGTCATTACAGCGGCCCGCATCACGAATTCTGGGCAAAACGCCCATCTATGCCGCGGCTCTCTATAGCCATGCCGTGGCCCGAAGATGTCCTCAAAAACAATGCTTCTGTTTCTCCCCCTAGCCGCGGCTCCACTTTGCTCATGCCGTGGCTCTTAAGGAATTTCTCAATTCTTCAAGTTTTCATCCCAAAATTTCACCAACACTTCCAAATTGTGTTGAGAACCATTCTTAATCAAAATATGATGAAAAACTTGATTATTTCTTCCCTTTCTTTGGCATTTTCTTCCACATGCTCAATTCTTCCTGATATTCACAAAAAACAAACAAACAAAGCATAAACCCGCACTAAATGAAAGAAAAACGAAATAAAAGACTACTAAAAACATCACCAAAACATAACAAAAACTAGACTCAACAAACTCCCCCAAACTTAACCTTTACTCGCCCTCGAGTAAAGATTAAGTTAAACTAACAAAAAAAAACAAACACAAACGAACAAGCTAAACCATCATTACCATCTACACTACTTTGCCAAAACTCATGCAATCTCAATTGCAATATTTATAACCAGAGTTTCAGCTCAATTGCCTTAAAGTCCAATTTGTACAGTTCAATTAGGGAAATCAATAGTATATCATGAAAATGACTAAAACACTTGGATTCTATCATATATGCTCAACTCATTCCAGACAATTCCACAAACCAACTCGACAATATGCTTGCATTACTCAACCTTCTCCACTAATGTCAACAACACGTGTTTCGAAATCAAAAGGACTTTCACAGGTTATAACGTTAGGCTTAGGCAAGGGTAGATAAAATTGTCATTTAGGCTCAATCATTACCATAAGCATAAAACCTTAAAACCAGCCAAATTTCTCTTTACCACACCAAAAATCACCCTTTTATACCATTAGAGAGAGAGATTACAACACTTTTCATTTTCTTATACATTTTTTTTTTCTTTCTGAATCACACTCCCCCAAACTTAAGATTTTCCATATCTATATAATCAAGGAGTGTGACAAAGTGATTCCTTTTTTTTTTTTTCAAAGACTTCTCTCTCTTCTCTTTTGTACAATCATACTACATTCCAATCATACCAATTCCTTACTATTTTTCATTCTTCTTTCCCACAAATTATATGCTTATGATAACCAAGGAAAAGGAAAACATAAATAATTACGTTAGGAAATTTAGGCTCAAATAGTATAATTAAGAAAAAAAACCAAGTTTAAGGCTAAAAAAGGGTAACTAAGGATAATTAAATCAAGGTTGGCTTGAAAGGCACAATCGATCCAATAAAATTGCCTAAATCACTTTTCTAAACACATGTCATCAATGATTTCGCCTCAAAGGCCAAATAATGCAAGTTCTATCAAAGTCAAATTATCATTCCACCAACCCTAGTCAAACTCATATAATAAAATCCAAAATGTTGCATTTTCAAAACATATTAAAAATTTCCCACAAAACTTTTAGATTAAACTCTAAAACAATTGAACCAAGCACACAGTTGAATTCAATTTCCTTTTCACGAGCAAAGACAAAGCAACAACAGACAAGAATGATGGTTTAACAATTACACTAACAACACAGAAAATACACACAACAAACTAAACACTAAACTAAACAACACACAAAACAAAACAAAACAAAATAAGCTCTCCCCCAAACTGAAAATGCACATTGTCCCCAATGTGATAAAGAAAAGAACAAGGAAAGAGAACTTACCTGATGCCACATAAGTATGGCGGAGGAGGTGGTGGAGGTGGCCACTGGTATGGAGTGTACTGGGGCGGAGGAGTGAAATAATTCTCATCAGCAGAGCTCATAGTCCACCTCGTCACTAACGCATTCAACTCCTTAATGTCAACTCGCCCGTACTCATTTTGTTGCACCATGAAGTCATTATAGTGCTGATTTTGCGCATGACTCAATTGGATTAAGTATTGATTCTGCTGAATAAGGTAATCCAATCGGTCATGCGTACGCTGCGTGTGCTCATCGATCGGTCCACCAATTGCCAAATGCGAAGGTGGGATACTGGGGCCTGGTTCATATGCTTCCTCCTCCTCAGCTTGATCGATGTCCACTGTGTCATCAGCCCGACTGCGCTTATTTTTTTGGCTAGGGGCAGGCAGCGTAAGAGAGGCCGAAGGAAATGCCGTAAACAAAGTCTGATTGATTGCCCCCATTGGCCTCCGGACTAGATCGTTGTTGTTGACTGGTACCTCATAAGTGTTGCAGAGGGTCGAGAGGAAGGTACCATGGGCGACACCAGCTGTAGTATTGAACCTGCTGATGTTGCGAATGCTATAGCGAATAATGCGACCCACATCAACTTTCATTTGAGTCATGATAGCATACACCAACAAACAGCGCTCTCTATCAATAGAAGACAGATGAGAAGTCGGCAGTAAACGTGCACTCACAAAATAAACCCACGCCTTCGCAATTGGGTTTAGCTGCCACCTGTACAACTCTTTGGGCCTCCCATTATGATAATTGAAATGTGCCCCTTCCATACTCAGAACGGCAGCCACAGCATCATAGTCGGGCTCCTCAAAATGGGCCAATTGCCAATGTTCATCCTCTTGTGCAGACAATGAGGGAAGGCCCAGTAATTGGTTAAATGCATAAGAGGTTGTAGGCACCAGTTTACCCCTGATAAAATTATTCTGTTCTGCATCTTGATATGAGAAATTGGCGAAAAACTCATATAACTGAGAGCAGTTGGCTGAGCCCACATGAGTAGAGTCACAAAGGAAACCCCACTTACGGCGCACTATCTCAGCTTTGATAATGTCATAACCAGGGTTTTGTACAGTAGTGGCCTCATTAAGCTCAAACCCCCTTTCCCTTACCATCGATCTCTTATAAATCTTTCTAAATAAATCAGCTGCGTCCTTATTGACAAATAAATTCGTGTCATAATCAGCTGGGGCAGGTGGTGTTGGTGGTAGTTGAGTGCGCGAGGAGGAGGCTTTCTTTGAGGAGGTACCTCTAGGGGGATTTCTCTTGGGACCCATAGTTTCTTTCAAACAAGAATAAACAAAACCCCCAAATAGGTTTTCAAGACTTTGAGTTCAATGTTCCTTAGGTGTCACTCCCCCAAAACTTATGATTAACACAATCAACAGCACAAACACTAATTCCCAGATAAACAATCGACAAACCCCTTAAACGTCTCACAAGAAAAGCACAGAGCAATCCACAATACCACAATGCAAACTATTCTCCAATCACAAGCACTAGAATAGGTAAGATACACTTACTTGAATGGCACAAAAGTTCTTCTTTTTATCTCCTTGGCTGATGGAAGTCTCAAGAAATAGAGAGAAAAAGATGTTTTGAGTAGGAGAATAATTTCTGAAAGTGAGAATGAGTGAGAATGTGGCCAAATTAGGGCTTTTGATCCGAAATTCGGACTCGGGCCGCGGCATTACTTTGACCATGCCGCGGCCCGCATAAAATTTCTGGGGTTCAATGCCGCGGCCCTCTAATACCTATGCCGCGGCCCGCCTCGATTTTTTGGGAAAACTGGGGTTCAATGCCGCGGCCCTCCTCATCCATGCCGCGGCCCGCCCCTATACTTCAACAATCTGTGGGCCTCTGGAACCCCCAATGCTGCGGCATCATATGGCTATGCCGCGACCCTTAAGGATTTCCTATTTTTTTGATCTTTTAAATTTTTTTTTTATTTTTCACGTTTTTCACGATTCTAAAAGTCCAAAAATAAACCAAATATCCATTGTTTACAAATACAAAAGTAAAATAAATAACAAGTAAAACATAGGGTGCCTCCTACAAGCACTGTCGTTAACGTCATTTAGCCGGACGCTGAACCCCTCTTCAAAGAGGCTTCAGAAGGAGGATAGACTTCGCTTGATCAAAACTACCACCCAAGTATGGCTTCAATCTCTGACCATTGACTTTAAAGGAATCACCTGAATTGCCCCGAACTTCCACAGAACCATATGGAAAGACTTGGACGACAGTGAATGGCCCTGACCATCTTGACTTCAATTTGCCAAGAAACAGTCGCAGTCTTGAATTGAAAAGAAGTACCTGCTGCCCTGGTTAGAACTCTTTTCTGATTAAGTTCTTGTCATGCCAAGCCTTTGTTCTTTCTTTATAAATCTTGGCGTTCTCATAAGCCTCATTTCTGAACTCGTCAAGTTCATTCAGTTGCAACAGCCTTCGTTCAATAGCGGCACTCCAATAAAAATTCAACTTTTTCATAGCCCAGAATGCCCTGTGCTCCAATTCAACTGGCAGATGACATGCTTTACCAAACACCAACCTGTAAGGAGACATGCCTATTGGTGTTTTGAATGCAGTTCTGAAAGCCCAAAACGCATCATCTAACATTTTCGACCAATTTTTCCTTGAACTGTCAACGGTCTTCTCAAGGATGCTTTTTATTTCTCTATTTGAAACTTCAGCTTGTCCATTTGATTGAGGATGGTAAGGCAAAGCTTTTCGGTGATAATCTCCATAACGAGCCAACAATGCATCCAGTTGCTTATTCACAAAGTGTTTCCCTTCATCGCTAATCAGAGCTCGGGGTGTGACAAATCTAGTAAAAATATGTTTCTGCAGAAAATTAAGCACAGTTTTACCGTCATTGGCTCTAGTTGCTGCAGCCTCCACCCATTTGGATACATAATCCACTGCCAATAGAATGTATTCATTGTTGTAAGATGGTGGAAAAGGCCCCATGAAATCGATGCCCCATACATCAAACAATTCCACCTCAAGAATCCCCTGTAAAGGCATTTCATTTCTCCTTGAGATATTACCAATTCGCTGACACCTATCACAGGCTTTTACAAAAACATTGGCATCCTTGAATAATGAAGGCCAATAGAAACCACTTTGTAATACCTTGGCCGTTGTTCTTCATACTCCAAAGTGCCCTCCACATTGTTGAGTATGACAGTGATTAAGAATGGACTGCATCTCTTCTTCGGGAACACACCTTCTGATAATCTGATCAACACAGTGCCTATAGAGAATAGGTTCCTCCCAATAGTAGTGTTTCACCTCAGAAAATAATTTCTTTAATTGCTGCTTTGACATTTCAGGAAGCACAATTTTTGCAACCAAGAAGTTCACTATGTCTGCAAACCAAGGGACAGCTAAAGTCTCACTTACCCCAAACAACTGCTCATCAGGAAAGTGATAATTGATTTGCACTGCTTTCTTATTTTCAGTCTCCTCCAACTCAAGTCTAGAGAGATGATCCGCCACCACATTCTCGCTGCCCTTCTTGTCACGAATCTCCAAGTCAAATTCTTGAAGCAAAAGAATCCATCTAATCAGGCGGGGCTTGGCATCTTTCTTTGCCATCAAATATTTAATGGCAGAGTGATCAGTGTAGACAATCACTTTATTACCAATAAGATATGGTCGGAATTTATCACAAGCAAACACAATAGCTAGCAACTCTTTTTCTGTAGTGGCATAATTCAGCTGAGCATCATTTAGAGTCCGACTAGCATAGTAAATAGACCTGAATACCTTGTAAATCCGCTGTCCCAGAACTGCCTCCACTGCGTAATCACTGACATCACACATCAACTCAAAAGGCAATTCCCAATTCGGAGCTATCACAATTGGAGTAGAAATAAGCTTTTCTTTCAAGAAATTGAACGCCCTCAAACATTCGTCATTAAAATCAAAGACAACTCCATTCATAAGCAGATTCGAGAGAGGCTTGGACACCTTTAAGAAATCTTTGATGAATCTTCGATAGAACCCAGTGTGACCAAGAAAACTTCTAACTCCTTTGACTGAAACTGGTGGAGGCAGCTTTTCAATGGTAGAAATTTTTGCTCTATCTACCTCAATTCCCTCACTTGAAATTTTATGGCCAAGAACAATCCCCTCTTTCACCATAAAATGGCATTTCTCCCAATTCAACACCAGATTTTCCATCTCACAACGACGCAGCACGTTCTCCAAGTGACCCAAACAGAGGTCGAATGATGAACCAAAAACAGAGAAATCATCCATGAAAATCTCAATACACCGGTCTACCATGTCTGAAAATATGGCCATCATGCACCGTTGAAATGTTGCAGGGGCATTGCATAGTCCAAATGGCATTCTCCTGAAAGCAAATGTGCCATAAGGACATGTGAAGGTTGTTTTCTCTTGATCCTCTGGTGCAATAGCGATCTGATGATACCCAGAATATCCATCTAAGAAACAGTAGTAGCTATGGCCCGCCAATCTATCGAGCATCTGATCAAGGAAAGGTAAAGGAAAATGATCCTTCCTTGTGGCCTTATTAAGCTTGCGGTAGTCTATACAAATCCGCCACCCCGTCACAGTCCTTGTTGGAATGAGTTCATTGTTCTCATTTTTCACCACAGTCATTCCACCCTTCTTAGGTACCACTTGCACAGGGCTCACCCATGCGCTATCAGAAATTGGGTAGATCACCCCAACATCCAACCATTTAAGAATCTGCTCCAATACTACTTCCTTCATAGCTGGATTGAGTCTTCTCTGGGCCTCTATGGATGGCTTGCTAGAAATGGCCTACCAAGAATAATTGGGACATCTGTGTCCTCCTCCATGTCTAGAACAATAAAGTCAGCAGGAAATATGAACTTATCCACCTTCACAAGAACATCCTCAATAATACCTCGTGGATGTGTTAACGATCGGTCTGCGAGCTGTAAAGTGACAGTTGTGGGTTTTGCCTCCCCCAAACCAAGTCTTTTGAACACTGATAAGGGCATCAAATTGATACTTGCCCCCAGATCACATAAGGCGTGCTTACATTCAAACTTGCCAATGGTGCAAGGTATGGTGAAACTCCCCGGATCTCTCAGCTTTTGGGGTAATTTCCTTTGTAAAATAGCACTGCACTCTTCAGTGAGCGCTACAGTCTCATAGTCCTCCATTTTCCTTTTCTTTGACAGAATCTCCTTCATGAACTTAACATAGCTGGGCATCTGATCCAAGGCCTCAGCAAAAGGAATGTTTATGTGCAGCTTTTTAAATACCTCTAGAAACTTAGAAAACTGTTTATCAAGTGTAGTCTTTCTAAGCCTCTGAGGGTATGGAACTCTAGCTGGCTGCTCAATAACAACTAGCGGACTCTGTGCTGACTGTTGATGGTCTTCAGTAACCCTTTTGGAATCAGACTGTTCACCCATCCCTTTATTTTGAACCACTGCCTGTGGATATCTAGGCTGCGTAGTTTGCTTCCCACTCCTCAGAGTAATTTCCTGTACTTGCTCCTTGGGGTTTACTTCAGTATTGCTAGGCAAGTTTCCCTGGGGTCTGATATTGAGCAAATTGACCAACTGCCCAACCTGTGTCTCAAGGTTTCGAATAGAGGATCTGGTCTCAGTCATAAATTGAGTCTGAGTATTAGTAAGAGTCAACAAGGCAGCTTGCAGTTCATTAGGCCTCTCAGGTTGAGGCATTGATTGTTGAGGCCTAAACTGTTGTGATGATGAAGCTTGATTCATAGGTGACTGAGGCATGTTATTCTGAAATTGGCCCTGAAACTGAGGTTGTTGGCCTTGATTATTCTTCCACGAAAAATTGGGATGATTTCGCCACCCAGGATTGTAGTTGTTGGAAAATGGATTATTGAGTGGCCTTTGAAAGTTTCCCACCGCTTGAACTTGGGCATGATCCATTGAGGTGTTATTATTTATACAGATAGGGCACTGATCGACAGAATGAGCACCACCACACATTTCACACCTCACCGCCATCTGAACCGCATTAGCAGATACACTGCTCTGTTGTAACTGCTTGGTCAGAGAGGCTACTTGCGCTGTTAAAGCAGTGATTGCATCAAGCTCATGCACCCCTGCTACCTTTCTGGCTCCAGATGATCTTTCCTCAGACCATTGATGGTTATTTGTGTCCATGTCCTCTAGCAACTTATAAGCGCCAGTTGCGCTCTTGTTCATAAAAGTACCACCTGCTGCAGCATCAATAATGGTTCTGGTTGTAGGACATAAACCATTGTAGAAATTCTGTACTAGCATCCACTGTTCAATGCCATGATGAGGACATCTTCTCAGGAGTTCCTTAAACCGTTCCCAAGCTTCATACAGTGACTCTCCGTCATTCTGGCAAAAGTTATTTATCTCTCCCCTCAATTTAGCAGCCTTGGACGGAGGGAAGAATTTGGATAAAAATTTCTGAGCTAGATCTTGCCAGGTGACAATAGAATTTGGCTGCAGAGAGTTCAGCCAACTTTTAGCTCTGTCCCTTAGAGAAAATGGGAAGAGCCTAAGCTTGATTGCGTCATCACTCACCCCATTATATTTGAAGGTTCCACACAGCTCCAGAAAGTTGGACAAATGGGTGTGAGGATCTTCAGAGGGCAACCCATTGAATTGCACAGAGGACTGCACCATTTGTAAAATAGCAGGCTTGATTTTGAAGTTGTTGGCCTCTATAGCTGGTGGGCGTATACTATTTTGTACTCCCATCAGAGTGGGTAGCACATAATCTCTCAGGCTCCTCTCAACATTGGTCTGAGCCTGAACCCCTTGTACAACTCCTGGATTTAGAACATTCCTGCCATCCCCGTCATTCTGTGCCATCTTCACAGAATTCTGGGCCTCTCTCTTGCTCTTTCATATTTAATTGCAAGACTTTTCAATCTCGGGATTCAGAGGAACAAGTGTGGCTTTTCCTTTTCTACCACGCATATACCAAAATTCACCTGAGATAGAAAAATTAAGCAACTAAACAGATTAGAAACAAGATAAATTAAAATCAAATTAGAATAAAAATTAATTAGACTGATATTGATAATTATTTTCAGTCCCCGGCAACGGCGCCAAAAACTTGTTGCGAAATTTATAGCTATGCAAGTGCACACAGTCGCAAACTCGTAATAAAATGGTAAAACCAAGTATCGTCCTCAAGGACTGATTTACCAATTACCAGTCAATTAATTTCTTGTTCTATTTGATGAATTGAAATTCTTGATTTTTATAAATACAGCAAAAGAAACTACAAATTACGTAAACAATAATTGAAAATTAAATAGAATAACAACTAATGGAAAAACTTTTAATTTAATCACTGAGAAACAATTAGGATATTCAATCTCATCAACTATCCTCCCTATTATTCCCTAATGCAAAGTGTGAATTCTCCTTCTTTTGACCTAATTCAATTAACAAGTTGATAAAGCAGCCTATACTCATACTATGAATTATAATCTCAACCTAGGTGACAATTTCCTATATTTCTATGGTAAATTGAACCACGCAGGTAGCATTAATCTCAATCAACTTAATAACAGTTACACAATTAATTCAGATACTTTCGTTCTAAATTAGAATTATGTCCAATATAACCACAGTATAATTAAATCTCACTTCTCAGATTTTGACTTAAAAACATATGTAAATGACTAAAGATGGCCAATCAATAATCAATTTAAAAGAACAGATTATATGGAATTGAAGAAGAGTGAAGAAGAAGAATATTAAAATTGCATTAGTTCATAACAGGGATTCAAATGATTCAATTAAACATCCTAAACAGAAAATTAGTTCCTAGCCATGGTGCTAATCACAACAGAAATTAAAGATAACATCAAGAAGAAGAAAAACATGTAAAAATACTCTAAGCTTGAGCCTTCAAACCAGTCCTCTTCCCTTTCGTCCGTACCTCTTCTTTCTTCTTTCTCGCCAAGTTAAAACCTAAGGTTTCAAATTTTAAAGAGGCGGGCCGTGGCTCTACATACACTATGCCGCGGCCCGTGCCCAAATTCCTGGGCAAAAAGCCCTTTCCATGCCGCGGCCCTCTGTAGCCATGCCGCGGCCCGCATCACGAATTCTGGGCAAAACGCCCATCTATGCCGCGACTCTCTATAGCCATGCCGTGGCCCGAAGATGTCCTCAAAAACAATGCTTCTGTTTCTCCCCCTAGCCGCGGCTCCACTTTGCTCATGCCGTGGCTCTTAAGGAATTTCTCAATTCTTCAAGTTTTCATCCCAAAATTTCACCAACACTTCCAAATTGTGTTGAGAACCATTCTTAATCAAAATATGATGAAAAACTTGATTATTTCTTCCCTTTCTTTGGCATTTTCTTCCACATGCTCAATTCTTCCGGATATTCACAAAAAACAAACAAATAAAGCATAAACCCGCACTAAATGAAAGAAAAACGAAATAAAAGACTACTAAAAACATCACCAAAACATAACAAAAACTAGACTCAACAACGTACATCCACACGTTCATGCATAATGTATCCCAACAATATGCCAAATTTCGATTTCAAACCCGGCATGATTAACCTCTTACCAACCTTCCATGGGTTGGAAAATGAGAGTCCGTACGTACATATACGGGAATTCGAAGAGGTGGTGGCTACATTAAACAACCGAGCTGATGTCACCAACATTGTGAGATTCAAATTCTTTCCTTTCTCTCTCAAAGACAAAGCAAAAAGTTGGTTGTATTCCTTAAGGCCTAGATCTATTGGAACATGGGACGAAATGACAAAAGCATTCTTTGCCAAATATTTCCCGCCCCATAAGACTAGTAGCCTTAAGAGGCAAATCTCTACCTTGATCCAGAAAGACCATGAAACTTTCCATCAGGTCTGGGAGAGGTTTAGAGATTTGATAAATCAATGCCCACATCATGGATACGAAAGCTGGCGTCTGATCAGCTATTTCTATGACGGTCTCACAACCGGACATAGACAATTCATACAAATGATGTGCAATGGCGAATTCCTTCAAAAAGATCTCGATGAAGCTTTCGAGTACCTCGACGATCTTGCTGAAAAGTCCTACACATGGAATGGACCAAGTCCTATGGACAAGCCACGATCAATTGGAATCTACCAATTGAGGGAAGATGACAACGTCAAAAGCCAAATTGAATCATTGAGACAAAAATTTGAGGCTTTCAAATCTCAAGAAGGCAGAGGAATCCATATGGCTGCAAAGGTAGAGACACGAGATCCATGATTCATCTGTGGAGGAACGGAACATCAATCGCAAGAGTGCCCAACTCTTTGTGAGTTAAGAGGAGGAAATGAGGAACACTGCAATGCTTTAGGGGATTACAAGAAGCCTTATAACCCTTTCTCAAACACTTATAATCCTGGTTGGCGCAACCATCCAAATTTCAGCTGGAAGGATTCGAACCAAGCATCTGGAAGCCAATGGAGGCCTGAGCAGCAACAACCACCAAAATCATACAACGCTCCTCAAAATAACATGCAGTCAAGTAATTCTCTTGAGAGTACTTTGCAAATGCTTGCACAAACTCAAACAGCCTCAACTCAAGAGCTTAAATCTTGTTTCACACAAATGGTAGAGGAAATGAAAGATATGAAAGTCCAAATGACAAAGCTAAACACTACTTTGGCAATTCAAGAGCATGGGAGACTTCCCGCTCAACCTCTAATCCATCAAAAAGGGCAACACATGGCACAAACCTCCTCCTCTGCAGATACAAATTTCAAAGAGGTTAATGCCATCACTACTCGAAGTGGTCAAAGTACGGTTTCACCGTTAACTAAGACAACGAGTACGTCAATGCCCGCTCCAGATGATGATGTGCCAATAAGCATTCCAGTAAAGGCACCCTTTCCTCAAGCTTTGAAATCCACTGGAAAGGTACTGGAAAATCATGGTGAAATCCTAGACCTTTTAACACAAGTGAAGATCAACTTGCCATTGTTGCATGTGATCAAACAAGTGCCGGCTTATGCCAAGGTTATCAAGGATTTATGCACCGTTAAAAGAAAGCACCATGTCAAGAAAACTGCATTCTTGGCAGAACAAGCTAGCGCGGTAATTGACTGCAAAACACCGCCTAAGTTCAAAGATCCTGGTTGTCCCACCATCTCATGTCAAATTGGGGAACAGGAATTTGGTCAAGCACTTCTAGACTTATGAGCAAGTGTAAATCTCATGCCATATTCAATATACTTGCAATTAGGTCTAGGAGAACTCAAGCCCACATCTGTGGCGCTACAACTGGCTGATCGATCAGTTAAGAAACCTCGGGGAATAGTAGAAGACGTTCTTATTCAAATTGAAAAATTCTATTACCCTGTTGATTTTCTCATCTTGGACACACAATCTGAAGTGAGTATAGAGTCCAAAATTCCCATCATTCTTGGTAGACCTTTCCTCGCAACAGCTAATGCACTCATTAACTGTAGGAATGGTCTCATGAAAATCTCTTTCGGGAACATGACTCTAGAAGTAAATGTTTTCGACATCGGTAAACAACCACCTGACAACGATGACTGTTTCCAATCCTATCTGATCGATACACTTATTTCGGAAGAGGTCGAATCGAAATACACATCTAATCATTTTAATCACCTCTTCCAAATTTTAGAAATTTCTGAGCCCGATGAGTCTGTAATCAACCTTGAAATCATCAAACACTCACAGGCTAGAAGAACCATGTTTTGGAATCCAATCTTTGAGGAACTCCCTCAAGATCGAGAAACACCAAAACCATCCATTGAACAAGCTCCTAAACCAAAGTTGGCCCAACTTCCTGACGGTCTTAAGCATGTTTTCTTGGGAACTAACAACACTTTTCCTGTCATAATATCCTCCAAGATCACTGCCACACAAGAGCGCCAACTCATCAATGTGTTGCAAGAACAAAGAGATGCATTAGGATGGACGATAGCTGACATCAAAGGTATTAGTCCATTAATTTGCTCCCATCACATTCAATTGGAAGACGGGGCTATAACGCGTCGTGACCCTCAAAGAAGATTGAGGCCAACGATGAAGGAAGTAGTAAAGACTGAAGTCTTGAAACTTCTGGATTCTGGCATAATCTATCCTGTTGCTGACAGTAAATGGGTCAGCCCAACTCAAGTTGTTCCCAAGAAATCTGGGGTAACAGTGGTACAAAATGAAAAAGGGGAATTTGTTCCTACCAAGGTCACAACTGGGTGGCGCATGTGCATTGATTATAGAAAGTTAAATGCAGCCACCCGTAAAGACCATTTTCCACTTCCATTCATTGATCAAATATTGGAACATGTGGCAGGTCATTCTTTCTATAGTTTTCTCGATGGTTATTCAGGGTATTACCAAATCGAGATTGCCTTAGAAGATCAGGATAAGACCACATTCACTTGTCCTTTTGGTACTTTTGCCTTTCGGCGTATGCCATTTGGCCTGTGCAATGCTCCAGCCACTTTCCAGCGATGCATGATGAGCATATTTAGTGATATGATCAAGAAATGTATGGAAGTATTCATGGATGATTTGACAGTCTTTGGAGATTCCTTTGAATCAAGCCTTCTCAATTTAGAGTATGTGCTTAAACGTTGCAAAGAGAAAGGCTTGGTACTCAACTGGGAAAAGTGTCATTTCATGGTACCATCAGGCATAGTCTTGGGGCATGTCGTGTCGGAACAAGGAATTGAGGTTGATTAATCAAAGATTGAACTCATATCAAAGCTGCCCACCCCCAAGACTGTTAAAGACATTCGATCTTTTCTTGGGCATGCAGGATTCTATAGGAGGTTCATACAAAAATTTTCAACAATTGCTCGCCCTTTGTCAAACCTCCTAGCAAAAGATGTTGTGTTCAGTTGGACACCTGAGTGTGAGGAATCTTTCCGAACGCTCGTTGCAAAACTCACTTCCGCCCCTATCATTCAGCCACCAGATTGGAACTTACCGTTCGAAATCATGTGTGATGCTAGCAATTATGCTATAGGGGCCGTCTTAGGTCAAAGAAGGGAAGGGAAGCCCTTTGTTGTCTATTACGCAAGTAGAACTCTTCACAGTGCTCAAATGAACTATTCTACCACTGAAAAAGAGTTACTTGCTGTTGTATTCGCACTTGACAAGTTTCGTTCCTACCTGATTGGTTCACCTATCACCGTCTTTACAGACCATTCCGCCTTAAAATACCTCCTTTCCAAAAAGGATGCTAAGGCGTGTTTAATTAGGTGGATCCTTCTGTTACAGGAATTTGATCTAACTATAAAAGACAAGAAATGAGTTGAAAACGTGGTAGCGGACCACTTATCTCTTCTTGAATTTTCTAATTCCACTGATGGCCCAGCCATTCGAGATGACAACCCTGATGAACATCTCTTCGTAGTCACTAAGTTTCCATGGTACGCTCATATCGTCAATTACTTATTGACTAGCGAACTTCCAACTGCATGGAGTGCACAAGATAAACGTAAATTTTTGGTCGAGGTTCGTATTGCCCCGACCAAATTATGAGACGTTGCATTCCAGATGATGAAATTTTTAGTGTCCTGGACTTTTGTCATAATGAAGCTTGTGGTGGTCATTTTTCTATGAAAAAGTCTGCTGCAAAAATCCTACAGTGTGGTCTTTATTGGCCCACTTTGTTCAAAGACACTAACAATTTCTGCCGATCATGTGAAAGGTGTTAGAAATTAGGTGCCCTGTCTCGGTGACATATGATGCCATTAAACCCAATTCTTGTAATAGAAATATTCGATTGTTGGGGAATAGACTTTATGGGACCATTTCCACCTTCTTCTGGCTACCTTTACATTCTCCTCGCCATAGACTATGTCTCAAAATGGGTGGAAGCTGTGCCTTGTCGAAATAATGATAACATAACTGTTGTGAAATTCTTAAGGAAAATGTGTTATCTAGGTTTAGCACACCTCGCGCTATCATAAGTGATCAAGGCACCCATTTTTGCAACTATTCTTTCGAGACCTTAATGCAAAAATATGGTGTAATTCATAAGGTTGCATTGCCTTATCACCCACAGACAAATGGCCAAGCTGAGTTAGCCAACCGAGAAATTAAGCAAATTTTAGAAAAGACGGTTAATCCTGACCGCAAAGATTGGTCCTCACAACTTCTCGATGCTCTCTGGGCATACCACACTGCTTACAAAACTCAACTTGGTATGTCTCCTTATAGGCTAGTCTATGGTAAAGCCTGGCACCTTCCTGTTGAGCTGGAACACAAAGCTTATTGGGCAGTTAAAAGCCTAAATTTTTATCTCAAGGCGGCCGGACTCAATCGTAAGCTTCAATTGTCAGAAATTGAAGAATTAAGGAATGATGCTTATAACAACTCTAGGATCTACAAGGCTAAAATGAAAGCGGTTCATGACAAGCAGATCCTAAGAAAAGAATTTGAGCCAAACCAACGAGTGCATCTTTATGACTCTCGTCTGCATATCCACCCTGGTGGACTGGCCCATATGTTGTGAAATCTGTCTTTCCCAACGGTGCTGTTGAGGTCATAGACCCAACTGATGGGAGATAATTCAAAGTAAATGGCCAGTGACTGAAACACTACATAGAGAGGGTGACCCAGCCTGAAGAAGTCACTCTTGTGGAACTGGTTTACCAAGTCTGAGTAGTGTTCCAAATTGTTTGTACATAGGTTTGTTTTCTGTTTATTTCCCTTTTGTCATTTTATTTTATTTGTTATCATTTTGTGTTTTCAGTTTTTCATGTTTTAGAGAATCAATATTCGCTCTATCACTCGACGCTCGCTATCCAGGTGTTCTCTTTCCCTACTCTTTTACATTTATTATCTTTTGAGACATTGAGGACACTGTCAGATTTTGGTTAGGGGGTGGTGAGCATATTCATGCACGTTCATGTTGATTTTTTTCATATTATGTTGATTTTTGTCATATTAATATTTTCACGGTCAAATTTTTTTAAAATGTTACTTTTGAGTCAATTTTCGTTATCTGTATTACTAAGAGTTTTCTAGAGTTACCTAATGCACATGCCAATTATTGTGGTAAGGTGGTTGTTAGCACATATTTGCTTAGAAATTTTCCATGTTTAAGTAATTCATTCTTTTGTGTGAGAAGTGAGACTTGAGAAAACAACTTTTAAATTTTTATTGATTCTTAGAAATGGTTATAATTATTTGGACAAGGTATTGTGGTATGAATGGATGATGTTTTAGGAATAATATTTTCTATAGACAAATCTTATTAGAGAGCCTTTTATTATGTTATTCATGAAAAACAAAATGAAAAAAAAAAGAAGAAAAAAAGAAGAAGGAAAGAAGAAAAAAAATAGAAAAAAAAAGGAGAAAGACACAAGAGCAATATTTCTATCATTTTCAATTATGTTGTCTCTTGTGTCCAAAAAAAAAAAAAGTGTGTTTATTAATTTCATGTTTTATTTGATGGCTCTTAGAATAAATGTAAAGATTGTCCATTCAACTTAAAATCCCGAAAAACTGGTTTTGTGGTACTCTTTATGGTGGTTGTCCAAATGGTTTATTTCCTATCTTTGTTTCAATAATTATTTAAGAGTTTGTCCTAAATACATACCCATTTGATGAGTGCTTATTTCTTTTCCACCTCCATGAGTGAAACCCTTAAACTTTAAATATTTTCAATTACATGAGAGGTTAATGGAGTTGAGACTTTTACTTGGCATAATTTCAAAGGCTTTATGTGCTATGGTTTGCGGTAAGAAGGTTCAAGTTTAGTACACACACTCACAACTCTAGATTTATTCAAAGTAATTTTGATAACTCTTGTTGACTTGTTACTAACATTTTGTGTTAATACTTAAATTCTTTTATCATTTTTGATCGGAAATATATCATGTTGACATTTATCAATTCGCTTGAATTGCTAGAGACTAGCAATAAGCTGGTTGGGGGTTGTGATTAGTGCTCAAAAATATCATTTTATTAATCTTAAAGTGTAAAATTAATTAAGTTTTAATTAATATTTTCATGGATTTATTGTCATATATTTTATATTTGAAAATATTGATTTTAATTTAATTTGTGTTGAATTTTCAGGAAATAAAATATATTTTTGACACGAAGAAAAAGAAATGAGAAAGAAAGAATTAAAATTGAAGAAAATGGTATTTTTGAAGGAGAAATAGGCCCAAAATGGAGCCCAAACCCAAGTTTCAACTGCTCCCTCTACGATGCCACGTGGCAGCTCGCCATTTGTCCACTCGAGCCTCCGAGTCGAGCCAGCCGAGCCGCACTCCAGCCGAGCCCCCAGCTGCACCCCTGCCACCTGACGCCGCACCTGCACGACTGACACGCGTCCCATCCGTCTGACACGAGGCAGCTGCTGAACGAACCATAGCCCGCCACGCGTCCCTCTCGTCAGTCCCTGCGCCCCATGAACCCGACCAGCCGCCTGCCACAATCAGTCCCTGTCTCCCACGGCTCAACATATTTTCCCCACTTCCACCAGCTTTTTATGCCACTTTCCCACTATTTTGTACACGGTTTTGCACGTTTTTTAGTCCTATTTACACTATAAATAAAGTACTAAATGGAGTAAAATTTCATCAGATTGTGTAAGGAGAGTATAGAGAGTATTGGAGAGAAAAACACTTATTTTTCATATTTTTCTTTTACATTTTTGTGAGTGAAAACAATGCCTATTTTAGGCTAAATTTTCTTGTGGAAAGGCTAGAGTGAAGTTCATGTTTAACATTGTATTTTTAATATATTGATTCTTTATTTTGTTCTTCATTTCTATATATTTGTTACAATTAAATTTATTTTCTTCTAATTTTTATTCTAAATTTATTATTATCTTTTACATAAGTCTAGTCATGCTCTTCTTATGTAATTTAGGTTTTTAATTTAATTTAGAATATTAGTTATATTATATGCTTTTTACTGCATTCTGCCATTGGTATTTTGTCGCTCTAAAGTATATAATATGATAGGTTTTTAAAATTAGAAGTTAGTATAATTTAATTAAATATCATATTTTAAGGTGAGCTTTATTATATATATTTTCCAACTATAATTAATGGTGTAGAATTATAGTTGAGTATAATGAATCAATTTTATTAAAATATATATATGTTTGCATGAATGAAACTTATGTCTTCCATACTTTCTTTCTGATTCTAATTCCTCGATTTGATTCATTTAATGTTTATATTCTTTTTCAAATTTATATCTGTCCAAAGTTTATTATTTTTAATTTACTAATCTTTCTTTTAATTTTGTATTTTACCTCTCTGTGGATACGACATAGCCCGATTACTACTGCGACCGCCTAGGAGTTTATTGGGCGATATCAATTTTTGGCGCCGTTGCCGGGGAGGTAATTCTACAATGAAAGGTTTGCATAGTAAAATTTTTTTTTCTTTATTTAAAAAAAAAAGTAGTATAATGTTAAATTTCTCTTTTATTTTAGTTTTCCTTAGTAATTTTTTTTATTTTATTTATTCATTTTTTTTAAAATTTTATTTTTGGGTTTAGAATTTTATTTTTTTAGATTTAGGTTTTTTTCGAAAAAAAAAAGAAAAAGAAAGAGCATAAAATTTTAAATCATAAAATTTATAAAAAAAAATCAAAAATCAAACAAAGTATTGAGAACATTTGTGTAATTTTGGAAATTAGTGAAAACCAAACTTGTTCTGTCTTAGAAAAATTGGTTCTTAAATAAGGTCTGTGTTAGCGTTACCCTCCAATCTTTTCTAAGAACCTCGGGGAGTTCTAGAAAAGCTCTTGGGCCTAAAGTGGTACCTTGGCAGCCTTTCCAATTGGCCTGGGAACATTTTGGTGTATACTTATTACATTATTACACATTTGCCCTTATAATACTTACAAACTAAAAAAATATTTATGCCACGAAACAGAGACGCACTAGCGAGATTTGTGAGACAACAAGTAGAAACTTTAGAAAACTCTCCAAGTTCGTCGTTTTCTTCCATTTGTTCAAACACTCCTGATTCACCGAGACTTCCTGAACCACCCACGATGGCTCATCAAGATGAAGTCAAACCAAGAACGCTACAGGAATATTTACATCCTACGCGTGCAACCACACCTTCATGCATAATGTATCCCAACAATATGCCAAATTTTGATTTCAAACCCGGCATGATTAACCTCTTACCAACCTTCCATGGGTTGGAAAATGACAGTCCGTACGTGCATATACAGGAATTCGAAGAGGTGGTGGCTACATTCAACAACTGAGCTGATGTCACCAACATTGTGAGATTCAAATTCTTTCCTTTCTCTTTCAAAGACAAAGCAAAAAGTTGGTTGTATTCCTTAAGGCCTAGATCTATTGGAACATGGGACGAAATGACAAAAGCATTCTTTGCCAAATATTTCCTGCCCCATAAGACTAGCAGCCTTAAGAGGCAAATCTCTACCTTGATCCAGAAAGACCATGAAACTTTCCATCAGGTCTGGGAGAGGTTTAGAGATTTGATAAATCAATGCCCACATCATGGATACGAAAGCTGGCGTCTGATCAGCTATTTCTATGACAGTCTCACAACCGGACAAAGACAATTCGTACAAATGATGTGCAATGGCGAATTCCTTCAAAAAGGTCCTGATGAAGCTTTCGAGTACCTCGACGATCTTGCTGTGTCTAATTCCTCGATTTGATTCATTTAATGTTTATATTCTTTTTCAAATTTATATCTGTCCAAAGTTATTATTTTTAATTTACTAATCTTTCTTTTAATTTTGTATTTTACCTCTCTGTGAATACGACATAGCCCGATTACTACTGCGACCGCTTAGGAGTTTATTGGGCGATATCAGATAGCTATGCATCCAAGGCGATCAATACGACTAGCTGACACAGGGTCTGAGGCTAGAGATGATGACCATGGCCAGAACCCTCTGCCAGTCCCTGAGAACTTGTAGCAGATACTTGCTGATATGCAAGCCCGATTTCAAAGTCAAACGACTTTGCAATCAACTTGATTAGTAAGTCTTGCACTATTTTAAAATACATATTGTAACCGTTTTGGTTATCAAGGGCGTTACATTTGGTCAATTTGATAAAATTTCCAAAATTATGTGTTATGTGTCGAAATTTATATTTGGTCACTTTTGATTTTATTTTAGCTTGGAGATATATAAAAGTATAGAGTAAAAATTTGGTTAAATTTGCAGAGTGAAATTACCAAAGGGCCCTTGAGTGCATTATAAGTGAGTTAAAAGGGGCAAGGGCATTTTAGTAATTTCTAAAGGAGGAGAGAGGGTGTGATGGGCAGCTAGGCTATGCCCTAGTGTACTCAAGTGTCTATGACACCTACCCTAGGAAGAGTAGGAGGCTACATCACCCATTGGCTAAACCTCCAATCATCCCCTCTTACACATCTAATCATTTTCTTTTAAAAAAAATCCTTTTTTTTTTTTAAAGAAAATGATTGTCTCCATTCTCTCTCCCCCAAAACAAAAATCAAGTCTCCCTCTACACTCCATTTTTGCCTTTTTTCTCTCTAAGGGGCAAGAGCTCTCACACTCCATTGAAGGAAGAAAACTCAAGAGCACACTGAGAAGGGTAAGTTTCAAACCCTACTCCACTTTTCTCCTCTCTTTCTCTTCTAACCCGAAACCCTAAGGGTTATGTTGCATGCATGTGATCTAGCCATGCGTGGCATTGATATTGGGTTCTAGAGTTCAAGAGTCGTGGTTAAAGGAGGATCCATCTTCTACCCTAACATTTAATATTTTTTACAAAAAAAATCCACATGTGGAACCTTGGGGCTCAGTTTAAGTGTATAGAACACAAGTAGGAAGCTTGAAAGGCTAAGGGAACCTTTTCTCCAAGCTAGAACCATAAAAGTTAGATTTTTGGTTGGTTTTGAGTTGTTTTTGGTTATTGATGATAGATCTGTTTGTATAGGTTGTTTTGCTGGTTTTTGATGTTTATTTTATGCTTGAGGGTTAGATTGGTTGATCTTTTGATTTACATGCATGCATGTGGCTAGGTTTTTTCTAGTTGTGTTTAGTTTTGCTAGAATGTGTCTAACTTCCAAGTTAGATCATACCCTACGGGTTAGATCATACCCTACTACCTCTGTTTGTGGAAATAATTTGCATGTTTGCGTAGTTCTATATGAGTACTTGATTTTAGGCTTTTGAAAATAAAAAAAAAGGTATTTTCAAACTGAAGTTACGAACTTATTGGCATCTTGATGCAATATGGAAAATTTATGGGCAGCATGCACTACCCAGATTGTTTTAAATATGGAACACGTTTTACTGAGCCAAAAGCAATGAAATTTGGTAAACTGGTTGTTTAAACATTTATAAGGATCACATAAATTTTTTAGAGCAAAATGAAAAATAGATTAAGTGTAATGGTGTTTCAAAGTTTTCCCTAATAATTTGAAAATGAAATTTCTGGGCAGCAAACACTACCCAGATTGTCTTACATTTTTTAATGGGTTTCCCTATCCTAAAAATTATGAAATTTTGAGGGAAACTAAAATGATATGATTAAAAATCTTGGAAAAATTTTAGAAAATACTGGACCATGATGTAAGTGAAATATTTTTTCTAAGAACCCTAAAAATCTGATAAAAACTCCTTGCAGCAGGCACTGCCCGGATTTCATTAAATAGTTTAATTGATTTTTCCTTCCCAAAATTTTTGAAACTTGGTGAGAAAATTTTTAACATAGGTATTAAGGTCCCGGTAAAATTTTAGACTAAAATATTTCAATGTTTATGAGTTGTAATTTTTCTAACTTACCTAAAAATGGGGAAAAATAGTAATTTCAAACCTTAACAAAAAATGAGTTTTGGGAGGTTAGTTCTCCTAACCTAAATTGAATTTTTCACGTGAGGCTTCAACTAGGTCCTATCATTAGGATGCATAATACGTGATTGGGGTTTTTAAAAGGTTGAATATGAGCTTAAAAGCGTGATTTTTATCACGATAAAATGAATAGTAAAAAAGTTAGGACTGAAATTGGAAATTAAGTTTTTTTCAAAACTAGCTAAAGTATTAGATATCTAACAAATCCCAAATTAGTTTAAAGTTATTGATAATTAATTTTTGCCATTTTATAAACTCGGGGTCCAATTTCCCTTTCTTTTTGAAAATGACGTAATAGAGGTCCTAGGTTATGGATTTAAAGATGGTAAAAATGGGAGTTAAGTTTTATAAAATCATAAATAGAAAAGTATTATCGTTAACAAAAAATAAATTGAAAAAGGTAGAAACGAGGTATTTTTGGGTAAAGAATGGAAAACGGTAACTCCGTACTTGTGTAGAAAGTGGGTGGTTTTCTAAGATTAAGAGTTGTTTAAAATATCTCTTATAAGTAACCAAAATATGCGTAATACGATTGAGAGAGTCTTCTAGAGATAGAATATTAATATGCACATCATGGAGAGCATGTTGCAGTAAGGACGATTTTTTCAGGAAACCATAAATTGATTTAAAGAGGAATCTGGTCTTATACATTGTAAAGTGTATAAGAGAAATGTCAGTATAGAGTCTCTAAGAGAACTTTATTGAATGTAGCTATCGTGGAATATTAGCTATAAGAATATGACATAGTTTAATCTGATTCATTGTGTGGTTTCACTACAGTGTTATCTAAGCATGAAAGCTTGCTTCTGGATAGAAGGTTTCCATAACCATGCGCTAAGGAATCCAAATAAGAAAACTTATGACATGTTTGGCTACAACACCTTAATGACTAGTTTAGATAACTAAGTTATATGCTAATAATTTGAACTAGTCTTAGAAGGTTTACTCAAGACCATGGTCCTAAAGGGTTCGCATGCTCATGACTAAGGTAAGCACTCTGACTAACTATTGCGACGATTATGAACTCAGGCTAGCCACTAGGGAACTAAGTGACAAACCGGTTCGCCACCGATGACTGTGTGACTAAGGTCTGTTGGCCACCACAATATGTAAGAAGTCTGGCTTAACACCCGTGACATAAGTGTCTGGTTAAACTCCAGGACACATAAGTAAGTTGATTCAAAGTTCGACTAGTTACCATGACAACTATGAACTCCAGCTAGCCACCGGGGAACTAAGTGAGAAACTAGTTTTCCATCGATGTTTGTATGACTAAGGTAGGTTGACCACCGCAATTTCTAAGAACTCTAACTTAAAACCCGTGACATAAGAGTCTGGTTAAACTTCGTGACACGTAAGTAAGTTAATTCCAGAATCAAATCTCTATGACTAAGAATGTATTCCAAATTCTTCTAGGAGTCTCGGTAACCAGTGTAACCAGTTTACACTCGTCGATGCTATGGTAAGATATGTTATGATGTAATAATATATGTTAAGCTATGCTAAGATATGCTAAGATATGTTAAGTTATGCTAAGATATGTTAAGCTATGATAAGATATGGTAAGATATGTTAAGCTATGCTAAGATATGCTAAGATATATTAAGCTATGATAAGATATATTAAGCGATGCTAAGATATTCTAAGATATGTTAAGCTATGCTAACATATGTTAAGCTATGCTAACATATGTTAAGATATGTTAAGCTATGTTGAAGGTTCCTCCGGAACCCTAAGTAATTATGTTTGTTATGATATGACTGAGTAAGTAAGTATGTATATTACCAGTTAAGAATGTATGTATGCTCTGGGATTTTCTACGTCCAGGTGTACTTTTGGGATACAAATTTAGGTTATGAGGTATGACCATAAGTTTGCCAGGACGTTCGCACGTTCTTAAATTGTATCTTAGGGTTCAGTTTCATCCGAATCCTATTCTTGGTTGATTTTCTGCCTAGTTACAATTAGTTAATTTCTTGCTCTGTTTATGTGGTTATGTTTGTTAAGTTGTTCTTACTAAGCATTTTTCTTAACTAGTTGTTTCGTGTTGTAGGTAAGCTCAAAGGCAAAGTGGATAAGTGAGCGCTGGAGTTTATCTACGAGGATGTACATGTGGATCGACCTTTTGGAAATTTATGTTTTGGGGATTAGAATTCATATGATAACTAATAGTTTATTTTGGGCTCGTTGAATGATTTAAAATTATGACACTATAATTCACTTTTAAGTATGCTCATACTTACAACCTGTTGCATATTTTGAAAAGTTTTTTTTTTATATGGATTTTTGGTTAACTTATTTTTAGAAAACAGTTATGTTTTTCCGCAAATTATGTTAAGAGATTTTATAAGACATTACATTTAAGAACAATTATTTTTCATATAATCTTACAAAAATTAGAAGTCTTCTATTATGAAAAATCTAAATATATATAATTTAAGCAAAATTGACTCATTAATTAGAAATAAAGATAAAGAAATATTCATATTCTTAAGATAACTACTCAATCAAGGTTCTTATCATTGGAGTTAAAAGATATCACCAAAATTTAAAACAAAACAAAACTTTAAAAACAACATAATAGCAAAAAAAAATTCACACATACTTAACACAATTCTACCCTCAAATTCAACATAATGAATAGTAAATAACAATTAAAAACACTACCCCCAAAATTAATTGAAGCATTGTCCTCAATGTGTCAAAATATAAATCTAAATTAAACTTTACAAGAGGCAAGAGTTTAGAATGGTCGTACCTCATGGTGGTGCATCGTCAAGAGAGCAAGAAACAGTTAACAAAAAGTAAAACACACGAAAACAAGCACACAATAATAAACGCATAAAACAAATAAAATACAAGTTACCAAGAGTAATAGCAAGCAATCAAATAACATGGTAAATAGGATTCTCAAGGAGGATATCATAAACTTCATAGGTTTTAATTTTAAAAATTGTTTTAATTTTTGTCCATTAACATTAAAAATATCATCATTTTTAGGATTTTCAACTTCAATAGCTCCATGTGGAAAAAAAACTTGAACAATATAAGGATCGGACCACCTATTGCGTAATTTCCCTGGGAATAGATGTAAACACGAGTTTCACAAAAGTACTTTTTGACCTGGAGAAAAATCTTTTTTAAAAATATTTTTTTCATGGTAAAATTTTATACAATCCTTAAACTTTTTTGAATAGTGATATGCATCATTCCTAATTTTGTCTAGTTCATTCAACTGATGCATTCTTTTCTCACCTACTTTGTCTAGAGAAAAAATTAATTGCTTAATAGCCAATAATGCTCTATGTTCAAACTCAACAGGTAAGTGGCACACCTTCCGATACAAAAGTCTATAGGGTGACATGTCAATGGGCATTTTGTACGTGGTACGATATGCTCATAATGCATTAGTGAGTCTTAAGGACCCATCTTTCCTAGTTGGATTAACATTTTTCTCTAAAATGGGCTTAACTTCCCTATTAGAGACTTCAACTTGACCACTAATTTGTGGGCAATATCACTACTACAAAAAAGGCCTTTCTCTGCGGTTTTTTTACTCAATACACTGCGGTTTTCGAGAGTATTGAAAAGCGCAGTGTATTCGACCGCAGAGAAAAGTGATACGCAAACCGCGGAGAAAAGCTACACTTTTCTCTGCGGTTGTAGTAAGCCAACCGCGGAGAAAAGAGAGCTTTCTCTGCGGTTCTAGTAAGCAAACCGTGGAGAAAAGAGAGCTTTCTCTGCGGTTTTCTTACTAGAACCGCAGAGAAAGCTCTCTTTTCTCCGCGGTTGGCTTACTACAACCGCAGAGAAAAGTGCTTTCTCAATAAAAAAAAAAATTTAATTTCGGTTGATAACCGAGCATTTTTAATAAAAAAAAAAAAAATTTCAATTTTAATAAATAATTATTTTCAATAGTATAACTAATTTGTTAAATTATTATATATACATTTCATATCTAATACAAAATAAATGGCTAGTAATGAATTAAAGACTTTAATCATTCTAACCAATATAAGTTAGCACTTTAATCTTACATACATACAAAAATTTAGTTTTCATAAACAAATGGCATTAATCTAGCTAACCAATCACTTTGTAGTGGTAGTAGATCCTCTTTGACATTGAATTGCTTTTTGTCAAACCACTGCAAAATTGAAAAGTTAATATAGATTAGATAATTAAATACAATATCTAGTTTTTCTTAAGCAAAAAAGAGTTTAAAATATAACATACTTTCTTCTTGATAACTTCTGCTGGATTCGGTGCATTTACAAGATCATAAATGTATCTTAGTACATAATAACCACATTCATGACTTTCAGGTTGTTTTGGACAAGAACCTCTCACCAATTTTGTAAATGTGCCGATGTATTCATTTTCCAAACATTGTGCGTATGCTCTACAAAAATTAAAATTAATTAAATACATATTATGCTCTCAACTTTTAAAAATTAATAATGCATACATTACAAATGAAGAACTTACTTTTCCATAACCTCCGTAATTATTGGTGGAGATTTATGATTTTTTAAAGGGTCCAAAATTATGGTCATCCCCCGCATCATCACGAGCACCAACATCCAATGTGGACTAAAATAATAATAAAATATGATTATTATAAAATTAAAATTCAACCATAGTAGTGATAATGTTTAAGTAGTTCGTTCTTACTCAACAATCCAAGGAATGAAATATATTTGGCCTCGTCTATCCATAGTCATCATCCATTTGGCTATAAGATCCACCGTATAGTTTTTACTTTCATCATTGCCAATAGAAAGATGTTCGGTGTCAAAAAATTTATATAATTGTCGTGAATTTGGGTGCATGCTTTCCCAAATGCATCTGTAGAGAATCAATCATTCATATTACATTTTCAATTAATAAATTAATATCGTCAAAAAAAAATTGGGCAGAGTTTCCTCTGTTTCTATAGCATATCCAAAATTATTAGAACCTATAAATTCAATTCAGACAAAGCATACAACAAACAACATGCATGTTCTCAACCATAAGCCACCGCAGCACACAAAATTCGCAGAACCTACTTCACTAAGACACACATGTTCTCAACCTTCTGTTATCTCCGCAGCACACAATTTCATCTCAGAACTTACTTCACTACGGATGAATATCTAATATATTCAAACTCCTCTAATAGTTTGTAATGACATAACGGATTGATACATACCTCATACCAAACAGCATAGCTGAGGATCCAATATTATCCATGGAGGCTGCTTGATAAACGTCTTCCGAAGTGATGAAGACAGCCTCGCGTTCTCCTATAAACTCCGGGTCAACGGGAACTTGTACAACCCCATCTATTCCTTTATTGGAATAATACTCCTTCACTATTAATTTTAGACTCATATCAATTTTGTCCCATTGGTTATCTGTTAACCAATTTGAAGGTTCTGGTTGAGTTATTTCAGCGGGGATGACTACGTGAGATCCAACTGATGATAAATGTGGGCTTCGAGATAGGGATTTGTGATTAGATGAAGATGGACCCTACATAATAGCATTAAACATATCAGTATAGTGTACCCATTTAAAAATAAAATTTAAATATCTAAGCAAATAATTTTATACCTGACAAGCCACAATTAAATTTTTAGGCCAAGGCAAGAATGTGTCTCGTGCGTCCCCAACATATCGTACGTTACCAAAGGGAATAGGGATCTCAGCTTCTTCTTGTAAGACATCTATAAGCCAAACCCTCGCAACTGAATCATCAAGTACATTTCCATGGACGGTAATTTGGCTACCCATGTTTGGTACAATGAGTACACCTTTAGCCACCACATTGTCAATATTATCAGAACACAAATAAACTTCATAGGTCGGTGGTGGCAGAGACTCATAAATTGATGATCCATCATCTTCATCAAAAGGATAGTCTTCGGTTTGATGAAAATGATCATCTGCGTTGGGGGCAGGTCGATAGACTTCATCACTTGTATTCTCATAATATTGTCCCTCATCAAATTGCCCTTCATCGTTGTATCCACACTCATCGTTTTCCTCATTATATTCTTCATTTTGAGCTAATTCCTCTTCTGTGCTAAATTTATGTCTTTTTAGCTCTTCAATCTCAGCTTTTAGTCGAGCAATCTCCTCTCTTGCAGTCATTGTTTTATGTTTTTTTCCAAACATTTTGGAAACGGTCGCAGTGAACCTACAAAAAAAATCAATAAAGTCCATCAATAAACCAATCTATATAATTCTTAAAAGAAAACAACTATTATAAATTATCATACCCGCCAGTTCGAACACGACCTGGGTGTTCTGGTGTCCCTAATGCTTGAGTCAAGATGTCATCTCGACCCTGAGCTGTAATTTCGCCACGAATCACTTTTTCTTTGACGTCCTCCTACTCAAGATATGATTGAAATATATTTTCTACTTACATTATATATGATTGAATCTCGGGATTATTTTGCAACACAACTAATTGAGCTTGATCTAATTCTGCCCTAGACACGGTGGTCACTGTTCCATTCCCTCGTAGTCCTTTATCAACTCCATCTGAGTTATTTCGTGGTTTGCTGATTCCGATTGCTTCAACCCCACTCATGTATTCTGAGAAAAATTCTACTGCCTTTTCCGATATATAACATTCAACCATACTAGCTTCAGGACGATAATGATTACGCACATAACTTTTCAACACCTTCATACTTCTTTCAAATGGATACATCCATCTCGCCCAAACTGGTCCACACAACTTGGCTTCCCTTACTAGATGAACCATTAAATGAATCATAATGTCAAAGAAGGATGGCGGAAAAAACATTTCAAGGTTGCATAGAGTTTCCACTATCTTATAATGCAATTCATCCAATTTTTTCATTTCTAATTCTTTTCCGCATAAATGATTGAAGAATATGCAAACATTCGTTAAACAATCTCGAACTTTTTTCGGTAATACTGACCGAATAGCAATCGGAAGTAATTGTTGCATCAACATATGACAGTCATGTGATTTCATACCCATCAGCCTCAAATCTCCCATGGATACCAAGTTTCGAATGTTGGATGAATAGCCATCAGGCACTTTCATCTCTGCAAATGATTTACATACAACTTTTTCTCTTCTCTGGACAACGTGAAACAAGCAGGAGGTAAATATGTGCGTTTACCTTTCTGTTCAGGTGCTAAATCAGTTCGTATACCCATTTCAACAAGATCTAAACGACTAGTTAAACCATCCTTAGTTTTACCGGGAATATCAAGTAATGTACCTATAATACTTTCGCACACATTTTTTTCTATATGCATGACATCCAAACAATGTCGAACAAGTAAATCTTTCCAGTAAGGGAGACGAAAAAAAATTGATTTCCTTTGGAAACATCCACTTACTTTCTTATTTTTCTGCATTTTTCCATACTTGAAATCAATTTTCTCTACTTCTTTAAGAATTTGTTGCCCCGAAAGTGGCAAAGGAGCAACACCTTGTTCTTTATCACCATCAAATGCTTTTTTTTTGTCCCTATAATGATGATTTAGGGGCAAATATCGTCTATGACCCATATAACAAATTTTGTGCCCATTAGACAGACGAATAGCCTTTGTGTTAGTGCAACATATTGGACATCCCTGGTAACCTTTTGTGCTTAACCCTGATAGATTACCATAAGCTGGGAAATCATTAACAGTCCACAACAAAACAGCTTTTAAGTTAAAGACTTCTTTCTTAAAACCGTCATATGCCTCAACACCATTTTCATACAAATCTTTCAAATCATCAATTAATGGTGCCAAATAAACATCTATATCGTGTCCCGGTTGTTTTGGGCCTGAAATCATTAACGTGAGCATCAAAAAATTTCTTCTCATCACTAACCACGGAGGAAGATTGTACATAACAAGGAAGACAGGCCACGAACTATGCCTACTACTTAGAGATTTATGTGGATTTACACCATCGGCAGCTAGACCTAGACGAAGATGTCTTGCTTCAGTTTTAAATTCTGGATTTAAGTTATTAACTTTTTTCCAAGCCTGCGAATCTGCAGGATGTCGAAGTTTACCATCTTTCACTCGCCTAGTCTCATGCCATATTAAGTTTTCAGAGTGTTCTGCACTTCGATATAATCGCTTTAGCCGCGGAATTAAGGGCAAGTACCACATCACTTTTTGAGGAATAAGTTTCCTGATCTCCTTACTCTTGTTAGGTTTGCAGCGGGGTGAATCACATTCTGGGCAAGTGTCCATGTCTGCATACTCTTTACGATATAACACACAATCATTCGGACATGCATGGATCTTCTCATACTTCAAGCCTATGCAATTTAAAGTTTTCTTCACTTCATACGTAGACTCAGGGAAGCAATTATCTAACGGCAAAATCTCTTTAAAAGCAGCTAAAAATTGACTAAAACATTTATCACTAACTCCATTTTCTGCTTTTATGTTGTAAAATTTTACCATCGTTGGTAATCTTTGTTTCAGACAACCATTGAATAATGGTTTATCTGCATCTCTAACCAATTTATCAAATTTTGAAGGATCATCAACAAACTCTTCTTGTGCTTCATCGAGCAATTCCATAGGATGATCGTCAAAATCACTATAACCCAAATCATCAACCCCTCGCCTCCCGAATGGATATGGATTATTATTTTTCAAAGATTCCCCATGCCAATACCATGTACGATAACTTGTATCAAATCCCCGACAAAATACATGATTTTTTATCATGGTAATATTTCCTTTTGTTCCATTACCACAATCTATACATGGACAATGAATTCTTTCCGGATCACTACAATTTGTTTGGCAAAATTCTAAAAATTGGTTGAATCCGTCTTGAAATTGTTGTGTTTCTCTATTCTCAAGAATCCATGACTTATCCATAATGATAATATCTACCTAATTCCTAAGTTGATAATGAAAAGAAAATTAGTATAGTAATACTCTAAAATTATGTTCAATTATTAAATTATAAAATGAAATGGACAGAGTTTCATTTATTTCTATGACATATCCAAAATTCATATGTATTTAAAATTTCAACAAAAATAAAAACATTATTATTATATATAGTAACTTATAAAACATGTTCAACTAATATCATCAAAAAAAAATTGGGCAGAGTTTCCTCTGTATTTATAGCATCTCCCAAGTTATCTACCTATAAATTCACATCAAACAAAACATATAACAAACAACATGCATGTTCTCAACCATAAGTCACCGCAGCACACAGAAAATTCACAGATCCTACTTCACTAAGGCACACATGTTCTCAACCTTCTGTTATCTCCGCAGCACACAATTTTATCTCAGAACCTACTTCACTATGGATGAATATCTAATATATTCAAACTCCTCTAACAATAGTTTGTAAATATAAAAAAAAAAAATTAAGTAGTAATTACTACTTACCTTAAAAATTAATATTCACCAATTTCAACCTCGAACAAATATTTCAACCTTGAGTGGGAGCTCACACTCAAACAAATATTTCCTACAATAAAAGGTTAAGCATTAGTAAATATATGGTAATTGAATTTATCCTAAAATAATATAATCAACAAAAATATACTTTAAAAAAATCATTACCTAAATAATATACAAAATTATGCAAGAGCACTAATTTTTAATATAAAAAATTATGTAAACAACATTATTCTAATAAAATAATACAAAAATATCCTAAACCGAAATATACATTAAAGAAATCAAGTTTTAGTGATCAATACACGTTTTAAACAATAAAAATGTCCTCCAATCCTATATAAAATTTCAAAAATATTACAAAAAATAACCATATGATCATACATAGAAACCACCATTAAACCCACACAATATTTCTTCATTTTTACCCTAAAACTTCAAAATAACTCAAGATTAACTATATATACATGATTTCAAGCATTAATATGCAAAGAAATGGAAAAAAAACAAAAAGAAATAGCCAATGTGGGTACCGTGGTTGGGTTCGGCGTGGGGAGTGAGCTCTCGGCCGTGACCTTCAACAAAGAAGAAGATGGGAAAAATGAGTGGGAAAAATAGGTTTTGGGGCTTTAGTGGGTGGAGACCACCTTTCTCCGCGGTTTTATACCCAAAACCGCAGAGAAATGTCCACTTTTCTCTGCGGTTTTGGGTATAAAACCGCGGAGAAAGGTGGTACACTTTTCTCTGCGGTTTTATACCCAAAACCGCGGAGAAAAGTGTCCCGTTCAAACCTTTCACTGCGTTTTTTTTAAAAACCGCAATAAAATAGGGCGCGGACATTAAATATACATTTTTTGACTCTTTCAAACCTTTTCACTGCGCTTTTTATTTATTGTTTAAAAAAAACCGCAGAGAAAGGCTATATTTGTAGTAGTGTATGGTGTTGAGACTTTATGTGTAATTCCATATTCTTTCATCAAATGTTTAAAGGGCTTATTACAAAAGTGTGTACCATTATCACTAATGATAGTGTGTGGTGAACCAAACCGAGGTATTTTCTTTCAAAAACTGAAGCAGAACTTTGTGGTCATTAGTGTGGCATGCAATAGCCTCGACCCATTTAGACACATAATCAACTCCATCAAGAATATAAATATTATCACAAGAGTTAGGAAATGATCCCATAAAATAAACACCCCAAACATCAAATATATCAATGATATGAGTAGGATTCCAAGGCATCATGTTTCTTTTAGTCACACTTCCTAACTTTTGATAACGCTCGCAAGCTTTGCAATAAATATATTAATCATGAAATATAGTAGGCTAATAAAAACCACATTGTAAAACTTTAGCAATCGTTTTCTTACCAATAAAAATTTCCTCCACATGCAGGATAATGACAAAAAAATATGATTTTACATTGGTGACAATTTGGAATTTATCTTCTAAATATTTGATCAGGGCAATACTTATTCAAGTAAGGATCGTCCCAAATTAAAATTTTCACCTCAGAATAAAATTTAGATTTATCATGCTTAGACCAATGAGAGGGTATTTCTTTAGTGACCAAATAATGAACAATATGAGCATACCACCGCAAGGATGAAACCTGCATCAATTGCTCATCAGGAAATGTTTCAGTGATAAGAGTGAATTCGTGAGTATTTTCAACAAATAGCCTAGACAAATGATCAACAACAACATTTTCAGATCCTTTTTATCACGTTTTTCTAAGTCAAATTATTCTAAAAGAAGAATCCAACGGATTAAACGAGATTTATCATCCTTGTTTGACAATAGATATTTTAATGCAACATGATCAGAATAAACAATAATTTTAGATCCTAACAAACAAGACCTAAATTTCTTCAATGTAAAAACAACAACAAGCAATTAGTTTTTGGTTGTGGAGTAATTTAATTGAGCATCATTTAAAGTCGTTGTCTTAAGACAACACATAGCATAATCAGAAGCATCACATATTACTTCAAAAGGTATTTTCCAATCAGGGGGTCAAATAATGGGGGCCGTAGTCAAAATATTTTTCAATTTATCAAAGGAAACATGACAATCATTATAAAAAACAAAAGCATTTTCTTTTCCAAGTAAATGGCACAAAGGCCGAGAAATTTTGCTAAAGTCTTTTATAAATCTTCTATAGAAACTAACATGGCCTAAGAATGAACTAATTTCTTTCACATATTTAGGTGGGGGGAAGTTTTGAATTAAGATTAACTTTAGCTTTATCAACTTCTATTCCTTCAGACTAAATCACATGTCCTAAACTAGTTCCATTTTTAACCATAATATGGCATTTTTCCAATTAAGCACAAGGTTTGTCTCTTTACAACGAATCAAGACAAGAGAAAGATGGTGCAAACATTCATCAAAGGAAGATCCAAATACATAATAATCATCAATAAATACTTCAAGGAATCTTTCAATCATGTAAGAGAAAAATGAAATCATACACCGTTGAAAAGTCGCAGGTGCATTGCATAATTCAAAAAGCATGCGACAATAGGCAAATGTCTCGAAAGTGTATGTAAATGTAGTCTTTTCCTGATCTTCTGGGGCAATGGGGATTTGGTTATATCCCGAATACCCATCAAGAAAGCAATAATATGCATAGCCAACTAAACGTTTAAGCATTTGATCAATAAAAGGTAATGAAAAATGGTCTTTTCTACTAACATTGTTTATCTTTCTATAGTCTATGCACACTCTCCACCCCATTTGTACTCGAGTAGGGATTAATTCATTTTTATCGTTTTTCAACAATCGTGATCCTCAATTTTTTTGGCACTACTTGAACTGGACTAACCCATTGATTATCCTAAATAGGGTAAATTATATCTACATGTAATGACCCAACTACTCTAGACTTTTGGACCATTAACGAAAACTATACATAAACACTAATCCTTAATAAAACTTATAAGTGAAAAGACCATAACTTTATTTAAGAAACTTGTAAAAATAAAAGTTAAACTTACATAAAATTCAAGTTAGGATATGGGATCCCATTGTTTTAAAATCAAAACATGACATTATTAAAAAGAGATTTACATAATAAGATGCGGAAAAATACATGTAAAAGCCATAAAAATAAAACTACATCCTCGAATCGAAACGCTCGGCTCTTGAATCCATTCTGCCTCAATACACATTCTCTAAGCTTCCAAGAACCTTCCCCTCCACTAAGACCTATTTTCCTGCACATATAAACAAAAAGGAATGAGCCTAATGCCCAGCAAGGAAAATCTAACATATAGCCATATACATAAATATTCACAGTGCAATATAAAAAAAAACATACCATAACACATATATCACATACATACTATAATGGCCATTATTACTTGGGGTCCCATAGACTAAACAAGTCATATGCCCATTAGATTAGTGGGGTCCTGCTAGCTAAGCAGGTCATATGCCCATAATCTATTTGGGGCTTGTTAGTCATATCGGTCATATGCCCAAGTTTACAAACATACATATCATAACATATTTCATAACATAAAAACCATAAGATAACATAAAAAACATATAGCACATAAATCCTATCCTATTTTCCTTACCAAAATAACCGGGATATGAGAAC
Source organism: Humulus lupulus (assembly GCF_963169125.1). NCBI lineage: Eukaryota > Viridiplantae > Streptophyta > Magnoliopsida > Rosales > Cannabaceae > Humulus > Humulus lupulus. The sequence continues at coordinate 130,894,381 of NC_084799.1, forward strand.
TGATTTGGGACCTTGGAACACTCCTAAAAACCATTTATAATAAGGTGAGTATATTGAAGAAAAGGGAAATGAAAGGAATGGGAGGACTATACCATTGAGAAAAATACTTACCAAAAACTTATGTGCAAGTTCTTAGATTTCCTAACCAAAATTAGGAATAGGTTAGAAGGCTGAGTAGAAGACTATGAGAACTTTAAAGAAAATAATACCGAAATGGACTAGAGTTTGGGATACCTTGAACACTTGTAAGACCAATCTAAACCTTGAACCGAAATGTGAATAGAACCTTACTTCCCAAGTGTTTGGTAAGCTTATAGTGATCAAGCTTATAATTCCCAACCCAAGTGTTTACACTCTAACAATAACCTAGCAACTTGCAGCCTCTGAACTTAGCTTGATGAATGAATGAAAAATGCTTGGTGCTAGGTCCTATTTATAGAGTTCTAGGAATAAAAATCTTCTTTTTGGCTTTGAATAAAAATAATAAATTTAATTGAAAATATTTGAATATCCTTCAGCCAAAGGCTTAGGAATTGTTCAAATTTTCAGAGAGATTTAAGGATTCAAAGCTTGATTTTTAAAATAATAAAAACAAATAGAATCCTAACTTCTAACTCCCTAAATCTCGTAACTCTAAACTCCCCTTCAGTAAAATCAACATATTTTGAGTTGTAGAACTCCGATTTAGACTCTCTTTATACCGTTAGAAAGCTCCTTAAATTATCTACAACTTTTAAGAAATACTATTTTTCGAAATTGCTAATATAACTGGGTCAAAAACAGGTCGGACGTTACAGTACCCTAAAGTTACGAAAAATCTATTTAATTATCTAAATATCAACCTAATCCACAAATAAATAAAATTGTGATAAATGTCTTGCTCCTATCAGATTTTGGTGAAGACTAAGTCTTATATTTATCTTATTTTATCATTAAAATAATAATTTCTTAATAATCATACATATGATAAGTGTTACTATCTTATTGGGTCTATCTAAACCTTATAATATAATAAATATCACCATCAATATCAGTCATATTAATCAAACCTTTGGTTAAAATTAATATTCTTAAACTATAGGTTAAACTTAGAAAATCTACAAGTGTTACTATGAGTGTCCAATTAAATCACGGTCTGAACCAAAATCCACATTTATAAACATACTACAACTAATACTAGCTATTACTACTACTACTACTACTATCTAACTAGCTAAGTAAATTCTGGGACTCTACACTACATCTAATAGTTTAATGTCCTCTTCTTTCACTACTTTCATATTTCGATTTAACCTTCTTTGACCTTCCTCATAAGTTTTAGCTTTATCTCCTAGATGGATTCCATGCATACATATGGATGTGTTAATTCCTTTAATGTATCCAATGATCCAACCTATGGCTTCTTTATGTTTTCTAAGGACATCTAACAATTTATCTTTTTCTTCTTTATCTAAGGCAGATGCTATGATAACAGGTAAGGTTTCAGACTCTCCTAGAAAATCATATTTTAAATTTTCCGGCAAAGGTTTAAGATCTAACATTGGACACTAAAAAATTTATTGAATATTATCTAGGGGTGAAAAAGGTTCAGTTATTGTATCATTTAAGGGCATAGAATCTAACAAATAATTCACATCATTCATGCAATGATCAACATGTAAGCTCATATAAAAATATTTTTCACAAAAGTCAAGCAAGTCACTTCCATCCTCTTCAAAAAAAATTCTCAATCATGTTAATTTCATGTAGTTACTCACACTTAACAGATTTAGTAACATTAAATACATTCAATTCAACATTTATATTTCCAAAATATAATTCCAAAATGCCATTACGATAGTTAATGATTGCATTAGAAGTAGCCAAGAATGGTCTACCTAAAATGATAGGAATTTGAGCATACGCATTTTCCATAGGTTGAGTATCAAGAACAATGAAGTCAACAAGAAAGTAAAATTTGTCAAGTTTTCCACAGGTGCATTTCTAGGGGTTCAACTTCATGTCGTATTTTCTCTGTACGCCGAAAAATTCTTTCAAGTCGGTTACATGGTTATTGGTAGTCTTTAGCTTAACGAGCATATCATTGAGATACACCTCCTTTTTTTTCCTCATCTGGTTTACGAACATCTTGTTGACCAGTCTTTGGTAAGTTGCAGCGGCGTTCTTCAGCTCGAATGGCATAACTTTGTAACAATATACATTATTCTCGACCATGAAGTTAGTGTGCTCTTGGGATGTAGGGTTCATCGCGGTCTGGTTATACCCAAACTATGTGTCCATGAAGGACAAGAGCTCCTGACCCACCATTGTGTCTACAAGTTGATAAATTCTAGGTAGTGGGAAACAATTCTTAGGATATGCTTTATTGAGGTCAAAGAAATCAATGCAGGTTCTCCACTTTCCGTTTGGTTTTGTGCCCAAAGTAGGATTATTTATCCAGGTTTGAGTAGGCGAGCTACTTCTTCTTCAACAGCTTCTCCTCATTATTTTTCCAAAAGTCTTTGTTTTTGCACTTCCATGGGAACATTTTTGTCCACGTTTATGGTGTGCATCATTACACTTGGATTGATTCCCACAATATCTTCATGTGACTAGGAAAAGATGACTAGTTCCTTCTTTCTTTCAGTTCCAAGATTTTTTCCAATCTTTATTACCGTAGAAGGTATCTCTAGGTCGATAATGATTTCCTCGAGCTCCTATAATGCTTGGAACTCAGATCTATCTTCGCCTAAACTTGGATCGAGTCCTCGGGTTGGACCAACCCATTTTCTTCTTCCTAAGGTTCTTACCCCTCTTCGGCAATTACCATTGCCCGAGGTTCCTCATTCTCCTCAGTTATTACCACAGATTACTGCTCAGGTTGAGATTTTCCCTTCATGGCAATGTTATAGCATTTCCTGGCAGCGTGTTGATCTCCTCTCATGATTGATATTCCCGAAGATGATGGAAATTTTATTGCTAAATGATGAATTAAAGTTATGTATTCGAATGTTATTAGTGTGGGTCTCCCCTATATTGCATTGTAAGTAGTCATGCAATTGATTACTACAAATTTGAGCATTTTGGCTACAGCCCGTGCTTTGTCCCTTATTGTCACCACGAGCTCAGTCGTACCTATTGCTAACATTCCTTCTCCCGAATATTTGCAGAGGGTCATTGAGGTCGCCTTAAGATCGGCTACTGATAGCCCCATCTTTTAAAGGGTGGACCTGAATCACACATTTATGGATATCCCATTATTAATCAGTATCTTTTGCATTCTTCAATTGATGAGCTGAATGGTTATCACCAGTGGGTCATTATGTGGGAATTAGATGTGGCTAGTGTCCTCTTCCATAAAAATGATTGCTTGTTTATCCAATCTTTTTTTTTTATAACATCTGTTCTAACACAAATTTGGTGTCGTCAAATTGTCTTCAGCTCCGAGATATACCTTTTCTAGGCTTCGGTTCTCGTTCCTGCTAAATGGGGCCCTCCAACAATAGTGGCTATTTCTTATTCTTAAACAAGAGTAGGGATGATCTAATATCCTTAAGTTTGTTAACGGTTGGCCTAGTTTGCTTGAGTTGGTTGAGGGTTTTGCCCCGTCGGTTGATTAGGAGCTACCATGTTTCCAGCATATTGTGCTAACCGTCCAGGCTAGATGAGAGTCTGGATCTCATCTTTCAATTGATGACAATCATCAGTGTTGTGGATATCTCTTCTCCCTTTGATGTCTCAAGGGCGCTTGTTTCTTTCATTGAAGGAAAGTAGAATTTTTCAAGATGATATGTTCTCGCGTATCTGTTAGGTCAGTATAAGCAGTGTAAATGGAGTTATACTTCTCCACGGGATTATTCTCTTTAGAGCTACTCGGGTCGCCCTCACCATTACCTTTCCATTTACTTTCCCCCGACTGGTTATTGTTAGTAGCAGGCTTAGCCACAACATCAACACCTGTTACCACTCCAGCGGGCTGAACAGGTGTCTGGCTGGTTACTGTGATAACATATTCTACCTCTTCTAAGTTTATTCACTCTTGAGCTCGAGCCAAGAATTCATCTACACTCTTTACTCCTTTTTTATGGAGTTCCTTCCATAAATCTCCTCCTACGGTAATTCCTATCCTCATAGCAATGTGTTTAGAGCTATCATTAGCATCTCTAGCTCGCGCCGCTACAATTTTGAATTGGTTGAGACAGGCCTTTAGGGATTCACCGGGCTGCTGCTTGTTGTTAGCCAATAAATTGGCCTCTACTCGGACCTTTTTCGTAGCCCAAAACTGCTTTTTGAACTCTGAGGCAATTTTTTTCCAAGACTTGATTGAATGTTTTTTATATTTATTCAAACCACAGTTTGGTCAGTCTAGTCAATGTTGCAGGGAACAAAATACATCTTAGGTCGACATTTACGTTGTGGGCCATCATCATCAACACTTTGTTCGGAGCATAACTGATTCCTTAAGTTGCTCTCGTGCCTGTGGGAATTTGGATTTTGAGCATTCTCGGACCTGCCTCCGTGTTGGCTCTCTATCCAATAGCTTCCATCCGCGAATCTTACAACTCATTGGTGGGGTTGAGGAGGTGGATTATTGGCATGAAATCGCAGGACATAAATGTCTTCTGAGGGGGAAGGGTTTCTCCTGTTGTTCTGTAGCGCACTAATTTTATATTTATTTATTTTATTTTCTGCTTTGTTTTATTTAATTGTTAAGTGTTGTGAAATATTTTATTTATTTGTTTAAATTGATTGTTAGAAATTGTTTGAATTTAATTGTTAATTGATGATTTTATTTATTTATTTGATTTTTCAATATTTTAATTTTGGTTGAATGCACCAAGGTTCATGGTTGGTAGTGATGCACCCTAGTGATTGAGTGTGTGCATGTGCATGGTGCACTTGTATAGAATTTTCTTCACATTTTATTGTTTCCTTTTATTAGTTTTATTTTATTTAATTTGAGAAAAAATAAAAGAAAGGGAAAGGAAGAGAGGTGGACAACATAGGTGGGAAAGGGAAGATTCATTGCCAATTTATTTTGTTTAATCAAATAAAATGAAAATTACAAGAAGAGGAAACTTACCTTTTTTTCATTAGGCTAGTAATTGTCTTAGGTTAGATAAAGAGGGAAGGAAAGAAGAGAAGAGCCATTTTGGCTCCTTGCTACCGTCGACCTAGTGAGAAAAGAGAGAGAGAGAGTGGGCGTGAGCTAGAGAGAGAAGGAGAGAAAGAAGAAGAAGGGGAAGAAAGGAGAGAGGATCGAATCTCTCTATAGGTAAGGACTTTCTTGGTTTAATTGATTCTAGAGTTTGGAACCTCTCCTTAATTTGTAGATGTTTGATTTCTCTCCCCATGTTCTTGTTGTGTTCGAATCCCTAAGGTTGGGTGAGGTGGTGGCCATAGTTTGGTTCTTGTGTATTCTCAAGGAAGGTATTAGATTCCTCCCTCAACCTTTCTTTTGATTTTGTTATTTTTTGGAGAGATTATGGATTGATGATTTGTAATGATTTCGTTTTTTTTTCCCTTTTGATTTGTTGGTTGAATGTTATTTTGATCATGGGATGAAGGGTTATTGTGGTTTAATGCATGAAGGGTTTTGGTTTTGATTTACTAAGTATGATGTTCTTGGTATTTATGTTTATGTACATTTATTATTTGGCCAAGGCCTATGTAAGGATTTCATGTTGGTTTCGTTTATGTTTCTCTTGGTGTTATATGAGCTTGTTCATTATTTTGAGATAGAAACATGTTAGGGTTCATGTAGATGTAAATAAAAATTTTGGTTTTATTTTATGTTTAGGTCATGTGAATTTCAACCTAGGGTTCTTGTGCCATGTATATGTATGATTGATCTTGAACTATGCCTATAATTTGAATGTATATGTGATGATAGAGATTCTTCTTGGAATAACAATATGATAATAGGTACATGCTAGGGTTTGTGATTTATTTGTATAGATTTAAACATGTATGATTATGGTATGAATTTTGTGAAACATGATGTAAAAGGATGAATTTCATGACTTAATATGCTTGCTGATTTTTGTGTATAAATGGTATGAAATATGATGAAAATAATGATTTGCATGCACAAATATTTTTGCAAGTGCTTTGGTGATTTTATGACATTAAGAGGGTATTTAATTTACATTAAATTGATCTTTTACTCAAATAAATATCTACAGTTTTTCTTTTATATTTTATAAAGAAAATATGAGTTTTAATTCCAAGATGGTGATTTTTTAAGGTTTATTTGGAATTTTTGGTAAAAATTATGTACAGTCTTTCAAGTGAAAGAAAGTTTGTATGGTTGTTGAAATAATATATCCCTAAACTATGTAAATATTAAAAATGATATTTTAAATGTAACCTTGAATGTTCACATGGATGGGTATGATTTTCTTGATTTTAATTAAGAAAAATGTTGAGATTTAATTCACTTGTGAATTTTAAACAAATTAAATGGTGGCTGAAATTTTAGTTTAATAAATTAAAATTAATTTTTGAATTATCACATATGAATTTATACTACATAAAATTAAGTCTTAAATAATGCAAGCAAATTATATTTTTCTCAAACCTAAAATTATATTTTCTCACATCAATCTTGTAATTTTATTAATTTAAATAAAATGTTATTTTCTAAGGGAAACGTGATACTTATAAGCACTTTAGATAATTTCAAGTGTTTGGTTATTTTTTATGCAATTTAAAAATAATAAATGGATTTATTAAATTTTTTGAAAATGGCTAAATAAATTATTTTTATGAAATAAAAATAATGTCTTAAGAGGTTTAATCAAGTTAAGGATTTAAAGGAAATAATAATAGTGGGAAATTGTGGCTTATAAATCTTTATTTTGAAAATGATCGAAATAAGTGCATAGAAATTATCGTTTTTAACGTCACTTTTTAACAATGTTCCCATGTATGCATGTCGCATGCAAATGCACTTTTACATTAAAAAATATGTCTAATATTCAACCATATAATTTTTACTTGAAAACCATGCATGTATAATAGGTAGAAGTTGCATTATTCTTTTGTGATTTTATGTGGAAATTGTGCATGCTTGGAAATTATGTGTAATTGTACCATGTGTGCATGGCCCATGCACACATGGGATATGTGAGTTGGGAACAGGAAATCTTATGTGGTGCTAAGAAATGTTATTTGATTACGGTTATAGGCTATGAATGGTAAGATTGGTTTGTATGAAAATAAATGATATGTATGATAATATACTTTATGATATGAAGTATGAAATGCTGTTGTTAATTGATATGGTGAAATTTGAAGAACCATGTATATCCTTTTGTGTTGATGCTACTGGAATGCATGTATTTCTGTATGATATGTAAATGGGTGTTATCGTGTTGAACGCGACACAACAAATGGGTTACTAAGGATCTAAGATGTAACCTAAATTACTAAGGATATAAAGACGTAACTCATAGGGTGGACGCTCCGAGGTTATTCAAGGACCAGAGCCTCATGTTTACCTCAATATATTACATGGAAAAGATAGGGGGCCATGTTCACAAAGATATGATGATGATCCTTTTGATGATAATGTTTATGATGATAATATTTATGATGATAATGTTAATGATGATGATGTTTGAATATGTTTATGATATATGATGCATGATAATGATGTATGATGATGACGTTAAGTGCAATGTATGACAATGTATGTATATGGCGTTGTAGGAATCTTACGATAAGATTATGTTTTGTTGTGTTTTCTTTGTCAGTTATTTGTGCTTCCTTACTGGGCTTTTAGCTCACCCCCTTACTTTTCCTTCCAAGTAGCAAATAGGGTTTCTCATTGGCATGCGTGGTGATGTGGGGAATTCCGACGTCAGGGTGTGTATGGCGTGAGGGTGTCGTATGGGTGAACAAACAATCAACTTAAAACGCCAAAATTTAAAGGACGATGTTATGTTTTTATTTTGATTTCCAAACTTGTCAGTGGGACTTGAACTATATTTATTTTTAAAACATTGCACCAGATATTTTATTTTATTTTAAACTATTGGGCCCAATTTGCATGTTTTAGCAAGACCCCACTGAAATTTTCATATAATAAGTGGTTTTTCTTCTATGAGTTTATGAGCATGGAGTTGTTTTACAAAGTATTAGTTTAGGGTGTTTTACATGTTCCCTCAAGCTGGAACATTACTCTGTGGGTGAGGTGGCGTTGGATGTTGAATTGGCAATGGAGGATGCCTTATTTATGAGGCTATCCTTGTTCCATCTACTCCAATATCCCAAGTTGGAGGTAGCGCGGACTCATTCCTACGTGTCTGAGTTGCTGGTTGAGGCACGGTTGGATTTCCTAGGACGTCTCCTCTCCTTGAGACGGTTTCAGCTGGCCCTGTATGGCCAAGATGATTCTTAGGAGTGTTATTGAATTATCATTCCTATGAGGATTGAAAGGTTGCGTATTTCCCCGAGTCCGTTGAGAAGGTACTGAACTCGACGTAGGAGTTCACATAGAATGACTAATTTTAGGTTGATTATTCCTGTGGTACCTGTGGCACCCACTTTGCCTCCTTTCCATGACAACATTGGTTGCAGGAGGAGGTAATCGAGCTAAAATCTTTTCAATTTGCCTATTGATTCAGGAGAGATGGCTCCTTAGATTGGAATTTTCCAACTCGAAGGCTGTTAGGTTCCCAGGATTAGGATTCGATGGGCATGAGGTCAAACTTTCAGCATCATCCTGATCCACATGCTGTTTTCCAGAGCGACGTTATGAAAATGTACCTTTTCTAGTGGAGATGGTCGTACGGTGACCTCCGTAGTCGTCAGGTTGTTATGTTTGGTTGTCACGCATAGAATGGGTGACCACCATGATGATTGTTTGGTTGAAACTCTTGTGTAAGAATTCAACCTTAATCTGCTCTCAATGAAAGCACCAATATGTTAATACGGTTTTTTGACAACAAGGGATTTAGAAATCCAAAAATAGAGCGATTAGGCTTTTAATAAATCGAATAGAAAGAAATGTCAAAAAGAAAGAACACAAACTACTCACATGATTTTACGTGGTTCAGTGGTTAAAATCAACCAAGTCCACCAGTCACTCTTATTGATCTGTTTAGGACTCTTGATGAAATTTAAGTAGAGTTTTGTCATACAAAAAGTCGATTGCTTTTTCTATCTGTTCCCCTTGTATTTATAGGAGATTATCATGGACAATTTTGTGTAACCATGGAGTAATATGGTAACTTAAAAATTTGGGTAACCTCCCATTAACATAAATACATAGCTGCCTATTAATTCTATACTCGTTATATCGGGTAATAAATGCATCATAAAATCTAGGCATTTATTATGCGTACAAGGAATCTCACAGTTTTTTGGGATCCTTCATTGTGCGTCATAGTTAGGCATCTGTGAGCTGAACACAGTCCTTGAGCTGGGTGTTGTAGTACCAATAAAAACTGCTCGGGTCATGTTTGAAATTTCACAAGGGCGGTCTAGGCGATGTGTTCCTCGAACTAAGTTGTTGGCGTAAGAAGCGATCCAGAGGCTCTCTAGTTTTTGTAGGTTTTCAAGTAAGCTCGATCTACTCATTCTAAAGTTAACAAGATACTCTTTATATGTACATTTTCTTCATACACTTGTCTGGCAGTTGTACCCCATGCTAGGTAATTCAGCTTGTATTGTAAGGTACAACAAACATCTATCATCACAAATAACTTTCTTTCCCATTGTCACATCACAATCCAACTAAATTTTCAATATATGCTTATGTTGTAAAATAGGACAAAGAAAGATATTTTTTAAGTGTTTGGGCTAAAGTATCACTTATTGGTCGACAAAGAAAAAAATATAAATTATTAGGCTTAAAAATGGTAACTATGGATACAAATTCATCAAAGTTGGCTTCAAAGGCTTAAATGATATCATCTCCCTATTTTTATGACACCTATGAGTTCGCCTCAATTGGTTTTCAAAATAAGTTCTGAAGTGGCAACTTTAAAAAATCTTATCTTATCTTATCATGCATAAACCTTCTCTAAGTACTAATAGTAAGGTGATCTAAATTATGTGCAAAATTAGAATTGAAAATCAAGTTCAATCAATAATCACAACAAGAGTTAAGCACAAAATTTCATGTAGAATCCATCACTTTCCAAAAACTATATTCATCATAGTCAAATTCTTATCATCAACCTATTACTCTTGACTTAATCAGGATCAATTAATAACTTGAACAAACTAAACATGAACTGAATCAAACAAGCCCAAAAAAATAATAAAATAAAATAGAAAAACTCAAACTCACTAAGACACAAAAATGCAATCTACCACTACACCCCAACATATTAAGCATATTGTCCTCGTTGGGAGATAAGAAAACACTAACAAAATAAATAAATAATTAGATAAAACTAAGATAAAGATATAAGAAAAACTTCCTAAAAATTAAGTATCATTAGAAGCATCCTCAGCATATGACCTGTGTGGCGGCATTGGCTGGAGGTGGATCTCATAGAAAAAAAAAACTAATCATGAAAAACGCATACAAAGTTAAAATTTTGAAACAAATAAATGGAATTTTTTATTTTTATTTTTTTTTAAACATGAAGCTAAAACATAAATATTTAAAGTAAAATGCTTGGGTTGCCTCCCAAGATGTGCCTTATTTATAGTCATGGCTAGACTTTCTCCTGAGAAATTTCAAGTTTCTCCTTTGACATCATTGATGCACCAACCCATCGAAGCCTTGTATTCCAAATCTTGGCACTTTTTACCACACAAATCCTTCTCATGAGTAACACTAACATCACTATGGTGGAACTGAGTCATCTCTTTCTTCAATTCTTCAAACTTTGGCATTCTCCTTTTGTGCTTTAAACTATTTTCTGTCACTTTCTTTTGCTTAGGATCTTGATCAACCACTCTCATTGGTATTGAAAATTTTTCAAGCCTCTTTTTATCCTCTATTTTATCCACCCCATGTAATCACAAACAATTAAAAGCTACGGAGGTATATTATGTAGGTCACGGGTTTGCTTCACCACATCTCACCATATCGTTGCATCCATCTTAAGTAGGTGAGTTGCACACAAAACCCTTAGATGGTCATTCAGCTCCATGTGGTCAAAGATAGTCTCTACTGACTTCACCCAATCTTCTGCCACCATAGGGCCGATTTTCCCTTCGAAGATAGGTGGGGCTTGCTTCCTGAAGCGTTCATAGATTGGCTCCAAACCGTAGGCCTTTGTTAATGGTGTTGGTTGTGGCACTGGAGGCTCAGGCTGTGCCAAAGGTGCTTGGGGTACTTGTCGAGCTTGGGCCAACTCTTTGTCCCTCTGCCTTAATTATTCTCTCAACCTTGCTACTTCTGCAGCTAAATCAACAACTGGTGCAGCTGGGGATGCTAGCTGAGCTGATGGCATTCTCATATCTGGAATTTAAGCAATAGTAGGGTTTGCAAAGGCACCATTTTCTCGACCTCTTCCCCTTCCACCTCTTGCACCTCTTCCTCTTGTCGACATGATGAAATTCTAAGGCACCAAAAGAATACCATATAAGAGGATAATCACATAGTATTTTTATTACATAGGAGATAGTCGTAATGGTTGCCATCCATTTTCATATCAATACCAAATCTAGAATTTGCAAAGAGAGAGAAAAATAGATAGAACTTATAAATATCCATAGTTACTCAAAAGTACCCAATAATCAAAGCATCCAAAATAACCATAATAATCCAAAAGTTTTCAAGTGTCTTTGTAAAAGTCCCCTAGTCCTCTATTGTGGACTCATCCCCTGAGTTGTAGATATCCTCCGAATTGTGGAAGTACTCAGGAGTGGTTGCTAAGTCTATCTCCTATAATCCATCTTTGGAATGGAAAATAACGCCGTCTCACCTTCCTCATCATGAAATGTTTGCAACCTTTCCTCTAACTCTCTGATGTCATTCCGAACATGGACCATCTCCATTTGTTGGAAGTTGAAGTAATCCATAAGCTCATAGAGAGTGTACTTTAAGGTGGAAACTAAAAATCTTCCTCAAAGGTGCAATGCAACGTCATGACCCACCAAAGAAGGGCCTTAGGATGTTCTGCTAGTACTTCTCTCAGCACCCAATGTTGTTCAATGGGCCACAGGAGTGCCCCTCTTTTGTTGATGCTCCCTTGGATGCCTTCACAGACTATCAACATCTTCTTTAGAAGTGTAATTCGCCAATCTCCATATCTGATGTCAGCTTCTACCTTAACTATTTCTCGGATCTCCTTAAGTAGTTGTTTCTTGGTGGTTCTAATAATAGGAGGCATCTTTTCTATAATGCAGTTACAAAACTAGCTATTTAAAATAAGGAAAAATAAATAACAATTAAAGTAAATACTTACGACACGATCATGAGAGATTTTTCAGTCTTTAGCATGTATGTAGAGGGTCCTTGGAAACATAAAGACCATGTATGATACCATTTGTAACAATGCCCTAACTATTTACTTTTTAAAAATGCCGCTCAGCTCATATTTATTAGAAAAATACATTTTTAGAGAAAAGGTTCAGTGGGGCTTTGTGAAACATGCAATTTGTGCCCAATAGTTTAAAATAAAAATATAGTGTAATTATGTAGTCTTCGAAAATAAAATAATAAGTCCCACTGACTTAAATAAAACATAAACCAGAAAACATAAATTCATAAACTTTCTTGGCACTCATCTAGATCGTTAATTGCTCATGGGACACCCCGCGTCATAGATGCCTAGACATCAGAACATCCCACATCATTGTGCGTGCCAAGGAGAAACCCTATTGCCTACCTGAAAGGGGAAAAGTAAAGGGTGTGAGCTTAAAGCCCAGTAAGGAAGTACAAATAAAAATACAACAATGCATGAAAACACGGGGAAAACTACATACATATCGTAAACTCATGGCATATCATATCAGAACTATATCATATTCATATCATAATCATATATCATGTGATCATGGCACCCCTATTGTTCATATCACATCGAGAGGTAACGAGCAAAAGCATAAATTGATAAGACCTTCTCTATGAGGTAAACAAGAAATATGGTCCTCGAATAACTTTAGCGCGTTTGCCCTATGAGTTACGACATATCCTTAGTAACTCCTTTATTGCGTCGCGTTCAACATGCTAACAACCTACTATTTTTCATACAACATACAAGCAAACATATAATAATTCAGAACATAACATAGTAACTCATATTTTTCATAACACTTTAGCTTACCATAGCTCATACATTCCATAACACAATAGCTATTGCAACATATTATTTCATCCTTTCCATAACATATTTCATAGAAAATTGTAGCTAACTTTCTTAACTCAAGTCCAAGTAAAAATAAAGTGCGGGGTACCTCACAACGAGCCTAGAATCACAATCAAATGTTCGTCTTAAAATCATGTAAGATTACACATGCCCAACACACATACCCTGTAACGACCCTGGATTTTTAAGACTCGATAATGCGGAAATATAAGCATTTTCATGTAATAAAATGTCTCAAAAACCTGTATAAAAAAAAAACTATGTAAAATCTGCATGGTGATACTTAATATTTAATACAAACATAGTTCATGAAGAGTAAACTGATCCTAGTTTATGAAAATAAAACAACATTTCCAAAAACAAAACAGCTTCCCAAAAGGTCGGTCCACATGTACAATCACAAGGAAGACTCCAGCGTTGACTGCTCTGCCTTGCCCTTGTTCTTAACTACAACAGGAAACAACTAGGTAAGAGAAAACGCTTAGTAAGTTCAACTTTAAAACAAAAGCATACAGACAAGACAGGTGGTCATTGACCAAGTTACTGTCCACACAAACAATAGCTGACAAAAATTAGGGTTCTAGATCCATCCGGACCCTACACAATCAATTTCAAGAACGCAAAAGCATCCTGGAAAACTTATGGTTATGCTTGATAACCAATGGCAAACTATTTCATATAAACAAACAAATCCCTGCACTCAAAAAATCCCAGTGCAAGAAGATATAATATATCACAATATAATTCAAGACCAACGCTCGACAATTTCCAACAATTCGGGCGTATCATGCCCTCCAGCATAGTTGTTAATCTGTAAGAGAGAACCGAGTCTCAACATTAAAATCTAGCCAATAAATATCCCCATCAAGGGTAACTATCGAGTTACCTAGGACATCACTACTTATCCAAGATTACATCCCTCACAAGGGTAACCATAAAGTTACCTAGGGCATGGCTACTATTAAAGAGTGTAATTGAAGTTACACGGGTTTACAGAGGACTTCTATGTTAATCAGTGGTGCTGGTGAGCAGTTGCCCCTAGGGTGTTCAGCCTCACTCAACCTTGGCAACCCTTAGTATCTATTGGCATTCTCACTGAATGGTCAATATTCTTGGCTACTATCTGAGAATAACTTATCAGAGCACCTGCTCAGGTTCTAACCATTCAATGATTAAGTAAGCATGTGGGCCACTAGGCCCCAGTCATTTTGGTACCCCTAGGTTTAAACCAGCAATCCTTACCTCATTGCCACTCGTCGCAGTAGTGAACCTAACATAATAAAATCAAACAACCACTCTGACCCAGATCAGCCGTCTCGGATATGACGGATATCTACCGTTCATATTTTTTGAATCAACACCTGCTAGACTATATTAACAGACTATACAATTTCTACGACAGTGTATATATGTGCATGTGTCCCTATATTAACAGACTATACAATAGTCGTTTCATGTTGTATCCACACAACAGAAGTTGACTTACTTGGAGTCCTTAGCTCTCAGCAGGATTTCACCCTCCAATGTATAGTCTAGTTATGCTTAGCCAATACAGTAATCATCCATACAGTATACTCGGATTAATTATGACACTTCATAATTCATTATTATTATTTTGGGCAATTTGGTCATTTTAAAAATCACTTGTAAGGTTTAAGGATCCTTATTTGGTTTTAAACTCATTCAAGAAATTCGTACACAAAAATTTGAGACTAAACCCTAAGTCTCGGGGAGACCTATCCTATGGTCTCGATACTTAGGCTCGGGTATCGCAATAGTATTTTCCCACAATCCGCTAAAAATCTTCTTCTTTAAAAGTTCCGCTACTAACCCGTACTTTCAATAGGCGGTTAATTATATAAAAGATTTTAGCCAGTATTATATCCAGGAAATACTAATTAAATTCCTTAATTTTTTTTTCAAGAAAATAATCTCTTAATTTTCCTTTTATTTTTCTTAAGGTTATAATCTCTAAAAAATACAATTTTATGAAAATAGCCTAATTTTAACTTAATTAGGAAAACCGCTAATAATTTCTTGTCTTCACTAGTTAATTTTTCAAAGTGAATTAATCAAGTTTACTTACTAGAAAAATAATTTACTTAATTATTGTCTCAAAATATAGGGATTTTAAACCCTCTTTTAATTTATCAACTTATAAATAAATTAAATCTTTTATTATAGAAATAATAAAAATTCTTTAATAAAATAATTCTCACATAATCTCAAGTGGTATTTTAGGTCAAAATGTTTTTAAGACTGACCAAGTTTTTATGTTGCAGTAAGCACAAATGTACTTTTTATCTTACGTTCCAAAATCCCATTTTTACAATAAGTGTGAAAACCTCATTTTCCCCATTTTTAACTACATACTTTTTAGGTCATAACTTGAAATTTACTCACCCAATTGTTACCAAATTTCCCAATTCAATATTTGATATGCCATTTATGTCTTTGAAAAATTTTAGGTCCAAAGGAGCATTTTTTATTGGTGAAAATATTTTCATAACCTTGTGGTAAAAATGACCTTATTTTCAAGTCCTTATTTTTTCTCAACTTTGGCACTTAATAAATCTCAAACCTTTTATTATTTTGTTACCAAATTTTACAGTGGAATACTAGGTTATGCCAAGAATATGTCCACCAAAATTTAGAAAAAGTTGGGTTCATTTTCCCTATACAGTAGCTGTCCAAACTTGGTCCCGAATTTAAGAATACGAAAAAAAATAACAGTTTTTTTACCTAAACTTTGAAATAGCATAACTCACTCATTTCTAAACGTTTTTTAACGTTTCAAAACCTCAATTTTATGTACTCCATCTCAACAACATAACAGTCCAACTTAATTTTACAAAAAAAATATACAGTGGATGCTTGACCCCTCGGAAGTCATAGCTCAAAACTTGTGTTTTTGTTTTAGGGTTTTCAACAAAACCCTTAGGGATTTTGGTCCCTATTTTCAAAAATCAACACACAAGCATTACAAAAATTATAAAGAAACTACCATAGCCTTATTACATAACCAATAACAAACTGTAAGCATTAAATATACATGTGGATGCTCAAAATTCAACACCGGTAAAGAACCTACACCTCATGCCTAAGGTCCCATGAAAGTCCAAAGAAACAATGTTTGAAGTCCATTTGAACCCTCAAATTAGTGCTCAAAATGACCCTGCTCCAAATGACCCTGCTCAAATTGATCACTCCACCTTGGACACTAGTAAAGAGCCCAAGTGCCCCGCGCGCCCCACGCCTCGCGCGCACCCAACGTCCCGCACGCCCCAGTGCCTCGCGTGCCCCGCGCGCCTCGCAACACCACCAGGAGACAAGCGTCTCGCGGCCCCCAAGATACCACACACAACAGTCACGCCGTGGTCCTCGTGGTGGCCTCCTCTCACACACCAGCCTCATCCTTAGGGGTGTCCACGTGGTGACCATGGAGCACAAAGAGTTAGAATACGGATGGTACGGTGTCCACGCACAAGAGTTGGAAAATTCATTACATGCAGAGGCTATTAAGCAAGATACATTTTTCACTCCATTGTTCATCGATGTTTATCCTTCCATAAGTTCATTTTAAGTTTTTATCTAAACATCGCCACATTTACCTTTGAGTTTTCCGACCTAATTTCATTGACGAGATTTCACCGTCAACAGTTTGGCGCCGTCTGTGGGAAGAACAAGCATCAGGCCAACGTTCTTTCATCACTACCAACAAAGAAAATTGCTCAGACGTTCAGAACGCCTACGGCAAATGCAAGATGATGAAGTTTGCGGGGATGGAGTAAAGTGGCGGGCGTCCAAGAAAGACCCCCCTCCACTTAGGCATGAAGGTAGACTGGAGGAACCTCTTCCCCCAGGGGAGGAGAGGGAAGCATCGTCCCCAGCTACCCAGCCCGGCAGAGGTCATTCAGAGCCACTAGTGTATCCACTTAACCATCCCCTGTTGACACCACGCTCAGGCCACCAGGACCCAGGTCCCTCAATGCACTGGCCAGGCAAGGGTCCCGGGGTACGCTCGGTAAGTTCCAGCTCAAGGACTCGCTTCTACAAGGATGAGATTCACGAGTTGCATAAAAAGACTTGAAGGCTGGAAACCACAATAGAGAACATGCAGGAGGTTTTAAACGACCTACTGCAAGGGAAGTCAAGCATACCCCTTCCTAAGCGTAAAGGGAAGGAGCATGAAAAATGGGAAAACACTGTCCCCGTAGACGATGGGGGAACCCAACTTACCACCAGTAAAACCCCTCAGACAAAGTACCATGGGGGACCTAGGCCGACGAAATGTCCCCAGGAGCAAAGGCAGAGGGAAGATGATGGTCATAAGATTGAGGCCGAAGTCCCCTCAAAAGAGGCACCCCTTGGCCTAAGAAAAGAGCTCCATGGGAAGAGGTCAGAAGTAAGAAACGCACCCCCCACGGTTCCCCCGAGGAACACAACCAAGGCAAGGGATCAGCCTGAGAACCTGCAAAACTCCTTATGCAAAAAGAGGAGGGGACTAGACACCAAAATGCGAAGCCCTCGAGGCAAGATCACCACTGCACTTGGGGGGCACATGGATGACGAAGAATTCAACCCTGATTCACCCTTCACAAGGGAGATTCAGGCTGAGCAAATGCCCACTGGCATTAGAGAGCCTCGCATGACTCCGTACGAGGGTACTACAGATCCAAAATATCACTTAGACTCCTTCAATAACTTGATGAGGTTAAGAGGGGTCAGCAACAGGGCAAAGTGTCATTGCTTTGTCGTTACGCTTAAAGGAGTGGCATACAAGTGGTTCAAGAGGTTAAGGCCCAGAACAATCAAGTCATGGCAACAATTCTCTGATGAATTTCTTCAGCAACACCATGCAGCCTGTGATTACGTCATTCCAACTACCAGCCTCGCTAACATAAAACAAGGCGAGAATGAAAGTCTGAAGGAATACATCCATAGGTTCAGTATAGAAGCAACAAAGGTGGGAGGTTTAACCAAGGCGGAGCTCAAGATGGCTATTACAGTCGGAGTTCGTCCAGGAAGCAAGCTATGGGGTAGCATGCTCAAAAGAGAAGTTTCGAATTTGGTTGACTTCTTCGAGAGAGCACAGAAGTACATACTTGTGGAAGAGGGCCATAAGAACTTCCATGTTGAAGAAAGCGAACCTTCCTCCAGTTGCCCTATTACCAATACGTTTGAAGATTCCATATAGAAGGGGGCGTCGTGCTAGAGGGGTCGCTGACCAAGTTTGAGATTGAACGAAGACCATCTAGCCATGAAAGTCCCGACCCGAGGGGAGATCACCTCAAAAATTACAAAAAGGGTCTCAAAAGTAGACGCCACCAAAAAGGGTCTCCAAAGTAGACACTTGCAAAAAGGGTCTCAAAAGTAGATGCCACCAAAAAGGGTTTCCAAAGTAGACACTTGCAAAAAGGGCCTCAAAAGTAGACGCCACCAAAAAGGGTCTCCAAAGTAGATGCTTGCAAAAAGGGTCTCAAAAGTAGACGCCACCAAAAAGGGTCTCCAAAGTAGATGCTTGCAAAAAGGGTCTAAAAAGTAGACACTAGCAAAAAAGGTCTCAAAGTAGATGCTTCCAAAAAGGGTCTCAAAGAAGATGCTTGCAAAAAGGGTCTCAAAGAAGACGCTTGCAAAAAGGGTCTCAAAGAAGACGCTTGCAAAAATAGTACTATGTCTAATGACGAGAAGGACGCTTCTTGCAAGAAATAATAAGCGCGCGCAACAATATATAAAAGGATAACTAGAACCCAAGGGGTCAATATATCCTTATAGATACGATCAAGGTGCACCAACGAGAGACCTATCGAACCCTCTTTCGCGTGGGCACCACGGACCTCAAGCATGATAAATACAAAAAAAAAAAGGAAGAGTCTACAAGAAAGCCTTAAGGCCTCCCTATAGACTGGGGGGCAAGTGTGGATACCAAAAATCCACCATAAATAAAATAAAATAAAATCTCCAGTACATGGTTAAAATACAAGACTAAATGTCACTTAGTCACATTATCAGGCTCAGACCTGTAAGTCTTGTGAAACCGGGAGATTGTCCCAAGGGAAGCATCACCTTATGAGTCGTGAAGTATGGCCTTGCTAGGCTAAGAGGCCAAGCTACACGTCACGAGAAAATAGGTGCACGAGGCCCTCCCATAGCGAGGCCCTACTTGTATTGACACTGAGAGATGTCGTGGGCACTGACGTTGTGAATGTAGGAATTCTTCCTTTGTGAATTCAATCCAAGAGAGCCACCCTCGCTATGCGAGGCCCATGGCTGGCCTCCTACGTGCGTCGTGTCTACGCGAGACATCGCGTCCTGCCTCCAAGTGATCACATGGGGTGCAGCCTCACTAGACTTCCTGTGTCCCGCATGCATAGATGCATGCATCCGAACATAGGTCCCAAAGGGCCGCCTAGCCTTGCGAGACACTCTAAGGACCCTGAGTTCAGCACCCTGGAGTTCGGCCACTAGGCTGGTGACCCATTCCCGCAACATCGTGGCCTTGGAAATTGCCCTCTTCTTCTTTTTCAATGAGGCATAAATTTTTGCCAAGGCCCTTTCTAGCATAGACCTGGTTTCAGCAAGCTCCCCCTCAAGCTCCTGGACCCGAACCACAAGACGGTCCCTCTCGGCATTCGACATGGAAAGGTTATGAGCCGAGTCGGCAAATCGATGAGCCACGGTATAGGCCTGGCATGGAGACCTATTTATAGGAATCAAAGAGAACAGTCTACCAGAGCACCTAAAGGTCCTCTCCTAGACTAGGGGGCAAGTGTGAATGCTCAAAATTCAACACCGGTAAAGAACCCTCACCTCATGCCTAAGGTCCCTGGAAGGTCCAAAGCAACCATGTTTGAAGTCCATTTGAACCCTCAAATTAGTGCTCAAAATGACCCTGCTCAAATTGACCACTCCACCTTGGACACTAGTAAAGAGCCCAAGCGCCCCGCGCGCACCACGCCTCGCGCGCACTCAGCGTCCTGCGCGCCCAGCGCCCAGCGCGCCCCAGTGCCTCGCGCGCCCGCTCGCCCCTCGCCTCGCGCGCACCAGCGCCCCGCGCGCCCCGTGACACCACCAGGAGACAAGCGTCTCGCGACCCCCAAGATACCACACGCAACAGTCACGCCGTGGTCCTCGTGGTGGCTTCCTCTCACACACCATCCTCATCCTCAGGGGTGTCCACGTGGTGACCATGGAGCACGAAGAGTTAGAATACGGATGGTACAGTGTCCACGCCAGACTGGTAGTGGCAGTACAAGAATGGTACATGGCCAGGACTCCCTCAGCACGCTTATGAGGTCAGTACCTGACAAGTAGTGGGGGCATAATATGGTACCAAGACAAGAGCACTTTTGCAGGCCCCTGACATGTTCTAGAGAAGACCACCACTCTTCCAACACCACTACCTCCTGTACTGCTATCCTGATAGTGTACTCATGTACTATTTTTTCCTGAGGGACCACTATGTACAAAGGAGCCATTAGAGCTCCAATATAAATAGATGATCACCCCTGCAGAAAAGGGGTTGGAAAATTCATTACATGCAGAGGCTATTAAGCAAGATACATTTTTCACTCCATTGTTCATCTATGTTTATCCTTCCATAAGTTCATTTTAAGTTTTTATCTAAACATCGCCACATTTACCTTTGAGTTTTCCGACCTAATTTCATTGATGAGATTTCACCGTCAACAATACAAAATAATGTTTAAAAATAAAAACTATACAATAACAACCCTAAAAAGTAAACTTTTTTCCTCTTGTTGTTCTTGCTTTAGGTTTTGATGTTTCTACTAGCTTTGAATCCTTCAAAACTCTTTCAAAACCTTAACCAACTCCCCCAACAACATATATAGTTAGCTATTGAAAGATCTATGGTTCAAAACTTTACAAAAGTCAAGTTTTCGAAACTTTATCGTAGGGAAACTCTTCCTAGACCAAAGCTGAAGCTTCCAAGCTTTCTTAGTGTTCTTGATTGTTCAAAATGGAGAAAACTTGAGAGAGAATTTCTTAACAAGATGAGAGTGATTTGAGAGAGGGGGGTCGGTTTTGGGGAGGTTGGAAGAGCTTAGACAACTCTAAAATATTTAAAAACACTTGAGTGTTTTTACTTTGACCACTTGATGCCATTAAACCTAATTTAAACGGGGATTAAAACTAAAATAATTTGGTCTACCCAATTAATTTCCTTCACATGGGCGGCCACTATTGCTTTTATTTATGTTATTATTATTTTTTTATAAAGGATAATAGATATTTCCTAAGAAGAAAATTCCAAAATGACTTTCTATAACCTTTTTCACTCATATAATGTTTTAAAAAATAAAATTTAACATATCTTAATTAAATTAAATATCTCTCACATTTAATTAATCACACAATACAATTTAACCTAAGGTCCATTTATGGAATAAAATTTCTCAATTCAGTAAAATTAAGCATTTTAACACAACTTTAATTTTTATTTTGGACCAAACTTTAATTTTTATGAATTTATTTTATGCCCAAAATATATTTGCCATAGTTTTTCATTTTATTTTTTGAGATTTTTACCTGATTAGGGTTTTTGTGTCGGTCCAAGACCAAAAGTCTTATCTTGACTTTTTATCACAAAATTCATAATTTGGCTAGAAATAACTCATAGAAATAAATTCCAAACAAATGTAATATTATTAAAAATAATATTCTTAACTCAGGGAAAAAAATCCCGACCTGAGTTGTTTAAAGATACCTGAAACGTAGGGCATTACATACCCCATGTGTGCATGGATCATGCACACGTGACACATGATGCACCACACTATAATCATTCAAAAATTCACATAAAATCATAAAAGAATGATGCAAACTTTACTAAATAATTCTTCACAGTTACAAAATAAGAACTATACGTTTGATCAATTGATTTACATTTGAACGTAAAAATAACCTTGCATGTAACATGCATTTGTGAGAGTGTTCTTAAAATTATGGTTGAAGTTAGTAAATTCTACTTGTTCAATTTATTGTCACTTTCTTAAAAATTCGGCAAGAGTTAGTTTACAAATTTTGTTAACATTATCATACTACTTCTTTTGGTCATAGGATTTTATTCTAGGTATTTATTTCACAAAATTATTTATTTAATTAGTACTTAAGTCACATTTATTTTAAAATAATAAAATCCAAATTATCATTTTGAATAAAGATAAAATATGACAACTATCTGTTTCTCACAAAATAATTAATTAATTCAAAGAAAGTATGCTCACTTTTTTTATCATAATTACTAATGTGATAAAAAAAAATTATTCTTTAGCCATTTAAAATCTCAAGGCCACCAAATTTTATACCTAAGTGATAGATTTTTAAATAAGTTGGAAAATTCAAACTATACTCCCATTTACTTAAATAAATTCCTATGTCCTAGTTTAATATTATATTTTTCATGTATAAAATCTAAGGCATAAAATATTTGAGCTCATACCTATATTTTTAATTTAAAAGAAACTTCCTATCAAGAAACTAAAAATTCCAACAACCATTCTATAACATTAGTTTTAACAATTCAATTTGTAAGCATCTTTAAAAATATTGTTTCTTTCTCACATAGAAAAAAAAATGCATGAATTGTACATCACATATCATAACCATACAAATGAATTTTCAAATACCTTATTTTCGATAAACATTTTAAACTCACATTTTGTTTCTCATCATAAAACAACATTTCACTACACATAGACTACCTTAAAACTCATAACCAAAATTCAGCACATTTACATACGTACCTACATATATACATAAAGTAAACAAAACTATAAGCACTTTATATTATATCCATGAATACATACATATCTTTTACTATTCATACCTATACAAACACACACACACATACACATAACTCAATAAACACCTATACAATATTACTATATACATACAAATACAATTGAGTTTATTCATAAATTTAAAAAAAAAAATTATATGTAGAACACTAACATGTTTCTCATGAATTTAAAAAAAAAATAGAAGAAAAAGGAGAACAACATCATAACACATAGAGAGACAAGATCATCATCAAAATCTCATAGAGAGATAAGTTCAACATCAAAACACATAGAGAACACAAGATCATCATCAAAAACTCATAGAAAGACAATATGAACATCAAAACACATATAGAACACAAACCTCCTGACGATTTTTCTTAGCTCAAAACTAATAGAGATGTGTCCCTTGGGATCCTATGTGCTTATCTCAAAAACCTCGATGCGAAACACCCCAAACATCTATATTTTAGAATTTTGAAAGAAAGATGAGAAGAAGGAAAAACCGATGAACCATATCTTACCTTTTCTAAACCCAAAAACCTTAACTTCATTGCCTTGAAGAAAAAGAAAAAAAGAAGAAAATGAGACTCCTCTTCTCTAACAATGGTGGTCATGTTAAAAGCAATTATAAGATGAAAGAATTTTTTTTCTAGTACCTCCTTGGAGGTGGTCAACGATGGGAAAGTGAAGAGAAAGGTTGAGTTTTCTTGAGTTTTTCTCCTTGGTGTTGGGCGGCTACAAGTGGTGATGCCCTTACCCTAGCTGTGGCCCCTTTTAGCCAATATCCCATTGAAGACTCATTTAATTCCCTTGATTCCCTATTCCATAATCATGCACATTGTCAACTAAGAGTTTATGGAAAGATCTACATAAATTGAAATCACCACCAATGGCAAATCTATTGGTTGATCAACACCCCACACTCCCCATGCATGCCCTTAATTTCGACTATCACTAATCGAGGAAACAATCATTCCCTTTATTTCCAAATGATAAAATATTATCTAGAAAAGGTAACCACAAAAATTATAGACAAATCTATTAATTCATATTGAGTTGAGTCAACTAAGTAAACTAAAAAACATGGGAGTAAAATCACTCAATTCCCACTTGGTGAATTTTGAAATCCCCACATTTACACCAAAAGGATTTTTTGTCATAGCAGACTTAAGAAATTATTCATTTTACCTTGATTGCAATATAATCCAATTATTGCATCTAATATTTAAATGATTCTCAAGACAGAAACTTTGAGTGCCTTGGTCACTACTACATTTGCACACAGAAGACAAGGCCATAAAAAGTCTCAACATTCATTCTCATGTTATGTCACACTTAATTTTTATTTTAAACTTTAAAGTAAACAAATAATTCATAAAGCAACTAATTTCAAACATTGCAAAAAATTAAAAGCAATATAATTAAAGAATCAATTAAAAATAACATACACCAAAACAAATAAATAATAACTAATTAATTAAATAAAATAAAAAAATTTGTGCACTACAAAAACTTCCTGGATCCTTGAGATTTGGAGGAAGATTCTTAAGTAAAATTTCACTGCACTACTCATTTAATGCCACCATTTCATTGTCCTCCCCATTTATTTTGCTCGATAAGATCCTCTTGATGACTTCGCATAGCTTGGCATTTGAGCTAGAGCATCGGCAAAAAGACTACTAATATGAAGTTTCTTGAAAACTTCCAAGAACTTGTAAAAATTGTGGGTCTAAACTCTTCTTTTGTAAGCATTGGGGAAGTGGTGGAGGAGAGGATAAATTGTCTTCTTTGTTGTTTGTATACTCTCTTGAGATTGCTTTTGTTCCTCAACATCCTTTTCAATTACCAATTTACTAGGGCCTTCATGAGCTTCATATTCATCTATTGTTCTAGTATTACCTTCAATATCGTTGACACTCCTTCAGGTAATTGCTTTACATTGCTCAATCTTTTCTCTTCCAAGATTCATCTCAATATCACTAGGCAATATTCCATGAGGATGGTTATTCATCGCACTCGCTAGTTTGCCCATTTTCATCTCCAAGACTCCCATTTGCATTCGCCTTTCATATTTTGAATCGTATTCCCATGAAGAGAAAAAATATATCTCCATATGCGTTATGGAAAGAAAAAAAAACCAAATATTGGTTATATTAAAGGGTGGGGGGGTCTTGTTTATTGTAAGAGCACGAACCCTAAAAGGGCCAAGTTGGGTCCAAGGGCAATATGATGTGCATTTAAGGGCTATGCTTCTAATAGAAAAGCCTATAGATTGTTAGACTTGGAGTCTAATATGATAATTGAATCAAGAGAGGTTCAGTTATTTGAGAATATGTCATGTGATGACAATAAATCAAAAGAACAAATTCAAATTAGAGAGCCTCCAAAGGAGACTGCTAAATTCGTTTATAAACATCCTCATTGGATATCAAAGACTTGGGAACAAGATAAAAGTGATCTCAATATATACAAAATACCTTATAGAAGGAAACAATGAGGAAGTTACTTGGCAATATCCAATAGTACTTCAAATAGAAGATGATCCCAAAACTTTCAAAGAAGTTGTGTCCTCGAGAGTCTCCAGCTTTTGGAAGGAGACAATAAATGGCGAAATAGATTCAATTATGTCTAACCACACTTGGAAATCGGTTGGCCTTCCAAAAGGGTCTAACTAATTAGGTGCAAATGGGCATTTAGAAGGAAATACGATACCGATGACACCATACAAACTTCTAAGGCTAATTAGTAGCAAAGGGATTCTAACAAAATAAGGGAATAGATTATTTTGACACATAAGCATCAGTTGCAAGAACCACCTCTATTAGATTGTTGTTTCCCTTATCACTTATATATAATATTTATGTTCAGCTAATGGATGTTAAAATGACAATACTAATGGAGATCTCGAGGATGAGGTCTATATGGAACAACCGAAAGGTTTTCTCTTAAAGGAAATGAACATAAAGTGTGTAGACTTGTCAACTAATTATATGGTTTGAAACACACTCCAAAACAATGGCATGAGAAATTTGATAAAGTCACTATTTCAAACGTATTTAGACACAATAATGCAGACAGGTGCTTATATTCTAAGACTTGTGATGACTACGCCATACTAGTGTGTCTTTATGTAGATGATATGTTGGTTTTGAGTAATGGAATGAAAGGAATACAATAAACAAATAGGTTTCTATCTTCTAAATTTAAGAGGAAGGACCTTCGAGATGTTGAAAGACTTCTAGGTATCAAAGTTAGAAGAAATAGTGGGGGTTTTGTATCGAGTCAAACCCATTATGTCAAGAAAGTGCTTGAAAAGTTTAGTCAGCTCAAAATCAAAGAGGCAAATACACCATTTGATTCAAACATGAAGATTGAAAAGAATGAAGGAAGAGCGATGACTCAATTGGCATATGCAAGTGCAATAAAGAGCCTAATGTGTGTCTCTTGGTGTATTAAAGCGGATATTGCATGTGTGGTTAGTAAGCTTAGTAGGTTTACTATTAATCTAATTTGCAGGCATTGAAAGACTATTGAAAGGATTCAGGAATACCTTAATTGTACCAAAGAATATAACCTTCACTATTCAAATTTTCACAGGATACTTGAAGGATATTCCAACGCTAGATGGATATCGGGAGTGGGAGACAATCTCTCCACCATCAGTTGGGTGTTTACTCTTGAAGGAGGTGTTATTTCTCGGGAGTGGGATCTCATGTTCGATATTCCTTTTACCATGGATATGGTATCGATAATCTTGATACATTGTGACAGTCAAGCTACTCTTGCTAGAGCATATAATAGCATGTACAATAGGAAGTCTAGACATAAATATGTGAGCGAATTGACTCAAGATGGAATCATATCAATCTCATATGTAAAAACTAGTGAGATTTAGCAGATCCATTTACAAAACCTCTTGTGAGAAGGTTAGTAAGTTTCACTTCAAAAGGGATGGGACTGAAACTCCTAGAATAAGAGATCCACCAATGATGGCAACCAAGCTCCAACATTGTTAATATCAAGGGAAATAATTCAATGGGTAAGAACAAGTCATTTATAATTGGATTGTTTCAACACTAAAACAATTGTGAGTTCTATCCAAGATGGTTAGTGTTGGTTGCTACCAAGTGAGGGTTAAACCAAGGATTTTTAATTAACTTCAGTTGAGTACAACAAGCATCGATAAAGGTAGCAAATATGTTGTAAGAACTTCATCAATTTGAACTTAGAGGTTGTGCCTCCTTTCATGTCAGTTAGAATTTCTCCCCATAAATTTCTTGAAAGGACGAGCATATGGCTATCTGAGTGCTAAACGAGAAAAGTGAGAAAATGAATGATCAAGTGAAGGTATGTGAGGTATCATCGGTTTTATGATAGGGAATACTTGCTTCAAGATTTTAAGCAACCAATGATTTCGATATGACTTTGTGTACTTTCACTAAGGTAAAGTTCAAGTCGAAAGGCACTAACATTGTTTATGAGCTAGAGGAAGAAGCTTTTATTGTAAACTAGTGGGCAATTCTAAGATTGGTTAAAATACAAGCTCACGTGGTTTTACACAAACTAGGTGTAAAATACTAAACAATTACACATAGTGAGGATGTGAAATTTTATTTTTTGTTTTAGGCATTTAAATATTGTGATTTGGGATCCAAATAGATACATTTAAGTATCTAAGGATGCCCAAAAAATTTGGTAGCATTTGGAGGTGTTTAAGGTCAAGTTTTAGAGGTTCAACCTATTTGTATGACATTGTGTCGCCTCCTAAGAGGCAATGCATCACCTAAAGCCTTCTGGTCTGACGAAATCCAGCATGTGATGCATCACTTGGTTGTAGGTGATGCATCAATTGGTAGTAGGAAATGAATCGCCAATACACAGGCGACACATTGCTTGACGTGTCCATACTAATACATGTTTTAAACTCCACATGATGTGTTCTAAAGCTCTAATCCTATTGGTTAGACTTAATGAATATGCCTATAGTATAAAAGGGTTCTCTAAGAGTTTTGAAAGACTTGATCAATCTCTCAAATCTCTCTCTAACCTCAATCTCTCTTGCTTTCAAAAATCAAGCATTTGTTACTTGCTATGAAATAGAGAATTTGGACATCGATATACCTCATATATAGGCCTTAGTTTTGGTTCCCATTGAAGATGATGAAGTTGCAATTGGTGTTCAAATTAGGGTTTGAAGCTTTCATGAAGATTGAAGAGTTTTGGTCTAAAAACTAGGGTTTCCATTCTCTACTCAATCTTTTTTTTCGTCTCTATCGAGGATAATTGTGTGTTTATTATTGTTATTGTGGTGGAGCAATCTCACTTTCCCCCAACACTTTCAATCTTCTTATTCAATGCATCAAGTTGCAACACCATTTTAGCAGATAATGATGTCAATCGATCAACTTCATAGATCCCACCAACTTTTCTAGAACTTGCTCATTCATAAGATCTATAATTATTGGAAGTAAGATCCTCCAATATCTTAAATGTATCATGTTGGAAGTGCTGAATCTCTGTAATCAATCTTAGTCTTCACAAGACATAAATATTTGTTCAAAAACTTCTCTACAAGTTGATTCCAACTAGTGATAGAATTTATTTTAGGATTTATGCCCTAAAAGCATGTAAAGACATTTTATTGATTTAAATAAAAGTACAATTTTATTATATTTGAATGTTATACTTATTATTAGAATAATTTATATGAATATCCAGAAAATTCCATATTCATTTATGAGAATATGATATTATATTAGTGCGAGAGAATTGAGATCTGTTGACCCTCATTTTGGTCAACGACACGGAGTCAAGAAAACGACAGAAAAATAGTACAAAGCTTGAGAAAACAATCTAATGGAAAGTAAAGAACACAAAGCATTATAGTGGTTCAGCCCTAGTGATTGGTAATGACCTACGTCCACTTGATACTATTATTAATATTGAGCTTCAAAGGTGTGATCAAAGAACTAGGGTTCTTGAGTTTCACAGACCTTAGAAGGAGAAAACAATACAAACGATGGATAATAGTAACGCAATTCCAAAAAAGATCAAAAGATCCCCCCTTGAGCTATTTCTTGTATATTTATAGGGTCAAGGAGGGTTACAGGAGTCAATTAGTCATATCTTTCATTAATAAATGGATCTTCAGGTTTTAATGAGGAGACATTCTCGGATATCATTACAATTGTACAGATTTTTACATAAATATACGAAGTATACGACTAGGCTGGTCGTACATAAAACTTGAACTTCGCATATGGAAATATCTCTGGTCGATAGGCGAGCAGCATCTCTGCCACGTGTCGAAAATTCTTGCCACATCATCAACAACTGTTTTTTGGATAAACAAGATTATATACAATTAGTAAAATAGTCACCAACATATTAAAGCAATGAATCTTTAATGAATGATTACTAGTACGGTTTACTAAGCATGCTGGATTCAACTTGTCAGATTCAGCTTACTAATGTGAATAGACATCTTGGTAAAGGCACTGTAGATAATAGACATTATATATGATATGACTCATATGAATTAACTATCTTTATAAGCTTACCATTTGCCATAAATATTTAATTCTTATCATAATAGATGATCATTTGTAGATCAGTCTAAATCCTGAGTAGTCATGAACTCCAGTTTGTACTTATTGGATCTTTTGATTCCCCCGTTAAGGTTTCTTAGCATAATGAGACAAGTAACTTTTATTTTGGAGATTCAATATCAAGAATTTCTAGGAACATGATTTACAATAATGGAATCCACACTTTCCTAACGGATCGAATATTTGTTCTCTTAATGGTTAATTCTGGAACTTATTTGTTATTTAGCTAAAATGTATAAGTTGAATAAATCTAGAGAGTCGAAATCAACCTTTGAATCCTCTGTGCCCACACATGTCCTTGTGTGTTTGAGGATTGACTTGGAAAGCTAAGGTGTGGGATTTGAGAATGGATAAGATGATCATTGATTTCTACGAAAAAATTCAAGGACACTTGATAGGCTACGAGAGGTAATCTCTATTAATTTTATGTGTTATTTAATATATCTAATATGTATGATTCTAGTTGGTATAAATAATTTTTTTGAAAAAAAATCATATTCCACTACGTATTTTGATTTTCATATTTAATACCAACAAGATCTACTATAGAGTCTCAATCTAATGGTCTCTTCATAAACATCATTCATCTTGAAATTATTTACAATTTCTAGAAAGTTCCTTAAATGAGTGTTTGGATCATTAGTTGGAATGCAATTTATTTATTTATGTAATATTAATTTACTTTAAAGATTTTTGTATTTTTTTTAATAACCTTATAACCAAGTAAATATTTATTTTTGATTAATTTCTTGTTTTTTATTTAATTTTATTTGTAAATGTATGACTAAAATATTTTATTTAAATGAATTTACTTATCGAATAAGATAGTAGCATCTATTTTTCCATATATTAAATACAAAATATTTTGAATTTTATAATTTTTTTTCTCATTTATTAAATTCACATCTTTAATTGATATGATATTTTTAATTAATTTCAATATCATTTAACTATTTAACTATAATATTTATTTTTCATTTTGTTTTTATATAACCATATAACTATAAATTTTTATATAATAATATTTAGGTTATATGACTTTACAAACAAAACTAAATTATATATTTATATGAATTTACTTATTTATGTGATATTAATTTATTTTAAAGGTTTTGTGCTTTTTTTTAAAACCAGATAACCAAGTAAATATATATATTTCCATTAAACTAATGTTTTTGGTTTTTTTATAACCTTATAACCAAAATATTTAATTTATATTAATTTAAAAAATGAATAAGATATTAATTTATAAACATAAAATATTAATAATAATATATAGAAATATCTATTCATAATGTTATATATATATATATATATTCTAAACAAATTCTATTAATCTTATAATTTCCTCTACTATAATTTCTCTTAATTTTTTTCTCTTCTTTTTCTAAACCCTTTCAATTTTCATAATGTTGTATTATTTTCTTTGTGACTTAAACAATGATATAGATAGTTAGATAATAAAGGTTAGACTGAATACCAAGAAGAATGAAGAATTGATTAGTGTGAATATGATTTTTAATGATGAGAATGTTGTTGACACAATTTTTCGTCAATTAAAAATTCGAGAGATTAAGGAAAGAACACAGCAAAATTATTACATGGTTCAATAGTTAAAATATACATACGTCCATGAGTCATTTTTTTTTTATATAATCAGTGTTAATGCTAAGAAGCAATTTTTATAAAGTTTTTGAGTACAAGAAGTGAGCATGAAACTAAATGATCGATAACCAACCCTATTTATAGATGAATTGATCTCAAATTCTCCTCTCATAATTTTAAGGAAAGGTTATATGATATTTCTATCCAAATTCAAATTACAAATAACACTAATCAGATAAATATAAATATCTATTTAGTTTCTTAAAAACTAGAGCCATTGTTTGAATTCAAATCGTGCTATTTATTCTAATATTTTTGTGACATAACATGCTTTCAAGCTAACTTGTGCGCATAGGAAGCATTCAAGCTGAAACAGTGGATTCTTCCCAAGCTGTTCCTCTCGGCCTTTATATAAGACCCTCGACACTAACCGAGTTGTTGTTGGATCTATTCTACTCCTTAGAGGAATAAATGCTACACTTAAAAGATTTTGTAATATTCTTATTTTCGAGCTTATTTTAATATATTTCCTGAGCTGATTTTATTCATCTCGAAAATCGGGTATAAAATTTTCCCCCAAAAAAGTTTGCTTGAGATATGCAGAAATAGGCTTTTCAATTTCCTTCCTAGGAAAACGTTCCCACCTACCATACTCGAGTGGGGGACATGCATCACTCTCGGGATTGGTTGTTTCACTACTTGAGTATTATGTAATCCCTTCGTTCCATCAATCCTTTTTTGCCGCCATTTGATGTCAATTCCTATCCGTTAGATTGGTTATTATTCTAATCTTATGGCTCGAATTAATCCCTTCTCCCCTCTATAAACATCCATTTTTCTCTCTCTATTATTACTATTTCATTTCATCTTCTCCTTCTCCATTCGTTTTCTCTCAAAACAAACCAGAGATTAAAAAATATCCCAAACTCCCAAACAATCTCTTCTTCTTGAAAATTCTTTGATTTCTCACCTCCACAATCGTCATCATCATCACTCTCTCATCAACAACATCCATCAGTCGTACCATCTTTCGAGTAAGTATTCTTTTAAACTCTAAACTATTTTTTTTATTTTTCTTGAATACTTTTGATAATAAATGAAGGAAAACTAGAGTTTTGATCTATTTTATAGTGAAAATGGGTTAGATGATGCGTTTTTGGGTCTTCTTTTGTAGGTTTCTTGTAGGATTTCTTAGTAAAGAGGAAAGGATCAATTTTTGGTGATCATGCTATTCTAGGAAACATACGCTGATTTATTATGAATAATTGTTAAAGGCCCTAGATTATAGGCTAGGCAAAAAACTAGGATAATTAGACAATTTAGCGCTTGGAGTGACGAGCACATGAAGGGTGAAACCCTTTTTCTTTTCAATCAATATTTTAAGAGTTTTACAAATGGGATTCATATTGCTCCGTTCCAATTCCAAACCAACACATATTTCATCCTCGCGACCCTCAAATAACTATACCGCGAGCTAGATTGGCTCTAACCTACTAAACAAGATGTTAAAGTTGATGCCTTAAAAGCATGTGTATAGAAATTTTATTTTGGAATTGAATAAAAGTACATTTTTCTGATAATTGAATGCTTGAATCATTACTAAATAATTATTATAAATATTAGAAAATTCCATATTCATTAATGAGAGTACGATCTTATATGAGTATGAGAGGAATAAGAACATATATAATGAATAAAATAGTGATCAACATATTTAAGTATTGAATCTTTAATGAATTGTTGCAAGTACGATTTACTAAGTACTTTTGTAATAGATGTGATCTAGATCTGGATCGCTGATGTAGATAGATTTCTTAGTGGTCTAGATCATGTTCACTAGACAGATTAAAATTAATTTCTTTATAAACAAATTGTTTGTCATGAAGATTTAATTCATGTTAATACGATGATCATATGTAGAATAGTCTAAATCTTGAGTACACATGATCTCTTGTTCATGTCTGTTGAGTCTTTTGATTCACACGTTCAAGTCTCTTAGAATAATGAGAATAGTGATTTTTATTTGGAGCTTTAATAGCATGAATGGCTTGGAACATGATCTTACAAGATTTGGAATCCAAGCTATCCTAAAATGATCGAATATTGGTTCCTTTAATGGTTAATTCTATAACCGAATAGTTATTGAACTCAAATTTATATATGATTATAAATTAATTGTTCACTAGTGAATTAATGGTAGTAAGGAGCATGTGGTAATTAGATGTGTAAATGATAATTTTCACCAACTCTAATTAACGAACTAATAATTAGAGGATAAAACTACATGAAATTATTATATCAATGGATTCCATGAAATAATTTTGTAAAATATAATTTTACAATAACAAAGAGTTCAATTCCATATTTATAGTTGAATAAAAATTGAACTAATAAATAAGATTATTTAATTAAAGAGTTAATTAATAGTCTAATTTATTGGAGCTTGGTATTATAGGTTTATGGTCTCCAAGTCACATTTATACTACACTGTCCAGTGTGTGGGTGGTATTGACAAAATAAAGTGAGAAAGGTCTAAAATTGTAAGGAATTAATTTTCTTGGGCAAATGAATAATCATGTGATAATTATATGTATTTAATTAATTTAACTGAGATATTTTATTTGAAAATCATATGTTAGTTGAGAATAATATTAATTTACTTTGGATTAATTAATATTAAGAGAGTATGATATTTAATTTATTATATGATAATAATATATTTAGAATTTATAAGATAAAGTTATATTTATGCATAAAATAATGAGAAAAAATTGAAAACTACTATAGTGCTACACGCTAGCTTATGTGCTTGCACAGTGACTGGCATGTGACCTATGGCCAAACCCAATTTTGAATCATTCAAATTTTAAATGTTATAATTTGAATTATTTTATTTATTAAATTATTATTTAAAAGAGATATTTTGATTCAGTTAAAATATTAATTAAATAATTAAATCTAAAAAAAAAGTTATTGAGTAAGTCTATAATGATAGATATTTTAGGTTTATAAAGTGAAAATTTATCTTAATTTTCGTAGATACACATTATTTAATTTTTATGGAAGGATGATATAATCTCTTAGCCTTTCTCCTTCTTTAACCTCTCTTGATCTCATGTATTAAGTACATCAAGGGAATCTATATTGTCCATATCATCTTACGTGCCAATACACGTTCTAGCATGTTAATAATCTATGTGCAATCTTATGGATTGGATGTTCGTTATTATATCTAAAAGATAGCGATGATACTTGATAGGCTACAAGAGGAATTAGATCTAGATCTATCTTTTATTCTTTTTTATTTAATGTATACATAAATATATTGATCCTAGCACGGTCTTAATTTTTTTTCCAATGCACCTTCGTTGCATACTCTGATTTACACATTTAATAGAAACAAAAGTGATCTTATATATCTATTGTGTGAAAAGTAACCCATCTCGAAAGTACAGGGAAGACAATTTTTATTATCTTTCGACAAGATCACAAACCCTGAATCATTTGGCAAGAATATGAACCCAGAACGTTGCCATAACCCAAAACTATGTCCATGAATTCTGTCTGTCACCGAACTGAGAACCTCACCAAAATCCAGAACCTTGCCAGAACAACCACTCAAATGTCGCCATTTCGAGCAGCCTCCTAAAGGAATCCATGTCTTCTTTCTTTCAATATCCCTCTCGCCAGACCCCCCCTATCATGTACTTCGTGACCCAACCCAGGCTTGTTCTAGCGAAGCTCTTATTCCACAAGTGGTCTCATTTCGATGCCTTTTAGTTCAAGATCCAGCTTAGATCTTGTATCATTCATGTGGCCTTGTTCCCAATTGCAATTCAATCTGGTCTTTGGAAATCAAGCACTTTCTTTATTAGAGTATTGGATAAAACTTGAGATCTTGAAAACTAGAGAGAGAGAGATGTTAGAGATAGATTTGAGAGAGTTATCAAGTCTTTCAAAACCCTAATAAAATCCTTTTGAACGCATCATTTAGAGCTTAATTTACATATTTGTATGGACAAGCCAGGCGATGCGTCGCCTACTAGTAGGCGATGCATCGCTAGCTGGGGTTTTCAAGGCCCTTCGCATTCGGGCGATGCAACTCCTCCAAAGAGGCAGTGCAACACATCCCTTTCTGCCCAAAACTCCCAAAATGGACCTAAAATTCCTCCAAAAGCTCCCAAAGTTTTTGGGCATCCTTAGATAATTTAATGCTTACAATACAAAGTAAAAGTTCACATTTTCACTATGTGAAATTTACCAAGTGTTTTACACATAGCTTGTATAAC
Organism: Humulus lupulus; assembly: GCF_963169125.1. Classification (NCBI taxonomy): domain Eukaryota; kingdom Viridiplantae; phylum Streptophyta; class Magnoliopsida; order Rosales; family Cannabaceae; genus Humulus; species Humulus lupulus. Next base: position 130,929,945 of record NC_084799.1, read on the forward strand.
AACACCTATCCTTTGTATTTAACGAATCATAACACCCCCCACTTGGTTAAATACAAATCTCAACCTCTAGCTTAAAACAGTATTGGTGCCTAAAGTAAAGTTCCTTTCGACTTGAACTTTACCTTAGTGAAAATACCACAAAGTCTTATCGAAATCATTGGTAGCATAAAAAGCTTGTACCAAGTATTCCTTATGATAAAATCAGTGATACCTCACACACCTCCACTTGATTATTTTTTTCCCACTTTTTCTCGCTTTAGCACTCATACGACCAAGTGCTCATCCATTCATGAACTTCCGGGGAGAAACTTTAACTCCCATGAGAGGCGACACTACCTCTAAGTTATAACACCCTAATTTGATCATATTTTTCAAACAAAAACTTAACTTTAAACTTAAAAATGGAACACTCATACTTAACCTTATTAAAATATGCAATAACATCCAAATGTCTATTTAAAACAAAAGAAACATAATTTCATGCATAAAGAGTTTGTTCCATAATAAATTGATAACAATAAATAAAATAGTTCCTATGGAGTTCTTGATCGCTTTCATCCAGAAAGCCCCTCATAGATTACATACATCCCATGAAAGGATCTCAAGTCATCATATATCATGTAGCATGCTTTCAATTATTACCTGCAGGGTGGATAGGTAAGAGGATGAGTTAACAGTCGAGTAAGGAAAGTATGCTAATAGAATAGAAGATCAAAAATAACAACTCATGTGTGGACTATACTGCCCCGTACTAACGCCCCTCGAGATGCATCGTCAACATACATGCAATGCATCGCCTGTCGATGGTTTTGTAAACCATGCAGGTGATGTAGTGCAGATGCATCTGTAATGTTAGCTTGTAAAATGCCCCAAATTATCTTCAAACACCTCCAACCTTTTTGGGTGCTCTTATATACTTTCAAGAAACACTTTGGACAAAAAAATATAATTTTTAGATGCCTACAATAAAAATTAACTCGTTCATGTTGACTTTCGTAAAATCGTAATAGTTTTTGCACCTCTTTGTGCATGACCAATTTCACTACGTATGTAACCAATCTCAACATTCCCCCACTTAGTAAAATACATTCTCTTGATCGCTCTATCAATCTTAAATGGCCATCAATCATCAATCAAATCAATCTTAATAATGTTAGCTTTCTTTCCATAATTATTACACTTGATTCCCTCTCCCATTTGAATTTTGAAAATTCCTATACTAAGCTTCCAAAAATTAGCTCATCATCTTCATGACACTAAATTCTAAAAGAGTAATTAAAGAGAATAAAATCCCCTGCAATTAGCTCCCAAATTTTTGAAATTAACATTTGGAAATCCAAAATCATAGAGTCACCACAAATGTCACCTTTGATTCTTTCCTTGCCATTCAATGTTTCAAAAATTGTTCACGCTTTCCTCCTTTTCTTTTCTAACTTGCCCAAGACACAACAAGTACACAAATAACACATATAAAAGGCAACTAACAACATTTAATTAATGATGAAAATTAATATTAGTAAAAATATAATAAATAATAATAAAATGATACGTATTCAAAATAAAAAAAAAACTATAATGAAATAAATAATTATAAAATTTTGTGACCAAATATTACAATATACTCTCCCTTAAAATGAATTCCGTCCTTGAAATTTGACTCACCAAACAGCTCAGGGTGTTGCTTTCTCATGTCTTCCTCCAACTCCCAGGTTTCTTCTCTTGCCGAACAATTTTTCCATAGGTCCTTGACTAATGTAATCTTCTTGAATCTCAGTTCCTTCATTCCATTTTCTATGATTTGCACAGGCTGCTCATCATAGCTCAGGTCCTGTCTCAACTCTAGCGACTCAAAACTCAACACATGGAATGGATCTAACACGTATTTCCACATCATGGAAATGTGAAAGACATTATGCGTCTCTAATAGGGTTGGCGGTAAAGGTAAATGATAGGCCACCAACCCAACTCTGTCAAAAATCTCAAATGGACCTATGAATCTCTAGCTTACCTTATCCTTTTTCCCAAAACGCATAACTCTCTTCATGGGCGACACTCTTAGAAACACATGGTTGCCTACTGCAAACTCAATATCCAATTGCTTTGGGTCTGCATAGCTATTTTGTCTATTTTAGGCAGTCAACATCCTTTTTCCCGATCTTCTCCACCGCTTCACTAGCTTCCCTAACTACTTCCAGACTCAATATTTTCCTTTCACCCACATCGTCCCAATGAAGCAGCGACATGTATTTTTTGCCCATATAATATCTCATAGGGAGCCATCCCAATAGTTGATTGGTGATGTAACATCCCAAATTTCCTAATGTTGCTTAATGCCTGGATTAGGGGGCCGAGAGGCAATAGTTGAGCTATTATGTGAATTATATTATAATATAATTATGCTTGCATGTTAGAAATATTAAGTATGTGTATGTGGGCCCGTTTCTTTTAAGAAGGGTATTCTAGTAATTTGGCCCATTCAGGGTATAAATGCAAATATGTGCTCGTGTGATTGAGACCACATTATTATGTGGATATACTTGGGTTACTCAACGTGAGGCGATCCCGAAGAGCAAGTTAGCAGAAAAGTCACAGCGGGATCTTATACCATGATCGAGGTGAGCTTGGGGTTAGTTTAGTAATTTAGTACATTACTGGGAATTAGTGGGCAACAGGAAATTAATGGTAATCATGTGAGAGAATTGGAAATAACGAGAATCAAAGGATGTAAATTGTGGACAGCGGGGTTTGCGACAAAGGACAAAATTGCCCTTGAGAGCATTTGATGAATAGGTTAAGGGCAAGGGGAAATTAGGTCATTTCCATTCAATTTAGGATGTGGCTGGCTGGGAACCCCTTAGAAGACTTAGGAAACTAAAGGAAAAAGAGTCTCAGAAGTTCTCATTCTCTCCCACTTTCAATATTTTATCTCTTGGAGCTTTAGGTGGTTTGGGTCAAATTGAAGGAGATTGTCTTGGAAGGAAGGCTTGAAACCAGGGAATTGGTGGGAGCAATTAACACTTGAGTCATATAGCTGAGGTAAGGGTTCTGAATTAAAGTTCTTATGTTAGTTCAGTAGAGTTATTTAGAGATATGGTGTTTTGCATGCTTGATAGTTGGGAGGTTGAGTTTTGTGAATTTTGATGAGTTTTAATATGGTAATTAGTTAGGTCTTATTGCTGGGAAGGGTTGTGTTGATTGTGGGAATTGAGTTGGAAGATTGGGAGAGAATTGGGTGGTTTTTGGTTGGGTTCGGCTAAGGGAAAAACCCATAAAATCTGGGTTCGAAGGGCTGGGCCGCGACCCTATGATGCAAGAGGGAGCTAGGAGGGATCGGAGGAAGAGTCGGGCCGCGACACCTCAAGGGTGCACTGCGGCACGTGTTGTTTTTCCAGGGAGGCCGAGCCTCTGACTTAGAGGCGGGCTATGGCATGGGTCCCTAGGGTCGCGGCCCTTAAGGGGATTTTTGTCCTTAATGAAGTTTTTAGATCAGGAACTTAACCATTTGGGCTCCGGGTTGGTTCTACTTCCTTGTTGAGTGGAATTTGACATTCCGGAGGCTAGGATTTGGTCTGGAAACTCTTATTCTCCGATTGTTGATGGAATTCTTAATTATGGTTGTGACTAGGGCTACGCTAAAGGCTCGAATTGGGGATCGTACTCAAAGGGCATCGATATTAACTTGCATTCAGATCGAAGGTAAGAAAAATGCACCCATTATGTGAATGTGTGGTTAGAGCTCGGTTAATGATGATTATAGATATAATTAAGGCTTTGGCTCTGTTGATGAACATGATTATAGTTATGTTTGTAAATGTCTGAATAAGTACACTAGAATGCACGCAATTAGGGTTATGCCTATGACTGCTATTTGAATGTATTATAATGCATTGTAATTGTTGATATGAATGTTATATGAGATATGTGGTTGTCTGTTGTGATTGGGAAGCTCGGTTTATAAACCAGAGGGTTATTAGGTTGTCAACTGGGGATTGACTTATTAGTCAAGGGCATATTGGACTTGAGAGACTCGTCTTGTGAGTAGAGAGTCCTAAAGCTTTGACCTACAAGTCTGACGCATGTGAGGCTTGACTTATAAGGCAAGGACTTAAAGGACTCAGTTTATAAGCTGAGATTGGCATTATGCACGTGGAGTGCAGGCCACCATGGCTGGGCCACCCGGGGAGTGCAACATGCACTTGACTGGCTCGGATGCCAACAAAATGAAAGGAAGTGCGACACATGACAAATTGAAAGTAGGTGCCAACTAGTATAATGAATACGTCTGTTACAGTTATTACTGTTTGATAGTTATATTACGCTGTGAACTATTCAATGTGTTTTCTTGCTGAATCTTTTGGCTCACAGGTGCTTAGTGGTGTAGGTAAAGGTAAAGAGAAGCTCAACAAGCCATGAGTCGGAGGGAAATAACAGTGACATGTACATATGCAGTCTGTTCAACGACCACGACCGAGATGTTCAAGGGAACTAGGGATGAACTCAACCTTTTGCTGCTTAGGTCGACTTATTTTGTAACTTGAGTGTTGTAATCAACTTTTAAACTGTTGTTTTTGGGATCTCGTGTAAGGAACATGCTTTTAATTTAATGAAAATACTAATGAGTTAACCAAAAGTTCTCATACCTAAACCTTTAGTGGCTTAGTCACACATTTAGTCCAAATGACTTGTTTAGCAAGTCCAGCACTGGTTGAAAACACTCTTGGTAATGGACCCTAATTAGCAAGGCGTTACAACTTGGTATCAGAGCAGCCAAGGTTTAAGGGTTCCTAATGTTTGACTGGGCATGTACATTCATTGCTAAAGACAAGCTCGACTCAGGGTTGGGTAACTATTAATATAGTTATGTGTATATTTGCTTAAATGATTTATGTGTGCTTTATCTGCTAGTCTAAATAAGAAGCATGAGTTATCTTGATAGCGCCTGGCCCTTGACTACTGTATTTAGGTTGAGAACATGTTTACCAGCATGATAGATACTTGTAAATGCTATAAGATTGCTTATTAGCGCCACTGAACATGATGAATGTCAGAAACACTTATTAGCATTGTTGTATGTGTACCCTGGATAGAGGATGCTTATCAGCACCGTTACATGCTAAAGGAAAATGTTTATTAGCATTGTTAAGTGGTTATGCATGCCCAGAACATGCTTATTAGCATCTTGTTTGAGTGATATCGTGAATTTCTCTGCTTATTAGCATGATTCTTGTATGTGAATCTTTGGGATGCTTATTAGCATTTTTAATGCATGTGAATCGTTCGATCGATTTTGAATCGTGGGTTAATGTGAGATATTGTTATTACTGCCTGATAAGCCGAGTCATTGATTGTAGATAGACTTGGAAGTATGCTTCCAAGGCAATCTAATGAACCAGCCGGTGCTGGAAATCAGGTGCAAAGTAATGATCAGGGTCAGAACCCTCCGCCAGCCCCTGAGAACTAGCAGCAGGTGCTTGCAGACTTGCAAGTTCAGCTGCAGAGGCAGAATGAAGAGATTAGACAGTTGAGGCAACAACAAGTTCCGGCTGGGAACGCTGCATCAGGGGCCACATCTGCTGTTCCAGTACCAGTCGTACAGCAGCAAACAAAGTTAGAGAACTGCTAGGAGCTGGTATATGAGCGGTTCAGGAAGTAGCACCTTCCAATTTTCGAGGGTGGCACAGATCTACTTAAGGTAGAGTAGTGGATGGCCATGATTACATCTATTTTGGATTTCATGAGAGTTGTGGGCAATGAAAGAGTGGCCTGTGCGACGTACATGTTTCGGGAGGATGCCCAAATCTGGTGGGAGGTGGTGTCCCAAACCAGAAATGTAACTACAATGGGTTGGGAAGAGTTTAACACCCTCTTCAATGAAAAGTATTACAATGAGGTCGTTAAAGCTGCAAAGGTCAAGGAATTCAGTAAAATGTTGCAAGGATGTATGTCAGTGACCGAATATGCCCTAAAATTCGACAGATTAGCCAAGTTAGCTCCAGACTTGGTGCCCACTGATGGGACGAGGAAGGAAAGATTCCTTCAGGGGCTACAGCCTATGATTGCCCGGGATGTCAGAATCATCACTATACCTGGAGTGACGACATATGCTCAGGTAGTGGAGAGAGCCCTTACTGCAGAGGGAGCTGAGAATAAGATTTGGCGTGATAACGCATCCAGGAGGGATATGAGGAGGATGGGACCTCCCTTTTCAAGATCAAGTAGGGGTGGAGGCCCCAGTGACCAGAAAAGGAAGACTCCGGATACTAGTTCAGCTCCTAGACCTGATAGGAGGCCATAGAGTGTATAGATTGGCCTCCAGGGCGGCAATGAGAATTGGAAGACATATCAGGAGTGTGCCAGATGCAGGAGACCTCATCTGGATGAGTGTCAGGCGAAGGCCTATTTTGTATGTGGATTTGTGGGGCATCTCAAGAAAGATTGCCTAAGATTGAAGGAGGAAGAACCTAAGAAGCCAAACAACTCGACTCCAGCTCGAGTATTTGCATTGACATAAGCTGAGGCGGAGGCTAGGTCCTCAGTGGTCACAGGTCAGCTTTCTAGTGCTGGTGTATTTTATTATGTGTTGATTGATTCTGGTGCTACACAATCTTATGTATCAAGTAAGATTATTGATAGTTTGTGTAGGCCCTGTGAGTTTTATGCTGTGGGATTTTGGACGTTACTACCCACTGGGGAATTGGTGGTTTCCAAGAGATGGGTGAGGTCTTTACCAGTGATGGTTGATGGCAGGGAGCTAACGGTTGATTTGATAGAGTTAGCTATGTCCGACTTTGATATGATTTTGGGAATGGACTGGCTAACTAGATGTGGAGTAACCATTGATTGTAAGAAGAAGATGGTAACCTTTGAACTTGAGGGTGAGGAACCTTTCGTATTTGTTGGCACTGTGCATGGACCCTGAATACCCATCATTTCAGCATTAAGGGCTAAAGACCTATTGCAGAGAGGCTGCATAGGATTCCTAGCCAATGTGGTGGATACCACTCAGGTCATGCCAGTGGGACCATCAGAGACTAGGTTGGTCTATGAATTCCTGGATGTGTTTCCAGAAGATTTACCAGGGTTGCCACCGCGTAGGGAGATCGACTTTGTTATTGAGCTGGCACCAGGGACAAAGCTAGTGTTTAGGGCACCTTATAGAATGGCCCTAGCAGAGTTGAGGGAACTCAAGGTACAGTTACATGAGTTGTTGGATCTGGGTTTTATTAGACCCAATTTCTCGCCATGGGGTGAGCCAGTGTTATTTGTGAAGAAGAAGGATGGTTCTCTAAGGATGTGCATATACTATAGAGAACTGAATAAGTTGACTATAAAGAACAAATATCCTCTGCCAAGGATAAATGACTTATTTGATAAGCTGCAAGGTAAAACGGTAATTTCAAAGATAGATCTTCGATCTGGTTATCACCAGTTGATAATTAAGGATGAAGACATACCCAAGCCAGCCTTCTATACCAGATATGGGTACTATGAGTTCCTCGTTATGTCATTTGGTTTGACTAACACCCTGTAGCTTTCATGGACATGATGAACAGGGTGTTCAAGGACTATCTGGACTAATTCGTGATTGTTTTTATCGACGATATCTTGGTTTACTCACAGTCAAAGGAAGAGCATGAGCAACACCTCAGGTTGGTCTTGCAGAGACTGAGACAGCATAAGTTATTTGCGAAGTTTAAGAAGTGTGAATTATGGTTACCTCAGGTGACATTCTTAGGTCATATCGTTAGTAGAGATGGGATCAAGGTAGACCCAGCTAAGATTGTAGATGTTAAGAACTGACTGATGCCATGGAGTGCCTATGAGAATAGAAGCTTCCTTAGATTGGCAGGCTATTACTGAAAATTTGTAGAAGGATTCTCAAGAATATCGTCCCCACTGACAGAGTTCACACGTAAGAACCAGAAGTTTACATGGTCAGATAGGTGTGAGAACAGCTTCCACGAGTTAAAGAAACATTTAATTACCGCCCCAGTCTTGAGTCTTCCGACTGGTCAGGAGAAGTTTATGGTTTACTGCGATGCTTCGAGGCAGGGGTTAGGCTGTGTCCTTATGCAGACAGAGAAGGTGATTTCCTATGCTTCACGTCAATTGAAGGATTATGAATAGAGATATCCAACCCATGATTTGAAGTTGGCGACAGTGGTCTTTGCATTGAAGGTATGGAGGCATTACCTTTATGAAGAGAAGTGTGAGATATATACAGACCACAAGAGCCTCAAGTACTTCTTCATACAGAAGGATCTGAATATCAGACAGAGGCGTTGGTTGGAATGGGTGAAAGACTATGACTGTGATATTCTTTATCATCCAGGGAAAGCAAACGTGGTGGCCGATGCCCTAAGTCGGAGAGGTCCAGGGCAGTTTTATAGTGTGAGGCAGATATCCAAGGAATTAGCGGAGGATATGACCAGGGCAGGGATTGAGTTGGTAGTGGGCCAGTTAGCCAACATTACCCTGCAGTCTACTCTCCTAGAAAGGATAAAGGAAAGTCAGTTACAAGAGCCACAGTTGGTGAAGATTAGAGAGGGTGTCCAAGCTGGAGCAACTAGGGACTATTCTATATCAGACATGGGCCTGCTGAGATATAAGGGTCGAATTTGTGTTCTGATGGATTCTGTTATTAGGCGAGAGATTTTGAATGAATCTCATACCACTCCGTATTCCTTGCATCCCGACACCACGAAGATGTATCAGGACTTAAGAACTTTGTATTGGTGGCCGAGGATGAAGGGTGATGTAACAAAGTATTTAGCCAAGTATCTGACATGTCAGTAGATCAAAGCTGAACATCAGAGACCTGCAGGATTATTACAACCCTTAGATATTCCAGAGTTGAAATGGGAAGACATCGCAATGGATTTTGTGGTGGGATTTCCTAAGACGGTGGGTCAACATGATTCAATATGGGTGATTGTAGACAGATATACAAAATCAGCTCACTTTCTACTAGTGAGGACGACTTATACCATTGACCAGGATGCATATCTCTATGTAAAAGAGATAGTACATCTTCATGGAGCTCCGAGATCGATTGTGTCAGATCGAGACCCCACCTTTACTTCCAACTTTTGGGGAAGTTAGCAGAAGGCAATGGGTACGCAATTGAAGTTTAGCACATCGTATCATCCTCAGATTGATGGTCGGTCTGAGAGGACTATCTAGATAGTGGAGGACATGCTAAGAGCATGTGTACTAGATTTTGAGGGGTCTTGGAGTAAATATCTACCCCTGATAGAGTTTTCCTACAACAACAACTATCAGGCGACCATGGGAGTGGCTCTTTATGAGATGATGTATGGTAGGAAGTGCAGATCACCTATTCACTAGGATGAGTTGGGTGAGCATAAATACTTGGGTTCTGAGGCGGTTCAGAGGACCAATGAAGCTATTGAAAAGATCAGAGCTCAGATTCTTGCATCACAGAGTAGACAGAGAAGTTATGCGAATCTGAAGCGTGTCGAGTTCCAGGTGGGAGACTATGTCTTCCTTAGAGTCTCTCCACTCGAGGGGGTGAGAAGATTTGCCAAGAAGAGAAAGCTGAGCCTTAGGTTCGTAGGACCATTTGAGATTTTGGAAAGGATCGGTCAGGTGGCCTATAGGTTGGCATTACCTCCGGCGTTGTCGGCCATGCACAACGTGTTTCATATTTCGATGCAACGGAAGTATGTTTCTAATGAGACTCATGTGCTGAGTTATGAAGATCTAGAGCTGCAGGAAGATTTGTCCTTTGAGGAGCATCCAATCTAGATACTAGACAAGAAGGACAAGGTCCTGAGGAATAAAGTTATACCTTTAGTGAAGGTATTATGGAGGAACAGCAAGGTCGAGGAGGTGACCTGGGAGTTGGAATTAACTATGCGGGACCAGTATTCCGTGCTGTTCAGGTAAAAGTTCGAGGATGAAATTCCTATAAGGAGGGGATAGTTGTAACATCCCAAATTTCCTAATGTGGCTTATGTCCTGGATTCGGGGGCCGGGAGGCAATAGTTGAGCTATTATGTGAATTATATTATAATATAATTATGCTTGCATGTTAGAAATATTAAGTATGTGTACGTGGGCCCGTTTCTTTTAAGAAGGGTATTCTAGTAATTTGACCCATTCGGGGTATAAATGCAAATATGTGCTCGTGTGATTGAGACCACATTATTATGTGGATATAGTTGGGTTACTCGACGCGAGGCAATCCCGAAGAGCAAGTTAGCGGAAAAGTCACAGCAGCGTTTTATACCCGACTCGGGGTGAGCTTAGGGGTAGTTTAGTAATTTAGTACATTACATGGAATTAGTGGGTAACGAGAAATTAATGGTAATAGTGTGAGAGAATTGGAAATAACGGGAATCAAAGGACATAAATTATGGATAGCAGGGTTTGAGACAAAGGACAAAATTGCCCTTGAGAGCATTTGATGAATAGGTTAAGGGCAAGGGGAAATTAGGTCATTTCCATTAAATTTAGGATGTGGTTGGATGGGAACCCCTTAGAAGACTTAGGAAACTAAAGGAAAAAGAGTCTCAGCAGCTCTCAATCTCTACCACGTTCAATATTTCATCTGTTGGAGCTTTACGTGGTTTGGGTCAATTTGAAGGAGATTGGCTTGGAAGGAAGGCTTGAAACCAGGGAATTGGTGGGAGAAATTAACACATGAGTCATATAGCTAAGGTAAGGCTTCTGAATTGAAGTTCTTATGTTAGTTCAATTGAGTTATTTAAAGCTATGGTGTTCTACATGCTTGATGGTTGGGAGGTTGAGTTTTGAGAATTTTTATGAGTTTTAATCTGGTAATTAGTTAGGTCTTGTTGCTGGGAAGGGTTATGTTGATTGTGTGAATTGAGTTGGAAGATTGGGAGAGAATTGGGTGGTTTTTGGTTGGGTTCGGCTAACGGAAAAACCCATAAAATTTGGGTTCGAAGGGCTAGGCCACGACCTTCTTCTTGGTATGTCGCGACCCTATGATGCAAGAGGGAACCAAGAGGGCTCGGAGGCAGAGGCGGGCCGCGGCGCCTCAGGGGTGCGCCGTGGCGCGTGTTGTTTTTCAAGGGAGGCCGAGCCTCTGACTTAGAGGCGGGTCGTGGCATGGGTCTCTAGGATCGTGGCCCTTAAGGGGATTTTTGGCCTTTATAAGGTTTTTAGATCGGGAACTTAACCATTTGGGCTCCGGGTTGGTTCTACTTCCTTGTTGAGTGGAATTTGACGTCAAGGAGGCTAGGATTTGGTCTGGAAACTCTTATTCTTCAATTGTTGATGGAATTCTTAATTATGGTTGTGACTAGGGCTACGCTAAAGGCTCGAATCGGGAATCGTACTCAAAGGGCGCCGCTAGTAACTTGCATTCGGATCGAAGGTAAGAAAACTACACCCATTATGTGAATGCGTGGTTAGAGCTCGGTCAATGATGATTATAGATATGATTAAGGCTTTGGCTCTGTTGATGAACATGATTATAGTTATGTTTGTGAATGTCTGAATATGGACACTAGAATGCGCGTAATTAGGAATATGGATATGACTGCTATTTGAATGTATTATAATGCATTGCAATTGATGATATGAATGTTATATGAAATATGTGGTTGTCTGTTGTGGCTGGAAAGCTCAGTTTATAAATCAGAGGGTTATTAGGTTGTCAAATGGGGATCAACTTATTAGTCGAGGGCATAGTGGACTCGAGAGACTTGTCTTGTGCGTTAGAGTCCTAAAGCTTCGACCTACAAGTCGGAGGCCTGTGAGGCTTGACTTATAAGGCAAGGACTTAAAGGACTCAATTTATAAGCTGAGATTGGCATTGTGCACGTGGAGTGCAGGCCACCATGGATGGGCCACCCTGGGAGTGCAACATGCACTTGACTGGCTCGGATGCCAACAAATTGAAAGGAAGTGTGGCACGCGACAAATTGAAAGGAAGTGCCAACTTGTATAATGAATACATCTGTTACAGTTATTATTGTTTGATAATTATATTACGCTGTGAACTGTTCAATGTGTTTTCTTGCTGAGTCTTTTGGCTCACAAGTGCTTTGTGGTGCAGGTAAAAGTAAAGAGAAGCTCAATAAGCCATGAGTCGGAGGGCAATAGCAGTGACATGTACATATGCAGTCCGCTCGACCACCACGGCCGAGATCTTCAAGGGAACTAGTAATGAACTCAACCTTTTGCCGCTTAGGTCGGCTTATTTTGTAACTTGAGTGTTGTAATCAACTTTTAAACTGTTGTTTTTGGGATCCCGTGTAAGGAACATGCTTTTAATTTAATGAAAATACTTATGAGTTAACCAAAAGTTTTCATACCTAAACCTTCAGTGGCTTAGTCACACATTTAGTCCAAACGACTTATTTAGCAAGTCCAGCACTGGTCTAAAATACACTTGGTAACGGACCCTTATTAGCAGGGCGTTACAGGTAACTATTGTTGTAAGAAAACTCCATTATCGGTAAGTAGTGGCTCCATGACTCTGAAAAGTCAAGCACACAAAATCATAACATATCTTCTAAGATCTGAATTGTTGGCTCAGATTGCCCATTATTTTGAGGATGAAATGTCGTACAAAATTTCAACCTAGTACCCATGAACCTCTATCTGATATGATGGACTTTGCTACTCCTTGAAATTGCACAATATCGTTTACATACAGCTCTGCATACTGATCTGCAATATAAGTTGACTTAACTATAAGAAAATGTGCCAACTTCGTGAGTCAATCAATAACATCCAAGATGAGTCGTGCTATTTTGTGATCCTTGGCAATCCCATCACAAAGTCCATGACTACATCTTCCCATTTCCATAATGGGATACTAATAGGTTGTTGCAACCCAGCTGGACTATGATGTTCGACCTTAACTTGTTGGCAAGACAGGCATTTAACAACATATTCAAATATGTCATTCTACGTCTCTGGCTACCAACATAGTGTCTTCAAGTCATTATACATCTTAGTAGACCTAGGGTGTAGGAAATATGGTGAGGTGTGTGGCTCTTTTATGATATTTTCCTTAATCTCCTTGTCATTGGGCACACATATCATGTTCTTGTAACAAATCAATCCCCCACTAGACATAGTGAAAACAATGTCGCCATCTTTTTGCATCAGCACTTCTTGCTTTACAAGTGCCACATCATCTTTCTATTTTTCCTTAATCTACTTCAGTAATGTCAATTTTAGGGTGAGGTTTGACATACTCTTGCTCACTATCTCAATTTGCACCCTAACATTCTTCTTTTGTAGTGGCATTTATATCCCATTAAGCACATAAACGCTCTCATAGCTCCGCCTACACAGAGCATTTTTCACCACATTGGCCTTTCCTAGTGGCATAATATCTCGCAATTATAGCCTTTTACCAGCTCCAACCACCTTCATTGCCTTATGTTCAACTTTTTTTGTGTGAAGAAATATTTTAAACTCTTGTGGTCTGTATAAATTTTGCACTTCTCTCCATAAAGATGGTGCCTCCATATCTTAAGAGCAATAACTATGCCCACCAACTCAAAGTCATGAATAGGGTACCCTTGCTCATACTCCTTCAGTTGTCTTGAGGCATAGGCCACCACTCATATCCATTCTTGTAGGCATCACAGTATACAATAAATTGCCCTTCTTCTGTTGCGACATATAAAACTGGAGCAGATACCAATTTGTCTTTGAAGCTTTGAAAAATTTATTTGCATTGTTCATTCCAAATGAACTTTTGTTGCTTAAATGTTAGATTTGTCAAGGGTGTTTCAATTTTAGAAAATCCTACGACAAATGTTCTATAGTTTCTCACCAATTCCAAGAAACTTCTCACCTCAGACACGTTCTTAGGTTGAGGCCATTCTCTCACAGCATCAATTTTGTCTGGATCCACATAAAATTCTTTCTTTAACACGATATGGCCTAAGTGGTACTTTCTTTAACAAGAATTCACATTTCATGAACTTAGCAAATAACTGGTGATCTTGTAATCTCCTTAGTGTCAATCTCAGCTGCTCCTCATGCGATGCTTAAGATTTTTATCATATAAGAATGTTGTCGACAAAAAATACAATAAATTTGTCCAAAAATTCCTTAAATACTCGATTCATCAAATCCATGAAGGTTGCTGGGGCATTAGTGAGTCAAAACAAAATCAACAAGAACTCTTAATGTCCAAACCATGTCCTGAATGCAGTCTTTGGAATGTCTTCTCCCTTTAATTTCAGTTGAAGATATCTTGATCGTAGATCAATCTTTGAAAATTAGTGCTAGCCCTTGTGTTTGATCAAATAGGTAATAAATTTGCATTAGAGGGTACTTGCTCTTAATAGTAACTTTGTTGAGCTCCCTCTAGTCTATGCACATCCTCATGCTCCAATCCTTCTTCACAAACAATACCAGCGCGCCCCACGATGAGTAGTTTGGCCTAATAAAACCTTTGTCTAACAACTCTTGAATTTGTGTTTTCAACTCCATTAACTCTGTTGGTGCCATCAAATAGGGTGCTTTTGAAATGGGTGTACTTTCTGGTTCAAGCTCAATAAGGAATTCAATGTCTCTGTTTGGAGGTAACCTTCGTAAATCTTCTTCAAATACATAGGGGAACTCACAAGCAATTCTAAAATCTTCAATTATTGATTGTTGCTCCTTGGTGGTGTCGACATGCTCGCCCAATAAGCTTGACATCCTTGATTCAAAACTTTTGAGCCTTTAATGCTGAAATTATTTGTGTTCGAAGTCTTGATGTCTCTCCCACAAAGACAAATTGTTCTTCCTCTTGCACGCTGAACACTACAACATTCCTCTTGCAGTGAATGGTCACCTTGTATTTTGATAGCCAATCCATTCTAAGAATTAAGTCTTAATTTTCCATGTCCAATTCTACCAAGTTTCACGGGCATTCCTTGCCCTCAACAATTATTAAGACAACGCATAACTATTTAGTTTATATCATCATCTCGCTCGAAAGGTAAGGCAATAGAAAAATGTTTTTTGAAAGTTTCACAGGGTCCACCTAGCCTAGCAGTCATGTTTACAGAAATAAATGAATGCATTTCCCATAATCTATTAAAACTTTACATACTATACCAGCGATAAAAATCTGACCTGCCACAATCGTGTTGCTAGCAACCACTTCACCTTGAATCAGTATGAACACTCAAGCTAGCATCGGATTATCATTCCTCTGTTTTTCCTCTTTTGTAGGTTCTCCCTGCAGTTGGGGATAATTTATCTTGATGTGTCCCTCTTAACCGCACTTGAA
The DNA here is from genome assembly GCF_963169125.1 of Humulus lupulus. NCBI lineage: Eukaryota > Viridiplantae > Streptophyta > Magnoliopsida > Rosales > Cannabaceae > Humulus > Humulus lupulus. The sequence goes on from NC_084799.1 coordinate 130,945,183, forward strand.
GCAAGCTTGTGTATGAACTCGACATTCCTCATGATGTTTGCGTTTACACTTGGGAAAATTGGTGAATTCTGCATTGCGACCCTAAGCATTGTTGCTATTAGTTGACCCCTTCAATTTTTTTTCTCCCTCACTCCCTTGTACATCCTGAGACATTTCACCTTGCCCTGAGTTTGTTTTTCTAGCTTCTCTTCTAGCAGCTCCTTCTTTCCAAATACGATCCTCTAGTAATTCTGCGTTGATGACCCACTCTAAGGTCTCAACATAGGTGTTCACTCCCACACTGGTTAACTTAATATCTAATGCTATCATAGACTTCATCCCTCTCATGAACCTTTGTTCTCTTAAAGCATCAGTTGGTACTAATTCCACCGAAAACTTTCCCAATCTGTAAATATTTTGTGCGTACTCTGTCACTGTGGAATTCCCTTGAGTTAAAGCTACAAACTCATCCACTTGAGCTGCTAGAGCTGCAGTACCATAGTACTTCTTGTTAAATACTTTAACGAACTTCACCCAAGTCATTGCGGTCACATCCTTGGTTTATTTGATGACATCCCACAGAATTCTTGCATCTTTCTTCAGCAAACACGATGTGTTGGACACTTTTTCCTCATTATTCAGTCATATGTGATCCAAAATGGACTCGGCTGATCTCAACCATTCTTCAACTTCCAATGGGCCAGTGCTCCCTTCGAAGCTTGGAGGATGCTACTTCCTAAACAGTTCTTAAATAGGTTCAAACTCAAGTATAAATTATCCCACTACGTGCCCTCCCTTCCCCATCAACTATCTAATAGGCACTTGTTGCAACAATGCTTAGACTGGAGGTTGCCCTCTTCCATCTCGAGTTGCTTCCTCATCTCTAAGCTTTAGTTGTTCCCACAGCCTAGCAATGCTCGCATTAGGATCATCAATGTATAGCTCAGCTACATTTCTAGGGGTATTATCAACGTTGTGGGCATCAACTGCATTAGGAATGTTAGTAGGGGCAGTAGCTGCTCTTCTACCCCTTCTCCTTCCTCTTCCTTGGCCAACCCCAACCCGTGTTGCCCTTCCGGGTACCATTGTAATATTCTATATTGCAGAACTTAATATTAAATAACGAGAATTTAAATAACACAAAATATAAAAAAAAATCAATAATTTACTCACTCATTAAATAAAAAAACTAGAGTTCAATATGTGACAAAATAAATAAAAAAAGGAAGGTACTAGTCGGGTCTACGTCTCATCAAACTCATAGGAACACAGGCTCTCAAAAACCTCTACATAGTCTAGGTCAAGGCACCTATAAAACTGTTCTTCTAAGGTGACATGTATTAACCTAATGACTAGATCATGGGTAAGGAGATGCCCAACCATCTCTACCTCTTCTGACATAGATCCATCTTCTTCTACCATAGATGTATGCTCTACCTTAAATACTTCATGTTGGAAGGCAAAGCGGGTGATGAGGAATTGATATCTATCTGGATATTCTATTCTTTCTTCTAGTATTTTTGTCCATAAAGAGTTGAGCTTATCTCTAGCCCTAGGTTCTTTGAAAGCTACCCTTTGTGATAAGAACTTCTCACTTCACATGACCAGTGCTTCCCTTTGATTCACTATGCCTTGAATCCTATGGTTGACCTCCATGACCTGGTTCCACTATCTACTTAGTGGGCAAGGGTTTCACATACCCTCTTCTATCTTCCGGATATTCTATATCTCTCTAAGGATAAATTCCTTAGGTGCTCTCAAAGTACGAGGCATGGTCAACTACACATGATGCAAATAAAAGATCAAACACAAAAAACATAGAAGATACAATAAAGCAATCCTACAAACAATGAGTTGAGCTATTTCCAATATTTTGTATGAGTACGGTGAGATTCCCTTAGGCTATGAACTAAGGACTCCTGATACCACTTTGTAACGCCTTAACTTAACCTCTCGCAGTAAAATAGATATTTTAAAACAAGAACTTAACTTTAAACTGAAATATGGATCGTTCGTTCCTAACCTAATTAAAAGTATGCAATAACATCCAGATGTCTGTTTAAAACAAAAGAAACATAATTTCATTCATAAAGAGTTTATTCCATAGTAAATTGATAATAATAAATAAAATAGGTCCTATGGTGTTCTTGATCGCTTTCGTCCATAAAGACCCTCATAGAGTACATACGTCCCTTGGAAAGGATCTCTACCCGCCATATATCACATAACATGCTTTCAATTATCATGTATAGGGAAGAAAGGTAAGGGGTGAGCTAATAACCTAGTTAGGAAAGTAAACCAACACTTATGCACGTAACTACACGTAAATGGAAAAGATGACTGGAAGGAAGCACTTAAGGTCCTTAGAGACCACCTCAGTCTTACTACGACTACTGACGCCAAATATTCATCTTTCCAAGTACATGTTTCTGACACTGAGCATACCACATTCAATTTCGTAATAAATCATATAGCACAAACATGTTTACTTCCTTACATTGTGTGTGTGAAAGAGGGATACTTTGAGAAAGATAACAACACTGCCTCAAGTGACAATCCTATTACAACCAGTCGACCAAAGTGGGAAAAGTAGTGTTTAACCCTAGTTCCTCTGAGAAACCTTGGTTGTGGTGGGCAAGAAATTGCATATGTACACATTGCCACCAAAGCCCTCAAACTCATGGCTAGTCTAGTTTCCATTTTCCTTTACCTGCACCACATAGCACCTGTGAGCCAATGCTCAGCAAGAAAATTTAAATAGGTTCATAAGAAGTTAATAACACGTTACCACATTACCGTCATAATAAGCATGCCTAGCAATAATAACCGTACTCATGCATGCATACCATTCATATAAATGACTGCAACATCATATGTTTCCAGATGCCCTAATTAAATGATTAACTGAATTATATCCGGGCTTGTTTCCTAAAAATACATGTTTAATGAATCATATTGGGCCTAAGTGTAAGGATATGGGACTAATTAGTCACCCTGGGGCCCATTGCCCTATCCAATGTATAGCGAGTCTTGGAGCTGGCCTGTCGTACCAGTTGTTTAATTTTTTACAACCAGTGGGTCGGACAAGTGTATGATGTGCTCCTTGTAAGGCCTAACCATATCGACAAGCGCTCATCGCACTATTGCCACCCTTGACTTATAAGTCAATGATTTCGACTAGCGCTCAACGCACTATAGTCATTTTTTACTCACAAGTCAAGTCTTTTGAATAAGATAATACAGAAATGCATGTATCAATTAGATAATGCAGATTGGCATATATCAATCAGATAATGCAGACACAGATATATCATATAGCAAATATCTCAGGCATAATCATAAGCATGCACATTTACAGCGGCCCAAGCCCTAATCCAATCCATATTCAACATTCGGGCCAAACACTAATTAAGTACATCATGTATTGGGTGCAGTTTTCTTACATCAGGTCTGAGTGTAAAGTAAATTAAGAACGGCCCTCGAGCACGATTCTGATTCTGAGCCCCTAGCGATAACATAGTCATAACCAAGTATACAATCCCATCAAGAATGAGTAATAAAGTCTTTGAGACTGAGTCCTAGCAACTAGGATGTCGAATCCTACTAAACCAGGTAGTAGGATCGATCTCGAGCCCTTAGGTTTGAGTTCTCGCACTCAAAACCTCCCCAAGGTCCAAAAGCCCCTTAAGCATCATAGCCCAAACAGTTGAGTCGTGGCCCACCCCATGTCAGAGAGCCCAAGGCTCTCCCATGACTGTACCCACGCTGTGACGTACCATAACAGGTGTCATGGCTCAAATGGCCTAAAGGCACCTGCTTCCCCCTGCATCCAAGAGAGTCGCTTCTCCCCAAGAACAGGGTCGCGACTTAACATGAAACATCTTTTTTTTTTTCTCAAGCCAAATCCCTTCAAAATCTTATCCTAACATAACCAAATCCCAAAAGTAAAGTTCCCAATGAACTCAGCAGCCCAAAACCATCAAAACCCAAGTTACAAACGAATAAAAAAACTCATCAAAACCATAAAATCCAATCAAAGCTTAAGAACTCAAAAACTCAGAACTTAAAAATTAGATTACCTCTTATTAAGTTGTTTTCTAACTAAATTCTCAGGCTATCAAGTTTCTAATCTTCTGAGTTACGAAAATTACCCTTCTAATAAGAAATGGACCCACATGCAGATCAAGTCATATTATAATATAACTCACATAATCATACAATGAAACACATAAATATCACATAAACACATAATTTTCCATAGTTTGCCATCCTGGCACCCTAAGGCCCTAAGCCTTATTAGGTAATTTGGGACGTTACACTCCTAGCCAGGCTCTGTATGTCCTTTGTTCGTTTAGGAGACTCCAAATCGATGACGGACTTGTTCTTATCCAGGTTTTCTTCAATTCCTCTTGAATTTATGATATATACTCCAATAACTTTCAGGATGCAACCCCCAATGAACACTTTTACGAGTTCAATTTCATGTTGTACCAATGTAGAATTGTAATAGCCTCTTATAGGTCAGCTACTCCCCCTCCCCCCCTCTTGGGGCCTTTTTGGACTTGACTAGTATATCATCAACGTAAACCTCCCTATTCCTTCCAATTTGTTTCTTGAAAATCTTGTTCACTAGTCACTGGTAAGTCGCTTCAGTATTCTTTAAGTCGAAGGGCATGACCCTGTAGCAATATAGGCCAATGTTTGTCATGATCGACGTATGCTCTTAGTCTGGGGTATGTATCACTATATGATTGCATCATGTGTAGGTGTCCATGAATGACAACAACTTGTGTCCGGAAGTGGCATCGATGAGCTGGTTAATGCGGGGATGTTGAAACCTGTCCTTGGGGCATGCTTTGTTGAGGTCGTTAAAGTCAATACACACTCTTCAAGTACCATTTAGTTTTCGCACAAGCACCGATTTAGCAACCCATAGAGGATAGAAGGCCTCTTGGATGAAGCCATTCTCTTCCAGCTTCTTAACTTCTGCTTTCAGCACTACATACCTCTCAGCATCCAGGAACCATCACTTCTGGCACACTGGAGGTGCCTTTGAGTGTACGTTTAGGACGCGCTAATGACTAACAAATTGATGCCTACCATGTCACTGTGGGACCAAGCGAATACGTGTTGTTTCTTGCCCAAGAAATCGATCATTTCGCCCTTCACGTCTCTACTTATGTTCTTCAAGACCTTCACCTTCCGAGTGGGGTCGCCATCCTTCAAATCTACTTCATTGAGCTCTTCGACCAGTTAAACCAGTCTCTCTTCATCCCCAAAGTGAGGATCCAACTCCTCCCCACTTTTAGACTTGTTTCATAAAGTGTGTGGACTTGGGTCGCCATTTGTGGTGACATCGTCCTTGTGGTCTCGATTGGGAACAATGCAGTCATCATTTGTGATGTTGTCTCTACGATTGTCTTTGGCGACCACGCCTTAGATGGCCTTGCCCATCAGGGCCTCGCCTCCCTCTGCGCACATTTTTGTGGCCTCTCCCATAAAGGTCTTTCTCTTTGAATAACTCCTTTATTCCTTGAACTCCTAGGTCATCAAAGATCATGTCGGCATAACTGACTGAAGTGTTGTAACACTCACGTGCCTCTTGCTAGTTTCCTTTTATGTAGCCGATACCTTCGCTTGTGGGGAACTTAATGGTGAGGTGCAAATTGACAGTATGGCGTGTAGATAATATAGTACGAGACGTCCTAGCACGTTGTACACTGACGGGAAGCTGGCAACTACGAACCTCGCAGTGCAAGTTTCTCTCTAAGGGGAATCTCCTAGAGTCTCCAGGAGCTTGGTGGATCCAATGGGGGTCAAGCCCTCACCATTGAACCCATTGATAATGGTTGAGCACGGTGCTAGGTCAAGATTTGACAGTTTCATTTTATCCAGACATGACTTGTACAGGATGTTGACGAAACTATCGTTGTCAACTAGAACTCTTAGCACCTTTAGGTTTGCGAGCTGAGCTGCGAAGAAAATGGGGTCGTTGTGGAGTTAGTGAATGTGCCTTAAGTCTTCACTGGTGAAGCCGATGTCTTGGTCTTCCATGCTTGAGACCTTGCTTGGTCTTTCTTCATTTGTCATTACTTAGTATGTCTGATGTCGCAGCTAGCGTCCATACCTCTCCCAACACTTGTTATTGTCCTTCGCGAAATGTGCTCCTCCACAAATCGTGACAATAGAAGCTATCATGTCTGGTACCTCACCTACATAGGCTGGCAACCGCAACCAATTTGGTGGCCATTATTTCCTTTGTCTCCCGTTGCTTCATCCACCGTTCTGATTCTGGCCTTTGCGGTGATCGACGAAATGAGCCATATGTCCCTTTGTGACGGGGAACTATATCTCGCCTTTTAGTTTATGAAATTCGTTAGTGTCATGGCCATGTTCCTTGTGGTAGTGACAGTACTTGGTCTAGTCATCTTTTCTTGGAACCTTCTTTATCGGAATAGGCTTTTTGTATGGCCGCTACGAAGATGTCTTTCTGCTTACGAGCCAGGGTGGTGTAGTTTGTGAACTGCGACTTGTAAGTGGGTTGGGTTCCCTCTTTCTTGGGATTCTTGTATTCTTGCCCTTGCTTGTGGGATACTTGGTGACTTCTCACCCTCTTCCCATTAATGTTGTTCTCTCTACCCTTCTGGTCGTTGCCACTCCTTAAGCCATGGTTTCCAGTCTTTGTTGGGTCCACATTCTTTACCGCCTCATCTAGCTTGATGAACTTATCTGTGAGGTCCAAGAAACACGCATCAAACTGGCTGCCTTCTTGGTCAAGGTTTTCCACAAAAGGCTTTTGACTCTAATTCCAAACATTGTCGCCATTAGTTTTCCCTCGTCGCTGACCATTTTGGCGCAAGTGGCTCCTCCTGGAACCTTATGATGTAGTCCTTCAAGGTCTCATTCTCGCCCTAATTCAGATTGGTGAAGTGGTTAGCCTCACGAGAATGGAAACATGCAGCATAGAACTGCTAGCATAAGTCTTGATTGAGTTGTTCCCAGGAGATAATGGATCTAGGAGGTTACTTCCAGAACCATTGTTTCGTGGCTCTGACTAGCGTGGCCGCGAAAACCTAGCATCATGCATTCTATGACACCTTGTGGATCTCCATCTGAATCTCGATGTTGTAGATGTGATCCAAGGGATCTCTTTTGCCGTCATAGGTCACCATTAGCAACATTCTAAAGTTGTCAGGTAGCTATGCATCAGCAATGGTGAGAGAGAAAGGGCTGGCCTTTCTTGGATTCAAAGTAGGCTCGTCGTTCTTGGTCCCGCCCATCTCCCTGATCGCTCTTCTCAGTTCTTAAATCTAGGCAAGAATTGGGTCGTCGGCGATCGGGAACCCTTGAGTGGTGGCAAGTGGGGATCGCCTATGGTGGTTTCCTTGCTCTTCCCTTAGAGTGTTCATATGATCATGCATGTCACCTTGGCTCTCCATGTTCTGACCTTGGGAGCCACCTCGTCAGTCGTTCGGGTTTTCGCGCTTATCAAGCTCATTCTTAGGTCTCACTCTTTCTCCAAGCAATGTAAAAATGCTACCAGTGTGGTTCTATTGGCTTGCTCTTCTCCCTTATGCAACCAGCTATGAAGTCAGTGGCTAACCAAGCCTTCGACATGGTCTCAAGCCTGGGGTTGTCGTTGTCCTCCCAGATATGGAGGCTGAAGGGGTCGTTCCACCTAGGACCATGATCTCTCAGGATTTAAAATGCTCCTAGAGTGACGAGCGGTTGATTTCTCCGCCCCCTCTCCGTCCAAGGCATGGGTTTCCCTTGAAAGAGCTTGGCGATATCTCACTACCATGCATATTGTTGTCTCAAAGGTGATGGTTGCCTCTTGTTGGTGTTGCTCCATGTCTCGTCTCTGGGCCGCCATCTGGTTACAGTGGCAGCATTCATGGCGTGCAACCGTGCCATTTTTTTCCTAAGGTGGCGATGCCCTCTCATGTCCCCTCGAGCTAACGGGGGATGTGGTTGCCATTGCCTTCTTTTAGGTTTTCATGAGGGTCCTCCTCAATTTTCGTTGGAGGAGGAGGAGGATTCAGTGGGGCCGCATGGATGTTTTCCTTAGTAGGACCATGCCTAGGTGACATGACAAACAAGGGGGTGGGCCACCTTGGGTGATAGGTGAGAATATCAAACTCTGAGAGTCACACTCTCATCAAAAGCACCTAAATGTTGACTCATTTTTTTGTCAACTTGCACAGACTAATAAATGAAGGATTGTTTTGTGTGTTATACCTCAGAGCGAGTTTTAATGATTAATAGTGATCTAAAGAAAAGAGAAATAAATGCAGTAATAATTGAATGAGGCAAAGATTTATAGTGGTTCATCCCAAAAAAGATGACCTACGTCCACTGTAGTCATTATTATTTATGAACTTTGAACCCTCAACAACAAGCTAAGTTTGATCTTGTTCTTGGGGTAGTTACAGTAATGGTGAGTAGAAGCTCTCTCTAAAAATGAACAGTTAATGACTTGTTCCTCTCTCTGATTTATCTTCCTCCCTTGTTACATTTTGATTTGCACTATTTATAGTTGTTGAGATGGGAAGGGCTGACAATGGTACCTTGCTTCCCGATCAGGTTAAATCTTGGTACACTTGGCTGGAGACAGGTTTGTGACTCATCAAAATTTGTAATCCAACGTGTCCTACTCATTTAATGGTTGAAGGCACAATCTAGTGCGAAATGATGCTCCGGTGGGGAGGGCCATCGGCGAGCAACGAGGGGCCTTAGTGAACAGCGACCGGTGATGGTGACTTTAGAAAACCCTTGTGATGTGTGTTTGTCTGACTTGTGTGTCTTGCTAGGGAAATTGGCTATGGCCCTTTTTTTCTTACGATTGGTATCGGCGTGGCCATCTGGGGATCATTTGGGTTCACGTGATGGGAGAAGCAGGCCAGTTCTGCTGAGTCCTGCCTCTTCTTGTGTATTGGGGAAGTGGCAAGGGTCACTCCTCATGGCGGCTGGTGGTGACTGTTGTGTTCGGCACTTTTTCTTGACACTTCATCGCTTCACGGGCTGCCACTTATAAGTGCCTTATTTTTGGTATAATACTATGTAACACTATTTTTCCAACACTTATTTGATTTATTAAAATTTTAAATTTTTCCTAACATAATAAATTTAAATAATAATATAAAAGATTAATATCATGTAAAAATTAATTAAAAAGTACACTAAATTTACTTTTAAATTATATGATTTTTTTAATGAATTTTTTTATGTTGTTATGTTATTATATAATTTTTATAGAATGGAAATAATCATTTAAAATATATATAAAAAAATATTTTTCATATTCTATTAAAAATATGGTGTACTAACTAAGCCTAAAATTGAATAAATAGAATTAAAGAATTAAAAAATTTATATATAGATGTGGTGTTGATACGTATCGAATTTGTCTATTTTTAGTTCATTATTCTTCTAAGATTTTGTTTTTAGGCCTTCCAATACATTTGGATGCAAAAGAATTTGGGATGTTTTACAAACAATGATTAAGGTCGAAATTACAAGTCTAAAACTTCACACTTGATTTTGAAAATTTTCCAATACTCTTTTGGAATTTTTCTAGTAAAACAAGTTTAAGATATTTTTCTTAGATCTCAATAGCTTTTTGAATCTTCCAATTTCGAGTTGAAATACCATCAGTGGCTATAGTTGAAGAAAAACGAAAAAACGAAAAAAAATGCTTCGGTCGCGATTAGCCACATCCCAGGCTGCGGCCGGCGTCCAATTTTCTAGGAAATTCAGCTTTAAATTTTAAATTTCAAATGTATTTTGAATGGGCTATAATAGGGGTTAGGTTTAACTTTTAGAATAACTTTGGATTGCGAATTTTAGAGTCTAGAGTGACAAAGGAGAAGAAAATGCATCGTCGTCTTTATTCTTCAATCTAGTATTTCTTTCATCTCTAAAACTTCTTTATTTTCATTGAATATTTATTTTTGTGATCATGAATTTGTTTATGGAGTAGTTTCCTTTTATATTAAGGGTTATTTCCAAACCCTGGACTCGAGATCTTGAATGCATGGATGAATTTTATTCCTTCTATTCCCTTATATTAAATTGTTTTTATTTTTCTATTTGAATGTTATGAATCTTGTAAAATCTTGTTTAGATGATCAGTAATTAGGGTTTTGCATTGTTCTATTATCATCAAAGGATTACTATTCACCTAATAGTTTAGGATTCTAAGTAGAGTGACAATTTGCAATTAAGGTATTTTGACGGGTATCTTAATTGTGATGAAAAATAGAACCTAGGTTAAATGAATTGCATTCTTAATGAATTTGTTGCCTAGATCAACTTGTATCCATAGAGTTTAATGTTTTTCCTTTGTTAAGTAGATCACATGCTTTATGGGTTTATGGCTTGTTAAAAATGTTTAATTAAGAGCGTTTAACTTTAATTAATTATAATAGGGAAACTGTAATAGTTGGCTGGTTAAGTGTTATTCGTGGGGTTAATAGTTTAATTAGGAATAGGGAATATTATTTATCTTTATTGATAGATTTATTGTCGAAGGTGGAGAGTAATTCATTACTATTTCTTTAAATTTGTTTTATCCTTGGTTCTATCTTCAATCCTTATTTTATTTTATTCTATTAGTTTTTAAAACCAAATCTCCTATTTAATTATTGTTCTCATTTTGAATGATAAATTGAATAATAGTACTCAAGGGTTCGACCCTTAACTTTAGTACGACATAATACACACATCAGGTGTACTAACTTAAGGATAAATATGTAATAAAGATAAGTGGGGTGTATCTATATATTTGTATGGTGTAAATATAACCTCCGTAATAATAAGGAAAAAAATATCATCTTGGTCCCCTTTTTTACCTAAATATATATGAATTTTTATTTAAAATTTTTTTAGTGATATCCCTATGATAAAAATTGCCAAAATTAACCATCTACTTGATTTCTGTCAAAAAGATTTATAAAACAAGACCATTTACCCTTATTTTAATTACAATTAATATAATTTTTTGTTTTTGAAAATTAAATAAAATAATATCAATAAAAAATTAATTTTTATGAAAAATATCAATATATATAGATAAAGAAAACTTCTCAATGGTTATTACCCATAAATGGCTTCCATAAATCATGGTGACATGTCAATATAGTGACTTGGTGACATGTCAATATAGTGACTTGGTAGAGCAAGTCACCAAGAAGTAAAGATTCATTTTTTGTCAATTTTTTTTTTGCCATATGAAATAATGATTCCAACCAATGAGAGATATGTTCTATTCGGAAATTGACATTCATTTTAAAAAAGTTAAACAGATTCCAAAATTAAGCTTTCATAATAAATACACATGTGTTTCTAAAAACTCAATTTTTGATATCGTTCGTCTTTATTCAAAGTAAAAAATATATGTGGGAATGAAAAAAATAATTGTTCATTTAGGGTTTAATGTTGTTCTACTTTATTCAAAGTAAAAAATATATGTGGGAAATTAAAAAATAGTGATGAATACTATCACATTTTTCTTTATGCCTTTAAATCTTTGGACTTCCGATTGAGTACTATACGAAAATCAATTTCGGTGTTGAATAATTAATTTTTCAGGGTGAGGATGATGATATCGCAGTGGATGTGAATTTCTCTTGCAGTATGTGCTTTGATAAAATTATGGATTGATATATATCTAGTTATCTTCAACTAATTCCAACGGAGAAACAAAACTCTTAGTGTAAAATGTCATTTTTTCTATCTTTTGCAAATGACCACTAATTGTTACTTATTTAGAAGCATGCCACAATTTCTCAAAAGGTTCAACGAGACCTTATTAAAAATATGTAATATGGGTCCAATTGTCAAAAATAAAATAAAAAGTCTTTCATGCAAATTTAAAAATAAAATAGTAAGGTCCCACTGAGATTATAATTTAACACATTAAACTCTTAAAACGTTCATTGGCATTTCTAGATCATCTTTCGTTCATCCGCACCCCCACACCAGACATGCTTAGACATAGAACGCTCCATGTCACATTGCCTGCCTAAATAGAATCTAACATCCAACTAAAAGGGGGAAAGTAAGGGGGTGGGATAAAAGTCCAATAAGGAAGTACAAACAAAGAAGGAAATTGCAACATAAAAACATAAGCGAAATTCTTTACATACTATTCTTATAGCAATCATTATCAACATAAATCATAATCATAAACTTAAGATTATTTGCAACATAAATATAATCGAAACTCATCATATCATAATCATAAACAAAAGATTATAGGCAACACAATCATATCATACATCTTAAGATCATATTCATAAATATACAACATAAGCATGATCATACCTCATCAGATCATAATCATAACATATAATATAAGCATAACAATACATCATACAATCATAATCATAACATAAAACATAAGCATAATCATACATCATACGCCCATAATCATAGCATACAACATAGGCATAATCATACATCATAAGATCATGGAAACCCTATTGTCCAAGATGGCTTGATAAGCATTTAACATAAGATCTTAAGCATCATACGCATAAGCATACAACTTAAGATCATGACTCCCCTGTTGTCCAATGATCAATAACATAGGCATACAACATAAGATCATTGCTCCCCTATTGTCCAATGTAAATACATATTACAGGATCTTTATTTATTTTCATGCAATTTATATATTATCATACAAACATGAAAATTCCTAGAACATGCTCCTACGAAATTGATACAAATATTGAGTAAAGTAAAAACTTACATTTCGCAGCAAAATTGGAACAAATTCTTCCTTCAATCTCTCTAACCCTTAATTCATTTCTGTAGTAGAGTATTATTAAGAGATTGAACTAGATCAGCAACACAGTCTTCTTCACCAAGCCTTTGATCAACCTAGAACTAGTGTGGGCTGGTTCTCAACACATGAGAGAGAGATCTAGAAGAGAAAGTGGTTAAGAAAGGATTAGATCGTCTAGGTTTTCACTTACCCACTACAAGAAAAAATGCTTTTAATAAAACCAAAAATGTGTTATCTAAACATACCATAACACTTTTTGATGTGTTAAGACCGACTATGTTATCGTAGGTCAGGGTACTTTACATAACACTTTATCATTGTTATACATATGTGTTATTATACTGTCAACGATAACACACTTTATGTGTTATTTTAATTAATAGATAAGTGTTTAATTATATTATTTATAGTCAATTATATAACACATTTCAATACTTATAACACACCTCACATCTCATCTCCTATACACATAAATGATTGTCTTTCTAATCTCGTCTGTTAATAATAAAGAGTCCAATATGACACAATTAACAATCTGTTTTTAATGCTTGTGTTTGGAGCATTTATTAGCAAAACAAAAACAAGTATAATGTTTGCAATTTCAATAACTACAGTAATACAATTATAACAAAAAAAAAAACCCTGAATCCATGCCATTGTGTTTGAAGTTGCAGTCCTCTGCTTACATATATACAAAGACATATTGATATATGTTAGCAACTGTGCAGTTGAAGTTCATAGCTATATACCTGTACAATAAAGCATAGACCACATATAAATATATATGCCCATCTGATCTCCTCTGTTTTTTATGACACAGTCGTAATACTTATTAATATGATTTATCTCTCTTTTAATATGATTTATTTATATACCATTGTGTATGTATGCAAAGCCAAATAATAGTAATTTTCTATATTTTGCTATCTAATTATGCAAAAGCAGGTTTTCCTTTTTGACATGATGAATAGTTTCTTAAAAGCAAAAACTTAACAATAAAAAGGCTATTTTGATGTGGGAGTCAGTGCCTAAGACATACAAATACACACAAATTATGAGGAAGTATAAACCCATGAAACAGCAAGCAAAGTAAGGAATTTGTAATGTACATAACACACTTTAATTATAATACTCAACATACTACATATCTAATTTTGGATGGCACATCCCCACGTACTGATTTGCAGAATTATTTACAATGATAAAGCCTAGCTCGAAAACTTGGCTAGAAGATATCAGAGTGTGTTCATGAGTTAATGCTTGGGATGAAGTTATGTTATAAATTTCATAGCAATATCGAGAAGGAAGCATGCAGAGACAGAGTAATGTCAATATACTGATGATAAAGAACCCACAATCTCTTTCTATTTAACTCATTTACTTTCAAAGAGAAATAATTAAACAAGACATCTAAAGCTAATATGGAGTTAAAAATAAAGAAGTGCATTTAATTTATTTTATATAAATTACTTGTAAAATAATGTAAAATCTTGGCAATTTATTATATAATAAGTATGAACTATGGTCAGAAATTTTTTCAGAACATCATAAATTAATTATATAAAAGTGATACTATGATGCTTCCTTGACATCATTTATCTCACTTGTCCAATTTGACTCTGTAACTATTTCTTCAGAAATATTTGAAAAATTATGGAACAGAGCACATCCCACTATATATAACTAAAACTTACCTCATTCACACTCATAAAGCCATTTATATATATTTATAGCTAAAGAGCATAAATACATGGGTCTTACACTAACACTTACAATTAAGGACTCTTAAATAATCAACGTTAAGAAAAAATTCAGGGCCAAAAATCCAATTTCCTCACTGATAAGAAATTATTCACATATATCTTAGTGAATCATTCATTCAAACACCTCTAAGGCATTATTTAAAATCTTAGTAATATACTTTTAAAAATCAATATAGACCATCATAAGCAGTTAAACTAAAAAATTTACAGACAAATCGTTACAAACATTAATTAACACAGATACACTATATATATGTCCACATTGATAACTCTATTATTAACTTTTGATATGGGTAGAATTCCTTTAGTAATAACACCATAATAGCAAATATTAACATATCAAGAGAGCAACCAAAAGAAATCATTGCCTTTTTAGTTCAACTTCTTCTTTCTTTCAACATCTTTGATCTTTCTCTGCCTCTTCTTGTTGCTTCCTCAAATGTTTATTTATCTCTAACACAATATCTCTTTGAAACATTTTATCAAACAGTATTCTTGCACCAAAAATACAACAATTTTCAAAGTATGCCTTAATCAAAGAACTCCCAACAAATACACCTACTTCCAATCCTATGAATCTAACTTAATTAAAGAAACATAATGTGACGATCAAAATAATCAACTTAACACATAAACAAATGAAGTGCAGAGGAGAGTACTAAGTACCCAAATTTTCAAGACAATAATGAGCGACCACCATTTCTGTTTATATTTTGGATAGTGAAGTTGGAATAACTGGCAGTGAAGTTGAATTTTCTGAGCATTGTTGAGAACATAAAGATGAGGTTTTTATTTATAATTTATAATTTTGGGAAAGAAATTTGCATACCCTTTGGTGAGGAGAACCAGATCGATGTTCTGTCGAGTGCCGGTGTCAGCATCGGGTATCCGAAGACCGACATAGGCCTTCCCACCATAAAGCTTTCCAAGTCTGCAAACAAAAATCCAAAAACAGAAAATTGAAAAGGAAGGGAATTGGTGTTCGAATTGTTGTATATATACATACATATATATATATATATATTTACGAGAGAAAAAAGTACCGATCGACGACAGAGAAGAGGGCATTGGAATCGAAGGTCTCGACCTCTAAAATATTGTCATCGTAGAAGAAGCGCTTGAAGACTTTGTAAAGGATGAGACCGCACAGTATCTCAACCCACATGACCATACAATCCAAGAAAATGAAGATGAAGAAGAAGAAAAAGATTGAATATTTTGGAGAAAATGATACTATTAAGATTTGAGATATTCAGTATTTTATGAACTCGTATACTTACCACCTAAGCTTCAAACTTAGATTATTAAGCTTAAATTTCTATTTCTAAAGAAAACCCAGAAAGATGAGAGAACCAAAAAAATTTGGTCTGCTATCTTTGCTGTGGAGTTGTCAGAGAGCAGAGGTATTAAGGAACCCTGAGGATTTAGACAGAGGCGAGGGATTTGAGAGAGAAAGTGGGAGAGTTAATGAAAAAAACACTAGGAAAAAGAGAGAAAAAATATAATTAAAAATGATGGCGCTAAAAAATTAAGTGGCGCTCAAAATTTTTGAGAGACCCGCTAAGATTTTTTATCTGAAACTATAATACTTTTTCAATACTATTAGATTTTAGTGTTGTGGTAGGCCTCTTTTGTTATAGTGACCCAATGAATAATCTAAGACTCCTTTTTTTTTTAATACCCTAGATATCATATTCCTTATATATGCAACTTAATGAGATTTATTTAAATTTAAATTAATTAAAATAATAAACAAAAAAAGATAAAAGTCTTGGCTCCCACAAATGGACTTCGACCCAATCTATTTGTTGTTGAATTTAAATCTCAATTAGGCCCAAATTCAAATCCTTTTATTTATTTATTTTTAATTAATTAATTAAATCCTTATTAAAATTAACTAATTATAATTTGAAACTTCATTTAATATTATTTATTTATATTGACACCAATTTATCAATATTAATAAATTTACCCAAAGATTCTGTTTTATTCTCTAAATCTCATATCTCTATAAATTTTCAAAAATTGACCTAGTCAAATTTTAAAATCCTGATTGATAATTAAATCAATTAATTGGGACATTCTAGATGATTTACTCAAAAGTGATGCAGGGACCATAGATCCATGAAATCAAGCTCCAACAAGTTACCTTGAATTTATTAACGAATAATTTCACTACCTTATTAATTCCTCGTGACTCCATTATAGACTCGGAATTGAACTCTTGAATTCAAAGAACGTATTTTCCAAACCATAAATATGTTATCCATTGTTATAACCATTATATTCAGTCAATCCTCTATCATTGACTTACTAACGAGCTAGGTGCAAATTACCGTTTTACTCCTTATCACTATTTTATCCTTAACTCCCAATAAGTTTCTTATAAATGATATTTCTGTGAACTTAATCACATAAATGAGGTCTCAGTCATTTACCCTTTCGAACAAAGAAATTAAGGAAACCGTCTTTTCACTTCTCATACAGAAGTTATAGATTTCATATCTATGAATAATACTCTCACTCAATTACACTACTAAATCTCCAAGATGTAAGTATGGGGTAGACCGTAGGGTAAGCTGGTAATGAACAAGTCAAAATATTTAAATAATATAATTAGCAGAATATTATCACTCAGAATTAAGATAGACTTAACCTATGGTCAACGTTGTGACATTGATTAGATTCGATAACAACGAAACTCATTTATCAATCAATAATCAATATCGGTCAAAGTCTAATGTAACCAAATACATCCGAACATATCTACTTGGTCAATGCCTTGGACATGACATCACACTTTGAATGTGTACGTAGATCATATCATAGATTGCCTAACCAGTGAAAATCCAATGCGCTCATCTAATCTTAGGACTCATTCTTTTGAACATATAATTACAACTATAATGCATTGTGGCATATCACTAAAATTGTAACTATCCATATGTTCGAGATTTTATAAATGTTTGTATTATTTCAAAAATCATTTAATAAAACAAGCAAGCAACATGGTTGTCAAACTAAATTATTTCGACTACTTTTATCGACAATATAAAATTAGCTTACAAGTCCAACATGGTTTTATAAGGGCATGAAACCCAACAAGATCCCACTTGCCCTTTTAAAACAAATGGGATATGTTTCTCAAAACCATTCATTCTACATTCTTCACAATTATGCTCTCTGCTTATATCTTTGTAAAGGGATATGAAAGACTTCCTTCCAATGCTCTCTTCATCACCTTCACATCACGCCTTCACCACACATCCTCAATAATGTGGTGCTTTCTCCCTATATGCTTTTCTCTTTTGTAGCTTTGAGATTCTTTCAAAATTGTTATTGCCTCATTACTGTCACTTGAAAAAAATGAGTGGTTTATCCATTTATGGAATAACACCGAGACTCGCATAGAGCTTCCTCAGCCAGACTATTTCCTTAGTAGCCATTAACGTAGCCATGTACTCAGCCTCCAAGGTGGATTCTAAAATGGCAGATAGTCTAACGCTTCTCCAAATCACAGCTACTGATATGGAAGACAACCTATCGCTTCTCCAAATCATAGCTCCACCACCAAGAGTAAACACATTTTTCAGAAGTAGACTTCATGTTATCAACATCAGTCTAAAATTTAAATTTGTGATGCCTAACAGGATCGAAGATCCACCTGAAAAGACTAACATATAATCTCCAATCCATCAAAGATACCCACCTCCATCTATTGTTCATTTCCAAGGTTTTATTGGCACTTGCTCACAATTCTCACTCCATAGCAGATCTTCGGTCACAACATAGCATACATTATACTCCTAATTGAAATTGCATAAGGAATTTGTTACATCTTTTCTTTCTCCTACGAAGTCTGTGGAGACTGCTGCTTAGAAAAATAAATTCCATGCAAAGACACTAAACATCATTTCTCGGAATTTGTTACGGAGTAACGAGCAAGCACTCACCTAAGTAGGTTGCTTAAGTTAGAGCCAGAATTCAATTCTTTCTATCCCTGATGATTTCAATAACAAGAACACGACTTGCTGCCACAAAATATGGAATTTCATTTCCAGCCAGTTCTTTATGTCTGATAGTTTCTTGACATTGTTTCCAATGAGTAAGATATCATCTACATAAAGTATTAAGAACACCACAATGTGTTTTTCCCTAAGTTGTTAAATACAAGGGCCAACTACATTTTGTTCAAAACCATAGGTCTTAATGTTTCCATTTAACCTTAAGCTCCATGAGTGCGAAGCTTGTTTAACTTAACAGATTGACCTACTCAGCTTGCCAACTGTCTTGTCTAACTGCTTTAAATCCTTCTGATTGATCCAATTAATGGTCTCATCAAGATAGCCACTAAAAATGCTTATTTGATGTCCATTTTCCTTATCTCTTAATCAAGAGTTGTTGCTATGGATAAGAGTATACAAAATGAATTTTAACATGGGTACCAGAGAAAAAGTTTTCTCTAAGTCAACTTTCTCTCTTTGCCACGAGTCAAGCCTTAAATCTCTCAACCTTTCCATTATCTGCCTTCTTCTTCTTATAGATCAACTTGCACCCCACAGCCTAAAGTCCAATGGCACATCTACAAGATCTCAGACAAATTAAGAGTACTTAAACTCTTTTTCGTCGTACTTGGCTTCAAGTGAAAGACCCCTTTCAAACTTACCCATTGCCTAGTGAAAGGCCAATAGATCGTTGTTACTTGTGTCCCCAACCAGCTTGTGGGTTTTAATATCCATTTCATAGGTACCGAGTTCTGAGAAACCCTCCCAATATGACGAGGCACCGTAACTTTCTGACTTGGATTAGTGGTTTCTAAATCTACCTTATTTTCATTGACATGCATCGGTGAGGATGAAACAATATTTTATTGTTTTTCCATCTAATACTATTTTACTACGAGACATGAAATTCATTATGTAGTTGTTATCAAGAAAAGTAGCATTTGTAGTGTCCAACACTTTCTTGTCTACTACACTATACAACAGACCACCCTAAGTACCTTTAGAATAGCCAACAAATGAGCGAACCTCAGTTCTTTGTTCTAGTTTTCCTACCTTTTTCCTCAGGACATAATCAGGACTCCCCCAAATTCCATAATGACGTAAACCAGGTTCACGACCATTCCCTAATTCTTGTAGTGTCTTGGAGACAGCTTTGAGACGACACAACATTTAAAAAATGTCACATGCAGTCTAGGTAGTATGTCTCTAGAAAAGATCTGGGTAAGAATTTGGTATAGTTGAATAGCTTATTATAGAACACACATTTTCATAAACGCGCGATTCACACCACTCAGCAACACCATTCTGTTGTGGAGTCCTCGGGGCAGTTGCTTTAGACAATTCTCCAAGTTCAATTAAATGATCTTGGTTCTGATTATCCAAATTTCCTCCACCCCTACCAGATCGCAAGATCTTTAATGTTTTACCTAATTTGGTATTAAAGCCATAGCAATGAATTATTTGAACTTCTTAATAAATTCTCAGAATTCCTATTCTTTAGGTACTTACATGAGTCTATAGAGAAATATTCGATGAAGGTGATGAAGTACTCATAACCAACCCTCACTTGGACATTCTTTTGTTCCTATACATTAGAACATACTAGCTCTAGTGTTCCTAGATTTAGCTATCTTAAACAACTCATTATTTAGAACATAGGGTTCATTTAGTTGCGATAGGTATAGCCCGTTTTTCATATATGCACTCCAAAATTCACATCCACTGAAAGAAATAGGATTTTATTACTTGTGAAAGTAACTACAAATTGTTTTTGATGTAATAAGAAAAACTGAAATTAAAAATTTCCATTGAAAATCGGAATAAAATAAACATTCTCTTAAAACAATATATTTATTTCCAAAATCCATTGAAGCTTATCCGTTTACCTTGTTTGATACAAACAACCCTTGATGGATTCCAAGTTGTGGCTTTATATCCTTCATGGCTTTCCTAGTTCTAAAAAGTTATAAAAAGGTACATGCATGTTTAGTAGATTTTGATTCAACGATCCAAAATCGAAGTATCATCCTCTAAAATCTCATGCACCCAAGACATATTTCGTTATATTGGGTTTCATATGCCTTGAGTGCTAGGAAATCTTGTTCCAATTCCCAGTCTCCTTACTGTTGGAAACACTCCTCTTTTTTGTGTACTTATAATTAGACCTTGTTCCAATTCCCAGTCTCCAATTCCAAGATGTTTTCCAGCGTTTGGTGCTTTGCCAGTGGACTTCTTGTTCTTTTTGTTTGAATTTCTTCCTCATTTTCTCTTCGAAGAATAATCTTAAAGTAACTTCTCATTGAGCTTGTTTAGTTGTATTAGCATTCTTTCCTTTGCTCGAACCACCATCAACAATCCTCTTTGAAGGATTTGTTGATCGTTGCATAGGAAAAATAGGAATATCTTTGATTATCACGAACTCGATGTTGTCCATAATCAACACCATGTTGATGTCGGAAAAAATTTCGTGAGGTTCTCACAATATAGTAACCTTCTAGAGATTAGAGAGAGTATGGCATGGGAAGCCGAGAGCTACGATTATAAACTAAGTAGAAATCAACACATTGCTTGACAAACATTTATTCATTAAATTTTTAGAAATAGCAAAACATACAAAATGTTTTGAGATAAGCAGAATACTAAAACACTTATCTTCTATTTCTTAGGTACTTTTACTTGCCATGAACCCAAGTATTCCGGTAGGCGAGATTCACAAATATTCACTTAGTTAAATAGAGAAACATCTCAATTAATTAAACGTCATAGACTTTTATTAACTACTTATCCATCCGATCAAAGTAACGAAAACTCTTGTGTCCCAGTAGGCGAGAGTCACAAATATTTATTACTATATGGGTTTGACCCACGATTTTAATTATTATAGACTTAATTCCTATAGTCACCGTAGAGATGAGTCTATAGAATGTCCATCTATCCTAAGAAATTTAACCATGTTAAGAAGTCTAGTGAACACTTTCTGTATGGAGACGAAATCAAAGCACCATGATACCTCACTAAACTCTAACATTGTTAAATATACGGTGGAGAACGAATTAAAATTTTAAAGACTCAAAATATTAAATATTTTAGTATTTTATTATTTCTTAAAAATATCAACTTAGGTTTTCCAAATTATTAAAATAATGAATAAACCAACTTAGGTTCGCCAAATTATTAAAATAATCAATAAACCAACTTAGGTTTGCCAAACTATTAAAATAATCAATAAACCAACTTATGTTTGCCGAATTAATAAACCATAGTTTATAATTTTTCCATTAATTCTAAAATTAACATTGAAAATTGATCCAAAAATTAGAACTATTTTTTTTCTAATCAATTATTATGTCCAACTAGAAAGAATAACCTAATACAATTAAGTCTAACTTAGGTAAATGGGCCTTAACAATTCAAGCTTGCATAGAGGAGAGCTGGGTTCAATATGTCGAACTTACTACTAAAGCTCCCTAACTTCCACACAAAGCCCAAAAAGATAGGAATTTGAACATTTGTTTTATTAATTGTTATTCAATTGATTAAGCTCAATCTAGTAATGCAAAATAAATGGGCATTCACAAGTAGAAAGACACACAAGAGAGAAACTTAAACTTTATATGTTCAGTTGGACAAAAATAAAACCTAACATTTTATGACAGTCTTAATTGAGTTTCTCCACATTTTTCAAGCACAAAAATTGGTTCATCATTATACTTGTATTTAAAGCCCAAATGCAGAAAATATCTTAATAATGATGTTTGATATGTTAATAATTGGGCGGGCTTAATATGTTACTCTATAAGCATGTATTATTAAATTATGCAAATATACCACAACAATATACTATTTTGCAAACTATCATAATTAATTAACATAGAATTCATCAGACGAAATTCAATATAATTAATTAAACAAGTTGCAAAATATTAAATTAACTAAAATAGAATTTATCAAACAAAATTCAATTTCAAACAATTAATTTTAACTAGGCTATTAAGTTGTTAAGAATGACAAGATATTTTATTTTTAAATATTTTAACCAATTTAAAAATATAAAAATATATTTTAACAAAATTTAAAATATCTAGAATTATTTTATAACCAATTATAAATATTTTAAACAATAAAAATATCTTCAATAAATTGATAACTAATTTTAATATTTCAATTATAACAAAATAAAAAAAATATATTAAAATATCCTCATTATTAGATAACCAATTCAAAATATTTTAAAAAGGTAAAATATCTAAAATAATCACATAATCAATTTTAAATATTATTAAACTTAAATGCACAAATTATTCAATTTAAAAAATAAATAAAAAAAATTAATTCTTTTTTTTTTTTTGTGAAAAAGCCTGTCGCGCGCTCGCACGAGTCCAATTTTTTTTAAATCTTTGCAGCTTTTCATTCCCAAAACAAGCCAAAAACAACCAAATTATTGCTAAATTTACATAACAAAACATAAATATGCACCAATAACATGTACCATCCAATTGACACCCTAACATATCAATCAATTTCATACATGTTCATTCATGAATATAAAGTAGCAACCTATGGCTCATGAGGCAAATTGTAGGAAATACATAATACAAGATCTTTATTTATTTTCATGCAATTTACATATTATCAAACAAACATGAAAATTCCTAAAACATGCTCCTATGAAATTGATATAAATACTGAGTAAAGTAAAAACTTACATTACGTAGCAGAACTGGAACATCTCCTTCCTTCAATCTCTGTAACCCTTGATTTCTTTTTGTAGAAGAGTATTTTCAAGAGATTGAACTAGATCAATAATACAGTCTTCCTCACCAAGCCTTTGATCAATCTAAAACTAGCGTGGGCTGGTTCTCAACACATGAGATAGAGATCTAGAAGACATAGTGGCTAAGAAAGGATTAGATTGTCTATGTTTTTACTTACCGAGTGAATAATCTGAGACTCTTTTTGTTTAAAACCCTAGTGTTGATACGGTTTTTCGCCAACAGTGTATTACGAAAATTAGCTGGAATAAACTAGTGCTTAAGGATAAACCCTAACGAGAATAATCACTCTTTAAGGTACTTAGAATGATATAGTAAGAATACTCATTCCTTTTTACATAGTTCGGAGGTTAAAATCCCCCTAGTCCACGAGTCAATATTATTGTTGTATATCTCTTTCTATTTTTACAAAGTATTTGCACTACAGAAAGAATCCAACCCCTTGCTCTAGCCAAGGTCTTGGTATTTATAGGAGAATGATCTCTGGGTAGGTGTTGGGGTCATCCCATGATCTCTTGATCCCTCACATCATCTCTGTGACATTAATGATTAATATCTAAATTTTATATTGAAGTGTGGTCTAATCAATAGGTAAAATGGATAATGGGCTGCATGGCCTAAATCAGTCGTGTGATGTCTTATCATGCACGTTTAGATTGCGTATGCGAGAATTCGGGAATAAACAGACACGTGGTGTCTGTTTTATGCATGTTTATATTGCATAGTCAACTTTATAAAGATCCTGGGGCATGTCAGATCTCTGACTTACCATGAGCTAGCGTAGTGCCAGCTCGTGCCTCCCGGTGCTATATTCCACAGGTAGTTCCAGGTGGTATGTTGCTTTGAACTCACTAGTTTGAGCTATTTGTCTAGGGAATCGTACAGAATTTCATCGAATGAAAGGTGAATATGTGGGACATCGATTATAGCTTTTTGCTAGCCCGCTGTACCCAAGCTACCTCAACAAGGTATGTGCTGATTTTCAGGGCGTACATTTGCCCCCCAAGTCCCTGCTCGTGTTCTATGACGTCAATTTTGACTTTCACGGCAGGGACTTTTAAACATCCTTTGCGATTATCCAAACCCTGCCCACCATTTGAGTACTGGGCACGTGAAACGTCATGATTGGCGTCTATTTGGGTTTTGAGGATTGTATTAAATTTCCTGGCCACCTTTTTGCCGTCGTTTCATCTTTTGAATCATGACCCTCGTATCTCGCATTAACTTGATCGAATGGTCCTCATTTCCTTATGCTTTTTACGTATAAATAGGGCTGGCAGTTTTCAACACTCATCACCTTTCATTCGAAATTTTTCTTCATTTTCTCTCTTCTGAGCTTCAAAAATTCTTCTTCATCTTCTGATTAAAATCCCAGAAATCCCCATAATCTCTACACAAAAAACCCTCGGAAATCCAGTCAGCAATGATTTTCCCAGGAGCTCTTCTTCTATTTTGCTTGCAACTTTCATTTGAAGAACATATTGTAAGTTTCCTGTTTTTTCGAGACTTGTATGTTACTGTTTTCTGTGTGTTTCAATTTTCTTCCTTTTTCTTTGTCATGTGAATCTGCACTTTATAGTTACCAACAGTAGGCTGCTACTAAATAACTTTGGTGCATAAGTTTTGATTTTAGGCGTATAGAGTAGATCCCAAAACATGTCTATGACTGTAATGTTCATAACTAGGTAATTTCTGGGTGATTTCTGGGTAAGTTTAGGAAATACCCATTCAGGATATGGAAACGAGAGGTTTTTAGGGTACAAAACCGGGTAGCTTAGGGGTCACGTTTCTTAGGCAGTTTTTCTTTAAAACCCTTTCCCCAAGGCAAGTAATGGTCTGACTCTGCTGACACACGGATCCCTGAATATGAGGGATCTATTGGGAAACCTAGGTGCGTAGCATAGGCAATACGCGGCATCACGCCGGCTGATATTGCATCAGCTCGCGTGTTAGGACCCTTGGCCCTTGTTATTTCTCATGTTAAAAAATTCTATGTCGCCCACTAAAAACTTCGTCGTTTTTATTCAATAGGCGAGCTGATGGCACCCAAGAAAGGCGCATCCAAGAAGAACGTACCTGGCTCGTCGTCCCAGCAATCTCACAAGGGAATGGAGGTCATCCCTGATTCCCCCTTGCCTGAGTTTGGCCCTGTGGTGGAGAAGGGTCAACAAGATCCCGCTGTCCCATAACATTGAGGCTGGGACAAGGGCTCTCATCGCCCGACCTCGATACGAGAGGGAGCAGAGCTGTGCATCACTCCAGGATGATTTCGCAGCCTGGAGTGATGAACACTTGAAGGCTGGGGCCTTCCTCCCCCTTGACCAATACTTCGCGGACTCCCTCAACTATGTGAGGTTGGCGCCGTTTCAACTTCCATCGAACTCCTATCGTCTACTAGACGGGCTTAGATATCTCTTCCTGAAGCAGATGTGGGAGGTCCCCACATCGGCAGATATCCTTTACTTCTTCTACCTCAAAGCCATCCTAGACCAAAGGGGGTGAGGTGACGAGTTCTACTACTTGACCCGATTCCCGAACTCGCCTTCGGTCATCGAGCTGCCCAGTCATCCCAACGACTTCAAACACCAATTTTTCATGTGGAATGGGTTCAACCGTCCTCGTAAGTTTCCTCTCTATTCTTAGCTCGCGAAATTATTATTATTTTCTATTCTTAGATTTTTCGCGTGTATACTGATTGGAGCATCATCGTGCAACCATTTTTGCGAGGATGGACAAATCAGTGACCTTTGGTGGTCAATATGATACCCTGGTAGGGCTTCTGCCTAGTGAGAAGGACTACCGCCAGCTCGTGTCTGATGGCACGATGTTGGCGTGTAAATTAATTTTCGAGGGTTAGACTTTGGCCCTAAGGAAAACGCCGGCTACTTACACAGTAGCTCGCGAGCTGACACCCTTCCCTGAGGGAGGCGCCACGGTCGTCGACGGCGATGAGCAGGAAGAGGAGCCCGAGGTGCCACTTATGCGAAAGAGGCAAGCTCCTGAGATCGCTCGGGAACCTCATGTGGACCGAGCTCAATCGGGGGCAGCAGCCGGCCCCTACGGCCAAGGTAACCCATACTCTTTGCAGGATCTAGATAGGGCAGCCACAGACTTTAGGCTAGTTAGGTTTAACCCAAACCATCTCGTGCATCGTCACCAAAATGACCCTGACTATAATATAACCTTACTCCAGTGTGTCGATTAATTAGTACTACGTCACGACATGGGCTGCCCTAGGGGCACCGTAGTAATAAATAACACCTTGTCTTTTAGGTCGGCCTTGTTTGAGGAGTATGGAACCAATCTTAGGTCGTGGCCATCCCTTCTCCAGGGTGTTGTAGCTCCTGGACTTAGGCAATACGTAGAGGAGTCCAGTCCTGAGGTAGAGCCTGATCCAGAACCTCCCCTAATCCAAGAGGTGGTTGACTTAGACTCTCCATGATACGAACCACACCAACGATTGTGGTGAAACCCGACACCAAATATGGCAGCCACCAAGAACACACGAAATGGGAATGAAGAACCACGACCCAATGCTTAGCCAAGCACGAACCTTGGTATGAGGATTACACCACAAATGGGGATGGGAATCCGTTTGATAAGTCAGATTGAACGCCACAAGGAATACCCTTGATAAGTTCGAATAGTCTCTTCAAGAACTCAAGAATAAAACCTCTCAATTTTCATTTCATCAAAATCTGCCATTCCCAAACGTTTACAAAGGCCTAATATAGGAGAAAATTACATCAAGACAACCCTTTGTCTTCCTAAAGAAAACCGAAAATTAAAGACAACCCTTTGTCTTCCTAATGAAAATCGAAAATTAAAGACAACCCTTTCTCTTCCTAATAAAAACCAAAAATTAAAGACAACCCTTTGTCTTCCTAATAAAAACCGAAAATTAAAGACAAAAGGACTATTGGACTCACACAAGTCAAATGTTTGACTTTTCACAAAATAAACAAAGACTAAATAAAAAACGTGATTAAAATAAAAAGACAAGATGACAAAATACAATAAGACTCATCAAGCTCCTAAACTGAGTCTTTTGGCTCACGCCCTCGTCACCAGACCAATTGGAACTAGACTTGGATCTTTAGTCTTGGTGTCCTCATCACTCCATCCCCTATAGCTGTTCCGAGGCCGAAGGTCGTGGAAATAGACTGCTCTAGCTCGGAGGCCAGGATTTTTGTTACTCTATACGCATTTTCTTGGTAAACTGATGAACATATATGCATGCTTAGCATATTTCCCATTCTTTTTCATGTGAGGAGATGGAACAACGAGGGGAACCTGACATCCGCTTGATGTTCCAGGAGGGGAGATCCAGCGAGGGTCCCCTAGTCAAGAAACTTCGACCCACGTTGAAGAAAACGCTCCCCTCAGCCGTGACTGCCTCCAATCCCCGGCTAAGGGGAAAGGCTCGGGCTTGGGAGCTCAGCCCGCACAGCCCTGGAGAAGAGAGGTGTGGCTGCATCCCCTCCTCTCTTTCCCCCACCTCCTGCTTGGGATCCGGTAGCACCAGTTGGTCCCCCAACTCCACTGGTCCCTGCCGCAACTGTTCGCATCCCCGTCAACCCCCAGGATCTGGAGTTGATTCTAGACACTTTTCGGGGGACCGTCTACGAGACGGCGAGCTACTCGGTGAAGCATTTCTATAAGGCCAAGCCTAACGAACTAAGGGCAATCAAGGAGAGGAACCCGGAGAATGTCATGGAATCCGCCCTGGGGATGATCCTCATAGTAAGCATTTTCCCTCACTTGATTTTTATTATTTTACCTTGGTATGTGCTTAATTGTCTATTTGATTTTTGCAGGCAGCCTTGGCTCAACATCGCAGCATATCTCGGGCTAGGGCCAGGAATGTTGAACTAAAGGATGAGCCCCAGACTTCCCAAGCTGCTTTCGCCGCCTCTCAACATAGCGAACAAAGTTCCAAGGCTACTTTGGCGATGACCCAAGCGGGCGAACAGGCGGCGAAGACTACCTTAAACATGGCTCAAGAAGACGAGCAGGCGGCAAAGGCTGCCACGACAGCCCTTGAGGCCTAGCTCAAGGGGGCCAAGGCCAAACGGTTGGAGGTCGAGGCAGCTATTCTAGAGGAGAAGAAGGCATCGACATCCTCCATGGAGAGCATGTTGTACCACTGTTGGGCCCTCAATCAGGACGACAACTTCTCCTTCATCGCTTCCGAGTGTGGGGGCACTATCTCGAGAAGTTCAAGGCTTAGCTACAACAGGAGTTGCAGTTAGAGACTAGGGAGGCCTTTGTCATTGGCGAGCAGGAGACTGAGGAGGTGACGTCCTCAGAGCGGCTTGGGGGTCTTAGATTTTTTTTTACTTGTGTATTTTTCCTTTGTAAATGCTAAGCACGAGGTTATTCACCACGAGAAAAATGTTTTTTTTTTTTATATATTCAATTTAGTTATCTAACTTTTAATTATTCTTCGATCTCTTTCTCATGCTTTATGTTGTGCTCGGTAGAAACTTAGTTTGCGTTAGTTTTATTGACACCTCACTATTTTAGGAAAAAAGCTGGTTAATCAATTTAGCCAACTTTTATGTTTTGGAACTTGGTCATGTCCATGATATTTAATTAACAACTTAGTTCGCGTTAGTTTTATTGACACCTCACGTTTTTTTAGGAAAACACTGTTTTATCAATTTAACCAACTTCTAAGTTTCGGAATCTGGTCGTGTCCAGGATATTTAGTTAAATATTCAGTTCACCTTAGTTCGATTAACACCTCGCGTTTTTTAGAAAAACACTGGTTAATCAATTTAACCAACTTCTAAGTTTCAAAACCTGGTCGTGTCCAAGATATTTAAAAAACTTAGTTCGCATTAGTTTTATCGAATACTTCGCATTTTCTTTAGAAAAAACATTGTTAATCAATTTAACCAAATTCTAAGTTTCGAAACCTGGTCGTGTCCAGGATATTTAATTAACAACTTAGTTCGTGTTAGTTTTATTGAATGCTTCACTTTTACTTTAGAAAAAACATTTTTAATCAATTTAACCAACTTCTAAGTTTTGGAACCTGGTCGTGTCCAAGATATTTAATTAACAACTTAGTTTGTGTTAGTTTTATTGAATACTTCACTTTTTCTTTAGAAAAAACATTGTTAATCAATTTAACCAACTTCTAAGTTTCAAAACCTGGTCGTGTCCAGGATAGTTAATTAACAACTTAGTTCGTGTTAGTTTTATTGACACCTCGCATTTTTTTAGAAAAACACTGGTTAATCAATTTAACCAACTTCTAAGTTTTGGAACCTGGTCCTCGGGTTGTCTGCCCCCCAAGTAATCAGGAAGTAGACCTTCTAGGTTACTTTGAACTGACATGCATATGAAATCGTACAAAGATACAAATATACCATAAACCCCCTTTTTTATATATTTCTAAAATTAAATGGCTTTTATATTCAAGCCTTACATAGACAGGCAGTTTGATCACTGGTAATACTTTTTCAAATGTATAGCATTCTAGGTCCTTGGTACCATTTCTCCACTAAGTCGGGCCAATTTAAAAGTACCTTCCTATATGATTTCGACTATTTGATAGGGCCCTTCCTAGCTTGGGCCTAAGGCACCATCTTTGGGGTCCTTGCCTGCTAAAACTACCCTTCGAAGTACCAGGTCTCCTAAACCAAAGACACGCTTTTTGACCTTTGAATTAAAATAAAGCGTGATTTTTTGCTGATAATGCGTGAGCCGTAGCTATGAATCTTCCTGTTTCTCATCAATTAGGTCGAGGGACACGCTGAGTAGTTCATCGTTCCGTTCCAAGCCAAAGGTCTGGAGCCTATGTGTGACTACCTTTGCTTCGATTGGGAGGACGACCTCACTTCTAAAAGTTATGGAGAAAGGGGTATGCCCCGTGGAAGTTTGGTGGGAGGTCCGGTAAGCCCACAACACCTGGGGGAGCTGCTCGGGACATACTCCCTTGGCCTCATCAAACCTCTTTTTAAGGCTTGTTTTGAGGGTCTTGTTTACAGACTTAACCTATCTGTTGCCCTGCTGGTAGGCCACTGAGGAGAAGCTTTTGTTAACATCGTTCCTTTCACAAAACTCAGTGAAGAGATCGCTATTGAACTGCGCCCCATTGTTTCACACAATGTTTCTTGGCAGTCCGAATTGGCAAACAATATTCTTGACCACAAAGTCGAGGACTCTCTATGCAGTAATTATAGCCAAGGGCTCCGCCTCCGCCCATTTTGTAAAATAATCGATAGCCACTACTGCATAGCGAACTCCTCCCTTCCCCGTGGGCAGGGAACCAATTAAATCAATTCCCCATACTGTGAATGGCCAGGGGGATGATATCATTTTTAGCTCGACCAGAGGAGCTCGGGCAATGGTGGCAAACCGCGGGCACTTATCACACTTTTTGACATAAGAGATGGAGTCCTTCGATAGCGTGGGCCAAAAATACCCCTGCCGTAATATTTTCAAGGCCAGGCTTTGCCCCCCAGCGTGATCCACACAGAAGCCTTCATGCACCTCCTGCAAAATAGTATTGCCTTCCTCTTGCAGAACACACCGTAGTAGAGGCAAGGAGTGGCAATGTCGGTACAGCATCCCGTCTATGATTATGTACCTTGGAGCTTGATAGAGTACTCTCCTCGCGTCTTTCTACTCGTCAGGCAATTTTCCTGTCGTAAGATACTCTATTATAGGAGTTATCTAGGTCGGTCTGATATCGATCATCTTGACCTCCACCGAGCTTTCTGCCACGCTCGGACTTTCTAAGAATTCCACTGGTACTATGCTCAAAGTCTCATCTTCTCTGGAGGTAGCAAGTCTTGCCAAGGCGTCGGCATTGACGTTCTGCTCGTGAGGAATCTGCTCGACTAAGCTATACTCAAATTCGGATTGCATTTGGGCTCCTCGAGCTTGATATTCCCCAGATACTTGGTTTACCACGAGCTGGGAATCGTTGTAGCAGTGGACAGCCTTGGCCTTCAATTCATTCGCCACTCTAACCCCGACCAAAAGAGCTTTGTATTCAGCTTCATTGTTGGACGCCACGAATCTGAACCGCAGCGTGGAGTGGAAACAGTGCCCTGTTGGGGATATTAGGATGATCCCAGCTCCGGACCCGTTCTCATTAGATGACCCATCTACGAAGATTATCCATCATTCCCGTACTGGTTCTCTCAAGGGCTCTTCCTGGAATCCAGTGCATTCAGCCATGAAATCTGCCAAGGCTTGTCTTTTTATCGTTGTTTGGGGTACATACAGTATCTCGAACTTGTTGATCTCGACCGCCCATTTCAACAAACGTCCCGATGTCTCAGGTTTCTGCAGCACCTCCCTTAAAGGCTGATCGGTTGTGAAGTGGATTGAATGGGATTGGAAATATGGCCTAACTTTTCGGGAAGCCGTAATAAAGCAGAACACCATCTTTTCCATTAAAGGATATCGAGATTCTGCTCCAAGAAGTCTCTTGCTTATATAATATACTGGCTTTTGAACCCGGTCCTCCTCCTGGAAAAACACGGCGCTGGCCGCATTTTCGGTCACGACTAAATAGAGGAAAAGGTGCTCTCCTGCCTTTGGTTTAGATAACGCTGGTGGCTCGGCCAATTGCATCTTTAGGTCGATGAAAGCCTGCTCGTACTCCTCAGTCCACTCGAACTTTTTGTTCCCCCGAAACAGGTTGTAGAATGGAAAACACTTATCGGTGGATTTAGAAATAAATCGATTGAGGACCGCCACCCTTCCTATCAGACTCTAGACATCTTTATGCAACCTGGGCGAAGGCTTCTCCAGTAGCGATCTGATTTTGTCCGGGTTCGCCTCTATCCCCCTGGTGTTGACTATGAATCCCAGGAATTTTCCTAACGCCACTCCAAAAGTACACTCTGGGGGATTAGCCTCATATTATACTTCCTTAGAATTCCAAAACATTCATTCATATCAAAGATGTGGTTATTGGCATTCTTTGAATTGACTAGCATATCATCAACATACACTTCCATGTTTTTTCCGAGTTGATCTGCGAACATTCTGTTAACCAACCTCTGGTAGGTCGCCCCAGCATTTTTCAACCCGAAGGGCATCACTTTATAGTAGTACACATTGGTTGGAGTCATGAAGCTATTGTGTTCCTTGTCCGCATCCATGAAGGACATGAGCTCGTACCCTGCAGTGGCGTCCACCAACTGGTCAATCCTTGGCAAGGGGAAGCAATCCTTGTGACAGGCTTTATTTAGATCATAGAAATCGATGCAGGTCTGCCATTTTCCATTTGGTTTTGGGATCAGGACAGGATTGGCGACCCAGATTGGATACTTAGCCTTGCGGATAAAGCTACACTTCAAAAGCCTAGCTACTTCTTCCTCCAGTGCCTCAGCTCACGTTGTACCCAGACGCCTCTGTTTCTGGGATTTCGCGGGCATGCTTTTGTCCAAATTTAGCGTATGCATGATGACACTGGGGCTGATTCCTATCATGTCTTCATGGCACCAAGCAAAAACGTCTAGGTTTTCTAGTAAAATCATAATCAGTTTCGCCTTTCTGCCGGCGTCAAGATTTTTCCCCAGCTTAACGACCCTCGAAGCATCTTTGGGATCAGTGTTTACTTCTTTGAGATCTTCGATGGCCTGGAGATCAGATCTATCTTCACCCATCCGGGGATCAATATCCTCACTCAGGTTGATTCCCCTACAACTGACCTGCTGAGGTTCTTCCATACCAGGATTATCTTTGACTTCCAGGGATTCTTCTCCCTGATCCTGCATGGCCATAGTCTGCTGCCCGGGTTGTGATTTTCCCTTCATGGAAATGCTATAGCATTCCCTAGCAGCGAGCTGATCACCTCGGACAGTACATATTCCTGTTGATGAAGGGATTTTGATCACGAGGTGGCAGACGAAAGTTATAGCTTTGAATGCCATCAGCGTGGGCCTACCCAAGATTGCGTTGTATGCAGTCGGAAAATCCACGACCACAAATTCGAGTAGCTTAGAAACAGTTCGGGGTCCTTCACCAAGGATTATCACCAACTCGATCATTCCAATAGCTATTGAACCTTCTCCGAAAACCCCGTACAACCTCATGGAGGTCGCCTTTAGTTCGACCACAGACAATCCCATTTTCTCCAACGTGGACCTAAATTACAGGTTCATAAAGCTCCCATTGTCGACCAAGGTCCGTATAACTCTCCGATTGGCGAGCTAGAAGGTTATGACTAAAGGGTGTTATGCATGAATTGGACATGGCTAGCGTCTTCTTCAGTAAAATTGATCGGTTGTTTCTCCAACCATTTCTGTTTAGACAAACGCTGCTCCGGGATGAACTGTACTCCATTGTGAGACCTCAGCTCATTGACATATTTCTTCTGGCATTTCTGTTCGTACCTGCCACATGAGGTCCTCCAGAGATCGTGGTTATTTCTCTTCCTATTATCGGAGGAGGGGTGTCCTGACTCACCTGGGCTCTGGTCTGATTTGCAGGGGCTTCCAGAGCTGATTGAACGTTTTGCCCAGCGGGCTGATTAAGGATGATTCGATTCTGGGCATACTGAGCGAGGGGTCCAGCCCTGATGAGCGTCTCGATCTCATCTTTCAAATACTTGCAACCATCGGTGTTGTGACAGATGTCGTTGTGGAATCGAAATTTTTTTGAAAGGTCTCTCTTCGCCCTTTGATTTTTTAAAGGCTCGGGCTTCTTCCAAGGGAGGTGGGCAAAGTTCACTAAGAAGATGCTCTCCCTGATATCCGTGAGATCGGCGAAAGTTGCATAGATCAGCTTGAATTTCTCCATGGACTTATTTTTCTTTGAACCATTCTGGCACCTTCGCCATTTCCCTTTCTCTTGCTTCCTCCCCCGTGGTTATTCTGGGTAACGATTTGAGCCATAGCTGCCATGTTCGTTACCTCTCCAATGGGTTGGGTAGGGACTTGGCTGGTTCCTGCAACCAAAGCTCACACCTCTTCCAGGTTGATCCATCTCTGAGCCTTGTTCAAGAACTCGTCCACTGTGTTGATGCCTTTTCTCTGGATCTCTTTCCACAGGTCGCCTCCGACAAGGATTCCTGTTCTCCTCGCCATAAACCTGGAGCTTTCATCCGTATCTCTAGCTCGCGCAGCGATGTTTGCAAACCTACTCAAGTAAGCTTTCAGAGGCTCTCTAGGCTGCTGCTTTACGTTTGCCATGGAGTCTGCCTTTATTCGAGCTGCTTGAAAAGCTTGGAATGCCCTCTTGAAGTCAGCAGAGAAACTCTTCCACGAGCTGATAGGGTGCTTCTTGTATTGCTTGAACCATTGCCTGGCTGGTCCGACCAGAGTCGAAGGGAATACTAAGCATCTTAATTCGGGTCCAATGTTATGGGCCATCATTAGGGTATTGAACATCCCCAAGTGGTCGGACGGATCTCCATCTCCGTCAAACTTTGACAAATGGGGCATCCTGAAACCTGGTGGGTATGGTGTTGCTGCGATGTTGGGGGCGAAAAGCTTAAGCTCGTCCCCTGAGTCGTACTCATATTGTTCCTTTTCTGATAGTAATATTTTCATCAGTTCCTCCATATGGGCCAGCCTCTTGAGGGTTGGGTCCTTGGTTCCCTGGGGCTGTTCAACAGCACCCATTTGACCGTACTCATTTGACAGGTTATTGTCCCTCCAAGCTCGAGTTTGGTTTGGTGGGGCATTCCCATTGTCACATACCTTGGAAGGACTTCCCTCGTGGTGAGTGCTGCTGACTCCATCAGGAGTCGGATTGGTCATTTGTGAGTTTAGGTGATCTCGCAGATCGGTATGTCGATCAACCCGAGGGTTTTGAGCTGAGCTCAGCTGATTCCTCAAATCTGTGCTGGTTCTACAACTTTGACGATCCTCCATCCAATAACTTCCATTAGAGAAGCTCAGAGCTTGCGGTCGGGGAGGAGGATCTGGAGCATTCCTGCGTGCTCGTGGGACATGACCAGGGACAGCGGGAGGAGGATTCCTCCTACTGTTTCTGTAGGCAGGGACGTCCCGAGCAGAATGAGGTGGGGACGGATGCCTGATCGGAGATGGAGGGTGTCTGATTGGTGAAGCAATTTTTGTCCCATCAGGTCAGATCAAACTAGCCCGA
This sequence comes from Humulus lupulus, assembly GCF_963169125.1. Classification (NCBI taxonomy): domain Eukaryota; kingdom Viridiplantae; phylum Streptophyta; class Magnoliopsida; order Rosales; family Cannabaceae; genus Humulus; species Humulus lupulus. Next base: position 130,980,572 of record NC_084799.1, read on the forward strand.
GGTTGATCTACTCCACCATTTCTGGTTCCCTGTGCATGGCGATCTGATCGCGGTACAGGGAAGTTGGTCGGGACACGCTGTCTTTGCGAGTTTCTCCTTGACACTCATCGTTGGTTGCGTGAACATTCGACGGTGGCGTTGAACTCAGAGTTGAGGTTCTGACCGATCGGCTAACTCGTTGGTGATCCCTGGCTTAGCCACCAAATGGGGTTTCTTGATGATTGGGCAACACGGGAGTAGAAGTTGGAGTTGAGCTTCTAACCGATCGACTTGGCCTGGATCGACTATCCCGGCGAGACTTACTAGTCGTGCCTTGCCTCTTTCCAATGTTAACGTCGGTTGCAAGAGGCGGTAGCCGAGCCAATACTTCCTCGATTTGCTTGTTGGCCTAGGCTAAATGGCTCCTCAACTGCATGTTCTCCATCTGTACCGCAGTCAAGTAATCCGGGTTCGGATTCGGCAGTAGAGGTGCTGAACTTCCAATGTCGCCGTGGCCCATCGGTTGTTTTCCCGATCGCTGCTTGATCTCCGGGTCTTGTTCGTCAGAAGCAGTGGTATGGTGAGCCTCCTACCCACCATACTGATTCGTTTTGTTACCGTTCCTCGAACGAGTGACCACCATGATGAACTTTTTCTTGAAACTTTTTAAATGGCACTAATTCCCATCTCTGAATGAAAGCACCAAACTGTTGACACAATTTTTCGCCAACAGTGTATTACGAAAATTAGATGGAATGAACTAGTGCTTAAGGATAAAATATAATGAGAATAATCATTCTTTAAGGTACTTAGAATGATATAGTAAGAATACTCATTCCTTTTTACGTGGTTCAGAGGATAAAATCCCCCTAGTCCATGAGTCAATTTGTTGTATATCTCTTTCTATTTTAAAGAGTATTTGCACTATAGAAAGAATCCAACCCCTTGCACTACCCTGGGTCTTGATATTTATTGGAGAATGATCTCTGGGTAGGTGTTGGGGTCATCCCGTGATCTCTTGATCCCTCACATCATCTCTGTGACATTAATGATTAATATCTAAATTTTATATTGAAGTGTGGTCTAATCAATAGGTAAAATGGATAATGGGCCGCATGGCCTAAATCAGGCGTGTGATGTCTGATCATGCACTTTTATATTGAGTATCTAGGAATTCGGGAATAAACAGACACGTGATGTCTGTTTTATGGACGTTTATATTGCGTAGTCAACTTTATAAAGATCCTGGGGCATGTCAGATCTCTGGCTTACCACAAGCTGGCAGAGTGCCAGCTTGTTCCTTCTGATGCTATATTCCACAGGTGGTTCCAGGCAGTATGCTACTTTGAACTCACTAGTTCGAGCTATTTGTCTATTGAATCGTACTGAATTTCCTTGGATGAAAGGTGAACACGTGGCACATCGATTATAGGTTTTTGCTAGCCTGCTGTACCCGAGCTGCCTCAACAAGGTACGTGCTGATTTTCAGGGCGTACACCTAGATATCATATTCCTTATATATGCAATTTAATAAGATTTATTTAAATTTAAAGTTAAATTTAAATTACTTAAAATAATAAACAAAAAGATAAAAGGATTGGGCTCCCACAAATGGACATCGGCCCAATCACTTTGTTTTGAATTTAAATCTCAATTGGGCCTAAATTGAAAACATTTTTTATTTATTTATTTATTTTTAATTAATTAATTAAATCCTTATTAAAATTAACTAATTATAATTTGAAACTTGATTTAATATTATTTATTTATATTGACAGAAATTTATCAATATTAATAAATTTACCCAAAGATTCAGTTTTATTCTCTAAATCTCATATCTCTATAAATTTTCCAAAATTGACCTAGTCAACTTTAAAAATCCTAATTGATAATTAAATCAACTAATGTAAACATTCTAGATGATTTACTCAAAGGTGATGCAGGGACCATGGATCTATGAAATCAAGCTCCAATAAGTTACCGTGAATTTATTTATGAATAATTTCACTACCTTATTAATTCCTCGTGACTCCACTATAGACTCGGAATTGAACTCTTGAATACATAGAACATATTTTCCACACCATAAATACGTTATCCATTCTTATAACCATTACAGTCAGTCAATCCTCTGTTGATGACTTACTAACGAGTTGGGTGCAAATTACCGTTTTACCCCTCATCAGTATTTTATCCTTAACTCCCACTTTGTTCCTTATAAATGATATTTTCGTGAACTTAATCACATAAATGAGATCTCAATCATTTAACCTTTTCAACAAAATAATTAAGGAAATCATATTTTCACTTCTCATACAAAAGTTATAGATTTCATATCTATGAATAATACTCTCACTCAATTACACTACTAAATCTCCAAGAAGTATGATGGGCAAGACCGTAGGGTAAGCTAGTAACGAACAAGTCAAAAGATTTAAATAATATGATTAGGAGAATATTATCACTCATAATTAAGATCGACTTAACCTATGGTCAACGTTGTGAATTTGATTGGATTCGATAACAACGATACTTATTTATCAATCAATAATCAGTATTAGTCCTAGTCCGGTGTAACCGAATACATCTGATCTTATCTACTTTGTCAATGCCTTGGACAAGACATCACACCCTGAATGTATAAGTAGATCATATCGTAGATTGCCGAATCAGTGATAATACAATGCACTAATCTAATCTTAGGACTCATTCTTTTGAACATATAATTAAAGGTATAATCCACTGTGACCTAGTCACAATAATTGTAAGTGTCATCATGTTGAGGATTTTATAAATGTTTGTATTATTTCAATAATTATGTAATAAAACAAGCAAGCAAGACAGTTGTCAAACTAAATGATTTCTACTACTTTTATCGACAATATAAAATTGTGTTACAAGTCCGACATGGATTTATAAGGGTATAATACCCAACAGAATGATGACTCTCCTTTTGGTCACTTCCATGGCACCCCTATTGTCCAGAATCTTAGGCACTTCTGCCTATAATAATGTTGCAAACACATACATATACGTACATATCTCATATATAGAGTTCATTCAGAACAAAACAGAAACTCTAACTAACTTCCTCACATTCATAAAGAAAAAACATTCATGATACCCCTTCGGTTAACTTTTGTGACACCCTTTTGGTCACTCTTGAGGCATGTGTGCCCATATTATTGTAGCCTTAGCATCAATCACACAAGCATACATATTATCTTAAAACATTTGCAACAGTATAGCAATCCAAGAATAAATACTAGCTAACTTCCTTACCTCAATTCTAGCTTACAGAATGTGAGATGGCTTCACAACGAGCCTTAATGTAGTGCACCAAATTTTTTTTTTTTTAGATTATTTAAATTTTGTGTTTTATTTTATTTAAATGTTAAGTGTGATGAATTGTTTTATTTAAATGTTGTTTATTTTATTTAGTTGTTGTTTGTTTTATTTGATTGTTTGTTATTTTATTTAATTGTTAGAATTGTTTGGTATAATCTTTTTTAAGTTAAATTTGTTAATTGTTTGTTTGGTTATTTATTTTAATATGTGAATAATTGTGTAACATGTTTATTTTACTATTAGTGTTACAATTTAAATAAGTGTGACAATTGTAGTGATTGTGTGAGATTTGGTTGAATGCACTAAGGTGCATGGTAATTAGAGATGCACCCTAGTGATTTAGTATGTGCTAGTGCATGGTAGCATGGTACACATGTGTAGATTTTCTACAGACTCTTTCCTTTATTAAATTTATTTTAGTTAATTAAAAAAAATTAATAAAAAGAAAAGGGAAAGGAAGGTGCTTGGATGTGTAGTGTGTAGTGTGTAGAGGGAAAGGGGTTGTTTTTCCATTTATTTTCTAAGGCAATAAAATAAAAAATTTGAAGAAACTTGCTATTTTAGGATAGGAATGTGATCACCCTTTATTGTTTTATATCAATTATCATAAAAGAAAATAATAAGAAAATTAAGAGAAAATAAAATTGAAATAGGAAACTTACCATTATATGTTGGTGAGGCTTTATTGAGAGAATTGAAATAAAGGGGAAAGGAAAGGAAGAGGAGAATATTTCTTTTTGTGGCTGCCGTGACCTAGAGAGAGAGATAGAGAGAGAGAGTGTGGCGTGTTAGAGAGAGAAGGAGAAGACGAAAGAAAGGAAGAAAGAAGAAGAAGGAGAAGAGGAACCAAGTTTAGAGTATGTTTTCTTGTGATTTTGTTTGTCTAATCCCTTTTCTTGATTATATGATATTGACTTTGTTTTATTGTTGTGTGTGGTTGGATTCTTTCTCCTCCTCATGGAGGATTTAAAAAAAAAAACCCTAGGCTTGAACAAGGGGTGGTGAAGTTTGGGTGTTGATCATTTTGTATTCTTGATTTTACAATCAAGAGAGGTATCAAATCTATAACCCTAATGATATGATGTTCATGGATTAATGGAGTGTTTTCTTATAATTTTATGCATGGGTTTGTGTTGTTGGGTTTGATTTTTATGGTTGTGTAATAAGAATATGTGTAGTGATGATGAATATTTAAAATACATGAAAAGAATAGGTTATTTCTTTATTGAATGTGTTTCGGCCTAAAGGGATATTCAAAAGCATGATGGTTATTTTTTTTTATTATGTTTTATGTCAATGAAAATTTTAGAAACATGATAGGTTGTGGCAAGATCTTGTATTAAGTTATGATGGTTGTGATATGTAGCACAAGATCAATGGTGGTTGTTTGTTCATGACTTGTGAATAAGTTCTAAGGTGAATGGTGAATTATTGTATACTCATGATGTGATTAAAATGGATAAAGAGGTTAGAAGCATGCTAGGGTTTGTGTTGAAATATTGTGCATAAATGAGCATGAATTTTGTGAATATAATGAAAAGAATGAATTTTATGATTTAATGTGCTTGCTGATTTTGTGCAAAAATGATGTTGTTCATGATGAGATTAATGTTTTGAGTGCTCAAATAAAGTTTGCAAATGTTTGATGTTTTAAGAAATTTAATTATGCTTTGAAATGATATTGTGTGTAAATAATTATCTACAGAATTTTTATTGAATTTTTAGAAAAATAGGAGTTTTTAAATTGAATATGGGGATTTTTAAAGATAAAAATGGTTGCTGGAATTTTTGTAAAAAATATATGAAGTGTGTTTCACTAAAATGTATTTGATGAGTTTTTGAAACAAATTATTATCCTAAGTTTTGGTAATATTAAAAAATGGTATTTTAATATGGTATGAATGCATATTTTGATAAGTTATGATTTTCTTTATTTTGATTGAGAAAAAAATATTTAGATTCTATATATTTGTGATTTTTAAAGAAATTAAATAGTGGCTGAAAGTTTGGTTTAAAAAGTTTAAAAATGACTATTTAATTGTCACTTATGGATTTACGTTACTTAAAACTAAGTCTTAAATAATTTAAATAAAAATATATTTCTCTCACACTTAAAAATATATTTTTCTCACATCATTTATGTAACACAATTAACCAATGTTAAAATTTATTTTTTCTAAGGAAACATATTAAACATAGGTATTTTAATTAATTCCAAGCTTATTGTTAAATTCTTTGTAATTTGAGATTAATAAATGAAATTGTCACATATTTCATTTTTAAGCTAAATCAAATTATTTTATAAAATAAAATGATGTTTTGAGAAATCTAATCAACCTAGAAATTTTAAGAAAAATAAAGCGTGTTATATTTCTATTAATTTTAAAACGATAAAAGTAAGAAATGTAGAATTATAGTTTTTAAAACACCTCAATTACACAATGTTCCCACGTACGCATGTTACATGCAAATCCACTTTTACGTCCAAAATTATGTTTATTATTCAATTGTGTGGTTTTTATAAAAAGATCATGCATGTAAAATAAGTAAAATGAGCATTATTCTTTTATGGCTTTATGTGTAGTTAAGAATAATTGCATGTGTGTAACTATTATTATGTGTGCATGGCCCATGCACACATGAGTTGTATGGGAGGGCAAAATAGTAATTTTATGAACCTAAGAAATGTTGTTTTGGTTATGATATAGGCTCGTTGAGAGGTTGTGAAATTTCTTTGCTCGGACCTGAGGTAAGGAAGTTAGATAGATTCTATGATTTTAAAACTAATGGCGCCAACTTGCATTATTTTAAGCAAGTCCCCACTGAGACCTTGATAATAAGCGGTTTTCTTTTATATACAATGTTATGTGAATGTTTTATAAGTATTAGTTTAGGGCGTTCTTTACACTTAAATAGTCAATCACACACTCATCTTAATATGAACTAAACAGATCACACAAATATACCCCACCCACGTATGCATGGGCCATGCACACGTGGCACAAGTTGCACCACAACTTTATTCATACAACAACGTCACATAAAATCATAAAAGGATAGTGTCAATTCTACTAAGTAATTCTTAACGGTTTCAAAACAAGAACCATGCATTTGATTAATTAACATATATTTGATCATAAATGTAATATTGTATATAACATACATACGTGAGACTGTTCTTAAAACTTGCTTTGAAGTTGGTAATATTTATTCCTTTATTTTCTAGTCCATTTAACAAAAATTCAGCAAGCATAAAATTTAATTACAAAAAATTATTCCACTAAATTAGTTCTTTAGCTTTTATTGTACAAAATATTAATCTTATTTATAGTTTAATATCAACAAAATGGGACAACATTTATAATTACTTATAAAATAATTAATTTGGCAAAATTAATTAATTTCATAATAGTTCCCTTTTAATTTGACAAAATGAAATAAATAATACCAATAGAAGTGACATAATTTAATCCTTTTAAAAATATAATTTCTAGGTCATAAAAATTTACATTAATTATAATTATCTAAAATTTGGTAAAATGACTAATAATACTCACATTTTTAATAAAGCAATTTCTAAACATCATTTAAAATAGTTTTTCTCAATATCTTAACAATAAAAATCTGCATGTATTTTATTGAAGAAAAATGCATAATTAAAATGTAAAAATCACCCTTTTACTTATATTGGTTCTAAAATATGAATTTTAATTCATAAATTACCATAACCTATAAACCAAAAATCAGCAAGCCTTATTTTAGGTAAATATACTCATATTCATTTTAAGTGATTAACCTAGCATGTTTCTATACTTTCATGCATTCCAAAAATATAATTAACATGCACCAATAATTAAATCATTTCAAGAACATACACTAAAATAACAAAGTCTTGGCCGAATACACTATCAAAAGTAACAAAATATACATACTAAATCAAGCTTCCTTTTTCCAATAAGTTACATCAACTCATCATGCTTCTTTATTCAAATCATTAAGAGAATTAGTACCAATAACATGCATAGGCTGAAACTTGCTTAATGCCAATAACAAAATATGCCACAAAACTTATCATGGCTATATTTCACTAAAAAAAAAAAATATAACCACAAAATTAATCAATACTTGTGGTATGCATAAGAACCTTAGATTAGGCTCAACTAAAATTACTTCATCAATCCATAAACAAAATAATAGAAAACTCTACAAGCATCATCTAGTCATAAGAGAACAACAAAAAAAAATCTTAAATAATACAAGAACCCTAATGCATTTAATACAACATTTACATAGGTGAACCCAAGTTCAATACAACAACAGAACAAGGTCCTTCCTCACCCTGAGTACACCCAACTGCTAAAATCTAAAGCCATCTCCTTTCGCTTGCTAGCTCCAACACCCTTGTATGATCACCAAACCATTAGACCAACCCAAAACCTTCCATCAATCAAACATAAGAAATCAAATTAAAATCTTACCCTTGTATGTGTAGGGAAATTATATATCCAACACCCTTTGTATGTCCTTGTGAAATTAAAGCTATCACCATTGTTGACTGCCTTTTTCTCTATCAACCTAATCTAAGAATTTGACAAAAATTAGAAGAAAATAACACAGAGATTTTATGTGGTTGAGGCTATCAAATATCCCTAGTCCATAAGTCTTTGTTATTAATGAGTTGGTAGCTTGTTTGAGCCAGCTTCAATGGAGTCTCAGGCAGCGTATATATTGCTCTGAGTTTACAATTGCTAAACTAACCAAAGTGTTTAACTCTTGGCAAGAAGATACCTCAACCCTATTTAGAGATGTCTGGGTCATTAATTCCCTTAATGAACATTTAATACACATTCCCCCATTATTTGGTGAGTAAACTACTAATTAATTACATATGGATGCAGTCCCAGGCGGATTGCACGGGGCCCATTTGCATAAAATTGCCCACCAACTTCATGGGGAACAGGTATCTGACCATGTCAGGGTACGGCGCACGTTTGCCCATGTTAGCCGGCGTTGTGAGAAATGACGATTGTTGAGGGTACGAACTTGACCCCACTAATCGAGGCTCGACAAAAGTTTTCAGATGATCTGGTCGGTCGTAGCTGCAGTGATTGATACCTAGCACCGACTCTATGTCGGAGAACAAGAGTCCTAGCCATGGGAGAGTGGCGAATGAAGATAGCGATGACCATCCGAAAGGTCCCTGAGGCATGGCCTCACTTTGAGACATCCATACCATAGACATGGATCACCGAACGTGGCCTCGCCTTGAGACATCTGTACCTCTAGAACAGACCTCGAGGAATGGCCTCACTTCGAGACATCCGCGTCCGGCTAGGCCAAAGTATGAAACCTTACTAGCACTCGAGGAGCCTAATTACTCCTCTAATGAATGTCGTGTGTCCTCTGGTGAATACACGAACAACATTTTTTCCCCAAGTCTTCGCTTGTCCTCAGACAGTGGAGAATTATATTAAGAGGAGTAATTTTGAAAGGTCTTCGGAAGGAGATGCTTGGGCTCTCCATGACGTCAATCCTAGTATAGGTAGTGACATGTGGCGACTCCTTATTACTGGGCCCATCAATATGTGCCATTAATGAGGAGTCCACTCCCCAACCCAAAAATTTTAATCTATTTTCGCTCCATATTTGAGGCGTCCTTTTCCCATGTTACTGATCATGATCTACGCCTCTTGGACTATGACCGTTGGATAACTCTTGAGTGCCTATGTTGTAGGTAATCAACGGTTGGGGTGGAGCTACTTCCACCCCAAGCTGTTCTAGTATAAAACCTCGACAACTGCCTCTCAGAAATCACTTTTATCATTCAAAATTCAAATCCTCAAAATTCTCAAACTCTTTCTTCTTCATCTCTCTACTTCCCAAACTTCTCTAATTTTCTGAGTTCACAATGCTCTGGATAATTGGTGAGAATCATTGTACTTCTGGTCAGGTGGCAAGAAGTTTTTTAGAGTCATGACTCACTTTAGCACGTACAAGCACTTTATCTCGAGTAAGTTTTACTTATGTCTCCTCTTTGGTTTTATGTTTACTTTTGAATTCTGTTGAGGGTTTTAGTTTCATGCTTATGCTTTTGAATTACTGGAACTCTATAGGTAATTTTGACCTCTTTTAGATATTTTTGGGTACATTTTGACATTAAAAGTCGTCTAAATTGTCCCTTGTGCTCTGTACGAGACTTTTCGCATTTCTGGATATCCGACCAGAATTTGGAAAATTCCCAGATTCTAGCAATGTTCGTAGTTTTTGGTGGTGCTCTCCGATGAGCATCCTTTGGTCTTGAAGACACCCACTCCTTTAGAAAATTACCTTTTCAATTTCCTAAGCAGTAGTCTTAGGGTTTCTCATTTTTTCGCCTAACTTTTTTCGGGTCATGAGGCTAAGTACTTGGTTTCTTGTTTCACATGTCTTAGGAGCTTCAACAACTACACGAGCAAGCATTCTACGCATTCGACGCCAAGGTTTTGGAGATGGCTCGAGAGCCAGGAAGACTCCCCGAGAAGAGAAAAAAGCTGGAGTGCAGTCAGGCTCTCGTGGTGAGGGAAGATAATCCCTCGACAGCAAAGAGGCCTCTTAGACATAGAATCTTGGAGGAAGAGGCAAACTCTTGCCCTCTACTATTAGACAAAGCACACGCTGATGCTACATGTTTTGAGGCAGAGGTGACCCACAACAAGTTCAGACACTGAGGAGCTCTGGACAGGATTGTAAGACATCGCTGAGATGTGGGTGCGCCTGACTCGGGAGGATGAGAGGGCACATGAGATCATCCATGACCTCGGGGCCTATAGCGCGTCTCATCTCCAAGCTGGTGCAGCATTTCCACTGCACCAACACAATGTCAATTTTTTAATTTTCTTTGCACTGCATATCAGCTATCTCTGAACAAATATCGAGTGCTGGCCTAGTTGTACGCTTTATACAAGAGGCAAACTGGCTTGTTCCCTCCCAAGTCAAGACAATGTACATCTACAGCTTCCGACCATGTCCGAGCAAGGACGACCGGGATGGGTACTATGCATTGATGAAGCATACGTACTTGGGGATGAAGGACAAGGCCCAATGCGGCAACAAGAACCACGCAAGGGATTAAAAGGACCACTTCTTCTAGGCATGTGGCTTCCCCATGCGGACCAACCCGACTCTTCTCCTGGACTTCTCCAGGGTTGGTAAGTTTCACCTCTTGAGTTATATAGTTTACTAGTCCTCCACGCATAGTTGTTCCTTAGTCTCAACAATTTTATGTTCACGTCCTTTCCATCGCACACCTTTTGTTGATGCCTACAATGAAAGGTTCAAAAATTGAATTCACTACCTAAGGAGGAGATGAATCTCAGTCTTCTCTTCACCGAGGCCAATCTTCGAAAGTACGGTCTACTTCGAGAGGGTAAAAATAATGTCGTGACCCTCATTGGCTTTCGTGATTCAAGGAAATCACTTAACAAGGAAAGCCTCCACACGTGGTACATCATGGCGAAGGCCCAATAAAGCATGAGCAGTGTCTGCATGAGGTGCTTATAGAGAGTGTACTCGCTATCCAAGCAACCACAAATGCGAAAGAAGACGAGGAGCTTGAAGCTGAGCTCAAGCTTGGGATCAAATCGTCTGACAAGCAAATGGGCTGACTCTTCTGTGAGTTTTCCCACTCCATTCTTCACCTGGAGGAGCCTTATCGTGCTTGGGCTCCTGAGGAGATTTATTTTGTGCCTCGCATGCTTGCTTATTTTTATAGATAGCTTCCTTTCTTTTCTTCTGAAGACGAAACTTCAATTGATTTGCGTAAATAACAGGGGATTGTCTGACTTGGACAGGCAGAAACGACAGAGGATGATGGGGACTTCTCAAATAAGACACTCTAGAGGCATCTATCGTCGTGCCCCTGCCCTCGGTGCTCATTCCCTTTGCTTGACGATCCTCCATCTCCTAAGGCTCTCGCTATCTCTGAAGCTGCCCTGTTGGCCACTCCTCCGAGGCCAACGGTCACAAAAGAGGTCATTGACCTCGAGGTCTCCCCCCCCCCCCCCTCAAGATAATTGGCCATCTTAAATGGGTAAAGATATACCTTCTATGGTGTCTGACCATCCTTCAACAAAGACACCTCTTCTAGTTTTCTTTCCCAAACACTTTGAGGGAGTAGACCTGGAACAGTACAGGCAGATATTCGAATACTTCAATGCCCATCTTGATGAAGGCAACAAGGATTTCAAAGTCCTTGCAGATTAATTGCGGGAAGATAGACCATAAGGCCCTGTTACTCCACCAAGCCACAGTAAGCTGGAGACTCTACTCGCGGGGAGAGTCTAGTTACACTTGACAACATTGTTGGCGGATCACCCAAAAACATTGTCAGCCGATCCTCTGGCTCTGTAAACATGCACTAGCTGACACCTAGTGCCTTATCATAGGTCCGAGAACTGGAACCTTGGACTAGGGAGACTACTGGGGGAGGAGAGCCCTTGCCTTAATTTCCTAAGATGGAAAACCTCGAAGAGTAATCTACCCTTAAGGTATCCACGACCTAAAAACTAGCAAAGATATGCGACCTCACCTAAAAGGATCTTCCCCGCGAATAGAGCCCTCAAAAGGTAACGTGCTTCGAAGATGTCATGGCAGTTTAAGCCAGTCATTTTGAGTTGCCACGTATTAAAAGAGAAAATACGGACAAAATTTTCCCCTCAAGTCTCTTCTCGTCCTCGGTTTGTGGAGACTTAAATTAAGAGGAGTGATTTGAAAATTGGAGGGAAAAACTTTGGGCTTTCCTCTGATGTCACTCTAAAGAGTGAATACACGTGTCGACACCCCATTGATGGGCTCGTCAATCCGTGCATTAAATTAGGGGTCAACTTTGGGATCCCAAACGTCTACACAGCACCCAAGATGTCTTTTCCCAAAGAAAGAATGATTGTGATATGTGCATTTTGAACCCTAACCGCTGATCATCCTTGTGACCTTATCAGGGGAAGCCATCTGATGGTCGTGGGGAAGTTGCTTTCCCCTTAGGTTTTATTGCGTATAAAAACCCAAAAAGAAAAATTCCTCAGGCTCACACTAACCATACAAAAACCAAAACCCTCACAGAAGACTCTTTTATTGCTCACCCTTATCTTCAACAATTTTTTTCGAAGATCTGGACGAATGGCATGAATCTTCTTACTTCTAGGCAGACGGCAAATGATATTTCAAGGTCAGGACTCACCTCAACACCTACCTTCATTTAATCTCTAGTAAGTGCTCTTGTGTTTTTATTTATGCTTCAGGATTCTTGAAATATGTTTAGGAATGCCAGTGATATGGCATTTAGGAGTCTATTTAGAGCCTTCATGAGTCATCTTAGGCACATTATGATATTAGGGATTTTCAAAATGGCCATCAAAATTAATTATGTCAATTTTGTGTTTCTGGGCCTGTGACCGGAATCTAGGGAATTCCCAGAATCTGATAGGTTCATCCCCTCCGGCCTGTCCTTAGGCGCTAGGGAAACCCTGCATTTCCAAAATCTCTCTCTTCTCCCAAAGCATTATCCCTACAGCCATCCGTGTTTTGGCCATCTTTCCTTCAGTCAGTATACTAACTGCTTGGTGTTTGTCTTAAATGTCCGAGGAAGTCAGGCAGCTATACGAACACGTGTTCTGTCTCTTTTCCTGGGAGAATTCTGATATGGCCCAAAAATAAGGTGCCTCCAAAGGTAGTGCAAGGACAGGAGCTCAAGAGTCGGCTGGGGAGTTAGTGATTCTCCCCAAGAACTGGCAGAGAGGCCCAAAATGCGTGAAGATAGGTAGTTAACCATGGAGGAGGTTACACAGAGCCCTGCTTCAACACCCTACCCAAAGGTATGAGGGCAATGGGTTCGAAGCAAAATACTACCACACTTTGCTTCAACACCCTGATGCCATTGAGTCTATCATGAGGAACTATTCAGTTGTGGACAAGTTTCTCATTCGCCTCTGTTGGGAGTCCGAAAGGGGGCACCGCTGCATCAATGGTTTGGGCGCCTGGAGCCAAGCCCACCTGATGGCAAGGGCTACCCTACCTCTCAAACAATACTTTGTGAACTTCTTGAAGTTCATAGGGATTGGCCCTTTCCAGCTCTCCCCCAACGACTACAGAGTGCTTGCGAAGATGTACATTCTTTATTGGAAGTAGAAATGGCCCAAGCCTTCACCGGTGGAGATCCTCTACTTCTACAACTTTTGCACCACTCCTCAAAAGAAGAACACAAAACGAGACAGGTACTATGCCTTGGAAAAGTACGCTACCTCGTCGCTCAACTAAAAGGCTCCTCACCACAATGAGAATCATTCTTGGGACTACAAGGACGCCTTCTTCTTCATAAATGATTTACCGGCTCGCAGCAATCCGACCTTGATCCTCAGCTTCACCAGGGTTGGTGAGTATCTTCCTGACCATGTTATCTTTTACAATTTTAGGGCTTTTTTGTGTTTGACACTTATTAAATTCCTTTGAATAGATCCTTTCCGTCGAACCCACTACATCCAACTCTTTGAGGATCATATCCAGGCAATGAAGTCTCTCCTCGACCGAGATTTGGACCTTAATGTCCTGGTAACTGAAGCAAATCTCATTAGTTCAGGGCTTCTCCGCGTGGAACGAAGAATTAGCAACATGGAGCTGACCAAGTATCGCCAGTCCAAAAAGTCTCGGGAGTTGGTGTCCCATCTCATCAACTACATAGACGGGCTAGCCTAGAGGGCTTTATATAAGCGGCTGGCGAAGGAAAGGTTGGAGAACATGCATGTCGCAGAAGAAACCCGGGAAGCCCAGTGGATCAGGAGCTCTAGGAAGAGCTTCAAGCAAGGATGGAAGCCTCGCACGCTGTTATAGGAAAACTACCTCTCACATTATATCACGCTTCCCGGGTAGTGGATAGGATAAGTCCCAAGCACGTTTGGGCCTCCCCAGCTCTCCTTCGCTATGGAAAAATTTCATATTGGCACTTGACTAGGGAAGAATTCCAAGATTACATAGATTTAATAGACGTTTATCTCCACCGCTTGATGATACAGTCAACTCCTTGGGGCTTTGTACCCTTAGACCTAGTAACGTCTTTCAACTCGAACTGGTTTTGCCAATATGGCACAAACATAAGTTGTGAGCTCAAAAATAGGATAAGACATCCTTACTGTCAGCACTAAGGCTTAACTCATGGTGGGCCTCCAAGTATCTTATGTTATGGATTTAATTTACTAATGGGAAATACACTTACTGTTTAATTTGTTCTTGCAGCTCACATGGGGTTAGCTGACATTGCCCAGTTCGCCAAAAGGCTCGGAGCACCCCCATGCTCATCAGTGGGAGAGGGGTCATCATGCCCTCGAGAGCATCCAGAACCCCCTCCTTCGACCAAGAGGTAGAGGGTCCTTACTCCCCCCACAGGCATTCCTGAAGTTGATCCACCCCCGGTACTGGAGATCCCATCCTCACCCGAGCTAGAAAAGGTAGTACAAGATCTAGGAAAGAGGTGGTTCAAGCGCCAATTCAATGGTTGGTCGAAGTCTCGAAGCTGCAGGCGGTGCCACCCTAGATCCGTCTTTTGGTGTATCTCGAGAAATATGAGGGGGCCTTCCTGGAGCAATACGAGAAGATGCTTCAACATTTTCAATCAAGGTTTGAAAAAGGTAACAAGGCCCTACATGAGATAGTCGAGACCCTTCAACAACTTAAGCCACCCCAAGAGAGGCCAGCCACTCCTCCAATAGGTCGGGTCGAGCTGGAGACTTTATTCTTTGAGAAGCTAGGGGAAATCATTGTTCCTCTAGCCGTCAAGTTCCTTCAAGGTGTCAGCTCCACTATGTGTGAGTTGACAGCAATGAGGCCTCCCTCGTGGAAACATGTCGGTATGCTTCTGTCCGGGTAAGCCAATCGTTCTCACGTTCTAATTAAGCTCATTAATGGTTTAGGCTAACCTTTTCCTTTTTCCTTTTGCAGTTTGCCTTGGCCTATCAATGTTTGGGAGACATCATGATGGAGAAATCATACGAACTCCAGAGGTCCCGGGACAAAATAGCCTCCCTCAAGGAGAAACTCCAAGTTCCTCGGGAAGAGCTTGCCCGAGCCCAGGTTGCCCTCGAAGCTGAGCAAAATAACTCTTGAAAGCTTGAGGAAGCTGTCCAGAAGGCTACCGAGGACATGCAGCGGGCCAAGGAGGAAATGAAAAATGACCACAGAAAGTATGCAGCGAGCGCAAGAGGAGGCCAAGAAAGCCACAACTAAGGTCGCCCGAGTGGTCCGTGAAAACTCCCAACTTCAGCAGCAGGCTAAGGAGGGCATCGACTAAGGTGAACTAGGGGAGAGAAAATCCCTCCAATCCATGGTGATGAATAGGTCCTCTCGGTGTCGAGTGGAAAATCTGGAGAAAGAAGTCAAGAAAATCCTAGAGGATGCCTTCTACGTGGCCTGGTAGCACTCCCAAGACATGAGCTTGGATTTCACTAGAGATCCCAAGAAGTATAGACCTATCTTAGAAGAGCGTATATGAGTGACCTAGGTGACCTAAGTGGCTCAAATAGCAGAGGCGACCCCGTCTACCAAGGCCATCCAGCCAATGGAGCAGACTCCGGCTACTGAAATGGCCTAGGCAGAGGGTGCCACGAGTACAGACCCGATCATTGACCTGGTAGAGAAGGTCCCCAAGGACTGTTCATAAGTTTTACACTTAGGCTTGTGTGCCATAACTTATTGGGGCATATACAAACAATCGCTAAAGCCCCCGACCATAGTTGTAATTACTTTCCTGTTTAAGAGTTATGCATCTTGTCTTGATTTTTTATATGGTTTGGTTCTATGAATTTAACATAACCTAATTGCCACGAGAATAAGTACTAAAACCTTTATAAACACCTGTTCTATAAATTCAACGTGGCCCGACTGCCACAAGAATAAGATCTCACACCTGTTTTAAACACTTGGTTCTATAAATTCGACATAACACGAATGCAATAAGAACAAGAACTAAAATCGTTTTAAACACTTGGTTCTATAAATTCCATGTAACACGAATTCCATGAGAACAAGAACTCAAAATTTTTTATACACTTTGTTCTATAAATTCGACGTAACACGAATGCCACGAGAATAAGAATTCAAACCGTTTTATACACTTGGTTCTATAAATTCAACGTAACACGAATTCTACGTGAACAAGAACTCAAACTATTTTATGGGTGATTCCAGCATTTAGCGTCTCCTAGGCTTATACTCCTATAAATAACTTTAACGTGAAATTTATCATTGGTCTAACTCAGTGTTCTCCTGTGTTCCCGCAAACCAAAGATTCGGCTTTCCAGAGCCCTTGCACATGAAACCGTCTGCCTCCTGAGTATGCTTTACTTGGGTGATTTGCTCATCGCCTAATGAAGCTCCCGATGTCATAGATCTCTCGAATTTAGGTCCAGGCTCCTCGGGAAAAATTTCCATGGGAGGTGTCCCAAGTCTCCCCCGTAACTAAGTACGGGGTACTCGACCTTCCGCTCGCACCTTGAGATAAAGAGACTTGGTCAGAACTCATTGGGCTCGACGTCCACAGGAGGTGATCAAAGTCTATTCTTGCACTACTAGGATTATCTAATTTCTAGGTGTTAAGCCTATTCTCCTTAGTCTCGTAAGTTAGATTTAATTAGTTTCCTAGGCTTTTTCTATACCTGGGGTGATGACACTAGGCCTACTCCACTTGACAAGCTAAGTTTCCTAGGTCATTCCCTACGAGGCGAAATGCTACCCTAACTCCATGCCCCCCATGTGACTGGAGACTAGTCTGCGATCACTTGTCCAAGTGAGCGGGTGTTTCTACATGGTACTAATAGAAAAAAGGAAACCAAAAAATATAAGTAGACAATAAATTTCTTACTGTGTTTTATATACACAGTTTCCATTGAGTGTGCCCAAAGGCTAAAAGGGGCATTACAAAAAGAAATAATGTTACTGCTCATATCACTAGTAATACCGGCGAAGATACTCGGCATTCCAGGCATGAGGAATTAGCTACCCACATAATCAGGCCAACTTGTATGTTCCCGGACACACAATGTTATCGACTTGGTATGGGCCTTCCCAATTAGGTCCCAATATTACTGCATTGGGGTCTCGGCTAGCTAAGTAGACTCTTCACAACACCCAATCTCCGACCGAAAAATTTCTATCTTTCACCATAGAGTTGAAATAACTTTCTATCTTCTGCTAGTAGGATGCAACTCGAAGCTAAGAAGCTTCGTGTAACTCCTCCACGAGGTCCAAGGATTCTCGTAGTAAATCTTAGTTCGTAGTTGGGTCGTACGTGTCTTGTTGGTGTGTGGAGATTGCTGCTTAAACTGGGAGCATAGCCTCATACCCGTAGGCCATCAAGAATGTAGAATGGATGATGGAGTTCCGGCAGTGGTGCGGTAGCTCCACAATGCCCTAGGCAGCTCCTTGGGCCAAGCTTCTTTCGCCTGTTCTTGCCATTTCTTGAAATTGGACTCGAGTGTTTTGTTAATTTCTTCCATTTATCCATTGCCCTACATATGGGCCATGGAGGAGATGCTTTTGATGAGTCCATGTTGTTGACAGAAGTTTGTGAATACTTCACTATCGAAATACAATCCGTTTTCGGAGACTATCTTCCTCGGGAGCCCATACCAGCAAACGATGTTTTGAATGACGAAATCCAAGGCCTTTTGGAGGTGATTGTAGCAAGTGGCTTGGCCTCAACCCACTTTGTGAAGTATTCAACGAACACTATGGCATATTTCACTCCTCCCTTCCCTGTAGGCAGAGACCCGATAAGGTCAATGCCCTAGACGACAAAAGGCCATGGGCTGGTCATTTGTATAAGCTCATTTGGAGGCATCTGGCCATGAAGTTTCACACTGATGCAGGTGTTGAGTGCGTGTTGGGAAATCAGCGAGAGGCCAGAGAATGTTACAACTCCAAGATCAAGAAGGCAATAAAAGGTGGATCGAGGAGCGCAGTAGAGAAAAGGGTGATGGTGGTAAATGAATCACAACCCCAATCAGGAGAACAAGTTACCAAATAGGCACTACAAGAAAAAATACTTTCAATAAGATCAAAAAAGTATTATCAAATATATACCATAACACTTTTTGATGTGCTAAGGAAAGCAGTGTTATAGTAGGTCGGAGCACTTTGGATAACACTTTTCCATAGTTATAGACATGTGTTATGGTATAGCCTACGATAACACTTTTATTATGTTATTTTAATAGTTAGATAAGTATTTCATTATGCTATTTATAAATAGATTATATAACACTTTTTTGTACTTATAAAATAGTGTTATGATACAATTTATAATAACACACTTTCTACATTATAGAAAATAGTTTGCATAACATATTTTTATGCTTATAAACTAGTGTTATTGTAAAACATACAATATCACATTTTTTGTATTATTTTAATATTTGGATAAGCTTGAATTATTATTATATAAACATGTACATTATAATTATTTTTTATTGCTTTAATTCAAACCCACTTCATTTAATATACTTAAGACACCCTTAACATTGTACAAATATATTTTTGAGTACCAATTATATGGTTCATAACACATATAACCAAATAATTGTGTCAAAATACATTCAGGATTATCTAAAAAATAATCTAAAAGTCTTAAGATATTCAACACTGCCTAATTAACATAAACAAAACATTCTCACAACAGTCAACAAAATAGTCTTAAACAGATGCATATTCAAAAGTAAAAGTAGGAATTCATGATCTTCCAAATGTCAGCACACTAAAGCCTTCCAAATCAGATTTTCTTTTGCACTTCACTTGTTGAATCTGGTAAATAAAACATAAAAGAAAAACTAATGAGGTCATGAAATATCATATCATTCATAGTGAGGGACAAAGAATATGACAGTTATATGGAAACTGAAAGAATTCATCCTATTCATAATTACTACTAAGCTGAAAAGTATCACAATATATAAAGTGTGGTTATGAGGGAAATGTATAGATTTCATGATCAAAATCATAATCAAAGTGTCCAACAAAGATATAGGTAATAATCATGATCAAATTATATTCCCATTTATAAACGCAGAAAATAACTATCAGATCATAAGAATGAAATGTTAACAACAATACATAAAATATCCACGTATTTAGTTGTGCCTATCTAGAAGTTTAGACCAATTTGCTAAAGACAGTTTACAAAATCCTAAATCCTAAACATTGTAATAAACTGGCCGTCGGCCGGTACTATTTAACCAGAATAAATACTGATATAATTAGTTTTTATACTACACCTAGTGTATCTTAAGATATATACAAGTGTAAAAGCTGATAAATTAGACCATTTAGCAAATCAAATTCATAAGATGACTGTTTAGCTATTAATAAAAAAACATATATAACAAACATGGTGCACCTGCCGAATAAAAGCGTGTGGTTAAACATACCTTGGCATCAAGCTGCATCTCTCCATTGTTATCTGCAATAAGACATGCGTCATGTGCCTTCAACCACTCAATACATTCCTCTAATCCATTGGAATCTTTTTCATCATTGTCAGAAGCAACACTAGAGAAGTCCAGAACCTGAGCGATATAAGAAACAGGCAACGTAGGCCGATAAGATCGAGATATGCAACTCACTGCCTTAAACCACATCTTCTTAACATATAGATCTACATAAATTTTGCATGTTGTTATATGAATACGACCATTCTTTAATATTTATTTTATTAAAATGGAGAGTGACTTCATAAAAACTCACCCATCATGCAAGTGTTCAAATTTGGTGATGTCTTGAAGAGCCTGAAGAACAAAACATAGTTTCCAGAAGTGACAGCTGCCCGAATTGCAAGAGCGTGCCTTACTGCATTATCTCTTTTAGCTTCACTTGATAATATGAACTCAATTTCACAACAAAGATTGACGGTCAATACAAGTGTTTCAACACAGTACAAGGATGGTACATAGCGAACAAAATTTCCTCCAATCATAACTGACCTCAAGATAGATGATACAAGATCTCTATTGTTACTAGAGTACAGGATGACACATAGTAAGTTGTATGCAGCAAACTCCATGTGGCATCCCTCATTTCCTTCAGCATAAAGGGATTGTAGCTGAGATTGGCACTGAAATTGCATAAAAGAGTTCATTGAGATTATACTCAGGTAGGTCCCCAACCCCAATGCTAACCGAGCATGAGTTTCATAAACCTGAAACAAATTATGGATAATGAATACATGCATTAATATCCAGATTAAATGTTGCATTTAATGCATTCCCTGTTGCCTTGATAACACATATTAATTGTTAACATGTAGGAGTCAAATATAAGTAGATGTTTACATGAGAGAAAGAAAGAGAGGTTTTGAAATAAACCTTTATTGTTAGTTGATTTTGAATTCTTTGCACAGTTAAATCTAGACGAATGGACTTCAACTGATCACACTTGTAGAGGTAAAGCTTTTGAGAATTTTGAACCATAAGCAGAGCTTTTTCTAGTACTTCTTCTGGTCTTACCTGCGAGGGCACAAAGGATCAACAGCTAATTACATATTATGTATGAAAAAGCAACCGTAAGAAAGCAAAATCAGAAAAACCTTACTATGTTTTGTTCTCCATAATCAACTTGCCATGCCCTCAAAAAATACAACAATTATGTAACCTTGAAATGATCCTCCAGGGCGATGACATTTTTTTTTCTTTTTGTTTAGAGAAGCATACAATGCTTTACTTCTTACCATTTTTTCTTCCCCTTCCGCCTACATATCATTAAAGGCCCCAGATACATGTTGGTTTATAATAGCGCATGCAATTCCTTCCTTCTGTTTCTGTAAATTCAAAGTAGATGGGTATATATAAGTATGTTTTTTTATATGGACAAGTGTAAATGAATGAAAAAGCAGAGTTCCAAGATTTTATGATTATGGTGTCTCAAAAACAGTCCCTAATTGTCTACTCAAGTGATTAAAAAAGCAGCTTATTTTAAAATATGTGAGAGAGAAAGCAAAACTGTGGTGAGAAAATTGAAGCATAACCAATACACAAACACTTAGGAAACATACCAGCGAGCAATAGATGAATAAGCTAGCAAACACCAGGTAAAAACCAGCAGAAAAATAAGAAAGTCACACTT
This sequence comes from Humulus lupulus, assembly GCF_963169125.1. Taxonomy (NCBI): domain Eukaryota; kingdom Viridiplantae; phylum Streptophyta; class Magnoliopsida; order Rosales; family Cannabaceae; genus Humulus; species Humulus lupulus. The sequence continues at coordinate 131,002,031 of NC_084799.1, forward strand.
TGAATTATATTGGTTCAAACCACAATGTGTCACTCTACATCTAGTTCATCAGCTCATGCAAATCCATTATAGATGATAAAGATTACAGGCAAATAAAGAGTTACAGCAGCTAAAAGTGAGCAAAAATGCACACACACACAAGCAAAGAAGAAAGACAAAGTGTTGATTTTCTCTCTTTTACAACCTTTTCCTTTTCGTGCTCTCTCTCTCTCTAATTAATCCTCTGGAAAGATAACAGAATCCATACTAGGAAATAATCTCCTAGGATCTTACACCTCATTAAAAGTCATTAAATGAAACAAAAATGAAACTTACAGCAGCAGTAATTGCAGAGCAGTGATTTGTCATCAGAATCACCTGTCTCAATACTAGGAAACTTACATTCTACCTCAAGTTGAGTCACTTATCCACAAAAATGATATGCACGAAGTACTGCATGATGAAGATTCATTCCATTAAACCTAAAATTATGATGTTGTGGCTGATAAATAGTGAGAAGCAATACAAGTGTTAGAGTAGCTTTTTCTTTTGACAATATCCTCAGCAGTATACAAGCCTTATGTTTCTAATATTGAAAATTCCATTCATTTTTTTTCTTTTAATAGAAACATATAATAATTGAAAAGAAAGGACATTTCTTTCATTGCTAAAAAACAAGCATCTAAAACTAAGCTCAGAAACTATACATGAGTAATTTGTAGTGAATTTATAAATGAAATACTAAAATTACTAGGCAACAAACTTTAGTCTAAATGGTAAAATATATCAGTCAAATTATCATTTAAACAAAAAAATATAATAAGTATATATATAATCATTGAAAAAGATAAGATACACATCCTGTAGATCTGTAGTGTTCAAATTAATATAGTTTCATTAACAAAAATTGCAAGAAATAAAATAGTGAAAGTTGTTATGATATTCTCAACTATTCCAACTACAAAAATTTCCAATCTACTCTATTATTGATTATTTAGTGTCATGGTCATGCAAAAGCAGAAATCAAAAGATAATGCAGAAAAGTTTCCTTGACAGATCACAGACACTATTTCTTTAACCCCCATTATTAATACACAAGCCAGTGAAACTATGGAAAAATATTATAAAGTTGAAGCCCTCTTTGCGGGAAACTCATATATTGACACAAGTAAACAATCGAAAAGAATAATAAAATATTTGTGCTATACCAGTCCAACAAATATCGATAAGGCATACACATATCCAATCAAAGCAAGGTCCCCTTGTTGCATAGACTGCAAAAAAAAAATAGTAATTAAAGAAAAGTATAAGGAGCATGTAATCTTTAAGTAGTTAGTTACAAAATCAAATATTAATACTTTTACATCCCAAATAAAGGTTTCCATTAAAAGATTTCATCCTGAAGTTGTCAAAAATCATCTACTTCCTTTCTAACCAGATCACTCATACAGTAGTATATAAAAAACCTCTTCCCCCAGAAAAATAAATAATCACAACAACACTGCAGCAATGATTTATTTACGGAATTTTGGACTTATAAATCAGAATTAAAAATTTATGATTACCTATTCTCCCCACCATGAACAAGCAAATGTCACAATAACAAGAAGCATATCAGAACTAAAAATAAAATGAAAAACCTGAAGCATTTAGGACACATCTCTTGCAAAGTACTGATTTAAAGAAAGGAGAACCAACCAACCTGTAGAAGTTGATTCAAGATAAGAGACCCCACAAATTGAGAAAGATCATTGTCAATCTACAAGTTATAAAGTGAACAAAAAAATAGAATATTAGAAAACATGATGCTTAAACTTTAGCAACACAGACACCATTACAAAGTACCGAATCTTCAAAAACAAAAAGAAAAACACCCTCTCAATAATGAATGAGCATAATACACTACGCAAAATTCACATCGCATTCCTACCTTTGAGAGGCTCATACACTGGTGACCATAGATTTAAAATTTCATATCACAAGACAAGTAAATGTGTTTTGAAATATGAGCCTAATTGTAAGTGCATAAATCATATTTTGAAGGCTACATAATCAAAATTTAATATTTTTATTTACCTTTTTTCATACTTTTTTTTTACAAAGGTCACATGGCCTTTTATTATATTGTAAGTATGACAAAAATATTAATTTTCACTAATTCCACTACAATTTACCAATTCAACATTTGTCATCATCTTTGAATTACACTATTTTACTCCTTCACTTTACATTTTTTTAAAGAGAGTATTTATTTGGCCCTCAAACTGTAGAATTAGAATCTCATTTTGGCCTCAAGACCTTCAAATGTATGGTTTTACTACCCAGACCTAATTTTCTTTGTCAACAATAAAATAAGGGACCAAAACATGATTAGAATGGTAAAATGAGACACTTGAAAGTTAAAAGGACCAAAGTTAGAATGTTAGTGCATAAAAAAACAGGGGCAATGGAGACCCGAGTATATCCACAACAACAAAAAAGCCACAACCCTTAGCAGATCATAAAAAATTTTGTACTGCTCTTTTTTAATGCAAAACGAATGTCCAAAAAGCAACATGCCACCCTCACAGATCAAAGCAAACAACAATAGACCCCTGTGTAATTTCCCCAAAATCACAATGCTACACTCAAAGATCAAGACAAGAGCAATATTTCCACAATACATAATAGAATTAACCAAAGATGACAACTCAAGAGGAACAATTAACAAACACAATTGAACCAATCCAAGGTACATAAAAATATTACCCAGAAAGATCTACAAAGGAGTAGCTCGTTAGTGGTGGAATGACATTGGGGCTCGGGCTGGGGTGTTGCATAACAGGAGCTCACGAAGCTGGGGTCAAGGCCGATTTTTTTCTGCGTGCGGTGGAGCTCTCGATGCAGGAGTTTTCTTGGAGACACACGTGGCCTTGCATTAAGGGGAGGTGTGCCTGGGCTTGTGGAATCTAGGCCCTCACTTGGTGCACACTCAGGGCTCTACAACGAAACAGGTGCAGAATCGCGCCTTGTGGTGGCTTGCGATGGAAGTCGCACTGGGTCGAAGGCACGCAGAGGTGGGCTCACACCTGGGTTCACTTGGTTCAGGGGTTGGGTTCACGGGTGCCTGAGATTTGGAGCTTGGCTAGGAGAAAAAGGGTTGTGAGGATGGTGGTTAGGTGGTTGGAGTTGAGGATGATGGTGGTTGCAAGAGTGGCGGCTAGAGCGGAGGGAAGAGAAAGAGATGAGAAGGAGAAGAAGAAGTAGAAGGAGAAGGGGAAAGAGATGATGGTGGTTACGGGAGTAGGCTGCTTTTTTTTTATATTTTATTTCTATTACTTTACCACTTTTTACATAGTATATATTATAATACATTTTCAAAAGACTTGTAATTATGTGTTGTGGAAAGTAGTTTTTGGTGTAGTGAGGGCGTTGCCCAAAGTGAAGAAAAGGACTTAGAACCTCGCTTTGGGGATTTAAAAGACAACATTAGGCCCGTCGAGGACCTCAAGGAGGTCCAACTAGAAGAGAAAGATCCGACCAAGGTTGTGAAATTCGGTAAAAACATAGAGACAATAATAAAAAAATAACTGGTGGAGCTTTTGAAGAGGAACTAGGAGGTCTTTGCCCAGTCACATAAAGACATGGTTAGGATAGACCCATCAATTATTAGTCATGTCTTGAATATAGACAAAAATCACCCACCAGTGCAACAAAATAAAAGGTTACTCGACAAAGACAGATCTAAAGCCTTAAAAGAATAAGTCGAGAAGCTGGAGGAAAATGGATTCTCTCATCCCGTACTAGTTCCTAAACCAAACGGTATATGGAGGACATGTGTGGATATCACAAAACTTAATAAAACTTGCCCAAAGAATTGTTTCCCACATACAAGAATTGACCAACTGGTCGATGCCACATCAAGACATGGAGTGTTGTCATTCATGGATGCATTTTCTTATTATAATCAAATTAGAATGCATCCACCTAATGAAGAGGACACTAACTTTTGAATAGATATCGGGCTTTACGATTACAAAGTAATTCCCTTCGGTTTGAAAAATGCTAGTGCAACCTACCAACCACTAATCAACCACATGTTCAAAGAGAAGATCGGTAATAACATGGAGGTTTACGTTGATGATATGTTGGTCAAATCAAGAAAGACTGATGAACACATTAAGCACTTACAGGAATACTTCAACATCTTGATCCTCTGAAGTGTTCCTTTGGTGTTGGATCAGGAAAATTTTTGGTATTCATAGTAAACTCGCGAGGAATCGAAGCCAATCCCGAAAAAATTCGAGCACTGATCAAGATGCAACCACCAGCCAAAGTTAATGATGTACAAAGCCTGACAAGGAGAATTCTGGCTAAAAGTAGATTCATAACTAAATCTACAGACAAGTGTGTCGCACTTTTTAATCTACTCAAAGGAAAAAAAAAGTTCAAGTGGACAGAAGAATGCGAACAGGCTTTCCAAGCACTTAAGTCCCATATGTCACGGCCGCCCATTTTGCCCAAGTCAGTCGAAGGAGAGACTTTGTATGTCTACTTAGCAATAACAGAGTATGTTGAAAGTGCTGTTTTAATCGTGTAGGAAGACAACATTCAAAAAGTAGTATACTACATAAGTAAAAGGCTAGTGGGAGCAGAATTACGATAACCAACTATAGAGAAATTGGCTAACTGCTTGATACTGTCATCTAGAAAACTGCGACCCTACTTTCAAGCTCACCCCATAATAGTGCTTACTGACTAGCTACTACTGCAAGTCTTCCAGAAACCAGAAGCCCCTTGTCAACTTTTAAAATGTGTAGTTGAGCTAGTGTAATTTGAAATTTCGTATGCACCTGTAGCAGCCATAAAGGGACAAGACTTAGCAGATTTCATAGCTGAATTCACCGGACTCCCTGCCAGTGAGCCGATTATAAAGACAGATGATCAAAACCAAACTCCCGCATTGTGGACGGGCCATCTAACGAGCACAATGCAAGGGCAGGGTTGATCTTAATCACTCCCAAAGAACATCAGTTTCACTGTTCAATCAGATTCAACTTTACAGCCTCCAAGAATGAAGCTGAGTAGGAAGCGCTACTCGCATGTTTGAGACTAGCTAAGGAGATGAACATAAATTCAATAGAAATATACAGTGACTCCCAGCTAGTTGTTAATCAGATTATTGGATAATATCAAGCTCGTGACCTTATGATAGTTGCGTATCTAAACAAGGTGAAGGACTTACTAGCACAGTTTGAGAAGTATACTCTCCAACAATTACCTCATGACCAGAACTCAAATGTCGATGCCTTAGCCAAGTTAGCAAGTGCCAAAGACGTTGACACTTTGGGCATAGTACCAGTCGAATGCTTATCAACACCCAAAATTCAAGTGGAAGAATCCTCCCAAATAATACAAGTATCTGACACTTGGATGACTCCCATCATTCAATATCTCAAACAAGGATTATTACTAGTAGATAGGCATAAGGCGAGGACACTGCAAAGGGAATCAGCTCAATTTATCTTCTTCGATGGAATCCCATATCGACGACGATATTCAATGCCATTATTAAGATGTATCTCCGAGGAAAAAGCTAAAGAATTGATGGGAGAAGTACATGAAGGATTCTGTGGAGATCATGCTGGGGCGTAAAGTTTGTCAAAGAAGGTTCTCTGGCAAGGGTATTTCTGGCCGACGATGATCAAAGATTTAATGGAATTCATTAAGAAGTGTGATAAATGACAAAAATTCTCCAAGATACCTCAGCAAGCCCCAAATGATCTTAAACAAATGCAAAGCCCGTGCCCATTCTCAGTCTGGGGAATAGATTTGATCGGATCTTTGCCCACATGAAAAAGGAAGGTCAAGTATGCAGTAATTGTTGCCGACTACTTTACTAAGTGGGTTGAAGCTGAACCACTTGCGAGAATCACGACTAAGGTGTTGGATTTCATTGTCAAAAATATTGTATGCCAATATGGATTGCCTAAAAAGATTGTATCAAACAATGGTACACAATTTGACAACGACCTGTTTACTATATTCTTCGAGTGAAATGGTATAAGGAAGAGCTTTTCATCTGTTGCCCATCCACAAGCCAACGGACAGGTAGAAGCTGTGAAGAAAACTTTGAAGGACATACTTAAGAAAAGGCTCGAAGAAGCGAAGGAAGCATGGCTAGAACAATGGCCCGATGTACCCTCCCCGAACAGCAACAGGCCATACGCCATTCTCTTTAGCCTATGGGTATGAAGCCATGTTACCTGTTGAGTTAGATCCACCATCGCATAGAAGGATAACATACGAAAAGAATACGAATAACCAGTTATTAAGTGAGTCTTTGGACTTGATCAACAAAAGGCGCGACCAGGCTCAAATACGAGTGGCAGCTTATCAGCAAAAGATCGCTCAGTATTTAAACTCCAAAATACGCGAGAGAAAGTTTGACGTGGGAGATTTGGTACTAAGAATTTTCTCAACATTCATGATCAAGCTGCTAGAGTACTTGGAGAGAACTGGGAGTGTCCGTATCAAATAGAGGAAATTCTTCAACCAGACACCTACAAACTTGCTTGCTTAAATAGAGATCTTGTTCCTCGCTATTGGAATGGAGAACACTTGCGCAAGTACTATCAATAAACATTTTTTTTAAAGATTTGACTTGAATTAATTGTACTTTTTGTAAGTTTTTGAACAAGGGCTGGCCAGTTTGATGGCTGGTCGCTTATAAGTGTAAGATCAATTTTTGATCACTCGTACAGACATGAATTTTGTCCATTTTATTACGAGAAATAAAAGGAACTGTGTGCAGCCAATTATTCTTGCCAATTATTGTATTTGTTACAAGTATTTTCTCAATACATGTGTTATTTTGCTATATTATCATTGATTATTTATAAGTACGCGAGCAATAATGTTCACACAGGAATTGGTCAGTGGAAAGTGACCAAGAACCTTAAACTCCTTTATCACTCGGGGGTTCTATAAGATACTAAGTGAGCAAAGCATATCATAAACATACGTAAACACACGAGCAAAATAAGGGAAAGCATGCTACGACACATATAGTATTTTTCAGAATTTTTGGTTAATTTTGTGAAACCATAGTAAATAGTAATGCTAAGTTTGACCATACGAGCAAATGTGATAATAACAATAGTAATGTCCAACTATTATAATATCAAAATGAAATGTCTTTACACTGCGAGCAATTGTTGCTCAATTGTAATTAAAAATATTAAAAGTAAATAAAACTTCCTTAGGCAGCAAATTATTTAAACATCACGAACAATCTATTCAGGTGTTTTAATTACATAAAAAAAACATTTACTGTGCTGCTAAATAAGGGTCCTGCTGAGGCTGCTGATCGAGTGAGCGGTCAGCTTCTTCATCAACACAATCGACGCCCGTCGCCAAGGAAATTTCAGGAGAATCTGGGGCATTTTTATCGTCCTCTAGGTGAGATGCACACTTGGCAAGTTCGGCTTGTTTTGCCTGCTCAGGAAGATAGTCAAAGTTTGCCTCTGGGTTATTCTTCCAAAATATGTAAAAGTAGATGAATGCATCTCCTTGAAACTTCTCCAAGTTTTGGGCATTTTGTTCTTCGAGCAGCTTCACTCGGTCCTCTAGGTTCTTTGCTTCCTGCATGATGACCTCCAAATCCTCCTCCAGCTTGGCTGCTTCCTTTAAATGGGTTTCAGAGGCTTCTTCGTCGCAACAACCTTGCCCAGATCTTCTTGGTACCTTTTTAACTCCTTAGTCAAAGTGGCATCTTTTCGTCGGCTGCCTTGACTTTGGCTTTCTCCTCGGCATGTTTTATAACAAGCTCCTCAGTGTTGCGCCTACCTTTGGTTGTAGTAAGAATACCCTGCGAGCAAAAGAAAGATAAAGTCGTCAGAAATTATAAAAAAGTGAAGGTGTTCGTGTACAACTAAACAAACTAAAAGCTTAATTAACCCTTACCAAGGATTTGGTTAGGTTTCAATGAGGACAGAGAAACAAAAGCTTCCTGGCTGCGATGATACTTGATTATCTTTTGAAGTCTATCATTGGTTGAGCAATAAACTTTGCTCAATGATTCTGTTGCCAAAGCTACCTGTTCACTGGAGGGCACGGTGCGAGGAGGTGGAGGAGGTGTATTGTTTTTTGACAGAGTAGGTGCTGGAGGATCTTCTGATCATGTCCTTTTCCTCGAAGGTTCCCCACTGACATCTGTAGTGCTTTTTCTACACGATTTCTTCGAGCTGGCCGATTTGCCTCCAGAAGAATAGATGTTGAACACGTCATCTGTATGCATGAATACAAGACAAACAAACTAGCAGATAAGTCAAGAAATAGTTTTGCATGTTAAGGAAACAAACTAAAAGGAATTCTAAGTGATATACTCGAACTGCAATTATTGGTCGCTACATTATTTAAGGAACTACTGCTACACTCAGTATCTTCCTCGAAGAAGTCCAAGCTAAAACTACTAGTTGTAAATTTAAAATTGTCGTCCCTATCAGATAAATGATAATGGAAGGCTAGTTTATCTAAGAGTGAGAAATCTATACCTTTCTTGTCAGAGGATTCGAGTATAGGTCCAGCATATTCAGGTAATTTCTTTTCCCTCCCATATTGGAGAGGGGTACTGGCTAGTCGAGTGTTGGGGCTTGGCTCTCAAATGTTCACTCCCTTTGGTAGATGCCTTTGGGGTTGTGACACATCCTGCTGCTCGAGGTTTTCTTGTCCTTTGGTGCCCTCTCTGATGGCAATCCCCACCGTTGACTCCCTCACTTCTTGGTGAGGTTTTAAAAGGCCAACCAGTCATAAATTGCTCTCTGTGACAAGCTCTTTAACGCTTTTTTCTATATTCGTCATGCAAGCCAGGGTTGCGGCTCTTGTCTCCATTTTTGGAGTAGGGTCTGGTCAGTACCATGGAGCTAGATACAACATAAATCAACTAAGGATGAGTGTTGACTGGTTTTTTTAGCCAAGTGACGAGGAGTAAAATAATGAATTAGAGAGCTTTCAATTAGACAATCAATGCACCATAAATGAGCCAAGAACCTAGTAATAATGAGCAAAAATAATAGAGAACACTAAGAATTATAGAGGTTCAGCCCCAAAGATTGGTAATGACATACGTCCTCTTAGATTTGTATTAATCTTGAAGGTTTACATAAGATCACAAGGGATTATAAGTGGATTTCTATGTGTAAAAGGAAATACAATATGACATAATCTCTGCTGAGTACCAAGCCAAGCTGTTCGATATAGTAGACATAATCACTGCATAGTACCAAGCCAAGCTGCTCGATATAGTAGACAGCCTTTTACTGACATAGTAGACTAGATGTTGGATCTCATTTTCTTCTCTCACCATGATTGCATTGATAGCATGTTGAGTTACTGCCAGGTATATGCACAGTTCTTCACCCTCCAAAGATTTTGAAAGGATAGAGGGTGTTGCCAGCTGCTGCTTTAGAGCTTGGATGGCTTGTTTGCAGTCTTTAGCCCATTAAAATTTCTTTGTGCCTCTGAGGATATTATAAAATGGAATACAGCTATCAGTTGATTTGGACACGAATCTGCTAAGTGCTGTTATGCGTTATGTTAGACTCTGCACTTCCTTAGTCCTGGCTGATGAGGGCATGTCCAGCAATGCCTTTATCTTTTCGGGGTTTCCTTCAATTCCCCGGGAGTTCACTATAAACCCCAAAAAATTTCCCAACCCCACACCAAATGAGCATTTTAAAGGGTTCAATTTCATTCTATACTGCCTCAAGATACTGAAACATTCCTCCAAGTCTTCAATGTACCCCTAGCCTTTTTCTATTTCACCAACATATCATCAATGTAAACCTCCATGTTATTTCTGATTTGGTCTTTGAACATATTGTTTACCAGTCGCTAATACGTGGCTCCAGCGTTTTTCAGGTCGAACGGGATAAGTTTATAATAGTATAACCCCACATCCATTCGAAAGGTGGTGTGCTCCTGGTCGGGCGAATACAAACTTATCTAGTTGTATCCCGAATAAGCATCCATAAAAGTTAAGATCTAATGGACGGCTGTAGCATCCACCAGCTAGTCAAATCTCGGAAGTGGGAAGCAGTCCTTCGGGCATGCCTTATTTAAATCAGTGAAATCTATGCACACCCTCCACTTGTTATTAGGCTTCAGTACCAATACGGGATTAGACACCCACACTGGGTAGAAAGCTTCCCTAATGAAGTCTTTATTTCTTAGCTTCTCCACTTCTTCCTTCAATGCCTTTACCCTCGTTGGATCCAGTAAACTCCTATTTTGTTGTATGGGCTTGAAGTGTTAGGTATCAATGTTGAGAGTGTGGCTTATAATGGTTGGGCAGATCCCTACCATGTCATCATGAGACCAGGCGAACACATCTTGGTTGTTCCATAGGAACTGGATCAAGGCGGATCTGATGTTCCCAGACAATCCTTTCCCTGCAGGATGTGTAGTGCAAGCTACCTTCCCTGCCTTTTCTACTGACCAATTATAACATTCCCTTGCTACCAGTTGGTTCCCTTTAAGACATCCTATACCTGCCCAGGTTGGGGATTTGACGAGCATAAGAATGACTGAAGTGACTGGTCGGAGGTCATACATGGCTGGTCGACCTATCATGGTATTGTACGGAGATGGGATGTCAAATACCATGAACAAAGCCATTATAGTGTTGTTGCTATGTGTTGTTCCCACTGTCAAATGCAACCTTATTATTCCTGTCAATTCCATGTCATTCCCTGTAATCCCATATAGAAACTGCTCGCATGGTTCCAGATCTCTGATGCATAAATTCATCTTGTCTACGGTACTCTTGAATAGGATGTTGGCAGATGACACAAGGTCAATCATCGTTCAGTCTACGATCATGTTACCAATCTATACATTTACCACCAACAGATCATTATGTGGATGATGTACGTGACTTGTGTCTTCCTCGCAGAATGTGATGATCTCACACTCGTAGCGAGGCCGTTTGGGAGTACACACCTGGATAGGCAGTACATCTTCCTCCTGCTTCTGCCTAAGGGAACGAGCGTATCTTTCACGAGCTTTGCCAGAGTTTCTGACCAAATGCAGCTCGCCGCAGCTCATATCTAGTTGGCCAGCAATTGTTGGAGGTAGAAGAGGTTGACTGGCCTGATACTGTTGAGATTATTTCTGAGGAGGTTGTTGAGGTTGTTGGTCGGCAGTCGACCACACATACCTCTTTAGATGGTTACATTCATTGGTTTCATGACCATAGTCATTGTGAAACAGACAGAACTTGGGCATATCCCATTTACTAACATCCTTCCTCATTGGTGGAGGTTTTATGTACGGTACGACAACCTGTGAGGCATTAAAAATGTCAGCTCAGGTCTCTAACAGGATGGAGTAAGTATTAAATTTTTGAACATATTCCCATGGCTTGGTTGCTCGGCGGTCTTGGGCTTGTTATTGTCATTATGGATATTGCTACTTCCAGACCCATTACTGTGTTTGCCATTCTTAGCCCCATTCTTTCCTCCTTCTGCAGGGTTAATGGTATTCCCAACATCTATTTTCCACTGCTCATTAGCCATCTTAGGTCGATTATCCACCTTTCGCTTGGCCTCCTCATGCTTGGTGAATTCCTCTGCTTGATTAAGGAACTCTTGGGTGGTATGTGCAGACTTTCTTTTCAAACTGCTCCAGAACAGACTCTTCACCTTAACTCCAGAATTGATGGCTATTAAGTTACCGTCATCACTAAGGGATTTCTCTCTGGTGGCTTCCAGCATAAAATGTTGAATGTAATCTTACAAAGGTTCATTATATCTTTGTTTTATGTCCACCAGGTCATTTGGCTCAGTGAGAAGTGGCATTGTTGAGGAAAATTGGAAATAGAATTGGCGAACAAATCCATCCCATGATGTACTCAACCCTGACTATAGTTTAAAGAAACATTGTTGGGAAATTTATGATAAGGTGAACGGGAAGATCCTGCACTTGGCATCATCCCGAACTCCCTGTAAATCAGTCTGTAGTTCAAGTTGTGAACATGAGATACTGGGTCCTCCAGTCTAGTGTAAATCTTCCATGTCGGCATTTTGAATTTGATAGGTATGAGCAGCTGATTAATACGGTATAAAAATGGGGAGCCTCAATGCCTCAGCATTTCAATATCTGTTAACTTGCGGACTACCAAGTCCCTTACCAGTCGGGTTAACAGATCCAGCTGGGCTTGGATGTTAGGGTCTGCAGCTGCCTGGGGATGTGGTGCATTGCGGACCTCATCCATTCTTAGATCCTAAACAGGTTTAGGCGAAGCTATGTTGTTCGAATCTCGATTTTCCCTGCTGCGATTAAGAGCATCTCAAAGGTCTTCACCTCCCATGGGGCCCACCCGGTTGAAAATGGAGTTTGGCATTCTAGTTGTCTGCTCGGGCTGGTACTGGAGGTACTTCCCTGTAACCCTCCACCTTGAGGCAGTTGGTTGTTCGCGATATCCTACCCTTGTTGGATAAACGGTCCTTCGGGCTGGTTACCTCTCTGACCTTGATTATTCTGTTGGCGAACTTGGCTTGCTGCCTCATGATGGTCATACCCATCAGCATAATGGAGCATGTATGCGCTACTAACCTCTGGCTCATCCCTTCGGGACCTTAGTAGGTATTCTTGATGCTGTCTGTACCGACCAGATTGCTACTGGTTGTTTTGAGTTGATCACTCCTATTCGGTGCTTGAGCTCAGGGGTTGTCATCTCATTTTCCAGCACCCGGATTCCTGTCACGGCCAATGCCCTGAGATCTTCGCCGAAATTTTCTGGCTTGGTCCTGTCCAATGCCACACATTGGCAAAACCTGCTCGTTTTCTGGTAAAGGTCACCTATTGTGGTTGGCTTGAGCAGCCCGACTAAATCAGTGACTCTTGGTCAAACCCTAGTTCCCATTTTGAGGTTGAGCCTCTGGCCCATGTATGACACCTTCACCGAAACCAAAAACAGAAGGACGTTGTTTGTTTTGGGCTGTAGTTCTTGCTGCAGTTCCCATGCTTTGGGTTTGCAACTGTTGCATATAGTTGCGGATGGAGTTAGCCACTTCCCGAGTCTGCAGCTCCATGTCCTCCTAACGGGTCTGCACCTCTTGGTCATGTCGATCCATCCATTCTTGAAAATATGTCCTTTGTTTTTTGAAAGCTTAATTAAGGGCCTCTTGTGCAGTGGCTCACACCTGGCTCATGGAGGAAAGATGATCTTGCATCTACCCAACAACTTCCCCTATCTGATCAATTTCAGGGTCAAGTCCTTCAATATCTATGTGGGGCTCATACCATCTAGGACCTGCAGCTCTAGGTCCTGGCTGGTCAGTACTCCAATCAACATCTCTACTTGACATTCATACATTAGTGATTCCAATGCAGGTAGCAGCTTTCCATCCTAGTACGGTGGGCCCAGCGGTTTGCCCCCCAACACTAGATGGATTCCTAGCCAGCAAGTCACTTTGCTGCCCATTTAAATTGCTCATTGATGGGACTTGGTGAGAGACTTTAGCCTCATGCTCTAGAGGCTCTTGGCTTGACCTTCTGGTTGAGACTACCATCCTTGCAGCAATAAAATACGATTGTGATTGTCTTAGGCTCTCAATGAAAGCACCAAAATTTTGACTAGTTTTTTTAGCCAACTGATGCGGAGTCAAATAATTAATTAAAGAGCTTTCAATAAAACAATCTATGTACCCTAAATGAGCCAAGAACCTAGTAATAATGAGCAAGAAATAATATAGAACACCAGGATTTATAGAGTTTGTCCCCAAAGATTGGTAATGACCTACCTCCTCTTAAATTTGTATTAATCTTGAAGGTTTACACAAGATCACAAGGGATTACAAGTGGATTTCTATGTGTAAAAGACAATACAATATGACAAAATCGTTGTTGAGTACCAAGCCAAGCTGCTCGGTATTTTCTTGGTGCTGGTTGGTAGGCTGTTTTTCAAAATCCCATCCATTGTGGTGGATAGTTTGCATTTATACTGTCCCTCTCATCCAAGGGTTGCGCCTAAGCATAACTGATGGGGAAAGTATCCCTTTCTTCTCGCAGGTAGTTGTTTCCCTATTCTTTAGGAGCCTTGACCAAGATTTTAAGGCTGTTAGGCACTCTTCGCAGGTGGTTGGGTGATTCCAGGGGACTGTTAATGGTAAGGGTAACTGCTTTTAGCCGACCAGGTTTATCTATTTGTCGTACCGACTAGCCACTCCCCTGGTAAGCGTACTGAGCAGTGACAGTTATTCCTAGAAGTACTGTGTGAGTTATACCAGGTCGATCATGAGGAAATACTCCTAGAAGTACTTTCCCGCGTTGGACTTATAAGTTATGTCACTTAGGAATGTGCAAGTGGTTTCCTGGTGACAGAAGTGGAAGAACCCCATGTTGCTTTGATTAGGATTTAATTTAAGACCAAACAGATACTTAATCTCATGAGAAGTAGGCACATGCCATTTTTTTGATGTTGTATAGGATATAGAGTATTGAAAGTACTCTATATCCATTAGGAGTTATTTTGAAAAGGGTGACCTCAAAGTAATTGGCCACCCCTCGGAAAAAGTCATGCAAGGGCAAGATTTCCCCTACTTCTTTATGGTACCTCGACCAGCACTATAGGCACCTCCGGGCATGTTTTCCTACTAGTCTGGTGTAGGTTTGTATAAGGGAATCCTAGGATGCCCATGATTCTTGGCATACTTAGCTACCATTCTGGTCGATATGACGCTCGGAGGGGCTATGTACCAGGCTACATCTATTCCGGGGCCATCGCATGGGTGGGCCTTAGGCTGGATATCTGGTGGCACTATATTTAAGGGTTCAAGGTCGTTTGAGGGACCCTCAGTATTGGTTGCAGGCTTGCTGGTAGGAAATTTTGTGGGTTTTCTTTTTCTGTAAGCGATGTGTTTTACACAACCAATATTCGGTCAAATCTGTGAAGGGTTGTGAGAAGGACTGTTCGTAGGTTTTGGGTTTGATGTTGGAGGTTCTGGAAAAAATAAGGAAGGCTATACTTGATCGTCGAACAGTTGAGCGAGAAGATCATTGTCTATTGGTCTTTCACCTCCCCAGGGATCATGCATGAATATATGAGAAGAGCAAAGGGGAACTAAGAATCTACGACAAATAGATAGAAGAATAAGAAAAGTAAGGATAATGCTGCTCGTGTATAAAAGTTAAGTTTTTATATGACCAGCAATATCTTGATAAAAACACAACAAACATGCAAGCAGGGTGGAAAGACATATCAAAAAGCGAATTTGAAAAGTTTTTTCGAGAAAACTTTTCAACTCTAAAAAAGAGGCGTGAAAAACCCAGTTTTCCTGAAACACTCAAAATTGAATTTTCTCTTCGATTTTGGACCCGAAATCAGTGTATATACATCCTATTTATTTTTACACATTGTCTTATACATTATACTTCCTAAAATCCCTATTTTAGCATAGTTATTCCACGTATTTTTGCCTAAAACTGATTACCCCCAAAATCTTTCCAAGAACAATGTGAACCCAATTGTGGAAACATGCAAATCAGTGTCAAAATGCGTGAAAATCGCTACAAAAGTAAGAAAATGGAGTCAAAAACTTACTTGAAGTATGGATTTGTTGAAGAAAACATGAGGATGGTGCTTGAATTTGATCATAGATGCCTCAAAACTAACTAAGGATGTTGGTTTTCTTGGAGGATTTTCTAAATGTTCTTGAGGAGAGAGAAGGCTCGGGTAAAAAATGAAAAGAAGTGAGAGGGCATATATTTATACTGATCGGAGCATTAATGCATGGTAATAATGAGAATAGAGCTTTGAAGCATGGGGAATCGCAATAACCGTCAGAATGTGTCTGGGGAACCAAAAGGGTGATGATTACTTTTTTTTTCAAAAAAGTAAGTACTGACAAATGTGACAGGTCAGCTGGATTGCTGGTCGAGTAAGTTTATTTAATTCTGGTCGCATTAAAATAAACTTGGGGGGGCAAATATTTACCCATAAATATTTGCTTCATGATGTGGCAGGATCAAGGCACTCATGAATCGCATGTGACTATTTATTGATGAAAGTCTGGTTGACAAACAACCAAGAAATTAACCTCCCTAATAGGCACGAGCGACATGCTGAGTAACAGGGAAGTTCGTGTGCTGAAAAATGCGACCAGATCTGCTCGGAGAACTGAAGCCAAAATTCAAATACGGTTATGAGTTAGATATTTCAAGGATATTTGATTTTCTTTATATGTAAATATTATTATTTCTGTTATTATTTAAATATGCTTGTAGCACAAGAATAGGATGGCCCATAGACCCATATGTACATCCTAGAGCCTAAAAATAGGACTCGTGGGATCTATTTGCGAGATGAGCAATAATTTGTATTCAGAGAGAACAAGTACTTTTATACACAATTTTGTATTCCACTTTGGAGCTTGTAAAACTTAGTGAACTCTAGTTTGCTTATCGCAGGTTTTAGAGTACATCAATAAAATCACTAAGTGGACGTAAGTTGTTACCAATCTCTGGAGCCAAACCACTATAAAATATTTGTTTCATTTTAGTTCTTGCATTCGGTTTATGAATTTTTTCGATTTTAGTGACTCTATGTCATTGACTAAATCAAGGGCCAACACAGCCCATGTCTTGGTGTATAAAGCTCATGTCTGCTTAACCACCTCCCACCAATTTATAGCATCCATCTTTAGGATTGCTAATTATCTTGTTATCCCTGGAAATCCTTAGCTTGTACCAGTAGCCTTTGTCTTGTTTCTTCATGTCGCAACTCATTACTTATCCTCATTGTTGCAATTGTCTGTAGCTTGTCATTGTCCTCTATGTTGAACTTCGATATCGTGGATTTACTCGCCTCACCATGTCCTTTGTCTCCATCCACTCCATCGAGGATTTGTTGTTGTCCACTACCAAATTTTTTGGGGTGTCCACTTTGTATGCTCCTTCGCTGAAGACTCAATTAGCAATTGTGCATATCTATCTAGTTTACAACATCACCTTGCAAGATAATGTCGTGGAGTAAACTGTTAGGATTTATGCCCTAAAAGCATGTAAATACTTTTTACTGATTTAAATAAAAGTATAATTTTATTATACTTGAATGTTATAACTATTATTTTAAAAATTTATATGAATATCAAGAAAATTCCATATTCATTTATCAGGATATGATCTTGTATTAGTACGAGAGAATTAAGATCATATACAATTAATAAAATAGTAAGTAACATATTAATGTAAGGAATCTTTAATGAATGGTTACTAGTATGGTTTACTAAGCATACGGAATGCAAGTAGCCTAGATTCAGATTACTGATGTGGATAGACATCTTGGTAAAAGTACTCTATATAATAGATATTATATATAGAATGACCGATATGAATTGACTATCATTATAAACGTATCGTTTCCCATAAAGATTTAATTCTTATCATAATAGATAATCATTTGTATATCAGTCTAAATCCTGAGTAGTCATGAACTCTTGTTTGTGCTTATTGGATCTTTTGATTCACTCATTACGGTTTCTGAGTATAATGAGGCTAATGACTTTTTTTTTTTTTTTGAGATTCAATGTCATGAATGACTGGGAACATAATTTACAATAATGGAATCCATACCTTCCTAATGGATTGAATATTGGTACCCTAAAGGGTTAATTCTGGAACTGAATAGTTGTTGAGCTTAAATCTATAATTTGATTATAGATTAATTATTCGCTAGTGAATTAATGGTACTTAAGGAATAAGAGGTAATTAGAAGGGTAAAATGGTAATTTTGACCGGCTCTAATTAACAAAACAATAATTGGAAGACATAACTTCATTTATTGATTATATCAATGGATTACAAAGAAAAATCTGTAATTATAATTCTATAAATACTTAAAATATATTTCCATATTTATTGTGGAGTATTCATGGAATTTATAAATAAGATTTTTAGGTTAAAGAGTTTAATTAATAATCTAGTTCATTGGAGCTTCGTATTATAGGTCCATGGGAGATTGTAGAGAGAAGAACTAATTGCAAAGGAATTAATTTTTTAGGGCAAGGAAATAAATATGTGATAATTATGGGAGATTGATTAATTGTGAATTAATTAATTATATCACTCTATAATTTTTTTTTTTTAAAATATGTTAAAATAAATATTTATCACGTTTGGATTAATATGGAGAGAGGGAGATTAATAATTATCTTATTATAAGAAATTTATTTATTTATATATTTGAACTTGATATTTTAAGATAAATTTAATTTTGAATTAATTGATATTTATTTTGCAATAAATATATTATCTTAAATATTAATTAAATAAACAAATAAAAATATCAAGGAGAGCCAATAAGTAGTGCCATCCAGGGATATTTTCTATCCGTAGGATTTGAATTTTGAATTTCAAATTAATTTGGTTATTTAATTAATTTTGAAATATGATTTAAAATAAATAAGTTGTCACTGATCAGTTTTATTTTAAATAAAATAATGATTAATTAAATTAGTTAATTATCTTTATAAACATGAAAAAATCAATACTTTCAGAAGAAGTTTTAATAAGTTGCTTTATTACTATCAGACTCTCTCAAGAAAAGAAACGATAGAATTTCCTAAACTTAAATTTCTAAAAATTTCTATAGCCTCTGTCTTCTCAATCATCTCTAGATCCCATGTGTTGAATACATCTATAGAGTCTAAATCAACATTAAAATCCTACATGCCAACACACGTCCTTGTGTGTTTGAGTATTGGCTTGAAAGGCTAAGTGTGAGCTTTCAGAAAGGATAGGAAGATCGTCGATTTATACGGAAAGATTCAAGAAAACTTGATAGGCAACGAGAGGTAATCTATATTCCTTTTATGTGTTATATAATATATCTATATATGTATGATCGTGAATAGTATTAATAAATTTTTAAAAGATCATATCCCGCTGCGTATTCTGATGTTTTCATATTTAGTACCAACATAAACTCCCCAACCTATGTCTTCTAACTTATTAACGAATGCATCGTAAAATTTGTGCATCCTTTAATCATGATAGTGTCTAGTTATATTACCGTCGGCATATTCCATTCCCAACTTTAATTGAAATTTGATAGTGTCATACTTGCGATTTCTCATGATGCATCTCATCCATACCTTGTCATCCATTTGATGAGTTCATTCACAACAGACGTCTTTCGGAGAACTAATATCCTTTCGTCTCTGTCGTTTACCTCATCTATCCTAACCCTTGAGATCCCATTGATCTCTTTGAGTAATTTCTTTCTAAAAGCTCTAATTATTGGAGGCATAGTAAAAGGAATGCAAACATAGTACAAAAACTTAAAAGAAAATAAATCAAACAACACAAGTAGAAAATACTTAAGACGCGATGAGATGAGGCTTTCCCAATCTTTAGTATGTATGCGGAAGGGTTCTTTGAAACATGAATGATAGGCTCTGATACCAGTTGTAAAACACCATTTTGTCTATCTTTTGCTAATGGCCACTAATCGTTACTTATTTAGAAGAATACCACAATTTTTCAAAACGTTTAGCGGGGCCTTATTAAAAACAATCATGATGGGGCCAATTGTCAAAAATAAAATACAAAGTCTTTCATGAAATATAAAATAAAATAGTAAGGTCCCACTGATATTATAATTTAACACATTAAACTCTTAAAACGTTCATTGGCTTTTCTAGAGCGTTTTTCATTCATCTGCACCCCACGACATACATGCTTATACACGGGATGCCCCACATCACCATGTGTGACAAAATAGAATCTAACATCCACCTAAAAGGGAGAAAGTAAGGGGGTGAGCTAATGGTCCAGTCAGGAAGTACAAAAACAGAAGGAAATTGCAACATAAAAACATCAACGAAATTCTTTACATACTATTCTTTTAGCAATCATTATCAACATAAGTCATAATCAACAACTTAAGATTATTTGCAACATAAACATAATCGTACTTCATCAAATCATAATCATAAACATAAGATTATTGGCAACATAATCATTTCATAAATCTTAAGATCATATTCATAAATAGAGCATAAGCATGATCATACCTCATAAGATCATAATCATAACATAGAGCATAAGCATAATCATACATCATACGATTATAATCATAACATAGAACATAACCATAAGCATACATCATATGATAATAATCATAACGTACAACATAAGCATAATCATACATCATAAGATCATGGCACCCATATTGTCCAAGATCGTATGATAAGCATTTAACATAAGAATCATAATCAAAAGCATACAACCTAAGACCATGGCTCCTTATTGTCCAATGATCACATGTAACTCTCATTTTGGTCACATCCATGGCACCCCTATTGTCCATGCTTTTACCTATTACTCCTATTGTCTAGAATCTTAGGCATGTCAACCTTTAATAATATTGCAACACTATGTTAAGCAAATACAAACAAATTCATGCATATCTCATATCTAGAGTTCATTATGAACAAAACAGAAAATCTAGCTAACTTCCTTACAGTCATAAAAAAAACATTCATAAAACATTTATTACACCTTTTTTGTCAACTTTTGTGATACCCTTTCACTCACTCTTCAAGCATGTGTGTCCATATTGTTGTAGCCTTTGCATCAGTCTCACAAACATACACATTATCATAACGCATTAGCATCTGTATAGCAATATAAGAATAAGTACTATCTAACTTACCTCAGTCCAAGCCTACAGAATGTGAGATGTCTTCCCAACGAGCCAAGAATAGTCACATTTTTTATAAACCAATTTCTAAACATCTTTTAAAATAGTTTTCTCAATCTTTAAACAATAAAAATATCCATGTATTTTATTGAAGAAAATGAATAATTAAAAAGTGAAAATCACCATTTTACTTATATTGGTTCTAAAATATGAATTTTAAGACATAGATTGTGCTTTTTTTTGAACAATTGATAAATTACCATAACATATAAAACAAAAATAAGCAAGCATTATTTTAGGTAAATATACTCATATTCATTTTATCTCATTAACCTAGTATGTTTCCATAATTTCATGCATTCCAAAAAGACAATTAGCATGCACCAATAATTAAATCAATTCAAGAAGATACACTCCAAGAACAAAGCCTTGGCCGAATACACTATCAAAAATAACAAAATATACAAACTAAATCAAGCTTCCTTTTTCCAATAAGAAACATCAACTCATCATGCTTCTTTTTTCAAATCTTTAAGAGAATTAGTACCAATAAAATGCAAATATCGAAACATTAATATTGCCAATAACAAAATATGCCACAAAACTTATCATGCTTCTATTTCAAAGAGAAAAAAATCCACAAAATTAATCAATACTTGTGCTATGCATAAGAAGCATGGAGTACGTTCAACTAAAATCACTTCATCAATCCATAAACCAAATAATAGAAAACTCTACAAGCATCATCTAGTCATAAGAAAACATCAATCAAACAAACAAAACCCAAATCATACAAGAGCTCTAACGCATCTAATACAACATTTACATAGGTAAACACAAAATCAATATAATACCAAAACAAGGTCCTTCCCCACCTTGAGTACACCCAAGTGCTGAAATCTAAAGGCCTCTCCTTTTGATTTCTAGCTTTAACACCCTTGTATGATCACCAAACCATTACACCAACCCAAAACCTAATTTCCATCAATAAAACATAAGAAACCAAAAAAAAATATTACCCTTGTATGTGTAGGACGATTATCTATTCAACACCCTCTCTAGGTCCTTGTGAAATTAAACCTATCACCACCATTTCATCCCAAAATACTTAGAATCATGAAGAAGGAGGAGAAGAAGAAGAAAACTATGAATCTCAAAGCTTACCTTAGGGAATTCGAAGACCTCTATTCTCTCCCTCTTCCTTTCTTTCTTTCTCGAGCTCTCCCTCTCTCTCTCTCTTTCACTCTCTAGATGGGCGTCAAAGGTTTCAAAAATGATAGAAAGAGACCCAATGACCTATTTATTAGTGATATCTAGGTTAAGGGAAAGAGAAAAAAGGAAATTAGAATTGGGTTTTTCAAAACCCTAATAACTTGTAACTTGAGACCCAATTGTGTCCTTGTTACACCACGATTTTTGAACAATTCTATTTCTTAATAGTTGTAGATAATTGAATTAGATTTCTAACGATGCCAAGATTTCACAAATCAAACTTCTACAACTCCAGTTATAGTGATTTTACTATAGTTTGGTCCAAAGCTACGGGAATTATTTTTAATGCACCAAGCATTGACTTTCCCTTTTTTTTCCTCTCACTCTCTCCCCTTCCAACTTTCTACTTTCCAAAAATAACTAAGGTCACTAATAGAAATCTATTATCTCTTACCTTATCTTGTTTTCTTTTAATTTCCTATCAAGAAAATAATAAAATTAATAGAAAAAGGTTTTCCCATTTACACTTGTGTGGACTCAAGTGTTCTAGAATTCTCTTTACATACTTTCTAAAATAAATAGGAATATTTAATATCCTCTCTATTTGATCTAAATGCATGGTAATCTATTGCATGCTCACCATGCATACCATGTACATGTACACACACAAGTACACAAGTACACAATTACTACTAACCATGCACTCTCATGCACACAATCAAAGCTCAAGCACCAAAATTTTAAATTAATTAAATAAATAAAACAAGTTGAAATAAATTAACACAATTAGCACTTAACATTTAAATAATTAAATTAAAATAACTAATGTTATCCAATAAATTAGCATTGGTGACGTGGCAAGTAATCTCTGGACACGTGGCTGACACCTGGAAGCGTCTGCTAGTGTATCGACCAGAAGACACAGTAGAAGCAGGGTAAGCCCGTCTTACCCGCGACCAGTCTGGTCGATGGTTCCGTGTACAAGGCAGCATTTATGAGAAGATCTTTATGAATCCCGATTTTATCTCGTACAATCTTCTGGGTATCCGATTATTCAGGGAAGAATATCTGTAACAATCTTTTGTAACCCTCCTTGAGCCTATAAATAGCAAGAGATAGCTCAAGGGAGGGGACCTTTTGCTTTTGAATCATTCGAAACTATAGTAATTCTCCAAGTAAACTTGTATTGTTCTTCAGAGGTTAGTGAAACTCATCGAACCTTGGTTCTTTGACCACTCTTCTAATTCTTATATCAATATCAGTCTAAGTGGACGTAGGTCATTACTAGATCCTGGGGCCGAACCACTATAAATTACTGTGTTTTCTTTACTTTTTTCATTACGTTCTTCTCTATACATTCGTTCATATCAATCACATTTTGACTCCGTGTCAGTTGGCCAAATCTTGGGTCAACAACTAAACAATTAAATTATAAAATAAAATAAAAATTCGGCGCGCTACAATATACTCTCCTTAAAAGGAATTTTGTCCCGGAATTCTTTCTTATCAAATAACTTTGGGTATCTTTTTCTCATGTCTTCCTCCCGCTCCCATGTTGCTTCTCTCTCCGTACTATTCTTCCACGGGACCTTAACTAATGGAATCTTCTTGAAACTCAGTTCCTTGACTCCCTCGTCGATGATACACTCATGTTGTTCATCGTAACTCAAGTCATGCTTCAGTTGTAACCGCACAGAACTCAAGACATGAGCAAAATTCAACATGTACTTACGCAACATCGAGATGTGAAAGACATTGTGTGTTTCAGCGAGTGTTGGAGGAAATGCTAATCGGTACGCAACTTGCCAAACTCTGTCCAAAATCTCATATGGACCTATGTACCTCGGGCTCCACTTTCCTTTCTTGCCAAAACGCATAACTCCTTTCATTAGCGAGACTCTAAAAAACACAAAGTCACCTGCTTAAAACTCGATATACCTTATCTTAAGGTATGCGTAACTCCTTTTTCTACTATAAGTAGTGAGTATTCTCTGGCAAATCTTCTCAACTGCCTCGCTGGCTTCTCTAACTATCTTCTGGCCTAATATGTGTTTCTCCCCGATATCATCACAGTGTAAGGGAGATCTACACTTGTGCCCATAAAACATCTCATAGGGAGTCCTACAAATAGTATATTGATAACTATTGTTATAAGAGAACTCCATCATGGGTAAATACCAACTCCAAGACTTTGAAAAGTCTAAGGCACAACATCTTAGCATATCCTCTTTGAACACCACTATCGAGTTGTCTCAAAAATCCTTAATTATTCATCATATCCATAAATGATGCTCGGGCGTTAGTGAGTCCAAATGACATAACTAAAATCTCATAGTGCCCACAACAAGTCCCGAATGTTGTCTTTAGTATATCTTCGTCCATTACCTTCAACTAGTTTAAACACTACTATTCTCCTTCTACAATCAATAGTACCTACGAATTCAGCTAACCAGTCCATCCTAAGAATCACGTCATAGTCTATTTTATCTAATTCTATAATGTTTGCTGGATACTCCCTACCCTGGGCTACTATAGAAACTGATTGTATCCACATGTGAAAATCGTGTTATTGTTGGTTGCCTCTTCTTGCATCAATGAAAAGACTCTAGATGGTACTAGGTTACTATTGATCCCTTGTCCAGTTCCTTCCCTCCACTGTGGACAATCTTTCTTCAAGTGACCTCCTTGACCACACTTGAATAACGTGTTTAAGCATGCTTAAAATTCTCATGCATGCTTGCGTGAGAACTTGGGGCAACTGGGGAGCTTGGAACTGCGATTCTGGTTGTTTCCACGACTGTTATTGGGAGTTGTGACCTTGGGCCTTTTGTCAGTGCCACTATATTGACCCTCTTGGGCCTTTCTCCAGTTAATTTCTTGCAAGGCTTTATTCATGTTAGCCAATCTCCTTGCAGCCCCTTCTTTCCATATATGGTCTTCCATGTACTCATCATCTAAGGCTTTGTCCAAAGTTTCAACATAGCTGACTATTTCAGTACTAGTCATCTTGAAATCCCTGACAATCATAAGCTTTAATCTCCTTATGAACCTCTTAAATCTCATGGCCCAGTTGAGACTATCTCAGGTGCAAACCTTGCCAGTCTGTCAAATTTGTTGGCATGCTCTATGAATTAGAGAATTCCCTACGTCAGCGTCACAAACTTGTCAACTCTAGTAGCTAACACCGTAGCGCTATAGTATTTCTTGCTAAAGACTTGTACAAAGTCAGCCTAGGTCATGTTGTCTAAAGTTCATGTCTGCTTAACCACCTCCAACCAATTTCTAGCATCCATCTTTAGGATTGCAAATTATCTTGTTGTCCCTAGTAATCCTTAGCTTGTACCAGTAGCCTTTGTCCAAGATCGTGTGATAAGCATTTAACATAAGATCATAAGCATAAGCATACAATATAAGATCATACCTCCCCTATTATCCTATGATCACATGTGACTCTCCTTTGGTCACTTCCATGGCACCCCTATTGTCCATATTTTTACCTAACATCCCTATTGTCCAAAATGTTAGGCACGTTTTCCTTTAATAATGTTGCAGCACTAAGTTAAGCACACACAAAAAAATCCATACATATCTCTTTTGTAGAGTTCATTCAAACCAAAACATAAAGTCTAGCTAACTTCCTTACATTCATAAAACATTCATGACAACATTTTGGCCACTCTTGAGGAATGTGTACCCTTATTGCTATAGTCTTAGCATAAGTCACACAAACATTCACATTATCATAAAACATTAGCAACAATTTAGAAATCCAAGAATAAGTATTATCTAACTTCCTTACCTCGATCCAAGCTTGTAGAATTTGAGATGGCTTCACATGGAGCCTAGAATAGTCAATCAAACACTTGTCTTAATATCAAGTAAAATTAAATATATGACACAAACATACCCCACATCTTGATGGGTCATGAACACATGGTAGAAGTTGCACCATAACTTTATTCATACAACCACGTCATATAAAATCATAAAATGATAATGTCAATTCTACTATGTAATTCTCAATGGTTTCAAAACAAGAACCATGGATTTGATTAATTAACATATATTTAAACGTAAAAGTAATCTTGCATGTAACATGAATATGTGGGACGATTGTTAACATTTGTTTTGAAGTTGGTAATATGTATTCCTTCATTTTCTTCTCACTTTCACAAGAATTCAGCAAGCCTAAAATATATGACCAACTTGATTAATACTACTTTATTCCATTAAATCATACATTTGTATTTCATAAATTTTATTACAAAAATTTATTTCACTAAAATAGTTTTTAGCTTTCAGTGTACAAAATAATAATCATATTCATTGTTTAATATCAATAAAATGTGGCAACATTTATAATTACTTATAAAATTATTAATTTGATCAAATTAATTAATTTCATCAAACTGCCATTTTAATTTGACAAAATTAAATAAATAATACCAATAATTGTGACATGATTTAATGCTTTTAAAAATATAATTTCTAGGTCATAAAAATTCAAATTAATTATAATTATCTAAAGTTTGGTAAAAGGACTAATAATACTCACATTTTTCGTAAAGCAATTTCTAAACATCTTTTAAAAAAGGTTTTTCTCATTCTTTAAACAATAAAAATCTGCATGTATTTTATTGAAGAAAAATGCATAACTAAAATGTGAAAATCACCATTTTACTTATATTTGTTCAAAAATATGAATTTTAAGACATAGATTGTGCATTTTATTTTTAAAACCATTGATAAATTACCATTACATATAAACCAAAAATCAGCAAGCATTATTTTAGTTAAATATACTCATTCAATTTAAACCATTAACCTAGCATGTTTTTATAATTTCATGAATTCCAAAACTACAATTAGCACGCATCATTAATTAAATCATTTCAAGAACATACACTCCAAGAACAAAGCTTTGGCCGAATACACTATCAAAAATAGTAAAATATACAAACTATATCATGCTTCCTTTTTCAGATAAGATACATCAAATCATCATGCTTCTTTATTCAAATCATTAAGATAATTATTACCAATAACATGCATAGGCCGAAACATGCATAGTGACAATAACAAAATATACCACAAAACTTATCACACTACTATTTCAATTAACCACACAATTAATCAATAATTGTGCTATGCATTAAGAACCCTATATTAGGCTCAACTAAAATCACTTCATCAATCCATAAACAAAATAATAAAAAACTCTACAAGCGTCATCTAGTCATAAGAGAACATCAAACAAACAAAACTCAAATCATACTAGAACCCTTACAACATTTACATAGATGAAACGAAGATCAATATAATACCAAAACAAGGCCCTTCCTCACCTTAAGTACACCCAAGTGTCGAAATCTAAAGGCCTCTCCTTTTGATTGCTAGCTCCAACACCCTTGTATGATCGCCAAACCATTAGACCCACCCAAAACCTAATTTCCATCAATCAAACATAAGAAACCAAAATAAATAATCTCACCCTTGTATGTGTAGGTCAATTATCTATCTAATACACTCTCTAGGTCCTTGTGAAATTAAACCGATCACCACCATTGCAACCCAAAATACTTAGAATCAAGAAGAAGGAAGAGAAGAAGAATAAAACTATGAATCTTAAAGCTTATCTTATGGATTTCGAAGCCCCCTATTCTCTCCCTCTTCATTTCTTTCTTTCTCGAGCTCTCTCTTTCTTTCACTCTATATATGGGCGGCCAGGGTTTCAAAGATATGAGAAAGAGACTTAAGGATCTATTTATAGGGTATATCTAGGTTAAGGTAAAAAGAAAAATGGAAATTAGAATTGGATTTTTTCGTAACATAAACAACCTGTAACTTGAGACCCATTTTTTACCAAGTTACACCACGATTTTGGAAAAATACTATTTGTAAAAAATTGTAGATAATTGATTTAGATTTCTAACAATGCCATGATTTCCCAAATTTAACTTCTACAACTCTAGTTATGTCGATTTTACTACAGTAGGGTCCAAAGCTACGAGATTTCTTATTAATGCATCAAGCATTAACTTTCCCTTTTTGTTTCATCTCACTCTCTCCCCTTCCTACTTTCTACTTTCCCAAAATAACTCAAGATGACTAATAGAAATCTCTTATCTCTTGCCTTATCTTATTTTCTTTTAATTTCCTATCATTAAAATAAAAAAAATAAATAGAAAAAAGGATTTTGTCATTTACACTTGTGTGAATTCAAGTGTTCTAGAATTTTCTTTACATAATTTCCAAAATATATTGGGAAATTATAATATCCCCTCTATGTGATCTAAGTGCATGGTAATCTATTGTATGATCACCAAGCATTCCATGTACATGCACACAAACAAGTGCACAAGTCTAACACTACTAACCATGCAATCTCATGCACACAATCAAAGCTTAATCACAAAATTTTAAAATTAATTAAATAAATAAAATAATATAAAATTAATCCACAAAATTAGTACTTAACGCTTAAATAATTAAATTAAAATAACTAAACACTTAAAAAATTAAATAATAAAATAAAATAAAAATTTGGTGCGCTACACTTGGGTTCTTTATTGAGATCGTAAGCCTCTTTGGTCTTCTATTTGTTTTCTTGCTTCTTACATACAATCGATAAACTTTTGTGTTTCCTTGCATTGTAGTATAAATATATATGCTTAATTAGATTTTTTTTAAGAATATGGTATCAATGAATCTCTCTAACCTATTAGTACAAATTAGGACCAATGCCTAGTTTTAGAGAGTGCTATCTATTTTCACCCACATTTTAAATTTTTTTATTTGTACCCAGTTTGTTAATCACTCTTCCCATAATACCCTTTTAGAGTCTATTCTCCCCTTCTTCCCATGATTCCCCCCATTTTTTCTCCACTCCGACCATCGAGCTTCCCCACCGCCACCTTCAAGCTTCCCCTGTCTCCGACATGCTTCCCCTCCACCACCTTTGAGCTTCCCTTGTATCCAGCGAGATTCCTCACCACCACCTTCTAGCTTCCCCTGTCTCCAACGTCAATGATTATTCGGCAACCGGACAAGTATTTCGGGAGTGACGGCAGCTCCATCGAACCAGACTGCGACGCGATTCTTCCCGCACAACAGAGCCATACCCGATTGTTCCATTGAAAAACTTTGGCCCCTATATCGAAGCAGAGTATCGTTTCTTTTTCTTCCCCAACGACAGAGCTGACCTCCGATCTCCAAGCCATTTTGGAAGCTTGCTTTCTTGTAGCAAGGTATGTAAAAGAGTTTTGTTAAATATTTTGCACTCCATTTGTTTGATAAAAGTCTTCATTAAACATCAAAGGAATAACTTATGTTCTTATATAGTGTTTTCATTGTTTCTTTTGTTTTGATGAAATTCCTCATTGTTTTTTGTTTACAAAAATTATAGATAGTTGGACAATTCTCATATTAGTTATAGAGTTCTTTCGATAGTCTGGGATGAAATTGAAATTATGGACATTTGATTCTAAACATCTAAGTCTTTTAGTAAGAGACTGTTAATAAATGTAGGCATTTAGTAAGTTAAAACTCTCCTTTTATGTTAAATAAACATAAACTCAATGACAAGCTTGTCTAGATTCATGAAAACTTTAAGCTACTCTAATTTAATAACACAAATATACACATACTTCCTTCCCTCCACAAGGTTGGAACAAATTATGATGATGTAGACAAAGTTTCTAATTTAAGATCTCACTTTAGCAAGATCTATTAGATATTCTTCAATATTTGTTGTCTTACCTTGAAATCTTCAAATCCAACTTTCAAGGCATTCTCAAGGGCTGATAATCCATCCTGTATTTGTTTTAGATAACCAAAACAACAAATGAATATTTTGAGGTTTTCAGTACAAGAAACTAATACTATTTAACTCAGCAAGCCCTTGAAAACAAGCACTAATTGATGCGTGTCGTATGTCGTACCATACTTAATTATATGTATTCCTTATTACTCACCAAATTATTAGTAAAGTGGTAGTAAGGGTCAAACCCATAAGGACTTTTATTCAACTTATCATTTAAAATTAAAACAAGAGTTAAATAGGGGATTTTATTTCCCTTTTTAATAACATAAAATAAAGTAATAAACAAAGAACAATGGATAATACGATTTTAAAGGAACAGTTAAGAATTATTCTCCACCATCAACTGTCAATCTATCAACAATGACAAATAATATTCCATATTCCGAATTAAAGTATTAACTTCACAGATAACACTTAAGCAGTCAATTATCCTAGTTTCCCTATTATAATTAATTAAAGCTAAGCGCTCTTAATTAATCCTTTTTACCAAGAAATAAATCTATTAAGCATACGATCTATTTACATTCAATGGAAAAAAGTTAATCTAGGAAAAAAATAATTTAAGCATGCAATTCATTAAACCTAGGTTGTATTCTTCACCACAATTAAAATACCTGGCGATCCTCCAATCTTTGTTATCCTCGTCGAGTTACACTTTAGGTATAGCGCAAATCTCTTTAAGTAATTATTTCTTAGTAGTCTGAATAATAGGAGGCATCCTTTCTATACTGCAATTACAAAACTAAATATTTAAAACAAAGAAAGTAAATAACAATTTAAGCACGTACTTACGACATGGTGAGATGAGATTTTCCCGTCTTTTGCATGTATGTGGAGGGTCCTTGGAAACATGAACGACATGTCTCTGATACCATTTGTAAAGAGTGCCCTAATCTATTTCTTTATAAAAGCGTCGCTCAACTCATATTTATTATAAAAATACAATTTTAGAATAAAGGTTCAATGGGGCCTTGATAAAACATGCAATTTGGGCCCAATAGATGAAATAAAAATGTTGTTTCTTTGTGCAGTCTTTGAAAACAAAATAAACATAAGAAATCCCACTAATGTTATTGAAAACATAAACCATAACAGTTCTTATTTACTCTTGGCGTTCATCTTGATCGTTAATCGCTCATAAGACACCCCGCGTCATACTTGCCTAGACGTCGGAACTTCCCACATAACTGTGCGTGCCAAGGAGAAATCCCATTTCCTACCTGAAAGGGGGAAAGTAAGGGGGTGTGCTAAAAGCCCAATAAGGAAGTACAAACAATTGCAACAATATGCAAGAAAACAGAAGAAAATTAAATTTGTATCATAAACTCATGAAAAAATATATCATAATTATATCATATTCATACTCATATATCATAATCATAAGAACTCAAATACTCATAATCGTAATCATATTGATACATCATGTGATCATGGCACCCCTATTCTCCATGTCACATCATGAGGTAACCATCAAAAGCATAAACTGGTAAGACCTCCTCTATGAGTAAAACAGGATCTCAGGTCCTCGAATAACCTTAGCGTGTCCGCCCTATAAGTTATGTCATATCCTTAGTAACTCATTTGTTGTGTCGCGTTCAGCACGCTAACAACCTACTGGTTTTCATACAACATACAAGCAGACATACACAACTCATATCATAACATAATAATTCTTACATTTCATAACACTTTCGCATACCACAGCTCATACTTTCCATTACACCATAACTCTTGCAATCATATCAGTGTATACTTTTCATAACATAATTCATATAAATTATAGCTAACTTCCTTACATCAAGTCTAAGCAAAAGTAAAGTGTGCGTTACTTCACAACGATCTTAAAATCACAATCAAACATTCGTCTAAATATCAAGTAAGATTACACATGCCCAACATACATACCTCACGTGTGCATGGGCCATTCACACGTGGCACATGTTGTACCACACTCTCAACATTCAACAATTTCACATAAAATCATAAAAGAATAATCTTAAGTCTACTAGTGAATCATTAGTGTTTGCAAAACAAGAATCATGCACTTAATCAAATGGCGTATATTTAAACATAAAACTTAGATTTCATGTAACATGCATATATGGGATGATTCTTAAAACTCACGTTGAAGTTTGAATTATTTACTCCTTTATTTTCTTGTCAATTTCACCAAAATTCAACAAGTATAAAATAATTTGCCACTTAAATTTCTCCTACATTATTCACTTAAATCACATATTGGTCATTCATAAAATTTATTATAAAATTTTAACTTACTAAAATAATTTTCTTAGTTTTAGTTTGCATAAAATAATAACCCCATTTATTACTTAATAACATTTAAAAGAATGTGACAAAATTTTATAGTTACTTATAATTATTAAATAAATTCTTTGATCATCTTTAGAAAATAATTTTTACTTAATTATTTAAAAAAAACTGCATAAATATAAATGAGAAAAATACATATTAAATGTGTGGAAAAATTACATTTACCATATACATAGTCTAAGGTTTAATTTATTTGAACACATGCTTTACATATTTTATTTAAAAGACATTTTCCCCCAATTAAACCAAAAATTTCAGCAAGTATTTTGTTTATTTAAAATAACATAATTGAACTAAAACCATATTTATTTCATAAAATATATATATATAAAAAAAACTGCATGTGTTTAATTAGATAAACACTCCATTAACATATGAAAAATCACTCTTTTTGTTGTCTTGGTTTTTAAAATATGCATTTTAAGTCATAGCTTAATTTTTCACCAATTAATTCACAGATTACCAATTTAGGGACAACAAAATTGAGCAAGCATAAATCCACCTAAATACTAACAAATACTTAAAATCCTTTGCACCAATTTAACAAATTAACTTATCATGGTTTTTACATTTTAAGCATTTTGATATGACAATTTAGCCTGCAAATTATTCAACACAAAATCAAACTACTCTAAACCCTATCATACTCATAAGGCTGAAACCCACATGTCCATGTTTCTATTCCAAAGCACAAACATTTCATAGAAAAAATCAATTAAAAGAAACATCAAGAATAAGGCACAACTTGAGATCCTATGTCGAAACCTACATGATCAAACATCTCAAATCCATTTTTGCATGTTTACAAGATTACTGAGGATATTATGGAAATATACACAAAAGATCTCATTAAACTCATATATCATGTATACCCAAAATCTCCTTCATGGTTTCCTAAATACCCATCACGCTCAAGCATACACATGCACACAACCATAGAGCCGACATGCCTAGGCCATTTATAAGAATATAAACTTCATAGAAAATACTTTATAGAAAACTACTCATACATAATCTACATGCATGTTTCCTTTCATGTTCCTATGGATTTATGAAAATGGAAACATGAAGAATAATCAAATACATAGAGGCAAAAATTCATTCCAACCATCGACAACATATCAAAAACATAATAGAGATCATATAAGTCATAAAAACAATAATAAGGTGTACGACCTGACTAACTTAAAGACCTCAGACCTTTAAAACTACTAAACATAACTATTATTTTGGAATACATTCATAAAATAATAGAACTTTGCTAGAAAATCCAAAATATGGGATCCCATTGTTATTACATAAAATCAAAAGAAAATTTAAACATTTATTTTTAATCGTTCAAATACTAAATGCAAAAATAAAACATGAATACATAATAAATAAGAACTTGAAACAAAACATCACCCTCGATTTTTCACATCAGTCCATTCATTTAGCCCTCTCTCAATACACATGCCAAAGCTGTCATGAATCCATCTCGCCTTCCAAGCTTATTTTCCTGCGACATCTAAAATAAAAAGGAATGAGCCTAATGCCTAGCAAGGAAAATCCACTAAAAAAATTCATAAATCATAAGACTAAAAACATAAAACATAAAAAATATGACGTAAAAACGTAAATCATAAAACATAGGACTACAATATTAATGGCCATTAACTAATTACCGTAGTATGTGATAGAAACAAACTAGGTCCTCTAGCTACTATTCGAGGTAGGTTTAAACACAATATAGTATATGATAAACCATCTAGGTCCTCTTGCTACTATTCGAGGTAGGTTAAATCATAACTATAGTTTACGATAATGATAAAAATATTGGGATTTGCTTATTTGTTATCTAACCAACTACATTTCCCAAGCGACTACAACATAAAACATATACATACATACATACTTACATACACATATTGCACATAAACATATTACAAAAACCGCAATTTTAGAGACAAGAGCGGGATTGGAAACTCCTAAAACCAAACAGTAAGATCCATAAGTTTTCTAAAGAAGATAAGATGAAGAAAAGATCTAAACCATCAAAATAAGAACTTACCAAAAACCTTAAGTTTCAAAGGAATCAAACACCTAACCAAAATCCATTTTATATAACAACTTAGGATTTGAAGAAAATGAAAAGAATAATTTGAACTCTAATGAACTAAACCTGAGGATAAAAATACATTGGATATATAAAAACTTCTATCTACACCTCAATACTGAAATATCACTCTATCTTACTTCACAAGTGTTTAGAAAACTTAGATTTGAAAGATTTTAACCCCAAAACCCTAGTGTTTCTCTCTAGAACGAACTTAGCAGCTTGGAGGCTTTGAAAAATGCTTGAATGATGATGCAAATGGCTGAGTAAAAGATCCTATTTATAGATTTCAAGGAGTAAAATGAACTTCTTTTAAAATGAATAAAAATTGAATTTTCTGCTCAACAAATGCTCAAAACTCAGTCAATAACGTTCAAGAGAAAGTCCAAGTTCTTGAGGGTTGTTTCTAGCTCGGATTCCATGGATTTTTAAACCATACAAGCGGAGCCAATATATCTTCCCCTATAGGCGATATATCGCCTCCCCGTTTGTCCCGAGCCTCCGTGTTTTCGTTTGTGCGAAGTCAACGTGTTTTCCATGTCACCCGTAGGCAATATAGCAGCTCGTATATCTGTGATATATCGGCATACGCTGATATATCAAACATGTTTTTGTACACTTTCAACACACTTAAAGTTTGTTTAAACTTTGACTGAGTAAAACGTGATCCTAATAGCAGAGGGAAGGTTCTAGACTTCCTAGGTTTATCCGTTATTAATTTATTCATCTAAAATCTTCAAATCCTTAATAAACATACATGTGACAAGTGTCACGTTCTTAATTATTCTATCTAAACCTTAGGTTATAATAAATGTCATTTCTAGGACCAGCTATATTAATCAAACCTTATGATAAAATTAATATTTCAAAACTATAGGCTAAACTGATGAAATTCATAACTATCTTGAGTTTTCAACTAAATCCCGGCTTGCACCAATAACCACAAAAACTAAAACACTAAGCACAAGCTACTACTATCTAGCTAAGTAAAATTCTGAGATGCTACATAGGGTTAAAGATCTCATTTACCTCTCTTTCTAGAAATCAAAACCCAAAATGGCCACCACTCTTGATCAAACCTCATAGGGATTTCGAATACACAAAAAAAGAAAATAACAACAAGATGCTCTTAGATTCAAGAAGGAGTATAAACTAGAAATGATCATAAATCAATAACTTACCCTTGGGATTTTGAAACCCTACTTCCCCTCTTCCTCCTTATTTTCTTCTTCTCCTAGCCTCACGAGCCCTTCTATCTTCCTTCTCTCTCTAGGTCTCGACATCCACTACAAATGAGCCTCCAAAGCTCATTTGTTCCCCTCTTAACCTAGCTAGACTCTAAAGGAAACTTATCCAAAATTTATTCCAATCTTTCCCTTAACCTTTGCATGGAATCATATCAATCAACAAGGAAAAAGGAAACTAAATCACTCCTCCTTTTACTCCATTCACACGCACACCTCTCTCTCTCTATATATATATATACACGGCTATGTGTGGCATTTCCACACTTTTACTCTCCTATTTTTCGTTCAAAAAAATAACAAAAGACAACCCATAGCAAATCAAATTGCTTAATCACCTACCATTATCTTATTTTCTTAACATTTAAAATAAAAGAAATTAATCTAGGACTAGAAAGGTAAATTCTCTTCTTCCTTTCCCTCTCTCTCACGCCACTCCTCTCTACTCTTTCTTTTTCTTTTTTCTTTTTTTCTTCTTGGTAAAATAAAATAATGGAAACACTAAAATAATAAAAGAAAATAATACATGGGAAAATCTATTGCATGTTCGCCATGCAATCATGCACATGCGCACACACAAGTGCTAGGATGTATTTCTACTAACCATTCATCTTGGTGCACATAATCAAAACTCAACAAAGCTCTTAAAAAAGAATAATTAAATAAAAAAATTAACAAAATTAAATTCTCATAATTTCTAAAAAAACAATTCTAACAAATAAAAATAATTTCCTAACTCTTAACAATTAATAATAAAATATATTACAAAATTAAATAAAAAAGTTTGGTGCGCTACAATATACCCTCCTTAAAAGTAATTTCTTCCTAAAATTCTTTCTTACCAAATAACTCAGTTATCTTTCTCTCATGTCTTCCTCTAACTCCCATGTTGCTTCTCTTTCCATGCTATTCTTCCACAGGAACTTAACTAATGGAATCCATTTGGATCTCGGTTTCTTGATTCCCTTTTCGATGATACGCTTTGACTGCTCATCGTAACTCAAGTCTTGCTTCAGCTGCAACGACTCATAACTCAAAACATGAGAGGGATCCGACACGTACTTACGCAATAGTGAGATATGAAAGACGTTATGCATTCCGGCTAGTGGTGAGGGTAGTGCTAAATGGTACGCAACCTGCCCAACTCTATCAAAAATCTCAAATGGACCTATATATCTCAGGCTCAATTTCCTTTTCTTCCCAAAACGCATAACATCCTTCATTGGCGAGACTCACAAGAACATAAACTCACCTAATAAAAACTCAATGTTCCTTCTCTTAAGGTCTACGAAGCTCTTTTGTCTACTATGAGTTGTAAGCATCCTTTCGCAAACTTTCTCAATCAACTCAGTGGCTTCCCTAATAGCCTCGGGACCTAAAACCTGCTTCTATCAAACCTCATCTTAGTGCAAGGGAGATCTACATATGCACCCATAAATAATCTAATAGGAAGCCATCCCAATAGTGGACTGATAAATATTGTTGTAGGAACTCCCTCAAGGGTAAGTATCGGCTCCAAGACTCCAAAAAATCCAAAGCACAACATCTCAACTTATCTTCTAGAATCTGAATAGTCCTCTCGGACTGCCCATCAGTCTTGGGATGAAAAGCGGTACTAAACTTCAACTTTGTACCCAAAGCTTTCTACAATCCCTTCCAAAAGTTCGATGTGAACACTCACCCTTTGTCAAAGATAATAAAATTTGGAACCCCATAAGATCTCACTGTCTCTCTAACATACAACTCTGCATACTGGTCTGCTAAATAGGTGGTCATAACTTGCAGGAAATGGGTGGACCTGGTGAGCCTGTCTACTATTACCCACACATAATCATGTTGTTTTGTGATCCTAGGTAACCCTACCACAAAATCCATTGCTATGTCTGTTGGATTTTATTGATCAAATCAGAGATTATACGCAGCGGACCAACAATCAAATTGTTAGTTTAATCTTATAAGATTTCTAGATCTACTTCTTCACATGCATATATATATTGAATCAAAGACATGAATAGAAATATTATCTCAGGTCCTTCCTTGCTGCTGTCTTTTTGTATGGCTAACTCCTGGAGATCTCACACCAAGATCTTCCAAAATGTTCTCAGCACACAAAGAACGAGTGTGGGTTCGCTATACAAACAATAGGCAAAAAACTATTTATCAGATGTTCTCAACACATGAGATCTGATCAAGTTTGGACTTTGGTTTTGTGAAGAACAGTGACTTTTGTATGTATCACTGTTCTCTTTCTCTGAGAGAGATTTCAAGATATTTTTCTATCCCTGAAAAGTTAATTTCTGATGAAACTGATATCCTATATTTAATATATCCAATATATTAAAATAAAATCTTAGTTATTTTAAACAATTTGAAAAATAACTAATCTGTTATCAGATTTTTGTTTAAATAATAATATTTTAATCAAATTACAATGTCTCATTATTTATTTAATATTTAAATAACTAAAATTGTGGAACCTAGAAACTTATCACAGTCTCTTATGCATGTAGCACAGTGACTGTGCACTGTGCTACACGTGTACCACATGCCAATGATGACATGTGATTTTTTCCAATTTTTATTATTATTTAAATACCAAAAATCCCAAAAATAAATTAATTCAAAATTAATTATATTTTTGTTAAATCAAATAATTAATTAATTCTTAATTAATTAATGAATTACACATAATTAAACAATAATTATGTTTGATACATAGAAAAATATTTTACTTATCACATAAGTCATTTTTGCCCATTTTTGTATTTACCTTTGTGAGTGATTGTTTGAGCCATTTCGGAGACCATGGACCTATAACACTAAGCTCCAATAAATAAACTAAATAATTAAACTCTTTAATTATAATAGTTAATTTATTAATTCTGATATTACTCCACTATAAATTCAGAATTGCACTCTTTATGTTATAGATATACTTTTACATAAATCTTTTCTTAAGTCGTCCACTGATATAACCATCTTACAATAGTTCAACCCTCTAATTAATTAGTTCATAAATTAGAATGGAAGAATTACCATTTTACCTTTCTAATTTACTTCTTATTCCTTAAGTACCAATAATTCACTACTGAATAATTAATCTATAATCTAATTATAGATTTGAGCTCAAAATCATTCAGTTCCAAAATTAACCCTTATGGGAACTAATATACGATCCGTTAGGAAAGATTAGATTCCGTATTGTTGATACATGTTCCCAGCCATCCATGATATTAAATCTCCAAAAAAAAAGTCATTAGCCTTATTCTTTGAAGAGACCTTAACGAATGAATCAATAGATTTAATAAACATGAACAGGAGTTTATGAACACTCAGGATTTAGGTTGATCTATAAATGATCATCAGTTATGATATGAATTACTAGCCTTTATTGTTAAATTGTTTTTGGATAAAGACTTTAATTCATATCGGTCCATGTCATATATAATCATATTATATAAAGCACTTTTACCGAGATGTCTTACCACATCAATAATCTGAATCTAGATTATTTGTATCATTATGATACTCAGTAAAGCATACTTACAACTCCAATTAAAAAATTCCATAACTTTAACTTGTTGTTGTTGACTATTTTTATTCATTCATGTGATCTTAATTCTCTCGTACTAATACAAGATCACATCCTCAATAATGAATATGGAATTTTTCTGATATTTACAAAATTATTCAAACAATAATTTACAATCTAAATATAATAATAATAAACCATTTGTTGACGCAGTTCTTCGCCAACAGG
The DNA here is from genome assembly GCF_963169125.1 of Humulus lupulus. Taxonomy (NCBI): domain Eukaryota; kingdom Viridiplantae; phylum Streptophyta; class Magnoliopsida; order Rosales; family Cannabaceae; genus Humulus; species Humulus lupulus. The sequence goes on from NC_084799.1 coordinate 131,041,157, forward strand.
TAATTAAGAAAAGAAAGAGGAAGGGATTAGTGTTTATGTTGAACCGAAATAGATGAATGATCTTGGAAATGGAATGGTGACACAAAATACTTTTTTTAGGTGGTTCAAAGGTTAAAATCCTTCTACTCCACCAGTCAATATTATTGCTATATGCTTGGTATTCTTTTACAGGGTATTTCTTACACAATCGAATCCAACCATTTGTAACTCCCAAGGTCACCATATTTATAGGAGAAGGCACCTAGGAGTTTGTAAGAAGGTCATCCCGTGACCTTCTTACCTATCATGTCAACTCTGTGACATTCATGATTAATTCCTAAAACCTGACACATAAGTGTGGTCTAATCAATAGGTAAGGGGATAATGGGCCGCACGGCCCAACCCAGTCGTGGGTGTCTGAATACGCACGTTCACGCTGTGTGTCCGAGAAGTCAGGGATATATCAGACACGTGATGTCTGATATATGCACGTTTACCTTACGTGGTTGACTTTATAAAAGGTCACAGCCTCCAACTCTAGCTCGTACCACGAGCTGGATGCTTCCCTCGACCTGTGGCCTTTAGAGTCCAGGCTCAGTCCTTATGCAATCTTGGCGAAACCTTGGGTTACCTCGAGCTAAGGAGGTAGGATCTTACGATGGCAGCTCCAGTCTTGGGGATGTCCACGTGGTAGTCATGATTAGGCCGTATCTCAGCTCGTTAATCAGCCCGTGGGAAAATCAGGGTGTACACCATTGTATTTATTTATTCACAGTATAAACAAATGTCTTTACATGCTTTTAGGACACACTCCTTACAATGTCTTCCCATTTCCATTCTGGAACATAAAGTGGCAGAAGTAGACCTATTGGCCTTTTCTGTTCTGCTTTAACTTGCTAACATATAAAACACCTGGCAACAAACTCAGCAACATCTTTCTTGGTACATCTTTGTCAATCCTGGATGTATAGAATAAGGTGTTGTATGTGCCTCTTTCATTATACTTGCCTTAATCTCATAATTTTTAGGGACACAGATCCTATCCTTATATCACAGCAATCCACCATTTAACATAGTGAAGTCACCGCTACCACTTTCCTGTACCAAAGCCTCTTGCTTCATTAGGGCTTCATCCACCTTCTGCCCGTCTCTGATCTTTTCAAATAGGGGCGACTTTAGAGTGAGGTTTTCTAGGCCTCCTATTATTAACTCAGTACCAGCATTAATAATTTCTTTCTACAGAGGTGTCCTAGTTGTGCTCAGTGTTGAGATGCTTCCATGTCCTCGCCTACTCAATGCATCAGCCGCCACATTGGCCTATTTTGGGTGGTATAGAATTTTGAAATCGTAGTCCTTTACTAACTCTAACCAATGTCAATGTCTCATATTAAGTTCTTTTTGAGTGAAGAAGTACTTCAGACTTTTGTGATCGGTGTGTATTTCACACTTATCCCAATAAAGGTGAAGCCACACAATTTTCAATGTGAACTCCACTACTGCTAACTCAAGATCATGGGTGGGGAATAGGCCACCACCTTCTCATAATCCTTGAGCTTCCTTGAGGCATAGGCTACCACCTTCCCATTCTACATCAATACGCAACCTAGCCCATTCTTAGATGCATTACAATACACTACAAACTTCTCGCCTTTTGTGCGAACACAGAGAATAGGTGCAGAGTTCAACTTATCCTTTATAGTTTGAAATCTTTCTTCACTCTTCTCAGTCCATGTGAACTTTTGGTGTTTGCGGGCTAAGTTGGGCAAGGGTATGGCAATCTTAGAGAAACCCTCGATAGACTTCCAGTAGGAAGCCGCTAGCTCTAAGAAGCATCGAACCTTTGAGGCACTCCGACCACTCTATAATGGCTTCGATCTTTGCTGGATCCACTTCTATTCCATTATTGGACACTATATTCCCTAGGAAAGTCACTTATTCCAACGAAATTTCAAACTTATAGAACTTAGCATAAAGTTGGTGTTCTCATAGTCTATTGAGCGTCAACCTCAGGTGTTCCTCATGTAACGCCCTGCGTTTTGGGTACCTTTAAACGACTCGTGTCAGGATTTTTCCCCAAGTTAAGAATATTATTTTAAATAATATTATATTTATTTGGAATTTATTTCCAAGAGTTATTGCTAGCAAAATTAAGAATTTTGTGGTTAAAAGTCAAGACAAGACTTTCGGTCTTAGACCGACACAAAATCCCTAATCGGGAAAGAATCTCATAAAATAAAATGAAAAACTATGGGAAATATATTTTGGACATGAAATACATTCATAAAAATTTAAGTTTGGTCAAAAATAATAAACGGAAAAGGAAATGGAAATTATAGGGAATTTTGTGATAAATGCTTAATTTTACCGAATTGGGGAATTTTATTCTATAAATGGACCTCAGGTCAAATTTTATTGTGTAATTAATTAAATTAAATGTGTGAGACATTTAATTTAATTATCATATGCTAAGTTTTAGTTTTAAAACTGTATATGAGAGAAAAAGGTTATAGAAGTCATTTTGGATTTTTCTTCTTAGGAAATATCATTAACCTTTAGAAAATAATAATAATAATAATAACATAAATAAAAGAAATAGTGGTCGGCCATGTGAAGGAAATTAATTGTGGGAACTTTTAAAGAATAAGATTTTTAACGGATTGTGGGGAAATACTATTGCGATACCCGAGCCTAAGTATCGAAACCATAGGATAGGTCTCCCCAAGACTTAGGGTTTAGTCTCAAATTTTTTAGTACGAATTTCTTGAATGGGTTTAAAACCAAATAAGTATCTTTAATCCTTACAACTGATCATTAAAATGACCAAACTTCCCAAAATAATAATAATGCATTATAAAGTGCCATAATTAATCCGAGTATACTGTATGGATAATTACAGTATTGGCTAATGTTATCCCAAAAATCAGAAGTGAATGACATGGCAGGAATTAATTGCACGTGGCTGACACCTGGCAAAACCTGTGTTCGACCATCGACCAGGAAGGTGTTCGGTGTTACGCGATCGATCTCTCCATACGACCAGTCTGGTCGTAGGCACGCAACACGCGGAGGAAATCTTGGGCAGTTATGATGGAATCTGAAATTCTCTCCCATGATTTCCTGAATATCCGATTATTTAGGTTATAATATCTGTAGCAAATTAATAAGAATCTTCCCTGAGCTTATAAATAGAAGAAGAGTACTCAGGGAAAAGGGCGGACTCTTATTTTCTCTTTTCAGACTTCTAAATCGCTTGTGATTAGAAATATCATAGTAATCATATTGTATTTGTTCTTCAGAGGCTAATGAAACTCATGAACCCTAGTTCTTTGATCATTCCTTTGAGTTTTACATCAATAACAATCTAAGTGGACGTAGGTTATTACCAGATCCTGGGGCCGAACCACTATAAAACATCGTGTTCTTCTTATTTTCGCTATTACGTTCTATCCAACACATTCATCCACATCAAGTGTTTTGACTCCGTGTCAGTTGCCCAAAATTAGGGTCAACATTCTGGTGCTTTCATTGAGAGCTTGATCTATCCCTGTTGAGAAAAACAATGGCGAAAACTACAAAGAAAACTGGACAAGCGGCCGCTGCTGCACCGTCTAACCCACCTCCTCCTCCTCCTGCAAGTGTGGCTGAGGATGAGCCACATTTGGACTTTGAGGAGGAAGAAATGGAGGACACGACGTTGAAAAGTACTCTGGGAGCGTTGCATGAAGAACTGGCCAATCTGAGGGCCAGTCAAGAAAGTGCTGTCAAAGTCATGGCAAGGCAGTAGCAAGAGATTGAATGGCAGCGAGCAGAGCTGAGTGAGAGGCAGGGGGAGATGGACCGTCGCCGAAACGAAGCCATGGCAGCCCTCGAGGCAGCCTTACAGTTGGCTAGGAATCAGGTTGCACCTGCCTCACAGCCTGAACACCCTACAGATGGGCCGCCCCAAAGGGGTCCTAATCCTAGCCCACCAATCCAGCCCTCAAGTCCGCAAAGGCCCGAGCAACCTCAGGTGCCTCATGACGATGTTCCACTGGATCCTGAGGCGCAGCCACCATCCCAAGTTGGACGCGGTAATCCCCCACAGCGGAGGCAGAATAGGACCGAGCATCAGCCTCGCAGTCCTAGATGCCATAAGGGTGACGAGCCGAATCTTCCGAACAGAGGTCAGAATCCTCCTGGTAACAGGAGGAACTCAGAGTTAGGCTCTGCGGTCCGGGGTCCCCCACGACATGATAATGCCCGGGGACACAACGACCAGCGCAGGCCACCCTCTAACGCTGGCGATGCTTCTACCAGGGATGGAAATCGAGGGAAGAGTCGATCCCACCATATCCAATCGAGGTTCAAAGATGGCCATGGGTATAATGGGGTCGACTCAGGCAAGGGAAATGCCGGCAGGAGGGATGAAGAAAGAGGTGGAGGCAGGGGCTAGATACCAAAGGATGACCAACCCAATAGACGGGATGCTGGGGGGCAGCCCAAGCAAAATAACGTCTTCAACCGGCTCGGGGGTAGCAAGCAGCGGAGAAGAGACGAGGATTTGAGAGATGTACTCAACGATCGCTGCGAACGGCATGGCGAGAACGTCCCCCAGCAATAGAGGCCACAACGATTCCTGTCGCTGTACAGGCCCAGATAGATGCCCTCAACCAGGCAGTACAACAGCTGGTCGGGGGAAGAACGTCTTATATCGACCACGATAGGAGGAAAGGCACTCCTTTCGTCCAAAGGATAGCTATGGCGGAGACTCATAGCAAGTTTAAAATTCCTACGCTTCCAAACTTTGACGGGTACGGAGACCCAGTATCTCATGTCAATAAGTTTGAGATACAAATGGACATTCAGAAACTGTCCGAAGACGCTCGGTGCAGGATCTTCCCTGCAACACTTTCTGAAGCTGCGCAGGAGTGGTTTTTTAAGTTCCCTCCTGCAAGCATAGTTTCCTGGGAGATGTCCGTAAGGGAGTTTTACAGACAGTTTTATGCAGGTCGTGTGCATCCGACCGAAGAAAACCAGCTGGTTGAAATTCGCTAGCAGGATGGAGAATCGCTGAACGACTACATCCAGCATTTTATGCGAGCAGCAGCTGGAGCAAAAACAGTGGGGGACGAGGGAAAAATGATGGCTATAACTGCAGGGGTTAAGCGTCGCTCCCCCCTCTGGAAAATCCTCCGCAAAGATGGAGTTATGACTACCCAGGAATTCTTTGACCGGGCTGATCGTTACATCAAGCTCGAAGACGCCATTGCCGACGATGGAAAGCCCTCAGGCAAGGATAAGAAATCAACCAAGCCTACCAAAGCCGCCAATGGGTCCAAACCTAACGGCAAAGGCAACGGGAACGGTAACGACAATGGCAAGAATGGTGGAAAACGGCCGCACAACGAGCCTTCCACCTCCGACAACAAACGAGCCAACGGTAATCGTTATGAACCTCGGTTCACTAACTACACCGCCCTAGTTAAGTCTCGGGGAGAGGTTTATCAGGCTACAAGTTCCAGTGTGCCTTATAAGAAGCCTAGCCCATTCGAAAGGATATTTTGAAGAAAGACACCACCAAGTTCTGTCGTTATCACAACGACTACGGACATGACACCAACGAATGCAACCAGCTGAAAGATGAAATCGAGTTCCTTATTAGACAAGGACACTTGAGAAGATACGTACGGGCCTCGGGAAATTCCCAACGAGAAGCTCCGAGTAGCAACGAGCAGGTGCCCACACGCCAATGCATGCCACCTTTACAGCGTGCCCCCGTGACTGGCACACTGCTAACCATTTATGGAGGCCCGCACCTCGCGGGAAATAGCAGTAAGGCCAGGGAACGATACGCTCGGACCCTGCGCGACGACCAGGACATCGAGATGATGACTGTGGAGGACCGTGCACCAAAAAAGACTTGGTCAGAAGAGGGGGAAATAACCTTCTCTGATTGCGATGCCCAACATGTCCGCTTCCCACATTCCGATCCGCTGGTCGTTGATATCCAAATGGCTAACATGATGGTGAAGAGGGTGCTGGTCAATACAGGGAGTTCAGTGTATATCCTGTACAAATCTTCGCTGGAACGCATGAAATTGTCCATTAAGGACCTGGAGCCTTGCAACCAAACGATATACGGCTTCTCTGGTGAAGGACTCGCCCCTGCCGGATTGATCAAACTACCAGTGACGACAGGTACAGCACCTGCTACCAGGACATTACTCGCTACTTTTGTAGTAGTCGATTGTCCTTCGGCGTACAATGCCGTCATTGGGAGGCCTATACTGGTTGATCTACGGGCCACCATCTCTATGTGGTACTTAGCCATGAAGTTCCCAATGGACGCAGGGGTAGGACGCGTGTTGGGGAACCAGAGGGAAGCCAGAGAGTGCTACAACGCCTCAATCATAAAGGCGAAGAGTGGAGCACCAAAGAGCACTACCTCAGATAGGTTGCAGATGGCAGTTGATACACAAGCCCAATCCGGTGATGGAGTCACCAAATAGGGTGTTGCCCAAAGTGAGGATAGAGATCTAGATCCTCGCTTTGGGGATTTTGAAGAGAATGTTGGACCCGTCGAGGACCTGGAAGAGGTCCAACTCGACGTAAAAGACCCGACCAGAGTTGTAAAGGTTGGGAAAAACCTAGAACCAACCACGAAGCAAGCACTGGTGGAATTTTTGCGAAAGAACCAGGAAGTCTTTGCCTGGTCGCAGAAAGACATGACTAGGATAGACCCTGCAGTTATCAGCCATGTCCTAAATTTAGACAAGGCTTTAAAGAACTGATCAGAATAAATATGGAGGTGTACATGGACGACATGCTGGTAAAGTCTAAAAAGGCAGAAGGACATGTGAAGGATTTACAAGAGTGCTTTGATGTATTGAACAAATACCAGATGAAGTTAAATCCCCTCAAATGTTCCTTCGGAGTTGGATCAGGGAAGGTCTTGGGGTTCATTGTGAATTCAAGAGGAATCGAGGCCAACCCCGACAAGATAAAAGCCCTGATCGATATGAAATCGCCAGGAAGAATCAAAGATGTGCAAAGTTTAACCGGGAGAATCGCAGGCCTAAGTAGATTTATTTCAAAATCAACAGACAAGTGCGTCCCATTTTTCAAACTACTTAGGGGCAACAAGAAGTTTGAATGGACGGGAGAATGCAAGCAAGCTTTCCAGGCCTTGAAAGCCCATATGGCCCATCCTCCCATTTTATCAAAGCCAATCGAAGGAGAAACTTTGTTTATTTACCTGGCGATCACTGAAGTTTCTGCTAGTGCGGTACTAGTACGGGAGGAAGAAGGCATGCAAAAAGCGGTTTACTATGTGAGCAAGAGGCTGATTGGGGCAGAACTGAGGTATCCGCCCATCAAAAGATTAGCATATTGCTTAATTCTGGACTCAAGGAAGCTGTGCCCTTACTTCCAAGCCCATCCTATCACAGTCTTAACCGACCAGCCCCTTCGACAAGTCCTTCAAAAACCAAAGGCGGCTGGGCGATTATTAAAATGGGCAGTCGAACTAGGGCAGTTCGATATAACTTATTCACCGCGAGCAGCAGTAAAGGGACAAGTCTTAGCAGATCTTATTACAGAGTTCACAGAACTCCCAGACGGCGAGCAGTGCAAATCGCCAAGTGCGCCTGAGCCTCAAGAAAAAGCTCCTTCGTGGAGGTTATTCACGGATGGGTCGTCGAACGAATCCCACGCAGGAGCGGGAGTGATATTGATAACGCCAAAAGGGCATCGATTTCACTGCACCATCAGGTTCAACTTCACCGTGTCAAATAATGAAGCCGAGTACGAAGCGCTCCTCGCTGGATTGAGAATGGAAAAAGATATGAGCATAAAGACACTTGATATTTACATTGACTCACAGCTGGTCGTGAACCAAGTTCTAGGGGAATATCAAGCGCGAGGCTTAAAAATGGTGGCCTACTTAAATAAAACAAAAGATTTGCTAGCCCTGTTCACGGAGTACACCCTCCAGCAAATACCGCGGAATCAGAATTCAAACGCAGACGCCTTAGCCAAACTCGCGAGCGCGAAAGATGCTGACACTTTGAACATTGTGCGAGTAGAATGAAACCAGTATGGAAATTCGAATGGAGGATACATGGATGGCACCTTACTTGGAGTATCTGACAAAAGGTGTATTTCCATCAGATAGAAACAAGGCCAGAACCTTGCAAAGGCGGGCCGCTAGATACATAATGGTTGATGGTGTTATGTACCGAAGAGGATATTCCATGCCATTACTCAGGTATGTTACGCCCGGAAAAGCTAAGGAGCTCATGAAAGAGGTGCATGAAGGCTACTGCGGGGATCACGCTAGGGGGCAGAGTTTGGCAAAAAAGATTCTAAGGCAAGGCTACTTTTGGCCAACCATGAACGAGGATTCGATGGAGTTTGTACGAAGATGCGATAAGTGTCAAAGGTTCTCCAAAATTCCACGAGCAGCTCCAAACGAGTTGAAACAAATGCAAAGTTCGTGGCCATTTGTGGTATGGGGGAAAGATTTGATTGGATCCCTACCAACGGGAAAAGGCGGAGTAAAGTACGCAGTCGTGGCGGTCGATTACTTCACCAAATGGGCCGACGCTAAACCACTCGCTACCATAACGACCAAGAAAGTTCTTGACTTTGTCATCAAGAACATTGTTTGCCGGTATGGTTTTCCCCGAAAGATAGTCTCAGACAACGGAACCCAATTTGACAGCGACTTATTCACCGACTTCTGCGAAAGGCATGGAATTATTAAAAGCTTTTCTTCAGTTGCGCATCCCCAAGCAAATGGGCTGGTCAAAGCAGTGAATAAAACTCTTAAGGAAACCCTAAAGAAAAGGCTTGAAGACGCTAAAGGAGCGTGGCCAGAACAGCTGCCTGAAGTCCTCTAGTCGTATAGAACATCTCACCGAACAGCGACAAGTCACACCCCATTTTCCTTAGCCTACGGATATGAGGCTATGTTACCTGTCGAGTTAGATCCCCCCTCACATCGACGCTTAACATACGACAAAGACCAGAACGACCAACTAATGATGGAGTCCCTAGACTCGATTGATGAAATACGGGAGAAAGCCCAAATCCGAGTTGCTGCGTACCAGCAAAAAGTCGCCCGGTACTTTTACTCAAAAGTTAAAGAAAGAAAATTCAACGTCGATGAGTTAGTGCTACGACGAGTTTTCTTAAATACCCGCGACCCCACTCCTGGAGTACTCGGACCTAATTGGGAAGGACCTTACCAGATTGAAGAAGTCCTTCACCCGGGCACCTACAAACTTGCACGCCTAAACGGAGATCTTGTTCCACGTTATTGGAATGGAGAACACCTACGCAAGTATTATCAGTGAACAGTATTAAATTCTACTTTTTACAAGTTTTGCAAAAAGAAGGATTAGCCACGTTGTATGGCTAATCGCTTATAAATGTAAGATCTTTTTTTAAGATCACCCGTAAAGACATGTTTAGTCCATTTTTAATACGAGATTATAAGGGACTGTGCGCAGCCAGTCATTCTTGCCAACTATTGTAAATTTATTTTTACAAGTATTTGTTCATTACGTGTGTTGTTTTGCTGTATTACGTGTTAAATTATGCAACGAGCAGTCATGTTCGCACAGGTCGTGGTCAAGGCAAGTGACCAAGGACCTAAAGCTCCTCGATCACTTGGGGGGCATATAAGGTACATCGATAGCAAAGCATACCACGAGGTATGTAAACACATGAACAAAATAAGTGAAAGCATGCTAGGGTACTTAGAGTATTTTTCAAAATTTATGATTTTGTTAAATCAAACAAAAGTACTATGCTAAGTTCGGTCATGCGACCAGGTATTATAATAAAAGGTTACAATATGAAAGGCAAACGTTTACACCGCGAGCATTAGTGCTCGGATGTGAAAATAGAACTAAAAGGAATGAAACCCTTTACACCGCGAGCAGTGCTGCTCGGATGTAATTATTCAAGCATAAGGAAAATATCTGCCCTCGCAGCAATAAACATAAAAAGAGATTGTCTTTACAAAAAGACTCGTGGGCCATAAAGCGAAAAAAAGAAGATAAATATTAATTTTGCTGGGGGGCAGGAGGGTCTTCTGGATTGGAAGCGTTTTGATCAGCCAGAGGTTTAGCCACAGCAGCAGCAGGAGGAGTTTGGGCCTTAGCTTTTTCTTCTGCCTCCAGCCGAGCAACGCATTGCGTCATCAGTATCTTTTGCAACTGCTCAGAGAGATATCTGATGTCCGCCTCCTGATTGTGCTTCCAAAAGTCATAGAAGCAAAGGAAGGTGGCTTCCTTATACTTCTTCAGAGTTTTAACTCTGTCCTCCTCGAGCTCGCGCACCCGATCCTCAAGCTTCTTTACCTCCTCCCTGCTGGCAGACAGGTCGAGGGTAAGCTATTTGCACTCTTGGGAGTTGAGTTTGTTGTTCTCCTTCCATTTGTGCCGCTCGTCGATGGCTTTGTTTCGGGCCGCTTCACTCTGCTGGAGCTCTCGGGTAAGAGTAGATTGGTCCTCGCATAACTGCTCGTTCAGCTTCACCAGCTCCTTGTTCTCCATGAGCAGCTTAGCCTTCTCATCCTCGAGCGCTTGCGTGACCTGGGCAAGCCTGGCGTTAAAGTTCCTCTCTCGAGAAATCATCGCCCCAGATCGGCTCCAGCTGGCGGTCAAGGACAAGAATCCCTGAAGAAAAAACGAGTTAAAAAAGGAAGTTTAGCATAAATGACAAAGCAGTGAAAGAAGGCTTACACTGGCTATCTCGTTCAGCCCCATGTTGATGATTTCGTTGATGTCCATCGTGGCAGTATCAGTGATGGTGACCTGGGCACGCTTGTGTTTGGAGAGCCAGTATAATCTCTCCCTGGCCACGCCAACTATTTGGCTGGGTAGGGAGCCTTCGGACAAGGGGTCCGTGGTCTCTTTGTCTACGGCCTTTGGGGAAGGCCGAGGGTTGGCAGGCGTGGGAGTTTGTTGCTCAGGGGCGGGCGGGTGTGTTAAGTCCTCTCTGGAGGGAGCGTCATCAGGAGAATCTTCTGTTCGGGCCTTCTTCGCGGGGGTCTTGCTGCTTTCCCCACGAGCTCTTTTGCTGTCCTTCTTCGGGGCAGAAGCTTCGGCGGCCGCTTGGTAATGTGTAAAGAAGTCCCCGGAGTCCATGCCTGCACAAGGAATGACATTTCAAACGATGATATTACAGGGTCGCAGAGAAACAGAGGTTAGAGTATAAGAGTTGCAAAAAGTAAGGTACCCGACTACACCTACTGGTCGTAACATTTTCTACTGAACTACCTAGTTCCTGGAAGAAATCTGAATTTAAAGAAGGAGTGTTCCAAAAGTTTCTGTCCCCATGAAACAGGTGGATGGGAATGGGAAAGTTATTTAAAAACGAAAATGGTGTACCGTATACATCCGACGAGTCGTCAAAATGTTCGGCCGGCTCAACAGCCTTTTGTTTCCCCTTGCCCTTGGGGACCGACGGTTCTGCTGCTCGATGGGGCACAGCAGGTTCCCTAATTGTAACCCCAATTGGCCTCCTCCTAAGAGGGGGTGACTGAGGTTGCTGCTCGAGACCCTGCTCACGTCCCACATCAGCGTGGACACCACCCGCCGCGGGTTCGCTGGTCGCAGGAGGGGAGCCCTTAAGGCCAGCCAACCTAAGGTTAGCCTCGGTGATCAAGTTTTTCACACTCTTAGCAGCATTGGACATACTGGCTAAGATTGTTGTCCTCGACTTCATTCCCGGAGTGGGGGTCGGGCGCAACCATGGACTTGGAGTACAGTGGAACAGTAGAGTAATATGACAAGGAAAAATTTAAAAGGCAGGAACTACTGGTTTAAGGCTTGTTATTCCCCTTACCTCCTCAGGTGAATGCCAGGTTGGGCGCAGCAATGTCAGGTGTGAGAAAGTATTCCAGATGATACTTCCCGACATTGGAGATATGGGTGGTCTCGGACAGAAATGTGCGTCCGGTCTCCTGATGGCAAAAGTGGAAGAGCCCCATACCGTCTTGGTTGGGGTTGGACTTAAGGTCAAATAGATAATTGACCTCATGAGGAGAAGGAGCTGGCCATTTTTTGAGTTTGTAAAGAATATAGCGTGGGGTCAACATCCTATATCCGTTCGGGGTAATCTAAGAAGGGCCCACCCCGAAGTGATTAGCCACCCCTTGGAAAAATGAATGCAGAGGCGAGGCGGCACCCGCCTCGATATGGTATCTCGACCAGGCGCTATAAGCCCCCCCTGGCAGGTTGGCCCGCTAGTCGATGGATGGTCTGACCAGGGTCACCCCCGTCAGATTATACTTGGTTAAATAATTGGAGACCATGCGAATGGTCACCGTGCTTGGAGATACCACGTGCCACTCGACAGCCGACTGGTCGGTATGACGAGGGCGGGCACGTGCTTGAACTTCGGTCTCAGGAGGAAATTCTCCTCGACCACTGGTTGAGGGGGCGTCAGTAGAAGGCTGACTTGGAGAATGGCTACGTCTTTTTCTGGCCTTGGTTTTTGTTCTGGCCATTTTCTGGGTAGAAGCTGGTGGTGGATTTAGGATAGAGCGTGAGAATGGAATCTCCTGAATTAACGTGGATGGATCCTCTTCGCCTTCGAGCAGTTGGGCTAAGAGTTCGTCTTTGATAGGTCTTTCTCCTCCCCAAGGGTCTTGCATAAGAACTGCAAACAGACAATGGAGGAGATAAGACAATCCGCGAAATAGTGTGGGGAAGCTGGGATAACGTTGCTCGTACCTAAATAACCAGCAACATCCTAATCCTACGCTAACTTCAACGTGGGCAAATAAATACAAAAAAGGGAAAGAAGAACGTTTTCTGGGCAGAAATTTTTTCAACTCTCAAAGGGCGGGAAAAAATTCTAGTTTTTCGTCTAGCTTAAAGGTTGAACCTTTCGACAGCCTAACGTCCCAAGTCAGAAACTCTATCTATCAAAGTACTGGACTGACCCATACAAGGTATATAAACGCAGTTTTGCAGAATATCAGGCGATTTGTATCATAAACCCTAAAAACCCTATTCAAGAGCACAAGAATAGCATGCATGGCGTAGTACAGAGCTTAAAGGATGGAATCCTTACCTGAGAGAAGGAGGAGATGCAGAGGAAAAGGAAAACATAAGGCGGAAGACCTGCGGCACGACGTCGAACTGGTTTTCGAAGCTCTGAACAACTGAGGCAAGTTCTTGAAATTTTTGACAAGAATGACAGGTAAAGATTTCTTGAAAAAGAAGGAAGGCTACTTATAAAGGTCGAAGGGGTAGCCCAAAAGACGGTAATCATCACTTCCCACTTTCGAAATGTGGGGAAGTGGACAAGCTGTCAGATTGCCTTTTTGGAAACCGAAAAGACTTGATTAGACATAATTATGTCACAGTTTTCGAAAGGGCACGGGGATTCTGACAGACGTGGGAAGACAAACGGTTGTTCCCTTAAGTTTCTTTATTGCTGGTCGCACTAAACAAACTTGGGGGGCAAATGTTATCCCAAAAATCAGAAGTGAATGACATGGCAGGAATTAATTGCACGTGGCTGACACCTGGCAAAACCTGTGTTCGACCATCGACCAGGAAGGTGTTCGGCGTTACGCAATCGATCTCTCCATACGACCAGTCTGGTCGTAGGCACGCAACACGCGGAGGAAATCTTGGGCAGTTATGATGGAATCTGAAATTCTCTCCCATGATTTCCTGAATATCTCATTATTTAGGAAATAATATCTATAGCAAATTAAGAAGAATCTTCCCTGAGCTTATAAATAGAAGAAGAGGACTCAGGGAAAGGAGCGGACTCTTATTTTCTCTTTTCAGACTTCTAAATCGCTTATGATTAGAAATATCATAGAAATCATATTGTATTTGTTCTTCAGATGCTAACGAAACTCATTGAACCCTAGTTCTTTGATCATTCCTTTGATTTTTACATCAATAACAATCTAAGTGGACGTAGGTTATTACCAGATCCTGGGGCCGAACCACTATAAAACATCGTGTTCTTCTTATTTTCGCTATTACGTTCTTTCCAACACATTCATCCACATCAAGTCTTTTGACTCCGTGTCAGTTGCCCAAAATCAGGGTCAACAGTAGTCATTAAGGAGTAATTAAGCTTCACAGAAGATAATGAAGCTCTTGTGAGCTCTCTTAGAGTTCCTTGAGAAGAAAGCCTCTCCCTGTGTTGATCGCGCACTGCCTTTGAAGAAGTATATCCTCGATGAAACCTACGTCTCGAGGACTATAGTTAGGATGTCCTCCATGCCCTCTCCATTCAAGTCCTCCAGGCATGCGAGAACCATCATCCGGTCTTGGAGTAAAGTGTCAGGTGTTAAGCGCGGTGACTCTGGACCACAAGCAGTTGTCTGACATTTCATTGTTATCCAAGTCATGGTGTTGATTCCGTACAAGCGACAAGCAGGAAATCTCTCGATGCTTCCTGACATGGGAAAACGTGCAGCTACTCCCTAACACCGTTACAGACATGCTACCCCAAAAAGTTGGGGGATGTAACCTCGTAAATGGGCCCACTAGCTCCTTATTTAAGGGAATGTATAATTATTACTCATTAATACCCCATTAAGGGAGAATGTTTGTAATAAAGCCCCATTAAGGGAAATAATTATCCCCAGCCATCTATAAATAGGGATAAGGCACACATTGTAAATGATCCCCATTTTTGTAGTCAGAGCATTGCTAAAATGTTGTCTGAACTCCATAGGTGCTTGAGACCCCAGCTCTCCTAATCCTAATACAAGTGACTTGTGGACTAGGGTTAATTAATAACTTAAACCATGTAAAAATTTGTGTTATCTACTGCATTTCTTTAAGCCTCTGTTTAATTAGTTGATAGCGAAAAAGGAAGTCAACAAAGATATTTCTTATATTGGTCCATAGTATGCTCCTTCCCCCTAAACCTAATCTTTGACATATGTGTCTACAAGTGGCAAGCCCATGGTTGAAGAGGTTTTCCTAAGAATGATGATGTGTTGAGTCCTTTGGACTGGCCAATGTGTTTACCCCAAGGATATAGACCCAATCGTTTGGAGATTTGTGCATTTCATAGAAGTTGTACAGAGATCGGTATGGGCTTGCCCTTAAACTATATGTTGGTTTTATATTTCATTCTTAGTACTATATGAGAGCATAAGGTGAAATATGGGACATCGGTCATTATTATGCTTAAGATTTAACTCAACCTTTACGTAAGATACGAGCGTGAAGACCAACATTCACTTCTCTAAAAGAGTGTTTGTAATAAATGAAGTGGGTTAGGAGGTATACTAGAAAAATACCTTGGTTGCTATCTTTAGGTGAGATGGATTAAAGAGAATTTGATGAAAAACGCCTCTATAAGTGTAGAGAGGATCTAATACTTAAGGATTAGCTTAGATAATTTATGAAGGAAATACTTTCTTTTATAGGCAAACAAGGGTTACTCCTAGACGCTAGATCATGTGAGACTTCTAAAGGAAAGCCTTAGTTGTGGATCTGACCGTATGTAGAGTGCCACTGGTAAGCTTACAAGGGAGCTATTGTTCCTTAACGAAGTGATATGGGATGTTTTCCCATGGAAATTTGATTTAAATGGGATTGTGTGCAACATGTTTTCTTAAGCATTGTGAACAAAAGTTTTGGTATTGAAAGAACACTGATGACTGCCTTTTTCGCTATCAACTTAATCTAAGAACTTGAAAAAACTATAAGAAAATAACACAGAGATTTTATGTGGTTCAGGCTATAAAAGAACCCTAGTCCACGAGTCATTGGTATTAGTGAGTTTGAAGCTTGTTTGAGCAAGCTTTAATGGAGGCTCAGGCAACATATATATTGCTATGATTTTACAATGCTTTTACTAGCCAAAGCTTTGAACTCTTTACAAGGAGATACCCCAACCCTATTTATAGAGGCTTGGGTCATTAATGCCGTTAGCGAACAATTAATACAACATTCCCCATTATTTGAGGAGTAAACTACTGATTAATTACATAGGGATGCACTAACAAAGACCATGGGCCTAGGTGGATCGCTCAGGGATCATTTGTAGAAAGCTACCTACTAACTTTATAGGGGAACAAGTATCTAACCATGTTAGGATATGACATATGTTTGCCCATGTCAGGTAGTGTCGTGGGAAATGCAGATTGTTGAGGGTACGAAATTGACTCCTCTAATTGGGGCTCACCAAAAGTTGTCACATGATCTCGTGGGCCACATTTGCGGCGACTGCACCTAGCAGCTACTCCAGGTCCGAGGACAAGTATCCTAAACCTGGGAAATTGGCAAATGAAGAGAGGACTATTTGTATGGTCCTTTGGGCGTGACCACACTGGGAGACATCCGCTCCATGGAGATGGGTAACGAGACGTGGCCTCGCTATGAGGATAGACCTCAAGGCGTGGCTTCACTTGGAGACATCCGTGTCTAGTCAGATCATAGTATGAAACCTTACTAGCACTCGAGGAGCTCAATTACTCCTCTAATGAATTCCACGTGTCCTCTGGTTAAAACACGAACAACATCCCCCCCCCCCCCTCACAAGTCTTCACTTGTCTTCGAACAGTGGAGACTTATACTGAGAGGAGTAATTCGAAAGGTCTTCAAGAGGAGATGCTTGGGATTTTAATGGCGTTGCTCTTGGAAAAGGAAGTGCCACATGTCGACTCCCTATTGTTGGGCACAACATTCTGTGACATTAATAAGGAGTCCATTCCACTACCCAAAACATCTAATACATACCCTAGGTGTCCTTTTGCTCAAGACCTGAGGCGTTTTTTTCCCATGCTAATGATCTTGGCCCATGCCTCTTGAGTTCTAACCGTTGGATTGTTCTCGAGTGCCTATGTTGTAGGTAATCAACAATCAGGGTGGAGTTGCTTCCACCCTAAGCTATTCCAGTATAAAACTTCGAGAACCACCTCTCAGAAATAACTTTTAGCATTCAAAATTCAAAACCTCTAAACCTTCAAAACCTCTATTCCCCTTCACTTCCTTATTTCGCAGTTTTTCCCATTTTCTGAGTTCCCGACACCCTGGACAGCTTGCAAGAATTGTCATACTTCTGGTTAGGCGGAAAATAGCTTTTCAAAGTCTTGACTCACTTCAACACTTACAAGCGTTTCATTTCAAGTAAGTTTTACTTCAGTCTCCTAGGATTTTGATTTTTTTGCACTTCAGATGTCATTTTGACCTCTTTTTGGCACATTTTGACGTTAAAAATGGTCAAAAT
Source organism: Humulus lupulus (assembly GCF_963169125.1). Classification (NCBI taxonomy): domain Eukaryota; kingdom Viridiplantae; phylum Streptophyta; class Magnoliopsida; order Rosales; family Cannabaceae; genus Humulus; species Humulus lupulus. The sequence continues at coordinate 131,058,344 of NC_084799.1, forward strand.
GGCCCCCTAGACTCTGTATACGACTTTTCGCATTTCTAAAGATCCGACCAGAATCTAGAAAATTCCCAGATTCCGGAGATGTTCATAATTTTGGTGGTGCTCTCCGATGACCATCTTTTGGCCCTGAAGACACCCCAGTCCCTTTAAAAATCTGCCTTCTCATCTTCCTTAGCAGTAGTCTTAGGGGTTTTCATAATTGGCCTATTTTCTTCGGATCATGATGCTAACTGCTTAGTTTTTTGTTTCAGATGTTTGAGGAGCTTCAACAACTACACCAGCAGGCATTCTACACATTCGACTCTGAGATACTGGGGATGGCCCAAGAGGCAGGAAGACTTCTCGATAAGATAAAACATGTGGAGAGTGGTCATGCTCTTGTGGTAAGGGAAGATAACCCCTAGAGGCGAAGAGGCCTCTTCAACACAAACTCTTAGAGGCAGAGGCAAACTTAGGCCCTCTGCTATCAGACAAAACATATACCGCTGCTTTGGGTTTCAAGGTGGAGGTAACCCAAAGCAATCTCTGACACCGAGGAGTGCTAGATAGGATTGTAACCCACCATGGGGAGGACACCACTACGATGTGGGTGCTCCTGTCTCAGGATGACGAGAGAGTGTATTGACAATGAGAACTCGTCGATGATGTTATGTCAGAAAACTCAAAGCTTAGTTAAAGAATAACTAAGAAAGAACTAAAAATGGATTTGGGAAAAATAAGTGCGAAACAACAATGGAGAAAGAACTCATATATTTCTTAATAACCTGAGTATACAATAAATTTTCTGACCTCTTTGTTTGAGGGGTGAGGATCTATTTATAGTGGAGCTCTAATGACTCTTGATACATTGTGGTCTCGGGGGACCAAATAATACATTGGTACATTGTCAGTGTGGTGGCACAAGTAGTAGTGGTCTAGAAGGTTTTGGTGTCAGCTTTGGTAAATGGCCAGAGGAATGCAGGTGGTAATGGTGTTGTCCTTAGTCTTTGTACTATCTTGTACCTCCACTACTTGTTTGAGATAGATGTTGGAGTCACTCCTCTGTCATCCTTAGGGTCGTACTTCGCGTACCTGTATATGTACCTTATACCCGATGGTTGTTCTCATATTTTCAAGATATACCTTTGCTCTAAGCTTTCTTACATTCTACTAACTATGACCATAAGTTTTCCAGGACACTTTTGCGTTCTTGAAATTGAATGTTTACGGTTCGGATGGATCGGGAACCCTAATTCCGTTTAGATATTGTTACCAGTGGTCAGTGACCACTTGTCTTCTCTGCATGTTTTTGTTTTCAATTTGAACTTACTCAGCGTTTTTGCTTACCTAGTTGTTTCTTGTTGTAGGTAAGAACAAAGGCAAGGCAGAGTAGTGAGCGCTTGAGTCTACCTTGTGAATGTACATGTTGACCGACCTTTTGGGAAGCCATTTTGTTTTTTGGAAAAGTTGTGTTATTTTCATAAACTAGGCTCACTTTACTCTTCATAAACTATGTTTATATTAAATGTTAAGTATGGCCTTATGACTTTTAAAAAGTTTTTTTTATACGGGTTTTTTAGACATTTTGTTAAATAGGAACGTGTATATTTCTACATTATCGAGTTTTGAAAATCCGGGACATTACAGTTGGTATCAGAGCTCGAGTTGAGTTGTATCTGTAGACAACCCACATGTACATTTCGCAAAGATAGACCTCCACTCACTGTAAGTATTATCTTTTCATATATGTTTCCTTTACTTTCTTTTATTTACCTCAATTCTTTAAATTTTAGGTTATGGTCGATATACCTGAGATAGGTGACCTAACCTACCCATGATCCCTATCCCTAGGATCGATTACTATAGAACCTTTCACAATGACAATCTGTGACACTTCGAGTACTATCAACAACATCAGCGTGTCATTCGGCAATGGACTCATTACATGACAAAATTCCTTGATAGAGCCAACATACCCAAGCGACAAAGAGTGCGATATGCTAACACTTATTTGAGAGGCTCAACACATATATGGTTTCATCACAAACATTGGCAGTTGGATCGTGACACGTGGGATGACTTCTGTATGCAGATCGAGCTAGCGTTTGGGTCGTGGATTCGCCTATCTCTATGGTTGATAGCATACCTCAAGGCAGAGGAGGATCCAAAGAAGTCAAACAAGGATACCGACATAAAGCTGGATATCCTGATGGATAGCCTAGATTAGGTTATGCTGTGAGAGTCTTGTTGATACATTTTTTAAAGACTTCGCAAACTTACTAGGTTGTAAGACTTTGTTGTAGTTGTAGCAGGCAGATGTAGAAACCCGACTTGTAGTTAGGGTTCTCTTTTTCGATTTATTGTCCTGCTAACTAAAATCCTATGGCATGATCATTTTGTATTACTAAGTTATATCCTTGAATATTATGACTGCCTGCTTTGAGTCGAATCATTATGGTTCTTCTTTCTTGTTTATGAGCAAAACTGGTATGCAAATTTATTTATAGGTTAGTATTCTTCGCTACTATACATCGTGGTATAAAGACTTCTAATGGCACCTAACACTCAACCCAGGGGAGGTCGAGCTGTTAATCAACCAGACCTAGCCGAGAGAGCGGTCGTTGCTCAAGATGCAGGCCGTAGCCAAGGCAGAGGAAATGGTTGAGGCCAAGGACAAAGAGTACAGTTAGAACCAAATCTAGCAATATGGATAAAGGATCTTCACCTTTGTGGCGGCTACCGAAAAGGAAAAGGTAATATGTTTTGGTATTAACTTCTTGTCCTTATGTGCTTAGGAACTTTTTGATTTTCAATCAAACAAAAATGGAAAGGACAAGAGCTCAGCTAAAGCTCAGAATGCACCTGCCACTAAAGCTCCAAACCAAACTGCTAGAGTCCATGAGATAGTTGAGCAGATGAATGATCGACAAAGCCTAGTGGAGATGCAGGGAGCCCAAATAGAAAGAGGGCAAGAGACAGGAGGACTCTGATGCCCTCCAAGCTGAAAGGTTTAACACTCTTTTGGGAAGATTCCCCATGCTACCCAATAATGCTCAGAATAATGAAATACAACCTGAAAATAATGAAGAACAGAACCTTGGCCCATAGGTTGTCATTGAGCAACCGGTACAGCCAATAGAACGGAAAGGTTCGGCAACCAGAATCCACCTATGTTCAAGGGGACCACTGACCCATCTGTGGCAGAGGAATGGATCAATATCTTGGAAATGATCTTCGACTTCATTGGAACTACCGAGAGAGAGAAGGTAGTTTGTGCTACCTATATGCTGTGGAAAGACGCACGCATCTGGTGGGACGCAGCCAAGAAATGGCATAATGTTGTCGAGATGGAATGGCTAGAGCTCTTGACCTTGTTCAATGGCAAGTACTTCAGTAAGGCTGTGATCGAGCACAAAGTGAATGAGTTCACTAATCTAAACCAGGGAACATCGAGCATGCAGGACTACTTTCAAAAATTTGACCAGCTGTCTAGGTTCGCGAAGAACCAGGTGAACACTGAAGAGAATAAGATCTAGAGTTTTATGAAGGGCCTGTACAGAGACATTGCCAAGTGTGTAGACACTGGTAGGACTAGCCCAGAAACGTATGCCGAAGCTGTGGAACAGGCTCTTCACTAAGAGTCTTGGGTCGTGTTGGACAAGCCAGAACCACAGAAGAACGAAGACAGGAGGTACACTTCCAATAACCCTGGACAGTTTTAGGCCAATCAGAATGGCCCAAAAGGAAAATTTCAACCCGAGGTTCAGCCAGAACTCAGGGAGAACAAACAATCCACGAGGCACAAGGTCAATTGTTGGAGGAAATAACAAAAGAAAAGGGGGACCTCCCAATCAGGCAATGGTTAGTCCCAACAAACAACCTAGACGTAAGTTTGGACAATGGACACTATGCAACTAGTGTAATTGATGCCATCAGGGCGAGTGTGGGGTATGTTATAACTGTGGAAAGCCAGGGTACTTGGCTAAAGAGTGCTGAATGTCAGGCATAGGCAACGAAAATGACCAGCAAAACCAAATTGGAGCTCCACCTCGAGTTTATGCGGTTACGCAAAGCAAAAAAGGAGTTGGACCCTCTGATATGGTGTCAGGTCAGATTTCTATCGCCCAAATTTTGGCATATGCGTTAATGGATATGGGTGCATCACATTCTTTTGTATATGCATCCTTTGTGGAAAATTTAACAGAATGCCTGAGCCTATGCCTGTTATTTTTCGGGTATTCTTGCCTTCGGGAGAGGATATGATAGTGTCGACATGGGTTAGAGGCGTACCAATTTGGATTGAAGGTCATGAGCTAATGGCGAATCTATTAGTCTTGGACCTACATGACTATGACGTCATATTTGGGATGGATTGGTTAACCAGATATGGGGCCGTTATCAATTGCAAGCATAGAAAAGTGGTCTTCACCCCAGTGGGAGAAGAACCATCCGAGTTCAAGGGTACGTCAAGAGAAAATAAATGCCCCATGATTTCTGGGATGAAGGCGAGAAAAATGTTGAGTGACGGATGCATCGGTTTTCTGGCAAACATAGTGGATAAGGATAAAGAGACGAGTCAACAACCTTCTGATGTACATGTTGTGTGTAAGTTTCTTGACGTATTTCCTGAAGATCTCCCAGGGATTCCACCAGATTGAGAGATCGTGTTTGAGATAGAGCTGATTCCGGGAACTACGTTTATCTGAAAGACTCCTTATAGGATGCTGCCAGCAGAACTCAAGGAGTTGCAATCCTAACTCCAAGAGATATTGGACAAGAAGTTCATAAGGCCAAGCCATTCTCAGTGGGGAGCCCCAGTCTTATTCGTGAAGAAGAAAGACGACTCGATCAGAATGTGCATTGACTATCGGGAGCTGAAGAAAGTGATGATCAAGAACCTATATCCATTGCCCAAGATTGACGATCTTTTTGATCAACTACAAGGAGCGTCAGTATTTTCCAAAATAGACCTACGACCAGGTTATCATCAGTTCAAGGTTAAGGAGACGGATATACCAAAGATAGCCTTCAGAATGCGCTACGGTCACTAAGAGTTCTTAGTGATGTCCTTTGGACTAACCAATGCACCTGCAGCATTCATGGATCTCATGAATCGCGAATTTCGCGAGTATTTAGATAAGTTCATTGGCGTGTTCATTGACGATATTCTAATATACTCGAAAAGCCAAGAAGAATATGCAACGCATCTGGGACTGGTCCTTCAACGTTTGCAAGATGAAAAGCTTTACGCTAAGTTTTCAAAATACAAATTTTGGCTAGAAAAAGTTAGTTTTCTGGGGCACATGGTGTCGGGAGATGGAATTTCAGTAGATCCCAGCAAGATAGAAGTTGTTAAGCAGTGGAAACCACTGAAAAATGCTCATGAGGTTAGAATTTTTCTTGGGTTAGCGGGATAATACCAGGAATTTGTAGAAGGATTTTTAAAAGTAGCCGCACCAATGACTGCCCTCACCCGCAAAAACATCAAGTATGAATGGACTGACAAGTGTGAGAAGAGTTTTCAGGAGCTGAAAACGAGACTGATGATTGCCCCAGTGCTGACAATCCCTAATGGCACAGAGGGATATACTATTTATAGCGATGCCTCAGGCTGAGGGTTGGGTGTAGTGCTGATGCAAAACGGAAAAGGAATTTCTTATGCTTCTCGAAAGCTAAAAAATTACGAGAATAACTATCAAACTCATGACCTAAATCTAGCAGCGGTGGTTTTTGCAGTGAAAATTTGGAGGCACTACCTGTACGGGATACACTGCAACATCTACACTGATCACAAAAGCCTAAAGTATTTCTTCACTCAGAAGGAACTAAATATGAGACATCGTCAATGGTTGGAGCTGTTCAACGACTACGACTGTGACATTCTCTACCACACCGGAAAAGCAAACAAGGTGGCAGATGCATTGAGTCGACAGCCAAGTGCTTACGTGATGACAGTGAAAGAGATTTCACCACATTTACGTACCGACCGTGCTACCTTGGATTTAGAGATAGTAGTCGGTGAATTGGCTAACCTCTCTATTGAACCTACCATTATGGAAGCTATAAAAGGTGGGCAGTTTGTTGATCCTTGGGTATAAAGACTGATCGACGAAGTGAGGAATGAGGGGTGACCAGGATTTCATATCTCCAAAGATGGAGTATTGGGGTTCAAGGGCAGAATATGTGTTCCGGACGATGACGAGATCAAGAAGTAGATCTTTTTTTAGGAACATAATGCTCCATATGACATGCATCCAGATACCACGAAAATGTACCAAGACTTGAAGAAGTAGTTTTGGTGGCCTGGGATGAAAAAGGAGACAACAGAATATGTGGCACGCTGCTTGACTTGTCAGCAGACAAAGGTCGAGCATCAACGGCCAGCTGGATTGTTGCAGCCCCTAGAAATTCCAGAATGGAAGTGGGAAATGGTCACTATGGACTTTGTCACAGGTCTACCAACCACTCCCAAGAGGCACGATGCCATTTGGATTATCGTAGAGAGGCTGACTAAGTCTGCTCATTTCTTGTCGATTAAGGAAACTTATGCGGTACATAAGTTAGCAGATATTTACATTGCAGAAATAATGAGACTACATGGTCCACCCAACTCCATCGTATCAGATAGTGACAGACGTTTCACCAAGGCATTCTGGGGTAGAATTCAAACGAATCTGGGTACTAAACTAAAGTTCAACACTTCTTTCCACCCGCAAACAGACAGTCAAAGCGAACAAACAATTCAGACCCTGGAAAATATGATAAGAGCATGCGTGCTCGAATTTCAAGGGTTATGGAATGAGAAGCTTCCACTGATAGAGTTCACTTACTATAATAGCTATCATGATTCCATCAAGATGGCTTCATATGAGGCTTTGTACAGAAGGGAATGTCGATCACCAATTCATTGGCACGAGACTGGTGAAAGAAAGTTTCTCGGATCGGATGAGGTTGATTAGATTACCGAGGACATCTGACAAATAAGGAAACACTTGCAAGCTTTGGTTGATCGACAATGCAAATATTTCGACCGATGCAGGAGACCCCTGGTGTTTGAGGTTGGCGATAATGTGCTGCTGAAGGTAGCTCTGCTAAGAGGGGCTATGCATTTCGGGAAGAAATGAAAGCATAGCCCAAGGTTTGTTGGACCTTTCAAAATCATAGAGAGGACCGAGGAAGTAGCTTATGGTTTAGTTCTTCCACCCATTCTGTCTAAGGTGCATGACGTGTTTCATGTATTAATATTTCTAAACTATAGGCTAAACTTATAAAATTCATAACTATCTCTATGAGTTTTCAACTAAATCCCAGCTTGCACCAATAACCACAAAAGCTAAAATACTAAGCACAAGCTACTACTATCTAGCTAAGTAAAATTCTGAGATGCTACATAGGGTTAAAGATCTCCTTTGCCTCTCTTTCGAATACACAAAAAAAGAAAATAACAACAAGATGCTCTTAGATTCAAGAAGGAGTAGAAACTAGAAATGATCATGAATCAATAACTTACCCTAGGGATTTTGAGACCCTACTTCCCCTTTTCTTCCTTCTTCTTTTCTTCTTCTCCTAGCCTCACGAGCCCTTCTCTATAGCTTCTCTCTCTAGGTTTCAGTAGCCACCACAAATGAGCCTCCAAAGCTCATTTGTTCCCCTCCTAACCTAGCTAGACTCTAAAGGCTAATTACCCAAAATTGACTCCAATCTTTCCCTTAACCTTTGCATGGCATCAAATCAATCAACAAGGAAAAAAGAAACAAAATCACTCCTCCATTAAGGTATGCGTAGCTCTTTTGTCTACTTTGAGCAGTAATCATCCTTTGGCAAACTTTCTCAATCGCCTAAGTGGTTTCCCTAACAGCCTCGGGGCCTAAAATCTGCTTCTCTCCATCCTCATCTCAGTTTAAGGGAGATCTACATTTGCACCCATAAATCATCTTGTTGGGAGCCATCCTTATAGTGGACTGATAACTATTGTTGTGGGAGATCCATCAAGGGTAAGTATCGTCTCCAAGACATCTACCTTCTGCCCGTCTCTGATCTTCTCCAATAGGAAGGACTTTAGAGTGAGGTTTGCTAGGCCTCTTGTTACTAACTCAGTACCAACATTAATAATTTCTATCTATAGAGGTGGCCATATTGTACTCAGAGTTGAGATACTTCCATTTCCTCGCCTACTCAATGCATCGGCCGCCACATTGGCCATCCTTGGTGGTATAGAATTTTGAAATCGTTGTCCTTTACTAACTCTAACCACCGTCGATGTCTCATATTAAGCTCTTTCTCAGTGAAGAAGTACTTCAGACTTTTGTGATCGGTTTATATTTCACACTTATCCCCATAAAGGTGATGCTCTAAATTTTCAATGCGAACACCACTACTGCTAACTCAAGATCACGGGTGGGTTATCACTTTTCATAATCCTTGAGCTGCCTTGAGGCATAGGCTACCACCTTCCCCTTCTGCTTCAATACGCAACCTAAACCATTCTTAGATGCTTCACAATACACTACGAACTTCCCTCCCTCTATGGGAATTCACAGAATAGGTGCAAAGATCAACTTATCCTTTATAGTCTGAAAGCTTTCTTCATACTTCTCAATCCATGTGAACTTTTGGTGTTTGCGAGCTAAGTTGGTCAAGGGTAAGGAAATCTTAGAGAAACACTCGACAAACTTCTGGTAGGAACCCACAAACCCTAACAAGCTTCGTACCTCTGAGGCACTTTGAGCCACTCTCTAATGGCCTCGATCTTTGTTGGATCCACTGATGTTCCATTCTTGGACACTATATGCCTTAGGAAAGTCACTTATTCCAACCAAAATTCACACTTAGAGAACTTAGCATAAAGTTGGTGTTCTCGTAGACTATTGAGCGCCAACCTCAGGTATTCCTCATGTAACGCCCTGCGTTTCGGGTACCTTTAAACGAATCGGGTCGAGATTTTTTCCCGAGATAAGAATATTATTTTAAATACTATTATATTTGTTTGTAATTTATTTCCATGAGTTATTGCTAGCCAAATTATGAATTTTGTGATTAAAAATCAAGATAAGACTTTCGGTCTTTGACCGACACAAAAATCTTAATTGGGTAAAAATCTCAGAAAATAAAATGAAAAACTATGGAAAATATATTTTTCTCCTAAAATACATTCATAATAATTAAAGTTTGGTCAAAAATAATAAACGAAAGAGGAAATGGAAATTTTAGGGCAATTTTTGTTAAAATGCTTAATTTTACCGACTTGGGGAATTTTATTCCATAAATGGACCTTAGGTTAAATTGTATTGTGTAATTAATTAAATTAAATGTGTGTGACATTTAAATTAATTATTTTTAAAACTTTATATGAGTGAAAAATATTATAGAATGTCATTTTGGATTTTTCTTCTTAGGAAATATCTATTAACCTTTATAAAAAAATAAATAAATAAATAAAATAATAACATAAATAAAAGATGTAGTGGCCAGCTATGTGAAGCAAATTAATTGGGTGGACCAAATTATTTTAGTTTTAATCCCCATTTAAATTCGAGTTAATGGCATCAAGTGGTCAAAGTAAAAACACTAAAGTGTTTTTAGATATTTTAGAGTTGTCTATGCTCTTCCAAATTCCCCAAAACCGACCCCCCCCCTCTCTCAAATCACTCTCGTCTTGTTAAAAAGTTCTCTCTCAATTTTTCTCTCCATTTTCAACCTTCAAGAACACTAAGAAAACTTGGAAGCTTAATCTTTGGTCTATGAAGAGTTTCCCTAAGGTAAAGTTTCAAAAACATGGCTTTTGTAAAGTTTTTAACCATAGATCTTTCAATAGCTAACTGTATATGTTGTTGGAGGAGTTGGTTAAGATTTTGAAAGAGTTTTTAAGGATTCAAAGCTAGTAGAAACATAAAAACCTAAAGCAAGAACAACAAGAGGTAAAAAGTTTACTTTTTGTGGTTGTTATTGTATGGTTTTATATTTAAGCATTATTTTGTATATTTAATGCTTAACATTTCTTATTAGTGATGTAATAAGGCTATGGTAGTTTCTTTATAATTTTTATGATGCTTTTTTGTTGATTTTTGAAAATAAGGACCAAAATCCCTAAGGGTTTTGTTGAAAACCCTGAAACAAAAAAACATGTTTTGAGCTGTGACTTCCAAGCGGTCCACTATATACTGATTTTGTAAAAATAAATTGTACTGTGATGTTGCTGAGATGGAGTACATATATTTGAGCTTTTAAAACACTCAAAAACGTTTAGAAATGAGTAAGTTATGCTATTTCAAAGTTTAGGTAAAAAAAACTGTTTTTTCGTATTCTTAAATTCGGGACCAAGTTTGGACAGCCAATGTATAGGTCAAATGAACCCAATTTTTTCTAAACTTTGGTAGACATATTCTTGGTATAACTTAGTATTCCACTAAAATATTTGGTAAAATAATAATGAACGGTTTGAGAGTTATTAAGTGCCAAAGTTTGGAAAAAATAAGGACTTGAAAATAAGGTCATTTTTACCTCAATGTTTGGAAAATATTTTAACAAATCAAAAAATGCTTCTTTTGACCTAAGATTTTACAAAGACCGAAATGGCATACCAAATATTGAATTGGGAAATTTAAGTAACAATTGGGTAAGTAAATTTTAAGTTACCAGCAAACAAAGTATGTAGTTAAAAATGAGAAAAATGAGGTTTTCACACTTAGTGTAAAAATGGGATTTTTGAACTTAAGATAAAAAGTACATTTGTGCTTATTGCAAGATAAAAATTTGGTAAGTCTTAAAAATATTTTGACCTAAACTACCACTTTGACTTTAAGTGAGAATTATTTTATTAAAGAATATTTATTCTTTCAAAAAATAAATGATTTAATTTATTTATAAGTTGATAAATTAAAAGAGTGTTTAAAAACCCTATATTTTGAGAAAATAATTATGTAAATTATATTTCTAGTAAGTAAGCATGATTAATTGACTTCGGAAAATTAACTAGTCAAGATAAGAAATTATTAACGGTTTTCCTAATTAAGTTAAAATTAGGCTATTTTCTTAAAACAGTTTTTAGAAATTAAAACCTTAAGAAAAATAAAAAGAAAATTAAGAGATTATTTTCTTGAAAAATAATTAAGGAACTTAATTAGTATTTTCTGGATATAATATCGGCTAAAACTTTATATATATTTAACCGCCCGTTGAAAGTACGGGTTGCTATAAGAACTTTTAAAGAATAAGATTTTTAACGGATTATGGGAAAATACTATTGCGATACCCGAGCCTAAGTATCGAAACCATAGGATAGGTCTCCCCGAGACTTAGGGTTTAGTCTCAAATTTTTAAGTACGAATTTTTTGAATGGGTTTAAAACCAAATAAGGATCTTTAATCCTTACAACTGATTTTTAAAATGAACAAACCGCCCAAAATAATAATAAGGCATTATAAAGTGGCATGATTAATCCGAGTATACTGTAGGGATAATTCTAGTATTGGCTAAGCATAACTAGACTATACATTGGAGGATGAAATCATGTTGAGAGCAAAGGACTTCAAGTAAGTCAACTTCTATTGTGTGCCTACAACATGAAATGACTATTGTATTGTATGTTAGTATACGGACACATGCACATGTATACATTGTCATAGAAAGGTTGCATAGACACGTTAGTCTAGAAGGTGTTGATTCATAAAATATGAACGGTAGATATCCGTCATATCTGAGACAGCTAATGTAACGCCCTAACTCCAGGGACCGTTACGGTGTGCCTTGTAAACAGTGCTAAACTCGCTAATCGAGTCATTTGGCCAAAATCGTGTAACTAAGTATGATTAGTAGTTTAGGGATTAAAAATTTTGGTTAAGATATAACGTTTCATTATAACGTTTATTATATACATTGGGATCCCAAAAATATAATTTGAAGGTCTATTACAAGAAAATATTTACAACCAGCCAGTCTAAGCGGCAAAACAGGGTTAAACCCTAGCTCCTTTCCTCCAAACCTCGGCCGTGGCGGTTGAGCTGCTGCATATGTACACATCTGTCACCTAAGCTCTCTAGCTCAAAGATGGTCCAGCTTTCTTTTGCCTTTACCTGCACCACATAGCACCCGTGAGCCAAAGCCCAGCAAGAAAACTCAATATGCTCATGAACAGTTATAACATGTCATCAAATCATAAGGCACACGCCTAGCAAATATAGCCCTAATCAAGCAGGCAAACAAATCCATGTAATGATGGGTATCCAGGAGAAGGAATCCTGCCCTCCTGATTGGATGACTATCAAGTCAATCACAATCAGATAAGTGGTTTAGCCCTAACCATACCGGCTTGATAGCCCTGAATAAAAGAGTGACAGTGGTACAAATCACTAAGGTGGGTTCCGTTCCCAATATAAAAAAGTGATCCTTTCACTAGCTTAAACAGGATAGGGGCATGATGATTAGTCACCAACATAACCTTGCTCATGACCACAGGGTCATAACCATGGGGTACTGCTCCCTAGCCATGTGACAAACCGTCACCTAGGCCTTTGGTCCTAGCTCTAAGTAACTAGTCTTGGACTAGACTAGCACTTATAATTTTCATTGACCTTCGGGTCGGTTGAGGATTAATACCCCATATGAGTCATTCAACGTTGATATCGATTAGATCTAATCTTCATTCAGCCCTGCGTCCTCGACGCTTATGCAGTTTCTGACTCTCGGGTCAGTAATACGCGACCAATGCCGATCCTGAACAGTTGGTGCCACACACACAAGCAAGCAATGCTACCAAACATATATCATATGTCAAATATCCGAATATAGGGCATTCAGCATGCTCACTTAACAACTGCTAGCATAATTAGGAACATGCATAATCACAGAGGCTCAAGCTATGATCAATCTCATAATCAATATTCATAGCATGCCCTAATCACATGTTTCTCGTGCATCACATGCATCATATTTAATCACTTGACATGCCTCAACAATAAACATGCATGTCACATTTAAACATCCAGCATGCATCAAGAATAACCATGCATGTCATATATACATAGGGTGCAGTTTTCTTACCTTTGGTCCAAGCACAAGTTACCAATAAACGAGCCACAAGCACGATCCCCATTACAAGCCTCTAGCGATAACCTAGTCATAACCACAAATGGTGATCCAATGAGTTCAAGTTCTAAACCCAATCCCGGATCCAAAACCTAACCTCCAAGACATCAAACCCCACCAATCCAGGTAGTAGGAATGATCCCGAGGCCTAAAACCATGTTCTCGAAGTCAAAACACACAAACGGGCTCAACACCCTGCCTGAGCCACAGCCCCCTGCCACATCAGGAGCAAAGGCTGCGTCGCCCCATATCCATGGCCGTGGTGCCCAAGAACAGGGCCGCGAGCCCCCACCCAGAACCAACCATAACCCCAATTTTAACCTTTTAAAACCTCCTAAAATCATATCCAAACATCTCCAAACTCAAAAATCAAAGTTCCCAAACATCCCCATGATCCAAGACCCATAAAACCCAAGCTTCAATTCAATCATAAACTCATCAAAACACAAAGTCCAATTCAAGCTTAAAAACATTAAAAACTTAAAACTTCAATTACCTCCAATAGAGTTGTTTCCAACTAAATCCTTCGGCTAATAATCTTCTAATCTTTCCTAGGATCGCTATGCCTCAATCCTCGCTTGAATCTGAGTCCTAGAACTCAAGTTACCTTCGAAAATATGATCGGGAGACGAAAAGGAAACTTAGAGGGAGAGAGAACGTACAGAAGGTTCTTTTATTCTTTTAAAAGGTTACTTCAAGCTTGAGTAGCCTCAACCAAATCCTAACGCTCGGGGTCCCGAAAACACTCCCGGGGCAAAATAGTCGAAACCTCCAGAATTTCCCCCTGATCTTATAACTCCCAATTTAGCACCAAATATTAATTCCCATTACCCAATAACCCGGTAATGCTCTAAATACCCCTTGACTCACTCCGAGTCAAGAATAAATCCCGTTGTGACTTTCCCACTAGCTTACCTGCTAGGATCGCCTTGTGATGAGTAACCCTAGCCTAACCAAATAATAATATAGCACCACACACATATCACATATATTCCAAATATGTCTGAAATTTCCAAAATATGAAAACCACCCAATTACTCAGAAATGAGTTCCACATGCATATTTAATACACCTAAACATGCATATTATCATTTAATAACACAATAAATCAACTATGGCCCTCCCGACCTCCTAATCAAGGTCCTAAATCTTATTAGGAAATTTGGGGCATTACAACTATCCCTTCCTTACAGAAATTCCGTCCTCAAAATTTAATTGAGCTGCCCGGAATATCAAAACTGCACAACTGATTTCAGTTTCCCAGGTCGTTCCCCCGACCTCACTGTCTCTGTAGCATTACCCTAACTCAAGGTACAGTTTGTTCCTCTAAATCTTATTCTTTCTGTTCCATATTTGGACTAGCTATTCTTTACAGGATAACTTAGTCTAAAATCCCCAGATTCTCATAACTCAACTCATGAGCTTCTTTCAACCCATGTCCTCAACATGGAAATACAAAATACACTGTATATACCTAGCAGTGCCAAAGATAAGGTCGAACCAAAATCAACCTAACCAGTCTTATCTAGGACTCAAACTGTTCTGCTACTCTAGGGCTCAGCTTGCTCTTAATTCGTCACCCCTTTCCATGGAGATACTTTTTAAGGAAGATATGATCTTCTACCTGGAACTCTATGTTCCTGCTTTTCAATTCATCAAAACTTTTCCATTTACTGTGAGAAGTGAGCATCCAAGTTTCAATCTCTAATAATCTCAATAGTCCCCTGAACCACCTCCAGATCCAGATATATATTAACTCATTCATCTTATAAGATGTTCTTCCAATAATAATTGGATAACCCTCTCTCTCTGATTTACCATCGGTCTGTGAGTAATAAACTGTACTGAATCCCATCTATATATATTCATCGCCTTCCCTTACCCAACCATAACATGGAAGTAACAATAGAATCTTCATCTGATAAGATAGACCTTGAATTCCATGCAGGCGCACTATCTCTCTCTCATAGAGATCTGAGTATTAATCAGTTGTACTATTCATCCTTGCTGACAAAAATATACTCACTTGGACTACTGGTCCACAATGACTCAATGCCAACTCATACTGGCCCACTAACCTAGGCAATCCCACCGCGAAACCCATCGCGATACTATCTTATTTCAATTATAAAATACTCAAAGGCTACCATGGCCTCACCGATTTCTGACACTCTGATCTGACCTGCTATCAGGCGAAGAACTTTACCACGCATTCCATTACATCCCTCTCCATCTCAGGCCACCACTATAAAGCTTTCATATCCTGTTACATTTCCATGATTCTTGAATGAAGAGAATAAAAGAATAGCATGAGATTCATTTGGAATCTCCCAATTAATCTCAGTGTCCATCGGATTCCAAATCTGACCCTATACCACAATAAATTCATATCTGACACTGTACAACTCTTAGCTAATCCAGCTAAGACTTTCCATTCAATCTTTCTTATATGTGGTTCACTTAGTCATCTTTCCTTTTTATCCTTTCTGAAATGATAATCTCAAACATAAAACTGGCCACCTAGCCCACCAGAAAATCTACTCTAGTTCTGGTCAAATACTTTAACCAACATATTGCATAGGCAATCACTTTTCTCTGCTACTGAGATGTCATAACAACCCACTAACTGGTTCTGATCTGAAAGAAGACTCAGAACTATTTCCCAAGGCACCTGTAATATCCTTACCATCCAAGGACACTCCTACCCCCTAAGGTGTTCCCTAACCTTGGAAAATTTTTGCCAAGAAAATACCACGATACCATCATCTAAGACGATCAAAAATCCCATTCAAATAATCCTTTGAATGCTTCGTTCATCTGATTCAAAAGCACTTGGCATTAAAAAAATTCTCAAGACATACTCAGCACTCCCAGTGCCCTTATCTGATACAAACACAGTCTTTTATATAACTACCTCTCTGATCTCTAACTATTCTTAACCAGATCCAAGATCCACCTTGGAGAACACCATCTTACTCACTGACTGAGCTTTTAATTATAACAACTCTGTTGAGCCATTCAAAACAGTTCCCTAAAACCTAAATCCATTCCTGGCACCAATCCAATCACCATTCTTTCTCTCCATATAAAAGAAACCCTGACAAACCACCTGGAAACACATTCAGAACTCACAGACTAATCTAGTCTGTCCTAGCTCCACTAGCACACTCTAAGTGGCATCCACCACACTAGCTAAGAGTTCCATGCATCTCTATGCCATAAAACTCTAGCTCTCACTACAATTGTCATAAACACATCAGATACATGCGCAGTGCCAACTGTCACAAGACTTTCCACTCTCAAGCCCAAGAGTTACTATACTTTCCTTGCCATTTAAAATTACCCCACACTTTGCTAACCAATCCATACCCTGGATCATACTAAAACCATTTAATCATAACCAACTCATGAAAACGACTGATGAGCCTTTCCCCAATAATTCACCTGATCTCTTAAATTACCAATACATTATCACTTTTTCATCACAACACAACCATATGGCCTGTGTAGCAACTTTATGCTTCTCTATATGCAACAAATAAAGAACAACATGGCACCAAGTCATTTAGCACAAAATAAAGATCAGGACCAAAAGCTAACCTGCGACCCCCGAAGAACTGGTCTCGGTCTCAAATTCTAACTGCATCAGAATGAACACTCGAGCTGGGGTCGGGATGTCCATCCCCGCATTGGGAAATCCTTCTTACGATGTCCAAACATATTACATGAGAAACATGCCCTTGCTCAACATTCTCCTAGATGATGCCTTCTACACTAAGCGCATACTGGATATGTCTTCCAGCTTTCCTTTTTACTTGCTCCAATAAGTGGAGGTACCCCTATCTGAGCTCCGTGCTCTCCAGCACTCTACTGCCCAATCTGATGTCCTTCCCTACTACTTTGCGCTCCCAACAGCAAGAGCCTTCCCTACTACCTGAGCATAGGTAGAGACTTCATGCATTGGGGCAACCCTAATGCCCTGAACTATTCTGGGATTCAACCCCTGAATATACCTTTCTTTCCGAGCTACATCTGTGGGTACCATGTCAAAAGAAAACTTGGCCAACCCATCAAATCTACTAACATACTCGGTTACTGTTGCCTTTCCCTGAACGAGACTCAGAAACTCATTCATCTTAGCTGTCTTGGCTACATCACAATAATACTTCTCATTAAACAACTGCCTGAATTCTTTCCAATCCATCACATTCGTGTCTCCTGTCTGGGTTACTACCTCCCACCACGTCCGGGCAGCATCCCGCAGTACACATGTAGCACAGATCACCCTATCATGACCCACCAGTCCCATGCTATCAAGAATGGAACTGATCATGCCCATCCATTTCTCAGCTCTGAATGGATCTAGGCCTCCCTCGAAAACTGGAGGGTAATACTCCTGGAATCTTCCACAGAGAAATTCCCATCTGTTCTTAACCCTAGGCTGAGCCAAAGCTGGTGCCACTCCTCGCATAACCAAGGAAGAATTGCTCCCCAACAGATTTCGTTGTTGCTTCAGACACCTGATCTCTTCCTCATGCCTATACAATGTTGATTACAAATCTGTGAACATCTGCTTAAAATTCATAGAAGCAAATGAAGAACTAATACCCTGGCTGTAACCCCCAGCCTCTGTACAACCAGCACCAGGCCTCATTATCTGCTTTGGATATAAACCTGATAATTTAATCTGCAGTCAATAACTTGACCCATTAATCATGATGAGCATATCAAAATCATTCCCCACGGGAACAATCTTACCACACCACAATCACAAACCACTTGCAGTGCTATAAACATGCCGATGGCATTCATCATCAATCATAATCCCTGCTCTTCCAACATTCACACCATGCCTCTAACTCCAGCATGCAAATATTACAGTTATATATTCATGGAGTAAGTAATCACATAATCACATCCATATATATATTCACGGAGCATATAATCATATAGTCAAGAGCCAAGCTCTATCAGAATCTCATGCTCCCTAATACAATGTGTAGGTAAAGCATTTACATTCTATTTAAGAAGTTAAGCACATAACAACATAAATAGTTACCATTCCCTGAGTGAAGCTATCTTCAATGACTAGTGTACAAGCCCAGCTTGTCTTCAAGAACCATAAACCTTGCCTCGCTCTGATACCAAGTTGTAATGCCCTAACTCCAGGGACCGTTACGGTGTGCCTTGTAAATAGTGCTAAACTCGCTAATCGAGTCATTTGGCCAAAATCATGTAACTAAGTATGATTAGCGGTTTAGGGATTAAAAATTTTGGTTCAGATATAACGTGTCCTTAGAACATTTATTATATACATTGGGATCCCAAAAATATAATTTGAAGGTATATTACAAGAAAATATTTACAACGAGCTGGTCTAAGCGGCAATCCAGGGTTAAACCCTAGCTCCTCTCCTTCAAACCTCAGCTGTGGCAGTCGAGCAGCAACATATGTACACATCATCACCTAAGCTCTCCAGCTCAAGGATGGTCCAGCTTTCTTTTACCTTTACCTGCACCACATAGCACCCGTGAGCCGAAGCCCAGCAAGAAAATTCAATATGCTCATGAACAGTTATAACATGTCATCAAATCACAAGGGACACGCCTAGCAAATATAGCCCTAATCAAGCAGGAAAAAAAATCCACGTAATGTTGGGTATCCAAGATTAGGAATCCTGCCCTCCTGATTGGATGACTATCAAGTCAATCACAATCAGATAAGTTGTCTATCACTGGTGGTTCCAGTAACCATACCGATCTAATAGCCCTGAATAAAAGAGTGACAGTGGTACAAGTCACTAAGGTGGGTTCCATTCCAAATATAAATAAGTGATTCTTTCACTAGCCTAAACAGGATAGGTGCATGATGATTAGTCACCAACATGGCCTTCCTCGTGACCACAGGGTCATAACCATGGGGTACTGCTCCCTAGCCATGTGACAAACCGTCACCTAGGCCTTTGGCCCTAGCTCTAAGTAACTACTCTTGGACTAGACTAGCACTTATAATTTTCATTGACCTTTGGGTCGGTTGAGCATTAATACCCCATATGAGTCATTCAATGCTGATATCGATTAGATCTAATCTTCATTCGGCCCTGCGTCCTCAACGCTTATGCAGTTTCTGACTCTCGGATCAGTAATATGCGACCAGTGTCGATCCTGAACAGTTGGTGCCACACACACAAGCAAGCAATGCTACCAAACATATATCATATGTCAAATATCTGAATATAGGGCATTCAGCATGCTCACTTAACAACTGCTAGCATAATTAGGACCATTCATAATCAAAGAGGCTCAAGCTCTAATCAATCTCATAATCAATATTCATAGCATGCCCTAATCACATGTTTCTCGTGCATCACATGCATCACATTTAATCACTTGACATGCCACAACAATAACCATGCATGTCACATTTAAACATCCAACATGCATCAAGAAAAACCATGCATCTCCTATATACATATGGTGCAGTTTTCTTACCTTTGGTCCAAGCACAAGTTACCAATAAACGAGCCACAAGCACGATCCCCATTACAAGCCTCTAGTGATAACCTAGTCACAACCACAAATGGTGATTCAATGAGTTCAAGTTCTAAACCCAATCCCGGATCCAAAACCTAACCTCCAAGACATAAAACCCCACCAATCCAGGTAGTAGGAATGATCCCGAGGCCTAAAACCATGTTCCCGAGGTCAAAACACCGAAACGGGCTCAACACCCTGCCTGAGCCGCGGCCCTAGCACCTTGAGTCGTAGTCCCCAGCCACATCAGGAGCAAGGGCCACAGCGCCCAACAAGGCCAAAGTGCCTCCACCTGCTTCTTCAAACTAGGGCTGCGGTGCCCAAGAAAAGGGCGGCGACCCCCCACCCAGAACCATCCATAACCCTGATTTTAACCTTTTAAAACCTCCCAAAAACATATCCAAACATCTCCAAACTCAAAAATCAAAGTTCCCAAACATCCCCATGATTCAAAACCCATAAAACCCAAGCTTCACTTCAATCAAAAACTCATCAAAACACAAAGTCCAATTTAAGCTTAAAAACTTTAAAAACTTAAAACTTCAATTACCTCCAATAGAGTTGTTTCCAACTAAATCCTTCGGCTAATAATCTTCTAATACTTCCTAGGATCGCTATGCCTCAATCCTTGCTTAAATCTGAGCCCTAGAAATTAAGTTACCTTCGTAAATACGATTGGGAGACGAAAAGGAAACTTAGAGGGAGAAAGAATGTACAGAACATTCTTTTATTCTTTTAAAAGGATACTTCAAGCTTAAGTAGCCCCAACCAAATCCTAACCCTCGGGGTCCCGAAAACACTCCCGGGGGCAAAATAGTCAAAACCTCCAGAATTTTCCCCTGATCTTACTAACTCCCAATTTATCACCAAATATTAATTCTCATTACCCAATAACCCGGTAATGCTTTAAATACCCCTTGACTCACTCTGAGTCAAGAATAAATCCCGTTGTGACTTTCCCACTAGCTTACCTCCTAGGATCGCCTTATGCTGAGTAACCCTGGCATAACCAAATAATAATATTGCACCACACACATATCACATATATGTCAAATATGCCTGAAATGGCCAAAATATGAAAACCACCCAATTACTCAGAAATGAGTTCACATGCATATTTAATACACCTAAACATGCATATTATCATTTAATAACAAATTAAATCAATTATGGCCCTTCCGGCCTCATAATCAAGGTCATAAACCTTATTAGGAAATTTGGGGCATTACAGCTGATCCTCGTCACACTGCTTGTTTGATATTATTGTCTGGTTCACTACCGCGACGAGTGGCCAAGAGCTGAGGATTCCTAGTTTAAACCTAGGGGTGCCAAAATGAATGGGACCTACAGGCCTTCATGCTTACTTTATTATTGAACGGTTAGATACTGAGCAAGTTCTCTGATAAGTTATTCTTTGATGGTAGCTGTGAATATTGGCCATTCTGTTAGATTGCCTAGAGATACTAGGGGTTGCCAAGTTTGAGTGAGGCTGAACACCCTAGGGGAAACTGCTCACCAGCACCACTGATTAACTTAGAAGTCTGTATAAACCCGTGTAACTTCGATTACACTCTTGAATAGTAGCAATACCCTAGGTAACTTGATGGTTACCATTGTGAGGGATTTACACTCTTGAATAGTTTCAATGCCCTAGGTAACTTGATGGTAACCCTTGTGAGGGATTTACTTTTGGAATAGTAGCAATGCCTTAGGTAACACGATAGTTACCCTTGATGGGGATATTTATTGGCTTGATCTTAGTGTTGAGACTCAGTTCTCTCTTACAGATTAGCAATTATGCTAGAGGGCGTGATACGCCCGAATTGTTGGAAATTTTCAAGCGTTGGTCTCGAATTATATTATGATATATTATATCTACTTGCTCTAGGATTTTCTGAGTGCAGTGATTTATTTTTTTATATGTAATAGTTTGTCATTGCTTATTAGGCATGACCATAAGTTTGCCAGGACACTTTTGCGTTCTTGAAATTGATTATTTAGGGTCCGGATGGATCGAGAACCCTAATTCTGTTAAGATATTGTTACCAGTGGTCAGTGACCACTTGTCTTCTCTACATGTTTTTGTTTTAAAGTTGAACTTACTAAGCGTTTTTCCTCACCTAGTTGTTTCTTGTTGTAGGTAATAACAAGGGCAAGGCAGAGTAGTGTGCGCTGGAGTCTGCCTTGTGAATGTACATGTTGACCGACCTTCTGGGATGCCATTTTGTTTTTTGGAAATGTTGTGTAATTTTCATAAACTTGGCTCTCTTTACTCTTCATAAACTATGTTTGTATTAAATGTTAAGTATGGTCATTCGAATTTTAAAAAGTTTTTTTTATACGGGTTTTTGAGACATTTTGTTAAATGAAAACGTTTATATATCCGCATTATCAAGTTTTGAAAATCTGGGACGTTATAGCTCATGCTCCTCCTTAGTCTTTGAGTAGGTAAGGATATTGTCTATAAACACCACTACAAACTTATCCAAGTAGTCCTTAAACACTTTGTTCATCATGTCCACGTATGTCGATGGGGCATTAGTGAGTCCAAAAGGCATCACTAGGAGCTCATAGTTTCTGTAGCAGGTTTTGAATGTTGTTTTAGGAATATCTCCATCCTTCACCTTTAGTTGATGGTACTCAGATCGCAGATCAATCATTTAGAACACTACTGCCCCTTGTAGTTGATCAAGGAGGTCATCTATCCTAGGCAAAGGATATTTGTTCTTAATCGTGACCTTATTGAGTTCTCGGTAATCAATGCACATTCTCATACTTCCAAATTTCTTCTTGACAAACAGAAATGGTGCTCCCCATGGCAAATGACTAGTTCGTATGAACCCCTTGTCCAGCAATTCTTGTAGCCAGGTTTTGAGTTCTATCAATTCTATAGATTCCCTTATGGTGGGGTGCTTTGGATATTTGTGTTGTTTCTGGTGCAAGTTCAATCACGAATTCGATTTCTCTATCCGGGGATAAACCTGGTAAGTCCTTGGGAAACTCTTTCGGAAACTCACAAACAAAGTGAACATATTTTGGTTTTACCTCATTCTCTTTAGTCTTATCCATTATATTTGCCAAAAATGTTGAATGAAACCACAACTAATAGACCAAGTTAGTAAAAAGAAAAAAATGAATAACAAATTAAATAAAATAGTCCCTATCAAAGACACACAAAATTTGATGCGCGTCGTATGTTATACCAAATTTAATTATATTTATTCTTTATTACTAACTAAATTATTAGTATAGTTGTAGTAAGGGTCGAGAAGATCTATTATTCAACTTATCATTCAAAATAAAAACAAGAATTAAATAGGGTATTTTATTTCAAGATTTAATAACATAAAATAAAGTAAAAAACAAAGAACAATGGATAATACAATTTTAAAGAAATAATTAAGAGTTATTCTCCACCTTCAAATATCAATCTATCAACAATGACGAATAATATTCCATATTCTCAATTAAACTATTAACCTCGCAGATAACACTTAAACAGTCAATTATCTCAGTTTCCCCCATTATAATTAATTAAAGTTAAGTGCTCTTAATTAATCATTTTTACCAAGCAATAAATCCATTAAGCATGCGATCTATTTAACCCAAGAAAAGCATTACATTCAATGGAAACAGGTTAATCTAGGCAACAAATTCATTAAGCATGTAATTCATTTAAACTAGGTTCTATTCTTCATCACAATTAAAATACTTGTCACAATACTTTAATTGCAATTTCTCACTCTACTAAGAATCCTAAACTATAAGGTGAATAGCAATCCTAAGAGTATAATAGAACAATGAAAAACCCTAATTAGTGGCCATCTAAACAAGATTTTACAAGATTCATAGCATTCAAATAGAAAAATAAAAGCAATTTAATATAAGGGAATAGAATTAATAAAATTCATCACTGCATTCAAGATCTCATGTCTAGGGTTTTGAAATAACCATTAAACTTATAAGAAACTACACCATAATCTCAAACATGATCATAAACATAAACATGAATTAAAAATAAAGTTTTAGAGAAGAAAGAAAAACTAGATTGAAGAATGTAGATAATGGGGTCTTTTCTTCTCCTCTACCGCTAAAGACTCTAAAATTCGCAATCCATAGTTATTCTAAAAGTTAAACCTAATCCCTTTTATAGCCCCTTGAAAAATACATTTGAAATTTAAAAGTTAAAGAAAATTTCAATTGTCGGTCGCGGCTAGTGTTTCTTGGCGGTCGCTACCACAAGAATGATTTGGTGCTTTTATCAGGCCCTAGTCGTGGCCAGAGGTTATAACAACCGGGGTCACTTCATTCTGTCCCCCAGGCCGCGGCCTGGAATAAGGCTGCTCACGACCAATGATCATTTTCCGCACGTTTCATTTTTTTTTTGTGTTTCTTCAGCTACAGCCACTAACTGTATTTTAATCATAACTCCCTCGATATATCTTTTAATTGGATGATTACAAAAGCTAGGGAAATCTAAGGAAAAGATATAAAACTTGTATTTCTAGAAATATTTTCAAAAGAGTATTCAAAAATTGTCAAGATGAAGTATGAAGTTTCAGACTTGTAATTCCGAGCTTAAACATTGCTTGTAAAACATCTCAAATTCATTATTTTTCAGCCAAATGTCTTCAAAATCCTAAAAATACAAAATAAACTAATTAAACATATGGAAATAAATAATCAACTACATAATCATAGAAAAATAATGAATTAAAAATAGACAAATTCAATATTTATCACTAATACAGAAGGAATAAGATAAATCTCGTTTAATACAAGGTATAAACACACAACATAAGAGAAGATAGGGATACCTGGAAAACTTTGATGAGCTTTAGCTCACCTCAATGCTTAATTTCAAAACATCTAAGTTCAGCAAGGGTCCCATCATCATTGAAAACTGCATATCGCTTCTTAATCAAAATTCCCTCTTCTTTTGAATCCAGAATAATCATTGCCTACAGAAAATCTTATTATAGTAATATACTAAATTAAAACATTAAGCTATAATTGATATTGTACTCCATGTCACCTTGTATGGTCCATCCACTTCAAATACAATTCAGCATTCATTATGAGATGTATAAGATTTGGTCAAAGGATCTGTCATGGTCTGTTAAGAGAAGAGTGTTAGAATGTCTCTGTCATACAATCAAGCTTAGATTACACCTTTTCAAATTCATTTTTTATTTCTTTTTTCTAGATAAATAAATTAGCTAAGATTTGAAAAAAACAGTATTAGACATGATACAACAACAAAAAAATTGTTTAAAGATGACCTGGTATTGATCATTTGTATTGTTTTCTGCTACATCAACATTCAACATAACACATGAATATGAGATAGTCAGCTTCTTCTTCAGGTCTCTGAAACATTTGTTTCACATAGAGTAGTCAACATCTTTATTTCTTAATAGTGTTTGTAATATTAAAAAAAATTGATCACTTATAAATTTATTTCTTAATAGTGTTTGCAATATAATTTATCAAATGTTTATTTTTCTAATACTTTTAATATTATTCTATAATAGTTTTCTTCATGGAAAATCTCACAAAACTTGACTTTGTGCCACTAGATATTTCTGGAAGAAATTACTTATCATGGATTCTTGATGCCGAAATCCACTTGGATGCTAAAGGTCTTGGAGATACCATTAAAGATAAAAACGAAGCATCAAGTCAAAAGAAGGCCAAGGCTATGATTTTTCTTCACCACCATCTCCATGAGCGGTTAAAATCTGAATATCTGACGATAAGAGATCCTCTTACTCTAGCAAAATTTTAAAGAAATATATGACCACCAAAAAATTGTCATACTGCCAAATGCTCAATATGAATGGTTACACTTGAGGTTGCAAGATTTTAAATTAGTAACTGAGTATAACTCTACAATGTTTAAAATTATTTCTGAATTAAAATTGTGTGGAGAAAAGATTACTGACGATGATATGTTAGAAAAAAAAAACATATTCTACTATTGATGCCTCAAATGTGCTCATGCAGCAGCAATACAGAGGACGAGGTTTTAAAAAGTACTCAAAATTGATTTCGTGTCTTCTAGTAGCATAACAAAATAATGAATTTTTTATTAAAAATCATGTATCTCGCCCAACTGGGTCTGCCCCATTCCCTGAAGTGAATGCTATAACATCCGACAATCGTGGTCGTGGTCGTGGTCGCGGTCATGACCATAATCAAAGCCATAATCGTGGTCATGGATGTGGATGTAGACATAGTAAGGGTCTAAGTAATGTTTGGCAACATGGTGGTTATAATAACAACTCCTCTACTTTGCTGAAAACCACAAGCAATGAACAAAAGGGAAAGATTCCACAAAATAAGAATCAACAAACTTATGTTTCGGGTGCGGTATGAAAGGACTTTGGTCACATGCTTGTCGTACGTCCAAACATCTTGTTGATCTTAATCAAGCCTCTTTGAAGGAGAAGGAGAAAAATATAGAAGCAAACTTTGCCTATCAAGATGATGACCTCCTTAATGAATCCTTGGATTTTACAAAATTTGATGTTGCTGATTTTTTTGTTGATGATCCCATCAATGGCAATACGAATATTTCGACTGGCGATGAGAAAGTTCATAATTAGAATAATTTTATATGGTCATGTTTGACATATTTGTCCGTTATTTATTTTATTTTAAGTACTTTAGTTTGGTATGTTAATTTTATGGACTTATGTTTAAGTATTTCTATATAGAACTTATTATGTATTTTTTTTTTGTTAATAAAGAAATGAACATTTCTCATCCCTTACTTGATTCCAAGAATGATGGTGAAGATATATGTTTAGCGGACAGCGCAACAACTCATACATAACTTAGAAGTAATAAATATTTTTCAAAGTTAACAAGAATGGAGGCAAATGTTAATACAATATCAGGCAGTGGAAATTTGATTGAAGGTTCTGAAAGAGCCATTATATTAATGCTTAGAGGAACAAAAATTATCATAAATGGTGCTTTATTATCTGCCAAATCAAAAAGAAATCTATTGAGTTTTAAAGATATACGTCATAATGGATATCATATCGAGACAATAGATGAGAATAATATTGAGTATCTATGTATTACATCTATTGCTTCAGGCAAAAAGTGTAAGTTAGAAAAAATGCCTCCTTTGTCCTCAAGTTTGTATGTTACACGAATAAGTGCAATAGAGGCACATGTTACAGAGAACTAGAAGTTCACAGATCTAAAGAATCTTTCCTTGTTTGGCATGACCGGTTAGGCCATCCCGGTTCAATCATGATGTGTAGAATTATAGAGATCTCATATGGTCATCCATTGAAGAACGAAAAGATTTTATTATCGAATGAGTTCTCATGTGTTGCTTGTTCTCAAGGAAACTTAATTATTAAGCCATCACCAGTAAAAATTGGGATTGATTCTCCTGGATTTCTTGAACGAATTTAGGGTGACATATGTGGGCCTATTATCCCACCATGTGGACCATTTAGATATTTTATGGTATTATTAGATGCATCAACCAGATGGTCATATGTTTGTTTATTATCTACTCGTAATGTGGCATTTGCAAGATTTCTTGCCCAAATAATTCGATTAAGAACACAATTTCCAGACTATTCGTCTAGATAATGCTAGTGAATTGACTACACATGTTTTTTATGATTATTGTATGTCAACAGGGATACAAGTTGAACATTTTGTTGCTCATGTACATACACAAACTGGCTTAGGAGAATCATTTATTAAACACCTCCAGTTAATTACTAGACCATTACTTCTAAGAACAAAACTCCCCATTTCAACTTGGGGACGTGCTATTTTACATGGCAGCACTTGTGCGCATTAGGCCAACATCATATCATATGTTCTCCCCATTACAATTGGCTTATGGTCAGGAGCCAACTATTTCTCATTTAAGAATTTTTGGTTATGCAGTGTATGTTCCAATTGCTCCACCACAACGAACTAAGATGGGTCCTCAAAGGAGTCTGGTAGTATATGTTGGTACGAATCTCCTTCTATCATTAAATATATTGAACCCATGACCAAAGATATATTTACAGCACATTTTGTTGGCTGTCATTTTGAGGAGACAGTTTTCCCAGCTTTAGGGGGAGGAGAAAAGAAACAGTTGGAAAAACAAATTACATGAAATGCACAATCATTATCTCAATTTGATCCTCGTACAAGTCAATGTGAACTTGAAGTTCAAAGAATAATTCATTTGCAAAATATTGCAAATCAATTACCAGATGCATTCACTAACCCAAAGAAAATTACAAAATCACATGTTCCAGCTGAAAATGCTCCAATTCGAATTGAAGTCCCAAAAGGACGATCTGCTAATGATTCTAAATCACGCTTGAAGCATGGTAGACCAGTCAGTTACAAAGATAAGAATCCTCCAAAAAGAAAAGGAGAAAATAATCAGTATGATCCTAATGAAGAGGTTGATAATTTCGAGGGAGATATTGACATAAACAATCACAAATCTCTTGAAGAGATTTAGGTACCTGCAAATATTAAAAATAATGAGATCTCAATTAATTATGTCAATACAGGAAAAGAATGGGACCGACTTGAAGTAGTTGTCGACAATATTTTTGCTTATAATGTAGCGCTAGAAATTGTAAATGAAATGAGGATCTTGAACCTAAATTTGATAAAGAGTATCAAAATAGAAAAGATTGGCCGAATTGGAAAGAAGCAATTCAATCATAATTGAATTCACTTGCTAAACACAAAGTATTTGGACTTGTAGTCTAAACACCTGAAAGTGTAAAACCTGTTGGATACAAATGGATGTTTGTGCAAAAAAGAAATGAGAAAACTGAAGTTGTATGATACAAAGCATGACTTGTAGCACAAGGCTTTTCTCAAATACGAGGTATTGATAATGAAGAGACATATTCTCTTGTGGTAGATGCAATTACATTGAGATATTTTATTAGTCAGGCTGTTCATGAAAATCTTGATATGCATTTAATGGATGTAGTCACAGCCTATTTGTATGGATCACTAGATAGTGATATTTACATGAGAGTCCCTGAAGGATTCAAGATGACTGATGCATATAATTCAAGTCATCGTGAAATGTACTCAATTAAACTACAAAGATTATTGTATGGACTAAAACAATCTAGGCGCATGTGGTACAATCGAATTAGTGAATATTTGTTAAAAGAAGGTTATCAAAATGATCATATTTTCCCATATGTTTTCATAAAAAGATCAAGTTATGAGTTTTCTATCATAGCTGTATATGTTGATGACTAAAATATTATTGGAACTATTGAAAAACTTTCATAAGCTGTAGAATATCTAAAGAAAGAGTTTGAGATGAAAGATTTTGGAAAAATAAAATTTTGTCTTGGTTTACAAATAGAGCATTTAAAGGGTGGATTTTTATTCATCAATCAACATATGTCAGAAAAATTTTGAAACGATTTTATATAGACGAATCACACCCACTAAGTAGTCCAATGGTGGTTAGATCACTTGATGTGAAAAAGGATCCATTTCGACCCAGAGAAGAACATGAAGAGCTCCTTTGTCCTGAAGTGTCATGTCTTAGTGCAATAGGAGCCTTAATGTATCTTGCTAACTACACAAGACCTGATATAGAATTTTCTGTAAAATTTGTTAGAAAGATATAGCTCTACTCCAACATATAGACATTGGAAAGGGATTAAGCATATACTACGCTATCTTCAGGGTACTATTGATAAAGGGTTATTCTATTCAAATAAATGTGGGTCACAACTAGTTGGTTATGCA
Organism: Humulus lupulus; assembly: GCF_963169125.1. Classification (NCBI taxonomy): domain Eukaryota; kingdom Viridiplantae; phylum Streptophyta; class Magnoliopsida; order Rosales; family Cannabaceae; genus Humulus; species Humulus lupulus. Next base: position 131,087,701 of record NC_084799.1, read on the forward strand.
GACGCGTTATATTTATCTGATCCACATAAAGCTAGATCTCAAATTGGTTATGTGTTCACATGCGGTGACACTGCAATATCTTGGTGTTCAACAAACCAAACTCTAGCAGCTACTTCTTCAAATCATGTTGAAATACTTGCAATTCATGGGGCAAGTCGAGAATGTGTATAGTTGAGATCAATAGCACAACATATCCGAGGAACATGAGGGTTAATACCCAATAAAGAAGTACCAACAGTTCTCTACGAATATAATGTTGCTTGTATCGCTCAACTAAAAGGAGGGTACATTAAAGGAGATAGAACCAAACACATTTCACCGAAATTATTTTTCACACATGACCTTCAAACGAGTGGTGATATTGATGTTCATCAAATTCGATCAAGTTACAATCTTGCAGACTTATTTAATATTATAATGTGTCGATTAAAGGATCTTCAAGAGCATCGAAATAAGGGGGAGTAAATACAAACTACACTCTTTTTCCCTTGGCCGAGTTTTTGTCCCACTGGGTTTTTTGGCAAGGTTTTTAATGAGGCATTTTTCAAGGAGATCCAAGGGGGAGTGTTATAAATATTATATATATGGATCTCCATAATAATGAAGAATCATTAGGTTACCCAAAGTAAAATATTAGAATTAATTCTTGATTGTATTCAGAGTAGTTACCCATTTTCCTTAGGGAATATTTATCTGTATAAATAGGGGTCCTTTCCCTATTGAAATGAGACACAAGATTTACTCTTCTTTTGCATTACTATTTATTTATCTTTTTCTCTACTTTTATATTTTAGCTTATTCTCAATAGTTTCATAACACGTTATCAACACGAGTCTCTAACTAAGATAAATATTGTTTACGGAAATTTTTGAATTGTTTCGAAGTCACAATACACTATACAAATATATATAGTCATATATATATCCTCCTCTGACCAAAACAATTTCAAGCAGCTATTTTAATTATAAATATGTCTATTAGTTTCTTTTTATGTAGGAATAATAATATGTATATGTCAATGTTAAGTTTATTTTAATATTTATTATTATTCCCTTAATAATTATGCTTATATGATTTGGTACACATTATTATTCTTTTCATAATTATGTTTATTATTATTCTTTTAATAATTATGATTTTCTTATACAATTACTAGTTATGTTATCACCTTATTACACGTTACCTTATAAGAATTGTATTACCTTATTAGAATTATATGTGTTAATATATGTGTGAACTTATATATATATATATATATGTTGCGTTTTAAATTAATATTAATATTAATATTACCTATACTTTTTTAGTTCACTTGTTTGTCTTTTATGTTATTAGAGATTCAATTTTATTAGTCAAGAAAGAATTATTTGGTACATCACACTTACCACTTTATTTCTTAATAGTGCTTGCAATACAATTTCTCAAATGTATATTTTTCTAATACTTTAAATATTATTCTATGATAGCTTTCTTCATGGAAAATCTCACAAAACTCGACTTTGTGCCACTTGATATTTCTAGAAAGATTTCCTTATCATGGATTCTTGATGCTGAAATCCACTTGGAGGCTAAGGGTCTTGGAGACACCATCAGAGATAAAAACAAAGCATCAAGTCAAAAGAAGGCCAAGGCTATGATTTTTCTTCGTCACCATATCCATGAGAGGTTAAAATCGGAATATTTGACAATAAGAGATCATCTTACTCTCTGGCAAAATTTGAAAGAAAGATATGACCACCAAAAAATTGTCATACTGCCAAATGCTCAATATGAATGGTTGCACCTGAGGTTGCAAGATTTTAAATGAGTAAGTGAGTATAACTCTACAATGTTTAAAATTATTTCTGAATTAAAATTGTGTTGAGAAAAGATTACTGACAATGATATATTAGAAAAAAAAACATATTCTACTTTCATGCCTCAAATGTGCTCCTGCAACAATAATACAGAGGACGAGGTTTTAAAAAGTACTTAGAATTGATTTCGTGTCATCTAGTAGCATAACAAAATAATGAACTTTTGATGAAAAATCATTTATCTCGCCCAACTGGGTCTGCCCCATTCCCTGAAGTGAATGATATAACATCCGACAATCATGGTCGTGGTCGTGGTCGTGACCACAATCAAAGTCATAGTCGTGGTCATGGATGTGGCCGCAGACATAGTAAGGGTTGAAGTAATGTTTGGCAACGTGGTGGTTATAATAACAACTCATTTACTTCGCTGAAAACCACAAGCAATGAACATAAGGGACAAGATTCCACAAAATAAGAATCAATAAACTTATGTTTCAGGTGCGGTATGAAAGGACATTGGTCACATACTTGTCGTACATCCAAACATCTTGTTGATCTTTATCAAGCCTCTTTGAAGGAGAAGGAGAAAAATATAGAAGCAAATTTTGTCTATCAAGATGATGACCTCCTCAATGAATCCTTGAATTTTACAAACTTGGATGTTGCTGATTTTTTTTGTTGATGATCCCATCAATGGCAAAATGAATATTTTTAGTGGCGGTGAGAAAGTTCATAATTAGAGTTATTTTATTGTTCATGTTTGACATATTTGTCTGTAAGTAAAATTTTCCATATGACACTAAATTTAGTTTTTTTCTTTATATATCCCAATATGACTCTTTTTTTACAATATAAAATTAAAAAATATTTATATAAATTTCAAATATTATAAAAATATTATGAACAAAGTCAAAATTTTATTGTAGTTTTTTTTAAGTATTTCCATATATAATTAATTGTTTCAAAATTTATAGAAAATTTCAATAAATATATTATTCTGATTTTGAATTTTGAATATCAATACATAAATGAGTGATTGCATATTTGAAATTTAAATGTTAATCATAGCCAAATTTTATAATTAGTGTTGTTACTAAATGAGAAATGTATATTCTAATTTTTAAATGAATTTTAATATGAGACAAAAAAGGATGATATATATTAGGCATTTAATAAAATTAAATGATAATAAAACACATATTTTAATTTGTTGGGAATTCAAATATTAAAATTTACAATAAGACACTAAATGTAGTTGTTTCTTTTTATATTCGAAATGATTTTTTTATAATATATAATAAAAAATTATATGAATTTCAAATATTATAAAAATGATTTTAAAAAACTAAAATCTTTGTTGTTGGTTTTTTTTAATTATTTCCATATATAATTAATATTTTCGAAATTTATGGAAAATTTCGATAAATATATTTTTCTGATTTTGAATTTTGAATATGAATACACCAATGAGTAATTGAATATTTGAAATTTAAATGTTAATCATAGTGAAATTTTTAATTAGTGATCTTATTAAATAAAAAATTTAACTTCTAATTTTTAAAAGAATTTTAATATGAGACAAATAAGAATGACATATATTGGGTATTAAAGTTTATTAAATAATAATAAAACACATAGTTGTTGGGAATTCATAATTTAAATTTACAATAAGAAACTAAATTTTTTTATTTTTTTTAATTATATTCCAAATAGGACATTTTTTATAAAAGAATTTTTTTTTTAAATATTTATAAATTTTAAATAAGATAAGTTTTAAAAAAAATTTACAAATTTTGAATATGATAAGGTTTTTTTTTTAAACAGAAGACAATATTTTAATGTAGCTTCTTTTTTTTTTTTAATTATTACCATTTATTGGATATTGGTATTTTATGAAATGTTAATGGAAAATATGTAGTTTTTTTTAGTTAAATTAAATTTCTAAAGTTGACTTTTATATTAGAATTATTTTACTTTTTAGTAATTTTGTTTCAAAAAAAAAATTTATCATATTCGAAATTTATAAATATTTTTTACTTTTCTTTTATAAAAAAAAAATACCGTATTTCGAATATAAAATGAAAAAACAAATTTTAGTGTCTTATTGTAAATTTTAATTTTGAATTCCCAACAACTCAATATATGTGTTTTATTATCATTTAGGGTGTGTTTGGAAGTAATTACACTATATTTTAAAATATAAGGTCTATTTGGATGTCAAGTGGTAATTAACTATGAATTCACATTGTCATGTTTGACAAAACAGATAGTAATTGCACAAAAAATCATAATATATAATAAATAGTATTTAGTAATTACACTCAATTCATATGGGGCTATGAAAATTAGATAATATAATTGAGATCATTTAATTACTTCTAGTTACATAATTATTGTATAATTACTTGGTCAGACAAATATGACAAATTGAATAATTACCTTTAATTACATCTAATTCCAATTATATGGTGGTTTTCCAAATGCACCCTTAATAAACTTTGAAACCCAATATATGTTATTCTTCTTTTTCTCATATTAAAATTCATTTAAAAATTGGAAGATACATTTCTCATTTAATAAAAGCACTAATTACAAAATTTGACTATAATTAACATTTAAATTTCAAATATTCAATTGCTCATTTGTGTATTGATTTTCGAAATTTCAAATGAGAATAATATATTTTTTTCATTTTTATATAAATTTTGAAATTATTAATTATATATGGAAATAATTTTTTTTTTAAAAAGCATCAATAAAATTATTATATTCGAAATTTATATATATTTTTAATTATGTATTATAAAAAAAATCATATTTCGAATATAAAAAAAAAGTTATATTTAGGGTCGTATTGAAAAGTTTACCTTTTGAATTCCCAAAAGCTGAATATATGTATTTTATTAAAATTTAATAAACTTTAATACCCAATATATGACATTCTTCTTTTGTCTCATATTAAAATACATTTAAAAATTGGAAGATACATTTCTCATTTAGTAATAGCACTAATTACAAAATTTGGCTATGATTAACATTTAAATTTCAAATATTCTATCACTCATTTATATATTTATATTCAATATTCAAAATGATAATAATATTTTTATTAAAATTTTCCATAAATTTTGAAATTATTAATTATATGTGAAAATAATAGAACCAGATGTTAAATTTGACTTATTAAAACTTTAAAAATCATAATATATTATAAAATATTATATATGTGGATGTCCATAATAATAAAGTATCACTAGGTTACCCAAAGTAAAATATCAACTTTAATTCTTGATTGTATTCAGAGTAATTACCCGATTTTCTTAGGGCTTATTTATTTGTATAAATAGGAGTCATTCCCCCATTGAAATAAAACATACAAGAGTTTAACTCTCTCTTTTCATCTCTCTATTTCTCTGTCAATTTTTTTTCTTTATATTTTACATTTCAGTATTCTTAATAGTTTTATAACAGATTATCAACACGATTATCTAATTATTATTATTTTGTTTGTAGGATCAAAATTGATTATGAGTTTAGCCATCATATTTTGTTGAAATCTAAAGTTGATGATTCAGTCTTTAACCACCATATCAAAATTTATTATTAAGTCTCTAGTCATCATAATTCATAGAGGTAAAAATATTTTGTGGCGAATGTATGTTTATATCTGTTGACACCATTTTTCGTCAACTTAAAATATAGAGCACGTAAACAATAGAAACTATGGCAAAGACGAGTAATACAGTAGAACAATGAGGGTTTTTTACGTGGTTCAGCAGTTAACTCTTCCTAGTCCACGAGTCTTTTTTATTAGGACTTTGGAGTTTTCTAGAAATCCTTCAGGGATGAATTCTCCAGAAATTCTCTCAAGATAACAAAAATTCGGTCATTTTCAAGTGTTCATGACCTCTCTATTTATAGAGGTTTTTCAGAGATCGTTCCCACATATTTCAGGAAGATACTCATCTTTATTAATGGGAATAATGACATTAAATTCTGTAACTCCTATATGCAAGGAAACGTCCCTGAAGACCAGGAGACATATAACAGACTAGTTAATATCCCTTTAATGTAGGGAAGTTACAACAATAAATATCTTTTGAATGCACGGACTGCGTCTCATCAGATGACACACTAAACCGTTCGAGGCCAGCAATCAGTGTCATGTCATTCTAGGTCTCTAAGTAAATTACGAGCTGTATAACTTTCCCCAGGACCAGCTTGGAGCGGGTAAATACCACCGAGGCCGTTATATTTCGAGTTCATACCCATGCCAAGCTCGGGCTACTCGATCCGAAGACACCTGACAACGAATATACTCCGATGTTATGTCTTCCGAGCTTTGAAAGAACTCCGAGGTTACATATCTTCGAGGTTGCCACCTTGCTTTGAGGTTTGGCACCTGGACCATGAACATGCACTTTAGGTATTGCGAGCTCACACCTGGCGAATCCAGCTTTCGAAGTCACAACCTCAGGTCTCGAAATCTGGGTGTAACAATATCATTATCACATTGTATATTTTGACAAGACTTGTATATGTATGAGTTGATATTTCACCATTGTGATTGTATGATATGGTTTAATAACTTATTATCATAAATATGGTTATATTTATATATGTGTTAATATTATCTCACATGTTTGATATTGATTTCACTATAGTATTTATTTTATAATTATGTTTCCATTAGAAATTGTAATCTCCCATGGCATATTGAGAAGAAAAAAATAATTATTATAGATCCTTAATAAGATCTTGCATATATCCTGAAAATTACGCAAATTGAAAATGATATTCATCATTATAATTATTTATTAAGTTATATGTGTTCTTTGACAATATTGAAAAAGAAATATATAATTGCTAAAGAGTTGTGATATTTTAGCAACATTCCCTGAAGTGAATATTTCACATATTTGTCAATTATATAAAATTTATGAACATAATTAAAAAATATATTGAAATGTATTATGATTGATGCAGTTGGTGACTGATTTTTCATGTCTCAAAAGTTTTAAGAAAAATTCATCAAAACATTAAAATATGAAATAATGATAAACTAGATTGAAAAACAAATATGAAGAGATTAAACTAATTCAGGTGTAGCTACCTTTGATATTGACTTGGAAGTGTATTTATTGTACAATAAAGAAGTTGACATGTATATCAATTTTGTTGTACGTTTAAATATTATTCCCTAAAGAGAATGATAGAAAGTAAATTTCATTTCAAAGAGTATTGATATTCTTAGTCATGTTATTATATATGCAATATTTTTTGCCGGAAGCAAGTATGGTCTTTTCAATGTTATTCCTTGAAGTGAATGATTTATTACTTATGTCAATTATTCATTGCACATGCCTAAAAGTAAATATCTAATTATTAGTATTATAAGAACTTTGTCATTGATCAAAATGTAATTTATAATTACATTCCTCAAAGTGTTACAAAGTCACAAAGATTATTTGAAAAGGTTCTTGATGAAACCTTAACACAATATATTGCTAGATAAAGTTAAACATATTTTATGTACTAGTTGTACAATTTCTATATAATTATGAATGTGGCAAAAAAAAAGACTTATAATATGTACTGGTTGTACATTTAATTATATAATATATCAAGTCATAAGAATAAGGAATGATTTATTTCATTAATAAATTTGACCACTTGTTGGAAAGAAATGAGAAAGAAAAATAGGTGATATATTCATATTATGATTATACCTATTTGGCTACAACAAACATGATTATTATCATTGTGTATTAATTTGAATGAATGATAAAGTTGTTTATATTTGAAAAATAATAGTACTTTTAAGAAAACACACCATTTGATAGAGAAAATTGTCAAATATAATGTTGTTGAACATAATATATTACGAAAATCAAATGGAGAAATTTGATTCTTGAAGAATCAATGCTATTATATATTTTTAAGGATATTAAAATTATTGTATTCTCTAGTATATAAACAAAAATGAAACTTTTATAGCGTATATGTTGAAAATTTTAGTATAGTGAACCTGAAGTTCATTAATTGAATGATCAATTAGATGCAATGAAATGTATAAATTTCCCTAAATTTAGATGAAGAACCAGAAGATTATTTTTATTATTAATTCTTATATGGTTCTTAAGAAAATATGTATATATATTTTGCATATAGGAAGTGAAAATAAATATGAATATCTTGCATTTTTCAAATAATATATATATATTTCAACTAGTTTTCAAATAATATGTTTATAAATATCTTAACTTGTCCAGTTTTATTGTTAAATTTTTACTTCACATATATCATTTATAAAAGTGTCACTCATTAGAATGTTAGTGGATTTATTTCTCAAAATTTTCATAATTAATTATAAGTTGAAATTATATTTCTTCTGAAAATTATATCTCTATGTAGTTTTTTTTTTTGTCCAGGCTGTACGAGAAAAAATATATTATTTTGATAATGAGTGTTTAATTATATTATCTTTGCATTCTTGAATCATTATTGAATTTTTATTGCATAATTCTGTATCGACGTGATAAGATCGTATGATCATGAACTTACAAGAATTATAAGCTTGTATATTTTCAACTATACATATGTATATGACTCATTCTTGAAAATGAAATAAGTTCATAATCATGATTTATTGAACCAGAAGTTCAATGACCCAATATATATATATGATTTTGAAATCCCTATAGGTTAAATTATTTTTTAAATAATACTCTCTCGATCAAGGGGAGAGAAATGCAATTGGATCGATGAATATTTTGGAAAATGATCCTTGCACAAAATAAGAACTAAAAGTTCAAAATGATAAAATCATACATATACGTATGCCAACTGCAAATTAATAATATTTAAATTGAGTTAGAATGAGCCTAATAACACTTGCAGCGTAAGTGAACAAAATAGAAATTATAAAAACAAATGTTCATTTGGTTCGTCCTGAAGATGTTGTAAGTAAGAGGCACTCATGAAGATACCTTAATGTTATAAAATATTGATAATTTGAGCATTAAATAAAACGGTGCTCCTAAAGAGACTCCTTAAAGAAGTTATAAACATACCAAAATTGATAATAATTAAAGCCCTTGAAGTGGTTATATAGCTACCTATAAATAATATACATGTTTGACAAGTATGTTGAAAATAATGAGATCTCCTTAATTTAAGTCAATATGGGAGGAAATTATCATATTAAGAATTATTGTCGACAATACAAAATGTTTGCATATGCAATAAACTAATAATATGAGATAGCAAGGATCGTGATATTAAACGGGTCGAGAATTATTGACGTATATATAGTTTTGGCCAAAATTATATGACGCAATCCAGGCAGTATAAATTTACTCACATAAAGTGAAGTAAAACCTGTAGGGGTACAAATTAATATTTTTACAAGAAAATGTAATTCTAATGAGAATTTTGTATATTTATACACAAATGAATTATTGTACAAAATCTGCATCGACAAGAGACTAATTAAATAAATACATATACATATTATTATGAGAAAATATAATCAAGATTGGATTATAGCCTGGAGTACATATGTTTTATGGGAATTGATATGTGTCATATAAACGTTGCAACACATATTATTTATTTGGAGCTCCTAGTAATATGAGAATTTAAAATATGCCTTACCGGAAAAATTCCAGAAGAATTTAACATGTCATATGAGATATAAATTCAAAGTCGTGCGCATTATACAATAAAGATCTTTGTCTGGATTAAAGACATATAAGTGAATAATTATTTGAAATTACAAGTATGGTTGTCTATGCAATGTGAATTCATAAATAATACGTTGTAAAAAGCTCTTGAAGAGCTCCTGATTATTTTATAAACTTGTAACGCCCCACGTCACTATGGTTGCTTCCTGGAATGGAGACTAGCCCTACAAACCAACACGAGTCTTTCCAGCGTGCTTTGTCCTCATGCTTCCTGGGAAAACTTCCCAGGAGGTCACCCATCTTGAGATTACTCCAAGTCAAGCACGCTTAACTTTGGAGTTCTCAAGTGATGGGCTACCGAAAAGAAGATGCATCTTGTTGATATAGGTAGTACCCATCAATCCATTTAAGCCCTCTTCAACTATGTAGTCCAATACCTACACAGTCTTAGAATCATCACACTTGACCTTCTCCATGTGGTGTGGGATTGCACAGCTTTTACCTGGTTTTTCCCCTCACGGATCACGGGAATCTGACTATCACAATGTGATACCATCTGTGGCCTTGCCTTCTTTAACTGCATCAATATGTGCTACTAATGTGTCATCACACCCTTGCCCAATCCATATTTCTTCTAACAGACTTGTCTGGATGGACAAGTTAGCCAGCTTACCGATGACTACTTCTATTCCAGCACTGATCAACTCCTGCTGTAGCGACTTTTCTAATCCAGCTAATGCCGCTAGACTTCCATAACTTTTCCTATTTAGCGCATCAGCAACTATGTTTGCCTTTCCCGAGTGGTATAGGATTTCGCAGTCATAATCCTTCACTAGTTGTAACCACCTACGATGCCTCATGTTAAGCTCCTTCTGAGTGAAGAAATACTTTAACCTTTTGTGGTCTGTTTAAATCTCACACTGTTCTCCATAAAGATAATGGCACTAGATTTTCAATGCAAAGACCACTGCTGCCAACTCTATATTGTGTGTTGGATAGCGTTGCTAGTACTCCTTCAGCTGCCTTGAGGCGTAGGCTATCACCTTGTCATTTCGCATCAGCACACAACCCAACCCTTCTTTTGACGCATCACAGTACACTACAAACTTGTCATTGGGTGTCGGTACACAAAGTATTGGTGCTGAGCATAACTTATCCTTAAGCAACTATAAACTCTCTTCACACTTATCCGTCCAGTTGAACCTGTGTTGCTTCCAGATTAGGTTGGTATGTGGAGTGTCTATCTTAGAAAAGCCCTCTACAAACCTCCGATAATAACCTACTAATCCCAGAAAATTCTTACCTCAGACGTGTTCTTTGGTCTTAGCCAATCCTTCACAACCTCTACCATAGATGGGTCTACAGCAATTCCTTCCTTGGATACTATGTGCCCAAGGAACGCTACTTGCGAAAGCCAAAATTCGCACTTCTTGAACATGGCATAAAGTTGATGCTCCTTCAGCCGTAACAAGGTCATCCTTAAATGCTCCTCTCAGCTTCATCCTTTGAATACACCAGAATATCGTCGATGAATACTACAACGAATTTTTTAAAGTAATCCTTAAAGACCCTATTCATTAAATCCATGAAGGTGGCTGGAGCGTTGGTAAGACCAAATGACATAACTAGAAACTCGTAATGTCCATAACGAGTTCTGAAAGTCGTCTTGGGAATATCCTATTCCCGTACCTTGAGCTGGTGATACCCAGACTATAGATCAATCTTTGAAAACACGGTTGCTCCTCAGAGTTGATCAAACAAGTCATCAATCTAGGGTAGCGGGTACTTTTTCTTAATCGTTACCTTATTCAGCTCGTGGTAATCTATACACATCTGCATACTTCCATCCTTCTTCTTCACAAATAGAATCGGTGCTTCCCATGGCGAATGGCTTGGTGTAATGAAACCCAAGTCTAAGAGTTCTTGTAGCTGCGTCTTTAAATCCTTGAGTTCGGTAGGTGCCACCCGATATGGTGCCTTGGAGATAGTCTCGCTGCCTGGTACTAGTTCAATTGTGAAGTCAATTTCCCAAGTCGGCGATAGCCCTGGTAAGTCGTCAGGAAATACTTCTAGGAATTCCTTTACAATGCGGATGTCTCCAACTTTTAGTGGTGTTTCCTTTACCACATCCGTGACGCTGGCTAAGAATGCTTGACATTCTTTTTCTATCATCTTCTGAGCTTTGAGAGATGAAATAAGCAGTGTGCGTAGTCCTGAAACTTGTCCCATAAATCATAGTCTCTGATCATCAGGAGTCTCGAATATCACTTTCTTGCGTTTGCAGTCGATGGTTGCGCCATGCCTTGCTAGCAAGTCCATTCCCAATATCACGTCAAAGTCTTTGATCTCTAGTTCTATCAGGTCTTCTTCTAGTTCGACGTCCTCAATTTTTATCGGTACGCCTCGTACTATCCGTGATGATAGGACTACTTCGCCCGAAGGCAATTCTGTTACAAACCTAGTTCTAAATCTTTCACAAGGTTTGTCTAATTTCTCTGTCATTCCTAACGAGATATAAGAGTGAGTGGCTCCCGAATCAAATAATATTGAACATACATTATTGAGGATAGGAATCTGACCTTTAACTACTTTATTGCTAGCGTCAGCTTCTCCTTAGGTTAAGGTAAATACCCTGGCAGGAACCATCTTGTTGTCCCTTTTCTCCTCTGGCTTGACCTGGGGACATTCTTTCTTTCGGTGACCTTTCGGACCACAATTGTAGCATTCCTTGGTGTTTGCACGGCACTCACCAGGATGTTTCTTTTGGGACTTAGCACATTGCGGGTATTCTACGTTACCCGACCTACTACCTCCATTGTTTGTCTATGCTCTTTTATCATTGTCAGACTGCTTGTTTTTAGGATGTCATCTCTTCTTACCACTATTGTTGCTGGACTAATGGTTGTTGTGGTGGTTGTTTTGACCATTTTGAGGTTGACATTGCTGGTTTGGCTCAGGCTTACTGGCCTCCTCTTTACTAACATTTGCCTGAAGCCTTTCTCCTTCTATTGTCGTTTCTAGAACATCGACATAAGTAGTGTTTCTCGGGATTGCTAGTTTAACCCCTAGCTCAATCTTTGGTCTAAGTCCTCTAACGAACTTGGTAACTCTCAGGAAGTCAGTTGGAACCATCTCTGGTGAAAACTTAGCTAATCAGTCGAACTGCCGAGCATATTCTGCTACCGTCAAGTTGACCTACATTAGATTAGCGAACTCCTCGACCCTTGTAGCAATGATTGCCGATTTGTAGTACTTTTTGTGGAACAGCTCCACAAATCTGGTCCATGTCATGGTGGTGACATCGTGAGTCTGTTGAACTAAGTCCCACCATATTCTAGCATCCTTCTTTTGTAGAGACGAGACACAGGATATGCGGTCTGCGTTGCCGAGATTCATGAGCGCTAGGATCGGCTCTACATTTCTGAGCCATTCTTCCGTCTCGAAGGGGTCCGTTGTCTCTTCAAAATTTGGAGCATGTTGCTTACGAAACCGCTCGTAAATTGGCTCCACGTACTGAGCTGGGTAGGGTGCCTAGTTCACCATTGGCCATCCCCCATATGGACCAACTTGTTGGGGTAATGGAGCCCTTTGCTGAGGTTGTGGTTGCGGCAGAGGCTGAGGCTGAGTCTGAGTCTGCTGGAGCGACGCTGGAGGCATTGAAATTGGTGCGTGCAGACCTTCTGAGCGACATCTTCAATAGAGTTCTAACAGTCGATAAAAACATGTTAGAACTTACCCTAATAGGCTCTAAAACAAAACTTATTCTAAGCAAACATAACTCAGACCTATTAATTATGACTTCTTATGAAAAGAATTGTATAAGTCTTCTTTATAATTACGTTGTGTATCTATACTTAGAAAAATAAACCATCTTTATTATTTTCTAAGTGTGTTTCTAATCATCCTATATGTCTTAATTCTCGGGCTCGAAACTCATCGTTGTTCCAAAGTTAACCATATTGAGGGAAGGCTAGGATCAGTAAAATCGTTCCCACTACTATGGCCCCGTAACTCTCAATATAGAACCCAGTTCATTGACTTGTATCCACCCTCACCGAGCTTGGTCATTATTTATTATGATTGCAAGAAAAAAAATCAAACTCATACATGTCATTAAAAATAACAATGATATTTATTTGGAAAAAGGTTTTCACTAAGTACAATCATAAATGCAAAGATAATAAATAAAATAAATAAAGAAACTAATTTAATCTAAAAATCAGGATCTTCTACATCTGACCCTTCATCTAACATATCATCATCTATCTCCTCATAATCATCATTATCGTGAGCCTCAAAATTTCCTCTAGGAAGATTCGTAAAGATTCTATTTTCTTGTTCTTTTGTGAATTGGAATTTCATCTTAGAGGTAAACCTAAGTATGAGAAAATAATATCTCATAGCTACTGGTAATTCGTCTTCATCATCTATAGTCTCCCATATTTCTTCTAAAGCTGCAATTACAATAGGATAATCTTTAAAAAGTCTAATCACTAAAACATATTGCTCTGTTGCTCCCATCATGATTTCTTTAGTTGTTTGGAGGTGACCTATTTCATTGTGAAATAAAAGTAATCTCCGAGTGATTCTTTCCAATACTCCTACTGTATTCATTGGTTCTCTAATTCTTTTCAAAGCCTTAATGGCTCGGAGATCCTCATAGGTTAAGGCTCCATCCATTCTTAACTGAAAACACAAGGCTAAAACATAATAACTATAACATAAACACTTACATTGGCAGTTAGATTCAGAGCTTGAGCGTGTGTATCAAGGAGAACTTCATGCAAATGGATCGTTGCTCTGATACCAACTATAATGACCGAACTATTTCTAAGACCTTGGACCATTAAAACTACTAGACATAGCTACAACTTTGAAGAAAACATACATAGGAAATAATCATAACTATATTAAAACTCCAAAATAAATATTGTGCTAAATTACAAAATAAAATGTAAAATGTTGTATGGGTACCCATTGTTTAATAAAACATAAAAACATAACTTTAAATCAATTGTTCAAAAACTAAATACGGAATTACAAAAGAAAACATAATTCAAAAGACTAAAATAAACGTCATCCTCGATCGACACACAGTCCACTCAGTCCATTCATCCTTAACACACAAGCCAAGCCACCAAGAATCCTTCCGCCTCCATATCTACTTTCTTGCATCACACTAAAAAAATTAAAGGAGTGAGCCAAATGCCCAACAAGGAAATTCTACTAACAACATTTTACATAAAACATACACATAAGACTATATCAAAAACATATATCACAACTCTAACCCATGATCATGGTAATCTTGGGGTTTGCTATCTAAGCAACTATAAGCCCCAAGAAACATAAAAACATTGGGGTTTGCTAGCTAAGCAACTATAAGCCTCAAGCGACATAAAAGCGTTGAGGTTTGCTAGCAAAGCAACTATAAGCCCCAAGAATTACAAGACATATTCATATATATCATAACATAACATAAACATATTATAGCATAAACATATCATAACATATAAGCATATAAAATCTATCCTATTTTCCTTACCAAAAGCCGGGATATTTGGGAACAAGACGGAATTTTGAAACTCCTATAACCAACAGTAGAAAAGGGTGAGAATCTTTAAGAATAAAGATTAATATGGGAACTAAACCATCAAGAAGAAACTTACCAAGAAAGACCTCAAGTTTCAAGTACTTAAATACCTAATCAAGAATCAATAACAAGAGTTAGGATCTAAATAAAAGAAACTAAAGAATTATATAGAACTGAACTTAAGGAATAGGAATACCTTGGTTGACCTTCTGGATTGGTCTAAACCTCAATACTCAAATCACACTATTTCTCACTTCCCAAGTGTTTATAAAAGCTTAGAATGATAAATCTTTAACCTAAAACCCAAGTGTATCTCTCTATAGTAACACTAGCACCTTGGAGGCTCTGATCAAATGCTTGAAGAATGACGAAAATAGCTTAATACTAGGTCCTATTTATAGGGTTCAAGGAATGAAAATATCTCATTTTTGGCTTGAATAAAATAATGAATATTAAATGAAAAATATTTGAATGTTCGCTCAATCAGATGCTTAAGACTCGGTCAAAAATGTTCAGAGGCAAGTCAAGAGGTTAAGGGATGAATCAAGCTCGGATTTCTCGGAGTTTGAAAAACTACACCTAGGGCCGATATATCGCCCACCCTAGGTGATATATCGCCTGACCCTATATCCCGAGTGTTCGTGGTTTCGTTCATGCGAATTCAACGTGTTTTCCATATCTCTCGTTTGGCGATATATAACACCCTTATAGCTGCGATATGTCGGCATACGTAGATATTTTAAACGCGTTTTTGCACAAATTTAGGATAATTAGAGCTAATTAACCAGCTTTAACTGAGTAATACATGATTCCAATAGGTTCTGGAAGGTTCTAGAGCTTCAAGATACTTCTATTATTGAATTATCCATTTGAAATGCTTAAATCCTCAAATAAACAAGATTGTGACAAGTGTCATGCTATTAATGGCTCTATCTAAACCTTATGTTATAATTAAAATATTTCTATCACCAAAAATATTAATCAAACCTTATGTTATAATTAATATTGCTAAACTATAGGTTAAACTTATAAAAACCATAACTATTGCTACGAGTGTCCTATTAAGTCCCGGTTTGAACCAAAATCCACGAAATTCATCTTGTAGATTGGGAATTATTAAATATATTCTTTGTTTATAGAATAAATTATGAGTAGAGAAGTCCCAAAGAACTTTGTATGCATAAAGAATCATAGTGTATATGTTCATATGATGTAGAAATTAAAGAACATGTAATGAGAATGCAATGAATATATGGTCCTGAAGTACCATCTTTATTGCAAATGAAAATATATATTGTGGAAGATATTCATTCATGTGATCATATTTCAATTTCATATTTTGGATTAAATATAATTATAGATAATGAATATCCACAAATATGATGCATATTATAACATTGTTGATATGATATGGTAATGAACAAGGTTATATAATTGATTGATTTAATATGTTGGATAAATATTCATATTCCATTCTACATATATGCTCTAGAAGAGTTATAGTAAATATGTGATCATTTATAATTTATGGTGATTTATAATTACAATGAAAATCATAAGATATATTAGATCACTAAAGTTACCATGGATATATGCATGAAGGGGAGATATATGTGTGTTGCACTCTTTTTCCCTTAGTTCAGGTTTTGTCCCACTGGATTTTACTGAGAAGGTTTTTAACAAGGCAACTTTAAATCATGTTAAGATACTTACAATTCATGAGGCAAGGGGAAAATGTGTGATTGAGATCAACAAAACAACATATTTAAGGAACATGTTGGTATTGTGTACCCTAATTTCAGCACAAGTCTTTCACTCAGCTTGGGTACAACTGGAAAATAAATATATGGAAGAAATAACCGAGGAATCCATTTATTATCCACGTGGACAGCTCAGTTTTCACGATGGTTATACGAGCTAGGGATGCATAGGTTGCGAGGCGCGAGCTTATGATATTCATACGACACTGTAAAATGCCTTAATCTAGTTCTTTATAAAACATTCGCATACTCATGAATTTATAGGAGAAAAAGCCACTTATTATAAAATCCCATTGGGGCCTTGCTAAAACATGCAAGTTGCATCCAATAGTTTAAAAAGAAAAAATAATAGTTTTCATGCAAAGTTATTAAAAATATCCAAAGTTCAAGTCTCACTCATAAGTTTAGAATGTTAAAATAAACATAACATTATTTTAGAAAAAAAAATGGCGTTGAAACTGATCATTTCTCATCCATAAGATGCCCCCACACCATACACACCATGACGATAAAACTCCCCACATCACCATGCGTGCCATAGAGAAACTTATTTTCTACCTGGAAGGGAAAGTAAGGGGGTGAGCTAAAATCTCAGTAAGGAAGTTCAAATAACACATAAGTAAAACAGACAAAACATATTCACATTCATACATCATCATACACCATAGCATCATTATTGTAACAGCATCATTATCGTAAATGTAAACATAATCATCACAACATTGGCATCATATACAAAGTCATCATCATCATAACATCATAACATAAACATCATATCTTTGTGAATATTGCCCGTTAACTTGTCCATGTCACCTCTTCAGGTAAACAGGATCTCTAGTCCTTGAATAACCTCGGCGCGTCTGCTCTTTGAGTTACGTCTTCATATCCTTAGTAACTCGGGTTACGTCCTCACATCCTTAGTAACCCTGTTATTATTGTGTTGTGTTCATCACGCTATTGTACGTAGTGCTGCAACCACATTGGCCTTGCCTGGGTGGTATAGAATTTCACAATCGTAGTCTTTCACTAATTCCAACCACCCTCGTTGCCTCATATTCAGTTCCTTTTGCATGAAGAAGTATTTCAGACTTTTGTGGTCAGTGTATATCTCGTACTTGTCTCCATATGGGTGATGTATACATATCTTCAGTGCGAACACTACTGCTGCCAATTCGAGGTCGTGAGTGGGGATACCGTTGCTCATAATCTTTGAGTTGTCCGGAAGCATAAGCTACCACCTTCCCATCTTTCATCAACACACATCCCAAACTATTCTTTGATGCATCACAATACACCACAAATTTCCCGCCCTCAATGGAAACACAAAGGATAGGCGAGATCAACTTATCCGTCATGGTCTAGAAGCTTTCTTCACATTTCTCTGTCCATGAAAATTTCTAATACTTACAAGTTAAGTTGGTCAATGGTGTGGCGATCTTCGAGAAACCCTCGACAAACTTCCTATAGTAACTCGCCAATCCTAAGAAGCTTTGACCTTCTGAGGCATTGTTTGGCTGGGGCCAGTCTCTAATGGCCTTAATCTTTGATGGGTCTTCTGCTATTCCATTCTTGGACACTATATTCCCTAAGAAAGTTACCTATTCCAGAAAAACTCACATTTAGAGATCTTGGCGTATAACTGATGTTCTCGTAGTCTTTTCAATGTCAACCTTAAATTCTCCCCATGCTCCTTCTTGGTCTTCGAGTAAATAAGGATATCATCTATGAACACTACCACAAACGTGTCCAAGAAATCCTTAAATACCCTGTTCATCATATCCATAAATGTTGCTGGGGCATTGGTGAGTCCAAAAGACATCACTAAGAATTCATAGTGCCCATAGCGAGTTCTGAAAGCTGTCTTCAGAATGTCTCCCTCTTTCACTTTCAATTGATGGTCCCCAGATCGCAGATCAATCTTCGAGAACACTGCTGCCCCTTGCAGTTGATCAAAAAGGTCATATATCCTAGGCAAAGGATATTTATTCTTAATGGTGATCTTATTGAGTTCTCAGTAATCAATGCACATTCTCATACTCCAGTCCTTCTTTTTCACAAATAGGACTGGTGCTCCCCATGGCGAATGGCTAGGTCTTACGAACCCCTTATCCAACAACGCATGTAGTTGGTTCTTAAGTTCCTTTAACTCTACAGGCGGCATTCGATAGGGTGCTTTAGAGATCGGTGTTTTTTCTGGTGGAAGCTCGATTACAAACTCGATTTCTCTGTCCGGGGGTAATCCTGGTAATTCATCGGGAAACACCTCCAGGAACTCACAAACAATATGTACACTTTCCAGTTTTAGTTTTGACTCCTTGGATTTATCCACCACACTAGCAATGTCGAACAACCATGTTGCATCATATTCCGTGCTTCCAGTGCAGATATTATGGGTGTCTAAAAACCTGCTACTTCTCCTATAAAGGAAAAGATTTCTCCTTCTTTTGGCCTGACCTCTACAGTCTTATTTCGACATTCTATTGTAGCCCCATGTTTGGATAACCAATCCATGCCAAGTATGACATCATAATCTGGTATACTCAGTTCTATAAGGTCTGCTGGGCACTCCCTACCCTCTACCGTTACAGGCATTGACGGTAACCACTTATTTGACAACATCATGTCTCCCAATGGCAACATTGTACTAAAGTTATGCTCAAACAGTTTATAATGCATACTCAATTTATCAATCACATTCATAGAAACATAAGAATGAGTCACTTTAAAATCAATAAGGACTCTACATATCATACCAGATATAGGGAACTGACCTATGGCTACGGTGTTGTTGTTGGCTGCTTCATTCTAAGTTAAGGCAAAATCTCTTGCTGGCACCAGATTGTTGTTATTATTCAGTCTTATCTTCCACTGTGGGCAATTCTTCCTCAGATGTCTCGCTTAACCGCACTTAAAACATTTATTGGTGTCAGCCTGATATTCTCTCAAGTGTCTTTTTGAGCATTTAGGACAGATGGGGTGCTCTACTCAGTTGCCTTGAAGATTCCCACGGTTCTGGTCATTGAAGTGATTGTTGCGGTTGTTGTGGTTCTGAGTGTTGTGGTTGTTGTTATTCGTGGCTGGAGGTCTGGGTCTCTGATCAGTGCCACTATTCTGCCCTTCATTAGCTTTCCTTTTGTTACCCTCATTTAAGCCCTTGTTTTGGTAGTTCTCTCTTCTGGCAGCATTATCCTTCCATATCCGTTCTTCCAAATATTTGGCTTCAAGTGCTCTATCAAGTACTTCTGCATAACTGATCACTTTAGCACTGGTCATCATAACAACCTTAGTGATCATCGGTTTGAGTCCCCTTACAAACCTTTGGACTCGCAGAGTCTCAGTTGGCACCACTTCAAGAGCAAATTTTGCCAACCTATCGAACTTTTGTGCATAATCAGTGACAGATAGGTTTCCTTGTGCTAGAGTTACAAAATCTTCAACCATGGTTGCTAGCACGACCGCACTATAATACTTCTTACTAAAAGTCTGGACGAATTCTGCCCAAGTCATGGTATTCAGGTCATAGGTCTGTTTAATTACATCCCACCAAATATGTGCATCCATCTTAAGTAAATAAACTGCACAGGAGACTCTCTGGCGATCATTCAACTCCATATGATCGAAAATGGCCTCGACCGATCTTAACCAATCCCCTACCACTATTGGATCAACTTTCCTTTCAAAGGTTGGTGGGGTTTGTTTTTTGAAACGTTCATACACTGGCTCAAACCCATAAGTTACAGGTAGTGGTGCAGGTGGTGGTATTGGTGCCTTAGGTTGCACCACTGACACTTGAGGTACTTGGGGCGCTTGCGGTGCTTTCCTAGCATGTGCCAATTCCTCATCTCTCAACCTCAATTGTTTTCTTAACCTTGCTACCTCTGCGGCCAAGTCCACAGATGGTGCTACTGGAGTTGTAGGTTGAACTGATGACATTTCTACGTCAGGGGTTGTCATGGTTTCAGACCTTGTGGAGACACCCTTTCCTCTGCTTCTTCCTCTTCCCTTTCCTCCTCTTCCTCTAGTCGACATTATGAGATTCTAAGGCAATCAGAGGAAGATCATAAGGAAGGAACATCACATAATGGTTTGATAGATATTTGCAAAATCATACATTCAAAATACATCACTTAAAGTTTACAAGAGGAAACATATTAAACCATAACATTCAAAATGTTCCAAATTATTCCAAAAATTTAAACAGTCACAAAAGTGTTTAATGACCAAAACATAAATCCATTAAGGTCTTAAAAAAATATCCCATTTTATTTATTAGCGCCTCATGTAACGATTATGCAATAGACTCTAGTCCTCAACGGTGGACTTGTCCCCTGAGCTGTAATCAAAGACGTTTTCTGGGATGTGAAAGTAGCCTAGAGCACTCACCATTATCTCCATCCTAGCGGTCAGACGTGGTATAGCTCGAATTACTTCCTCAATTTCCAAGTCTCCTTCCACATCGTGTACCGTCTCCAAACGTTTCTCTATTTCTCCATCATCAATCTTCACTAACACCAGCTCTAGATGAATAAAATTATAATTTTGGAAGATCACGAATTACGTACTCCATGGTACTAAACTCTAGGTCATCTTGATCAACGTCATTCCATGCTCGATCCAACTGTAGAAGGGCATCCGAGTACATCAACAGTGCTTCCCTGATAACCCAATATTGGTCTATGGGCCATAGCAAGGCTCCGCTTTTGTTCATGATCCCCTGAATGCGATCACAAACCACCTTTGTTGTCTTCAAAACAGTTATCTTCCAATCATAAGGATCCCCCTCAAGCTGGACCTTGGGTATTGCGCGGATCTCCTTGAGTAGCTGTTTCTTAGTAGTTTTCAAAACAAGAGGCATCTTACTATACTGCAGTTACAAAACTATAAAATTAAAATAAAACATAAGCAATTAATAGCACATAAACAAATACTTACAATGCAGTGAGGCGAGATTTTCCCGTCTTTAGCGTGTATGGGGAGGGTCCTTGGAAACATATACGACCGGCTCTGATACCATTTGTAAAACACCCTAATCTAGTTCTTTATAAAACATTCACGTACTCATGAATTTATAGGAGAAAAGCCACTTATTATAAAATCCCATGAGGGCCTTGCTAAAACATGCAGGTTGGGCCCAATAGTTTAAAAAGAAAAAATAATAGTTTTCATGCAAAGTTCTTAAAAATATCTAAAGTTCAAGTCCCATTGATAAGTTTAGAATGTTAAAATAAACATAACATTATTTTAGAAAAAAATGGTGTTTAAACTGATTGTTTCTCGTCTATAGGATGCCCCCATGCCATAGACACCATGATGATAGAACTCCCCACATCACCACGCGTGCTATAGAGAAATTTATTTTCTACCTAGAAGGGAAAGAAAGGGGTGAGCTAAAAGCCCAGTAAGGAAGTTCAAATAATACATAAGTAAAACACACAAAACATATTCACATTCATACATCGTCATACACCATAGCATCATTATCGTAAACATAAACATAATCATCACAACATTGGTATCATATACAAAGTCATCACCATCATAACATCATATCTTTATGAACATGGCCCGCTAACTTGTCCATGTCACCTCTTGAGGTAACCAGGATCCCTGGTCCTTGAATAACCTCGGCTAGTCCGCCCTTTGAGCTACATCTTCATATCCTTAGTAACTCGGGTTACGACTTCACATCCTTAGTAACCCCCTTATTGTTGTGTCGCGTTCATCATGCTAACAACTATTTACCCAAAAAAGGACTACTTGATGACGTGGCAGAATTAGCCTACATGTAGATTACACATGGCAGTTTAAGTGAGTATAATCTGTTTGACCATGGACCAGAAGATCATTGGCTCATTAGACATCATATTTATGTGTGACCAGTCTGGTCATGTCTTTTCATCTATTTACTTCATTTATGTAATCTTATAATTACATATTAATTATAACTTCCATTATTATTTAGATACGGCTATATTAAATGTAATTAAGGCCCATTGGCCAAGGTAGAACTCCTTGAGCCTATAAATAAGAATCAAAAGTCTCAAGAGAGAAGGCTTTTTGAACTTCGGAATTCTAAGAGAGAAATAGAGTGTTTTTGTCCACGGTAATTGTATTCATATGAAAGCTTGTGAAACTCGTGAACCCTAGTTCACTGATCACAGTTCTTGGAAATATACATCAATAAGAACACTAAGTGGAGGTAGGTTATTACCATTTTATTGGGGTCGAACCACTATAAATATTTTGTGTCGTTTATCTTTCCATCTTGATTCCATCTCATTTTCTATCGTTCTACTTGACTCCATGTCGTTGACAAATTCGAGGGTCAACATTTTGGTGCTTTCATTGAGAGTTGAACTCAAGACCTCTAAAGAGATCAAATGGAGAAACATCTAAAAAGACTGGACAAACCTCTGGTGTCGCACCAACCCAGCCTCTTCCACAAAATGTGGCTGAAGATGAGCCATAATTGGAATTCGAAAAGGAGGAAATGGATTCTAAGACCTTGAGGACAACAATGATTGTGTTGCAGGAAGAGTTAGCCAATTTGAGGGCTTATCAAGAAAATGTGGCTGAAACGATGGCGTTGTAGCAGAGAGAAATTGATAGGCAATGCCAAGAACTGAATGAGAGGCAAGCCGACATGGATTGCCAATAGAGGGATGCCATTGCCGCCCTGGAGGCAGCCATTCAGTTGGTTCGAGGACAGCCCATGCCAGCTTCTCAACCGGATCAGCCACCCAGTGTACTGCCACAACAAGATCCACATTCAAATTGTCCAAAATATCACCACACTCTGCCTCCACTAGTGAGCCTTAGAGACCGGAGCAGCCTCCTGTTGCTCAACAGGATATTCCATTTCAACATCCTCAACAGCAAATTCCTTCTCGCGCTGGTCGAGATAATCCCTAGAAACAAAGGCAAAATAAGGTTGGGGAGCCTCCCAGAAGCCCTAGAAACCAGACTGCTGAAGAGCCAAATCCATCGAGCAGGGGACAACGTCTTTCTGCTGGCAGGAGATAAGTCGAGTCAGACTCTGCGGCCAGGGGCCCCCCACCACATAATAATGCCCGGGGACCCACCGACCAATGCAGGCCTCCACCTAACAGACAAGACATGTCAGCAAGGGGAGGGGGAGATAACGCGATCAGCAGGTCGCACCATAGTTGGTCACATTTTAGGGATGGCCATAACTATAATCAGGTAGATTCCAGTAGAGGAAATGCTGGTCGAGGGCAAGAAGATAGGAGTGGGGAACGTAATCCCCCACTAAGAGAGAATCGGCCGACGAGTCAGAATGTTGGGGGGCAGCCTAGGCAACCTAATGTCTTTGATCGACTGGGCGCTAACTAGCAAGGGCGTAGGGATGAGGATTTGAGGGACGTACTCAATGATAGACAGGAAAGGCACGACGAGTATGCCCCTCCGGCACCGGTCGCCCCAACTATACCAGACGTTGTACAGGCCCAGCTTGATGCGCTTAATAAGGCCGTCCAGCACCTAGTGGGGAGCCGAACGTCCCACGTTGAGTATGACCGGAGAAGAGGTACTCTATTTATACAAAGAATAGTGATGGCTGAAACTCCAAGAAAATTTAAGATGCCAGTATTACCCAACTTCAATCGATTTGGAGACCTAGTATCTCATGTGAATAAATACGAGATACAAATGGACATCCAGAAGGTGCCAGATGACGCGCGATGCAGATTTTTTTTTTACCACCTTATCTGAACTGCTTAGGAGTGGTTTTTCAAATTCCCTCCTGCTAGCATAGTGTCTTGGGAAATGCTCGTGAAAGAGTTTTACTGGCAGTTTTATGCTGGTCGAGTACATCCGACCGAAGCCAACCAACTGGTCAAGATACACCAGAAGGAGGGAGAAACCTTGAAGGCATATGTCCAGCATTTTATGCGAGCTACTGTTGGGGCTAAGACAGTTGGTGATGAGGGTAAGATGATGGCATTTACTGCTAGAGTACGACGCCATTCATCCCTCTAGAACAGTTTAAGGAAGAATGGGGTAAAGAGTACCCAAGAATTCCTGGACCGAAAAAACCAGTACATCAAGCTCGAAGAGGCAATTGCCAAAAAAGGGAGGGCGCCCGCAGATGACCAGGGTCCGAAAGAAGATCCCACTAAAGCTACCAATGGGTCTGGGAAACCCAATGGCAACAACAAAAGTAACAGGAAAAAGGGCGAATCATGAGCCGTCAACGTCTGAGAACAAGCGCCCTAAAAGTAACAGATATAAGCCAAGGTTCACCAATTACACAGCCCTAGTCAAAAGCATAGCAGAAGTGTACCATGCTACTAGCACCACTGTTCCTTTCAAGCGACCAACTTTAATCAGGAAAGATATATCCAGGAGAGATACAACCAAGTTTTGAGATTGAATTCCTTATTAGACAAGGACACCTGAGGAGATATGTGCGAGCCCCTGGAGGTTCTCAGCAAAAGGCTCAAGGGGGCAACGAGCAAGCACCTGTATGCCAACGCTCGCCCCCTTTACAGCCAGCTCCAGTTGCTAGTGCATTGTTGACCATCTGTGGCGACCCACACCTGGCAGGTGATAGTGAGAAGGCAAGGGAACGATACGCCCGAACCTTATGACACGACCAGGATATTTAAATTTTGAACGTAGAGGAGCAAACTCCCAAAAAAATTTGAACAGAGGAAGAACTAATCACTTTCTCTGAGCTTGACGCTCAGCATGTCCGGTTTCCCCATTCAGATCCCCTGGTTGTCGACGTCCAGATCGCTAATATGATGGTTAAGCGGATGTTAGTGGATACAGGGAGCTTAGTAAACATTCTGTAAAAATCTTCGCTGGAGAGGATGAAGTTATCACTGTAGGATTTGGAGTCATGCAACCGAACCATTTATGGTTTTTCTAGCAAAGGGCTCACGCCAACCGATTCGATCAGGCTTCCAGTCACAGCAGGGATTGCACCTGCGAGCAGGACATTACTCACTATGTTTATAGTAGTTGATTGTCCTTCTGCATATAATGTTGTGATTGGAAGACCTATTCTAGTCGACCTGTGAGCCGTGACCTCGGTCTGGCACCTAGAAATGAAGTTTCCAATTGACGCAAGGGTAGCATGCGTGTTGGGAAACTAGCGAGAAATTCGAGAATGTTATAATTCCTCAATTACCAAGGCAAAAAGGGGCAGATCGGGAGAAAAAGCTGAGAAAAGGTTATTGTTGGCGAATAAACAAAAAGCCCAATCAGGTGAGCAAGTCACCAAATAGGGTGTTGCCCAAAGTGAGGATAGGGATTTAGATCCTTGCTTTGGGGATTTTGAAGAAGATGTAGGACTAGTGGAGGACCTCGACGAGGTCTAACTTGGTGAGGCAAATCCGACCAGGGTTGTGAAATTCGGTAAAAACTTAGCGACAACAACAGAGCAAAAACTGGTGGAATTTTTGATGAAGAATTAGGAGGTGTTTGTCTAGTCGCAAAAGAATATGGTTGGGATCGACCCAGCAGTTATCAGCCATGTCTTGAATATAGATAAAAAATTTCCACCAGTACAACAAAAGAAGAGGCTACTCGACAAAGATAGATCAAAGGCGTTAAAAGAGGAAGTCGATAAGCTAAAGGAGAACGAATTCATCAGGGTGGTGTTTTATCCATCTTTGGTCTCTAATCCTGTACTGGTTCCCAAGCCAAATTGCAAGTGGAGGACGTGCCTGGATTTCACAGACCTCAATAAAGCCTACCCAAAATATTGTTTCCCACTCCCAAGGATCGACCAGCTGGTCGATGCCACCTGAGGGCATGATATCTTATCATTCATGGATGCATACTCTGGGTACAATCAGATCAGTATGCACCCACCTGATGAGGATCACACTAGCTTCTAAATCAATACAAGGCTTTACTGTTACAAAGTAATGCCTTTCGCTTTGAAAAACCCTAGTGCAACTTACCAGCGACTAGTCAGTCACATGTTCAAAGAGATGATCGGTGTTAACATTGAAGTATATGTTGATGACATGCTAGTTAAGTCAAAGAACGCAGAAGAACACATCGGGGACCTGCAAGAGTGCTTCAACATCTTGAACAAATATCAAATGAAGTTGAATCCCCTTAAGTGTTCCTTCGGGGTTGGATCGGGAAAATTTTTGGGGTCCATTGTGAACTCGCGTGGTATCGAAGCTAATCCCGAAAAGATCAAGGCCCTGATCAAGATGAAGTCACCTGCCAAAATTAAATATGTTCAAAGCCTAACCAGGAGGATTGTCGCTTTGAGTCGATTCATTTCCAAATCAACGGACAAATGCGGGCTTGCTTTCTAGGCTCTAAAGTCTCATATGTCGCAACCACTGATTTTGCCCAAGCCGGTCGAGAAGGAAATGTTGTTCATCTATTTTGCAGTCAGCAAGTATGTTGCTAGCGCTGTCCTAATCAGAGAGGATGAACATGTTCAAAAGTTGTGTATTATATAAGCAAGAGGCTAGTAGGAGCAGAGTTGCGATATCCGCCCATTGAGAAATTAGCCTATTGCTTAATTTTGGCCTCCAAAAAGCTATGACCATACTTCCAATCTTACCCCATCATAGTACTCACCGACCAGCCACTAGGCCAAGTCCTGCAGAAACTAGAAGCCGCCAATCGATTGTTGAAATGGGTAGTTGAACTTGGACAGATCGATATTTCTTACTCACCATGAGCAGCAATGAAGGGACAGGCTCTAGCAGACTTTGTCGCAGAACTTACTGGGCTCCAGGATACTAAGTCGATAGAAGAGCCTGAATTCCAAAACCAAACTCCTTCCTAGAAGTTGTTCGTAGATGGCTCTTCCAACAAGCACAATGCTGGAGCAGGTTTGATCTTAGTCACTGTTGACTGTGTTTTTAGCCAACGACGTGAGAACGTCAATAACGACAAGCCTTCAAGAGAATGTAAACGACAATTAACAGTTTAATCAATGAAAGTAAATAACACAAGAGATTTTATAGTGGTTCAGCCCCGATCCATCGGTAATAGCCTAATCCACTTAGAGATTTTATTACTTTATTCACACTCAAGATTAGATGAACCAGTGTCAACTGAGTTTCTTCAGTGTAAATATTCAAGAATACAAAAAGGGTTCTCTCGAAAATGCACTTTCTCTCTCTAGAACTCAGACCAATTATCAAATTGCCAAAAAGTCCTTTTACGATCCCATCAACCCTTTATTTATAGGCTTGGGATTCTCAAATGATATCCCCTTCAAATAGGGATATTTTATTATTCATATTATATTTAAATTACAAGAAATATTTAAAATACAATAGATTCCTCAATTGAGTGAGGAATGAGAGATTCCCGTGGTGCCTAGACCGATTCTTACTGAAGTAGTTTCCGGGAATTTGACGTAGTCTAGTTTGTTTGTTGATGATTATCGTCTTCTGACCAAGGTCCGAGCCACATGCATTGGCTCCCCTCGGACATGGTCCGAGCCAACCTCTTTGAGCATTCCTGGGACTAGGGTCCGATCCAAGTCATTTGGCTCCTCGGACTAGGGTGTGATCAGACCTATTTTTTCCTTCTCCTCGGACTAGGGTCCGAGGCAATCACCCTTGCCTCTCCTCGGACTTGGTCCGAGCCAACGATCTTGGCAGCTCACCTCAGACATGTCCGAGCCAAACATTTGGGAGGCTTTCCTCGGACATGGTCCGAGCCATTTACCTAAGGCTCTCCTCGGACATGGTCCGAGCCAACCACCTAGGAGGCTCCCCTCGGACATGGTCCGAGCCAAGCACTTAGTTCCTTCAACTAAGGTCTGATCGGACCTTTTGTGGCCTCTCCTTGGCCAAGGTCTAAGTCCATCTCTTGCCATAAATGGGACCTCTCCTCGGACTTGGTCCGAGCCAACCACCTAGGAAGCCCACCTCGGACATGGTCCGAGCCAATCACCTAAGAGGTTGTCCTCAGACATGGTCCGAGCCAAGCATCTAGGGGCTCCTCAAACTAAGGTCTGATCGAACCTGCTGCGACTTTCCCTCGAGCCAAAGTCCATACCCATCTCTTAAGCTCCTTGGACTTGGGTTTGGACCAAACACTTGGGCTCCTCGGACTAGGGTCCGAGCCAAGCACACCTTAGCCCAAGTATTCTCCTCGAGTGTATTTGGTTTGACTATGGCATCTCTCAAGCAGTCCAAATTCTTCACTGATGCATTGGGCTACTGCTAAGCCAGATCACCCAACTAATCCATGCCACGTGTCAATTTTACTGCCACATCATCCTTTTCAAATTTTGGGATAACAGGTGGTAAAGCGCAGCCACACTCGTGCTGCAACTCCTTCAGAAGAACCTTCCTGGTTCATTGCTGAAGCTTCAAAGCTTAATCCTGTGTTGTTCCACAAACACATCGAGGCTTTGGGTTTGAGCGAGGCGAATGTGATATGCCCGGGCCCTCATCAAAAAACCAATAGGCCTGGTGGAGCATACTGTGCCTGGTCGAGGCATCATGTGCACGCCGGAGCGACACTTCCGTTACACACCTATTTCCGGTCTGTAGCGGATTACTTCAATGTCTCCCCATTTCAAATTGCACCGAATGGGATCCAGGCATTGTCTGCATTATACATTCTCTACTTCCTGCATGGTTGGGACGAGCCAACCCCTCACGAGGTGCACTACTTATTTGACCTTAGGACCATTCCTTCCCACAACAACACGGGCTTCTTCCACTTCTACCACAGGCAAAGGGGGACTACATACCTCAGTGGTATTTCTCACAAATCGAACCCCGGGAAGTATCACAAAGAATATTTCCTTACATCGGACATTAAGGCCAACAACTTGGCCTTTACACGTGCGGGTCCATTTGAGCGACCATTGCCTACTAAGGGGATGTTTGAGCGAGCAGAGAAGTTGGCTAGCATGAGACCAGGGGAGAAGGATGTGAAAAAATTGGTCACTGTGGACCTCCTTCAGATGGTGGGCCTGGTGCCGTGTGACCAAGATATGGCGGTGGAAAGTACCACTGGGGAGAACAACACAACTGATCAGTCCAATGCGAGCACGGAGCTAGTGACTGACCAGCTTTCTCCTGGACCTTCTCCGCTCTCTCGCAGACCTGGTGACCTTGTCATTAGGGAGCCTGAGCCTCAGCGCCGAACCACCATTCCCGCTCGGTCCGGGAAAGGAAAGGCTATCCAGGTTGAGAGAGAACTCAGCTCATCCTCGAACGACGAGGATGAGTTTGTCGATCAGATTCTCAACGTAGGTAACACATGTCTAGTGATCAAAGGAATATTTTTAATAACTTGGTGATTTTGGAGTAACAAAATTGTAGTATATACTCATGTACATTTTATTATGTTTATATTTCTAACAACTTTGTGTTTTCCTCTTTTGCAAACCCAGACATGTTCAGGCAGTGAATTGCTTCTGCTCCAAAGAGGAAAGCTGGCAATGGAAGTGGCTCCATGCCCCCGAGGAAGATTCCGAAGGTAGTGCCGCCTAGCCAAGGGAAACACCCCGAGGGGCCGACTACACTCTCGCCGCTAACTCCCTCTTCGCTTCCTCCCTTTACGAGCTTAACTCCAACCCGCCTAGCTAGCTCGAGTGAGGTCCTCCGCGCTGCTAGTGACCTAGGAAAAGGACTACCCGAGGAGATTGACCATGATGCTTCAATGCTCCAAAGCATCGAATCCTTCCCTCGGCTTAGCGTTGAAGTCGTCTTAAGAACAGGGCTTGCTCAATTGATGAAGGTAGGTATTTTTTCTTAAGACAATTTGTTATTAATATTTTTGCTTGTAATAACCTCTCGTCTTTCATGCAGTCACTTGTTACCATCAGTCATGCTCAGCTCCGGGCGGTTGATTACAAGGAGTTGATCAAGGTACTAAATGATCAACTGGTGGAGGCCCAAGCTAAAGTAGAGACTTTAACGGCTTCAGAAAAAGACTCCAAATCCAAGTAGGAGAAGGTAGAGAAAACCGTAGCTGAACGGGATGAGTCTCTTAGGAAACTTTCTGATGAGAATCAGCAGAAGGTTCAAAACAACAATTCCTTGACAGCCCAACTGGAGAAGCTGTCCCTCGAGAACAAGGAGTTAGCTCGGGATAATGAGAGACTAATAAGCGAAAAATGAAGAGTTGAAACAAGAAAAGGAGTTTGATTTAATTCGCTATGAGGAGGCTAGCTTTGACTGCTTTTATCAGGTCTGGAAGCTGAATAAACCTCTCAAGCTCGATTTTTTCACCAAGGAGGTCCAGGCAAAGGAGCTTGCTAGATGTGAAGCAAGGGCTGCTGAGGAAGCTACCAATCCTCCTGGACCTGCACCCGCCTCCTCTACCATATCATTCCGAGCAAGAGGAGCAGCTGAAGCCGAGGAGGGGGTTGATCAACCCACCAGAGAAGCAAGCTAGTGACTCCTTATCCTGCTAGAGCACATCTGCATGACTAGTTGTAACCTTACTAGTTTTTATCATAGTTTGCTTTATTTTGTATACTCTTGCTCGGATGAGTGAGCTATCTTGACACTTAGCACTTTACTTCTTTCTTTTTTGACTAACTCTAAACTTTTAAGTCTTTATTGTGAATAGTAAAGTTCCTAGATGCCTTAAATTTCACATGAGTATTTAGTTTTCTAACTTAGAAATTCTGAACATTTCATAAGTCCATACCAAATATACTTTCTCATACTCTTATTGCTCTAACTTTTTATGAGCATAAATTTTATCATTACACGAATATCTGTTTCTAACTTAAAATTTTAAAAATTCTAAGTTACTTAAGCTTTGTTAAACAAGTTAGCTTAATGGCCTTTTTAAACTTCCAAACTTACAAGTCAGCCCAAAAACAGATATATTTGCTCGTGCCCTTATTGCCTGTGTTGAAGTACAAACCAGTATACCCTATGTGCCCCCCAAGTGATTGAGGGTTAATAAATCCTTGATCACTTGCTACTTGACCGAATTTGTCCAAGTAGTTACTACTCGTGAAACACATAAAATATACGAACATATTTCAGTAGTTGACCACTACAAAAACATTATTTAAACGTTGTTCATTCATATCATGGTACCGACCAGTTGAACACTGTCCGGTATATATTTACACTTAGTTTTTAGAAGACCTGTTTTGTTTAAATCATTATGACAGTTGAACACTGCCAAGCAAGAAAGATCAACACATATGCAAAATTTGTAGCAAGATTCGACCACGCTGCGCGTGGTCTCTTTTATTACTCGTAATAATAAGTGAGAAAACGTGTCTAACAACGAGTTCCAAACAAAATAACATTGTTCAAAATAATGTGACTGGGTAGCAAATAACAAATTCACAAACAAAAAACTTAAATAACAAGTTAAGGACTTGATACAAAGCTACTACTCTGCAAGCAGTATTTATTGATAATATTTTCTCAAGTGCTCGCCATTCCAGTAGTTCCTGATCAGCTCTCCATTTAACCGAGCAAGCTTGTAGGTGCCGGGTCGCAAGACTTGCTCAATTTGATACGGTCCTTCCCTGTTTGGTCCTAGCACACCAGCTGCTGGGTCTCTTACAAAAACCTTTCTGAGGACCAAATCTCCGACCAGGAACTTTCGATCTCGCACTCTGGAATTGAAGCAGCACGCCACTTTTTGCTGATGAGCATCAACTCTGAGGTTTGCCTCCTCTCTTCTCTCCTCGAGGAAGTCCAAGGATTCTGCTAACAACTAATGATTCTCCTCTTGGTTGTACATAGTCCTTCTATGAGATGGTGGGTCTATCTCCACAGGTAACATGGCCTCATACCCATATGCCAAAGAAAATGGGATATGTCCAGTTGTCGTCCGAGCAGTAGTCCTATATGACTAAAGGACCTCTGGTAACTCTTCTGCCCAAGCACCCTTAGCTTGCTCCAGGAACTTTTTTAGAGTGTCCTTCAGTGTCTTGTTTACCACTTCAACCTGCCCATTGGCTTGAGGATGGGCTACCGAGGAGAACCTTTTGGTGATGCCATGCCGAGTGCAAAAATCGGTAAATATGTCGCTGTCAAATTGGGTGCCATTGTCAGACACTATCTTTTTAGGCAGACCATAGCGACATATTATGTTCTTAACCACAAATTCCAATACTTTCTTTGATGTGATCGTGGCTAATGGTTCGGCCTCAGTCCACTTAGTAAAATAATCTACCGCGACCACTGCAAACTGCACTCCTCCTTTTCCTTTGGGCAACTTCCCGATCAGATCAATACCCCACATTGCGAAAGGCCATGGACTTTGCATTTTCTTCAAGACATTTAGGGGCGCTCTGGGCACTTTGGAAAATCTTTGGCATTTGTCACACCTCCTCACGTATTCCATAGAGTCCTCGTTCATGGTAAGCCAGAAAAATCCTTGCCTTAAGATCTTTTTAGAAAGACTCTGCTCCTCAGCATGGTCTCCACAAAACCCTTCATGCACCTCAGCTAATAAGTTCTTTGACTGGTTGGGTGTTATGCACCTGAGTAGAGGTAGGGAATACCCTCTCCTATATAACACTCCATCCACCATGGTGTATCTAGCAACTTGCCTCATAACCTTCCTTGCTTCATTACGACCATCTGGGAGGGTCCCTTGCACAAGGTAAACAATGATGGGAGTGATCCAGGTGTCGGCTATCGTGATCGGCATGGCCTCTTGTTTATCAATGCTCGGCTCCGCCAAGTATTCTACCGGTACTATATTCAGAGTTTCGGAGTCTTTTGCACTAGCAAGCTTTGCTAGAGCATCTGCATTAGAGTTCTGCTCCCGTGGTACTAGCTTGATGGTATACTCCTCGAACTGGGCTAGCAGATCTTTGGTCTTGTTTAAGTATGCCACCATGCGTAGGCCCCTTGCCTGGTATTCCCCCAATACTTGATAGACCACCAATTGGGAATCACTATTTATTTCCACCGACCGGGCGCGTACATCTCTAGCCAGTCGCAAGCCTGCTAGGAGGGCCTCATACTCTGCCTCATTGTTAGAAGCATTAAATCTGAATCTCAGTGCACAATGAATTCGGTGCTTCTCTGGTGTGACCAATATAATTCCAGCTCCTGAATGGTGCTCATTTGACGACCCATCAACAAAAATTTGCCAAGTAGGAATTTCTTCTTTCTGCCCAGTAACACTCTCTTGCGGGTCGGGAACATCAGCGATTTCGGTACATTCAGCGATGAAATCTGCCAAAGCTTGGCCTTTAATAGCAATCCTCAGCTGGTACTTGATTTTAAATTGGCCCAGCTCAACTACCCATTTAAGTAGCCGACCAGACGACTCCGGCTTTTGTAAGACTTGGCGTAGAGGCTGGTCAGTAAGGACCTTAATGGGGTGTGCTTGGAAGTATGGCCGCAATTTTCGTGATGCAAGTACCAAGTAGTAAGCCAACTTCTCGATCATGGGATACCGGGACTCCGCTCCTATCAATCGCTTGCTAACATAATATACTGGGTGCTGCACTTTATCCTCCTCACGCACTAAGGCAGCACTAACAGCGTGCTCTGTGACTGCTAGGTACAGAAATAGATCTTCTCCATCAACTGGCTTGGAAAGAACAGGAGGTTGGGCCAAATGCTCCTTTATAGCCTGGAAAGCTTGTTCATACTTTGCGGTCCACTCAAACTTCTTGCCTCCCTTAAGCAGGTTAAAAAACGGGACGCACTTGTCCGTTGATTTCGAAACGAACCTGCTTAGAGCCGCAATCCGCCCAGTCAAGCTTTGCACATCTTTTATTCTTGTTGGAGACTTCATCTCTATGAGAGCCTTGAACTTCTCTGGGTTTTCCTCTTTTCCTCGGGAGTTAACAATAAACCCAAGGAATTTTCCAGAACCCACTCCAAATGAACACTTGAGGGGGTTTAACTTCATGTTATACTTCCTCAATATTACAAAGCACTCCTCTAAGTCTCCCACGTGCCCCTCAGCTTCCTTTGACTTCACCACCATATCGTCTACATATACCTCATGCTCTTGCCGATTAAGTCTCGAAACATACCATTCACCAAACGTTGATAGGTAGCTCCTGCATTCTTCAATCCGAAGGGCATCACTCTATAGCAGTACAGCCCTATATCTGTTCGGAAGCTGGTATGTTCTTCATCAGGAGGATGCATGCTGCTCTGGTTGTACCCCGAATACGCATCCATGAAGGACAAGGTCTCGTGACCAGAGGTTGCATCTACCAACTGGTCTATTCTCGGTAAAGGAAAACAATCCTTCGGACATGCTTTGTTCAGATCAGTAAAATCTACACAAGTCCTCCACTTTCCATTGGGTTTGGGAACCAACACTAGGTTTGAAACCCAAGCTGGGCAGTATGCCTCTCTGATAAACCCATTCTCCTTCAATCGCTCTACCTCCTCCTTAAGAGCCTTTGCTCGATCCTTGTCAAGCAATCTCCTCTTCTGCTGCACTGCTGGATATCTTTCATCCACGTTGAGCACGTGGCTGATCACAGTTGGTGAGATACCCACCGTATCCTTGTGAGACCAGGCGAAGACATCTTGATTCCTTCGCAAGAATTCTATCAGCTGTGCTCTTACCTCAGCTTTCAACTTCTTTCCAATCTTGACCCCTCTCGTCGGGTCATTCTCATCTATAGGGACCTTCTCTAACTCCTCGGACGGTCCCACATCACTCTCATAATCCCCAAAGCGAGGATCAAAATCTCTTCCCTCGCTTTGGGCAACGCCCTATTTGGTGACTTCATCACCGGATGGGGTCTTCTGCTCTTTCAAACTAGGAGTGCTCTCCTGGCCACACTCCTCTAACATCTCTTCATCGTTTACTACTACAAGACTCTGGTCTACATCCATCTCATCCACCTCCTCTCTCTCAACACATACAATCATGTTGTTCTCCTTGGCACCTTTCTTCGCCTTAGCTACTGAGGCATTATAGCACTCCCTAGCCTCCCTTTGGTCTCCTTGGACACAGCCTATGCCAGCGCTGGTCGGGAACTTCATGGATAGGTGCCAAATTAAAACTACCGCATGCTAGTTGGTGAGTAGTGGTCGACCAATAACCACATTGTAGGCGGACGGGCAGTCAACAATCAAAAACTTAGTCATTACGGTTTCATGCTTGGGGGCTTCCCCCGTCGTGACTGGTAACTTGATTGTCCCAGCTGGTGACAATCCTTCTCCAGTAAACCCATAAATGACGTGAGAGCATGGCTTCAAGTCATTGATAGATAGCTTCATTTTTTCAAAAGAGGACTTATAAATAATGTTTACGGAGCTTCCTGTATCGACCAGACATCTTTTCACCTTCATATTAGCTATTTGGACTTTCACAACAAGAGGGTCATGTGAGGATACCTCACGTGTTTAGCATCTTCCTTAGTGAAAGTGAGGGACTCACTTTCATACCTTGGGTTCTTTGGTGGTCGCTCCTCCACCGTCATAACCTCGGAGGTGGATGCCGCACCCAACTCATGACGAAGGGTGCGAGCATACCTCTCCCTCGCCTTGTTGCTATCTCCAGCAAGATGTGGTCCTCCACATATAGTATCTAATGTGAAGTCCACAGGTTCAGGTTGTAAAGGTGGGGACCGTTGCTGCTTGAACCCAGGATTATTGTTGCTCCCCTCTCCTTGGGTCTTCTCTGCTCGGTTCTTTTTTAGCTTCTCCGACCGAAGTAGAAAATCTATCTCATCTTTAAGGTGATTACACTCATTCGTGTCGTGACCATAGTCTCCATGGAAACGACAGAACTTGTTCATATCCCTCTTACTCATCTCCTTCTTGATTGGTGGGGGTTTCCTGTAAGGGACCTCCTGATGACTGGCTAGATAGATCTCCGCCCGGGTTGTTGAAAGAGTGGTGTAGTTGGTGAATCGAGGTTCATACTTCGTTGGCTTGTCGTTTGATCCCAACTTAGCCTTTTTCTCATTGCGGTGGTCAAACCCGTTATTCCCACGTTTCTTACTACCACCTTGATCATTTCCTCCATCCTTGGGGGTATCACCTAATCCACTTGGTTTGTTCAACCCATTCTCTCCCTTCTCAATAGCATCATCCAACTTCATGTACTTGTCTGCCCGGTCTAAAAACTGTTGTAAAGTTGAAATTGGATGGCGATGGATGCTGTCCCACAAAGGATTTCGATAGATAATACCGGAAGAGATCGCCACCATCTTCCCCTCATCTCCAACCGCGGTAGCTCGGTTAGCTTCTCTCATGAACCTTTGAATGTAATTCTTGAGAGACTCATCTTTACCCTGCGTAATATCCACCAAGTGGTTGGCATAAACAGGAGGGGTTCGGGCAATACTGAACTGCCTGCAGAACTCCTTCCTAAAGCTCTCCCAAGAGGTGATGGAGTCTGGTTTGAACTTCCAGTACCACTCCTGGGCAGTGTCTGACAATGTGGTGGGGAAGACTCTGCAGCGGTAGTCATCACTCACCCCAAGCAGCTCCATCTGATCTTCAAACTTGCCAACGTGTCTTACCGGGTCTGCCTTTTCTATATAAACTGGCAATACCGGTGCTTTGTATTTCTTTGGTGGTTGAGCTGCTCTAATTCGAGCATAAAAAGGGCTGCCTCTCCTGTGGTCTACCGGATCAATAGCTGGTTGTTTTGACAAACTCTGGACTGCCGCTGTCAAGGCATCAAGCTGGGCTTGGATGCCTGGGGCCACTGCTGGGGACTCACTCTCGGGACCGCCTGGTCGAGCACTCCTATCCGGCACACCATCGTCGAGTATTTCTACTCGACTGGTAGGACGGATTGGCTCCTACCCTTCAACCGGGACGGTCCTCCTTCTATCATCAATGACGTCCCTCAGGTCCTTCTGAGCAATGTTCTTTCCCAACCGGTCGAACACCGTACTCCGAGTCTTCTCGGAAGATCTGCCAGGTGGAGCATGCTCCTTGCCATTACGTTGGTTGGGATGCCATGGTGGCTTTCCTGTTTGAGCTGGTTGATCCTCTCCTCCTCGTTGGTTATTATTCTTCTCCTTCAACTGGTTGGTGTGGTGACTGTCAGCTTCATCACGCCCATGCCCATCTTTGAAGTGGGAAGTCTCTTTGCCACGAGGAGCTCTATTGTGCTCCTTCTCAGAAGGTGTTTTCTTACTGCCTGACCTATGACTCCCTGACCTGGAAGTCTCTGATCGGTGGCTCCTTGAGGGGGTCTTAGAGTTCCCCCTTTGGGTTGAGGCAGTGCGCGATCAGACTCCTTCCTCCTCATGACCAGGTGGATTACCACCACCCCTGCCTGGTCTATCAGTTTTCTTATGACCAGCTTCTGTGGTCCTTGCCTCTGGGGTGGGTGCCACTCCAGGTGCAGCCTGAGCATTGGCTCGGGTCAGTTGCGTAGCTGCCTCCAGAGCAAGTGCAGCTTCGCGATGTCTCCTGTCGGCCTCCTCCTGTTGTCGACGGATCTCCTCGCTCCTAGCGTCCATCTCCCATTTCTACTTGGCCATTTCCTCAGTAAACGCCTCCTGCCTAGCATTGAACTGAGCCAGTTCCTCCTGGAATGCGCTCATGGTCTCCTGGAGCTCTTCAACTTCTGGAGCTACATCCTCGAGCACGACTCTAGGCTCAGTCTCACGATCTTGAACGCTGGGACCCTCTGATCTAGCATGCTCCTTAGAGGTGCTTGCCCTCTTGGAGGCCGCATTAGTGTTCTTAGGCGCCATATAGCTTCAGGGACTGTCTGTCCTTCTCTTCAGGCTCTCAATGAAAGCACCAAAATGTTGACTGTGTTTTTAGCCAACGACGTGAGAACGTCAATAATGAAAAGCCTTCAAGAGAATGTAAACGACAAGAGACAGTTTAATCAATGAAAGTAAATAACCCAAGAGATTTTATAGTGGTTCAGCCTCGATCCATCGGTAATAGCCTAATCCACTTAGAGATTTTATTACTTTATTCACACTCAAGATTAGATGAACCAGTGTCAACTGAGTTTCTTCAGTGTAAATATTCAAGAATACAAAAATGATTCTCTCGAAAACGCACTTTCTCTCTCTAGAACTCAGACCAATTATC
The DNA here is from genome assembly GCF_963169125.1 of Humulus lupulus. Classification (NCBI taxonomy): domain Eukaryota; kingdom Viridiplantae; phylum Streptophyta; class Magnoliopsida; order Rosales; family Cannabaceae; genus Humulus; species Humulus lupulus. The sequence continues at coordinate 131,126,482 of NC_084799.1, forward strand.
AAATTGCCAAAAAGTCCTTTTACGATCCCATCAACCCTCTATTTATAGGCTTGGGATCCTCAACTGATATCCCCTTCAGATTGGGATATTTTATTATTCATATTATATTTAAATTACAAGAAATATTTAAAATACAACAGATTCCTCAATTTGAGTGTGGAATGAGAGATTCTCGCGGTGCCTAGACCGATTCTTACTGAAGTAGTTTCTGGGAATTTGACGTAGTCTAGTTTGTTTGTTGATGATTATCGTCTTCTGACCAAGGTCTGAGCCACATGCATTGGCTCCCCTCGGACATGGTCCGAGCCAACCTCTTTGAGCATTCCTCGGACTAGGGTCCGAGCCAAGTCATTTGGCTCCTCGGACTAGGGTCCGATCGGACCTATTTTTGCCTTCTCCTCGGACTAGGGTCCGAGGCAATCACCCTTGCCTCTCCTCGGACTTGGTCCGAGCCAATGATCTTGGAAACTCACCTTGGACATGTCCGGGCAAAACATTTGGGAGGCTCTCCTCGGACATGGTCCGAACCAACCACCTAGGAGGCTCCCCTCGGACATGGTCCGAGCCAAGCACTTGGTTCCTCCAACTAAGGTCCGATCGGACCTTTTGTGGCCTCTCCTTGGCCAAGGTCTAAGTCCATCTCTTGGCATGCATGGGACCTCTCCTCGGACATGGTCCGAGCCAACCACCTAGGAAGCCCACCTCGGACATGGTCTGAGCCAATCACCTAAGAGGTTCTCCTCGGACATGGTCCGAGCCAAGCATCTAGGGGCTCCTCAAACTAAGGTCCGATCGGACCTGCTGCGACTTTCCCTCGAGCCAAAGTCCAAACCCATCTTTTAAGCTCCTTGGACTTGGGTTTGGACCAAACACTTGGGCTCCTCGAACTAGGGTCCGAGCCAAGCACACCTTAGCCCAAGTATTCTCCTCGGGTGTATTTGGTTTGACTATGGCATCTCTCAAGCAGTCCAAATTCTTCACTGATGCATTGGGCTACTGCTAAGCCAGATCACCCAACTAATCCATGCCACATGTCAATTTTACTACCACACCATCCTTTTCAAATTTTGGGATAACAGTCACGCCTGAAGGACATCGATTCCACTGTCCAATTAGATTCGACTTCACAGCGTCCAATAACGAAGCCGAATACGAAGCTCTGCTCATAGGATTAAGATTAGCCAAGGACATGTATATAAAGTCACTTGATATCTACAGTGACTCCCAATTAGTGGTTAATCAATTTATTGGAGAATATCAAGCCTAAGTCTTAAGATCGTTGCTTATTTGAACAAAGCAAAGGACTTATTGGCCCAGTTCAAAAAATATACTCTCTAGCAAGTACCTCATGACCAGAACTTAAACAATGATGCTTTGGCCAAGTTAGCAAGCGCAAAGGATGCTGACACCTTGAATATAGTACCTGTTGAACATTTGTCCACACCGAGTATTCAAGCAAAAGAGTCTTCCCTGGTAATCCAAGCGACAGACAAGTGGATGAAGCCCTTCATTGAATACTTAGAACATGGAGTGTTGCCGATGGACAGAAACAAAGTAAGAACCCTCCAGAGACAATCGACTCGATTCATTCTGGTCAATGGAGTTTTGTACAGGAGACGATACTCAATGCCACTTCTAAGGAGTATTTCAAAGGAAAAGGCCAAGGAATTAATGCGAGAAGTCCATGAAGGTTTCTGTGAAGATCATGTTGGGGGCAGAGTTTATCAAAAAAGATCCTAAGGCAAGGATACTTCTAGCCAACGATGAATGAAGACTCTGTGGATTTTTTTCGGAAGTGTGACAAGTGCCAAAGGTTCTCCAAGATACAGTGAGCAGCCCCTAATGAGCTAAAACAGATGCAAAGCATGTGGACATTCACAGTATGGAGGATAGATTTGATTGGGTCTTTACTTACGGGAAAAGGCAACGTCAAGCATGATGTAGTTGTTGTTGACTAATTCATAAAGTGGGCCGAAGTTGAGCCACTTGCAACAATAACGACCAAGAAGGTGCTAGATTTTGTGGTCAAAAATATCGTGTGTCGCTATCGGTTGCCAAGAAAGATTGTCTCAGATAGTGTCACACAATTTGACATCGATCTATTCGCAGATTTTTGCAAAAGGCATGGGATTATCAAGAGTTTGTCTTCAGTAGATCATCTATAGGAAAACGGATAGGTTGAAGCTGTCAACAAGACACTGAAGGATACCCTGAAGAAAAGGCTTGAAGAAGCGAAGGGGGCATGGCCAAAATAGTTACCTGAAGTCCTTTGGTCATATAGAACGTCCCATCAAACAGCAAGGGGCATACTCCATTTTCTTTGGCCTATGGATATGAAGCCATGTTTCCTATTAAATTAGATCCACCATCGCATAGAAGGCTGGCATACGATCAAAGTATTAATAATCAATCATTGATGGAATCTTTGGATTTGGTCAATGAAAGGCGCAAGCAATCTCAACTTCGAGTAGCAGCTTACCAGCAAAAGGTCGCTCAGCATTTCAACTATAAAGTACGCGAAAGAAAATTTAACGTGGGAGATTTGGTACTTATAAGAGTTTTTCTTAACACCTGCGATCAAGTTGCTGGAGTACTTGGACCTAACTGGGAAGGTCTGTATTAAATTGAAGTCCTCCAACCAGGCACCTATAAACTTGCTCACTTAAATGGAGATCTCATTCCTCGCTATTGGAATGGAGAACACCTGCGCAAGTATTATCAATAGAACAGTTCTTTTTAAAGAATAGGCTTGTATTAATTTCACTTTTTACAAGTTTATGAACAAAGGTTAGTCAGCCATATGACTAGTCGCTTATAAGTGTAAGATCAATTTTTTGATCACTCGTACAGACATGATTGTCCATTTATTATGAGAAATAAAAAGAACTGTGCGCAGCTAGTTATTCTTGCCAATTATTGTATTTATTACAAGTATTTTCTCATTACGTGTGTTGTTTTGCTATATATTTATTTTTTATAAGTCTCTATTACGAGCAGTAATGCGCGAGCAAGTCTTGGTCATGGCAATTGACCAAGGACCTTAAGCTCCTCAATCACTTGGGGGCATATAAGGTACTAAGCAAGCAAAGCATATCAACAGGCCTATGTAAACACACGAGCAAAATAAGGGAAAGCATACTACGGTACTTAGAGTATTTTTCAATAATTTGTTTAAATTTTGTTAAATCAAAACAAAGTGTTATCCTAAGTTCGGTTATGCGAACAAATGTTATAATAAATTCCAAATATTATAATATCAAAGTAAAATGTTTTGCACCACGAGCATTTGATGCTCGGATGTAATTGCTAATTAAATTAAAAAGCTGCCCTACGCAGCAAAATATTGTCTTGACATCACGAATCATGGTTCGTGTGTTTTAGTTACAAATTAAAATAAAATTATGAAGCAGTAGGAGCTGCTTGAGGATTTTGCTAAGGTTTCTGGTCGACTGTGGTATCAGCACCCTCGTCGATTCCTTCAATACCTGTGGCCAAAGAAATCTCAGGGGATCCCTGAGCTGTCTCCTCTTCCTCCAGGCGAGCAACGCACTTAGCCAGCTCAACCTGCTTTATATGTTCTGGAAAATAATCATAGTTTGCCTCAGGATTTCTTTTCCAAAACATATAAAAGCAGTTGAATACGGGTTCCTTGAACCTCTCCAAGTCACTAGCATTGGTCTCTTCGAGCAATTTGACTCGCTCTTCCAGTTCAGCAGATTCTTTCCTGCTGATAGCCAGTTTGTCTTGGAGTTTGGAGGCCTCTTTGAAATGAATCACCGAAGCCTCCCTGTACTTCTCTTTGGACTCAGTGATTTTGGCAAAGGATTCCTTATGTTGCTTCAGCTCCTCACCCAGTTTGACAATTTTCTCCTCAGCTGCTCTTAGCTCCTCGCCCAGTTGGGTGTGTCTATCCTCGGTCGCCTTGAGCTGCTCGGCAAGTCTTCCCTCAACAGCCTTAATTTCTTCAACATGCTTGCCAGACGTCTCCTCCGAGCGCTCCAACCGGTACTCAGGGTCAAAACTCACTGCGATCAGAGAAAAAAGCAAAGTTGTTGGTATAAATAAAAAGGGCGAGATAGACAACTAAGGCACATCAAAAAATAGCAACTTACATTGAGTATTTCATTCAGTGAGTGACTAATAATCTACTCGACCTTCATGGAGGAGACATTACTGAAGGCTTTCTGACTGCACTAATATCTTGATAGCTTCTTCAGTTTGTCATTGGCTGAGTTGTAGGCTGAGTTTTTCCTGACTGGTCAGGAGGCGTTGGGTTGACAGGAGCTGGAGGAGTCAGTTCGACAGGAGCTGTGGGAGTCGGATCGACGGGAGCTGGAGGAAGAGTAGTTTCCTTGGAAGGTACAGGTGCAGGAGGGTTCTCAGTCCGTGCCCTTTTCTTGGAAGGTTCGCTGCTACTTTCCCCAGGGTGCCGCCTGCTTTCTTTCTTCGTGCTCGCAGAAGTCTTGGCTTTGGGTTTGCTAGACAAATCGAACGCCTCTCCAGAAGTCATGACTACAGGATAGAAATAAACGATCAGACAATATAAATTAAGTTTCCTAAAAAAGCAAGGAAATAAGAGCAAGAAAAATTCTAAGTAGTATACCCGAGCAACTATTACTAGTTGATACAATATTTATGGTACTACTACTACACTTACTCTCTGCTTCGAAGAAGTCTGAATTTAAACTACTAATCGCATATTTAAAGTTTTCGTCCCCGTTGAATAAATGACAGGGAAAGGGCAAACTATCTAAGAGTGAGAAGTTAGTGTCGTTCTCATCAGAAGACTCGAGTATGGGTTTGGTGTATTCTGGAAGTTTCTACTTGCCCATCCCGGGTTGGGCCGGAACAGCAGCAGCCCGTGGGATGTTGGAAGGTTCCCTGATGGTCACTACTGTTGCCCGCCTTCTGAGAGGTTGTGACACATCCTGGTGCTGCTGAATGATCTCTCCTCTAGTAGCACTTCCTGCTGTAGACTCCCTCACATCCTAGTGAGGTGCCAGAAGGCCAACCAGCCTTAAGTTGCTCTCAGTGACCAGCTCTTTGACGCTCTTCTCCATGTTCATTATTCTGGCCAAGGCCCTTATCTCCATCTCTGGAGTAAGGTCTGGTCAGTACCATGGACCAAAAATACACCAAAGTTCTAAAGATGGTATAGAGAAGCTAAAAGAAAATAAGCGACCAATGAGTAAAATATTTACCTCCTCAGGTGAAGGCCAAGTTATCGGCGACCAGGTCCGTTGTAAGAAAGTACTCCTGGATGTACTTTCCTACATTGGATTTGTAGGTTATGTTGCTCAGGAAGGTACGAGAGGACTCTTGGTGGTAGAAGTGAAAGAACCTCGTGTAGTTGTGGTTGGGGTTAGACTTGAGATCGAACAAGTAGTTGATCTCATGTGGCGTACATACAGGCCATTTCTTATGGTTATATAGGATATAGAGCACAGATAATACTCTATATCTGTTGGGAGTGATTTGGAAGGGGGCGACCTCAAAATAATTGGCCACCCCTTGGAAGAAATCGTGTAGAGGCAAGATTGCCCTGGCCTCGATATGGTACCTCGACCAGGTGCTGAAGGCCCCCCTAGGCACATTTGCCCTCTATTCGGGTGAAGGTCTGATAAGGGTTATCCCAGGAAGACCGTACTTCTTGAGATAGTTAGCTACCATCCTAGCAGATACGATTCTAGGAGGCGCAATGTACCATTCGACCTCTGGCCTAAGGCCGTCACGAGGTCGGGCTTTAGTTTGGATTTCAGGTGGTACAGTATTTACCAGTCATATCAACATTAGAAATTTACCATTCATATCACAAAATATCACCATACATAACATTCTTATCCATATAGTGCAATCTTACCAAACATAGAAAATCAACCAAAATTTCTATCTAACTTCCATACATCAGGTCCAAGCAAAGCAAAAATGACAACTTCACAACGAGCTTATACCATAACCAAATAACATTCTTTAGCATCACATAAAACTCTATTTTGCCCACTCATATAACTCATGTGTGCAAGGGTCATGCACACATGGTGAAAACTACTCACAACATTCAAACTAGGCACAATTTCACATAAAGTCATCAAAAGAATAATTCAAACTATACTTATTTTACATGCATGGTTTTTCTATAAAAATCATATGGTTGCATATAAGGCATATTTTTTAACGAAAAAGTGCATTTGCATGCGACATGCATACGTGGAAACGTTGTTAAAAAGCGGCGTTAAAAACGATAATTCCTACACGCTTATTTCTATCGTTTTGAAAATAATGAATTAGTAGCATGCTTTGACCACCATTATTTATCTTCTTAAAATAATTAAGTTGATTAAACCTCTTAAGACAATATTTTATTTCATAAAATAATTTATTTAACCCTTTAAAAATATAATAATTCCATTAGTTACTTTTAAATTCCATAAAATAAATAAGGACTAAAAGAAAAAGTGTAAAAATATTTATAATTTAACATGTTTTTCTTAAAATAACATTATAATCCAATTAACAAATTTACAAACTTAATGTGAGAAAAAGTACAATTTTTAGATGTGGAAGAATACATTTTCACTTGTATTATTTTTAAGACTTAATTTTAAATAGAATTAATTCATAAGTGATAATTTAATAACTATTTTAAAAATATTTTAATAAACATTCAGCCGCTATTTGATCAACTTAAAAATTCACAAGTAAATTAAATTCACCATTTTTCTTAATTAAAACAAAGAAAAATCATAACTATTATAGTGAACACTCATAGTTATATTAAAAATACTACTTTTAATATTTTCATAGTTTAGGGCATTAATTTATTTCAACATACACATCAAATTCATTTTATTTAAAAATACAACTTCACATTTTTACTAAAATTCTAGCAACCAAATATATCCTTAAAACCACCATTTTTATTTTTAAAAACTCATATTTTCTCAAAAATATAACAAAAAAACTGTATGTAATTATTTGCACAAAAATATCATTTCAAGGCACTTTAAAATCCCCCATTAACTTCTTAAATCACCAAAGCACTTGCAAGATATACTTTAACATTCAAAAACATTTTTCTCATCATTTTGACACCTTTCATACACAAAAAAAATCAGCAAATACAATAATCATGAAATTCATTCTTTTCATCATATTTCACAAAATTCATACATATTAATTAAACAATATTCCAACACATACCCTAGCATGTTTCTACACCCTTTTTAATTATTTTCATGTTGCCATTAGCATACAATAATTCATCAACCACCTTGAAACATATTCACAAATCATAAACCATTAATTATATTTAATCTTTGTCTTGAATATAACTATTGTCACATTACCATTATGCAAGTATTCCAAAGAAACAAATCCAACATATATTCATTTAAAATCTTACAACAACCTATCATGTTTCTAAGATTTAAATTGATATAAAACATAAAACAAAAAAAAAACCATCATGCTTTGAATATCACCCTTAGGCCGAAATCCCCATAGCCCAAAATAATCAAATCATTTCATGTTATATTTTAAAAGAAAAGATTCATCATATTGTTTTTAAAGATCACAATTTAAAACCTTTGCATATTTTCACATAGAGTCTTTAAGCCAAAACATACCCATCATCAAATCATATAAGATCTTTAAACAACATATCATAAACCCCACATATCAACAATCAACTCCATGCACATACTATGAATATACATCTAATAATTACAACCATAAGAACTCAAACAACAAGAATACTCATGCCACGCCTAGGTCAATTCCCACATGCATCATCATATTTAAAATATAACCATCAATCCATGAATCCAAGAAACATCATAACATTAGGGTTAGAGATCCATTACATCTCTTGATTGTAAAATCAAGAACACCCAAAGTGACCAAAACTCAAACTATATCACCCCGTTGTTCAAGCCTAGGATTTTCGAAAACCAACATGAGGAGAAGGAGAGATTCAACAACAACACAACAAAACTATAGTAAAAAATACTTGAATCAATAGAAGAGAATTAAACAAGCATAAACATAAAAGGCATACCCTAGAATTGGTTCTCTCTTCTCCTTCTTCTTCCTTTCTTTCTTCTTCTCCTTCTCTCTCTAGCTCACGTCCCTTTCTCTCTCTCTTCTTCTCTCTAGCTTTCGGCAGCCAAGAGCATAATGGCTCTCTTCTATTTTCCTTCCCTCTTTATTTTAATTTGCTCATAATACCCCAATAAAAATAATTGGTAAGTTCCCCTTATTATTTATTCTAATTAAGCCTAAAAATCAATTATAATAAAAAGACTTAACTAAAAGAGAATGTCAACAATTCCCCTACCCAAAATAGCTTTAGTCATCTTAATTTTAATTTATTTGATAGAGAAAATAAATGGAATAAAGCCCTCTTCCTTTCCCACTCTATGCCGCCCACCACTCTCCATTTCCTTCTCTTTTTTTATTTCTATTTTTGTAATTAATTTAATAAATAATCTAATAAAAGGAAACTACAAAGTGTGTAGAACATTCTACACATGTGCAGCATGCAACCATGCACATGCACACACTCAATAACTAGGGTGCATCACTACCTACCATGCACCTTAGTGCATTTAACCAAAACTCTAATAATCAAATTTTTAAAAATAAAATAAATAAATAATATTTAACAATTAAATTCACAAAATTCTACAAAACAATTCTAACAAATAAATTTAAACAAACAAATAATTAAATAATATAACTCACAACACTTAACAATTAAATAAAAATAAAACACAAAATTTAATAACTAAAAAAAAATTTTGGTGCACTACAATATACCCTCCTTAAAAGGAATTTCGTCCTGAAATTCTTTCTTACCAAATAATTCAGGGTATCTTTCTTTCATGTCTTCCTCAAGCTCCCATGTTGCTTCACGTTCCGTACTATTCTTCCACAGGACCTTAACTAGTGGAATCCTTTTGGATCTCAGTTTCTTGATTCCCTTTTCAATAACGCGCTCAGGCTGTTCATAATAACTCAAGTCCTGCTTCAGCTGTAATGACTCGTAACTCAAAACACGAGAGGGGTCTAACACGTACTTACGCAACATCGAGATGTGAAAGACGTTATGCGTTTTGGCTAATGCTGGGGGTAGTACCAAACGGTAAGCAACTTGCCCGACTCTATCCAAAATCTCAAATGGACCAATATATCTAAGGCTTAACTTCCATTTCTTTCCACATTTGTCAAAGTATGATGGAGATGGGGATTTGTCTGATCATCTAGGGATGTTCAACACCATAATGATGGCTCACAACGCCGGACCCAAGCTTAGGTGCCTTATATTCCCCTCGACTCTGATTGGGTCAGCCAGGCAATTGTTCAAACAATACAAGAGGCATTCAATCAGCTCGTTGAAGAGTTTTTCCACTGATTTTAAGAGAACATTCAGGGCTTCCTAGGCAGCTCAGATTAAGGCGGACTCTTTGGCTAATGTAAAGCAGCAGCCCGGTGAACCGTTAAAAGCATATCTAAGTAGGTTTGCCAATGTCGTTGAACGAGCTAGAGATGCTGATGAAAGCTCCAATCTCATGGCAATGAGGATGGGAATTCTTGTTGGAGGCGACCTGTGGCAAGAGCTACAAAGGAAATGAGTTAATATTGTGGACGAGTTCTTGAAACGAGCTCAAAGGTTGGTTAACCTGGAAGAGGCGCGAGCTTCTGTCGCAGGAACCAACCAAGTCCTTGTCCAGCCCATTGGAGCGATAATGGATGTTGCAGCTACAGCTCAAAATGTTACCCAAAATAACCAAGGGGAAATAATAAGAGGAAGGGAAATGGTGAGGGCACCAGAGTGGAACAAAGAAAAACAAGCCCGTGGAGAAATTTATACCGGTCTACACAACATATACCAATCTCACTGATACTAGAGAGCACATCTTCTTAGGTAATTCTACTCGCCTTCCATGGAAGAAGCCAGAACCGCTAAAAAACCAAAGAGTGAAGAGAGATCCTTCCAAGTTTTGTCGATTCCATAATGATATCGGTCATAATACTGATGAATGTAGACAGTTGAAGGATGAGATCGAGACCCTCATCAGGGCGGGACCTTTGGCCCAATATGCTCGGAATCGATCGACTCCTAGTCAGCCCGCTGGACAAAATCCTCCGTCAGCTCCTGAGGCTCCAATGATTAAAGCCGGAGTCCAAGCAAATCAGGACACCCCTCCTCCGATAATAGGAGGAGATATAGCAACCATTTCAGGAGGACCTCATTTGGCAAGCACAAGCAGAGGGGCCCAGAAGAGGTACATCAACGAACTGAAGTCCCATAACGGAGTGGAGTTCATCCTGGAACAACAGTTATCAAAGCAGCAACGATTGGAAAAACAACCAATCATTTTTTCGGAGGAAGATGCCAGCGATGTCCAGTTCCCACATAACGATCCTTTAGTCATAATTGTTCATTTCGCCAACCAGAGAGTTCGGAGGACACTAGTAGACAATGGGAGTTCTGTGAATCTACTTTTTAGGTCAACCTTAGAAAAAATGGGATTGTCTGTAACTGAGCTGAAGGCAACCTCGATGATTCTATATGGGTTTTCTAGTGAAGGGTCGACTGCCATCGGAATGATTGAATTAGTGGTAACATTGGGAGAAGGTCCACGAACTATCCCCAAGCTGCTTGAGTTCGTGGTTATAGATTGTCCAGTCGCGTACAATGTGATTTTGGGCCGACCTGCATTGATGGCTTTTGAAGCCATAACCTCTATCTGCCACCTAGCAATCAAATTCCCCTCATCGACAGGAATATGCACCATCAGAGGCGATCAGCTCACTGCTAGGGAATGCTATAACATTTCTATGAAGGGAAAATCACAACCCAGGCAACAAGCAATGGCCATAAGTGACAAAGGTGAGGAGTTCTAAGAAGTGGAAGTTGATTGTGGGACGGAAGAACCTCAAGAAACAAAGGATAGTGACGTCACTCCAAGTGATGATATTAACCCACGAATGGGCGAGGACAGATCAGAGCTCCAAGTTATTGAGGAGCTCGAGGAAATAAACATAGATCCCAAAGACGCTTCAAGATTCATTAAGATTGGGAAAAATCTTAGTGATGAAAGGAAAAAAAAAAGGCTGGTTAAGTTTTTACAAGGGAATCTAGATGTTTTCGCCTGGTCGCATGAAGACATGGTGGGAATAAGCCCAAGTGTGATCATGCACACTCTAAACTTGGACAAAAGTGTGCCTACAAAATCCCAAAAACAGAGATGTTTGGGAACAGTCCGAGCTGAAGCATTAGAAGAAGAAGTAGCTCGGCTATTAAAGTGTGGGTTTATTCATGAAGCAAAATACCTGATCTAGGTCGCGAATCCTGTTCTGGTCCCAAAGCCAAACGAAAAGTGGAGGACCTGCATCGATTTCTCTGACCTGAACAAAGCTTCTCCTAAAGATTGATTTCCACTGCCGAGGATTGATCAGTTGGTAGATGCCACCGCAGGACACGAGCTCATATCCTTCATGGATGCATATTCTGGATATAACCAGATCGTGATGAAGCCTGTAGAACAAAAGCATACTAGCTCCAATTATTGTATATTGTTATAAAGTTATGCTCTTTGGGCTGAAGAATGCCGGATCTACCTACCAACGGTTAGTCAACAAAATGTTTATTGGTTAGATCGAGAAAAAATATGGAAGTGTATGTCGACGATATGCTAGTCAAATCCAAGACTGCCGATAACAATGTATCTGATCTAAATGAATGCTTTGAGATCTTAAGGAGGTATAATATGAGGCTGAATCCCCAGAAATGTACTTTCGGAGTGGCATCGGGAAAATTTCTTGGATTCATAGTCAATATAGGGGGGATAGAGGCAAACCCAGATAAAATCATATCATTGTTGGAAATGCCTTCACCTAGCTCACGTAATGAAGTTTAGAGTCTGACTGTAAAGGTGGCAGCCCTAAACCATTTTATTTCAAAATCCACTAACAAGTGCTTGCCGCTCTTCAACTTGCTCAGAGGAAACAAGAATTTTGAATGGACTGAGGAGTGCGAGCAGGAATTCCTTGACCAAAACACGCACTTGGTCGAGCCCCCAGTATTGTCTAAGCCTATGTCTGGAGAACCTCTGTTCCTTTATTTGGTTGTGACCGAAAATGCAGTCAATGTTGTGTTAGTTCGAGAAGAAGACCGTGCTCAAAAATCGGTGTATTATATAAGCAAGAGACTTCTCGGAGCTGAATCACGATATCCACTGATAGAAAAGATGGCGTTCTGCCTGATATTGGCTTCCAGGAAGCTCCGACCATATTTCCAATCCCATTCAATCCACGTCATGACCGACCAACCTTTAAGACAGGTATTGCAAAAACTTGAAACGTCGGGATGTCTTTTAAAATGGGAGGTTGAACTCATCCAGTTTGACATACTGTACATACCACGGACCTCAATCAAAAGCCAGACCCTTGCTGATTTTTTGGTTGAATGCACCGGATTTCAAGAGGATTTTTTGAAGGAACCGGTGCAGGAATTGTGGAAAATATTCGTAGATGGGTCATCGAACGAGAACAGATCCAGAGCTGGGATCATATTAATCTCTCCAGAAAGGCATCGATTCCATACAACTCTGAGATTCAGATTCGAAGCATCTAACAACAAAGCCGAATATGAAGCCTTGCTAGCTAGACTTAAAGTGGCGAAGGAGCTCAAAGCGAAGGCCGTACAGTGTTATAACAATTCCCAGCTCGTGGTCAATCAGGTGTTGGGGGAGTATAAAGCTAGTGGTACCAAGATGGCGGCTTAACTGGCTAAGGTGAAGGGGGAGCAATCAAAATTTTAGTACAATATTGTTGAATAGATACCTCGTGAGCAGAACTCTAATGCTGACGCTTTGGCAAGACTTGCCACCACCAAGGAAGCTGAGACTTTGAATGTAATGCCAGTGGAGTTTTTGGAGAGTCCGAGCAAAATTGTAAAAAATGGTAGAGGTCGAGATGATTGACACAAGGTCGACCTGGATGACCCCCATAGTGGAATACCTTACGACAAGAAGGCTACCTAAGGAAAGAAAGGACGCAAGAAAAATACTCTATCAAGCTCCAAGGTATGTGATAGGGGATGGTACATTATACCGATGTGGCCATTCATTGCCTCTCCTACGGTGTGTTCTTCCTGAGGAGGCTAAAACCATTCTGCAAGAAGTACATGAAGGCTTTTGTGGAGATCACGCTGGGGGGGGGGAGCAAAACCGAGCATTGAAAATACTAAGGCAGGGCTATTTTTGGTCCACTTTAATGAAAGACTACATCTCCCATGTTCATAAATGCGACAAATGCCAGCGCTTCGCCGCAGTAGCCCGAGCTACTCCAGTTGAGCTAACTATGATCTCATCCCCGTGGCCGTTTGCAATGCGGGGAATCGACTTGATAGGGTCCGTACCAATGGGCAAGGGAGGAGTTCGTTATGCAGTGGTGGAAATCGACTACTTCACAAAATGGGTAGAAGTTGAGCCTTTGGCAACCATCACATCGAAGAAAGTCCTGGACTTTGTGGTAAAAAACATTGTATGCTAGTTTAGGCATCCTAAAAGGATCGTGTCAGACAATGGGACCCAATTCGACAGTGATATTTTCACCAACTTCTGTGAAAAGTATGACGTTATTAAGAGTTTTTCCTCGGTAGCATATCCACAGGCCAATGGATAGGTTGAGGTTGTGAATAAGACCCTAAAGGCGAGCCTTAAGCAGAGGTTAGATGAGGCCAAATGAGTCTGGCTTGAGTAGCTCCCACAAGTACTTTGGGCATACAGAACTTCCCATAGGACCTCCACAGGGCACACTCATTTCTCCTTAACTTTTGGAAGCGAGGCCATCCTTCCAGTCGAAACTAGGGTGGCTACTCACAGGCAAAAGATGTTTAGCCAAGAATGGAATGATGAATTACTTAGCGCATCACTTGACCTGACTGATGAGAAACGAGAGGATTCGCAGTTATAGCTCGCCCATTATCAACAAAATATCACTCATAACTTTAATTCTAAGGTCAAGAGACGTAGTTTTTGATTGGGCGACCTGGTTCTCCAAAGGGTCTTTTCGCAAACATGGATCCCCAAGACGACATTTTAGGCCCGAACTGGGAAGGACCATATCAGATCATGGAAGTTTTGCGTGAAGGAACTTTCAAGTTAGCCCAGCTTAGTGGAGAAACAGTCCCACAGACCTGGAACGTCATGCATCTAAAAAAGTATTATCAGTAGTACAATCGTCCATGTAAGGTTTAATTATAAAAGCCATTTAATTAAATAACAAGGGATTATTGTGTAATTTTTCTTGTTAAAGTGGTTTTAAATAATTTATCTTCATAAGGTTGTATTAGCTCGTGTATTGATGGTTGTAAAAGCAACCAAGAAAGTCTCTACATTCTGGTTACTTGGGGGCATATAACCCGAGGTGGATCAGAATAAGATCGCTGGATGAGTATAAATAATTTAAAATCATGGATACAACCAGGTACAAAACTATCCTAGATACAACCAGTTCAAAAACATAGAAGCTTGGAAAATTGATTATTCGAAGTGTTTCTAAGAGATCGAGATGTCAAAAAACCTAGCGTACTAAGTTTAAATCACTTAAAACCCTGGATACAACCAGGTCCAAAACTTTAAAAGTTGGAAAATTTGTTTAAATCAAGGGCTTTTAAAGCTCGAGTTATCAATAAACCTAACACAAACTAAGTTTAAAATATTTAAAATCCTGGATATAACCGAGTCCAAGGTCTGATTCTTTACAGATATGATATAAATCAACACAAAGTTTGGAAATAACTGAACTCAAAATATCTATCCCGATCTAAAAACGGATTCCTAAAATCTCGAATGTACAAGTCTAAGAAGTCATAAACATGAGAGATAATCAAGGAAAGATAAATAGATTAAATGATAGATATATAAATTGAAATTAAATTTTTCCTGATGACAAAAACCTCGAACTGAGCCCAAGGGCAATTTTCTACAAACAAACAAAAAAAACAATAAATACTATCATTGAGCCCCTCCAGGATGCTCTGTGGACGTGACCTCCTCGCCTGCTGCAGAAGCATCCCCCATTTCTGGCGGCTCTTGCAAGATCCGGGCCTTGAATTTTTCAAGGTATGGATCCCACAACGCGGGAGCCATGAAAGAAAAGTTGCCATCCTGGTTAAAAGCCAAACAATGGTACAACATATCTTCCATGGAAGACAGTGAGGCCGCCTTCTCTTCTTTAACTGCATCCTCGACCTGGAGTTGTTTAAGAAGTCATAGCTGTTTTGCTTTGGCTTTAGTAACCTCGACCTAGAGCTGGGCAATTTGGGTTTGGAGAGCAGCCAAGGAAATCTTTGCAGCCTGCTCGCTTTCCTGAGATGAGGCGAGGGCAAACTTGGCATCATACTCGCTCTTTTGAGCAACTGCAAAGGCAGCTTCGGCAGCCTGCTCACCTTCTTGAGCATCGGTCAAGGCGGTCTTGGCGGCATTGATCTCGTCCTGGAGCTCATCGTTTCAGGCCCTAGCCCAGGCTATGCTGCGGTCTTGAGCCAAGGCAGACTGCAAAATAACAAGGCAAGTTAGATGTTTCCTTTGAAAAAATAAAGAGAAAAATGTCACCAATGAATGATAACTTACTATGAGGGTCATCCCCAAGGCTGACTCCAGGACGTTCTTTGGGCTCTACTCCTCGATCATCCTCAAGTCCCTCGAGCTGGCTTTGTAAGCATGCCCCACCATGTGGCTCGTCATCTCGTAGAGGATTCCCCGAAAGGCTTCAAGAATCTTCTCCCGATCCTGGGGATCAACTGGTATGCGGACAGTAGCAGCTAAGGTAGGAGGAGCTGGGGAATCAGCTTGTATTACATGATCCCGACAAGGGGCGAACCGAGGTGGAGGTAGAGAAGGAGGAATCCTCTTCTGGGTAATGGAAGACACCAGAGCTATCGAGCTCATGCCTTTCCCCTTAGTAGGGGATTTTGAGACATTCCCCTTGCCAGAGGAGCCTTCTTTGTAAATCTGGGCCTCTTCACGACAGGGCCTGAGCCGGATTTCCCGCCCTGGAAAGCCGTACGGAGGTCAAGAGTTCTGGGTTGTTCCATCTCATCGCCTGAATAGAACAAAAAAGGGATTAGTTCACAAGTAAAGTCAAAAACATACATAAAGAAAATAAATAAAGATCCTACCCTCTGGCTAGGGGAGGAGTCTATTATCACGACCTCCAGCCTCGGGATTACTGGAGGAGAAGGAGAATCTAAGTCTAATATTTCTTGGACCCTAGGAGGTTCAGGCTCAGGTTCTTCTTCGGGGCTGGACTCATCTACATACTGCCTAAATCTAGGGGCAAAGGCACCCTAGAGAAGAGAAGGCCAGCTCCTACGATTGGTCCCATACTCCTCAAAGATGGTGGACCTAAGATTTAAGGTGTTATCTACAACAACGATGCCCTTGGGGTAACTGTTGTCATGACGCAACACTAAGTGGTCCACACACTGGAGCAAGGTGGCATTACATTCTGGATTGTTAGGGTGACGGTGGATGAGCTGATTGGGGTTAAATCTAACTAACCTAAATCGATAACATCCCTATCTAATGCCCTATGGGGGTATGGGTTACCTTGGCCGAAGGGGCCGGCTGCTGCCCCTTACGCAGCTCATTCTATATTGGGTTCCTGATCTGCTTGGGGAACCCGCCTCTTCCGCATAAGAGGAACCCCGTCCTCTTCCTGCTCCTCGCCTTCGGTGGCCAGTGAGTCCTCTTCGTCAGAGGGCGGAAGCTCGTGGATTACCGGGAGAGTAGTCCGGATCCTTCTTAAGTCCAACATCTGGCCTTGGCTAATCAAATTGCATGCCATCATCGTGACATCATTCACAAGCTGGCGGTAATCCTTCTTGCTGGGTGGGAGTCCAGACAAAGTTTTATATTGACCCCTGAGGGTCACTGACTTCCCCGTCCTCGTAAATATGGCTACACAAAAAAATAAACTCAGTTAGCACATGCGCAAGGAAAATGTCTTGAAAAGAGTAAAATCTTACGAGCTGAGATCAAAAACTAAAAAAAACTTACAAGGACGGTTGAAGTACCGGTGCTCGCAGTTTCGAAATTCGTTCGACATAAAAAACTGGTCTTTGTAGTCATTTGGGTGGCTTGGGAGATCGATGACCGGTAGAGTTTGGGAACCTGGTGAGGTAGTAGAACTCGTCACCTCGACCCTTTTATTCCGAGCTAGCTTTGAGGCAGAAAAAATACAGTATATCTGCCGAAGTGGGGACCTCCCACTCTTGCTTCAAAAATAAGTATTTCAGCCCCGCCAAAAGCCTATAAGAATTTTGGGGGAGCTGAAAAGGTTCCAACTTCACATAATTTAGGAAGTCGGCAAAATATTGATTCAGGGGAAGGAAGGCCCCTGCCTTCAAATGTTCATCAGTCCAGGCCGCGAAGTCATCCTGGAGAGGGGAACAGCTCTGTTCCCCTTCGAAAGGTGGTTGGTCAATAAGGAATCCTGTCCCGGCCTCGATGTTGTGGCTCAGCATGATTTTTTTTACCCTTCCTTGGGTCATAATCTTGGAAGCGATTGTCTCCGCTTTGAAGAAAGCGTTGGGGTCAACCACAACTTCCCTCTCCACCACTGGGCCGAAGTGAGGAATGGGAGATTCTGAGGCGATCTCTTTCCCTTTGTTTGTTTGTTGAGAGGACGAGCTGGGAGCGTTCTTCTTGGGTGCGTTCTTCTTGGGATCCATCAGATTGTCTAACAAATAGAACGACCTAATTAGTAGATGACCTATGAGGATTTAAAGGTTACGACACGGAATTACGGAGGGGGAATGTTTTATTTTTGATACACGATTTGAATTAGCCTCAGCTGCGTCGCGTGATGCCACACGCTACACACCTCATTTTCTCAACAGACCCCTAATATTTAGGGATCCGTGTGTCAGAAAATCAGGCCACTACTCTCCTTGGGAGGCAGTTTAGTACAAAACCACCCAAGAAGCATGACCCCTAAGCAACCTGGTTTGGACCCTAAAAAATTTTCATCTTCTATATCCCGAATGGGTATTTTCTAAATTCGCCATAAATTACCCAGATATACCGAGAAATTACCCAGTTTTATGAATATCATATTTCTAGAGATATTTTAAGACTTACTCAGTAAACCTAAGTTGAAGACTATGTGCCAAAAACATTTGGAGAACAACCTAACAAGGATTGCGGTGAAGTGCGAATGGGCATAAAAAAAAAAGGAGTTTCTTTGAAATCAACAGATAAGATACTTACAGTGTATTCTTCAACAGAAAGGAAGAAAGCTTTGCAAGGAAAAGTTCTTGGAAGACCTCTGAATAACTGGGTAGACCCCCAGACAGCTAAACGCAATGAATAGTTTCTAGGTTTTCTGAGAAAGAAGAGGGATAGAAAATGAAGAAGAAAAAGTGGAAGAATTTCAAATGAAAGGTTGTGGAACTTGAAAATTGCTTACCCTATTTATACATAAACGACATAAATTAACTTGGGCCATCCAATTTGGTTAGTACAAGATCCAAGGGCTATGGTTAAAAAGACAAAACAGTGGCAAAAACGTGACAAGACAATTATTGTAGTCCTCGAAACCCGAACAAATGTCAATGGTAGTATCCCACGTGTCTAGTACTTGAGTAGTGGGCAGACATGGTTTAATGAAGCAGAAGTCTAAAAGTCCCTACAGTGTAGGTCAGAAGGTGACGTCATGAACCACAAGCAGGGACTTAGGGGGCAAATGTGTACCCTAATTTCAGCACGAGTCTTTCACTCAGCTCGGGTACAATTGGCAAATAAATATATGGAAGAAATAACCAAGAAATCCTTTTATTATCCATGTGGACGGATCAGTTTTCATGATGGTTATACGAGCTAGGGATGCATAGGTTGTGAGGCGTGAGCTTATGATATTCATACAGCACGACCTCTATAGTACAAGCTAAGAGACATATCCAGTTCGTGGTAACTCGAATATATGGTGTCTCAACGGATCCCCAAAGACCCGAATATTTTATACGATCATTTATGGCCAGCCTGTAATATTCAATGTCCCATATATTAGGAGACCATTTATTTTGTGATCAGATCATATCTTAGTATAAATGAGAATATTTTGTATTAAATGTAATAACACTACTACAAAAAAGACTTTTTAGGACTCGCGGGGCGCGAGACCTCTATTTGAGAGCCTTAAAAAACTGGGGTTTTTTAGGACTCGCATTGCGAGTCCTAAAAACAATGCGAGTCCTAAAAAGTTTTATTTTTTATTTTTAAAAAATTAATTTGTGGGTTTTGAATCCGGCGGCGGGGCTCCAGCGACGGTGGCGCCGCCACCATTAAAAGGTGGTGGTTCGGAAAACAAACTATTGGGTTATAAAGCCCAAGAAGCAAGGAGTATGGTGGTGGTGGTGGTTTAGCTCGTGGTGGCTCAAGGTGGTCGGAATATGCTCGGAAAGTTTGGGAAAAACCCATGAACGACCGAACTTCAAGTGCTCCATTGAGGGCCTTAGGCCGCGCGTGAGGTCGCCATCTCCGGGGGTCAGGAGTTTCGGGGGACGGCGCTTCCATTGGTCCGGCGCGTGGCGGTGACCGGAGGTGGGACGGCAGCGTTCGGTGGTGGCACTTCGGGAGAGAGGGAGAGAGAGAAGGAACTTTGGGAGAGAGAGAGAGTGAAAATGTGGGCTGTGTGATTTTTTTGTTTTTTTTTAATATATAATAATAAAACTTTTGTTAAAAAAAATTGGAGGGAATTCGAAATTTTTCAAAATTCAAAATTTTATGATACACATAAGTTTTTAGGACTCGTGAAAGTTTAGGAGGTGTTTGTTTAAAAAAAAAACTCAAACTTTTAGGACACACATAGTTTTTAGGACTTGCGGAAAACAAATTTTTTAAGGACTCGCAACGCGAGTCCTAAAAGGTCCAGGAGACTTTTTTAGGACTCGCATTTATGTGAGTGTCCTAAAAAGGTGTTTTTGTAGTAGTGTAAATATCTAAATTTGTGATTGACTCACGCGGTTACCCAAACCTGTCCATGGAATTTCTCTATAAATACTGGGAATATTGGACAGAAAAATGGACGATTATTCTGTAATATTGAAACTCTGCCAAAATAGAGAGAGAGAAACAGTAATAATATAGACTCGTGGACTATGTGGATTTTAACCATTGAACTACATAAAAAGATCTGTCTTTGAGAGTTCATTTCTTATTTTGGTTTATTATCAAGCACTAATCAACCTTGTTATTTTCTTAATTCACTGTTGGCGAAAAACCGCGTCAACAATTATCATCCGATAAAGAAATACCAACAATTCTCTATAAAGATAATGATCCATGTACTGCTCAACTAAAAGGATAATACCTTAAAGAGATATATTTAAATACATTTCACCACAATTCTCCTTCACACATGATCTTCAAAAGGGTGGTGATTTGACGTTCATCAAATTCGATCAAGCGACAATCTTGCAGACTTATTTACAAAGTCATTACCAACATCAACGTTCAAGAAGATGGTACATAAGATCATAATGCGTTGATTAAAGAATCTTCAAGAGCGTCGAAATGAGGAGAAGTAAATAAACACTGCACTCTTTTCCTCTTGGCTGAGTTTTTGTCCTACTGAGTTTTTCTAGCAAGGTTTTTAATGAGACAGTTTTCATAGACATCTAAGGGGGAGTGTTATAAAATATTATATATATGTATATATATGTCCATAATAATGAAGAATCACTATATCAACATTAATTATTGATTGTATTTAGAGTAGTAACTCGATTTCCTTAGGACTTATTTATTTATATAAATAGGGGTCATTCCCCAATTGAAATAAAACATACAAAAGTTTAACTCTCTCTTTTCATCTCTCTATTTCTCTGTCAATTTTTTTTTTATACTTTACATTTCAGTATTATTAATAGTTTTATAACATAATATATATTAATAAAAAAACAAAAAATTAAATATAATGAAACTAAAACATGTTACAAAACTGTAATTGAAAAAAAAAATTCGGTAGGCATTGCATTAAAAAATTTGACACAAAAACTTTAGCATATGTATGCCAGTTTGACAATAAAAATGCATTAATTGTAGGTAACAATTTAACATTAATTATGAATAAAATAATATTATGTTTACAAACTTTAAAATCTCTATTGATAGCTTTTTACTCTAATATGGGTATATTACATTTATTAAAATATATATTTAGCAAATTTTGACTGTTAGGTAACAATTTAGTCAAATTGGGGTAATTAAATACAATCATTACACTAAAAATTTTGACAAAAAAATAGCATATATAAGCCAAGTTTGACACAAATGCAGTAAAATGGAGGATTTTTTTTTATACAAAATTATAGCATTGACATATGGATTTACCACTCTATTGCAATTTTTTCATAACATTTTTATGATATTCGAAATTTATAAAATATAAATATATATTTGTAATACTTTCAATGGTTACTCATGAATGGTTACCATAAATTACTAAACAAGTTTTTGATGAGCAGTGATTATAATGATGATGAAAATAAATAAATAAAATATATAAAATCAATAATTTCAAATTTTGTAGATTAATTAGACAATAAACATTAATTAGAAAGATAATGTTCACATTAATTATTCTTACTAATTTCAAAATTATTATTTTTCTCATGGAATGGATAAAAGGAATGAATCAATAATGAAGAAGGAATGGAGAATAAATATTAAATAAGATTTTTTTTATTTTTTAATTAATAAATATGTGACCGCCATACCATCAAGTAGCCCTTCCAAAAGTTTAAAAAAATCCAAATTTATTTTTAGAAATGTTAATTAACAATTATAAATATGGATCATTGATCTTAATCCAATGGTTAATATTAAAGTAATCATCCATCGGCAGTAACCATTAAAATGACCACATATATATTTTTCTTTTATAAAAAAATAGACATATTTCAAATTTTATATTTATGTTTGATGTTTGTTAGTAAATAATGTGTTGCATGATTGTAAAGTAACAACTTTTTTTATTATTATTATTAACTTTTTTACAACTATATTCTACCATATCAAATATATATCCTGTATTGAATAAATCTTCTTCCTATTTAGATTGACTTTTCACATAAATATAGTTTATTTATCCTTTATACACATTCTAAATCCACAAGAAAATTTGTCTTTGATCAATGACTAGTTACAAAAATTATGTGCAAAATGAAGAAAAAGATATTGAAAATGCATTGTCTGAACATGAAGTAGAAATTGATGTGGAGGGAATGCATGTCGAAGGTACTAAATATGATGATGTTCATGTACATGAAGAATGGGTCCAACCTGAAGTTGCACATTGGAGAAGCTTACTTCAATTTTTGAGGATAGACAAAGAACCAGAAGATATAGAAGAGTCGGATTTCAATTGATAAGAGATTATAAGTATGGAACAAGCTGAATCTTTCTATTTTCTATATTCTAAGCTAATAGGATATAGTGTGAGAAAAAAAAATAAGTAGGGAAACCAAAGGTGTTGTAGTCATTATAAGTTAGGTGTGTTTGAATGAAGGTTTTAGATGACAAAAATATATTAATCTAAAAGATAAGTGTTGTGACCATCGTTATGTAACAAGAACGGGTTGTTAAGCAAAGTTTAGAATTAATTTGAAACTAAAAATGGTCCTAGACCAAATTTCTTCTACAAGTATGATGTGGACAATGAAAATTGATTGACAAATTTATTCTAGTCCAACTCTTCTTGCAAAGTGGATTACCAATTATTTGGTGATTGTTTGGCTTTTGATTCTACTTACAAAACTAATAGGTTCGTTGTTTATTGAGGACTATATTTCATTAATTTTTTTATTAAAAAAATATTTATTTTATTTTCTTTACAGGTATGGCAGGCCATTAGTAAACTACGTGGATCAAATAACCATGACACACTACTTGTGAACGAGACTTCAGAAACATATGGCTTATTTGGCATTGTTTTAGTTTTTTGTTTTTAAAGTTGTGTTCTAAAAAATGAGAATAGAAAACAATTTTTCTAGTTTTCAAAAAAATAAAAGGTGTTTGGTTAATGTTTTCTAAAAGCCATTTTTTTTGTTTTATTTTTTTTAAATCTTAAATAAAAAATTAACAAATATATTTACAAAGAGAAAAATCTTTTAAAAGTTTGTAATAAATAATGAGATAAAAAAATTTGAAAGAAAAAATGATGAAAAATAAGGAGTGGGAAAGTAAGGAGAGAAAATTTGAATAAATAGAAATTGAGAAGAGAGAAATTGATCCAAGAAAAAATGAGAGAAAATGTGATGAGAAATAAAGTGAGTAGAGAAAAAGTGATGAGAGAGAAAATGACGAGAGAGAAAAAATGATGAGATAGAAAATAAGGATATATTAAGTGATGAGAGAGAAAGTGAGGATATAGTAAGTGATGAAAGAGAAAATGATGACATAATAAGTGATGCAAGAAAAAATAAGGAGATAGAAAATGATGAAAGAGAAAATGAAAAGATAGAAAGTAAGTAAGAAGAGAGAAAATAGTGAGAGAGAAAGTGGATAGAGAAAGGGTAAGGAGATAGAAAGTGATAAGAGTGAGAGAGAAAGTGAAGAGAGATAAACTAATAAGAGAGAAAATAAAGTAACAATAAATGATGTTAGATAATAATAATTAAAAAAGTGATGTGAGAAAAAAATGACAAAAAAAATTTGATAATAACAGAAAAAAAAAAATTTGTTAACAAAATTTTCTGTTTTTTATAACTCTGTTTTTAAAAATTATTTTATGAAAACAACGTCAAACACCCCAATTTTTTTTCAAAAAACTATTTTTTAGTTAATGAGTCAAGCACCCTCATTTTGAAATTTTTTGGCAGTGTATGGATGGTAAGATGCATTCAACTGTGTTGACTGATAATTGTAAGTTCATGGAAAATGCACTCGAAATTGTCATGCCCGATGTTGTCCACCGTATGGGCTCATGGCATATATTGAAGAACAAAATGCATCATATACACACTGGGATCCATTGTTTTTAATTGATTAATATATTCGAAATTAATGTGTGCTCTTATAAAATAAATATTGCTTGTGAAAATTGAAAAAAAAAAATTAGGGCTATTTAAATATTCTTAAGGATGCAGAATTTTAATTACAAAATTTAAATTTAAACTGTTCAACTACTCCAAACTTTTAATCATGTTGTACTTTAGAAAATTTAATTAAAATAAGGTGTTTTAACTTCCTTCATACAACTTGATTCAAAATTATAATTTAAAATAATAAATATAGTACTATTTCAATAAAAAAAATAATAAGTGCAAAACATGTAATCTCAGACTTTTTGCATTAATTCTCTTCCAATTTCGTTGTAGTTTGAACTTGCAAGTCACGTAGTTATGTAACACCTCTCTTCATTAGAGTTTAAACAAAACAAAAAAAAACAAGGTCGAGTGTACTCTTTTAAAAACATAATAAAAAATCATCTTACAAAGAGGACTAGCCATGAAAGACCTTGAATCAAGCTTATAACCATGAATCATAAACAATATGACGAAGACTCCACGATCGTATAAATTTATTTGTTTAGAGACATCAGTCGCACGAATACAATACAGAAGGTAGCAAAATTGAAATTACAAGGAGATTTTTTTTATTTGATTCTCCAAGCTCAAATCTAGATTGCGTAACTGCATTAGGAATCAATTTTTAGAATAAATAAAATTGAATTTTTTCCCAAATCAACCAATAAAATCTTACAATCGTATAAGAGACTTTTCATGAGCAAGTGAGTCTCAAACTTCTACTTTTTTTTCTTTTATAATTACCTGAGCAAGCATGTAGTGTTTTATGATGAAAATGAGAATATATTCATATCTACAATTATAATTAAAGTTAGAAATTTCATAATAATTAATAATAAATAAAAAAAGTAGGTTCTACATATAACATTATACTTAATTGCAATGGTCAAGGGAGCTCATAAATATTTCGTAGTAATGCATTCTCTTCCAACTTTGATATAATGATAAATGTGAGTCGGGCAATAAGTTTTTCTATTATACAAAAAAAAAAAAAAAATTCTCCAAACATGAATTGTAACTTAACAAAAATAACAATTAAAAAGACTCACCATTATTCTCACGGGAAAATACCAAATTTTACACTCTTTCTCATTCTTCAACCTCTCATCTTCAGTCAACAATGAAGATATCATAGTAATAATCTATATTTGCAAATAAAAAAAAATCACATTCATATTGTTAGTGTAAAAAAATAAAAATAAAAAGACATATTACCTCTGCCTCTAATTCAATTTTAGGTACAATGTAATGAAAGTCGCACCACAATAAACTATAATAGCCTTATATTTAAAAAAAACATATGTAGGACATAAAAATAATAGTTTAAACAATTACAAAAAAATATATAAACATAAAGATAGAAAACTTACAATTGATTGGAGTTTGAGAAAACAAACTCTAATACCACTCTATCTTTTAGTCTGAAAGTATTGTCGAGTTTAAAATGTTCAAACATCACAATTTGATCTAGACTAATAACTTGCTTTTCAAGAGATAGTGATGGTGAAGATTCTTTTTTATTTCTTCATTTGTTAATTTTATTTTTTTCTCATATCTGCCTTTGCATATTTTCTTGTTTCATAAATGCATTTTCAGAGACTCTAATTCATTTCTCATCTCTTTGAACTCGCAATCGATTCATTTCCTCCATTCGATGTCAGATTCCATCAAGAATTTCTATTAGAAAGAAGAAGAAGAAGATTATCACTTATAAAAAAAAAATTATAAATATGTTAGAAATTTTTTTAACAAATAAAACATTTCCAATTATATAAGAAAAAAAAAAGAAACAATAAAAAATGATTGAATATCTTATGTGAAACACTTTGAAATTGAAGCTTCTTCACCTAGACACTTTGAAAAAAAATTGGACATTTTTTGCTGAATAAGTTTTTGACGAGGAATTACTATAAAGATGATGAAAATAAATAAAAAATATAAATAAAATCAATAATTTTGAATTTTCTAGTATAGTGTCAATTAATTTCGAAATCTTGATATATATTTATATATAAAATAATAAAAAAAAATGGCACTAAATGGGCAAGTTATAAAGATAATAAAAAATAATAAAAAAATTAGTGTACAACAGTAACCATAAGCTTAAATACGTTATACCTCCAAAAGCATTAAATTTTTTAACAGAATAATTGAAAGAACAAGAATATTTGCATGGAAACTAACATTGTATCTTATATTGCTAGTCAATATATAATTCATAAAAGAATGAATTTACTAAGAAAATTTTCTTGTATTGATGCTCAACTGTTGCTTTTACTAATTAATAAAGCACAAATATATACAATACATAAAAAAACATATGATTGACTAGTACATAAATCGTTGGCAAGTGTCATTCATTTGTGAGCTGTCAAGGCCTCTTTTTCTAACATATAGCAATAAAGAGACATTGAATAGAAGAAGAAAAGTCTCAATGAATATGATTATAAAAAATAAAATTAAGTAGTGAGATCACCAAGAATTACATACACCATTGAATCAATTTAATCATATATATATTTATTAAGAACGTACAAAGTAGAAAAATATATGCGTATTATAACATAAAATCCACACTAGTGTGATACACTATCACATCATAGAATAAATTGATGAATTGGCTTGGCATTTGAAAACATATAGGCATATTATATATTAAAAAAATTGTGCAGAAACATAAATCTTACAAAGCTCGTGATAATTATCATATTAATGTTTATAAAATATATATCTTTTTTATGGAAATGGTTCTCAAACTCACGCACTTTAATATACAGTAAAATAATTAATTACTACAGAAATCATCTATTGTATTTCTGGCCTAGAGCGTGAAACGATGGTTACCATTAATAGTACCAAAGATCTTATAAATATACAACTTAATTAGAGGAGCAAAATCACTAATCAAAAAGCCAAACTCCAGGTCTACTAGCAGGATTAAAAAAACTAAGGCAAAACAAAATGTCACTTCACAAACAAGAAAAATAAAATTGGCTACATATTTTAACTGAAGTCACTCACTATGTGATGCCATTTTAAAACTATCTCCAAGCCATTCAAAAATTGCTATAACATGTTCAATATGAATCTTATCAAGCGTACAGAGATATGGACTACCAAATCACACGCAACAAGCCAAAAAGAAATAGTTCATTATGGAATACTCTGTCTGCTATTTATATAAATATATATATATATATATACAAGTATTGTATAAATTAGTTCATTATGGAATACTCTGTCTGCTATTTATATAAATATATATATATATACAAGTATTGTATAAATTATGCACGCAAGTATTACTAATCGTAATAAGTAATAAAACAATAAATAAAGTATTGTTCTCACGAGAACTGTTACTAATTACCAAAAATTAATCTTTGATTCTAATTGATTGACAATTAATAAATTCTAAATTTATAAAATTAAAATACAAAAACAATAAAATAGAACAATAGAGAACTTAATACTAAATACTAATTCAATAGATTAAGAATTAGGGTTATTAATTTCATTAACTATTCACATCTTCTTCTCTAATGTGAATTTAATAATTTCTATCTTTATTGTAATAGCGGATTACAATTGTAAATTATATTCTTACTAGGACTTATAATAATCTACAGTAACTAATCTCCTACATCTCTGTGGTAAACTAAAATATTACATGCATTAAACACGTAATCCCTAAGCTACACAAATCATACGGGTACTCTTGTCCCATATAAATCTATGATTATTTGACTATAGCATATTTATCCCTCCCTTCTTAGATCTCAGGTTATAATCATGCAATTAATGACCAATTAATCACAAGCATTAAACACAAGATAAATAATTTATAACATTGATAGGAAATTTATAAAAAATTCATTAGATAATCATAAGGTTTCAAGAGAATCCATTAACACCCTAAATAAGAAATTAGCTCATGCTAAACATAGTAAAATCCATTAAACTAAATATAAATATCTGATAACTCTACAAAATAGAGTTATTATTAAGTTTTTAAGTAATTTTGAATTTATTAGTCTTATTTTGATTTTTATATATTTTGATGTGTTTTTATAGTTATTTTGTTGTAAAATGTTATAGTTAATTAATTGAATTATTGTTGTTTAATTTGAGGTAAAAAAAAAATGTTGTATTATTGAAATTAAATGTTAAATATAAATTAAGTTATAATTAATATTTTCAAAGAATTAAATTGATTTATTTTATAGTGAAAAATATTATATTATGATTTATTTTATGTTTATTTTGTAGGGAATTCATTGTATTTTTGGGCTTTGAAAATAAAAGAAAAGAAAATATTTAAAGCTAAAAGAAAAAATGGCATTTTTAAAATGCCATACCAAGCCCATGCCCAGGCCCATATGCCAGGCCCAATCCGCCCATCCACCTGCCAGCATCAATGAAGCTTCAACATCCCACTTTGCTGCCTCCCAACCGAATCACTCCATCATCTCTCCAGCAAGGCACCAAGCTCACCATTTGGCCATCACTTGCTGCCTCAACTCATTTGGGCCCAAGCCCAGCAGCCCAAAAGCCAGCCCACACCAGTGCACAAAGCTGCCACTTCTCCTTCACGTTCAGCCTTCAGCTCCCTCAAGTCTTCCAAATCAGCCTAGCCACTTTGCCATGCATGCCATTTTTTTCTTGAGCCCATAATTTGTACTCTTGTCCCTTATATTCAAAAATGCCAATTTTTTCCCCACTTTCTACATATTTTACCCCAAAACATAATTATTATATCCTATAATTTACCCATATTTTCCATATTATAATTAATTAAATTAATTTAATCAATTCAATTATTTTAAATTGATTATTTTAATTCCCATTTTTTGGCTATAAATAAGGGATTTGGGGTGTCCATTTTAGAGAGGGGAGGTTACTATACCATAATTTCTACACATTCAAAACCTCTCAATTCTCTTCATCTTTTTCTTCTTTTTGGTTACTTTCTATGTATTTTTAGAGGAAAAATTTGGGGGTTTCTCCTCCAAATTTTCCTATTTATGTTTGTAATTTTTAGTTTGTATTTGCTATTCTAGTTATGTGTTTCTAATCTTTTTAAGATTATTAAGGTGATGATGAAACAATATGTAACTAGATAGTATTTATTTTGTATGTTGATTTCCCAATTTGTGCAACAAAGTTTATGGAATTTTCTTCTTCAAATATCTTCTTTCATCTTAAATATCATGTATTTTGGATTGTTAGCACATATTTAAACGTTGTTCTTCATTAGTGCAAATACATAATATTCTTTGTGTAAGATGTGTCATTAAATTGTTCACATCCATGCTTAGAACAAAAATATTATGTTTTGCCTTATAAATAATGTTCATTGATTTATTTGTTATTTCATTAGATTGATTTACACTAAATGCTTTGAAATTATAATTTTGAAAAGTGAAGAAAAATCCTATCTTTTTATAAGTAATTTGTGCTTAAAATTATACATCTATTTGGAAAATGATAGTTTGATTTATTTTAACTATCACTAAAACTTGGGAATCAATATACTTATAAATATTATTGAACTTATATTTTGTGGATTCTAATCCTTAATAACCTTATTTTACTATCTTGATTTTTATTATTAATTTATATTTATATATTGTTTTTGATATCTTTATTATTATCTTTTAGTTTATTTTCTTGTCACAAATTCTCATCAATCTTTGGGGCTAGGTTAGAATTTATTAATTTTGATTTAAAATAGTTTCATTTTCGATTTTAGACAACTCCTTTGGGTTCGACATCCTTGCTTACACGATCACTATTCTATATGAACGATTCGTGCGCTTGCGATTTATAAATATTTAAACATACCCGTTTTGGGTCCATCAACATCACTACACGAGAAAGTAAAAGTAAAAGGTGAAAAAAAATGATAAAATTAGTTGATCTCCGAGTTTTTGCCTACTCAGTGTGTTCCTTGAGTCTCCTCCTTAGGGCTTTTCTTTTCTTCAGAAATCGTCATAATGATGCATAAATAGTAGCTGGGTTTATACATTTTTAGACCCTGTGTTTTGTCTCATTACCTGTTTGGACCCTATGTTTTGATAAATTATTTTTTGGACCCTATGTTTTGTAAAATGGTTAAAATGGAACCCTAAACCCGATTTTGGGCAATGTTTTCTCAACTAAAATCACAAATAATTTACCAAACTAACAATCCAGAACAAAAATAAAATCATTCTGCTTAAAAACTGTGTTGTTATATTCAATTTTTTCTTTATCAAAATTGAGTTTAGGGTTCTATTTTAACCATTTTACAAAACATAGGGTCCAAAAAGTAATTTTTCAAAACACAGGGTCCAAACAGGTAATGGGACAAAACACAGGGTCCAAAAATGTATAAACCCATAGTAGTTTGTGCTTTGAACGTGAAATTCTACTTTTTCCCTTGCTTAAAATACCCTAATCTGCATGTTGACCGCTCAAGCGTCGCAGCCCTATAATGAACCGTCGTGGCCTGTGTCCAAAAACCGAAGTCCGCCTCATCTCTGACTCAACAAGCGCCGCGACTCTAATATGCCTGTGTCGCGGCCCAAATTCTCCAACCAACAGCTCCACGACTCTCAAAGGTAGCGTTGCGGCCATCAATTTCTCAAGATTCGTCCTCGCAGCGTCGCGGCTCAAATGCCTTTTTTTTCACCAAATCGCATCTTTTTGAAGCCAAACGCGGTCATTTATCAATTGTTTTCCATAAATTCTGAAATATTATCAAACATAGGCAACAAAACGTCATACTGCATAAACATAACTAAATAAGCTCAAAAATTCCATAAAATAACCATTTAAAATACTATAAATCCTACTCTATCAAACTCCCCCAAACTTAACTTTTACTCGTCATTGAGTAAAACCTATTGACACTTTCTAAAACAAACTAATCACAAACATGAATCAAGTTATAACCTAACAAGCCTCCACCTCATGAAAATCATGCAATACAAGCTCAGAATTTTCAACTACATTTCATCCAGAATTTCAGTAAAATCAATTCAATAATCAACTTTCACAATGCCTTATACATGTCAAATCTTCCAAATCATTCCATCAAAACCAAGTATTTCATATGCTTGCATAATTCATCAAGCTCCCCTAATATGATAACACATGCTCAAGAATCAAAATGACTTTTTAAGCTTATAACGAAAGGCTTAAGCTCAGGTAGGTGAATAAAAAGTCATTTAGGCTCATCTATACCATAAACATACAACTCAAACAAACCAATCTTCTTCAACTTGAAACTCACAAACGATCCCCAAATTTCCCAAAATTGCATACTTTGAGAGAATTCATACTGCTGAAAATAATCTTTTTGCTTTTTTCTTTTTTCTAATGATACTACACTCTCCCAAACTTATTTCTTTGTATATTTTCAATTTGGAGTGTAGTTTATTTTCAATATACTTTTTTGTTTTTTTCTCTCTGTCAATTTTCCTTCTATTAATGACACAAATTTCCAAATATAAGCTTCATGATCCTCCAATCACTTTTCATATGCTCATGGTTTACATCAAAGGGAAAGTTAAATAACAAAGTTTCAATTGGGGTCAAAATAAGTGGCAAACAACAACAAAAAAATCACATTAAGCTCAAAATTTGGGTAACTAGAGATTTAATATATTAAAGTTGGCTTGAAAGGCTCAATCGTTCCAAAGAATTGCCTAAGTCATCTTCCTGAGCATGCGTCATTCCAATTTCATCTCAATCAACAAACTATGCAAGTTCAAGAATATTTTCAAATTTTGATCCACAAATCCACACACCCACTTAACATTCATATATTAATGGATTGTAAGAAATTTATTAATTAAGGCTTTCATGACAATTAAAACTCAGGTCAAAACTAATCACTAAATTAATTTCACCAAGCACACGAATTCACATAGTTTTTTTTTCAAATCACTCACATCACAGGGTTATAAGTTTCATCAGCTTGAAAAAAACTTGATTCATAATTATAAACACTAAATACAACTAAAACAAAACAAATAAAACTAAAAATAACACTAAACCAAGTAATCCCTCCCTGTTGACCCACGATTTGGCCAACTGACACGGAGTCAAAATATGGATGATATGAACAAATATAAAGAAAATAATATAATGACGAAAGTAAAGAAAACACAGCAATTTATAGTGGTTCGATCAGAAGTGTGATCAGAGAACTCGGGTTCAATGAGTTTCAGCACTTCACTTAAAGCAATACAAGTGTTTTGGGAGAGATTCTATCTCTCTCTATCGTTTTCTTTCGTTCAAAAGAAAAAAGGGTTCCCCTTCCCTTGAGGTATATCTTGCTATTTATAGGCTCAAGGAGGGTTACAGATTATTGTTGCAGATATTACACCCTAAATGGCGGGATATCCAAAAGATTGTATGAGATAAATTCAGGATTTACAAAGATCTTCCCACAAATGTCGTTCTGCTAGCGGAACCACCGACCAGACTGGTCGCGGCATAGATAGGCTTGTCATGCTTCTGGTGTGTCTCCTGGTCGATACTCTAGCAGATGCTTCCAGGTGTCAGCCACGTATCAAGAATTTATTTGCCACGTCACAAATGCTAATTTACCTGATAACATTTGCCCCCCAAAGTTTATTTACTACGAACAGTGAATAAACTTTGAACGTATGACTCTTCGGTAACCCCTCCTGACGTGTTAGGACCCTTCGTGCATTCTTGAAAAAAGCAAACTACTCCTGTCTAATCATGGCTTTTTAGTTCCCCAGAAACACTTTTGACGACCATCGCGTTTCCCCATACTTCGAAAAGGGAAAATTAATGATCACGCCTTTTGAATATTAGAGGCAAACTTATATAAGATCACCAGAGCCATTTCTTTCCTTTTCACGCACGCCACTACTCTGCCGAAAATCCTAAAAACCAGAGCTTTACCTTCTCCGGCGAACGTTCTCCTGTGCTTTCAAGACTCAAACGGTGTGCTCCTTGACTCCCGAATCTCTCACTTCCATCTCCACGATCATTTTCCTTGGTAAGTTTTTTGAAACTCCATGCTTCTAATTTCTCATGGTGCATGCTTTTAAATGGTGTACTGTTTGAGTCTCTCGGTTTTTAGTTTGTGAACGCTTGCAGATAGGATATTTTTGTAGGCAGAGTAGGCTTATAAGTAAGTTTAAGACCCAGGATCAGTGCTTTTTAGGACGTAAAATCGAAGTTGCATTTCGATTTTTAAGCCAGTTGAAAATAATTTTTTCCCGCCCTAAGGGGAGTTGGAAAAGCTTTTCAGGAAAACCTTTCACTTTCACCCTTTGATCCGTTTCTTAAACTGTTCGCACAGAAAGACTTAGTTTCTTGTTAGAATGTTGTTATATAAAGGCTTAGCTTTTATATTCGACCAGTGTTATTCTGAAGCCTTCTAGACTCCTCTGACCTCGCCTCCCCATTCTTCTGTTTGCAGATTTTAATGCCAGATTTGTGGGGAGGTGAGAGACCCATCGACGACGACCTCCTCGCTCAACTGCTCGAGGGAGAAGAACAACCAGCTGACCGCGTCTACCAGATACCTTTCT
This sequence comes from Humulus lupulus, assembly GCF_963169125.1. Classification (NCBI taxonomy): domain Eukaryota; kingdom Viridiplantae; phylum Streptophyta; class Magnoliopsida; order Rosales; family Cannabaceae; genus Humulus; species Humulus lupulus. Next base: position 131,160,142 of record NC_084799.1, read on the forward strand.
CACGAGCTTCTTTCAGACCGCACCCTTCTCCTCCAATGGCCCGTTCAAAATCTTCTGGCAAGAAAAGGCCCGAGTCTGAAAGTAACCCTTCTTCTCCTGCCCAGCCTGATTCGCAGGCGGGGGCTCCCTCGACCAGTGGTCGAGAGAATCTTGTTCCTGACCCTAATATCCAAACTAGGGCTCGTCCTCGTCATCGGAATCCGCCTGATGTCGAGTGGTATACTCCCCCAGCCAGTTCGATGACCCCTCGGATGGTCGCCAACTGCTTCAGAAAATACCCCCTAACGGGGGTAACTATTACACGCCCTACTGCGGACCAGAGGGCTAACCGTCCAGGAGGAGCGAACAGCGCCTGGTCCCGGTATCATATTGAAGCGGGGGCTTATCTCCCTCTTCATCCTTTCTTTCTGGGGGTGGCCAATTATTTCGGCGTCGCTCCCTTTCAAATAACTCCTAACGGATATAGGATGTTGGCTGCACTCTATGTCCTGTACAAACTGAACAAATGGCCAAAACCTTCACCCCAAGAGGTTAACTACCTCTTTGACCTCAAGTCCAACCCTCAACACAACGGGACGGGCTTTTTTCACTTCTGTCACCAGGAAACCGGCCGGACGTTTTTGAGTGGCACCACCCATATATCGAACGTGGGGCATTACAACAAGGAGTATTTCTTTACTCCGGATATAGCCAGTAACAACTTGGCCTTCGCGAGAGGAGATATAAATTTGTCTATGTCTTGGTCGATATTTTATCACAGAGTATTTCCTTTCATCATTTCTCAAACTTGATCTGCTTTTCAGGCCCTTGGTTACGTCCGACCCCAACACCAGACATGGTGTTGAGGTCTAACACCCTGGCCAGGACGTCTGCTGCAGCCAAATGTATCAAAACTCTGACACTAGAAAAGAACTTGAGGTCTTCTGGCCTTCTGGCTCCTCGCCATGAAAATAGAGGGTCCGTAGCGGACGAACCTACTGCCGAGGGGGTTCCCAAGCAGCAACCTCCTGTGCCCTCTCCTAGGAGGAGGCCCACAGGAGTTACGATCAGGGAACCCACGGGCAGTCCTTCTGCAGAAAGGCCTTCTGCTCCCCAAGGCAAGGGGAAAGGAAAGGCCACAGATACTGTCGTTAACTTGGAGGAGTCCTCTAATGACAATGGTAATGTTATTTCACTTTTAAATGATCTGCCAATCCCTTGTCATATGTTTGACGGGGATGGTAACTTTACATATGCTCCCAATCTAGGGCCAAACTTCTTCGTGCCAGAAAATGAGTATATGATTAATAGAGTCAATAGTATAGCGACCAGTAGTTGTAGCTCGGGTATTCACTTTATTATCTTCTTTCTGTTGTATTACTTACCTTCACCTTTCTCTTCCCTTACTAACCTCTTGTGTTTATTTTCATGCAGATATGTCGACTCCCAATATTTTTGATATGTACCAGGCCGAAGAGGAAGAGGAAGTCCTTCAACTTCAACGGAGGTCAAAGAAGCGGACTGGTGAAACCAGTCAAGGTCCTTCAGCTAAGAAGAATCGACCAGAAGACCTTCCTCAGGGTACACCAACTGGGCAAAGTCCTGCGCCAACTGGGCGAACTCCCACTCCTCCTCCAGCTCCTTCTGAACAGCAAAACACTCCTGCTCGGTCCAACCCTCCACCTGCGCCTGCTAGGGAGAAGCTTTCTCGCGAAGAAGCCCATGGGGCCAGGCTCGTGAGCCGTACCATCCGATCCGCTAAGGATCGAATTGAACGCATAGGCAAAGGTGAGCGTGTTGGGACTGCCATGATCCAAGCTGAAGAGCTACCAATCGACCATATCCTAAACAGGGCTCTGAACGAGATCTCCAGCGTAAGTATCTTTTTATTCCTCGAGTCTTTGTTTTTTCAGACCTCGTGATAAGTCTTGACTTATTTTTCTTTCGTTTACAGGCCTTACTTTCTGCCATTACTGCTCGTACCCGAGCCCAGGCCTATTTTGAGCAGATTGAGGCTAAAGTTCTCGAGAAACATCAGGTGAAGGCGGCCGAGGAGCTTTCGGCTACTGAGGCCAAACATGTTAAGGAGTTGGAGATGGTGGTCCGAGAGAGGGATGCAGCGGTAACCAAACTATCCGCGGTTGAAGCTGTAAAAGATGCAGCGGTTAAGCTGAGGGAAGAGTACCGGTCGTACAACAAAACTCATCTCCGCGAAATCAAGCATCTGGAGGGGGTAGTCAAGTCTAAGGACGAGACTATCGCCACTCTCGAGGGCAAGGTGCAGCAGCTGGAGCTTGACAACTCCAAGAATCTGGAAAAGTACAAAAGGACGACACTCCGATGTTTCTATAACTTCTGGAAACACAATCAGGGTGCTGACTTTAGTTACCTTTCAGAGGAAGTTAGAGCTGCGGAGTTGGCCCGGTGTGCTGTTCAACTAGCTGAAGAGGAGGCAAGAGCTGCGACTCCTGCAACCCCAAGCGTCGTTGGTTTGGAGGAAGAAACCACCGAGGAAGTGACTGACCAGGTTGTTGCCCAGGACCCTCCTGCCCCCCATGCTTCTTAATTTATTATTAACTATTTTCTTTCTTTTTGAACACGCGACCCACGGGTCGTGATGTAAAGACAATAGTTTCTTTTTAATTTTGCTGCACGGGCAGTACATCTTTTTGTTTGAACAGTTACATCCAAGCAGCAATGCTTGCGGTGTAAAAGCTTAACTCTTGGTGCTATAATATTTTTACTTATTATAACGTTTGTCCGTATGACCGAACTTAGCATAGTGCTTTGGCATGATTTAACAAAACATATATTTTGAAAAATACTCTAAGTACTTGTAGCATGCTTTCACTTATTTTGTTCATGTGTTTACATACCTTGAGAGTATGCTTTGCTATCGATGTGCCTTATATGCCCCCCAAGTGATCGAGGAGCTTTAGATCCTTGGTCACTTGCCTTGACCATGGCCTGTCCGAACATTCCTGTTCGTGCGGAAAAATGATACTTGTAATACAGCAAAACAACACACGTAATGAACAAATACTTGCAAATGTAAATTCACAAAGGTTGGCAAGAACGACTGGCTGAGCACAGTCCCTTATAATTTCGTATTAAAAATGGACTAATCATGTCTTTACGAGCGATTCTGAAATAGAATCTTACATATACGAGCAGTTAGCCACACAACGTGGCTAACCCTCTTTGCAAAACTTGTAAAAGAAAATTTAAACAAGCCAGTCCTTTAAGAAGGGCTGTTCATTGATAATACTTGCGCAGGTGTTCTCCATTCCAATATCGTGGAACGAGATCTCCGTTTAAGCGCGCGAGTTTATAGGTGCCTGGGTGAAGGACTTCTTCAATTTGGTAAGGCCCTTCCCAGTTAGGTCCGAGCACTCCAGCTGTGGGGTCGCGGGTATTCAAGAAAACTCGTCGTAACACCAAGTCTCCGACGTTGAATCTTCTTTCTTTAACTTTGGAGTTAAAGTACCGGGCGACTTTTTGCTGATAAGCAGCAACTTGGAGTTGAGATTTTTCTCGTATCTCGTCAATTGAGTCTAAGGACTCCAGCATTAGCTGGCTGTTTTGGTCTTGATCGTACGTTAAACGCCGATGTGAGGGGGGATCTATCTCGACGGGTAACATGGCCTCATACCCATAAGCTAAGGAAAATGGGGTACGTCCTGTGGCTGTTCGATGAGATGTTCTATACGACCAGAGGACTTCAGGCAGTTGTTCTAGCCATGCTCCTTTAGCTTCTTCAAGTCTTTTCTTCAGGGTTTCCTTGAGGGTTTTGTTTACAGCTTCGACTTGCCCATTCTCTTGGGGGTGTGCGACTGAAGAAAAGCTCTTAATTACCCCATGCCTTTCGCAGAAATCGGTGAACAGGTCGCTGTCAAATTGGGTCCCGTTGTCTGATACTATCTTTCTGGGCAAACCATAGCGGCACACAATGTTCTTGATGACAAAGTCGAGAACTTTCTTGGTCGTAATGGTTGCGAGTGGCTCAGCTTCGACCCATTTTGTGAAGTAATCGACTGCCACAACTGCGTACTTTACTCCTCCTTTTCCTGTTGGCAGTGATCCAATTAAGTCTATTCCCCATATTGCGAAAGGCCACGGGCTCTGCATCTGCTTTAGTTCGTTTGGAGCTGCTCGTGGGATTTTGGAGAACCTTTGACATTTATCACATCTTCGTACGTACTCCATTGAATCCTCATTCATTGTTGGCCAGAAATAGCCCTGTCGGAGAACTTTTTTCGCCAAACTCTGCCCCCCAGCGTGATCTCCGCAGAAGCCTTCATGCACCTCTTTCATGAGTTCCTTGGCTTTTTCTGATGTAATGCACCTGAGCAGTGGCATTGAATATCCTCTTCGGTACATAACACCGTCGAGCAGTATGTACCTAGCAGCTTGCCTTTGCAGAGTTCTAGCTTTGTTTCTATCTGCTGGCAATGTCTCATTTGTCAGGTACTCCAGGTAAGGCGCCATCCATGTATCTTCTATACGAATTTCCATGCTGGCTTCGGCCGCATCAATGCTTGGTTCACTCAATCTCTCTACTGGGACTATGTTCAAGGCGTCAGCATCTTTAGCACTTGCGAGTTTGGCCAAGGCGTCTGCATTCGAATTCTGGTCTCGCGGAATCTGCTGGAGGGTGTACTTTGTAAACTGCGCTAGCAAATCTTTTGTTTTGTTGAGGTAAGCCATCATTTTTAATCCCCGCGCTTGATATTCTCCCAGGACTTGATTCACGACCAGCTGAGAGTCGCTGTAAACATCGAGCGCTTTTATATTCATATCCCTGGCCATTCTCAGTCCAGCGAGGAGTGCTTCGTATTCCGCTTCATTGTTTGACGGTGCGAAGTCAAACCTGATTGCGCAGTGAAATCGATGCCCTTCGGGCGTTATCAATATCACTCCCGCTCCAGCGTGAGATTCATTAGATGATCCATCCGTGAATAGCTTCCACGAAGGAGTCTTGTCTTGAGGCATGGGCGCTTCAGGCTGTTCGCACAACTCGTTGTTGGGGAGTTCGGTGAACTCCGCAATAAAATCGGCCAAGACTTGCCCTTTTATTGCTGCTCGTGGGGAATAAGTTACGTCGAACTGTCCTAATTCGACCGCCCATTTTAACAGTCGACCAGCCGCCTCCGGTTTTTGGAGGACTTGCCGAAGGGGCTGGTCGGTCAGAACTGTGATAGGATGAGCTTGGAAGTACGGACGCAACTTTCTGGAGGCTAGAATTAGGCAATATGCTAATCTTTCGATCGGAGGATATTTTAATTCCGCACCGATGAGCCTTTTGCTGACGTAATAAACAGCTTTCTGTACGCCTTCTTCCTCCCGTATTAGTACCGCACTAGCAGCAACTTCGGTAATCGCCAGATAAATATACAAAGTCTCTCCTTCGATTGGTTTTGATAGGATGGGAGGTTGCAACATATGAGTCTTTAAGGTCTGGAATGCTTGCTCGCAATCTTCCGTCCATTCAAACTTCTTATTTCCCCTGAGTAGATTGAAGAATGGAACGCACTTGTCAGTTGATTTTGAGATGAATCTACTCAGGGCAGCGATCCTTCCGGTCAGGCTTTGTACATCCTTGATTTTCTTCGGCGACTTCATGTCGATCAGGGCTTTTATCTTGTCGGGGTTGGCCTCGATTCCTCTTGAATTTACTATGAACCCCAAAAACTTCCCCGATCTGACTCCAAAGGAACATTTGAGGGGTTTTAATTTCATTTGATACTTGTTCAGCACGTCAAAGCATTTCTGCAAATCCCTCACATGTCCTTCTGCCCTTTTGGACTTTACGAGCATGTCATCCACATATACCTCCATGCTTATCCCAATTAGCTCTTTGAACATGTGGTTGACCAGTCGTTGGTAAGTCGCACCTGCGTTTTTCAGTCCGAAGGGCATGACTCTGTAACAATACAAGCCCGTATCGGTCCGAAAGCTGGTGTGATCCTCGTCAGGGGGGTGCATGCTGATTTGGTTGTAACCTGAATATGCATCCATGAACGAGAGGATCTCATGTCCTGCAGTTGCATCGACTAGCTGGTCGATCCTCGGGAGTGGGAAGCAGTCTTTTGGGCAGGCCTTATTGAGGTCTGTAAAATCCACACAGGTCCGCCACTTGCCGTTTGGCTTGGGGACCAGCACCGGATTTGAGACCCATGACGGATAAAACGCTACCCTGATGAACCCATTTTCTTTAAGTCTTTCGACTTCTTCTTTTAAGGCTTTTGATCTATCTTTATCGAGCAGCCTTCTTTTCTGTTGCACCGGTGGAAAGGCTTTGTTTATGTTCAGGACATGGCTGATTACTGCAGGGTCTATTCCAACCATGTCTTTATGCGACCAGGCGAAAACTTCTTGGTTCTCTTGCAAGAATCTTACCAGTGCCTGCTTTGTGGTAGGTTCTAAATTCTTCCCAACCCTCACGACTCTGGTTGGGTCTTTTTCATCGAGTTGGACCTCTTCCAGGTCCTCGATGGGTCCTATATTTTCTTCAAAATCCCCAAAGCAAGGATCCAAATCTATATCCTCACTTTGGGCAACACCCTATTTGGTGACTTTACCACCTGATTGGGTTTGACCGTCTTCTGTCATCTGCAATCGTTCTGGGGTAGCGCTCCTCAACGCTCCACTTTTTGCCTTTGTGATTGAGGCGTTGTAGCATTCTCTGGCCTCCCTTTGGTTTCCTAAAACGCATCCTACCCCTGCGTCTGTTGGGAACTTCATGGCTAGATGCCACATGGAGATGATGGCCCTCAGCTCAACCAGTATGGGTCTTCCAATAACGGCATTATATGCTGAAGGACAATCGACCACTACAAGAGTGGCGAGTAGTGTCCTTGAGGCAGGCGCTGTACCCGTTGTTACTGGGAGTTTGATCATCCCGGCTGGTGCGAGTCCTTCTCCAGAGAAGTCGTATATGGTTTGATTGCAGGGCTCCAAGTCCTTTACGGACAATTTCATGTGTTCCAGTGTTGATTTATACAGGATGTTCACTGAACTTCCTGTATCGACCAGTATTCTTTTTACCATCATATTGGCCATCTGGATATCCACGACCAGCGGATCGAAATGTGGGAACCGGACGTGCTGGGCATCGTCCTCAGAGAAGGTTATCCCGTACTCCTCTAAGCGAGCCTTTTTCGGCGCGCGGTCCTCCACAGTCATCATCTCAATGTCCTGGTCGTGGCGTAGAGTTCGAGCATATCGTTCTCTGGCCTTTCCGCTATTTCCCGCGAGGTGCGGGCCTCCACAGATGGTTAAGAGCGTTCCGGCTACGGGGGCAGTCTGTAATGGTGGCGAGCGCTGGCGTGCAGACATCTGCTCGTTGCCACCTGGAGCTTCTCGTTGGGAAGTTCCCGAGGCCCGTACGTACCTTCTCAAGTGTCCTTGTCTTATAAGGAACTCGATTTCTTCTTTTAACTGGTTGCATTCATTAGTGTCATGTCCGTAGTCGTTATGGTAACGACAGAACTTGGTGGTGTCTCTTTTCGAAATGTTTTTTCGAATGGGCCCAGGTTTCTTGTAAGGCACACTAGAGCTCGTGGCCTGGTAAACCTCTCCTCGAGACTCGATGAGGGCAGTGTAGTTAGTGAACCTAGGTTCATAACGATTACCCTTGGCACGTTTATTGTCGGAGGTGGAGGGCTCGTTATATGGCCATTTCCCGCCATTTTTGCCATTACCGTTGCCGTTTTTATGGCCTTTGTCGTTGCCATTAGGTTTGGACCCATTGGCGGCTTTGGAAGGTTCGGCGGCCTTTTTACCCTTGTTCGAGGGTTTCCCATTGTCAGCAATGGCTTCCTCGAGCTTTATGTAACGATCGGCTCGATCCAAGAACTCTTGGGTTGTTTTAACTCCGTCCTTACGAAGACTTTTCCACAGGGGCGAACGGCGCCTCACTCCCGCGGTTATAGCCATCATTTTTCCTTCGTCTCCGACTGTCTTTGCTCCGGCTGCCGCTTGCATAAAATGTTGGATGTAATCCTTTAGTGATTCCCCATCCTGCTGGCGGATCTCGACCAGTTGGTTTGCTTCAGTCGGGTGGACACAACCTGCGTAGAACTATCCGTAGAACTCCCTTACGAACATTTCCCAGGAAACTATGCTTGCCGGTGGGAACTTAAAGAACCATTCCTGCGCGGCTTCAGAAAGTGTTGCAGGAAAGATCCTGCATCGAGCGTCTTCGGACACTTTCTGAATGTCCATCTAGATTTCAAACCTATTCACATGCGAGACGGGATCCCCGTATCCATCAAAGTTTGGGAGAGTGGGCATTTTGAACTTGCTGGGAGTCTCTGCGTTGGCTATTCTTTGGATAAATGGAGTGCCTTTTCTTCTATCGTGGTCGATGTAAGAGGTCCTTCCTCTGACGAGCTGTTGCACAGCCTGATTTAGTGCGTCTATCTGGGCTTGCAACGCAGTAGGAATAGCTACGGTCTCTGCTGCTGGGGGAATGTTCTCACCATGCTTCTCCCGACGATCATTGAGTATGTCTCTTAGATCTTCCTCTCTTCTCCGTTGCTCGCTACCTCCGAGCCGGTTGAAGACATTATTTTGCTTGGGTTGCCCCCCAGCATCTTGTCTATTTGGTTGGTCATCTTGAGGTATTTGGCTCCTGCTTTTACCTCTATTTTCATTCCTCCCATCAGCATTGCCCTTGCCTGAGTCAGCCTCGTTGTAGCCGTGGCCATCTTTGAACTTTGATTGGCTGTGATAAGATTGGTTGTTTCCTCTATTCCTGTCTCTGGCAGAAACACCTCAAGCGTTAGAGGGTGGCCTGCGCTGGTCGCGATGTCCCCTTGCATTATCATGCTGTGGGGGTCCACGGACCGCAGAGCCTAACTCCGAGTCCCTCCTGTTACCAGGAGGGTAGTGACCTCTGTTCGCTTGGGGTGGCCCATCATTCTCGCGGCGTCTAGGACTACGAGGCCGTCGCTCGGCCCTATTCTGCCTTTGCTGCGGGGGATTCCCTCGAGCAGCTTGGGATGGTGGATTTGCCTCGGGGTCCAGTGGGACGTCGTCCTGGGGCATTTGAGGCTGCTCGGGCCTTTGCGGACTTGAAGGATGGATCGGTGGGCTAGGATTGGGACCCTTCTGAGGTGGCCCATCCTCAGGTTGGTTAGGCTGCGAGACAGGTGCGGCCTGATTTCTTGTCAACAGCAGGGTTGCCTCGAGGGCTTCCATGGCCTCAGTTTGGCGGCGATCTACCTCTGCTTGTCTCTCGCTCAACTCCGCCCGCTGACGGTCAAGTTCCTGCTGCTGCCTTGCCATGGCTTCTGCGGCAGTCTCTTGATTGGCCCTCAGACTAGCCAATTCTTCTTGCAACGCGCCCAGGGTGCTCTTCAGCGTCGCATCGTCCATATCCTCCTCTTAAAAATCTAGTTGCGGCTCATCTTCTGCCATGCTTGCGGGTGGAGGAGGAGGTGGTGGATTCGATGGTGCAGTGGCGACAGTTTGGCCAGCTTTCCTTCCTGCTTTCGCCATCGGTTTTCTTAATCAGCAATGAATTGTCCTCTCAATGAAAGCACCAGAATGTTGACCCACGATTTGGCCAACTGATATGGAGTCAAAATATGGATGATATGAACAAATATAAAGAAAATAATATAATTACGAAAGTAAAGAAAACACAGCAATTTATAGTGGTTCGGCCCCAGGATCTGGTAATGACCTACGTCCACTTAGAATTATATTGATATGAAATCAGAAGTGTGATCAGAGAACTCGGGTTCAATGAGTTTCAGCACTTCACTTAAAGCAATACAAGTGTTTTGGGAGAGATTCTCTCTCTCTCTATCGTTTTCTTTCGTTCAAAAGAAAAAAGGGTTCCCCTTCCCTTGAGGTATATCTTGCTATTTATAGGCTCAAGGAGGGTTACAGATTATTGTTGCAGATATTACACCCTAAATGGCGGGATATTCAAAAGATTGTATGAGATAAATTCGGGATTTACAAAGATCTTCCCACAAATGTCGTTCTGCTAGCGGAACCACTGACCAGACTGGTCGCGGCATAGATAGGCTTGTCATGCTTCTGGTGTGTCTCCTGGTCGATACTCTAGCAGATGCTTCCAGGTGTCAGCCACGTATCAAGAATTTATTTGCCACGTCACAAATGCTAATTTACCTGATAACACTCCCCTAAACTTAAATAACACATTGCCCCAAATGTGGTAAAAAGATAAAAGGAAAAGAAAACATACCCAACCACCACATCGATATGGTAGAGGAGGCGGTGGCTGCTGGTAAGGATGAAACTCCAAAGGATACTAAAAATAAGGTTGCGGAGCTTCATTTAGATTCCAACGATTGACCAAGGCATTCAGTTGATCGACATGTGTATGCTCATATGCATTCCTAGACATCAAATATTGTTGCATATGGTTATTCTGCTAAATAATATAATTCAACTGAACATGTGTATATTGGACATGAGGGTTAATTGGTCCACCAATTGCCAACATTGGATCCTTATCCATTGCAGCCGCTACATTTTCCTCTGCATCCTCTAGTTGAACAACCTTGGCACGCCGACGATGACGCGGTCTTTGTTCTTCGGGGTCAGGAACTGCTATAGGTGCAAAATAACCATAAACAACACTCCTAGTAATAATACCTTGCATCCGTCCTTTAACATCAGTCTGATGCACTGGAACCCCATAAGTTTCACACAGGTCCATGATAAAGGATCCAAGCCCCAATCCACCAGTTGTCGTGAGCTAACAAATAAACCCAATACTATTTCTAAGTTGTTTTCCCACATCAATTTTCATCCCCTTCATGATTGCATAAACTATAAGCAATTTTTCCATAGCATTATCAAAAAAATTTGAGGAAGGAATCAACCGAGCACTCACAAAATATAAGAACACACGCATTATTCGGTTGAGCTGACACCTATACATGTGTTTTGGCTCATCATGAGTATAAGTAACCCTAGCCACAGGAAAACCAATGAACTCTACTAATTTCAATGCGTAAGAATGCATTATACTCACCTTGCTCGTCCGGGTAAGACTGAAGCTCATAAAAAATTGTTAAATGTCCCAGCACTAACCACTACCCTTTCCCCCCTCACAAAACATGTATTATATTCTTGCTCAGGTCAATTTGCATAAAAATCATACACTAGATAGACGTTTGGTTTAGGAATGCTCTCAACATTTACCAATGACTACCAACCTCTATCTTGAAGTATAACCTGAATAGGCTCATAGGTCGGGTCATTAAAAGGAAAATTCTAGTAATCCATTCCTCGCTGAAGAACCAAACTCCGCTTCCTTAATCGCCCATGTCTATCTTGAGCTTCTTTACTTACAAACCTAGACCTATCAAAAGAAGCTGCCCCCCTTGAAGATGACACACCATGACTAGATCTCATAGGTCCCATTACACTTCTTAACACTTAAATTCTACACACAAAAAAAAAATTGGACAATACCACCCCTTGTTTTTTTCACTTGCCCAAATCAACAAAAACACCACAAATCTCACAAATAATCTTCCCAAAAAAACAATCATTCAATATCCAACTAGACAATAGAGCCTCTTAACCACACAATACATAATAATACACTGCAAAAACACCAAAATATCAAGGGATTAAGAGAGAAACATTTACCCACAATGAAACATGATGAAAGATACTCTCAATTCCTCAAGCTTCCCAAAGATTGCAAAATCTCCCCCGAAATTTGAATTTAGGGTTTATGAATGGAAAAAATGAGGTTTAAAGGTAATTTAGGCTAAAGTAATGGTGGAAAAGTGATTGAATAAAGTTTATAGGAGGATTATTAGAGGTTTTATGGAGAGATTGGAAGGTTTGGCCTAAAAAAATGGTGAATTGGAGGTAGGGAGTTCGAATTGTGAAGAGAGAAAGTTAGGAAGTGAAGGGAAAACTCTAAAAAAATGGGTTAAAGCAATCTCGAGGAAGCACTACGGCGAATAAGGTGTAGCATCATGGCCTGTGTCAATTTCTGGGTTCAATTTTGGGGATGCGCACTGCGACTCAATGTTGGAGCACCTGTGCACTCATGAAATTCCCAGCTCTCTGTCTGTGCAAGCATCGCAGCTCAAATACGGGAGCGTCGCAACTCAAATAGGTTCCTGCATAAAACTTCAATTTTTAATATTTTATAGTTTTCACGATTTTCATGATTCATATTTACAATCTAAAGTTTAAAGGTCCAAAATTCTAAAGAAAAAAACTAAATCAACATAAAATTTTAACACTAAACAAAAACAAAAAAAATACTTGTCCATTTAAAATAAAAGAACAAAATACTAAAAAGAACTTGGGATGCCTCCCAAATAGCGTTGTCATTAACGTCATTTAGCCAGACACTTGCTTCTTCTTCACAAAGGTTGTAGTTGGATGATGGTCTTCATTGTATCAATAGGACCACCCAAATATGGCTTTACTCTCTGCCCGTTCACCTTAAACGTCTCTTGATTCTTTCCTTGCAACTCCACTACCCCATAAGGAAATACTTTAACCAATAATAGAAAGGTGAGTATTTCTAAAAGAAGAAGATGAAAAAGAAATGATTCTAAACCATTGAGAAGAAACTTACCGACAAGAAACCTCAAGATCAATGAACTTAAATGCCTAACCAAGAATGGAAAATATTGAGTTAGGATTTGAGTAGAGAAAAACTATAAAACTAATGAAACATACATAAATGAACTAGGAATAGGAATACCCTTGAATGCACTATAACCAAACTACACCTCGATATCGAAAAACACATTATTAACCTTACTTCCCAAGCGTTTAATAAGCTTAAGATGAAAAAGCTTATAACCCCAACCCAAGTGTTTAACACTCTAAAGTAAACCTAGCATCTTGAAGACTTTGAACTCAGCATGAAGAATGAAAGAAATGGATGGGTACTAAGTCCTATTTATAGAGTTCAAGAATGAAAAGATCTTCTTTTAGCTTGAATAAAATAATGAATATTCAATTGAAAAACATTTGAATATTTGTTCAGCAGAGGCTTGAGACTCGGTCAAAAAGGTTCAGAGGCTTGCTAAGAGGTTGAGTGTTGAATTGAGCTCGGTTTCAAAAATGTTTGAAAAACTTCCCCTAGGGCTGATATATCGCCCATGGTAGGCGATATATCGCCTGGGCTTGTATTCCTAAGGCTCGTCGAAACATTCTTATAAAGCTACGTGTTTTTCATATTCCCCGAGTGGTGATACATCGGCTCCTAAGCTACGATATATCTGCATACGTGGAAATATTATACACGTAATTGCACTTTTCAGCCTAATTTGAATTGGGTAAACAGCCTTAACTGAGTTCTAATACAATTATAAAGCTGTTGGCAAATTCTGAGGTTTTCAAATATTTCTCTAATAAAACTTATTCATCAAAAATGTGTAATTCCTTAATTAACATGCACATGACAAGTGTCATGATCTTACTAGTTCTATCTAAACCTTATACTATAATGAATATCATCTTTATAACCATCTATATTAATCAAACCTTAGGTTATAATCAATATTCTTAAACTATAGGTTAGACTTATAAAATCTATAAGTGTTGCTACGAGTGTTCAACTACATGTCGACTTGAACCAAAATCCACAGTCACAAACATACTACAACTACTACTACTATCTAACTAGCTAAGTAAAGTTCGTGGACTCTACAATGTAGCTTCTTTAACACCTCTAAAACTTCGCAAAGTGTTTATCTAAATTCTTCTTACGGAGTAGCTGTGGATACTGAATCTTTATGTGATGCCCAATGCTCACTGGTGGTAACACTTCTTTCTCTACTAAGCCTTTAGTTACCTTCTCTTCACTAGAATTATTCCCTGCTATGCCTTGTTCCTTTTTCTCCTGAATCATCTCCTCATCTCCTCTGACTAATTTCTCTTGGGCTCCTCGTAATGTGTTCTACTTCTCAAGGTGATGGCTTGTTACTATTCTTTAAGATTCACATCAGTAGTGCTAGACAAATTTCCTTGAGCACTATTTTTCATCAAAGTGGCCAACTTTCCTATTTGAGTCTCCAAACTCCTTATCGATGCCCTTGTCTCTTTTATGAATTGGTTCAGTGCATCAGGTTGTGTTTCAAGTTGATTCATGGGCATTGGCTGTTGTGGTGGTCTATTTGTGGTTGATAAAAGCCCGGTGGAGATTGTTTATAAGATTGTTGAGTGGGTTGATTATTTGTCCAAGAAAAATTTGGGTAGTTCTTCCAACCTTGGTTGTATGACATGGAAAAATGGTTATTGTTTTGTCTTTGGTAATTTCCTATAGCTTGCACTTCTTCCATGTGCATGCTTTCATATCTAGGACAGAGCACTGATTTAATGGATGGCTACTACCACTTGCCTCGCATAAATTGTGTACTTGCAGGCTTGGGATGGAAGATTGGTCAGTTGTAATTATTTAGTTAAAGCTGCCACTTGTGCTATAAGCATGTAAATAGAATCCAATTCAATCATACCAGTCATCTTCTTTGGTTGTCTCCTTTCAATTGGCCACTGGTAGTTATTCATTGCCATCTCCTCTAGCAATTTATACGCTTCATTAGCACTTTTGCTCATGAACTCACCTCCTATTGAAGCATCTATTATGGTACAAGTAGTACCACTCAACTTTGCATCTTTTGGAGGAGGGAAAAACTTTGCTAAGAACTTCTAGGCTAACTCCTCCCATGTTGCTATAGAATTAGCTTGCAGCAAAATCAGCCAACTCTTCACTCGGTCTCGTAGAAAAAATGGGAATAATCTAAGTCTAATTGCATCGTCACTCACCTCATTCATCTTAAACATTGCACATAGCTCCAGGAAATTGGCTATTTGCAAATTAGGATCTTCCGTAGGCAACCCCCTAAACTGAACAGTAGATTGCACCATTTGTAATATTGCTGACTTGATCTCAAAATCATTCGCAACAATAGTGGGGTGTGTAATGCACGAATGCACTCCTTTGACAATAGGAAGTGCATAGTCTCTAAGCGTCCTTGGTCCTCCTTCCACTGGGACCTCTACAATATTTGGAATATTATTAACAGTTGCAGCATTGTTTGCTGCATTTCCTTGATTCTCAGCCATGGAAAAATCCAGCCTTCTCTTTATCATTCAGTTTTGTCTGCAAGTTCTTTCAATTTCAAGATCTACCAATATTAATTCATTTTGTCTACTTCGTTGCATATACCAATCATTCTTGAAAATAAAATACAGACACAAACCGAATGAGTACTAAAATAAAAACCAATTTAGAATAAAAATCAACTATATTTATATTAATAATACAGTCCCCAAAAATGGCACCAAAAACTTATTGTAGAAATTATGTATGCAAGTATACGCAATCGTAACAAGTTATAAAATAGTAAGTAAAGTATCGTTCCCACGAGGGCTATTACTAATTACCAAAAATTAATCTTTGATTCTAATTGATTGACAATTAATAAATTCTAAATTTATAAAATTAAAATACAAAAACAATAAAATAGAACAATAGAGAACTAAATACTAAAACTTAATTCAATGGATTAAGAATTAGGCTTATTAACTTCATGAACTATCCACCTACACTTCTCTAATGTGAATTTAAGAATTCTTATCTCTATTGTGATATCGGATTACAATTGTAAATTATATTCTTACTAGGACTTATAATTCTCTACAATAAGCAATCTCCTACATCTCTATGATAAACTAACATATTGCAGACATTAAATATGCAATTGCTAAGCTACACAAATTATATTGGTAGTCTCGTAAAATATAAATCTATGATTATTTGACTATAGCATATTTATCCTTCCCTTCTCAGATCTTAGGTTAAAATAACCCTTTAAAATACTATTAAAACTACTTTATCAATAAGGCAGTACCACAAGACCTCACAGCCCAGACCCAGCCCCAAACTTCTTTGTCTCACAGCCAAGAGCCCACCACCAATACCAACTGTCGTAGCAGCCCCTCACCACCACCACCGTGATCCACCCAAACATAACTAAACATAGAGCCCAAAGATCAGTAAAAAAATCATATTCAAAGAACAAATCAACAGGTAATATCTCAAATGTATATATATATATATATATATGAAAAAGTTTCATGATCATAACATTAAGACCCCCCGACCTTAGATCACAGCCCAGACCCCAAGCCTCGTGACCCCCTGACCTCGGACCCCAGGCCCCGTTACGCCTGATCTCAGACCTTAGAGGCCTCGTGAACCTCTAACCTCACATCCCAAATCCTCAACCTTCTGAAACATAGAGAGAGAAAGATACTCACCTCGACTCCCGAGGCCCTAAAGCTTATCCTAAGCCCTCACTGTTCGTCTCGAGCCCCAACCATTCGTCCAGACCCCTACGTTTGTCTTAAGTCGCTTCATTCAAATGGAGCAACCTTCATTAGTCAATTTAAGAGTGTCTGTGTGTGTGTGTGTGCATGTGTGTGTGTGTGTGTGTGTGTGAGAGAGAGAGAGAGAGAGAAAGCTGCCTGGTTGGTGATAGGGTGAGAGAGAGTGTGAATGTGAGTATGATAGAAGATGTTAGTGTTTTGATCTTAATGGGCCTTATTTTAACTAAAAGAAATTTAGTATTACAAATTATGAATTACTATTTTGACAATTTTTATTTTAATATTAATTAACTTTTTTCCTAAATAATTATTATTAGTTTTAAAAGAAATAAAAAAAATTAACACCATAACATCATAATAAGTATCATTAATGAATTTTTATTTAAAAAAACTTTTTTTTATCAAATATATAATAACTAATTGAATTAATAATTAATATTACAAATTATTAAAAAAATTAGACAATTATTTGAATAATTTATTTGAAAAAAAAAACTCATTTTTTTAACTAATATCTATTCTATGTTCCAAATTATTAATTTAGAAATTTTTTTATGAATATATTAATATAATATATTAAATTATATTAAAAATATATAAAATTTTTCGTACTTGATTAAATAAAATTGTATTGAATGAGATAACAGTTTTCACAGAAATGTCATCTCTTGTTAAAAGTAGACATGCTACGATAGTTCTTGTGTAAGTTTTAATTTGCATAACACGACAATTCAAGAGCTGCTATTGTCACATGTCTATTTTTTACACGAGACCACAGTTCTAAGAAAATTGTTGTCTCTCATGTGTTGCTAAGTATAGTTTTGTACTAGTGTCAAGAATGAAGAAGGAATGGAGAAAGAACCTTGAAATGAATCTTAAATAAGATATTTTTTATTCTTTGATTTAATAAATATGTGATCATCATGTCATCAGGTAGCCCTTCCAAATGTTTGAAAAGTCAAAATTTACTTTTAGATATATTAATTTACAACTATAAATATAGATCATTAATCTTAACCCAATGGTTAATATTAAAGTAATCATTAATGGGTAGTAACCATTAAGTCTATATATATATATATACTAGGTATAAGCAACCTCCAAATGCACTTTTGCTTAGTTTTATTTAGAAAACATATTAATTTATTTTTATTATGTTTCTTTCGTTGTCATATAAATTTTAAATAAATAAATAATTGTGTATGTTATAAAAGAATGATATAAACATATTAAAAAATTTAAACCAAATTAGATACACACTTTTTATATATAAAGATATGGTGCATTCTAGTTTTAAAATAAAATATATTTTTTCTAATTTTCTTTTAGAAAAAATATCCACGAATTTCAATATAATAAAATATTAAAAAAATTTAAATTAAAGCTATTAATTTAAAAAGTTTCTTTAATCAAATTTTCATTCTTTAATTTTAAAAATTTTAATGCTAGCAAAAAATTATATATAAATATAAATAAAGAAAAAAAAATCAAAATTAAGCACATAAATATTTTTCAGTTATAGTTTTGAAAACATAATTGATAGAGTAATTTAAATAATTTAATATAAAATTTTAAAATATGGGATGAGAAATTATTATGACTTAAGTTGACTGCCTTTTTCGCTATCAATCTTAATGAGAGAGATTAAAGAAATACATTATAAGAACACAAGGATTTTTACGTGATTCAGGTTATAAAAGAACCCTAGTCCACGAGTCTCTGGTATTAAGAGGATGGTAAACTTGTGATGGCAAGCTCTAATGGTGTATTCTCAAGCAACGCATAGATTGCTCTGAGTACAAGATGTTTTCTCTCTGAAAAAACGAACCCTTTACAATGAGACTCCCATCTATATTTATAGAGGTTGTAGTCATTAATGCTAATCATAAATAATTAATACACATTATTCCCATTAGTGGGAGATTAATACCAATTCAATGCATTGGGTTGCAGTGAATAGAGACCATGGTCCAAACGAGGTTTGCGGGGCCCACTACCGAAAAACTCCTACTTTATAGGGAACAGACCCCAGGTACTGTCAAGGCATGCTGTAAGTACCTCCATGTCAGGCAGCGTAGTGGGTGTGCGAATTGTCGAGTCGTACACTCGACAACACTGGTGACGGATCACCCATAAAGGTTGTCAAATGATCCTCTGACTATAAAAACTAGCATTTACTGGCAGTAATATGCCCAGGGGATGTCTACGAACGTCTGAGCCAGTCGTTGGGGGTTGCCACGTGTCGGAGGTGAAAATACAGACAACATTGCCCCCAAGTCTCTACTTTTCCTCGGACAGTGGAGACTTCAAGCTAAGGAAAATTTTGAAAAGTCCTCGGACAAGAAAAGTTTGGACCTCTGCTGATGTCATCATGAAATGCCAAACCACATGTCAACACCCCATTTTCTGGCCCATCAATCCGTGCATTTAATTCAAGGTCAAATCGATATCCCAAACGTCCACTCTTCACTCAAGGCGTCTTTTACCAAAGAAAACAATGATTGCAATTTGCGCCTTTTGAACCCTGACCGTCAAATCACCTTCATGAACCTACTAGGGCAAGCCATCTGGCGACTATAGGGAAGTTTCTTCCCTAATATGTGTTACTAGGTATAAAAACCCAGAAAAAACCTTCAGTCTTACATTATAACCATTCAAAAATCAAAAAACTATCCTAGCACACTTTCGTCTCCCTCATCTACCTCTCATCTTCAACCCCTCCCCGGAGTTTTGGACGACTGGTGTGAATTGTCCTACTTCTGGGCAGACAGCAGGCAGTACTTCAAAGTTAGGACTCGCCTCAACACCTACCTCCGCATTATTTTGGGTAAGTACTTTTTATTCACTTTTCTGTTTTTGGTGTGTTCTTGGCGTTTTTTTGATACATGCTTAGGAGTGGCAGTAGTATGGAATGTTGGAGTCTATTTCTTGTTTTCACGAGTTGTTTTAGGCACATTATGATATTAGGATTATTCAAAATGACCTTTAAGGGTCTTTCTACCAACTTTGCGCTTCTGTGCCTGTGACCGGAATCTGGTAATTTTTCCAAATTCTGGTAGGTTCATCTTCTCCAGCTTGTCCTTAGGCATCGGGGGTACCTCGCATTTCAAAAACTCTCACTTCCTTCCCGAGCAGTATCCCTAGAGTCATTCATGTTTTGGCCATCTTTCCTTCGCACAGAATACTAACTGCTTGGCTTTTTGTCTCATATGTCCGAGGAACTCCATCAACTACACGAACACGGGTTTCACCTCTTTGACTAGGAGATCTCTGATATGGATGCCTCCAAAAGCAATGTGAGGACGGGGGCCCAAGACTCAACTGAGGAGCTAGTCATTCATCCCAACCTTCAAGTGGTGGTGAGACCCAAAACTCCTGAAGACTGGGGGCTCACCATGGAAAAGGTAAATGGGGCCCCTACTCCACACCCTACACAGAAGTGCGAGGATGATGCATTCGAGGCGGACGATTACCGCACCCTGATTTGACATCCCGATGCTCTCAAGGTCTTTTATAAATACTCACATTCTTATTGTTGGTTTTAGGAGCGTTCCAAATCTCGTCCTTATTCTCATAAATCTCGCTATTGGTAAGGAAAATAGGATAGAATTTTATATGTTTATATGTTATGTTATGTTATGTTATGTTATGTTATGCAATGTTATATTATGTATGTTGATAGACCTTGGGCATATGACTTGTATAGCTAACAAGCCCCAATAATTTATGGGCATATGACTTGCTTAGCTAGCAAGCCCCACAAATCTATTAGGCATATGACTTGTTTAGTTAACGAGCCCCAAGTAGTATAATGGCCATTGTAGTAGTATATGACATATGTTATAGTATATGTTTATGATAAAGTTTATGTGTATATTTTATGTTTTTAGTAGATTTTCCTTGCTGGGCATTAGGCTCATTCCTTTATTTTTATGTATGCAGGAAAAATAGTTATGGCGGCGGAAGGATTTATGGCAGCTTGGGGTTGTGTATTGAGGAAGAATGGATTCGGTGGACTGCGTGAACGATTCGAGGACGACGTTGTTTTTAGTCTTTTTAATTATGTTTTCTATGTATTTTTCGCACTTGGTTTTGTAACAAATTTTAATTAAGTTAAAGTTATTTTTATTTTTAAAACAATGGGATTTCATACCCTGAATTAATGCATTCAACATTTACTTAGAGTTTTTAATCAAGTTTTTGAATGTTTCTTATGTATATTTATTTGAAAGTAGTGTCTATGTATAGTAGTTTTTATGGTCCAAAGTCTTAGAATTAGTTGGGTCATTACAGTTGGTATCAAAGCAACGGTTCATTCGCATGAAGTTCTCCTTGATACACACGCTCAAGCTCCGAATCTAACCGCCATGTAAGTGTTTATGATTATAGTTATTATGTTTATATGTATAGCTAACGATTTTAGCCTTTATGTTTTTAGTTCAGAATGAATGGAGCATTAACTTATGAGGATACCCGAGCCATTAAGGCCTTAAAAAGAATTAGAGAACCAAGAAACACAGTAGGAGTTCTAGAAAGAATCACTTGGAGACTACTTTTGTTTCACAGGGAGATAGGTCACCTCCAAGAATCTAAGCAAATCATGATGAGATCAACAGAGCAATATGTTTTAGTAAGACTTTTTAAAGATTATCCTACTGTGATTGCAACTTTAGAAGATATATGGGAGACGATAGATGATGAAGATGAATTACCGGTAGCTATGAGATATTATTTTCTCATACTTAGGTTTACTTGTAAAATGGAATTTAAAATTTACAAAGGGGAAAAACATAGAATTTTTACGAATCTTCCTCGAGGGAATTTTGAGGCTCAAGATAATGATGACTATGAAGAAATAGGCGATGATATGTTAGATGAAGGATCAGATGTAGAAGATCCCGATTTTTAATAGATTAGTTTCCTTGTTTATTTTATTTATTTGCATTTGTGATTGTGATTGTAAATAGTAAAAAACCTTTTTTCCAAATTAATATCAATGTTATTTTGATGACATGTATGAGTTTGATTTTATTTTGCAATCATAATAAATAATAAATTTAATGAATAATGCCTAAGTTCGATGAGGGTGGATACAAATCAATGAACCGGGTTCTCTATATTGAGAGTTAGGGGGCCATAGTTGATAAACGAGTTTTAGGCTCGTTTATGGTTCTAGTTTTTAGGTTATTTTTCTTTTGTTAGGATTGTTTTATTTCGGATTTATGCTCGTTTGTTCTTGTTTCAAGGTTATTGACGTTAAGTGTTGCAAATATTGAAAAGGAGCGAAAATGGAATGAAATCGAGACGGATTTGTGACTTTTGGGTGTTTCTGTAAGTAGCGCTACAGCGCTACCTTGGGAGCGCCGTAGCGCTAGGAAGAATTCTTGAAGAGGTTCGGCACTGACTTAAGCGCTACAGCGCTACAACATCAGCGCTACAGCGCTTGGAAGCAGTTTTCAGGAAGATAGTTCCTGACTTTAGCGCTATAGCGCTACCAAAAGAGCGCTACAGCGCTGGTGCCCAGTTTTTCCCCTCCGTATCGTTTCTGAGTTTAGCGCTACAGCACTACAATGGTAGCGCTATAGCACTGGTTTCGCAAATTCTGGCATAATTGATTATTTTTTATGGGCAATTCAGTCTTTTCCAAAGGGAACTTTCAGTAGGGTTTTTGGGAATCATATAGGCGACTGAGAGAGGCTGAAAAGCAGACGACGACGGCTGGAGTAAGAACACCATATTGGAGGATTCGTCCCTGAGTTTTCTTTATCTTTTTCTGTCAATTTTCATGTTTGTAATTGAACTATCATATGGCTAGAATGAATATCATAGGCTAAATTTTCTTTTAGGGCTTTTATGTGAATCTTTTGGAAACCCTTGTTATGGTTTAATGCAAAATTGATATTCTTCTTCATCTCTTTCAATTCCTTGCAATCTATGTTAATTGTGCGATTATTGATAGATCACCTCTAATTGCTATTTTATGAATCAAATTGAAATCTTAAAAGTGAAATTTGATATGCTTTGATTGTTTGGATGCAAATTTAATTTAGAACGAAAGTATCTAGATTATTTGTTTATTTTCTGAGTTGCGTGGCTAATGCCCTCTACATGATTCAATTTACCATAGAAATATAGGAAGTTGTCATTTAGATTGAATTTCATAAGTCTTGACCAGATTATGAATTGTTGTTGCAACTTATTTTTGAATAGGGAGAAGGGGATATAGATGTTTGCATTAGGAAATAACAGGGTGGAAAAATAGAGAATCATAATTGTCCTAATTGTATTTTCTTTGTTAATTTGTTTAATTCTTCATTGTGCTTCGTTAGTAGTTTTCTTAGTTTAAAATTTCTAAAAATTGTTTAATCAAATAGAATTAAAAGATTAATTGATTGGTAATTGATAAATCAGTCCTTGAGGACGATACTTAGTTTTTACCATTTTATTACAAACTGCGACTGTGTGCACTTGCATAGCATAAATATCGCAACAATAGTAGTGGGAACGATTTTACTGATCCCAGCCCTCCCTCAATATGGTTAACTTTGGAACAACAATGAGTTTCGAGCCTGAGAATTTAGTCATATAGATTAGAAACAAACTTAGATAATAATAAAGATGGCTTATTTTTCTAAGTGTAGAAACCCACTCTAATGATAAAGAAGGCTTATATAATTTTCATAAGAAATCATAATTAATAGGTCTGAGTTATGTTTGTTTAGATGAAGTTTTTGCCTTAGAGCCTATTAGGGTAAAAGTTCTAACATGTTTTTCTCAACTGTTAGAACTCTGCTGAAGATGTCGCTCCGAAGGTCTACTCGCAACAATGATAATGTCTCCAACGCTGCTCCTGAGAGCAATGAAGCCCCTCCTAACCAAGATCTTAGATTTCCTAACCAAGAATAAAGAATAGAGTTAGGATGTTGAGTAGAAAACTATAAGAATTTTAAGGAAAGCAATACAGAAATGGACTAGAGTTTTGGAATACCTTGAAGACTTATATGACCGATCTAAACCTCAAACCAAAATGTTCTATAATCCTTACTTCTCAAGTGTTTGATAAGCTTATAATCCTCAACCCAAGTGTTTACACTCTCAATAATAACCTAGCAACTTGCAGCCTCTAAACTTAGCTTGATGAATGAATAAATGGCTGGGTACTAGGTCCTATTTATAGAGTTTAAGGATTAAAAGATCTTCATTTAACTTGAATAAAAATAATGGCTTTTTAAATGAAAAATATTTGAATTATCGTTCAGCAGAGGCTGAAGACTCGTTCAGAAAGATGCTGGACTTATCAAGAGGTTAAAGATTTAAAATGAGAACGTTTTCAAAAACTTTCGAAATGCACTGAAGGGGCCGATATATCACCCCCTGTAGGCGATATATCGCCTGGGCCAGCATGCCCGAGGCTCGTCGAGGTGCTCGTGCGAAGTTACGTGTTTTTCGTATCCCCGTACTACGATATATCGCCCCCTATAGCTGCGATATATCGGCATACGCTGAATATTTAAACACGAAATTACACAATTTTAGCTTAATTTGAATTGAATAAACAGCCTTGACTAAGTCTTCTAACGTTTTCAAAGCTGCTGACAGACCCTAGGATATTCAAATATTACTCTTAATAAACTTATTCCTCAAAAATACGTAAATATGATTAAACATACGCATGACAAGTGTTACTTTCTTATTGGGTCTATCTAAACCTTATAATATAATGAATATTACCATCAATATTAGTCATATTAATCAAACCTTAGGTTAAAATTAATATTCTTAAACTATAGGTTAAACTTAGAAAATCTACAAGTGTTACTATGAGTGTCCAAATAAATCCTGGTCTGAACCAAAATCGACAGTCATAAAAATACTATTACTATTACTATTATACCACTATCTAACTAGCTAAGTAAAGTTCTTGGACTCTACAACGAAAGAGAAGCTCTTGATGACACCATGCCATTGACAAAAGTCCATGAACACTTCACTGTCAAACTGTAGTCCGTTGTTGGAGACTATCTTCCTTGGAAGCCCATACCGGCAAACAATATTTTTTATGACAAAATCCAAAGCTTTTTTAGAGGTGATTGTGACGAGCGGCTCAGCCTCAGCCCACTTCGTGAAATAGTCGACGGCCACTATGGCATATTTCACCCCTCATATCCCTATAGGCAGGGACCCTATAAAGTCGATGCCCCATATAGCAAAAGGCCATGGGCTGGTCATCTGAGTAAGCTCATTTGAAGGAGCTCATGGGATGTTGGCAAAGCGTTGGCATTTGTCACATTTCTTGATGTAATCCATCACGTCTCCATTCATGGTGGGCCAGAAATACGCTTGTCTTAAGATCTTTTTGGAAAGGTTCTGCCCCTAGCGTGATATCCGTAGAAACATTCGTGTACCTCCTGCAGTATTAAACTGGCTTCTTGCTTGGACACGCACCGAAGCAAGGGTAAAGAATAGCCTCGTCTATAAAGCCTACTATCCATGATTATGTATCTCGATACCTGGTACAGCAACTTCCAGGCTGCCTTCTTATCTTGGGGAAGCTCCCCGGAGACGAGGTATTTTACTATTGGCTCCATCCACCCATCTTGGGGTTGTACAGATTTCACCTCGTTTGGAGCCGAGAAACTCGGAGACTCCAAATAGTCAATGGGGACCAAATTGATTAATTCAACATCTTTGGTCGTGGCCAGCTTAGCCAAGGCATTCACATTGGAATTCTACTCCCGTAGCACTTGCCGAATAGTGAAACTACGGAAGTTGTGCAGGATTCTTGAGCCTTTGCCAAGTATGCTGCCATCATTGTCCCTCGAGCCTGGTACTCTCTGAGAACTTGATTCACTATGAGTTGGAAGTCGCTAAATATCTCAAGTCCTTCGGCCTTGAGCTCCAGTGCCACGCGGAGCCCAGCGATTAAGGCTTCGTATTCTGCATCGTTTTTAGCGGCGCTAAATCCAAAGCAGAGAGCACTATGCACCCTATGCCCCTCGGGGGAAACCAAAATAAGTCCCACCCCGGCACCATTCTCATTTGAAGACTCATCCATGAATAGCTTCCATGCTGGTCCAACCGCTAGGGTGCACTCAGCTCTCTCCTGATTCCTGATGCACTCGGTGATGAAATCGGCGAGTGCTTGACCTTTTATGGAAGTCCTCAGGTGGTAGGTGATGTCAAATTGACTTAACTCCACTGACCACTTCAAGAGCCTTCCCGACAACTCAGGCTTCTAAAGGACTTGTCTAAGTGGGTGGTTTGTGGGACTTTAATCGGATGTGCCTGGAAGTAGGGTCTTAGCTTCCGAGAGGCAACCATTAATCAAAAGGTTAACTTCTCCAACAACATGTATCTAGACTCTGCCCCAAGGAGTCTTTTGCTGACCTAATAGACAGGGTGTTGAACACGGCTTTCTTCCCTTACCAACGCTGCACTGGTGGCGTCTTCTGAAATAGCCATGTACAGAAGGAGAAGTTCTCTGTCCACTGGCTTGGTTAGGATCAGAGGGTTTTCCATGTGTGCCTTGAGCTGTTGGAATGCTTGTTCGCACTCTTCTGTCCATTCAAACCTCTGACTCCCTCAGATAACATTGAAGAAAGGGATGCACTAGTCTGTTGCCTTGGAGACAAAACGGCTCAAAGTTGTGAACCTTCCTGTCAGGCTTTGAACATCTTTATGTTTTCGGGGAGAGGGCATTTCGATTAGAGCCTTAATATTTTCGAGGTTCGCCTTAATCCCCTGAGCGCTTACGATGAAGCCTAGGAACTTGTCAAAGGCTATCCCCAAGGTGCACTTTTGGGGGTTGAGCTTCATCCCGAACTGGCCGAGCACCGTGAAGACCTCAGCCAGATCACCTACATGATCGGGAGCAGTTCGAGACTTGACCAACATATCATCCACATAGACCTCCATGTTCTGCCCCAACCGGTTTTTGAACATCTTGTTAACCAGCCTTTGGTAGGTGGCGCCAGCATTCTTCAACCTGAAAGGCATCACGATGTAACAATAGACACATTTTTCATTCGAAAGCTAGTGTGTTCCTGATCGGAGACGTGCATGGATATTTGGTTATATCCTTAGTATGCGCCCATGTACGACAACAACTCATAATCGAAGGTGGCATCGACCATATGGTTTATCTTAGGGAGCGGAAAACAGTCCTTCGGACAGGCCTTGATGAGGTCTGAAAAATTGATGCATGTCCTTCAAGTGCCATTCGGCTTTGGCACGAGGACAGGATTGGATAGCCACCTGGGGTATTGGGTTTCTCGGATGAACCCTTTGGAGAGGAGCTTGTCCACTTTGGCCTTGAGGGCCTCTTTCCGAGTTTGGACAAACGTTCGCTGCTTCTGCTGGACGGGAGCAAAGCTAGAGTCGACATTCAAGGCATGGCATATGATATTAGGATCAATTGCAGTCATGTTGGCATGTGACCACACGAATACGTCTTGGTTTTCTCAGAGGAAACCCACCAATGCCTCACGGACTTCTGTTTTCAAGCTTCCCCTGATTTTTACTTTCTTGTGGGGGTGGAGGTATCAAAAACTACCTCCTCCATTGGTTCAATGGACCTCTCCTCTTGAACCCTAACTCGTCGGGCCCCGACTCTTGCACAGATTGTACCTCTGAGGCCTCGAACTTCTCGGGACCTTCCTCCCTTACCATCAATACGAGAGCCTTGAGGAAGACATTGTAGCACTGTCTCACCTCTTTCATGCACAGATGATGGATGGAGGTGACGGTCCCAAACTCCACCAATGTTGGTCGCTCTAAAATGGCGTTGTATGCCGAAGGACAGTCCACCACTACGAATGTGCAGTATTTGAAGGCTTGGCGAGGTACCTGTCCAAGTGTCACAGGGAGCTTTATCTGCCCCATCGGGATGAGGGCTTCTCCCGAGAATCCATAGAGCATCGACGCACATGGGGACAAGTCTCTCGTAGTCAACCCTATCTTCTTGAAGGTTGACTTAAATAGGATATTCACCGAACTCATGTTGTCTACTAGGATCCGCGCAACCATTTTATTGGAAATTTGGCTCTCAATCGCCAACGGGTCATGATGGGGGAAATGCACTCTCCGAGCATCATCTTCAGAGAATGTTATGATTTGGTCAGTCATTCGCGGCATTTGGGCAGGTAGCTGAGCCAGAGTCATTACTTCATCATCGAGGTTCAAAGCTCGCGCATATCTGTTCTGCGAGCTTCGTGATGTCCCCCCCCCCCCCCAAGTGAGGTCCTCCTGAGATGGTTCCTACCCGCCCATTCACTGGAGGAGGTCCTTGGGCCACTGGATGTTGGGGAACTACAGAAGCCACCACTGGGACCTGTGGTGTGGCAGGCGGAACCACCGGTCCTACCACAAGAGGTTGTGCTTGATGTGTTCCACCCTTGGCATATTGATAGAGGTGACCCAGCTTGATGAGATTCTCTATCTCATCCTTGAGTTGATGGCACTCATTGGTGTGGTGCCCTATGTCATTGTGGAAACGAAAAAATTTGTTAGGGTCCCGCCTATCCCTGTCTCTTCGGATGGGTTGCAGCTTCCTGTAATGAACGTGTTGTGACGTAGCCATGAAGATATTCTCTCGGGAGTCTACCAAGTAAGAGTATTCAAAGTACTGCGAGACGTACTTCTCGCCTGATGTGACTCCCTTCTCGGGTTGTGTGGTCCCACTCCCTCTGTGTTTGCGGCCTTTACCCTTCTCTCCGTGCCTTGTGCCATTGGGAGCTCTACTGGATTCAGCCGGCTGGGATGAAGTGACAACTCCTACACTAAATGCAGGCTGAAAATCACTTTATCCAGTGGGCGCTTCCTCGAACCCTACTGGAACCATACCAAATCCCGGAGTAGACATTGCATTGTAAGAGGAAGGGGTGGCGCTCTGGCTGGTTTGGACTCCCCGCGAGCCTTGTTGGATGGGAACATACAAGGCCACGAGGCCAGGTGCATCCGATGCAGGGAAAAGGGCAGACGCTCTGAATGCCCTGATCTAGGCGTCCTCCCAACTGATGTATTCTTGTGCTCGATGAATAAAGTCGTTGAGACGTCAGCATCTCCTTCATTGGAGATCATCCCAAAGTGGGGATCCCACGCGTATGCCATCATGTAACGCCATCAACTGTTGGACATTATCGACCTTCTTGGTTCTCGCCGCTTGTTCTTTGAAGCGTTTAATGTACGCTTTGAGGGTCTCAAAAGGTCCTTGCTTGATGTTGGCCAAGGCGTTGACCTCCAAGCTTACCTTCCAAACTCCTATGAACTGTCTTCGGAAGGCGGACAATAACTGGTGCCATAACTTAATGGACCCTGGTCAGAGTTTCTTAAACCATTCATCTGCTAGCCCTGTTAGGGTGAGTGGGAACACGTGACACTTAGCATCGTCGAAGACACGATGCACTGACATTAACCTGTTGAACTTGGAAAGGTGGTCCGTGGGATCCTAACCACCATCATAGGATGGTATGGATGGCATTTTAAATCATGGAAGTAGCAGGGCCTCAACAATGTGAGCAGCACATGGCTCTACCTCTTCATCTTTTTAGTCAGACTCGTGACCTTGCCGCCTAGCCATCCTGAGCATCTTCCGCTTCAGGCTTTCTAACTCCATACAGAGCGGGTTGCGATCTCGGTTGATGCTCTGAGCCGGGTTATCTCTTCTCCGAGCGTTGAGATTATCTCGGAGATCTGACATGCCTCTTCCAACAGGCTCACGTACTCCTGCCTTATTGCACCTCAGAGCATTGAGGTTGTCTCGCAGGTCGGCCTGCCCTCGAAACGCACTATTATCTTCTACGTGAGCCACTTTGGTCTCTCCATCAGACTCATTTTTGTTTACCGAGATACTGATACCACATTCTCGATTTTGTGGGGCATTCCTCGAGCAGATTCCTAGACCGTTACTCCTGTGGGACTAGTTAGGTCCTGAAGGGACACCAGCCCTAAGCCTCGCGCAGTCCGTATGGGCGCGTCGGGGCAGAACGCCCTGAGCTCCACGGGCGTTGAATGCCTGGCGGTGTCCTCGAACCCTTGTTTGATTACCTTTACCTGCTTGTTGTGGAACCTGGTGGCCTTCGGGCTCTTGATGGGCCCTCTTATGCTTCGAAGCAGGATTATCATCAACTTTTTCTTTAGCACAGTCCTGCGGTGGCATTGAGGCTCCAACTCCTGCTGGGTGCCCGGTGGGCACCCCAGCTGGCGGATCTCGCGCCTCTACAATCGGGTGCTCAAAAGGCACACCGACTGCATTGGCAGGTGGCACTTCGACGGGGTGTGCAGGTGGCATGCCCGTTGGGTGCTCAGTTGGCATGTTTCCATTTGGGTCCACTCGCAACCCTTGGGCTGCAAGAGTGGCCTTCATGGCAAGTACCATCTCCTCAAGGGCACCGATGTTACCTTCTTGAGCATCAATTTTTGTTGTTGGGTAGCCACCTGCTCACGAAGCACCACCACCTCCGGCATCTCTTTCGCCTCCATGGCCTGAGGATATTCGTCCTCATAATACCCTTGGTCGGTATCATTATCTTCTCGTCATATTTGGCGTACTCATCGTAGTCCTCCATCATCTCAGGTACATCCTGAGGTGGTTGCCTATTGGTTTCTCCTCCTTCAACTCCAGTAAGAGGAAGCACCTCTTCTGTAACGTTTCTTCGTGTAGTCACCATGGTCATGAATGTTTCAAATGCTTTCTTCAAGCTCTCAATGAAAGCACCAAAATGTTGACTGTCGTTTTCACTATCAACCTTAATGAGAGAGATTAAAGAAATAAACTATAAGAACACAAGGATTTTTACGTGGTTCAGGTTATAAAAGAACCCTAGTCCACGAGTCTCTGATATTAAGAGGATGGTAAGCTTGTGATGGCAAACTTTAATGGTGTATTCTCAAGCAGCACATAGATTGCTCTGAGTACAAGATGTTTTCTCTCTGAAAAATTGGACCCTTTACAATGAGACTCCCAACTCTATTTATAGAAGTTGGAGTCATTAATGCTAATCATAAATAATTAATACACATTCTTCCCATTTGTGGGGGATTAATACCAATTCAATGCATTGGGCTACAGTTAATAGAGACCATGGCCCAAACGAGGTTTGCGGGGCCCACTGTCGAAAAGCACCTAATTTATAGGGAATATGCCCCAGGTACTGTCAGGGCGTGCTGTAAGTACCTCCATGTCAGGCAGCGTAGTGGGTGTGCGAATTGTCGAGTTGTACACTCGACAACACTGGTGACAGATCGCCCATAAAGGTTGTCAGAAGATCATCTGGCTCTAAAAACCCGCATTTACTGACAAGTTGCGCCTTATCTTAGGTCCGAGAACCAGAACCTCGGACCTGGGAGACGACTAGGAGGCGAGAGCCCCTGCATCTTAATTGCTCGAGCTGGAGAAACTCTAACTCCGAGGGTGAATATCGGGGAGTAATCTACTAAGGCACCCCCGACCCATTGTCAAAGATAAAGTCTCATTAAGAGGACCCATGCTTCGACTAGAGGCCTCAAGTAGTAATATGCCACGAGGATGTCTACGAACGTTCAGGCCAGTCGCTAGGGGTTGCCACATGTCGGAGGTGAAAATACAAACAACAACTTATTTATTGGTTATTATTTTATTTTTCAATTTATTTACTTTATTTAGATGACTTTATTACTTTTTAATTTTTGAAAATATATTTACTTTATTTAAATAACTTTAAAACTAACAAAAAATAATTAAAAAAATATTAAATCTAACGAAAAATAACTTCCGTTAAACTTACGTTTATAATATATAAAGATATATATTTATATATATAACCCTATGCATAATTCCTAAATGTAATTGTAGTGTAAAAAAGTAGAATAATGATCTGAACACACCAAATAGTTGGTGTTTAATACAGTAATTATAAATATGATTTCTGACCTGTATCACGAGATGGAGAAGCATTAGCCAAAGCTTCCAAACATACTGGGTGTCTCTGTATAAGCAGAGCTGGGTCCACTGCCAAAACAACCCAGAAAATTAAGGGTTTGACTTGGTAGGTCAATTAGGAGCTTTGCTGCCTTATTTTATGTTATTTTTTAAAATAATAATAATAAGTAAATTCTTTGGAATGCAGAAAAAGATTCCCACAAAATTACCAAATAAACAATATTCAAAGCTATTTTGACCTATCATTAGTATTTAATAGTAGATTGCCTAATAAATAATACGATGATCTTTCCAAGAAGTGTTTCACTTGTAGCAAAATACCTAATAATAAGGGAATTTTTTTAATGTTTCTCGTAAAACTATTCCAATGTCTACTTCAAATTATTTTCCTGCCCCTAGAAACATAACATAACACAAAAAAATACTTCTCAATTTCAAATCACCCTATCGTCTCACAAATCATTAGACTAACATTCTAATTTCACAAAGAGTCATACATACAGATTTCAAAACTCAAATAATCTCACAAATGTTCTTCTTTGGCAAATTTTCACAAAACTGAGGAAGTTCATCAAGTAATTAAGAATAAAATGTAATATTGTTATTTTTAATTTATGGATGTACTATTTGTATTCATTTTTCAAGTTGTTATGTACTAAAAAATATTAAAAAAATAAGTTTGTGTTGAAATAACAAAATTTTGTCTTAAATATGATATTTAGGATTCTTTTCATTCGGACCATGGCCAATATTTTTTAAAGAAAAATTCTCTTACTAGTTTTAAACTATGTTTGAGTCTTAACTAGATCCGAAGAAAAATATACCTTAAATTACAAATTTTAAATGAAAGTTCGCCGTCATAGCACAAATTTATTATTCTAATGATTTTTTTCAGAACACACTAGTTTGAAAAATAAATACAATCTATGTTATAACATACTCATAAACTATAAATAACAATATTACTTCTCAATTACAATAAGAATAACACAGTAAATTTATACACTAAATTTTTCAAAATTTCACACATTTGTTATAGCTATAATTATCGTTAAGTTTATCATTAATTAGTAAAATGATGCATAACAGCTATGCCATTGCATTTAATCTCACTTTTAGAGATTTGCTAGTTATTGACATGTATGTTATTAATTTGTTATTACTTCATAGAATAATCACTAAATTTGTTATAAATTGGCATATTTCTCCTCAAAATACAATGTAATGAGCCAAACCTTTTATTTATTGCAACTGACAATTTGGGACGGAACACTAATTTCTATAAATTCAATAAATTAATTTGAAAAAAAGAAATCAAATGCAAAATCGCCTGTAAATTATTTTAGGGTGCGGTAGTCGTCTTGATTTTAGTTACCGGGTATTTATATTTCTTCGGCTAAAGCTTTGTGTTCTTGTTCTTAGAATTAAAAATGGCCTCCTTCAGTGAATTTTAATTTCGGAGACTCAATAACATATATATATATATATAGTAACTTATTCTAAAGGCCTCTTTCTTTCTAATATTGATTTTGATATTTCTAAGGTTTTGGTTTATGTTAATTTTTGTTTTTTATATAGTCATGTATGATGTAATTGAGATCGATTTAACATGTCTTTTTCTTTTTTTAAAATGGAAATTTGATAAATCATGCTTATATTAGCTTAATAATTAAAATTTGAACCAAAATTAACCACCATATGATATCAATGCTCATCTTTCATTTAATACCAAAAATACCCCTCTTATAAAATATTTCCTCTCTATTCTCCCTCTTCCTCTCTACCTCTCTTCACCATACCTCTCTTCACCATACATTCTCTCTCACTCTCTTTTCACCATATGTTTTACACACAAGATTTTTATACTAAAATCTTGCAAGAAAGATACACATTCGGACATTGTAGATTGTTTGAGGAGAAACACCAAGCTTTGTGTTATTTTTGCTCATAGTGAAGAGATTAAATGGGTAAGTGATTTTCTTTGATTCTTGTTGTTGTTGGTTGCTTTTATGATTCATAATGCTGTTTAGATGTTGGATATGTAGTTTGTTGGTATTTTTTGCTGTTTTTTTGGGTGAAAATCGTGTTATGTGAAAATTTGCGTTTTTTTTTGTTCCCTGAGTTTTTTCTAAATGCCCGATAGAGCCCGATACAGGCACGATAGTTGTTGAGTTTCAAGGTTAGGGATGAAGGTCTGATGGCCACTCGATGCTTGCCCGATATGTTTGGTTACCCGATGGTCATTAAGGTACGATGGTTACCCGATGGTTGCCCGATTATTATTTTAAATCTATACACCCTTTTAAGTACGATAATGGATCGATAGTAGTCCGATATATGCCCGATTGTTATTATTAAGTTACTGCGGACCTAATAGTACGATGGTACACGATGTTACCCGATACTTTCCCGATATTAGTGTTTTAAGTGATCAAAAACATAAATAAAACTTTGCCCGATACCGCCCGATATGGGCCGATACTAGTACGATGCCAAAACATTTGAACTAAATTTCGACATTTTGTTGCCATTTACTGATTTTTTTTTTCTTTGTACATGATAGGGTCAACTTTGTTCGCGTACTTGATGTATAATGGTGTTTGGGAGCGTGAAGGTAGAGATTGGGTTTTTAATGGAGCCGGAAATTTAACGTTCGAGTTGGAGAAGGACATAACTTACTCACAACTTGTTGAACTTTTGTACTCAGAGCTGGAGGTTGACAAAGTGCAGTATGACCTGAAATTAGAAGTGAATTATAAGTATATGAAAGGGTTAATGTATCGGCCTGAACTTATAAGGAATGACAAGGGTGTAAGCTTATATTTGTCAATGCTTTTGAAGAAGCCAGATGAATTTGTTCCCCTTTTTGTGACTTTGGTGGAGAAGAATATCATTGTTGATCGTAATCCTCCACCAAGTACTGTTAAGGATACTCGTAGTGAGGTTGGGACTTATGTTCCAGAAACAAATCCGGATGTGCTGGTAGCCACTGCTGTACCTGAATCAAACCCTTTCATACCGACAGTTGATCATGTAGCACAGATGCCATTTCATGATGATTTTCCTGATTGTCCTGACCCTGAAAATGATTTTGAGGGCAATGACGATTTTCTTGATTATCCTGAACCTGATGCTGATTTTGATTGCAATGAAGATGTAAGAGACAACCAAGAAACAGAGGTCCGTTCTCAAGCTTTGAGCCTGAGTCCACTGTCATACCAAATACCGAGGCAAACAACATGTAGAAGTAGACCCCGTAGAGAAGATCGCCAAACACCTGGTACTAGTAGTAGTCGTCCAGACGGAACAAATGATGCTAGAGAATTTAGTGATCCACTCTCTTCTTCGACATATTATAGTAAATTCAAAGCTCAGATGTTTACAAGAGAAGACATTGAGGATAATAGTCACTATATATCTATGGGTGGCACATTGGGCGGGGAGATTCATTTAGGAAAGTTTTTCAGAGACAAGGAACATTTAAAGAAGGTTGCTGGCTTGTTTGCAATGAAGAAGGGATTCGACTTTATAGTTAAGAAGTCTGGTACTGATGTTTGGTACATTACATGCAAGGATCCTGATTGTGGGTGGAGGTTAAGAGGGAAGAAGAAGCAACTTTCTAATATGTTCGAGGTGACAGCATTTGAAAATGAACACACATGTTCCCTCGATGTTCGAAAAAAAGATAACCGTCAAGCATCACCTTTGGTAGTTGCCGAACTGATCAAGGACAAATTCCCAGTTAACGGTTTAGATTATTTAGCCTCCAAAATAAGAGAAGATATGAAGAATTCTTTCGGGATCGAAATGAGTTATGAGAAGGCTTGGAGATGCAGAGAGAAAGCACTCCACATAGTTAGGGGTACGCCTGAAGCTTCATATTCGAAGTTACCTGGGTACTTGCACATGCTGCAGTTGAACAATCCCGATTCCATTACTGATTTCAAGGTAGACGAGGGCCGCTTCAAGTATTGCTTTTTTTCTCTGGGTGCTTGTAGGCGGGGATTCAAGTTTTGTCGACCTGTTATATGTATTGATGGGTCCTTCTTGAAAACTAGGTATGGTGGCCAAATGTTGTGTGCCGTGGCATTGGATTCAGACAGCCACATATTTCCGATTGCTTTCGCAATAGTTGACAGTGAGAACCACGACTCTTGGACCTATTTCATGAGGAAGTTGAAACAAGCGATTGGTGATGTTGAGAACTTAGCATTTGTATCGGATAGGCATCAAAGCATTGTTCATGCTTTGGAACTTGTCTTCCCTGATGCACCCCATGGCGCATGCTACCACCACATTATTATGAACGTGGCTAGCAAATTCAAGACTGATTGCTTCACGGATCATATTTACAGTTGTGCATACTCGTATAAGAAGATAGATTTTGAAAGAGAATTTGAGAAGATAAAAGCAATGGATGTTCGAGTTGCACTATATCTTGAGGGCATTGGATTTGAAAGATGGGTTCGTGCGTACTTTCCAGGGGACCGTTACAATGTAATGACAAGTAATTGGGCTGAAAGTTTCAACAGCAAAACTAAGGACGCAAGAGCCTTCCCGATCACTGCTTTTGTTGAATTCATCAGGTTTACTATTCAAACATGGTTTGCTACTCGAAAGGAAAACGCTGAAAAGTGTAGCACGACTCTATCACCAGTTATGGAGGGGGACTTGTCATGTCAATTTGAGAAATCTCGGTTCTTAAGCGTCGACAGAGCTGGACCTTATACATTTAATGTCCACCCAGGAGGAACAGTTCAGAGCGGTGGTATAGTTGATTTGGAGGCACGAACATGCAGTTGCGGCCTATTCCAAATCATGAAGATTCCTTGTCCACATGCATGTGCTGCTGCTCAAGAACGAAATATTAGCATGTACGCATTGTGCTCTCAATATTACACAAGAGAGAGTTGGAAGAGCACATATGAGGGGACAATTATGCCAGTTGGTGATGAGGATGATTGGGAATTGCCTGAAGACATTAAGAACATCCAAGTTGGAGTACCGATTGAGAAGAAACATGTAGGCCGACCGAAGAAGCAAAAGGTCGGACGAATTAGGAAAAATCGATATCCTTCTAATGGAGACAAGGTTGTGATACAACGATGTTGTAGCAAGTGTGGTGGTAAAGGGCACAACAAAGCGTCTTCCAAGTACCGAGGTTAAATTGTTTTGTTTGTATTCTAGTTGACCTATTATGTTTTATTTCTGCTTGAACTAGTAATATTTGTTATGTGCTGGATTTTTCCGGTTTTTTTCTGTTTTTTTCTCCATTATGAAACTCTTAAATATGTAATAATCCAGTGTTGGTTCGATAGTGCACGATGCCGGTACGACAATGCACGATATTGTTTGTTGTATGATTATTTAAATGTATCTTACAATATGGTACGATGTTGCTCGATGTAGTACGATAGTTAATGTACGACATTAGGGTACGATAATGTAAGATATTGGTCCGATAATGGTACGATGGTATGGTTTCAGTACAGTTTCGTGAAATTTGTGAGGCATGTGAGGGTACGATAGAGTACGATAGTGATCGAAGATAGTACGATGCAAAGATTAAGCACATTAAAATGTAGTAATTACAAAAAGAGCAATCAAAAAAATTATACAATTCAAAAAAATTAAGACCGTTCAACATAAGTTTTGGTAGAATAAGTCTACACACCACCTTTGCCTAAAAAGTTTCATATTATTGTCAGTTACATTATCAAATGGTAGTTGTAGAAGCTTATGTTCAATATGCTCAATTACGTAACATCCGCAATCGCCACTGCATTAGAAAATAAACAATAATTTAATAAATTTTGTAATTAAGAAATAATAATTAATATGTGATATTTAATAAAGTTTACCTGGATTTTGTTTGCGGTACGAATTCACGTGGAGTGAGTTTCCAATCGAAGGGTCTGACCTGGCTCTCTGATGCTGTCAACTGAGGCGCGAGTATAACGTCATGGTTCTCAAATAAACCGGACTCTCGCAAGACCGACGGGAAAATGGTACACCAGTCAACCATCAAGCTGATCAAATCGTTTTCGGAAATTGATCCAATACTGGAGTCAAAGATGTTGAGCATCCACCCATTCAGGTCTGCCTCTACAGCTACCCAATGCAATTGGTCTTTCAAGAAGAGGGCAAAATAAATGAACTCCTTGTTCTGCCAACTCGATAAGAACTGGACTGCATCACCCCTAACCAGGTCCAATATACTGTCATCCCAACTAAATCTAGAGTAGTCAGAACCTGGAAAAGCGTCCCACTGAGCCTTCAATGATTCGGGAAAAATTGTAGGCATAACAACACATTTCTAAGGGTACACGTTAGGATAAAATTCTAGACGCCTCCTCATGAGATGGAATGCTGCATCTAAATGCTACATTAAAGGAAAATTAAGTCAGCAACCACATTATCGTACCAAAATAAATAAACAAAAAACTATCAGACATGAATATAGTAACTATCGTACCCCAATCGTACCATAATCGTACCACCATCGTACCTATATCGTCCCACTACAAATTCTAAAATTACGATGGTAATAGTAACTACTTAACAAATTATATCGTACCCCTATCGTGCTAATGTCGTACCACAATCGTACCATTGACATATAAACAGTTTATAATTTGACACTTATAATTATCGTACTACCATCGTACACCAATCGTACCTACATCGTACCACTACATATAGAAACATTTAAATAAATTTTCAACATTATTTAATTATGAAGTTATAGAAAACTTACAGAGTCAGAAAGCCATGTCCTCGGAGTATGCAGTTTCAGGAACCAAGCAGCATCGTGTGTCCCTGAGAAGCATTCCCTCGGATATTTATTCCCAATGGTGCCAAGCAACCACTTGTGAAAGGTCATAAGTAATTTACCATCAACAACCCTCAATGGATCCACATTCACTGCTGTCTTCGATTTCTTATTCCTTTTCCTCATTGCAATGTACTCATCGAACCACCTAGGCCTCTTTCTTTCTCTCCTCTTCTCCGGTGCTGGTGGAGCTATGTTTAAGAATTGTACTTCAGAATCTTCAGTATCTCCGATTATAGTAATTTTCATATCCTCTGGTGTGCGAAAAATGTGATCATCTACATCATCAGGTCTGTAATCGTTAGGGAGAATGTCTTCATCTACAGGAGACTGAGGGCCTTCTTCAGTGGACTGAGGGTGTGGATCTGGAGCTGGCCTACTAAGATCTTCCATCATTGTCATCAGCTTCTGCAATTGACCCAAGATCTCGGACTTACCTTTAATAAGGGCACTTTGTTGCCCTTCAACCTTTTCCAACCTAGCCAAAATCATAGAGTAGCCTGGTTGCTCAGCTTGGGAGGAGGTGCTGGCATGAGGTGTTGATGGGGGAACCTCAGGTGCCTCAGGTTGAGCTGGTGGAACCTCCTTAAAAATATTTGCTGCTTCTGCTTGCTCAGCTAACTTTTCAGCAAGCTTTTCAGCCTGGCTCTGTAAGGCTTCCTGTGTAGGTTGTCCATCGGGACCCACCTCTAGTTCCTCTAACCCCATGTCCACATACAATGGGGCTTCATTGTCTGTAAGGGTCCTCACATACTGTTCTTCAGCAAGTCGGGCACACAGGTAGGGGTATACTGTCAACTGCCACAAAAAACAATGCATATTTAGATTGGAAAGCAAAACAATATAAAAAATAAGTAATTGTCATCGGTGAAAAATGGTACACTATCGTACCCCAATCGTACCATATCGTACCCATATCATGCAATTATCGTACCCATATCGTACCCATAACATAACAATATCGTACCCGTAAGTGAGAATTACTTGCTAACTATCGTACCATCATCGTACAACATCGTACCAATATCGTACCTCTACAACAACATTAATAAAGAATGCATATCGTACCCCCAACGGACCATCATCGTACCAAATCGTACCCCTTAGCCAGTTTTCAAACAGTTGACAAAAAACCACAAAATAACCCCATAATCGTACTCAAATCGTACCCTATCGTATTCCTATCGTGAAGTACCCATAAAATTGCATATCTAGAAAAAAATATAGAACATTTAAAAGTAAAGTAAAAGCTCACCTTTTTGGCAAACAACTTAATAAGTTGCTCTTTGTGTATCTCTACTTTCTCCTTGCTCTTCCAGTTGATCATTCTTGGAATGCCTTGGCCCAATCTCACAGCATAATCCTGACCCAACTCAATGATGGACTCAAAAGCCCAATACTGCAATGCTGCAGCATACCCATAAATAGAGTACTTGGCCTCCTTCTGAGTCTTTCCTTTCTCAATCTTCTTTTGTAAATGCTTCTTCATTTCAACAAAGTCTTTTTGACAAGTCTGTAACAACTTCTGGTATGATATCTTCCCCCACGGGTACTGGAAAAAGAAGTCAACGTCGTCTACCATCTTCAGCATGTCAGTCCAAACCATCAACTTCTCCTCTCGACCTTTCAAAACACCCTCAACTAATAAGCACAAACCCATCTTGTACACATCATCAACTATTTGACAACTCTCAAAAGTTCTGCGCAGTTGCCCTATGCTCACTGGGGAATGACCATTGAAGTACTCAAGAATCAACCGTTCCGAAGTGCTCTTCGCTTTAATCTCAGCTTCAGACAGTCCGGCCTCAAAATTTAAACCAGTAACTAAAGCGAACTCCAATTGGCTAAATCTACATCTTTTTTTCCCAATATAAAACTGGACTTCGTCAGTCTTCTCCCCTCTGAATTTGTGCAACAACAGCTGATGGACTAAGGCACCAGAAAAATTTAATGGTTCCGCCATGAAGAACTGTTTGAAAGGGGATTCCTTCACCCTATCCAATAAACCACACTATATAAATTTTGCTTTAATCTTTGGAAAGTACCAACTGCCGCGCCAAGTGATACGTCCAGTAAAATGTTCCTCTACTGGAACTATCAGTTGTGGAGGTCTTAAGTTCTACATAAAACAAATAAATACCCAATTAAATAGAATAACAAAAAAAAATATCAAATTTTATATTCTGCAATAGACTATCGAGCAACTATCGGACACTATCGCACCATATCGGACACCAATGAAAAACTGGAACTATAACATTATCGTTCACAATCGTACCTCACATCGTACACCATCGAATTATAACAACACAACCATTTGTTCCCACTATCGGGCACACATCGTACCCAACATCGTACCCTATCGTACCTCCATCTTCAACCTCAAGTTATCAGAAAACACAAACCTATCATACCAACATCGAACCACTATCGTACCCCTATCGTACACTCATCTTCAACCTGAAGTTATGAGAAACACAAATACTATCGTACCCCTATCGACCCACTATTGTACCCTATCGTACCTCTAAAAAAACCCAGAATTTTTTTTCAAAATTTTACGGTTTATCAGATTTCACACAGTCAAATTCAACAATACATACTATGACATTTTCCAATGGAAAAGAAATTGAAAAAAACACATACCCTAGACATTTTTGCGTAATGGGGTGTCGGTTTTTCTTCTCCGGTGAGGCTTGGTTTTTCTTCGTCTCCGGTGGGGGTTGGGGCTTGGTTTTTCTTCGTCTCCGGTGGGGGTTTTTCCGATCGTCGGGTGAGGGAGAGAGAAGCGTCGGGTGAGGGTGGGTGAGGGAGAGAGAGGCGTCGAGTGAGAGTAGTTATGTTGCTCGATGGTTTTGTGGGAGTGAAGAGTTTTGGGAGGGAACGGGAAATGGGCAGGGGAAAAGCCGAAATGTACGGTTTTTATTTAAGTTTTTTTATCACTATCGTGTACCATCTTGTACCATCGTGTACCATCGTACTATCGGGCAAGCATCGGGCACTTATCGGGTACCATCGTGTACAATCGTACTAATAGGTCTGCATTAACTTTATAACAACTATCGGGCATATATCGGACTACTATCGATCCATTATCGTACTTAAAAAGGGTGTATGATTGAAAATAATAATCGGGCAACCATCGGGTAGACATCGAACCTTAATGACCATCGGGTAACCAAACATATCGGGCAAGCATCGGGTGGCCATCGGACCTCATCCCTAACCTTGAAACTCAACAACTATCGTTCTTGCATCGGGCCTCTATCGGACACTATCGGGCATTTAGAAAAAAACTCAAGGAACCCAAAAAAACGCAGATTTTCACAGACTACGATTTTCACCCAAAAAACAGCAAAAAATACCAACAAACTACAGATCCAACATCTAAACAGCATTCTAAATCATAAAAGCAACCAACAACAACAAGAATCAAAGAAAATCACTTACCCATGTGTATATTTCTTGCAAGATTTTAGAGAGGAAAGGTATGAGATTTTGTTATGAGAGGGGTATTTTTGGTATTAAATGAAAGATGAGTATTTGTATCATATGGTGGTTAACTTTGGTTCAAATTTTAATTATTAAGCCAATGTAAGCATGATTTATCAAATTTCCCTTTTAAAAAGGAAAAGAAATATATATACCTTGCAAATTGTTTAAGATAGCAAAAAAGGAGAAAAAAAACCTTATATTACAATATTGACGCCAGTTGCCAGTACTATAACACATATCAGAATCTTTATTTTTTTCTTTAAACAAAGGAGGTGAACATGTAAAATCTATACAATCCGTTCTCAGATCTTAGCCAATAAATTTCCTTCTTTTTAGAGAAAAGTAATATGTACAATATATACAACACATTCTAAAGTAGTTTAGTGTTTTTTTTTCCTAAACCAAATATGCTTAATTATCCTTTTTTTTAACAAGTGATACCTGATTCTGCTTACTCAGAAGGATGAAGACCCAACACTGTTGAGCACATGTTAACAACAATAATGGACAGTGACAGACCAAAAGCTAGCTACAACACTGCTCAAAATTTAGAGAGAGAGAGAGAGAGAGAGAGACTTTTGGCTTTGGTCTCCGCCCATACAGCCAAGACAAACCAAGGATACGCATTACAATCAGTATTTACTCATTATTAGTTGGACCACATGTCCACACCAATTATAAGAACCCTCAAAAGACCTCCTTACGTAGTCAGTCACTTTATTCAATTATTCTCTCTCTCTCTCTCTCTCTCTCTCTCTCTCTCTACCATACTAATTGTCATTTTTTTTACCTTAGAGTATGGTCTAAGTTTCTGTATTTTAGTACATACAACTACATTCTACAAACCCAAAAATGAAAAGGAGTTTGTTGTGTATTTGATCAAGTTATCAAAATGTTAAAGAACTGCTTTGCCATAAGAAAAAGCAATAAAAAGTTTTCAACAGGGATGGAAAAAGAAAGAAAACCCCAAAACCCAGATGCACCACAACCAAGGAAAAGCCTCAGACAGCTCAATTTATTCTCCACCAACCACTGCCTCCTTCTCACTCTAAATGCCTCAAAAAGCCTAAATTCCGAGTAAACATATTAAAGAAAGTGTCTCACACGTGAGAATAGCTTTTTGGCAGGCCATGCCCCATTGCCCCCAGCCACTTCTTTTATAAACAAACATTTAGTTTGTCAAGGGATATATAATTAAACATGCTGAAACCAAACAATAATAAACTATAGCAATGTCTAATTCTACATCTGTCGAGCAGAAACCCCACATTTATTTTAACCTACTTGCATATAGAAAACGACAAGGAAAACATACTGGGCTATGTGGCAGTGGCACTAGCATTATATAAACAAGCAGAGTTTTCATCAAAGAAAGAAACAAGAAATGATTGTATAATTTTCACTCCACTATTTTGCTATGGCAAGGCCCAAGGAAAGGTTGTTACTTTGACTTAATTATTTTTAATAATAAAAAAAAAAAAATACCCCTTTTTTGCATTGTGAACTGCGAGTCAAATATCTGCCTTTTTTGAAATGAGAGTCAAAACCAAATAACATAGGTAGGCAAAGGAATCCTATGAAAATGCGAATTGTTGAGTTTGCCATGCAACAATATCTAATTCTAAAAGGGCACAGCTAGAATATATTGCTGTTGGACATTGTTTTTTTATTTTTATTTTTATTTTTATTTTTAAATTTTATTTTCAGAAATAAGAATAGAAAACAAATTTTGTAATTTAAAAAAAAATATTTAGTTAATGTTTACCAAAAATAATTTTTTAGATTTATTTGTAAAATAGAAACTTAAATAAAAGATTAAAAAATACATGTACAAAGAAAAAAATCTTTTAAAAATTTAAAATAAATAATGAGATAAAATAATATGAAAGCAAAAATGATGAAAAATAATTTGAGAAATTTTGAGGAAAAAAAATTGAGAAGAGAGAAATTGATACAAAAAAATTGAGATTGATGAGAGAGAAAATTGTGAGATAAAGAAAGTCAGCTTACAAGAAGTGATGAAAGAGAAAATAATAAATAAGAAAATAATGATATCAAAAGTGATGAGAGAAAGTTTTATTAGAGAAAGTAAAGAAAGATAAATTAATATGAAAAAATAATCTGAAAGAAAAAATGATGAAAAATAATTAGAGAAATTTTGAAAAAAAAATATTGAGAAGAGATAAATTGATGCAAAAAAAATTAAGAGATTGATGAGAGAATTGTGAGATA
This sequence comes from Humulus lupulus, assembly GCF_963169125.1. Lineage (NCBI taxonomy): Eukaryota > Viridiplantae > Streptophyta > Magnoliopsida > Rosales > Cannabaceae > Humulus > Humulus lupulus. Next base: position 131,203,953 of record NC_084799.1, read on the forward strand.
GAAAAAGTGAGCATACATGAAGTGAAGAAAGAGAATAATAAATGATAGAGAAAATAAAGATATCAAAAGTGACGAGATAGGAAGTGACATTAAAAAAAAGTAAGAAAGATAAATTAATGAAAAAAAATAATTTGAGATAATAATAATTATAAATATTATGTTAAAAAAAATTGATAAAAACAAAATTTGAGAATTGAAATAGTTCTCCAAACACCCGTATTTTAGGATTTAAAAACAAAATACAATTTTTTTTTTAGTTAAGGAGCCGCCGTGTTTTTGCAAAACACATCTCCCGAGATTATGTGATTTCCATGGGGTAAAAAGGAAATGAGTAAAAAGATAACATCTTTTAACGTTAGCTACAGAAAAGTACAATCCCTATTGAAAAACTAAACCCAAAAATCCAACCCCTATTCTCAACACTCAGGAGTTGGTCCACCAGGACCACAGTGTCCAGGCATTAAACTACCTGTAATCCCCACCTTTGCAAGCAAAGATTTTCTCTATTCATTTCACTAGCAAAATTTACAAAAAGATCATTACACGTAATGCGCCGCACCCAAAAAAATTTGCCTCATTTGAAATTCAAACAAAGACTGAAACCTAATTGTACAGAATAAACAAAGTGCCTAAAATGGTGTGAATCCATTACTTGATCATATGTTTGGAGAGATTCTCTACGTGCTGCCAACTGTGGTCGTATGGCACGGCGCTTTGGACTGGATTATAACCCTAGCTCCTGAAGCAAGCCTGTTGGAGAAAATTAACAAAACTGTCAATCCATGTGGATAAATAAATTTGGGAGTATTTGATAATATCTGAAGCAAATAATGTACAAAATGAGGAGTCAATACTTAACTTTCTTCAATCTTAATCATCTTCTCCTCCTCCCTAAAAGAATCTAGTCTTTTCGACTCCCTTTTGGCTGAAGGTTCTGTAATTCTTTTACTAGCACCATTGGATGCGCTTGGAGAAATGATCTTCGAGCCATCAATACCATCAGAAGAGTTTCTTGGTCTATCGGAAGCTGGGGATCTCATAGATTCACATCGTGGTTGCTTTGTTAGTGAAGCCTTGATCGATCTTGGGATGCATTTTGAACGCCCTGAGGTAGACTCTTCATTATCCTCATTTGATTCTAATTGCTTACATGTCCTGCAAGGTTGTGTTATCTAGCAAGCATGAAAACTTGGAAACTTAAAATTGAAGAGCCAAATAACCAAGAAACAGGTAAATCTTCTACACTCAAAACAATTCTTCTGATGTAAGTTAACAGGAGCTACATCACTTCTAGTCTATAATTTGACCGAAGAAGTTTATTTTGACCTTTGACTAGCTTTGTGCCATTATCTTCATTAAACAAGGCTCAGCGAGCATTCCCGCAAAAACCGGAACCAAGCTGCACTAAACAGCATCTCCTCGATAGTCATTACTAAATTAAGTGTTTTTTTTGCTTACACACTAAAACACAATGATTATTAAGTAGTTGAATCAACTAAAAAGCTTCACTACTTGGACTTACAAATTAACCAAACTACTTCCATCATAAATAATTTATATTTGCAGCATAAGAGACTTGAGATACATAAAAAGCATCTAACAGAGTGTAAAATTGAAAGAATCAAGGGACAAAAGTAACCTGTCCGCATTATATGACGATGAACGCTTCAGAGTTGTATGACCATCTTCTTTGAGCAATTTCGTCTCTATCAAGCTCCCACTGAAATATTCTTTATCTTCCATTCTTAAACCCATAAACTTTGGATTCTCTGACAGGCAATCAAGCTCCCCCATCATAATCGAACTAGAGAAAAAGGGAGAGAACTTTGAATGAGAAAACCTTGGTTTGTACGAAGGAATGAGGCCAAGACCATGATCTTTAACTGAAATTGAGCCACACGATATGAGTTGCATCAAAACACTTGAAGCCTTGATCCTTGCATTGTTTGGCATCCGAATGTCTTCCTCTTCAAGAATTCTGAAACTATTCATCTTACTAGCATCAGCTCTAATCAAAGATTCTAAGGTTTCAGTCTTCCCACCAGAGGATGAGGCACTAGAGGTGGATGGAGGAGGTGAAACTGAATCACTGCAAATTTCCATGTTATCTTTTCCCCTCAGAATCTGATTTTGATAACTCTCACTACAGTCAGGCTCTAATGAGCCATCATCAGTTGAAACACCTCTAGTACAAGTTTCACGCACTTTTGATCTACCCACATTTTCCTCTGTCTGTGTTGAAGCATCGGCTGAACCATCAGTCTTGTAAATTTTGTACTCAGTCAAGCTCAGTGAATTCGACCATGTGGAAGAAATCTTCCCAGCTCTTGACTCTGGAGAAACAGCTGAAGAGCCAGGACTTTTAACTGGAGGGGAGAGTTCCTCCTCTTGAGAATGCTTGGTTTCCTTCCCATTTAGACTGGATGAAGATGAAGAATCGTCTTGGCTTCTACAAGATGTAGGTCCTGGTAATTGTTTCAAATTTAAGCTCTGCATTTTCACATTCACAACGGGGCTGAACCGATCTAAAAAATAAAAAAAGTTTCCGCTCTCAGTTTGATTCGTCATAGTCATAGAATTCTATTGTGTTGTTATGCATTTCAATATAAGAATCGAAATGTTTCTACTCGAATTATATTTTCTGGGCAACCAGAAAATGATGAAAAGAAAAGTAAACTACCTGAATTAGAATCTTCAAAGAGCTCTGAGCCTTTGAGAACGTACTCGTTGCCATGGGCAGGGTGAATTAGATCGTCTTCACTGAGATCATGCCAAACAAATCCATTCTTATAGCTTCTGCAATGAATTACAGCGAAAAACAAAATCTATGAGGACGGACCCAAAAGACCAAGTATTGCAAATTCTCGTAGAAAGGACTGAAAGAATTTGACCTTTTCGAAGACCATGAATACATGTTAGACATTCCTCTGCCTCTCAAAACATTAAGCCTCTCAATCATATCTGCGAACAACTCATAAATTTTATAAATATAAATAATCGAAATGAAAGAGATGGTTCTGGTTCTGGTTCTGGTTCTGGTACTGTAATTACCTCTAAGATAAAGCCCGTCCGGAGACGAAATAGGAACCTCCATGAAATGAGGATGCTCAAGCTGACGATTTCTGCAGAGGTAGTAAACCACAGGGACTTTCCGATTCTGATGGTACTTTGGAGACTTCTCCGTCCACACTTTCGCTCTCTCCGGACTCACTTGCCGGTACTTCTTCATCCTCGCGTCCATTCTTTCACCACCAACAACCAAGAAAAACCCTAACCAAGCTCCGTCCAATCGTCCCCAAACAAAAAACGCACAACTTCGCAAGAACTATTCAACCACTCTCAAAAGAAAAAAAAGATTTTTCCCATTCCTCTTCCTGATATGGAACCGGTATATACTCGTAACTAAGCTATTCGTGATCTCCAAATCAGTTACAAAGTTTCAGAAATTACACCATTTCTTGAATCAAAGCCGAACCAAATCTGTACAAGTTAAAATGGAACAGTGATCAAATGAGTTCTTACATATGTATGTGTATATATATAAATAATTTGGTATAACAGTACACGTAAAGATACAAGAGTTCAGAGAGAGAGAGAGAGAGTAAACCTGAGAAGTAGTAGAAGAAGACGAAGAAGAAGACGAAGAAGGGAGATATATGTGCATAGTAATAAGAGGGAATGGGGATGAAGAAAGAGACGCCCGCATTTAATGCTTGCTGAGGGAGGTAACTGTATCTGTATATGATTCGGTAGAGAAGGACAACCACACTGCACTGCGCTATGGGAGCTTCAAAACCCACAGATAATGTCTACTCTCTCTCTCTCTCTCTCTCTCTCATCTATCTTTTATCAGTTTTTTTCTTTGGAGAAAAAAAGGGTTTGTTTTAATTATTTAATGTTTGTGCCGATATTACCCTTCTGTGCCGTAAGGATTGGGGGCAGTGGTTGATTTGTACATGGGATGTAGTTGGGTCTTGTTGGGCAGATAATATGATAAAACTAAGAATAATAGTGTTAATAACGTTAAATATGGTTTGTTATTTGTTAATTATCAAATCATTTGATAAGAGAAGGAATCATTCCTACCACCTTATTCTTCTAATAAGGTTTTAATTTTATTTATATATTTTTGGTTGAAGTCTTTCTTTTATTTTGAGGTCAGAGAATTATTTCATGTGAAATTTCAATATGATACATTTAATACACATCTCTTACTTAAATAAAAGATACTAAAAATTAAAATATAGAATAAGTGGCTCTCACTTGAATAACTGAAGAATAAGACTACAAACTTATAAGTAACTCTCCGTCAACATAATAGGGATATCCTCAAGCCAAGTACAATTTATAGAGTTTTTATTTTTAAACAAAAATTACCCGAAGTATGTGCCACTAAATTGGAGTTTCTACTAGAGTGGAAAAATAATAGTGTAATTATCATTTTGACATGTGTTTTTTGTAAAAGTTAACAATTGGATCCTTGTTAAATAATAATTTAAATTTTATATTTTGCAAAATTGAACAAAATAATTCATTGAGTCTAATTTTGGTCAAATATTTTTTTAATAGGACCAAAATATCCCTAATTTTATTAAGTTAAGAATTAATTAAATAATTAAAACATATTGTAAAAAAATTAAATTGATTTTAAAATAAAAAATATCAATAACAACTATTTTAAATGATAAAAAATTAACATAAATAATCATATTTTACTAAATACAAAACTAAATATGTTATTCGATTTTTCTTCGCGATTTCTTCATCTTCTTCTTCTTCTTCAGCAATACATAAATCTGAGCTCGTCCACTAGCAGAGGAGATCTAGAGATCACGAAGCATTAACAATGGAGGACCGACCACGGATCTGGGCCAGGGATGTAAATGGGGCGGGTCTGCCCCGCCCCGCCCCGCCCTGATTAGTTTCTTGGAGCGGGGCGGGTCGCCCCGCCCCATTTGCCCCATTTAACTTTTTTTTTTTTTTTAAGAAACATTAAATTATAATTTTAGAATTTTCCCTACGCCTAAATATTATTGTTTATTGTAATATTTATATTTTACACTTGGTATCAACTACACCATCAAATATTATATTTTGTTTTTTTATTTTAACATTTACAAAATAAATACAAGAATAAGGATGAATTATATAAAACATATTTTTCAATATTTATAATTCTTTCTAGTCTATATAGAATTAAAAATATTCTAAACCACATATAAAATGTCAATTTTACGTATAAGTAGCATGAGAGAATTAAATTAGAGTATAAAAAAAAAAAAATTGAGGTGGGGCGGCCCCGCCCCGTTTAAATTCCTAGCGGGTCGGGGCTGCCCCGCCCCGTTTAAATTCATAGCGGGGCGGGGCGGGGCGGCGCCCCGCCCCGAATTCCGCCCCGTTTTTACCGGGGCAAAGATGCCCCGTCGGGTCGGGGCCCCGCCCCGCCCCGCCGCCCCATTTTTCCATCCTTAATCTGGGCTTGCAGATCTAGAGCATCAACCACGGATCTGGGCTTGTAGATATGGAGCGTCAACCTTGGAGCACCGACAAAGCTCGGGAGAGCATCGACCACAAAGCTGCATGAGGGGCTAACGGCGGTGGGTCTCGTGTCTGCAAGGACCGACCAACGACCATGGAAGGGAGATGAAGGCTATGTTTTTCATGACTTTTTGGAAAGTAGTGGAAGGGTCTGACGAGATCAAGTGATCAACTTTGAGAACTCAAATTCCAATATGTTAAAAAACAAAAAGCTAAACCTATATTTGATTAGATATTGTATTTTTTTATTGTTAGATTATTTGAGTGATCTGTTTAATATTAATATAAGTTTTGATTGAACTTTTCTAGTCGGTGTTCTTGTTCTTGATTTGATTTTAGTTTTGTGTAAGCTCAATATGTTTCACCAAAATTATCTTCTGATTTAAGGATTATTTGGGGATTGAATTGGTCTTTGATTTGTTGGATTTGAAATTCTTGGTTGAATTCTAGTTGATTGAATATGGAGATGTCAAATTTGAGGAAGAAGAAGAAGAAGAAGAGGGGAGGATGAGTTGTAGTGGTTTAGGTTAGATTTGAAGTTTTCAATTTTGTTTTAATTTTTGCTCTTGATGATTTTAATTAGATTTAGGGTTTCTAAATGAAATTGTTTTTTTTAAGTTTCAATTTGATTAACGTTGTAATTTTATGATTTAAAACTATGTTTTAAGTTTGTATTTAGCTTTAATTTTGAGTTTCGTTGATTATAATGATTTTATATGTTTTAATTAGTTAAAATAAATATTTTTTATTATTTTTAAATCATATATCATTTTTTTTAAGTATTAAATTAATAAATATTTTATTTCAAATTATTAAAAAAATCTAATTTATAAAAGTAAGGGTATTTTGGTCATATTAAAAATTTTTGACAAAAATTGGACTCAATGTATTATTTTATTCCATTTTGGAAAACATAGAATTCAAATTGTCATTTAACAAAATAAAGAGTCTGATCGATAACTTTTACAAAACACAGGATCCAAAATGGTATTTACACAAAATAATACATGAACGATTTAGACAATTTAATAACATCAACAACCAAACTCTATTATAAGAAACCCATAAGCAAGTTGTGTTACGAAGTAAGTTGAACGCTCCTTAAATTTAGGTCCTCAACCAACTCTAACTTGCTTTTAATGGGCAAATTCTCGACTACCTCAATAGAGATAATAATATGGAAGAAAACAACTTTTGAAGCTATAATTCTCTCTTCTTCTTTTTTTCAACTTTGTTCATAACTCAATGTTTTGGTTTTGGATTAGCTTCCACTATGCATTGGTAGGATTGATGAAGAGTTGGATAAATGCAGGGGAAAAAATAGTACAATAGATTGAGAAGATTGTAGCTCTCTTATATGTTGTAGTAGTAATAACTTCATTTTAGTGTTATTTTAGAATATGTTTTTGTGATAATATTGAGTCTATATGTGTGTTTTGTGCAAGATTACGCTTTTTTTTTTTTGTCTTTGTTATAGGTTGGTGCGGTGAATCACGAGAAAATATAAAAAGAAGTGAAAATTATGGAAAAACAATGATCTTAGCGGTTGTTGGACTCAAAATGATGCTAAAGACGATTAAAAGTTAGTTTTTGATGAAGAGAAGAGTTGAAAGAAGAAATTTGGGAAAAAATGGAATTAGAGTTGCGACTTGGGCTTACCAGTCGCGACTCAAGGCAAGTAAAAAATGCATGGATTATGGAGGCAATTAGTGTCGCGACTTAGGCTTACAAGTCGTGACTCAAGGCAAAGTCAGAGGCTACGCAAAGGAAAAAAATAGACACGAGCCGCGACCCAGAGAAGGCCAAGTCATGACCCGCATATGAAAAACACAGCTCTTGTTATTTTTATTTTTTTTACTATTAATTCGTATTTAGGGCTTAATTACGTTATTAGGTCAGTTTTTAATTACGTTGTTATAGACTAATTTTGATTCTTAGGCTAGTTATTCTACATTTTTATATGTTTCTTTCTTCTTTAAGTTTGTCAATCTTATGTTTTTGAATTATTATTTTGTGATTTAGTCATGTCTGATATGAACTAAACAATTTTATCTAGGGTTTAATGTAGTCACTTGGATTTCTATCTAATTTAATTATAATGTTCTATTGATTTTTCTTCTCTGTGATATGAACTAAACAATGTGTGTTTAATGCTAGTAAATGTCTGATCAATATTTGCTGTATTTATGATTTTGATTTAAGATTCGAAAGATAAGAATTGGATATGCTATCATTATATAGACATAGGTTGCATATTGGACGAAAGTACCTATATGACTTGTGTAGTAAGTAGGTTTCCATGCTTAATGTCTTCTATATGTTTAAGTTTATCACAGAGATGTAGAAAACTTGCATATAGGTTGAGATCTTATATCTTGAAAAAGAATATGAATCGAATTATGTTAACCTACTATTAGAATAGGAAAAAAGAAATTTAAAATTGATTAATAAAATTGGTAGAATGAAAAATTGATGAAATTAACACCCTATATCTTTTTAATAGTGATTTAAATCTATTAATTAGTGATTCTTGTTCTTAGTTTTTTTTAATTTTAAAATTAAATTCATTCTTCTAAACTTTGGTTGCCAAATAAAAATTAAAAGAATAATTAGTGATAATTGGAAAATAGTCGTTGTGGTGATTGATCCTCTTTAAGATCAACTGTTTTAACTACCTCACTGACCAAAAACAATTAGTTGGTTAAATCTGTTACCGTTTCTTGCTTCAGCTATAGTCTATAAATAGCTTTAGCTTTTTTGTTTAAAGACTTATAATCAATTCAAGAGTAAGAGAGAGACAGAGATTAGGAGAGCTTGTTAGAGAGAGTTTTTCAGTTCTTTGAGATTAAGGGCTGAGGGTGCACTCGGGGTTTGGTTGAAGAACTGAGATTGTTCTTCTGTTCTGAGTGCTATGAGCTTGAGAGATTTTGTCAGTTGTGTTATGTACAAGTTCAGATTCTTATTATTGGATTCGAGTTGATGAAGCTCAGCTGGAGTATGGCCAGGGATCATATTGATCTCTAGGACCGGAACCAGGATAACTTCTGTGTTGTTCTTTCATTGTTCCTCTGTTTATATATTCTTGCTTAATTGATTTCGTTTCTGATCCTAACCAAATATTTGATTTGTTTGACCATCAATTATTTAGATCAGTCTGTTTGTTAGATAGATTTCTAACAGTGGTATCAGAGATAGGTTCGTGATCGGCAAGAAGGCACCAAGATCATTCAAGATTGATCTGTTCTTTTAAAGATGGTCACATCAGCAAGGTTCGAACTTGAGAAGTTCGATGGAACAGGAGATTTTGGTCTATGGAGGGAAAGCTTGAAAGGAATTCTTGTTCATCAGAAAGTTGCCAAAGCACTCAAACCAAAGGATGAACTTTTTGAGAAATTGAAGAAAGAAGAGATTGAGGATATGGAAGAGTTGGCCTATTATACCATTATCATGTACCTGTCCAACACAGTGAGAAGAAAGGTTCAAAGCTTGAAGACAGCCAGGGAGTTGTGGGATAAACTCGAGGAAATCTATATGAAGCCCTCTTTAACTAACAAAATAAATCTGTTAGAATCATTATATGGCTTTAAAATGATTTCAAATATGTCTTTAGATGATAATCTTGATGCTTTTAATCAAATTATAATTGGTTTGGATAACCTGAAATACACTGTAGATGAAGAAAGTCAAGCTGTCATTTTGCTTCGATCTCTACCAACTGCTTACCAAGAACTGAAGGCGGTGATTAAGTATGGAAGGGACACACTTACCCTCAGTGATGTTCTTGGAGCACTTAAATCAAAAGAACATGAATTAAACAAGGAGAAGGACAAAGTGAAAGATGAAGCTTTCATGGCCAAAGGAAGTGATCATGCCAGAGGAAGAGATCAGACCAGAAGAGATCCATTCAGAGGACATTACAGATCTCATTCAAGATCAAAATCCAGGGGAAAACATCACAAAGATAGAAAGTGTTATTTCTGTGGCAAAGTTGGGCACATCAGAAGGTTCTGCACCGAGTTTAAAAACAAACTCAAGGAAGACAGGGAAAAGAAGCAAGACTCTGTGTCCATTGCTGAAGATACAGATCAATGTTCTTCTGATGGCGACTTATATACGGTTTCTGATCAAAGAATCACTAAAGAGTGGATTCTTGATTCCGGTTGCACATTTCATATGTGTCCAACACTTGAAAACTTTGTTGATTACCAAAAGGTTAATTATGGCACTGTACTAATGGGTAATGACAATTCTTGCAGGGTTATTAGCATAGGAAAAGTGGCAATCAAGCACTTTGATGGTACAGTTCGCATACTGAATAATGTCAGACATATCCCAGAGTTAAGAAGAAATCTTGTGTCACTTGGTTTCTTAGAAAATGAAGGCTTTAGCTATAAATCAATAAATGGCTTGATGAAAATCTCAAAGGGGTCTCTCACTGTGATGAAGGGTGAGAAGAAAAATGGATTGTACATTCTTCAAGGTGAAACAGTTATATCTTCTGAAGCAGACACAGTGAAACACCAAGAATCAGAAATGGAGATTTGGCATAAGAGAATGGGGAACATGAGTGAACAAGGGATTAAGGAATTAAACAAGCAAGGCTTATTGGGAAGTTTCAAATCAAGCTCTTTACCATTCTGTGAAGCATGTGTACTGAGGAAGCATCACAGATTAAAATTCACTGCTGCAACACATGATTCAAAGAGACCTTTGGAATATTTACATGCTGACTTGTGGGGGTCTCATAAGATTGGAACTCATTCAGGTAAACATTATTTTTTGTCTATAGTTGATGACTTTAGTAGATATGTTTGGGTGTATTTGCTTAATACAAAAGATGAGTGTTTGCTGAAATTTAAAGAATGGAAAACTGAGGTGGAAAATCAATATGATCGAAAACTGAAAATTTTGAGAACTGATAATGGCCTTGAATTTGTTAACACTGAGTTCAATTTGTTGTGTTCTGAATTTGGCATTGTTAGACATAGAACTGTTAAGCACACACCTCAACAAAATGGTGTTGCCGAGAGAATGAATAGAACTTTGCTTAATAAAGTTAGGTGCTTGTTGATTAGTTCTGGTTTAGGAAAGAATTTTTGGGGGGAAGCTTTGATTACTGCATGTTATTTGATAAATAGAAGTCATAGTAGGGTCTTAAAATTGAAAACACCTTATGAAATGCTAGTTGGTAAAGCACCAAGTCTCAGGCACTTAAGAATATTTGGCTGCACTACCTATGCTCATCAAAAAGAAGATAAACTTGATCCTAGAGCCATGAAATGTATTTTTCTGGGTTATCCTACTGGTGTGAAAGGTTATAGACTATGTACTATTGAAAATGGAAGACCTAAGATTGTTATCTCTAGAGATGTAGTTTTCAATGAACATGAGTTTATGCACTTGAAAGCCGAGAAGGGTATGTTTTCTGATTTTGCAGGAAACAACAAAGGCAGAAAAGACCTGACTGAATTTGAAACAGAGTTTGGAACTTCAACAACAAATGACCAAGCTCCTGCTCACACTGACGAAACTGATGCTGAAGAACCAGTTCAAGGACCTGAAACTGAGGTGGAACAACAAGAAATGGTTCAGTCAGATCAAACTGAGTTGGAAGAATACCAATTGGCTCGAGACAGAACTAGAAGAGAAATAAGGCCACCAAAAAGATCTGCTGAAGCTGATCTAATAGCCTATGCTCTAGCTACTATCCAACCTGAAGAAATACCAGAACCAACCACCTATGAGGAAGTTGTGGAAAGCAAGTCAGGGAAGAAATGGTTAGCTGCTATGGAAGAAGAAATGGACTCCTTGAAGAAGAACAAGACATGGATAATAGTACCAAGGCCTCATGGACAGAAAGTGGTATCATGCAGATGGATTTTCAGAATAAAAGAAGGCATGACAGAAAAGGAACCACCTAGATACAAGGCCAGACTGGTAGCAAAAGGGTTCACATAGGTTGAGGGAATAGATTACACTGATATATTCTCTCCTGTGGTGAAATACAAAACCATTAGGATGATGCTTGTTGTTGCTACACATCAGAGCCTTGAAGTTGAGCAATTAGATGTTCAAACTGCTTTCTTGAACGGTTTCCTTGAGGAAGAAATCTACATGGAGCAACCACCTGGTTTTCAGGTGGAAAATAACAAAACAGAAATGGTATGCTTGCTCAAGAGATCTTTATATGGATTGAAGCAATCTCCAAGACAATGGAACAAGAGGTTCAACTTATTTGCTCAAGGGATTGGTTTTGTAAGGTCGAAATTTGATTCTTGCTTATACTATAAGGATTTGGAAACAACAAGTACTATTTTCTTGTTATTGTATGTTGATGACATGATGATCATCAGTAGAGACAAGACAAAGATCAAATTTATCAAAGATAAACTCAAGTTTGAGTTTGAAATGAAGGACCTTGGACCAGTGAGGAAAATTCTAGGCATAGAGGTTCTAAGAAACAAGAATGAAGGGAAATTGATTCTCAATCAAAGCAGCTACATTGCTAAGGTGATAAAAAGGTTCAACTTGGATACTTCTAAGGCTACTGTAGTACCATTAGCTGGACACTTTAAGCTGTCCAATGAACAATGTCCTAAAACTGAAATTGAGAGGAAGGAAATGGAGAAGGTTCCCTATGTTGTAGCTGTTGGATGCCTGATGTACATCATGGTAAGCACAAGACCAGATATTGCACACTCTTTAAGTGTTCTGAGCAGATACATGTCAAATCCTGGTCCCGAGCACTGGAAAGCTTTAAAATGGCTGATAAGATATCTGAAGGGAACGTCCAAGTATGGCTTGATATATGAAAGGGACCCTGGAAAAGTTTCCCTGAATGGTTATGTAGATGCTGACTATGCCTCTAACAGGGACAACAGAAGGTCTACTACAGCTTATGTTTTTGTCCTAAACAAGAGTTGCATAAGCTAGAAATCAGAACAGCAACAAGTGGTAGCTTTGTCTACAACATAATCCAAATTTATGGCCACAACTGAAGCTTTTAAAGAAGCAATTTGGATTCAAGGAATTCTCCAAGAGTTGAAACTATTGAAGGAAAAAGGAACAATCTACTCGGACAGCCAATCATCAATTCATTTGTGTAAAAAATCCTGTTTACCATGAGAAGAGTAAACATATTGACATCAGGCTATACTGGATAAGAGAGAAGATTGAAGGCAAAATACTCGAACTGGAGAAAGTTCACACTAGTGAGAACCCTGCAGACATGGGAACTAAGGTTCTAACTCTGAGCAAGTTGAAACATTGTCTCAACCTGCTGAACAATAGAGATTGCTGAAATTTTTTTGAGCTCATCATCATCTTCAAAGATCAATCTTAGGTAAAACTCTTAATCTTTAAAGGATCAAGGTGGAATTTGTGGTGATTGATCCTCTTTAAGATCAACTGTTTTAACTACCTCACTGACCAAAAACAATTAGTTGGTTAAATCTGTTACCGTTTCTAACTTCAGCTATAGTTTATAAATAACTTTAGCTTTTTTTGTTTAAAGACTTCTAATCAATTCAAGAGTAAGAGAGAGACAGAGATTAGGAAAGCTTGTTAGAGAGAGTTTTTCAGTTCTTTGAGATTAAGGGCTGAGGGTGTACTCGGGGTTTGGTTGAAGAACTGAGATTGTTCTTCTGTTCTGAGTGCTGTGAGCTTGAGAGATTCTGTCAGTTGTGTTCTGTACAAGTTCAGATTCTTATTATTGGATTCGAGTTGATGAAGCTCAGCTGGAGTATGGCCAGGGATCATATTGATCTCTAGGACCGGAACCAGGATAACTTCTGTGTTGTTCTTTCATTGTTCCTCTGTTTATATATTCTTGCTTAATTGATTTCGTTTCTGATCCTAACCAAATATTTGATTTGTTTGACCATCAATTATTTAGATCAGTCTGTTTGTTAGATAGATTTCTAACAGTCTTTGTGGGGCGATACTCTATTTATCATCTATATTACTTGAATCGATTGCGTGCACTTGCGTATATATATTTTCGCGATCAAGTAGAAAGGATGAATACAAAGTATTAATGCAAAATTATTAAGTTCTTTATTGAAAAATATATATATTTAAACCTTTTTAAATGATCTTTTTATATGACTTTTTTTTTGTCTTTTTTCCATCCTCTCGTTTTTTAAGGATTGAGAAGGAGGCCTAATCCTTCTATCTATCTTTTCCATCCTACTTTCTTCATTCTTTCGTAAATACCTCGTGCCAAACATAGTGCAAGAGTTACCTTTTGAACTTGTTATACATTCAAGTCTAATGCATGACAAATAATTTTTTTAAATTTCTAAAAATTAAGAGTGATCTTGATTGATGTTATTGTATTATTATACATTATGTATAGTAACTTTAATACATAACAACATTTTATTATATCATAAAATTATATGTTAGTGCTAGATTTCATTCTCAATGCTATGAAAGTGCAAAATGTAAAATCAACATTATACTAGTTGTTATAAAGCTTGAGCTTTAAAATTAACCATCGAATGAGGTATGAGCCCAAAAGCTAGCATTCGCTTCTCTATATGGAAATTGTAATAAATGTGGGGTGTACGAAGATGATGCTTTGGTTGTTTTCTCTAGGTGAGATGGATTAAGCATTCAAATAAATAATGTAAAAGATGAGCTTTCTTTTATAGGCAAACGAAGGTGGCTCTTAATAGATGGATTATGGGAGACTTCTTAGGCAAAGTCCTACTCATAGATGGAAGGCTATCTATAAGCTTGCATATAGGTAAACCTTAGGGGGACACAAAGGAGTTATCACACATTATCAAGGTGATAAGAGCACTGCCTTATTGTGATTTTATTGGAACTAGATTGTGTGTAGTGCACTTTCCCAAGTCGCCTCTGTTGACCCAAGATTTGGCCAACTGACACGGAGTCAGAATATGCTTGATATGAATTAAAGAGATGAGAAGAACGTAATGACAAAAGCAAATAAGACACAGTATTTTATAGTGGTTCGGCCCCAGGATTTGGTAATGACCTACGACCACTTAGAATGATATTGATATAAAAAACCAGAAGAGTGATCAAAGAACTAGGGTTCAATGAGTTTCACCGCTTTCTGAAGAACAATACAATATTCCTAGGATAATTACTATAATCTCTCACGATTCAAGAGCAAAAAGTTCCTCTCCCTTGAGCTATCTCTTGCTATTTATAGGCTCAAGGGGGATTACAAAAGATTGTTACAGATATTCTTCCCTGAATCCTCAGATACTCAGGAGATTATGTGAGATAAATTCGGGATTCATAAAGATCTTCCCATTAATGTCGCCTGGTACACGGAACTATCGACCAGACTGGTTGCAGGTAAGAAAGGCTTGCACTGCTTCAAATGTGCCCTCTGGTCGATACTCTAGCAGAACGTTTCCAGGTGTCAGCCACGTGTCCAGGGATCACTTGCCACATCACCAATGCTAATTTTACGGATAACAACCTCTATTAAAGAATGTTGTACGTATTTTCTCCAAGAGAGTAATTAAGCTTCATGGAAGATGATGAAGCCCTTATGAACTCGCCTAGAGCTCCTCGGGAGGAAAGACTCTCCCCGTGTTGACCGTGCACCGCCTCCAGAGAAGTATGTCCTTGAGGAGGACTACGTCTTGAGGACTACAGTTAAGACGTCTTGTCCTTTCCAATCAAGTCCTACAGGCCTGCGAGAACCGTCCTTCGAGCCTGGAGTAGAGTGTCAGGTGTCAAGCGCAGTGACCCTGGACCACACTGTTACCCAAGTCCTGGTGCTAAGTCCGTACAAGTGACAAGCAAGATGTCTCCTGACACCGTCTGACATGGGAAAATTTATAGATACCCCTGATAATGTCTGTGACGTGCTACCTCAAAAAGTTGTGGGTTGTAACCTCATAAATGGGCCCACTGGGATACGTCTGGGCCCACTAGCTCCTTATTTAAGGGAATGTATATTTGTTATTCATTAATACCCCATGAAGGGAGAATGTTTGTAATAAATCACCATTAAGGGAATTAGTTTCCCTCAGCCATATATAAATAGGGCTAGGGCACACATTGTAAATGATCTCCACTTTTGTAATCAAAGCATTGCTAAAACGCTGCATGAACTCCATAGAAGCTTGAGACCCCAAGCTTCTCAAATTCTAATACAAGTGACTCGTGCACTAGGGTTAATTAATAACCTGAACGACATAAAAATATGTGTTATCTATTGCAGTTCTTTAAGCCTCTGTTTAACTAGTTGATAGATAAAAAAAAAAAAGGCAGTCAATATTTTGGTGTTTTCATTGAGAGCTTGAAGAAAGTTTTGAAGATACAGCCATGGTGACTACCAGATGCAATGTTATTGAAGAAATCCCTCCTCCCATCGTCGCTGGGGAGGAGAACCAGGTCGACCACCTCTACTAGCTAATCCGAAGGTTGCCCATGATGACGACTACAACAAAAATGATGAGTATGACGGCGAGGACGGAGACGACTACCACAAAAGTGAGTACTCCCAATCGTTTTACATGGAGGAGCCACTAGAAGTGGTGGCCCTCAAGGGTCAAATTGCCTTCCAACAACACATGAGGTGGTTAATGCCATGAAGGCTACTTTGATGGCTAAAAGGCTGCAAGTGGACCCTCATGGCGAAGTACCACCTATGCAGCCAGCTAGCGTGCCCCTTGCACACCCAACTGGAGTGCCACCTGCTTAATCAGCGGGTGTGCTCCCCAACCACCCAGTTGATATGGTGCAAAATCCGCCAGTTGGCATGCCACCTGTGCACCCAGCTATAGCACCCCTCGCGCCTCAGGCTCATGGGAAAGAGAAGGCTATGCCCTCCCAAAAAGAGAAAGATGACTCGTCGGGCCTCTAAGCCCATTCACATCCCGAGAAAGGGCCAATGAACATGAGTTTCATGGGGTTCGAGGACACTGGCAGACCGTCAGCGTCCGTAGAGCCCAGGACCTTCCGCCCACGCGCGCTGCGATAGACTGTGCCAGGCCCAGAGGAGGTGTTCCACCCATGCCTCGACAACCCAAGAGAAACCCCGGACAAGGGGCCAACACAAGAAATGTCTTCGCTAACTAAGGAACAAAATTAATGTCTCGGTTAACAATGAATATGTTGATTCCAAGGGGGAAACCAAAGCAGGATTCCCCGAGGACGGTTGTCGCCGCAATGCATAGCCCGACCTACAAGATGACTTGAATGCTCTCATGAATAGAGTAGGTCCCAAGGACCTCCCCGGCAGTCAGCCACAACTAGGGGTGGCAATTTGGGTCACGACACGATGACACGACACGACACGATTAAGGTAAACACGAACACGACACGTTTAATAATCGTGTCGTGTTTGTGTTTGAGTTTTTGACACGTTTAAAAATCGTGTCGTGTTCGTGTTTACCTTAATCGTGTCGTGTCATAATCGTGTCGACCCATTTAATAATCGTGTCAGACACGATAACACGAATACTTTACATAGGTTTTCTGATTTTTTTTCGTATAATTATGATTAATCGTGTCATAATCGTGTTATCGTGTTCGTGTCGTGTTGACCCGTTTAATAATCGTGTCGTGTTCGTGTTCATATTTTTGACACGTTTAATAATCGTGTCGTGTTCGTGTTGACCTTAATCGTGTCGTGTCATAATCGTGTCGACACGAATCTGACACGTTTACACGAATTGCCACCCCTAGCCACAACCAGACCTCCGAGACAATCTCAATGTTAGAAGGAGAGAAGTTGTGCCTGACCAGAGGGCATACCCGTCACAAAGTGCCAACCAAGACCACAACCCTCTCCGCGCGGAGTTCGAGAGTTTAAAGAAAATAATGTTGAATATAGCCAGGAGACAGGGTCACGACTTTGACTCGGAGGATGAAGATGGGGAGCCATATACTGTAATGCCCCAACTCCAGGGACCGTTACGATGTTCCTTGTAAACAGTGCTAAACTCGCTAATCGAGTAATTTGGCCAAAAACGTGTAACTAAGTATGATTAGCAGTTTAGGGATTAAACATTTTGGTTAAGATGTAACGTTTCACTAGAGCGTTTAATATATACATTGGAATCCCGAAAATAAAGTTTCAGAGTCTATTACAGAAAATATTTACAACAAGCCGTTCTAAGCGGCAAAACAGGGTTTAACCCTAGTTCCACTTTAAACCTCGGCCGTGGCGGACGAGTAGCTGCATATGTACACGTCATCACCTAAGCTCTCCAACTCAAGGATGGTCCAGCTTCCTCTTGCCTTTACCTGCACCACATAGCACCCGTGAGCCGAAGCCCAGCAAGAAAACACAGTAAAGCATGATATAATATCAACAATAACCATAATAGCCATTCAGGACCAACGGTCCAAAACTGATAGGTGACAATAGCCAAAAGTCACAGAAGTGGGTACAACTCCCTCTAGCCATGTGACGATAGGGTCACCAGGGCTTAATTGATAAGTGGTTCTTTCATAAGTTCAATCAGGATAGGTGCATGGTAATTGGTCACCAACATAACCATCCTCCCGACTCTAGAGTCGTAACTAAGGACAGCGTCCCCCAGCCATGTGACAAACAGTCACTGGGGTCATATACCTTGGCTTTGAACATCTGGTCTTAGACCAGGCAAGCGCTTATAAGTTCTTCGACTTTAGGGTCGGTCCAGCATTAATGCCATAGAGCCATTCAATGCATGTTCATCGATTTTAGGGTCGGTCCCTGACTAGTCAGTGCCATACACAAGTAAGTCATACCACCAAACATATATCACATGTTCAACATTCATAAACACGGTATTCAGCATGCTCACTAATCAGGTACTAGTACAATTAGGACCATGCACAACCACAGAGGCTCAAGCTCTGAACAATATCATACCCAGTATACAAAGCATGACCTAATCACATGTTTCTCATGCATCATATGTATAATATTCAACAATCCAACATGCACCAATAACAGCCATGCATGTCACGTTTAATAATCAACCAACATGCATCAAGAATAGCCATGCATGTCATACTTAATAATCAACCGACATGCATCAAGAATAGCCATGCATGTCATACTTAATAATCAACCATCATGTATCAAGAATAGCCATGCATGTCATACATATACACAGGGTGCAGTTTTCTTACCTCAGGTTCGAGCTAGAATGATTTAAAGAACGACCCTTGAGAACGATCAACTTTTAGTCCTTTAGTGGTCACCTAGTCATAACCAAATATAAGATACCATTAATAAAAATGATCAACATAAGTTCCGAAACCAATATCTAGCCTCCAGGACATCAATCCCCACTTAACCGGGTACTAGGTTCAACCCCGAGGCCTAAGGCTTGAATCCCCAAGCTAAAAACACCATTCTGGTCAAAAAGGTCACTAAGGGCTGCGGCCCGCCCTAGTTGCGCCGTGGCGCGCCCCCCAGACAGAGGCAACCCCCTATGCCAGACACCTTGAGTCGCGGCGCACCACAGCCATGCCGCGACTCAATACCCAGTTTTGCCAAAAACTCAGCACGCACCAGCTCGCCTCCCCTGTGTTTTCCCTTGGAACCAAGCCCTTCAAACTTGTCCCAAACCTCAACCTAACACCCAATTCAACCACCAAACATCCTCTACAACTCACCCTCATCAAAACCCAAAGTAAACATCACCCAAACTTCTATTAATTCAAACTTTCTACAAGAGATTCACAAGCTGAAAACTAAAGCTCAAAACAGAGCACACCATAAAATACATGACTGGAACTCACCTCAAACTCAATTTTGAATCCCTTTTAATGGCTGAGACAAGTTCCCTAGCTTCCCCCTTTGATCTCCTAGCTTAACTCCTCAAGATGGCTCTCAAAATTTGAAAGAAAGATGAGGAAGAAATCTTGTACGGGAGAGAAAGGAAGAGATGAGGATGGGCTCTGTTTTTGATATAACTCCACAGCTTTCTAAACCTCATAGGCTGATACAAATCCTTAAGGTCAAAAGACCATAATGCCCCTAGGCCAAATAAATCCCTCTATAGGCTTCCGAGGGTAAAACCGTCCTTTCCCGCCTATCTCGTTAATTATAATTAACGCTCTCCAATTCCTGCTATTCTCAATATTCTCAAATACCAATAAATCATATCCCATTACCCTTTTATTCCCGGTAATGCTCTAATCATCAAAATGACCCCGGGACTCACCCCGAGCCCCGAACTTAAACCCGTTATGACTAGACCGAACACTTACATCTCATGATCGTCTCATGCCGAATAGCTCGCACCAGTCCACCTTATAATGTGGCTATATTAATTAATCACAACCATACACCCAAAATACACAATTATGCCCACAGTGGCCAAATTACCAAAATACCCTTATAATAATAAATACTCCCATATGCATGCATTCACCATCATATAATAATATAATTCACGTAAACATGCATATAATCATTAAATACCATAATAAATCAATTATGACCCTCCTGACCTTCTAATCAAGGTTCTAAACCTTATTAGGAAATTTGGGGCATTACATATACTCCACACTTTGTGGAAGCCTCATTACCTCGAGGCTTCAAGATGCTAGACATCACTCCCTACAATGGAGTTACAAACCTCTCCAACCATCCATCCAAGTTCAACATATAGATGTCGGTGCACCGCGTCTCTGAGGACGCAAGATGCAATGTCTTCCTGTTAACCTTGATAGGACCTGCAGACGAGTGGTTCAAGAAGCACCAACCAAGATCAATCCACTCCTGGCACCAACTCTCCGCGACCTTCCGAAGATAGTACATAGCTGCTCGGAAAGTGAATTTCGAGGTCGTTGCTTTAGCCAACATTAAGCAAGGACCTCTCAAGACCCTTAAGGCGTACATCAAATGCTTTAAGGAGGAAGCAACCAGGACCAAGAGGGTCGATGATGGCCAACAGTTGATGGCCTTGCAAGCGAGCATCCGACCAAGTTATCCATTATGGAACGACCTACAAAGTCGAGGATGCCACAAGCTCGACGTCTTCATACGTAAGGCCCAAGAATATATTCACTAGGAAGATGCCTAGATTGGAGCATTCAGAGGACCAATTTCCATCCCGACTCCAACAGTCCCAGCTGCCATAGGTTTGGGGCCACAGTTCTCACTACACACTCCAACACAAATGAGTGTTATGAGCACCCCTCAATACAATCCATTTGTTCCCCAAGCTTGGTTTTAGTGCCTCTCCTTCTGGGTATGGAGCAACTCTCACTGAATACAGTGCTTTTCAACCTACTTTCAGTGCAGGAACAGTGGCTCCAGCCCAGTCAGCTGCACCTAGCGAGGGCCCCAACGGGAGCAAGCGTGGGGGAAAAGGCAAGGGCAAGAAGCCTAAGAGAACTGGCGCTCCAGAGAAGAGGTACACTCCTCAGTATTTTGAGTACACCGACTTGGTGGATTCTTAGGAAAACATCTTTGTAATGCCCTACTAATCCAGGACCGTTACACCATGTGTTTAAAATAATGCTTAAATCATTAAGCGAGTCATTTGAACTCAAAAGTGTAATTAAGACTATTCAAAGATTAGGTGTTAAAAAATTTCGGTAAAAAAGGTATAAACTTTTTCCATTATAACTTAAAATGTTTACAGGGGATCTAAGCAAGAGTTTTTAAATTAAAGTAATTACACTCAAAATTACAAAAGTAGCTGACTTAAGCGGCAAAATTAGATTGGTAACCTAAGTCCCTCACATTACTTGACTGTTGTGGTCGAGCTGGCTGGATATATATGCGCCACCCCAAAGCTCTCGAACGCATGGCTGGTTTAGCTACTCCTTGCTCTTACATGCACCACGTAGCCCTCGTGAGCCAACGCCCAACAAGAAAATCCAAATTAGCAGCACAGATAATCAACATGATATAAATCATTAATAATGTGCTTAACAGTTATATCCAACGCACATGCAGGCATTCAATTCATTTACGTGACCATAGAGCCACATGAGTGCATACCGTACTATTTTCTTTCAAAGCGGCTATACATTCGTATGAGAGCATATCACCATCCTTTCTTTCAAGCTGCTATAGAGTTGTACAAGTGCATATCGCACTCCTTTCTTTCAAGCGGGTATAGGGTCGTACGAGCGCATATCACACTACCAGATACAAACAGATACACAGTTCACACATAACACAACTATTTACATATGTATTTTCATGTTTAAACAAACTTTCCAAAGCGTAATTATACCCAAACTTTCAATAACTGGGGCTCAAGACCTATTCTCAACACAGGTTTTGTTTTCTAACCTTGGGTCTTGTGCTGCTGACATAATGACCTCGAGTGCAATCCCTTTCTCAAGCCCAGCGGAATCCTAGTCACAACGTAAATGAAGCACTCATTCGAGATTAAACTCAGATCCCGAGTACCAACCTAACCTTTATACCCTTTGAACTACCAACCCAATTAACGGGGTATTAAAAAGTCCCTCGATCCTGTAATGCCCTGGATAGCTAAGACCGCTACACTGTGTACTCATAAAGGTGCAAGACTTGCTAATAAAGTCATTAATTTAAAAATGTGTCACTAAACATGTATGAGCTAGGGTTAAAAAGGTTTTGGTCTCAAAAGTTTCACCTTATATAATTAAACAGTTATATATATGGGATCCCAAAAGAAACAGAGTTCAAAAGTTGGATTACAGACTCCCCAAAATACAGACAACTGTCAGCCATACTAAGGCAAAATGAACATTTCTGGATCTTGCGTCCCTACCTAAACCTCAACTGTGGCAGCTGAGCAGCTTGTCATGTACATTCCGCTCGCAGAGCTTTCCAAATCAGGGCTGATCAAGTTTTCCCTTGCCTTTACCTGCACCATGTAGCACCCGTGAGCCAAGGCCCAGCAAGAAAACATAATAGGCAATGCAACCAATAGCAACAGATAGTTAATTCATCAAGCATGACCAAACACTTGTTATTCCACATTAATCACTTATCACATATTCATAATCAACAATGGAATTAATCGTTCTAACAGTCAAATCACATAATAACTAGGTCACATAATAATCAGGGCCGACAACTTAGGCCACACCCTCTGTTTACCCCACTGACTTCGGCCCGCTTAAACCGAGCTCAGTGCATATTAAGCTGTCCTCGACTACCAGTGGCCAAGCCGCGCCCTGTGCGCTAGTGTAACCCTTGGCACTCTTAGGCTGTTGGTTCACTGATTAATTTACATGGCATAATACCACCCTTTCAAGCATACACATTAGGGAACCCTTAGTCCCATTACAGATATACAACCAGGTGCAGTTTTCTTACCTTTAGTCTCTGCGTTCACTGATTATGAGCGACCCTCCTCGAGCATGATCCATTCCCGAGCCCTAGCCTTAACACCTAGTCACAACCAAGATATTGGGTTCCATTAATATTCAGATATAGGTTTTCGGGTACAAAACTAACTTCCGGGAAACCGAATTCCACCAAGATTCCCGAGCACTCTAGGCTAGATTCCCGTGCTTTAAAACCCTAAATGTTCAAGTACACTCCTAAGGGCTACAGCCCTTGACGCTTAGCCATGGCTCTGCCCTAAAATAGAACCAAGGCCACCCCTGAAAGAAGACACGCACCGCGGCCCTTCCTTTAGGCGTCGGGGCACTTACCCCTGGTCGAGTCTCCCTGGCTCCTATGCATCCTAGGGCCGCAACACTTTAGAACAGAGTCGCGGCCCTTCTCTTCGTGCCCAAAAATTCCACCATTTTCAACCTCTAAACCTTACCCAAAATCATCCCAAAGCTTCCTAATTCAAAACCAATTAATCCCAACACTAGAATGACTCTAACAACTTAATTCAACTGAAAACCTAACTTAAAACTCATTGAAATCCTACTTTCAATTTCTGAAACTCAAGAACTTCAAAACACCCAACCAGCCATGCAAAACTCGAATTTAAACCTCTCATTCACAAATTGAAGCTTACCTCTTCTACTGAACCACTTCTCTAAGCAAAATCCAAGTTAATTCCCAAGCTTCCAGCTTCAATTCAACCTTAAACATCAAAATCACAATTATCTCACTACTCAGAAAAACTCAGAGTTTCTAACCTCAAAAACATAATTTAATTCTCACCTTGGCCTTGATTAAATTTTCCTTGGATAATCCTTGAGCTAAGCTTCTAAATCCCCACTGAAATCCTCTGAAATCCCAGCTCAAACCCTCCAAATTTTCTCTGTTTTTGTTGTGTTTTTCCTAGTTTCCTTGAAATAGAAGAGAGAGAGAAAAAGAGTCGGTCTAATCTTCTTTTCCACTAGCTTCTGTTTAACTAAGTCTATCCTTTATCCCGTTAAGTCAATCCCGAGGCTTGGGGTGCCGGAAACGTCCCCCGACGGTAAAACGATAAAATTCCCCAATATTCCCGCCTAGACCTCCTCACCTCAAATATATCTCCATATATTTATTTTCATAACCTGATAGTCTAAATAACTACTCGATATCTAAAATACCCCTGACTTATCCAAAGTCAACTGTTAAACCCCGTTGTGACTCTTCCCGCTACCTAGCCCTAGGATCGCCTCGAGTCGTGCTCTGCAAACCTACCCACATAATAATGTGGTTCTCACAAATACCATATATATACCATATTAACATCAATATAATCATACAAGCATTCTAATCATACAATTATGCATTTAAATCAATAAAATCATTCAAATTACATTTAACCCAATTATGCCCTCCCAGCACACTAATCAAAGCCCTTAAGCCTCATTAGCGAATGTAGGGTCGTTACAGAGCCCCTAAGTGGACCCCCAAGACAAACCCTCAGAACCCCAAGCCTTATTCCCAAAATTCAGAAAATTGTGCTTTCTTGGTACTTGGCGCGGTCATGCCCACATAAATTTTGGAGTTTTTAGGCACCGATGCGGTCCTGCCACAACCTAGCGCGGCCGCGGTATTGTGCCAGAAACCCAATATTCAAAGTGTTCTTGCCCAAATCGTAACCCACAATTTTCCCAACAATACCAGACCCCAAAATTTGATTTCAAGACATTTTCTTAGTAGGTTTTGACACCAAACCAACCAAAAATAAGTACTACAACTTCAAACACCAACATAGCATTATAAAAACATAAGAAAAATACAAGGATGCAAAAATTCACAGCTTAGAGCTCTTGAACCCAAGCTCCCACTTAAATCCTATCACACCTCAAAACTTAAATCCTAGTAGTAACCAAGCATGAACAACATTTATAAACTTGCTTCTATACCTACTTTTCCCACTTAAACAATCCAAAATAAGCAAAATCTAAAATTGCTACCAAATTCCCAAACTTTCCCCCAAGAACACCAAAGAAGAGGAAACAAGAAATTTACCTTTGAATTCAAAATTCTAGAAGCTAAGTGATGATCTTGGCAGCATATCCTCTTCTCCACACTTGATACAAACACATATATGGCCCATCTCCGAGCATTGCGCCTTACGACACCCTCTTTAGATCCCTTGTTCTTTGTTCTCTTAACAATAAAGGATTTCTCTATCACCCGAGCATACACAGTAATTTCCAATACTAATGCAACTCTCCATTGTTATCTATCATAAGATTCAACTCCCAAACACATCTTCCTTTTCTTGTGACGTCTGTTGGCCCTATACCACATGTAATCCTTGTCAATCTATTAAGTTTCCAGGCATTTCCAGTCGTAGCACTAATGCCCTAATCTGACTAGTGAACTTATCCACCTTCACAGTATGACTGCGCCAATATAATACTTTCTGTTTAATATTAACCGAAATCCTTCCCGACTCATTATAGTGATATTCTTAATCTGGGTTATAACCTCCCAACATATCCAAGCATCATCTCGTGGCATAAGCTTAGCATAGTCCACCCTATCCTTATTCATCAACCTTATAAAATCCAGGAGAGAACTATAAATGCTTATCTGCTACTCAATCCTGCTCTAAATGGATTTAAGCCTCCCTTAAAACTGAAGGGTATCACTTTAGGAACTCACAATGGTTCCAACTAATTCCCTTACTTCATGCTGCACCGCCAAACCTATCAGTGTAGAAATCACATGTTGAGCAACATTCTCTAATAGAATATATTGCCTCAACCATTCAGTATATCCTCATGTCTCTGTAATTCAGTTGTAGACTAGCTAACGCTTGCTCCCATTCCACGAGGAGTCATCTAAGGTTGCACAATAACCTATTTTGCCTTCACGCTCTTGCCGCAAAGTTTTATTAATCGTCTCGGAAGCACTGTCTCAGATACTTCTACAATCAACGCTTCTGATTGATTAGACAATCATAACCTCCTCTAGACCATCCCACGATCTAACCCAAATAAACACAACATTCACATGCAACTGTTCCCTTTCACATTCATATATAGCAGTCCGGGGCCAGCCCCTATCAAAATATCTCAAGCACCCTGCTTTAGCATGTAGATAAGGCACATCATCCAGTTATGCAATTAAACACATATTCAAAACATTAAATACCAAACCGTGAGTCAAGCTTGTCTTTAGCAGCGAGCGTACAAGTTTAGTCAATCTTCAGGAACCATAAGCCTTGGCCTCTTTGATACCAAGTTGTAACGCCTTACTAATCCAGGATTTCTACACCATGTATTTAAAATTGTGCTTAACTTGTTAAGAGAGTCATTTGGACTCAAGAGTGTAATTAAGACTATTCAAAGATTAAGTGTTAAAAATTTCGGTAAAAAGCGTATAAACTTTTTCCATTATAACTTAAAATGTTTACAGGGGATCCCAAAAAGAGTTTTTAAATGAAAAGTAATTACACTCAAAGTTACAATAGTTGTTTTCCTAAGCGAAAAAATTAGATTGGTAACCTAAGTCCCTTTTACTAGAGGACGAAATGACATGTTTTTAAATTAGATTGCTGGATTTAATACATAGTGATTTATGTGAATTAAATGACATGTTGACTAGAGGAGGAAATAGATACTTCATGACTTGTATAGATGATTGTTTTAGGTATACTTATGTGTATTCGCTTAAGAGTAAGGATGGGGCATTTAATGCCTTTAAAATCTATAAAGTTGAAGTATAAAATCTATTGTAAAGAAAAATAAAGACTCTTAGAAGTGATAGAGGTGGTGAATACATTTAAAATGTATTTTGTGAACAACATGGCATTATACATGAATGCACTACACCATACACTCCAAAACAAAATGGAATAGCTGAAAGAAAGAATAGGATTTATCTTGAGATGATTAACTCTCTGCATTTACATGTTAAATTGTGTTATAATGTGTGGGGTGAAGCTTTGCATGTTGCGTGTCATATATTGAATCAAATTCCTTTGGAAAAGAACAATGTATCTACATATGAGTTATAGAGAGGAAAGAAGCCTAACCTAGGCTATATTGAAGTGTGGGGGTGCCTTGCTTATTGCAAGAGCACGGAGCCTAAAAAGGACCAAGTTGGGTCCAAGGGGCGTAAAGTGTGCATTTGTTGGCTATACCTCAAATAGCAAGGCCTATTGGGTATTAGAAGGTGAGTTTAATGTGATAATAGAATCAAGAAAAGTGGAGTTCTTTGACAATATGTTATATTGTGATAAGAACCCTTCAAAAACCCACATGTGCTGGAGAATCTCTTAAAGAGAAAGATCCAAAGGTTGATGAGCAACCTATATTACCTAAGAGAAGCAAAAGGCTTAAAGAGTTGGGGTCAATTGAGAAATGCTCTCAAGTAGATATACTCTACGGTAGACTTAAAGAAGTCACATGGAAATTTCCTATGATTCTTCAAGTTAAGGATTGTTGACGGTGAAAACTCATCAACGAAATTAGGTCAGAAAACTCACAGGTAAGTGTGGAGATATTTAGATAAGAACTTAGATTAAACTTAAGGAAAGATAAACACAAATCAACAATGGAGTAAGACTTTGTATATTGCTTAATAGCCTAAGTGTACAATAAATTTTCCAACCCCTTATTCTTAGGGGTCAAGGTCTATTTATAGATGGGCTCTAATGGCCCCTTATACATGGTGGTCCCTCGGGACAAAATAGTACATGAGTACACTGTCAGGGTAGTAGCACAGGTGGTAGTGGTGTTGGAAGAGTGGTGGTCTGCTCTAGTACATGTCAAGGGTTTGCAAAAGTACTCCTGCCTTGGTACCATATTATGTCTCCACTACTTGTCGGGTACAGACCTCATAAGCATGATGAGGGAGTCCTTACCATGTACCATTATTATACTGCCACTACCTGTCTGGCGTGGACACCGTATCTATACTCTAACTCTTCTTGGTCTATAGGTTCATTCCGTATCTCTTCTGACTTCATGTCGAATCGTTGTGAGGCCCTTTCTGACCTTCCTCGAATGCATGTTCAAGAGGCCCTTGACTCTACATCTCATGAGACTCACAGGGAAAGTGGTGACCTGTTGGTGGCACTTACCTCAGGAAGAGAGATAAGGCATCTTCAATGAGGCATGTTGCATGTGCGGTGAGGCATGATGCCAACGTATGAGATTAGGATTTCACTTTGCGAGACCATCGCTTTGCAGCCTTCATACGCGAGGCCCTTGGTGCGAGGCCATGGAGCGCTTGGGGCGAGACGCTAGGTATGAGGCCGTGATGCATGGCCCTTGGTGCAGGGTGCTTGGACATTGAGGTGAGGTGCGCCACTCTTGGTGTGAGATACTTGTCCTCGCCATGCGAGGCTATGCGAGGTGTGCCTCACTTGGCGCGAGACCCTTGGTGCGAGGGCATGGGGCGCTTGGGGTGAGACGCTTGGCGCGAGGCCGTGATGCATGGCCCTTGGCGTGAGGCGCTTGGACATTGAGGTGAGGTGCGCCTCTCTAGGCGCGAGACACTTGGCCTTGCTATGCGAGGTGTGCCTCACTTGGCGCGAGACCCATGCCGTGAGACTCATGATGTGAGGCCATGGGGCGCTTGGGGGCGAGACGCTTGGCGTGAGGCCGTGATGCACGACCCTTGGCGTGGGGTGCTTGGACATCGAGGGGAGGTGCACCTCACTTGGCACGAGACACTTGGCCTCGCTATGCGAGGGGTGCCTCACTTGGCGCGAGACCCATGACGTGAGGCCCTTGGTGCGAGGCCATGGGGCGCTTGGGGCGAGATGCTTGGCACGAGGTCATGATGCACGACCCTTGGCGCGGGATGCTTGGACATCTAGGAGAGGTGCGCCTCACTTGGCGCGAGACCCATGACGTCAGACCCTTGGTGCGAGGCCATGGGGCGCTTGGGGCGAGACGCTTGGCGTGAGGCCGTGATGCATGGCCCTTGGCATGGGGTGCTTGGACATTGAGGCGAGGTGCGCCTCACTTGGCGCGAGACACTTGGCCTCGCTATGCGGGGCTCTCCGTGTGCTGCGACGTTGCGAGACCTAGACCCTTGCGCGACCTTCATGTGCGCGCCATCCTCAGCACTTGACATTGTGATGGGTGCACGAGTGCACTTGGCTGGCTACCTATATGAAGCCTCATGGTGTGAGGCACTCCGATGTCGCGAGGGGTGAGCAAGACATAGCCCAGCTGGGTCTCACATAATGTGGTCTTCACCCTCAAATGCTAGTCTTCCTCAATGCAAGGGATGTAACTCGTAGAAGACTTTATACGTGTTGGCATAACACAGGCCTCCTTCTTGGGTGTCTTGCACTTTTAGCAATTTTTTTCTCAGCGGATTTTTGGCATCCACAAGGATGATCCCAAAACCTACCGAGAAGCAATGTCTTCAAGAGACTATGTATTTTGAAGGAGGCAATAAATGATGAGATGGATTCAATTATGCAAAACTACACATGGGAATTAGTAGACCTTTCACAAGGTTCAAAACCAATTGGGTGCAAGTGGGTATTTCAAAGAAAATACCACACCGATGGCACATACAATTTTTCAAAGCTAGATGAGTAGCTAAAGGGTTAAATAAAAGGAAGGAATCAATTATTTTGACACGTATGCACCGATTGCTAGGACAACCACAATAAGAGTTCTATTTTCCTTACCATCAAAATATATCCTTTATGTTCTTCAAATGGATGTCAAAATGACATTCCTAAATGGAGATCTCGATGATGAGATTTATATGGAACAATCGGAGGGTTTCGTTCTAAGGTGAAATGAACATAAAGTGTGTAGGCTTGTTAAATCATTATATGGTTTGAAACAAGCACCGAAACAATGGCATGAGAAGTTTGACAAAGTTATTGTTTTGGATGGGTGTAGACAATAATGGACAAGTGCTTATACTTTAAGACTTGTGATGGCTATGTCATCTTGGTGTGTCTATATATTGATGATTGTTGATTGTTGATTTTGAGTAATGAGATGAGATGCATAATCGAAACGAAGAGGTTTCTATCTTCCACTTTCTAGATGAAGGACCTTTGAGAGGTCAATACATTCTTTGGTATAAAAGTGAGAAGAAATTGTAGGGGTTATGCCTTAAGTCAAGCTCACTTTGTTGAGAAAGTGCTTGAAAAGTTTAGTAATCTAACAATCAAAGAGGGGAATACACCATTTGAACCAAGCATAAAGCTTGAAAAGAACAATGAAAGAGAGGTTAGTAACTAAGTGGGTTTGCTAGCAATCTAAGTATGGAACATTGATACGCGGTTGAAAGAGTTTTAGGGTACCTTAAAAGGACCAAGCAGCTAGGCCTCTAATATTCAAAGTTCCTGAAGATACTTGAAGGATATTCCAATGCGAGTTGGATATCAAGTGTAGGAGATAATCTCTCCACAAGTGGTTGGATTTTTATGCTCAAAAGAGGAGCGATTTCGCAGAGCCCAAAGAAACAAACATATATTCCACTCAACCATAGAGAATGTGTTTATAGCTCTAGCAGAAAATGGCAAAGAGGCCAAGTGGCTTAGGGATTTCATGAGGAATATCCCAATGGTGATAAACAAGCCACATTAGCTAGAGCTTATAATGGCATGAGAAGTCTAGACATATAAGTCTAAGACATGAGTATGTGAGACAATTGATTCAAGGAGTAATCATATTGATCTCATATATAGAAACAAGTGAGAACATAGCAGATCCATTTACAAGACCTCTTGCGAAGAGGTTAGAAAGTTCCACTTCAAAAAGGATGGGACTACAACTCCTTGAAGAATATATTCATCAATGATGGCAACCCAACTCCAAACTTTTGAACATCAAGGGCAAGATTTCAATGGGTAAGAATAAGTTATTGGGTGAATAGTTTCAACACTAACAAAGTCATGAGTTCCATCCAAGGATGGTTAGTGTTGGTTGCTACCAAGTGAGGGTTAAACCTAGGGATTTTAATGAAGTTCAGTTGTGTGAAACAAACATCTCTAAAGGTAGCAAAGATGATGTAACAACTTCCCCTATGTGAACTTAGAGGTGGTGCTGCCTCTTATGGGAGTTGGAGTTTCTCCTCAGAAAGTTCATGAAATGAATGAGCACATGGCCATATGAGTGCTAAGTGAGAAAAGTGGGAAATGAATGGTCGAGTGGAGGTGTATGAGGTGTTATCATTTTTCTCATTAAGGAGTACTTGGTTCAATCTTTAAGACACCAATGACTTCGATAAGACTTTGTAATACTTTCACTAAGGTAAAGTTCAAATCGTAAGATACTTTATTTTATGCACCAAAATAGTTAAGCTAAGAAGAGATGATTATATTTAACAAAGTAGGGTAATGTTGAGATTGGTTAAATATAATGGTTAAGATGTTTACACATTGAGGTGCAAAACACTTAACTAATGGTTTTCACTTAAGGAGAAGTGAAAACATGAGATTGTGTAGAAGGCATCTAAAAGTGATTTTTATGGGTCTAAAGTGATACAATAAGGTATCCAAACATTCCCAAAAAGTTAGGGAGCATTTGGAGGTGTTTTGAGACAAGTCTTTGTAACGACTCAAATTACCTAATAAGGCTTAGGGCCTTGATTAGGGGGCCTAGATGGAAATTTATGAGATTTATGTGTATATGTGATATATATGTGTATGAATATATGAATACGTGATTTATATTATAATATGACTAGATATGCATGTTTAAGTGTATTAAATATGCATGTGGGCTTGTTTCTTATCAGAAGGGAAATTTCCGTAATTTGGCCCGTTATGGGTATATTTGGAATATATGTGCATACATGTGATATATGTGTGAGACCACATTATTATGTGGATATATTTGGGTTACTTGGCACGAGGCGATCCTAGGAGGAAATTAGCGGGGAAGTCACAACAGGATCCAATACCAACTCAGGGTGAGTCAAGGGGTGTTTTAGGTATCTAGTCCATTACCGGGTTATCGGGTAACGGGAATGAATATTAGAGGATATATTTGGTATTAGAGAGATTAGGAGGGAATTCTGGGAGTTTTGACCATTTTTCCCTCAGGACGTTTTTGGGTTACTTAGAGCCTAAGTAAATCTCACAAACACAAAAAAAAAACTCTTAGCAAGCACTCACCCTCATGTTACATTCTCTCTTGTTGCTTGAGGAAATTCTCTGAATTGTGAGGAGGAAAGGCTGAATCAAGGGGAAACGAGGCAAGTTTAGGCTCGGAATTTCTTGGGGAAAAGCTTAGCATCACTTAGGGCAGCCAATGTAACAATTTCTAGCTTTAATTCCCTAAATTTTCTCTGGTTTTAGCTAAGTTTCGGAGTTTAGAAACTCAATTCTGAATTTTGAGATTTGAGGAGGTTTTTGGCCTAGCTTTTGCATGGGTTTTGATGATATTGGACTGCTGAATTGTTTGGGAACTTTGTTTTTCAGATTGGGCTATGTTTTGATAGGTTTATGGAGGGATTTGGATTGAGAAAAATGAAGGAAAAACAGAGTTTGCAGGTCGAGTCACGACCCTGTTCTTGGGGCGCTGCTAGGGTGCGCTGTGGTACTGGTGCAGGTAGGGTAGAGGCTCGGGCCTTTAACTTGAGTGGGCCACAACTCAAATGTTTGGGGGCTGCAATGCTTAAGGGATTTTGGGCCTTGGGGAGGTTTTGAGTGTGGGAACTTAAACCTAAGGGATTGGATCGATCCTACTACATGGTTTAGTAGGATTCAATGTCCCTGAGGCTAGGACTCAGTCCTGAAGCCTTTATTTACTCATTTTTGATAGAATTCTATTCTTGGTTGTTACTAGGTTATCATTAGGGGCTCAAAACCAAGATCATGCAAGAGGGTCGTTCTTAATACACTTTGCACTCAGACCTAAGGTAAGAAAACTGCACTTGGTTTACGTTTAGGGCACGACTCGATTATAGTGCAAAATTATGCTTCTTCCTTGGCGTGGTACAGAAGCTGTAAAGGTAGACGACCTTGGTTGGAGAAGGCTCTGTCCAATTCCTTCTCTAGTATAGGATATTCAGGTCCGCAAGATCCCGATGTCCATTTGAGGACAGCTAAAAGGGAGCAATCCCCACATACTTCAAAAAGTTGACGAAGTACTGGTGTAATGGTAGGGCAGCTCTGGCCATCAGGAGTGATTTGATCCATGCTCCGGGCCCATGCACATTGCAGTGTGCTCTCTCCGACTCTCAGCAAAGGCGCACCAGGAACTCCTTCCTGGTCCCATAATGTCTTATTATGTGCTCTAGGGCCATGGGATGCTTTAACTTGCTGGGGAGCTGCTCTGCCCCATACCCTGTGGCTTCATACCATTGGGTAGGGTGAGGAATGGGAGCCACATTCACTTCCTCCTCCACCATGCCCCTTTGGGCAAGCCTCTCCATAGCCGAAGCAGCCTCTCTTACCAACAACTCTCGTGATGGTGCTCGGGCCTCCTCCCGTCTTTCCTCCTGCTGCCTGCCTCATTCTCGGGCCATGGTAAAAAATCCATGAAAAAACTCGTAAAAGCCTTGTTGGTGTAGCTCTTAGAGCTCCCCAGACATCTGAAAACAATAACCAATTAGTTAGCACCTTGAGAAAAAAGAAATGGGCTCAAACTCGAGAACCCCTGAGACAACTGCTCGGGGAGTGGAGGAGAAGAGAAATTTCTAAGGAAAATGAGAGTCGTTGAAACCATAAACTGACCCCCGGAGAACACCATCAGAAAATCAAGAACTTCACTGGAATATGGGAATTTTCCAGGATCCCGTAAGATGCCCAGAATGAAATTTTTTTTCCAAAGGGCCCAAACGGTCCATTTTGGCTAGTTTTAACACTAGCCTAAACCTAGATTGACACTAAAAGAGGCCAAAATCACCTCTTAATCCTAAAGTCCAAAGAGCCTAAGCCTAAACCCACTAAGAATCAAGAACACTCTCAAACTAAGAAGGGATAACAGAAACTTACTCGAGATAAACTGCCTATAAGTGTTGTAGCGGGTGTGAACACGAAAGTACTTTGTGCGATTGACCCATAAGTAGTTCGATTCCATCCAACCTTCCAGGATCACAAGCGGAAAACTTCTAGTGCAATGAAGGTGTTCTTGGTGAATGAGAGGTATTTTCGGTTCTAGAATGGAATAGAATTTCAAATGGTAGCGTAAAAGGAATGAGAGGAAAAATCTCATGATTTATACTCGAGAACTTGGAGGAGAAGCAATTCCCCCTCAACCGTTGATCACCTAGGGAATAAGAACTCAAGTGTGATCCAACGGTCACGAGTACCAAGGTACAAATCATGATCATAACATGGGAAAAGGACGCCTCGAGTATAGGGCGAAAGGACGTCTCAGGTACGGATTAGACATCTTGGGCTTGGAAAAGACTCATCATTAAATGGCATCAATTGATGGGCCCAAAAATAGGGAGTTGACACATGGCATCACCTTTTTATAGGTGTCAGGCCTTGAAGAGCCTAAACGTCTCCCCCCAAATACGTCCCTTAAAATTACTCCTCTCAATCTAAGTCTCCATTGTCCGAGGACGAGTCAAGACTTTGGGGAAAATGTTGTACGTGTTTTCTCCAAGAGACACGTGGTAGTCATTAAGGAGTAATTAAGCTTCACAGAAGATAATGAAGCCCTTGTGAGCTCTCTTAGAATTCCTTGAGAAGAAAGCCTCTCCCTGTGTTGATCGCGCACTGCCTTCGAAGAAGTATGTCCTCGAGGAAACCTACGTCTCGAGGACTATAGTTAGGATGTCCTCCATGCCCTCTCCATTCAAGTCCTCCAGGCATGCGAGAACCATCATCCGGGCTTGGAGTAAAGTGTCAGGTGTTAAGCGCGGTGACTCTGGACCACAAGCAGTTGTCTGACATTTCATTGTTATCCAAGTCATGGTGTTGATTCCGTACAAGCGACAAGCAGGAAATCTCTCGATGCTTCCTGACATGGGAAAACGTGCAGCTACTCCCTAACACCGTTACAGACATGCTACCCCAAAAAGTTGGGGGTTGTAACCTCGTAAATGGGCCCACTAGCTCCTTATTTAAGGGAATGTATAATTATTACTCATTAATACCCCATTAAGGGAGAATGTTTGTAATAAATCCCCATTAAGGGAAATAATTATCCCCAGCCATCTATAAATAGGGATAAGGCACACATTGTAAATGATCCCCATTTTTGTAGTCAGAGCATTGCTAAAATGTTGTCTGAACTCCATAGGTGCTTGAGACCCCAGCTCTCCTAATCCTAATACAAGTGACTTGTGGACTAGGGTTAATTAATAACTTAAACCATGTAAAAATTTGTGTTATCTACTGCATTTCTTTAAGCCTCTATTTAATTAGTTGATAGCGAAAAAGGAAGTCAACAAAGATATTTCTTATATTGGTCCATAGTATGCTCCTTCCCCCTAAACCTAATCTTTGACATATGTGTCTACAAGTGGCAAGCCCATGGTTGAAGAGGTTTTCCTAAGAATGATGATGTGTTGAGTCCTTTGGACTGGCCAATGTGTTTACCCCAAGGATATAGACCCAATCGTTTGGAGATTTGTGCATTTCATAGAAGTTGTACAGAGATCGGTATGGGCTTGCCCTTAAACTATATGTTGGTTTTATATTTCATTCTTAGTACTATATGAGAGCATAAGGTGAAATATGGGACATCGGTCATTACTATGCTTAAGATTTAACTCAACCTTTACGTAAGATACGAGCCTGAAGACCAACATTCACTTCTCTAAAAGAGTGTTTGTAATAAATGAAGTGGGTTGGGAGGTATACTAGAAAAATACCTTGGTTGCTATCTTTAGGTGAGATGGATTAAAGAGAATTTGATGAAAAATGCCTCTATAAGTGTAGAGAGAATCTAATACTTAAGGATTAGCTTAGGTAATTTATGAAGGAAATACTTTCTTTTATAGGCAAACAAGGGTTACTCCTAGACGCTAGATCATGTGAGACTTCTAAAGGAAAGCCTTAGTTGTGGATTTAACCGTATGTAGAGTGCCACTGGTAAGCTTACAAGGGAGCTATTGTTCCTTAACAAAGTGATATGGGATGTTGTCCCATGGCAATTTAATTTAAATGGGATTGTGTGCAACATGTTTTCTTAAGCATCGTGAACAAAAGTTTTGGTATTGAAAGAACACTGATGACTGCCTTTTTCGCTATCAACTTAATCTAAGAACTTGACAAAACTATAAGAAAATAACACAGAGATTTTATGTGGTTCAGGCTATAAAAGAGCCCTAGTCCACGAGTCATTGGTATTAGTGAGTTTGAAGCTTGTTTGAGCAAGCTTTAATGGAGTCTCAGGCAACATATATATTGCTATGAGTTTACAATGCTTTTACTAGCCAAAGCTTTGAACTCTTTACAAGGAGATACCCCAACCCTATTTATAGAGGCATGGGTCATTAATGCCGTTAGCGAACAATTAATACAACATTCCCCATTATTTGAGGAGTAAACTACTGATTAATTACATAGGGATGCACTAACAAAGACCATGGGCCTAGTTGGATCGCTCATGGATCATTTGTAGAAAGCTACCTACTAACTTTATAGGGGAACAAGTATCTAACCATGTTAGGATATGACATACGTTTGCCCATGTCAGGTAGTGTCGTGGGAAATGCAGATTGTTGAGGGTACGAAATCGACACCTCTAATTGAGGCTCACCAAAAGTTGTTAGATGATCTCGTGGGCCACAGTTGCGGTGACTGCACCTGGCAGCTACTCCAGGTCCGAGGACAAGTATCCTAAACCTGGGAGATTGGCAAATGAAGAGAGGACTATTTGTATGGTCCTTTGGGAGTGACCACACTGGGATACATCCACTCCATGGAGATGGGTCACGAGACGTGGCCTCGCTTTGAGGATAGACCTCAGGGCGTGGCTTCACTTGGAGACATCCGTTTCTGGTCAGATCATAGTATGAAACCTTACTAGCACTCGAGGAGCTCAATTACTCCTCTCTAATGAATTCCACGTGTCCTCTGGTTAAAACATGAACAACATTCTCCCCCCCCCAAGTCTTCACTTGTCTTCGAACAGTGGAGACTTATACTGAGAGGAGTAATTCGAAAGGTCTTCAAGAGGAGATGCTTGGGCTTTTCATGGCGTCCCTCTTGGAAAAGGAAGTGCCACATGTCGACTCCCTATTGTTGGGCACAACAATCTGTGACATTAATAAGGAGTCCATTCCACTACCCAAAATGTCTAATACGTACTCTAGGTGTCCTTTTGCTCAAGACCTGAGGTGTTTTTTTCCCATGCTAATGATCTTGGCCCATGCCTCTTGAGTTCTAACCGTTGGATTGTTCTTGAGTGCCTATGTTGTAGGTAATCAACAGTCAAGGTGGAGTTGCTTCCACCCTAAGCTATTCCAGTATAAAACTTCGAGAACCACCTATCAGAAATAACTTTTAGCATTCAAAATTCAAAACCTCTAAACCTTCAAAACCTTTATTCCCCTTCACTTCCTTATTTCGCAGTTTTTCCCATTTTTTGAGTTCCCAACGCCCTGGACAGCTGGCAAGAATTGTCATACTTCTGGTTAGGCGAAAAATAGCTTTTCAAAGTCTGGACTCACTTCAACACTTACAAGCGTTTCATTTCAAGTAAGTTTTACTTCAGTCTCCTATTTGGCTTTGAGCACATTTTAGAATTCTATTGAGGGTTTTAGGTGCATGCCTAGGATTTTGATTTTTTTTGCACTTCAGATGTCATTTTGACCTCTTTTAGACCCTTTTTGGCACATTTTGACGTTAACAATGGTCAAAATGGCCCCCTAGACTCTGTATACGACTTTTCGCATTTCTAGAGATCCGACCAGAATCTAGAAATTTCCCAGATTCCGGTGATGTTCATAATTTTTGGTGGTGCTCTCCGATGGCCATCTTTTGGCCCTGAAGACACCCCAGTCCCTTTAAAAATCTGCCTTCTCATCTTCCCTAGCAGTAGTCTTAGGGGTTTTCATAATTGGCCTATTTTCTTCGAATCATGATGCTAACTGCTTAGTTTTTTGTTTCAGATGTTCGAGGAGCTTCAACAACTACACCAGCAGTCATTCTACACGTTCGACTCTGAGATACTGGAGATGGCCTGAGAGGCAGGAAGACTTCTCGATAAGATAAAACATGCGGAGATTGGTCATGCTCTCGTGGTAAGGGAAGATAACCCCCAGAGGCGAAGAGGCCTCTTCGACACAAACTCTTCGAGGAAGAGGCAAACTTAGGCCCTCTGCTATCGGACAAAACATATACCGCTGCTGTGGGTTTCGAGGTGGAGGTAACTCAAAGCAAGCTCTGACACCGAGGAGCGCTAGATAGGATTGTAACCCACCATGGGGTGGACACCACTGCAATGTGGGTGCTCCTGTCTCAGGATGACGAGAAAGTGTATTGACAATGAGAACTCGTCAACGATGTTATGTCAGAAAACTCAAAGCTTAGTAAGAGAATAACTAAGAAAGAACTAAGAATGGATTTGGGAAAAATAAGTGTGAAACAACAATGGAAAAAGAACTCATATATTTCTTAATAACCTGAGTATACAATAAATTTTCCGACCTCTTTGTTTGAGGGGTGAGGATCTATTTATAGTGGAGCTCTAATGACTCTTGATACATTGTGGTCTTGGGGGACCATATAGTACATGGGTACATTGTCAGTGTGCTGGCACAAGTAGTAGTGGTCTAGAAGGTTTTGGTGTCAGCTTTGGTAAATGGCCAGAGGAATGCAGGTGGTAGTGGTGTTGTCCTTAGTCTTTGTACTATCTTATACCTCCACTACTTGTTTGAGACAGATGTTGGAGTCACTCCTCTGTCATCTTTAGGGTCGTACTTCGCGTACGTGTATACGTACCTTATACCCGATGGTTGTTCTCATATTTTCAAGATATACCTTCGCTCTAAGCTTTCTTACATTCTACTAACTATTGGAGAACATGCGGGTTCTTCATTAAGGTAGAATGGGTTTCCTTTATGCAACCTCCACCTTGAGGCCTCGCGGCATAGGGTTTGGGCAAACCGTGCACAACCCTCCCTCGTATTTCATGTGCACCTCGGCATATTGGCATACAGTGTCTCACATAGCAAGGCGCATCTCATCACGCATGCCTTTGACATGTATTAGGCCTCGCATAGCGAGGCCTTCCCCGTCAATGATGTGCACCTCGGTACCTCGGTATCTCGACATCTAGGCATGTAGCACCTCGCATAATGAGACACCTCTCATCACACGGGCCTTATGCCTTTGACATGTATTACAAGGTTGGAGGTCTTTTTCCCAGGGGGTTCGTGAGGCAAGTAAGGCACATGGCCTTGCCTACATCTAGCGTAATTTGGTTGCAAGCCTGTGAGACACGCTTAGTGCATAGGCTAGCAAGCGTCTCACCTAGCGAAGGCAAGGTTGCGTGAGGTGCCCTTAGTGAACGTCTTACCTCGTGCGCATAGGAGGCCTAGCGAGGCCCTTGTTCATGCGGCATGTGGGTGCGGGGACGTACTTTACGTCTAGGCATGTTGGGCCTCGCATAACGAGACCCTTATGCCTTCAGGACCTCGGTGTGCGCGGAGGAGTTCAAGTGAGGCTCTTAGCTCCTCGGTAGCACATATGCGGGTGCCTTGCATCTCGGTGCAAGGTCCATAAGCTTCCTTGGTGCGCACTCGCGCGACCCTTCAATGTACCCCCAAGTCTCACATAGCGAGACCCATGATGCTACCATGATCTTGCAAGGTGCCTATGAGTGAGGCGATTCCGCGAAGCGACCTGGGGTGAGGTGTCTGTATGCACGAGGGTGCATGAGAGCGTTCACGGCGTCGGGGCCTAGAGCGCATCTCATCTCAAGCTGGTGCAGCTTTGCCATTGAACGAGTACTATGTTGGCTTTTTGAAGTTCCTCAGCATAGCTCCATTCCAGCTATCCCTGAATGGATATCGAGTGTTGGATGGGTTGTACGATCTGTACAAGAGGCAAAACTGGTTCGTCTCTTCTCTAGTTGAGATACTATACATCTACAGCTTCCAACCATGTGCGAAGAAGGATGAGCGGGATGGGTACTATACGCTGATGAAGCATATGCATCTGGGGATGAAGTGCAAGGCCCCGTGTGGCAACGAGAACCACACTAGGGATTACAAGGACTACTTCTTCTAGGCAAGGGGCTTCCCCATGCGGAACAACCTGACTCTTCTCCTAGACTTCGCCAAGGTTGGTAAGTGTCACTTTTCGAGTCATTCAAATTATTAGTCCACCGCCTGTAGTTGCTCCTTAGTCTCAACCGTTCTTTTCAGCTCCCTTCTACCGCACACCTTTCATTGACGCCTACAACGAAAGGTTTAAGAAAATGAATGCACTACTCTGAAAAAGAGATGCATCTCGACTCCCTCGTCACAGAGACCCATCTTCAACAGTATGGCCTACTTCGAGAGGATCAAAGGATAAGCCTCGTGGCCCTTACCAGCTTTCGTAAGTCGAAGAAGTCACTTAATGAGGTGAGGCGCCATACGCAGTATATCACGGGGAAGGCCCAATATGAGTACAAACAGCATCTCCGCGAGGAGCATATAGAGAGCTTACTCACGATCCAAGCCACCATGTAGGAGAAAGAAGACGAGGAGCTTGAAGCCAAGCTCATTCATGCCTCAAATAATCCTCTGTGCCTCAAGATAAATCCCCAATGTTGTTAACTATGCTTGTCATGTAGGGGAGGGAACTAGTCCCGACCAATCCTTAATCTCGCCATCACTCCTTGAGTGTGGACAAGTTTCAGAGCATCCTTGGACTGATGAGGAGTGCCAGGACTACCAAGACCTTATCGATGTTTTTCTCTGCTATCCGAAGAGGAGGAAACACCCCCAATGGCTTGTGCCTCTGGATGAGGTGATGTCCATGCACGTGATATGGTTTTCTCAATACGACACAAACACAACACATGAGATGGGCCAACTCATTCGTGAGTTTTCCCAATCCGTTCTTCACTCGTAGGAGCCTTATCGTGGTGGGGCTCCCGAGGAGATTTCTTTTGTGCCTTGCATGCATGCTTGTTTTTATAGATAGCTTCCTTTATTTTCCTCTAAAGACTAAACTTATCTATTTATTTGTGAAGAAAGCATGGGCTTGTCCAACTTGGTCAGGCAAAAGCACTAGAGGGTGCGGGGCCCTCTCAAATAGACACTGCGGAGGAGTCGGCCATGCCTTTGGCTTCGTCGGTCGGTCCTCCACCTTCTATGACTTCTACAGTCCTAGAAGCTACTTCGTTGGCCACTCCTCTGAGGGAAAAGGTTAACGAAGAGGTCATTGACCTTGAGGTCTCCCCTCCTCAAGATGAGGGGTCATCTCGGAAGGGAAAAGAAGTCCCTTCTAGGGTGTCTGACTATCCTTCGGTTAGATCACCTCGCCTACTGTTCTTTCCCAAGAACTTCGAGGGAGAAGACTTAGAATAGCATAGATGGGTAGTTAAGTACTTCAATGGCCATCTTGATGAAGGCAATGAGGATTTCAAAGTTCTCGCGGAAGACTTGTGGAAAGACAGACTGCAAGGTCCGGTTGCTCTTCCTAGCCGCGAGGAGCTGGAGCCTTTCCTCGTGGGGAGAGTTGGAGAAAGGATGACCCCTTCACTGTAGAGCTGCTTTAGGGATTGGCGAGGTCCCTGTAGGACATGCGCTTCCGCATCTTTGCTTGTTGTGGCAGTGACAACGAGATCTCGATGAAAGTTGCTAGTTGCCAAATCTCCTTGAGGGTATGGCCCAAAAATCTTTAACTCCCCTTTTTATTTGTCTCAATTCTTCATCGAGTTAACAAGTACTATTTTGGTGCAGAATGCAGCCTTCAACCAATGACTCAGGGACATCGTGATCATGAGGTCCTTTGAGCAGAGTGAGCTTCGGGAAGAGATGGCACAACTCAAGGAGACTAAGGTCCCATTGGGAGAGCACTCTCTGCTACATAAGGACTTGGAGAATCTCAAGGACCGTGCCTTAGAGTTGGAGACTCGGCTGGCCACGGAGCAGTCAAAGCTGTCATCTCTCAAGGACACTTTCGCGAAGCTGCTAGAAGATGTTGTGGGTCAAACCCGGTCCATGGAGGATGCTGCTATGACCAAAGAAGATGTTGCGAACGCTGTTTCTCACGCTGAGACCCTTGCTCGGGAGAATGAGAGCCTTTGACTTCGAGCAGAGGAGCTAGAGAGGAACCTCGATGTAATGGCAGATGACACCCTGTTTGTGGCATGGTAGAGTAATAGAAACATGGATATGTCATTCACGAAGGAGTCCAACATACGGATGATGATCGAGTAGTGTCTTCAGGCCGAGGAGGCCAAGGCAGCCCAAAAAAGGAAGCGGCAGCATCTAGTCTTGCTCCCGAAGTGGATCCTTTCATCGAGGTGGTGGCAGAAGTTCCTCCATGCGAGGGCCCGAAGTGATTTTTCTTTGTTTTGACTAAGTAGGCCTGCGTTCCTTTTTTTGTTTGTTGGGGGTATAAACAACTTAATGCTCAAGCCCTCGAGCTCAATTGTAAATACCTTTTAACTTCTATGCAACTTGCACTACTTTTCTTGCCATTATTTCTTTTTATTAACATGCTAACACTTAATAATTATGCAATTTAGTTTTATTAATTTGGTTGGGTTTTCACGTACCTCAACGTAACATAACGCCACGAGTGTCTGAAACCTCAACCCGTCCACCTTTGTGGGCCTCAAGTTTTAGGAACTTAGGTATTGCGCTCAAATCTTAGTGACTCGAGTCTATCGATTTCTCTTAGTGCTTGGATAGTCTTAGGCACTTAGTGTTGTTCCCAAGGCTCGGAGTCCTCAGGATTAACTTTTAATGCGATTTCAAGTAGGAACAATTAACCCGGTCCTACGTCCCCGAGTCCCAATAACTCGGGGCATAGGCTATCCATTGTACTTAAAGTTTAAAGATCTTCCTTTTAGTGTTTAGACGCTTTGGGAGTTTAGTGTTGTCTCCAGGACTGCAATCCTCTGGATTAACTTTAACGCCTTGTCTAGTGGGACACTTGCTGGTCCTACACTCTTGAGTCTCAACAACTCGGGCCTTAGGAGGTCTTATTGCACTATAGGGTTCTAAATTTCTTATCTTAGTCCTGATGCTTTGGGAATTTAGTGTTGCTTCCTAGGATCTCTATCATCAAGAGTAACTTTAACGCCATCCGATAACCTCGAGTGCCAATCACTCATGCTCTGGGAGGTCAAATGTGCTGAGATAATCGCGACCCAGAGCGCACTATCCCCAAGATGCTATCCTAGGCTTTCCGCCCTGCCCCCTAAGTATAGTTACTCAGACCTTTGCCATGTGGAAGTCGATAACTTGTTGTCTGTAGGCTCTAAGTCCCCAGAGCATGCAACTGAGTCTCACATCTTTAGGCCAGGCCTTGCGATGTTAGATTTCTGTTCACACTAGCACTCACATTACTTGGATTTCTCATCGTCGGGTGATTTTTTTGGGGTTGTGCCCAAGTACAAGTGACTCGAGACTCTGTTCACATCTCAAGGAATGGGACATGGTCTTCATTCCTCAGGCGCGGGTTGTCCTCGGGATAATACCTTAGGTACAACCTTGCGTTACTTGGATTTTTCTAACGCTGGGAATTTCCCAGGTCTTAGCTTAGGGGTCCCATGACACTTAGGTTGCTTCGCTCATCTACTAGCTTAGCTTCCCATGTCATTAACTCCTAGTGCTAGGATTAACTTTACGGTGCTTGAGTTTAGGAAACTCGTTACTTCGGACCCGAGAACATATGACTCAAGCTTCCATTCGCATCTCGAGATTTAAGAACTTGGTAATAGCTCCTCGGGCTCAATGTCCTCGGGAGATAACCCAAAGTTCATTCTCGTGCTACTAGGATCTTTAAGTCATGGATTTTCCCAGACTTTGCCTAGTTCCCTAGATTTTTCTATTCTTTGGGTATTGACACTAGGCTTACTCCGCTCATGACAAGCTTAGTTTCCTAGGTCATCCAACGCAGACACTATACTCTGCGAGGCTTCCCTAACTCCATGCCCCCAAGAGATCGAAGACTAGTCTGCGTTCACTTATCTAGGGCAACAAGCAGGTGCTATACGAGTATTACAAATAGAATAAAAAAGGAAACTAAAATATAAGTAGATTCTTTTAAATTTCCTACCGAGTTTCGTCTACAAGGTTTCCATTACTTGTGCCTGAAGGCTACAAAATGATTATAGATTTTTTTAAAAAAAAAACACAATGCTCACATCACTGGTAATTTTGACGAAGATTCTCAGCATTCTAGGGGTACCAACTCCCCACTCAATCAGGCCAGCTTGTAAGTCCCTGGACATACAACA
This sequence comes from Humulus lupulus, assembly GCF_963169125.1. Classification (NCBI taxonomy): domain Eukaryota; kingdom Viridiplantae; phylum Streptophyta; class Magnoliopsida; order Rosales; family Cannabaceae; genus Humulus; species Humulus lupulus. Next base: position 131,248,083 of record NC_084799.1, read on the forward strand.
CTCTCGACTTAGTACGGACCTTCCCAGCTAAGGCCCAACACTCCAGCACTAGGATGTTGGGTGGCTAAGAAAACTCTTCGCAACACCAATTCTCCGACCCCAAATTTTCTATTCTTCACTTTGGAGTTAAAATATCTAGCTACTTTCTGTTGGTAGGACGCTACTCAAAGCTGAGAATCCACGAGGTCCAGAGACTCTCGGAGTAAAGTGAGATTTGTGGTTGGATCATACGTATCTCTCTGGTGCATGGAGATTTTTTCCTCAACTAGGAGTATGACCTTGTACCCGTAGGCCATGGAGAATGGAGAGTGGGCGGTGGAGGTCCTGGCAGTGGTACGGTAACTCCACAATGCCTTAGGCAGCTCCTCGGGCAAAGCGCCTTTCATCTATTCCAGCCTTTTCTTCAAGGTGGCCTTAAGCATCTTGTTGACTGCTTCCACCTATCCATTTTCCTGTGGGTGAGCTACGAAGGAGACGCTCTTCACCACCCCATGCATTCGACAGAAATTCATGAACAACTCACTGTTGAATCCTAGGCCATTATCAAAGACTATCTTCCTCGTGAGCCCGTAGTGGCAAACCATATTCTTGATGACAAAGTCCAGTGCCTTCTTGGAGGTGATGGTAGCAAGGGGTTCTGACTCGACCCACTTTGTGAAGTAGTCGGCCGCCACAATTGCATATCTCACTCCTCCTTTCCTTGTGGGCAAGGTCCCAATAAGGCCAATTCCCCATACTGTGAAGGGCCATGGAATCGTCATCTAGGTGAGCTCACTCAGAGGAGCTTAGTGTAACGCCCTGGCTACCCCAGAACAGTTACGGAGAACGGTGAACCGAAAATTTGACCCGCTACCCGAGTCCTTTGGTTAAAAACGTGATCTAAGTGTTATTATCAGGTTATGGTGGAAAACCAGTAAAAAGGAAAGGGTGCATTTCATTAAGTAAGCAAACTGCTCATGAGCCTTTTAAAATGTTTACAGGTAGTTCGTATTACAAAAGAGTCGCTACAGTTTCAAATTTACAAATTCCGCCGGCCTAAGCGGCAAAAATAGGGTAAACCCCTAGTCCCTCTGAGAACTCCTTGACCGTGGCGGTCAAGCGGTCCTGTATGTACATCACAACGCCCAAGCTCTCCACTCAAGGCTGGCCAAGCTTTTCCTTTCCTTTACCTGCACCATATAGCACCCATGAGCCAAGGCCCAGCAAGAAAACATAATAAAACATGATATAATATCAACAACGATCATAGTAACCATTCAGGACTATCAGTCCAACGAATAGGTGACAACAGCCAAAAGTCACAGTAATGAGCATCGCTCCCTCTAGCCATGTGACAATAGGGTCACCAGGGCTTAATCGATAAGTGTTTCGTTCATAAGTTTGTTCAGGACAGGTGCATGGTGATTGGTCACCAACATAACGTTCCTCACGACCCTAGAGTCGAAACTATGGACAACGTCCCTTAGCCACGTGACAAACGGTCACCGGGGTCATATACCTTGGCTATAGCCATCTGGTCGTAGACCAGGCAAGCGCTTATAAGTTCTTCGACCTTAGGGTCGGTCCCGCATTAGTGCCATAGAGCCATTCAATGCGTGAACATCGACTTTAGAGTCGGTCCCTGACTAGACAGTGTCTTAAACAGGTAATCAGTATTCATTAGCATTTAATATGCAATCCACGTTCACATATATCAACCAACATGCCTCAATATCAAACCATGCATGTCGTATACCTGTACAGGGTGCAACTGTATCCATACACTGTTTTCTTACCTCAAGTTCGAGCGAGAAGTATGATAAAGATGACCCCTGAGAACGATCGATCTTTTAGTTCCTTAGCGGTTACCTAATCACAACCAATTATAACCTCCATTAATGAGAATCCACAATAATAGGGTCTTATCCTAAACTCCACCCTCGGGACCCCGAAACATGCCCACACGGTGAGTAGATTCGATCCCGGGCCTTAAGGATTGAAACCCCAAGTCAAAAACCCTTAAAAACACTCAAAATGGGGTTTGGAAGGAACAGGGTTGCGCTACAGCGCTCAACCCCCAGTGCCACAGCGCTCTACACAGAACCTCCCAAAGGCCAAAAATTCTCCTGAGGAGCGCTATAGCGCCCTAGGGTGGGCGCTGTAGCGCTACCTCCAGCCCAAAACATCCCTGAACCGACCTTCTTCATCTCCTTGGTTTCTAACTCGATCTCCAAGCTTCCAAAGCCTATTCTTGATGCCAAATGAACCCAAAAACCATCCCAACACACCCCAAACATCACAAGCATGGGAACCCTAGCCAAAACTCCCAACAAAAACCATGAATTCACCCTAAACATTTCAGCTGCAAAACAAAACCAAAACAGAGCAAACCAGAGAAACTATGGTTAGAAACTTACCCAAAGCTTGGCTTATGATGGCCTTCAATAGTGGAACACACTCCCAAACTTCCAAGGCTTGCTTCCCAAGCTAGAATCCTCAAATTTGGCTCAAAAACCACAAAGAACAGTGAGAAAAAGGAGGTACGGGAGAACTCTAAAACATACTCTGTTTTCCTTCACTATTTTCTTCAGCCAAGAGTGTTATATCTATCCTAGGGGTGAAATGCCCATTTTACCCCTAGGTCAATTAATGGTTTCTAAAGACTCCCAAGGGCATTTTGGTACTTTCCTCCTAACTCGTTAATCATAATTAACGCTCTCCAATTCCCGCTATTCTCAAAAATCTCAAATACCAATAATTCACATCTCGTTACCCTTTATCTCCCGGCAACGCTCTAATCATCAAAATCACCCCGAGACTCAAACTAAGTCCCGACACTTAAACCTGCTATGATTAAACCGCTAATCAATAACCTACGATCATCTCATGTCGAACAGCTCGAACAAACCCACATCATAATGTGGTCTCAACATATATCACCGACATGCATACAATTAACATTATATTATAATATAATTCTCATAAACATGCATAAACACATTAAATGGCTTAATTAAACAATTATGGCCCTCTCGGCCTACAAATCCAGCCGTTAAACCACATTAAGGAATCTGGGGAATTACACTTAGGGTATGTTGGCGAAGCATTGGCACTTGTCACTCTTCCTGTTGTAATCCATTGCATCACCATTCATAGCGGGCCAAAAGTATCCTTGTCTCAAGATTTTCTTGGCGAGGCTCTGCCCCCCAACATGGTCCCCGCAAAAGGCTTCATGTACTTCCTGAAGTATAAGACTGGCTTCTTGCATGGACACATATCAGAGTATGGGCAACGAATATCCTTGCCTGTACAGCTTACTGTCCATGATGACGTACTGAGGCACCTGGTAAAGTAACTTCCAAGCTGCTTTCTTGTCATGCGGTAAGTCCTCGGATACAAGATACTCCACAATGGGCTCCATCCAGCCATCTTGGGGTTGGATCGCCTCTACCTCCTTGGTGGCTGAGATGCTCAGAGCGACCAAGTAGTAAATAGGGACTACGTTGATTAACTTAGAGTCCTTGGTGGTAGCAAGCTTATACAGGGCATCAACATTAGAATTATGTTCCCGTGGTACTTGTTGTATGGTAAATTTCTTGAAGTTGTGCAACATTTCTTGAGCTTTTGCCATATAAGCAGCCATCATTGTCCCTTGGGCCTGGTACTCCCCGAGCACCTGATTGACTACAAACTATGAGTCACTGAAGATCTCGAGGCCCTCATCCTTGAGCTCCAGGGCTACCCGAAGCCCAGCAATAAGTGCTTCATACTTAGCCTTGTTGTTGGAAGCATCAAACCCAAACCTCAGGGCACTGTGGACCCTGTTTCCTTCGGGGGACACCAAGATCAGACCCACCCAGGGCTCCGTTCTCATTGAAAGACTCGTCTACGTATAGCTTCCATATAGGCCTAACCACTGGGGCGTCCCTAGCTCTCTCGTGATTTCCCGTGCACTCGGTGATGAAATCATCCAGTGCATGCCCCTTGATGGAAGTCCTCTGGTGATAGGTGATGTCGAACTAACTCAATTTAACCACTCATTTAAGGAGTCTCTTGGATGACTCCAACTTCTGAAGGACATGCCATAAGAGATGGTTAGTGGGAACCTTTATGGGATGCACCTAGAAATAGGGTCGTAATTTCTGAGAGGTCACCATTAGACAAAAGGTTAACTTGTCCATAAGTGGGTATCTGGACTCCGCCTCGAGGAATCTCTTACTTGTATAGTATACGAGATGCTAGACCCAGCCTTCCTCACGCACTAAGGCAGCACTGGTGGCACAATCTGACACAACCATATAGAGGAGGAGGGGTTCTCCATCAACAGGCTTCAAGAGGATCGGTGGGTTGGCCATGTGCGCCTTTAACTGCTGGAATGCCTGCTCACACTCCTCCAACCATTTGAACCTCTGTCCCCCTCGGAGTATGTTGAAGAATGGTATGCACTTATCAGTTGCCTTGGAGACAAAGCGACTCGGGGCTATTATCCTCCCTGTGAGGCTCTGCACATCCTTATGCTTGCGAGGGGATGGCATATTGACCAAAGCTTTGATTTTCTCGGGGCTTGCCTCTATTCCCCGGGCGCTAACAATGAAACCCAAGAACCTCCTGGAGGAAACTCCAAAAGGGCATTTTTGGGGGTTCAACTTCATCCCGAACCTGCGAAGGACCGAAAATACTTCTGCCAAGTCTTTCACGTGGTCGAGGGTCATCCCTAGATTTGACAAGCATGTCATCCATGTAAACCTCCATGTTCCTACCCAAATGGTTCTTGAGCATCCTATTTACCAATCTATGATAAGTGGCCACTGTGTTCTTGAGCTCGAAAGGCATTACTCTGTAGCAGTACGCCCTTTTGTCAGTCCGAAAGTTGGTGTGCTCTTGGTTCGCAACATGCATGGAAATCTTATTGTACCCTGAGTACGCGTCCATAAAGGACAAGAGTTCGTATCCAGAGGTGGCGTCAACCATCTGATCTATCTTCGAAAAAAGAAAACAATCCTTTGGGCATGCCTTATTAAGGTCGGAGAAATCTATACAGGTCCTCCAAGTGCCATTTGGCTTGGGAACTAGGACCGAATTAGATACCCATTTCAGATTCTAAGCCTCTTGGATGAACCCGTTCGCGAGAAGCTTATCCACCTCGGCCTTCAAAGCCAGTGCTCAAGTTGGGTCAATGGTCCTATGCTTTTTTTGAATTAGAGCTACGTTGGGATCGATGTCAAGGAGTGGCATATGATATTCGGGTCAGTGCCCATCATGTCAGAGTGAGACCAAGAAAAAACATCTTGGTTGTCTCGGAGAAAGCTCACCAGCACTTCTCGGACCTCTGCCTTGAGGTTCTACCCAACCTTGGTCTTCTTATCGAGGAAGCAAGTGTCAAGAGTTACCTCCTTGGCCTCCTCCATGGGCTCAATAACCCTCTCTTCTTGAACTCAAGGGTCCAAATCATCGAAATCCTCTACTTGAAAAACCTGTACCTCCACCTCCTCGGGGAGAGGCCGATCAGAGGCTACCTCCTCGATAACCATTATTGGTTGCTTGAGGGATATGTTGTAGCATTGCCTGGCATGCCTGGCCTCCTTCTAGTCTCCTCGGACTATGAAAATTCTCGTATCTATGTGAAACTTCATGCACAAATGGAAAATTGAAGTGACCGCCCCAAATTCTACCAAGGCTGGTTGTCCCAAGATGACGTTATATGCTGATAAGTAGTCCAAGACGATGAAGGTGCAGTACTTAAAGGCCACAGGAGGCACTTCTCCAAGTGTCACAAGCAGCATGATTTTTCCCATTAGAATGAGCCCTTCCCCTAAGAACCCGTATAAAGTTAAGGTGCATGGGGACAGGCCGCTCATGGTTAGCCTAATCTTCTCGTAGGCTGATTTAAAAAAGATGTTCACCGAACTCTCGTTGTCCACCAACATCCAAGCCACCATCATATTTTAAATCTGGCTCTCAACCACCAAAGGATTGTGGTGGGGAAAGTGGACCCTTAGAGCATCATCCTCGGAGAATGTGATGACTTGGTCAATCATCCTAGGCATCTATGCTTGCAACTGAGCTAACGCTAGCACTTCATAATCGTGATTCACAGCTCGCACATATCTATTCTACGAACCTCGAGAGGTGCCCCCAAACTGAGGTCCTCCAAAGATAGTTCCGACTCTCCCAGTCATTGGGGGAGGCTCGTGGACTATTTTTTGTTGTGGGGCTACATGTATTGTTCCCGGAGCCAGGGAGTTGCTTGCTGTGGAAGTGCTCCCGCGGCCGGGGCCTAAACCGAACGTGCTATGCTCCGAGCATATTGGGCAAATTCCCTAGCTTGATGAGGTTCTCAATCTCATTCTTGAGATTTTGGCACTCGTTGGTGTGGTACCCCACATCATTATGAAATCAAAAAATTTGTTGGGATCTCTCCTCTTCCTGTCCCTCCGGATGGGTTGTGGTTTCTGGTAGTGGACGTGCTGCTCCGCGGCTAAGAAGATGTTCTCCCGAGACTCCACCAGGTTCGTGTACTCAGAGTACTACGAGACATACTTATCCTCGGGGGATGCTCCTTGTCTTGTCAACGCTACCCCGGTTCCCTTGGGTTTTCTGCCCTTACCTTTGCTTTCAGGCTTACTTCCGCTTGGGTTCTTGCATGGTGCAATTGACTGGGTTGGAGCCATAATTCAAGCACTGAGCAAATGTTGTAAAACATTGTATCTAGTGGACGCGGCTCCATATCTTGTCGAAACGACATTGAAGCCAGCAGGAGGGATGGCACTAAAGCCGATTGACAGGACAACCTGGTTGAACTGCGGAGAACCCACCACACTCTGCTGGACGAGAGTGTAAGGGGGGTACTGGGTCCTCAGAGCCACTGGGCTCGGAGCTAATGGAGCAGGGTAAGTGACAGGTTCGCCAAATGCCCCAATCTGGCCATCCTCCCAGTTTTTGTACTCTTGTGCTCGACGAATGAAGTCGTTGAGCCTGTGGCATCCCCTCCGTTGGAGGTCATCCCACAAAGGAGATCCTGCTTGCAAGGCCGACAACTGCTGGTCATCGTCGACCCTCTTGGTCCTTGCGGCTTCCTCCTTCAAGCGCTTGATGTAGGCCTTGAGGGTCTCGAGGGGTCCTTGCATTATGTTGGCCAAGGCGTTCACCTCAAAGCTCACCTTTCTAGCCGCTATGAACTATCTTTGGAATGAGGAGGAAAGAAGGTGCCACGAGTGAATGGACCTTGGTTTGTGCTTCTTGAACCATTTGTCCGTCGGACCCGTCAAGGTCAACAGGAACACGTGGCACTTTGTGTCCTCAGAGATACGATGCATCGATATCAATCAATTGAACTTGGACAGATGGTTTCTGGGATCCGTGCTAACATCATAAGACGTGATGGTAAGCATCTTGAAGCCTCGTGGCAACGGGGCTTCCACTATATGGGGAGCACACGACTCCCCATCCTCATCCTCTGAGTCGTAGTCCTGGCCTTGTCTTCGAGCCATCCTGAGCATAATCTTTTTAAGCTCTCCAATTTTGCATGGAGAGGGTCACAGTCTTGATTGGCACTTTGTGTCGAGTGTTCTCTCTTCTGAGCATTAAGATCTTCTTGGAGATCTGGCTGACCTTTCTTCCCGGGGTTGCTTTCGGAGGCTGCTATGCCCCTATAAGCATTTAAGCCATCTCGTAGGTTTGGTTGACTTTGGTGGCAACCACCATCCTCGGGATATCCTACCTTGGTCTCCCCATCTAACTCAATGATTTCTTTATTAACCGAGATGTTGAAGCCTTGCTCTCAGTTAATGGAGATGTTCCTATGGTTGGTCCCTAGGCTAAAGGCTCTGCGAGATTGGCGAGGTGCTGTGAGGAAACCTCCTCCTGGCCTAGTGCGACCTAGCTCGGCGCGCCCAGGAAGAACACCTTTGGCAGTACGGGTGTTGGCGGCCTGGCGATGTCCTCAGGAACCTTGCCCATTCTTCTTGCTTGCTAGCCTTATTATGTTCAAGGACTCGAGGAACCTTCTTTTACCTCGGAGCAGGGTTGCCATCGACTTTGACCTTGCCACACTCTTGTGGTGCATATGGGGCGCTAGCTCCAGCTAAGTGCGTAGGTGGCACACCAGCTGTCGGATCTTCCGCCATGACAATTGGGTGCTCGGGAGGCTCACCTGCTGCGTTAACAGGTGGAACTCTAGCTGGGTGCACGGGTGGCACACCAGCTAGCTGCCTAGACGGTACTTTGCCATGCAGGTCCACTCGCAGCCCTTGAGCCACCAGAGTGGCCCTCATGCATTAACCATCTTCTGCAGGGCAGCAATATTCCCCTTTTGGGCATCAAGTTTTTGCTGCTAGGTAGCCACCTAGTCTCGGAGCACCACCACTTCTAGTGGGTCCTCCATAGGCTAGGATAATCCTCTTCATAATATTCATCATCACCACCGTCATACACGCTGTCGTAACCAACATTTTTTTCGTAATCCTCTTGGACCATCTCTGGGAGGTCTTGTGGAGGTGGACGGTTGGTTTCTCCACCCTTAGCTTCGATGGGAGGAGTTACGTTGTCTGGTGCGTTCCATCTAGTGGTCTGTTGGGATTAGTGCCCTTTAAAGCATATGTTCTTAACAATGTTTTATGAAATAAATAATTGAAATGAATTTTTGCATATAATTATTATCAGAATAATATTATATGAATATCAGAAAATTCTCAAATTCGTTATTATGATTACAATCTTGTATTGGTACAAGAGGATTAAGATTGTAGGAAATGAATTTAAACCGTTCGGAATAAACACAAATTTATATGAAATCTTTGGATTAAATATTGTATGTATGGTTCACTAGTATTATGAATACATGAAATCTAGATCCGAATTATTGAATTAGTAGGACCTCCACTATCAATAAGATGATTATATACAAATTGATCTTCATTCCTGAAGTTATTATGAACTCCTATTTATGTCATATGAGTTCTTTGATTCACTCGGTATGGTTTGTCAGAATGATCAGGCTGAAAAATTTTTGTTTTGGGAACTCAATGATGTAAATGGTTAGGGACATAATATACAGTTATGGACTTTATACCTTTCTGAGAGGAATTGAATAATGTTTCTCTTAAGGGTTGGCTTTTGGCACTGAAAGGTTATTGAGCTCAAATTCATAAATCAATTTATGAATTAACCTTCATTAGTAAATAAGTTATCAGGTTTAGATTTTTTTGAATAAATAATTAAAAGAAAATGGTTGGAACACATCCCTGAAATCAATGATGTATTACAGTTGGCGTGTAACAAGGTCCAAGAATGAGTCTTGGATATTTCTTTTAAAATTTAATTACTTATTTTATAAATCTATCAGATTGAAATAGTTTCACTAAGAACTTTTGACAAAGAGAAAAATATATAGTATAATTTTTCTCTATCCCTGAAAATTGTCTCAAACCTAATATTCCAAGATCTCATGTGTTGAGAATATCTTGTGAATCAAAAAAAATTCTCTACCATTACTCTACATGCCCACATACGTCTTGAGGTGGAGAGATACATCTTGGAAGATCCTAGTCTGAGTATTTTGAAGAACTGCTTTAGATTGGATGTTCGTTGGAGATACAATAAGATAGCAAGGATTCTTTATAGTTCTTTAACTTGTAAATCATCATCTTTTTATTTCTCTATGATTAATGTATTACATGTTAATGGATTCGATTATTTAAAGTTTATTTAAATAAAAAAATTTGAAATATCTGGGCCCAACACCCTGTGCTTTCTGCTGCGCACATGGTAAACCAGTTACAAACATTGTCACCATGGTCGTTTTTCTTCAAGCTTTCTTTAGGCTGCTTTCTTAATGAAAGCACCAAAATGTTGACTGCTTTTTTTTTTGCTATCAACTTAATCTAAGCACTTGACAGAAATTAGAAGAAAATAACACAAAGATTTTACGTGGTTCAGGCTATAAAAGAGCACTAGTCCACGAGTCTTTGGTATTAATGAGTTTGAAGCTTATTTGAGCAAGCTTCAATGATGTCACAGGCAGCGTATATATTGCTATGAGATTACAATGCTTTAACTAGAAAAAGTTTTGAACCCTTTACAAGGAGATACCCTAGCCCTATTTATAGAGGTCTGGGTCATTAATTCCCTTAATGAACAATTAATACAACATTCTTCATTATTTCAGGAGTAAACGACTAATTAATTACATATGGATGCACTAACAAACACCATGGGCCTAGGCGGATTGCATGGGGCCCATTTACAGAAATATGCCTACCAAATTTGACGGGAAAAGATATCTGACCGTGTTAGGATACGACGCACGTTTTCCCATTCAGGCAGCGCCCTGGGAAATGTCGATTGTCGAGGGTACGAACTCGACACTGCTAATCGAGGCTCACCAAAAGTTGTCAGATGATTTTGTGCGCCACAGCTGAGGCGACTAACACCTAGCAGCTACTTGAGATCTGATGACAAGAATCCTAAACATGGGAGATTGGCGAATGAAGAGAGAGAGGACCATCTGTATGTTCCTTGGGGCATGACCTCACTAGGAGACATCCACACCTAGGAGATGGATCACGAAACGTGGCCTCACTTCGAGACATCCGCGTCTTGTCAGATCATAGTATGAAACCTTACTAGTGCTCGAGGACGTCAATTAGAGTGCAGGAAAAAGTTTTTTTTAAAAATATTTTATCAATACCAAGCTAAGACCTTATATGTACATATACGTCAAACCATATAATACAAATATTAGAATTAATCTCTTTAAGCCTATCAAGAATCATTGTTATCTTTTAGTATTCAATTTCCATGCATGCAATATGACTTTGAGATCTACACCACAATCTTCCAAATCAAACTTTTAACACACTAGGAAGTGTGGGCATGTAGAATGTAAATAATAATTTTATGTCTCTCAATGTACTCAACACGTGATATCTAAAGGCTTGGAGAAGAACATTTTGGTGAGAGAAGAAAAAATAGAGAAAAAGAATTTGTGGCTTCTTTTTCTGAATCAGATTGTCTTTTCTGACTATCTACAACATTATCTATATATAGTCTAGGTCATTTACTACTAGAGTTTGACTTTATTTATTTAATTAACATTTTAATCACATTAAACACAATTAAATAAATAAAAGGTAACTAAATGATACAACTTGCAACTATTTACAAGTGAGTCACTCAACTGCGTCCCACCTCATGTATGCGTCATTCATTGTGCTTGCAACTATTTACATATGCGCCGATCACGGTGCATTTTCCACTTATAATGCCACATGACATTTTTCACTTATTTTATTTATTTAATTTATTAAATACGATAAATATTTATGTATTATTTTAAATGTACATAAATATCAATTAATTTTATAAAACTTAATTAACTAATTATTTCATAATAAATTAATTAACAATATCTTTAACTAATATATATATATATATACAGTTTTAAAATAAAACACATTAGTTAATTTAATTAATTAATCACTTATAATTATCTAATAATTATATGTTTGCGTAATTCCCTTTCAAATAAGTCATTTTCTTTTGTCATGAACATTCACACACTAGACTGTGTAGTACAAAGGTGAATCGATGACCATGGACTTATAATTCTAAGTTCCGATAAACAAGATTATTAATCAAACTCTTTAATTCAATAATCTTATTCATTAATTCCATTATTACTCCACTATAAATATCAAATTGCACTCTTAGTAATTATAGAATTGTATTTACAGACTAATCTCATGTAGTCTATTGATATAATCATTGCATGTAGTTTAGTCCACAAATTATTGGTTCGTAAATTAGAGCTGGTCATAATGATAATTTTGCCCTTCTAATTACTTCTTGATCCTTAAGTACCATTAATTTAATAGTGAAAGGTTAATTTATAATCCTGTTATAAGATTATGCTCAATAACCTTTTAATTATAGAATTAACACTTAAGAGAACTAATATTCAATCTGTTAGGAAAACTTAGATTCCAAATCTTGTAGGAACATGTTCCCAGCGATTCATACTACTGAATTTCTAAAACAAAAGTCATTAGCCTATTTTCCTAATAAATTTTAACAAGTGAATCAAAATATTCAATAAACATGAATATAATCATGGCTACTTAGGATTTAGACTGGTCTACATATAATCATCATATTGAAATGAATTAAATTTTTATTATAAACAACACATTTATAAAGAAATTAATTCATTCGTGAATATGTTTAAAGCAGATTGCTTAAGGCAACCCATGTTTTCACTGCTAGTCAATTAGCTAATGCACTAGCCAAACCACTTTCATGTCAATATTTTTGTTTCTCAAAATTAAGAATGGACTCTCATCTCAGCTATCCATCTAGCGAGAGCATAATTAAGATCTTGAGGATATAAAGGATTCTAAAAATAGAAATCAAGAGATGTTTCCTTTTTATCTATTTAGTCATTTCACTGCTACAAAAACAACATTTTCGCGTGACTTATGAACTTTTGCTAAAAAATTAATTGGCTTTAGCAACAAAAATAATGCCAAAAATATCCAAATTGCAAATTTGGAAAATGCAAAACTCAATAAAAACTCAGTGATAAAACATAAAATATCATATTACAAATAATAGATAAAACAAAATCATATATTTAAACTTGATACATATTATTTACAAACTCATAAAAAAAAAAAAAAAACTAACTAACTTCAATTACGAAACACAAAATGTTATAAATATTATATATATGGATGTCCATAATAATGAAAAATCACTAGGTTACCAAAAATATTATATCAGCATTAATTCTTGATTGTATTCAGAGTAGTTACCCGATTTTCTTAGGACTTATATATATATGTATAAATAAGGGTCCTAACCTTATTGAAAAAAAAAAGACAAAAGTTTAACTCTCTCTTTTCATCTCTCTATTTCTCTGTCAATTTCTTTCCTATATATTTTACATTTCAGTATTCTTAATAGTTTTATAACACATTATCAGCACGATTCTCTAACTACCATTGTTTGTAGGTTCAAAATATTATCACGGGTCTCTAGCCATAATCATTCCTTGAATGTGAACTTGATGATTCAATCTTCAGCCGCCATCATATGTTGATATCAAAAATCATCATCAAAACTCTAGTCATCATATTTCATTGAGGTAAAAATATTTTGTTGTGAATGTATGTTTATATCATTATCAAATTATATATTTTGATAAGACTTGTATATATACGTGTTGCACTCTTTTTCCCTTAGTTCAGGTTTTGTCCCACTGGGTTTTCCTGACAAGGTTTTTGACGAGGCAACTTTAAATCATGTTAAGATGCTTGCAATTCATGAGGCAAGGGAAAAATGTGTGATTGAGATCAACGAAACAACATATTTGAGGAACATGTGGATTATCATGCAATAAAGAAATACAAAAAATAAAGATGATGATGCATGCACTACTCAACTAAAAGGATAATACCTTAAGTGAGATAGATCTAAATACATTTCACCACAGTTCTTCTTCACACATGATCTTCAAAAGAGTGGTGATTTGATGTTCATCAAATTTGATCAAGCGACATTCTTGCAGACTTATTTACAAAGCCATTACAAACATCAACGTTCAAGAAGATGGTACATAAGAATGAAATGCGTTGATTAAAGGATCTTCAAGAGCGTTGAAATGAGAGGGAGTAAATATACACTGTGTTATATTATTTTATAATATAATGTAATATTATATTATAATATAATGTTTAAGATTAAATAAATGTGACAAAGAGTGTCACATATTGTAACATATAATAGAGAGTTACAATATTTAGATATATGAGATATATCCAAATAGGTAACATATTTGGTGTTACAAATTTGTAACTTCCAAATATTGCCCTTTATTGTGTAAATTTGGTGTTACACAATATTGAGATGAATTTCATAAAAGCCACATGTCAAATGGCTGTTAGAGATATTGTAATGCCCTGGATAGCCAAGACCGTTACACTGTGTGTTTATAAAGTGCCAGACTTGCTAAGCAAGTCATTTAAGTAAAAGCGTGATACTGAAATGGTAGAGGAACTAGGGTTAAAAGTGTTTTGGTCTCAAAAGTACGTTTTCATTACTAAACATTGTTTACGTACATGGGATCCCAAAATTGACAGTTTAAAAGCTATTTACAAAAGTTACAACGTTTAGATACATCGACTGGCCATACTAAGGCAAAAGCGAGCTGTTAGGTAATCTCTGTCCTGACACACTCCTCGACCGTGGTGATCGAACGGCTGGCTATGTACATTTCACCTCGGAGCTCTCCACCTCAGGCCTGGTCCAGCTTGCCCTTGCCCTTACCTGCACCACGAAGCACCCGTGAGCCAAGGCTCAGCAAGAAAACACAGAAACAACAGAGCATGAACAACTAGTAACAAATCAATTACACGTATAGCATCTCATCAACTCAAGTGTATCATCAATCAAGTATTTCATATACTAAGAATCTCAGCTCAAATACATAATGCACAGACGATAACCAGGGCTAGCGCTCACAGGCAGCTCCCTCTGTTATCCTATTATTTCCAGCACTCAATGGCCAATTCGCGCTCCGTGCGCTAAACTCATGAACGGTACTCTTAGACCGCTTATACGTGTCCCTTGGCATAATACCAACGATGACACAATACAACTTTCGGGAGCACTTAGTCCCATTCACAACCATACATTCGGGTGCAGTTTTCTTACCTTTCAATTCAATAGCTTTAATCCCTCGACACCTTGAGCACGATCCCACTCGAGCCCTAGCGCTCACCTAAACACAATCATGGCCAAAGTCAACATCAACCCTCAAGTTCAAAACCTAGCCCCGGGGCCAATCCCGAGCCCCCGGGATGTCCTAGTTCCACCAAACAAGGTGGTGGAACCAAACCCCAAACCTTAGGTCAAAAACCCTTGCAAATTACCCTAAAATCCCCTTCAGAAGGCAGGGTAGCGTTACAGCGCTCTTGGGAGGGCGCTATAGCGCTACAGACAGAAACCAAAACCCTTCCAGCAAAATGGCCTAGCGCTACAGCGCCCAAAGGCTAGCGCTGTAGCGCTAGTCACAGACAGCCCAACACCAAATTTTTCCCTTATGCGATTTTCTTGAGCCAACCTCAACCAAACCTCTTCCAACTCTTACCCAAACTTAAAAACAACCTCATGACCACACTCCACTCATCCCAAGCACCCTAAACATCTAAAACCCAAGCACATGCAATCACAAACTCAAAATCCACCATAGCCACCTCCAAACTCCAAACCCAACATAAACCAGCTGAACAACAGAATCAGAGCTTAGAATTCATACCTTTGATAGAATTTCGCCCACAAGCTATCCCTAGGCTCCCTTGGCTTGCTACTCCTCAGCCTTAAGCCTGAATTCCCCAAAGTTCCATTCAATTCAACTCAAGTACCACAACTTAAAAACCAGAAGCAGAAATGGATGAACTCTAGAATCTTACCTCAAGTGTTGGTGAAACCCTGCTAAACCTCTGTCAATCCCTTAGTATTAGGTCAAGATCCTTGATGTTTAGTTATCCCAGCTCTCCTCTAAGCTTTACTCCAGAAATTCTCAAGAAACAGGTGAAGGAAAGTGTAAACCGACTTAGAGAAACTCTCTCTGTTTTCCCTCTTCCCTTTCCCTTCTTTTTCAGACTTCCTTGATATTCTATAAATTCCACTAACTTAAAACCTCAGTAATACCCATCCTCAAAAATCAAATGACCTTTATGCCCTCCCAATTAACTCTAATCCTTTAGTCCACTTAAGGGCATTTTAGTCAGTTTACCCAATTCCTGCTACTTCCTCGAGTGTCTCCATTATTTCCCGCTTAGTTCCCGATACCTTACTAATCACCAATAGCATTCCTCAATGTCATAATAATCTCCAGCTTATCCACTAAATTCCCATTTACACCCCTGAGCTCACCCCGAGCTGGGTATAAATCCCCGCTATGACTTTTCCGCTACTTAGCTCACTAGGACCGTCTCGAGTCACAGATCGCAGATATATCCTCATAATAATGTGGTCTCAACAATTATCACATATATCAAAGCAGTTATGCCCTTAATGGCCAAAATTACGATTATGCCCTTCTACCCTAATCTGGGTCTATATGCATACAAACACGCATAGTCATGCATCTCAAGTACTCAAGTAATCATATAACATGCTTTAAATCATAATTATACATCTAAATCACTAAAATCACACGTAATCTCCATTATGCCCTCCAGGCATGCTAATCAAGGCCCTTAAGCCTTATTAGCGAATTTGGGTCGTTACAGATATGATTTCAACCCCAATAATGTGTTTTGGGGGCTACAAAATCATTTGGGAGGGTTTGGAACCGTTTGGAAAAATAACACATTTTCAAGTGCTGAAACAGGGCTGTGGTCGCGGCCACTGAATGATGGTGGCCGCGGCCTGGGAGACAGAAAGCAGTGGTCGCGGCCACTGATGTCCCTAGGCGCGGCCATAGCTGCATTTCAAGCCATTTTTTCAGTTTTTTCCAAAAGTGTTGAACGGTTCCAAAAATCCAAATAACTCCCAAATCTAATTTTTAATTCCATAATAATCCAATTAATCATTGGTAACAGCCATGGGGTTGGTGGAATTTGAAATTCAAAGGGTGTCTCTAAACTCTATAAATAGGAGCCTATAACTCACTTGAAAGACACAACATTTCTATCCATTAGAGCACTTGGCTAAAAACACCTTGAGACTTGATAATTCCATAAAGAATTTCCTTTAATCTGAGAGAGATCCCTTAGTGCTTGAGTTAGGGGGAAATAAGCTTTTGGACAAAGGTTTTAAACCTTGTTCAAGTTGGTGATCCCCAACCCTCTTCACTTAGGTTGTGTAAGTGAGAGTTTACTTGTGTTTCTGTTCTTACATTTTATTCTATTGCTTTTCATCTTATTCTCTTGTTCTATTTACTTGTAACTTTTGTTTAGAGTTATAATCTTCTCTTTTGTTTCAAACACATTTACTTTACTTGTAATCTTTTGCTTAGAGTTGTATTTTCACTATTCTATTCTTCTTCTCTTCTTCTCCTTCTTTTTGTTTATTTGTACTTTCAGTTATAGAGTCGTAACCTTATTTAATCAATCTATATTTATTTGTAATATATTGCCTAGATTTATAATATTCTTACCCATTTCCATTAAGGCAAATACATATTTACCTAACATTCAAAAGCTTATCCCTTTGTTTGTTTCAATGGAAGGTGAGACCATCAAGATAATGAATCAAGACCTAGTGAGGTTGGATAGGTTTGATGGGTCCAATTTCACTAGGTGGAAAGACAAGGTGAGATTCCTTTTGACCACTCTCAAAATAGCCTACATTCTAGAATCCACTCTAGAACCTCTCCAAACGCCATCCGACAAGGACACTCCTGAGGAGGTGGAGAAGAGTTGTATTTTTCACTATTCTATTCTTCTTCTCTTCTTCTTCTTCTTTTTGTTTATTTGTACTTTCAGTTATAGAGTTGTAACCTTATTTAATCAATCTATATTTATTTGTAATATATTCCCTAGAGTTGTAATATTCTTACCTATTTCCATTGAGGCAATACATATTTTCATAACATTCAAAAGCTTATCACTTTGTTTGTTTCAATGGAAGGTGAGACCATCAAGATAATGAATCAAGACCTAGTGAGGTTGGAAAGGTTTGATGGGTCCAATTTCACTAGGTGGCAAGACAAGGTGAGATTCCTTTTGACCACTCTCAAAATCGCCTACATTCTAGAATCCACTCTAGAACCTCCCCCAACGCCATCCGATAAGGACACTCTTGAGGAGGTGGAGAAAAGAAGGAAGAGGGAGGAGGAAAATCTCCTTTGTAGGGGTCATATCCTCAACGCCCTCTCCGATAGGCTCTATGACCTCTACACCGACACCAAATCGGCCAAGGAGATATGGGATGCACTTGAGACAAAGTTCAAGGCGGAAGAGGAAGGTACCAAAAAGTTTTTGATATCTCAATACTTTGCTTTCAAAATTTTTGGTGATAAACCTATTCTTCCACAAATTCATGAATTGTAAATAATTGTTAACAAATTGAAAGTGTTAAAGATCGAGCTTCCCATGGCCTTTCAAGTTGGTGCTATAGTGGCTAAATTACCACCAACTTGGAAGAGCTATAAGAAAAGAATCCTTCATAAAAATGAGGATTATTCTTTGGAGGAAATCCAAAAACATATTTGAATCGAGGAGGAATCGGTATGTAGAGATAAAATTGTGGAGGGGTCTAATGGAGAGACTTCCAAAACAAATGCGGTGTCACAACCAAAACATCTCAAAAACAAAGGGAAAAATGGTAACGAGAAACCTTTGGGTCCAAAAACCAACCCAAACAAGTTTAAGGGCGAGAAATGTCCTTGCTTTGTGTGTGGGAAAAAGGGTCACTGTGCTAGAGAGTGTAGGCATAGAAAAGACCAACAAGGACCTAAGGTGAATGCAACTCAAGAGGAAAACATAGTTGCTACCCTTAGTGAGGTGAATGCGGTCCAAGGCAAGGTGAAAGGGTGGTGGCATGATCACGTGCCACCGTCCATGTCACCTATGACAAATCATTGTTCAAGATCTTTGAAGAGTCAAAGGGCAACCATGAGATTCAAATGGGCAATGAGGGCAAATCCAAGGTACTTGGCAAATGTACCATTGAAGTCTTTTTCACCTCTGGCAAGAAAGTTACATTAGTGAATGTACTTTATGTTCCCGAAATGAGTAGAAACTTGGTAAGTGGTGATTTTCTTGGCAAGACCGGCATTAAAGCCGTTTTTTAGTCCGGTAAACCTATACTAACCAAATCAAATGTATTTTTGGGAAAATGGTACTCTTGTGAGGGTATGGTTAAATTGTGCACCAATGATGTAACTTTCAATGTTATCAATAAAAATGCTAATTTCGTCTATATTGTTGAGTATGATTCTCTATTTTTTGTGGCATCTTAGACTATCGCATATAGGTTTTTCAACCATGAAAAGAGTAGTAAAATATGGTATGATTGCATGCAATATTAAAAAGTATGGTAACTATGAAACATGTGTGCAAGGCAAAAATGATTAAGAAACAATTTCCTAGTGTAGAAAGATCATCTTATTTACTAGATTTAATCCATAGTGATCTTTGTGGATTAAATGGCGTTTTAACTAGAGGTGGTAAAATGTATTTTCTTACTTTTATAGATGATTTTAGTAGATATACCTATGTGTTTCTTTTAAAGCATAAAGATGAAACTTTTGATGCTTTTGAATTGTATAAATTAGAAGTTGAAAATCAACTAAATAAAAAAATTAAGGTGCTAAGAAGTGATAGAGGAGGAGAGTACTTCTCTAATGAATTCAATACATTTTGTGAAGAAAATGGTATAATTCATGAGTGCACGACACCTTATACACCACAACATAATGGTGTTGCCGAAAGGAAAAATAGGACTTATCTAGAGATGATAAATTCTATGTTGGTGTTTTCTAAGTTGAACTTCAACTTATGGGGTGAAGCGCTTTTAACCGCTTGTCACATTCTTAATCGAATACCGATGAAGAAAAATGAGATATCTCCATATGAGTTATGGAAATGAAGAAAACCCAACATAGGGTACTTCAAAGTGTGGGGGTGTCTTGCATATTGCAAGAAAAACGAACATAATAGAACAAAGTTAGGTTCAAGAGCCATAAAGTGTGCTTTTGTTGGTTATGCCAACAATAGTAAAACTTATAGGCAATTAGACTTAGAGTCTAATATTGTGATTGAATCTAGAGAAGTTGAATTTTTTGAGAATATGTTATGTGACAGCAATTCTCAAGCTTCAGCATCTCTAAAGGAGAATTTGTTATATGAGAACAATTCTCAAGCTTCTACATCCAAAGTTGATTCTCAAGAGGAGAATTCTCAAAAGGATGTAAAGCAACCATTTGAACTTATAAGAAGTCAAAGGCTTAAAAATCATAAAAGTCTAGTAGTGGATGAGATAGATTCTCAACGAATTTCATTCTACATGGTAGAAGGAAATAGAGAGGAAGTCATTAAGAAAATTCCTATTGTACTTCTCATTGAGGATGATCCTAAGACTTATAGAGAAGCTATGCAATTGAGAGATAGTGCATTTTGGAAAGAAGCCATCAATGATGAGATGGATTCCATTCTTTCCAACAACACTTGGGAATTAGTAGATCTCCCACCGGGGTCTAAGCCAATTGGGTGTAAGTGGGTATTTAGGAGAAAATACCACATTGACGGCACTATCCAAACCTTTAAAGCTAGATTAGTAGCTAAAGGGTTTAGGCAAAAAGAGGGCGTCGATTATTTCGATACCTATGCGCCTGTTGCAAGAACAACTTCTATAAGAATTTTGTTTGCTTTAGCTTCTATACACAACTTGTATGCTCATCAAATGGATGTCAAAACGACATTTCTTAATGGTGACCTCAATGAGGAGGTCTATATGGAACAACCCGAAGGGTTTGTCCTACCAAAATATGAACATAAAGTATGTAGACTTGTAAAATTCTTATATGGATTGAAACAAGCTCCAAAGCAATGGCATGAGAAATTTGATCAAGCCATCATGTCTAATGGGTTTAGACATAACAA
The DNA here is from genome assembly GCF_963169125.1 of Humulus lupulus. Classification (NCBI taxonomy): domain Eukaryota; kingdom Viridiplantae; phylum Streptophyta; class Magnoliopsida; order Rosales; family Cannabaceae; genus Humulus; species Humulus lupulus. Next base: position 131,268,671 of record NC_084799.1, read on the forward strand.
TGGCGACAAATGTTTGTATTCCAAAACTTGTAAGGGATATGTGATCATTGTTTGCTTATATGTGGATGACATGCTTATTCTAAGTAATAGCATGAAAGGGATAGAAGAAACGAAGAGGTATCTATCATAAACCTTCAAGATGATAGATCTTGGAGAAGTTGATACCATACTTGGTATCAAAGTAAAGAAACATAGTGAGGGTTTTGCGTTAGGGCAAGCCCACTATGTTGAGAAAGTATTGCACAAATTTAACCATCTCAAGGTTAAATATGCCAATACTCCATTCGATCATAGTGTAAAACTAGAGAAGAATGAAGGAAGAGCGGTTGCTCAATTGGAGTACGCTAGTGCTATAGGGAGTCTAATGTACGCTGCCCAATGTACTAGACCTGATATAGCATTTACGGTAAGTAAACTTAGTAGGTTTACAAGTAATCCAAGTGTGGATCACTGGAAGGCTATTGGAAGAGTCCTAGATTATCTCAAGAAAACCAAAGGACTAAGCCTTCACTACTCCAAATTTCCTTCAATCGTATAAGGATATACAGATTCAAGTTGGATATCCAATCTTGGGGACAACTTGTCCACAACTGGTTGGGTGTTTACACTTGGTGGAGGTGCAATTTCTTGGGGTTCCAAGAAACAAACCTGTATATCTCATTCCACTATGGAAGAAGAGTTTATAGCTCTAACTACTACCGGCAAAGAGGTCGAATGGTTAAGGGATCTGTTGATAGAGATTCCCCTAATCAAAGAGAATGTATCTACTATATCGATACATTGTGGTAGCCAAGCGACATTGGCTAAAGCATACAGTGGAGTGTATAATGGGAAATCTAGACATATTAGTCTATGATATGGATATGTAAGATAATTGATTCAAAGAGGAGTCATCTCAATATCCTATGTGAGAACAAGTGAAAATCTGGCGGATCCTTTCACTAAGCCACTAACGAGGGATTTAGTGGCTGCATCATCTCGAGGGATGAGACTTAAACTCCCTAAAGAGATTCACGATTGATGGTAACCTATCTTAACACTAGTTATTTAACTAGTATTAGGTTCAATAGGTAACAACAAGTCAATCAAGTGAATATTAGTTGTACTCAAAACAAGTCCCATATGAGATATTGAGTACTTGTGAGTTACCAAGTTGAGGGTTAAAACCAAAAGGATTTTTAATAGAATTCAGTCTTGTGAAGACAAGTATTTTTGGTAACAAAATACTGTAAGAATTCTACCTATATGGACCTAGGGGTGGTGCTGCCTCTCATGAGAATTGGGAGAATTCTCAAGAACGTCCATGAATAGAAAGCACACATGGCCATTAACGGTGCAAAGCGAGACATAGAGGTCTCTAGTGAACATCGTGTTGATCCCAAAAGAGGGTATGTTTTAAATATTTAAACTCGCAAGTGCATGAATCGTTTCGGAATATAATGTTCATGTAAGTATGAGGTCGAACCCATGGGAGTTGACTAACATCAAAAGAAACTATTTCAAACAAAGCAAGAATATTCTAACCTAGTTCCAAATATTTGATGAGATTTTGTTTTAGAAAAATAAAAGACAAGTAATAAAAAGATTTAAGATTAAATAGAAAAATGGTTTTCAAATGAGATATGTAAAATAAGATTATTAAGATATTAGAATCTATAAAATGCAAGTTCAATAGTATTTATAAGTATATTGATTCCCAAGTTTTGATATAGTTGAAATAAATCACACTATATATTTTTTCAAAATATATTTTCTATTCAAGCACAAGTTACTCTTTAAAAAATGTAGGATTTTTCTTCACTTATATAAGATATAATTTCTAAGCATTAGTTGTGTTACAACCTAATGAAACTACAAAAAATCAAAGAGATTATGTTTAGGCAAAATATGATACTTATGCTCTAAGAATTAGATGTGAACAATTTAATGAAAAACATTTAATCAAAGAATATCATATTTTTTCATAATGAAGAACTAAGTTTAATATGCTTTAACAATCAACACTAGATGAAAAATGCATATCTTTGATAGAAAAATCCATAAACAATGTTGTACAAATGGGAAATCAACATACAACAAAAAAATACTATCTAGTTACATTTTGCTTCATCATCATCTTAATAACCTTTGAAAAAGATTAGAAGCTTATAACTAGATAAAAATTACAAAATAACATACTTGACATGCTCTTCAAAAGATGAAAATGGTAGAGAGAAACTAGTGAAAAGAAGAAAAATATGAAGTGTAGAAGAGGTTGAAAAGATGAAGAAGAAGAGCTCCCCAAATGGTCTTACAATACTCTATTTATAGGCAAAATATGGAGATTAAATTAATCAAATTAAAATGAATAAATTGATTAATTTAATTGTGTTGGGAAGTGGTAGGATAAATAGAGTAAGTGTAAGAGTATTGGAAAGATGAAATGTTTGGTTGGGTAAAAGATTAGTGAAAAGTTAGGGTAAAAAATGAATTAGGAATGTTTATTTAGGTAAGAAAAATAGGGAAGAGTGAATTGATATTTGAGTGAAAAATATTGGGAATAAAAATGTGGTTTTTTGGCCTTTTGGTGGCTATTGGCAGCTTGGTTGTCTTGGCATGAGAGCATGATTGCATGGCTGTGTTGCTTCAGATTGGACCAGGGAGCAGAATTGGGCCACGGCTGTGTTGAATTGGAGTTGGGCCGAAGCTGGCAAATTGGGGCTTGCTGAACCGAGTGGGTGCTGAAGGAAATGGGAGAAAGCTGAGCATGGGATAGGTTAATGTTGGCGGGCCCATGATGCTTTGCTGAGGCTGCTGATGGTTTCTGCGTGGACAGCTGGCGGAGGTAGAAGCTTGTGGCGCTGGTGCTTCGGCAGGCAGGGGAGAAGCTTTGCTGAGTGAAGTGGCTGGTGGAGTGACAACTGGCAGCAGGAGAGGCAACATGTGAAGGCTGGGGCAGGAGGCAAACGGGCCTTGGGCCTATTTCTGGCAAGCCCACTGTGGCTGAAATGCCATATTTTAGCTATCTCTTTCAAAATTACACATTTCTCTTCTTTGCTTTTATTAATTTTCAAGCACCAATAGACCAATTTCCTACAAAATAAATATAAAATAAATCATAATACAATATTTTCAACTATAAAATAAATCAATTTAATTATTTGAAAATATTAATTATAACTTAATTTAATTTAACATTTAGTTTCAATAAAACACACATTGTTTTTACCACAAATTAAACAACAATAATTCAAATAATTAAACTATAATATATTACAAGAAAATAACTATAAAAACACACAAAAATCTATAAAATTAAAATAAAGCTAATAAATTAAAAAAATTAATTAACACTTAATAATTTAATTAAAAACTTAAGAACTAAATCACTTTTAGCTTAAAAATGTGGTAAAATAACTCTAATTTCTAGAGTTATCACATCGCAAAGGTGTGTGTTATCACCGATTTGTTATCATGAAAAGATGGTTCAATGCCTAGTGCAACCAAATTTTCGACAAATTTTGTGATAATTACACTATAGTAAAGTTCAAGTTAAAAAACACTTTGCTTTATGCACTAATGCAATGACTCGTATAAGAGAGAGTTCTTATTTAATCAAGTGGGGGATATGTTATATTTTAAAATATAATGATTGATTAAATAAGTGTTACAATAGATAACTATTTAATCTAGTGGGGGAATGTTATATTATTTTATAATATAATGTTTAAGATTAAATAAATGTGACAAAGAGTGTCACATATTGTAACATATAATAGAGAGTCACAATATTTAGATATATGAGATATATCCAAATATGTAACATATTTGGTGTTACAAATTTATAACTTCCAAATATTACCTTTTATTGTGTAAATTTGGTGTTACACAATATTGAGATGAATTTCATAAAAGCCACATGTCAAATGGCTGTTAGAGATATGATTTCAACCCCAATAATGTGTTTTTGGGGTTACAAAATCATTTGGGAGGGTTTGGAACCGTTTGGAAAAATAACACATTTTCAAGTGCTGAAACAGGGCTGTGGTCGCGGCCACTGAATGATGGTGGCAGCGGCCTGGGAGACAGAAAGCAGTGGCCGCGGCCACTAATGTCCCTAGGCGCGGCCATAGCTGCATTTCAGGCCATTTTTTCAGTTTTTTCCAAAAGTGTTGAACGGTTCCAAAAACCCAAATAACTCCCAAATCTCATTTTTAATTCCATAATAATCCAATTAATCATTGGTAACAGCCATGGGGGTTGGTGAAATTTGAAATTCAAAGGGTGTCTCTAAACTCTATAAATAGGAGCCTATAGCTCACTTGAAAGACACAACATTTCTATCCATTAGAGCACTTGGCTAGAAACACCTTGAGACTTGATAATTCCATAAAGCATTTCCTTTAATATGAGAGAGATTCCTTAGTGCTTGAGTTATGGGGAAATAAGCTTTTGGACAAGGGTTACCTTGTTCAAGTTGGTGATCCCCAACATTCTTCACTTAGGTTGTGTAAGTAAGAGTTTACTTGTGTTTCTGTTCTTACATTTTCTTCTTATTCTCTTGTTCTATTTACTTGTAACTTTTGTTTAGAGTTGTAATCTTCTCTTTTGTTTCAAACACCTATACTTTACTTATAATCTTTTGCTTAGAGTTGTATTTTTCACTATTCTATTCTTCTTCTTCTTCTTCTTCTTTTTGTTTATTTGTACTTTCAGTTATAGAGTTGTAACATTATTTAATCAATCTATATTTATTTGTGATATATTGCCTAGAGTTGTAATATTCTTACCCATTTCCATTGAGGCAAATACATATTTACCTAACACACTGCACTCTTTTTCCCTTAGCCGAGTTTTTGTCCTACTGGGTTTTTCTGGCAGGGTTTTTAATGAGACAGCTTTCATGGACATCCAAGGGGGAGTGTTATAAATATTATATATATGGATGTCCATAATAATGAAGAATCGCTAGGTTACCCAAAGTATTATATCAATATTAATTATTGATTGTATTCAGAGTAGTTACTCGCACTACAACAAAAAAAGGCCATTTGCGTCAGTTTCTAACTGCCACAATTGAGTTTTTGCGTCAGTTTTATATGTGACGCAGAATCCCATGATGCAAAATAGGCTGGAATTTGCGTCAGTGGGGCACTGCCACAAATGCCAGGTTTGTTATAATGCCCCACTAACGCAAATGCTATATTAAAAAAATAAAAAAAATGCTATGAACCCCGACCTCGTGTACCCAGCCACCCTATGCGACCTTATGCGACCCCAGGCCCCCTATACCCAGTCCCTAGCCAGCCACCTCTCAACCCCCGCGACCCCAGCCACCCCCCACGACCGCCACAACCCCAACCACCCCTGCGAACCTAGTTAGAGAAAAAAATCAAGAGGAGAGTTTTTGGATTTTAGTTTTTCAAACAATAATCTTCAAAATAAAAAATCTATACAAATTTTTTTTAAAAAAGTTATGTATAAGGTTCATAAACATATTATATTCATCAATTTAACCTTAAAATGGAAAAAAAAAAACTCACCAAAATGGGTTGAGAAAGTCAGAGGCGCCGCTGGTTGTTGGGAGAAAACCTAAGTTTTCGAATTTGGGAGAATAAAGGGCTCGGGGATGATGGCTGGGATTTATAACTAAGCGCACCGTTTGCGTCAGTTGTCCACTAACACTAACGTCGTGTTTGCGTCAGTGGGGCACTAACGCAAATGGTGCGTTAACAGCGCCAGTTGGCCATTGACGGAAACTTCGCCAATTAACAGTGTCAGTGTTATCACTGACGCAAATGCCCCTGCATTTGTGGCAGTGCTCAACTGCCACAAATGCTGATTCTCGGTCAACGGCGTCAGTCAACTGCGTTGACTAACGCGTTTGACTGACACAAAATGAGTATTTTGGTGTAGTGCCGATTTCCTTAGGGCTTATGTATATGTATAAATAAGGGTCCTAACCTTATTGAAAAAAAAAAGGACAAGAGTTTAACTCTCTCTTTTCATCTCTCTATTTCTCTGTCAATTTTTTTTCTTTATATTTTACATTTCAGTATTCTTAATGTTTTTATAACACAAAACTCATATTAAACCATATTTTTTGTAAAAGAAAAAAAAAGGAAAAGAGGATGAAACCGCCAACTCTCCATACTTATGAACTAGCCACCACGAATCTGGTGTTGTCCTAGTCACTACCATCTATCACCTCTTAAGCAAAATCAACACATAAACTCATAACAAAAAAAGAGAGTGATATGACAATAATAGTGAACCTCTATGTCTTGGAGGCATTTTGAATGCCTAGGAATGATTTTTTGCAGAAGTAGATGGAAGAACTCATCAACTAAAGTGTATGGTGGGAAAATGAGTACATCAAGAAAGCAAATTTCTCCTAGAACACGTCTTATAATGATTTGTCAACATCCTTTCTTTCGAAAGGAGATCTTCTATGTATAGGTGAGCTTATGTGTTCTTTTACAATGTAGTCTCTAAGGGATAATGTGGTCTTATGAGGAACTACATATGATTGTGGAGCAGGTGGTAGTGGTGTTGGCAATGTGGCTATCGACTCCGCTTGCATGTCAGGGATTTGATGTAGTTTTACCACCTTGTCCGACCATTGCCTTTCTAAGGAATGTACCTTGTTTGTACCCTCTCACTTTCACACAATCTTTGTAGAGCTCTCTTGATGTACCTCGTACTCTTGGATTCATTGTCTATAACAATTGTCTCATTGTTGTTACTCGAAGCTTGCACCCTATGTAGCCATGGGGAGTTATAGCTGAGCTTAAGGTCACCCCTTTAGCTTTAGAGGAGCATGAGCTCACTCCTTTAGCTTTAGGGAAGCTTGAGCTTGCCCTCTCAACTCTAGAGGATCTTGAGCTCACCTCAGGGGTCCTTGGAATCCTTTTCTTGTGTGGTGCCTAGTTCTCTTTATGGAGCTCCATTTTTGGGCTATACAACCATATGACACCTCTTGGTATTTTTCTTTAACCACATAAAGGGAATTAAGCATCTACAGTTGTCTATAAATAGAGTTTAGATCTCATTGTAAAGACATGAACACCACTCAAGCAAGTCAAAATGCTGACAAATTGTAACTTTAAGGAGAATTTGAACTGTGCAAGTTCTTATAATTAGTCGATACATTGATTTGTGTATTATGTCTTATTAACAGCTGAATTAGGTAAAATTACTCTGTCCAAATAATTTTTAACTCTCTAAACTCTTTTCAATATCTAATTGACCAAAAGGAGCCTCGACGTTATTCATAAGTTTTATTAAATAGAAGATGTAAGGAGGAGACAAGACAGAATAAGAACACTCACTTTTGAATTAAATCATAAATATACATATTTTACTGGAAAAATAATTTTGTCATTACCGTATATATAGTTGTCTTCATTTATTGGTAAATGATGTACCATAATTTGACTACAGCTATGCTCTATAGAAATCTCAACGACTTCAACTGATTTTTAAAAAGAACAGAAGAATTTATGAAAAATCGTACGACACTCATTGACAACTATATATAATCATAACTTTACATCTTTCTTAATTGGATATTAATTTGCCCTATCAAAATATATGAAAAAGAAAACATCTATATCATCTTGCTTTGTCGACTCGACTATAGACATGTAAAGACATTAATGCTTAATCAAATAGTTGGTTGGTTTTCTTTCAGAAACATTTTATCTGCACATAAATTACAGAACTATCAAAATTAACCCTTGAGTAGGTGGTAAAAGTTGAGAAAACTTTAGTTTACTTATCTAAGATTCTAGACAAATGCATATTTTATATATCGTGTCAAAGTAAACTTGACCAAATAGAACCACGCAAGAAGTAAATTGCATTTACCTATATTTGTTTTTGGTGGCTACAATTGCTCTAGCTAGCTAGCACGGCTTCAATTTAGGCCTAGCTTGTTAAGAAGAAAGGCACATTTCACTTCTGGAAATAAGGATAAAGTATAAAATGATCTTTGATCATAATTGCCATCTACATACGTGTACAAGTAAAAAGAAAAAAAAATATATGAAATATATAAACGAGGATTATCATTATTATTACAGCTGCTTTGGCACATGGTGTGCATCTATGTAGCGACCAAATTGATAGTGACATCTCTATTCAGTATTATGAGCAATAACTATGTCAACACAGTCATAACTTATACTTGTCACAATGAGACACATGTAGAGGAAGGTCATATACATAAGATTTGCTCACTTTCTCTCGTTTGGCGATGCACTATCATTTTTTTTTATCTTTCAATATTGGTTGGAATATTATGTTTGTAAAAAGGGGGATTAACTATATCTTTACCAATATTTGAAATTACCTTAGTTTGTTATCTTATCTTATCTTAATTGATCAGTGACAGACTTGGTGAATCTCTTATGCTTTGATATAGTTACTATTTGTGAAGATGGTTGAATTTTCATAATAGATTAAACCAACCACAAAGCTAGTGTATTTTTCTCATTTTGTATCTTTGTTTTTCTTGTTTGTGAAAAAAAAGTCAATGCTACCCATATTCTTCCTCAGTCTCACTCTATACAACTTATCTTGAAAAGTTAAATAATTGAGAAGATGTAGATTTAGAACATCTTTAATAATGTGTCAAAATTTGTGATATATTACTAAAATATAGCTCATTTTATACTAATGGCGTGCCAAAAATTGTGCCAAATTTGATACATACTAAAAATTTAATTAAATTTAGCATACAATATAACATGATATATATTTTGTATTTTCATAAATGTTACACTTTTTTATATACTTTTATGTCATTTATATTATTTTTGTATTATTTTTATCTATTTGCATTAAATTTATATATTTTATTTTATACCATTAATAATAAAATATAAAAAAAATGAAATATTTTATATATTTTTAATAATTATCAAATTAACATTAATAAAATATTAAATTTTACAATCATTTTTATAATTATATTAAAAATTATGCTAAATGTATAATTTTTATTTTGCCAGACATAAGACATTATTTACCGCATCCAATGGAGATGTTCTTTTATATTTTTGTATGATCAAATCGGTTCATTGTATAATATGGAAGATTCTATCATCATTACAGAATAATATATAAATAATGATTATTATGCATCATATTTCTATTAAATTGCATGGAAGAAAGGATATCATCACATCATGTGATGTGAGGTAATTAGATTAAATGGATTGACCTAGAGCTTCCCTCAACCCGCACGGCATTCTGTATCACTGATGAGAATTTAATGCAAATAAATATGGAATTCCCTCAAATTGAAGTTAAAGAAAAAAAAACTAATTTCAATGGCCAATTAATCATCTCTAGTTATTGTTGTTCTTTTCTTTGACATGGTCGTCTTCTGTCATGCACCCTCTTATTTGTGCAGTCTACATTTTTTTAAAAGAATAAAAAAACAAATAGAAAGAAAAAAAAATGGTCAAAATCAACTATTCCTATTAAGTGTGTTCATAAAACGGCACAAACCACCCCTCCCTCACACGGCACCATACCGCGATATAATTTATAGCTTAGAATCCTTTGCGGTATAATTACGGTTTGTAATTTTATCAAACTTTGCGGTGCAATGTAATTTGTCGTTTTAAATTTTATAAATGTAGTTGAAATCACATTGTATTATTATATATATTAATTTTTTTATGTATTTTTTTACTATATTTAAAATTAATATATAAATATTAATATTGTAAAATATACACAATACCTAAAATATATATAGATATATATATATAAAATATTTTATAAGAGGTTAATACATTCTAACTCAAAGTAATTATATTTATTATTAACTATAATCTTTATTTTTATATTATATTTTTTCTTTGTTATTAAGTTGTTATATTTTTATTATTTTGCTAAAAGTTTATTAGTTTGTTATACATTTAATTATTTTGTTAAATACTCTCTAATTATGAGATTTATTATGAATATTTATTAATTATAATATTTAATTATTAAATTATTTTGCGATAGGTATAAACCGTTTATACCGTACTACACCACACCGCATTTTTACGGTGCAATTTATGCGGTTTGATGTCTATGTAGTGCAGATTACAGTTTAGAAAATTGCTAAAATCCCATATGTAGTGCTGTCTAAAAAATTTGAGAAAAACCGCACTACTCGCACTACGAACACTCCTAATTCCTCTCCACGGACAAGATAAGTTTGGCCAATTACAACTTTTTATTGAGTGTTTAGATATTAAAGTGTTTTTAAGAGGACTAATGGGTCACTTAAAAATATGGTCCAATGATCACAGAGAATTTCAAGTTCGAATCCGGCCTTGTCATCCTTAGGCTACGCTCATATAATGAAATTTACACCTGAACTTTAATCAAATGATTTGTGAAAACTATAGATGATACTATGCAATTTTGGGGGGAGTCTTTTTAGGTGAAGACCATTAAAATTTGGGTCTTTATTCTGCATTTTGCAGATAGATAAAGATGGTTGAGTTTTGTTGCAGCAACTAATAGAATAGATAGTGACTACTGAGTGGTAGAAAGTAGAAGCTAATAGAATTGGTAATTAGAGATAAAAAAGGAGTGAAAGAGACCCAACACAACAATACAATGACTGACTTTTCCTTTCTTCGGCTCAATGACTTTTCTCCCACGCCTTTCTGAACACTATATTTGCGTAGTTGGGCTTCAAAGAATTTGGGCCATTATCCAATTAAACAACTATGGGCTAAGAGAAACCTCTAAGAATTTGGGCCATTATCCAATAACACAAGGAATATACACTTCATACACAAAAAAAATTAAAATGAGGGTTTTTAACGCAACTCATTACAATAATATTTTATATAACTATATTAATACTTATAATACTATTTTCATTTTTTTTATACAAATATTAACTATTTTTAGATTTTAATTAATAATATTCTTTTTTATTTATGATTTTATTTTATATTTTTTAAAATACAATTTATTGTTAAACGTGAAATTGAGGATTTGTAGTCATAACTTCCAATTTTAATAATCTTTTCACGTTGACATTCATTTTAAAAAATCAACATATATTTGCAACAAAAAAAAAGAAAGTAAAATTGTAACCCTTTCACATTGCAATTCATTATTTTATGATAATAGTTTATTTCAAGACTATATATTTTATTCATCATTGATTATTGTTCATTATATAAACAATTATGTTTTTTTTTCTTTCTAAACAAATATATTTATTATTATTTTGGATAATGTCGGCAAAACTACTCAAGTAGTTACAATTCTTGCTATTAAATACCTATATAAAAATTTGATGGCAAAACTACTCAAGTAGTTACAATTCTGTCACTTAAATACCTATGTAAATTTTTTGACGGATAAACTACTTAATTAATGGATTTTCTTGCACTTAACTCCCTATCGTTAAGTCACACGTGGCAGCCTCCAATTTATCCATTTTTTAATTTTTAAATATTTTAAAATTAATTAAAATTTTCAAAAAAAATAAATTCCCCAAAAAATAAATAACATATTTTAAATTCATAAAAAATATAAACATGTATTTTAGAAACTAAAAAATTAACATTAATTTAATGAAAAATCTAAATATAATCATAAAAATTTCATTTTGATTTTGATTAAAATATAAATACAATCTAATTTCATATTGATTAAAAATAAATTTTTATGATTTTTATTTAGATTTTTCATTAAATTAATGTCTTTTAGCTTTAAAAATACTTGCGTTAATTTTATGGAATTGAAAATATTTTATTTTATTTTATTCTACATTTTTAATTATTTTAAAATATTTAAAATCAAAATTTTATGAATTAAAATAATTTTTTATTTTTCTTGAAATTTTTAATATTTTTGAATTATTTTTAAAATATTTTGGATGAATTGGAGGCTGTCACGTGTCTCATAGGGTTAGTTTTAACAATTGACTTAATATCAAGGAGTTAAGTGCAAAAAAATCCACTATTTAAGTAGTTTGTTTTGCCGTCAAATTTTTTACACGAGTATTTAAATGACAGAATTGTAACTACTTGAATAGTTTTGCCGTCAATATTTTTACATAAGTATTAAACTACAAGATTTGTATCTACTTGAGTAGTTTTGCCGCTATTATCCCTTATTATTTTTAATTTCACTGTTTGTTTATTTTTCTAAACTGAATAATATATTTTTATTTTAAATTTAATGTCTTGATTATTGTTAGTAACAATTTTATTTATTTTTATGTTTATGCTCATGATGTCATTTTTAATTTTCTGGAATATGTTGTATGTTAATGTATTTTTCTTTTTATGAATATACAATTATGTTTATATTTATTTTTATGAATATTTCTTGCTATGAATATACAATTAATTTATGTTTATTTTTTTTAAGAAAACAATGTTTATTTAGACAATGTTGAATGAATATATTGTACTTTAAACATATTTATTTATTTTTATTGTTATTTTTTACTTTAAATTGATACCAACCTTCATTATAAATTGTTATGTTTATGTTTAGTTTACTTTTTATAAGAACAACGATCTTCCAAAATATCATTGTAGTAAATATATACAGTTGTCATATTTGTGTATCCCGCTTTAATAAAATAACTAGTAACGTATATGTTAGACAATAACGTTATTATTAAACACTCTTTTCATTTATTTTTATCATAATAAAGTAAAATAAAAAAAATTATATTAGTTAGACGGGTAGGTTATAATTATAAATAGTTATCTTTTTTTTTTAAACATTTATCAATAAAATAAACAAAAAAGAATACATTAGAATAGCAGGTTATAATTACATAAATTTTTTGTTAATTTATAATTCAATGTGTACTTTTATTATGAATACTCTTATGTTTATTTATTTTTTTAAATTGAATTGTTTATTTTTTTTCACTATACTAGTTTATCAGATTAAACAATTTTATTTCGACAATTTCTTTTGTTTTTATGAAGATAGCTACTTAAATTTCATGGAATTGTTGCCAGTTGGTTGTGGTATCTCATTTAATTGAGATAATAATTTGTATATTATATAATAGCTATTTGATTTATTAATTGAATTCCTATAAGAGTAAATATGAGAAGTTATATATATATATATATAAATAAATTAGGAAAGTGACTTAATTGGTGTGATTGAGTTTATATAATTATGTTTCATAAAATTATATTGTATATAATTTTATAAATAATATATGTGATATTATTATAGTTGTTGACAGCTTTTTTAGCTGCCAACTTAATCTGAGAGATTAGAGGATAAACAAGGAAAGACACAAGATTTTACATGGTTCAGGTTATAAAAGAATCATGGTCCACGAGTCTCTATTATTTAGTGAACTTGAAGCTTGTGATAGCAAGCTTCAACGGTGATTCTCATGCAGCGCATATATTGCACTGAGTACAGAGTTTCTCTCTCTAAAAACCCGAACTCTTTTCAAGGAGATACCCCAGCCCTATTTATAGAGGCTGGGTCATTAATGCTAATCATCTCCTATTAATATTAGAGTATTAATGTTAACTTAATACACAAAAGGTTGTGTTACAATAAAGATTATGGTCCACGCGGATTCTACGAGGCCCATTGCAGAAATCCACACCAACTTTATAGGGAACATATATGCATTTGTTAGGGTGCGGCGCACGTTTGCCCATGTTAGGCGGCGTTGTGGGAAATGTCGATTATCGAGTGTAAGAACTCGACACCACTAATCGAGGATCACCAAAAGTTGTCAGACAATTCCCCTCAAGACTCACACCCGCAGTAGATCGATACCTGGTATTACTCCTGGACTTGAGAACCGAAATCCTAACTTGGAGAAAGGCCAAGTTAGAAGGACCTCTCGGGGTGTGACATCACTTAGAGACATCCCCTCCCCGAGGAAAGACCTCGGGTCATGACCTCACGCGGTTATTTACATCTTAGAGGCCGACTTGGAACATGATCTCATTGGGAGACACCCTCGCCTGGGAGAAGGCCTTGGGACATAACCTCACCTGGAGTCACTCTTGACTCGGCCGAACTTGAAATATATCAATGGACTCGCATCCCGAGGACTCCATGGCGTGTCGCTAATTACTCCCAATTGCCACGTGTCTAATGGTCAAAACATGGACAACATTTGCCCCACAAGTCTTCACTCGTCCTTGGATAGTGGAGACTTAGATCGAGGAGTAATCCAAGAAGGTGTTCAGGAGGTGACATTTGGGCTTCCTCTGACTTCTTTGAAATGTACGTGCCATGTGTTGACTCCCTATTGCTGGTCCCATCAATCCATGCAATTAATGAGAAGTCTATTCCTCTACTCAAAGCGTCCACTCTGTACTCTAGGCATCTTTTTCGCTCCATACCCAAGATATCGTTTCCCAAGGATAATGATCACAATCCGTGCCTTTCTAGAATCTGACTGTTGGATCGCTCTTGAGTGCTTACATTGTAGGCAATCCGACGGTTGGGGTGTAGTTGCTTCCTCTCCAAGTCTTGAGTATAAAACTCGATAATTGCCTATTTTCCAACACATTTTCCATTCAAAATTTGAAAATCCCCACACTCGCTCTTCTTCCTCAACTTCCCAGTCCTTCAACCGTTCCAGAATTCCCTATGAAAGTCTGAACGATTGGCGAGAGTCGTCGTACTTCTGGGTGGACGGCAAGCAATTCTTTAGAGTCATGACTCATTTTAGCACTTACCGTCACTTTATCTCGGGTAAGCATTTACTGGTTTTGTGTTTTTTGCTGGGTTTAATTTTGGGAGTTTTAGATGCATGCTTAGGAGTGGGCTACTTGTGATACCTTGGGGGGAAGTTTTGACCCCTTACCAGCCTTTTTAGGCGAATTTTGGCGTTATGAGTGGCCGAAATTTCCTATTACCCATCTTGGGTAATTTTTTCCCTTCTAGATACTCGACCGGAATCTGAAAAATTCCCAGATTCTGACATTGTTCATAAGTTCCGGTGGTGTTCTTCGGTGCTAAATTTTCAGCCCCGAGGACATCCCAAGCCTCTAGAGATTCTTTCTTCTCCTTCCCAAGCAGTAGTGTTAGGGATTCTCGCTTTTACCCATCTTTCTTTGCGACAAGGCGCTAACTGCTTGGTTTGTTGTTTCAGATGTCCGAGGAGCTTCACCAACTACATCAATAGGGATTTCATGCTTTTGACGATGAGATCCTCCAAATGGCCCAAGAAGCGGGGCAACACCCTGAGAAGGGGAAACAAGTGGCTGGTAGTAGCCAAGCCCTCGTAGTCTGAGAGAGCTCTGACCTGGTGGTGACGAGACCCCTTAGAGTTGGCCTCTTAGAGGAAGAGGCCAATGCAGGCCCGACGCCGTCGGACACCCCTACCCTGCCATAGGGTTCGAGGCGGAGGACATCCCGAGTAAACTACGACACCGAGGCACCTTGTAGAAGATCCTCGAAAACTACGGGGTGAATGATAGTGAGATGCTAGTGCGCCTGTCCCGGGAGGATGAGAGGACCCAAGAGAGCATTCAAAGGCTTGGGCCCTGGAGTGCCTCCCATATCAAGGCTAGTGGAACCCTGCCACTGCACTAGTACTATGCTGACTTCCTCGAATTCATAGGCACAGCTCCCTTCCTGTTGTCTCTGAACATATATTGGGTACTGGCGGGGCTTCATGCTTAGTACAAGAGGCAAAAATGTCCCACCCCGTCCCCTGCTGAAATATTTTACATCTACAGCTTTCAGAAATGTTCAAAGAAGGGGAAAAAGGTTGATATTACACCCTGATGAAGCATACGGTTCCTAGGAGAGGCTAGAAAGCTCCGAGCGACAACAAGAATCACGCTCGGGCCTACAAGGACCAACTCTTCTGAGCGAATGGGTTCCCGATGAGGACCAATCCTACCGTAATCCTAGACTTTGCTATAGTTGGTGAGCACTTTTTCCCTCGCGTAATTTCCTGTGATAGTATTGAGCTCATAACTTATCCTTGTATTAAAAATCTCTTAATCAGGTCTATATCGTCACACCCCTTTCGTTGACTCCTGTGATGAAATTCTTAGGGCGATGAACACCATTCATGACGAGAAGTTAGAACTCCCCTTCCTCATCACTGATGCCCATCTCCGATAGTATGGGCTGCTACGGGCGAGACAGAGCATAAACCTAGTGGTCCTAACCAAATTCCGGGACTCGAAGCAATCTCGGAATGTGGCGAGACTCCACATGGAGTATATGGTGTCCAAGGCGCAACTTCAATATATGCAGCGCCTTCGCGAGGAGTAAGCGAAGAGCATCCTCACAATCAAGGCAGTCGCAGAGGCAAAGGAAGATGAAGAGCTTGAGGCTAAGCTCGAGGCGGGGATTGATTCGTCTTCCATGGCTTAAGGTAAATCCTCAATCGTTCTTCATTATGCTAGGCATGTAGGGGAGGGAACTAGTCTCGACAATTCATCCTTCTCTCCCTCTCTTATTGAATGCGGCCAAGTCTCAGAGCGTCGTTGGTCCGAGGAGGAGTATCAAGACTACCAGGACCTCATTGACGTGTTTCTCTGCAATCCGAGGAGGAAGAGGCACCCCCAAGACTTCGTGCCTCTTGACGAGATGATGAACATGCACGCCACATGGTTTTTTCATTACGAGACCAATCTAACGCAGAAGATGGGTCGACTCATACGTGAATTCCCCTATTATGTCCTCCATTTCGAGGAGCCTGATCGCGGTGGGGCTCCCCAGAAGTTTTATACTTGGTCTCACATTTTTATTTGTTTTGGTTTCTCTTTATTTCCTATAGACTAACTAGTTTGTTTCAAAAATCATGGGCCTCTCCGACTTGGTCCAGTCGAAGCGTCAAAGGGTGTAGGGACTATCTGAGATAGACGCCCCGACCGCACCAACCGTGGTGCCCACATCCGCATCCGCTGCGACATCAAAACTAGTTGCCCAAGCATCCTCTATGGCTGCTCCACCGGTCCCTTCCCCGAGCACGATGACTGCTGGCGAGGTCATTAACCTTAAGGCCTCCTCCCCTCAAGATGAGGGATTCTCAGGGAAGGGTACGGAAATCCCTTCAGTCAAGGTGCCTCGGCTGGTTATCTTCCCAGAACACTATGAAGGGGAGGAGTCGAGGTGCACAAGGAGATCATTAAGTACTACAATGCCCGCATCGAAGAGGGCAACGAGGACTTCCAACTCATAGTTGAATTTCTGTGCGAGGACTGGCCAAAGGATCCCGTTATCCCTCCCGGACGCGAGGAGCTGGAACCTCTCCTTGTGGGGAGAATAGGAGATAGGGCCCTTCCACTCAGCGCGGAGCTCATGCTAGGATTAGCGGCATCCCTGCGTGACATGCCTGCTAGCAGCTTCACCCACTGTGGTAGCGACCATGAAATCTCACTAGTAACTACCAGCCGCCACTCTTCCTTGAGGGTAAGTCTCCTAATATCTGCCTAAGTTCAGTGTTTATTTCTCTATCTTTTCAGCTGATTTGATATTTTGATTTGACAGACTGCGACCCTTAATCAACGACTTGGGGGCCTTGTGCTGACGCAGTCCCTTGAATTGAAGAAAGCTCAGGAGGGGCTAGCCCGAGCCCAAGTAGAATTGGATCAGCCCCAAGAGACCATGGTCCCCTAGGTGGAACATTTGCGGCTCCAGAAAGAAGTGGAGGACACAAGGGCCCGTGTCCGCGAGGTGGAGGACCTACTAGCCACCTAGCGGTCGAAGTTGTCCACCCTGGAGGAAACATCCTCTAAGTTGCTAGCAGATGGTGCAGGCCGCACCCAGACCGTGGAGGACGAACTGGCCAAAGTCCGCGAAGAGCTCCGGTTGAGCCGGGTGGAGTCCCTCCCGCCACGCTAATCAAAGCCCTAAGCCTTATTAGCAAATTTGGGGTGCTACACTGCCTGTGCTACTTAGAGATTGAGGGTCTTCCTTTCAGTCTTCAGACACACTTATCTAGTGTTTCATCTTTGGCTTGAGGTCATAAGAGTAACTTTGATGCTACGTCAAGTGAGGGCACTCAACTATCCCATACCCTCGAGTTCCAACGACTCAGGCTTGGGGAGTTCTTATACTATAGGGTTCTTCCTTAGTGTTCGATACTTAAGACACTTAGTGTTGCCTTCTAGGCACAATTTCCTGGAAAATAACTTTAATTTCATCCCATGTCTCTGAGTCCTGATGACTCGAGGAGTTAGGGGGTCATCCACACTAAGCTACTTGCCCCCAGAGACGTGGTCACCAGTGGGCCAACTTGGGATTCTTGATTTGGCCCCCGAGTGTTTAGCTTGGGACCTAATCATGTGGAAGTCGTGAATTGATTATCCAAGCCTAGGAGGCTGAGTTCTCCGCCCTTTGACTAGGTATACTGTGACACTTGAGTTTAAGCGTTCGAGGTCGAACCCCGAGTTCCAACGACTGAGTTACTTCTCCTCGGGTGTGGTATCCTTGGAAGGCAACATTAGTCCGTACTCTTAGGGTCAGTATCTCACAGAGCATTCTACTCAAGTCTTAAGGCGACTAATGCTAGTGCTCGAGTACCGACGACTCAGGCTTTCATTCACATCTCGATGATTGGGACTTGTTTACTGCCCCCAGGAGCGCGCTGTCCTCGGCAGAGTATGTTAAATCCAATCTCACGTTACTTGGATCTTTTTGGCACTACGTTTCTATTAGGCCTTTTAGCTATGGAATCTCGCGACACTAGGGGTGCTTCGCTCATCGACTAGCCAAGCTCCCCATGTCATGGAATTCCCGACTCTATATATTCCGGACATACTAAGGACTTGGGCATAACTCCTCAGGCGCAATGTCCACATGAGGCATCCCAAGTCTGTCTTGGGACCAAGTACGGAGTACTTGATCTTTCGTTCGCATCTAGAAATCAAAGGACTTGATCAGAGATCCTCAGGCACAATGTCCATGGAAGGTGATGTAGGTCCGTTCTCGCGCTACTAAGATTCAGTCTAGCTTCTAAGTGTGGAGCTCTATTCCATTTGGAACAAGCTTAGTTCCCTAGGTCTGACTCGTCTAGTTTCCTAAGTTTTTCTATTCTTGAGGTGGTGACACTAGGCTTACTCCACCTGAAAAGCTTAGATTCCTAGGTTGTTTCCTGCAAGGTGTGATGCTGCCCTAACTCCATGCCCCCAAGTGATCGGAGACTAGTCTGCGTTCACTTGTTCAGGACAGCGAGCGGATGCTCTTATACATAGCATTAACAGAATAAAGGAAACAAAAAAATATAGGCAGACAATAAATTTCTTTTTTACCATATTTTATATACACGGTTTCCATTAAGTGTGCTTGGAGGCTACAAGGGAGAATACAAAAATTAACAAGGTTCATTGCTCATATTACTGGTAATACTGGCAAAGATGCTCGATATTTCAGGTGTGGGGGATCAACTCCCCAGACATACAATGATCTCGAGTTGGTATGGACCTTCCTAGTTGGTTCCCAACACTCTTGCTCTGGGGTTTTGGGTGGCTAAGAAGACTCTTCACAACACGAGATTTTTGACCCCAAACTTTCTATCTTTCACTTTGGAGTTGAAATACCTGGCTACCTTCTGCTAGTAATACTCTTCTCGAAGCAGAGAAGTTTCATGGAGCTCCTCCACAAGGTCCAAGGATTCTCGCAGTAAAGCATGGTTTGTGGTCGGGGCATATGTATTCCGTCAGTGCGTGGAGATTGTTTCTTCAAGTTGGAGCATAACTTCATATTCGTAGGCCATCAAGAATGGAAAATGGCCGGTGGAGGTCCTGGCAATGGTAAGGTAACTCCAGAATGCCCTGGGCAACTCCTCGGGCTAGGCGCCTTTCACATGTTTAAGCCTTTTCTTTAAGGTGGCCTTAAGTGTCTCGTTGACTACTTCCACTTGCCCATTTGCTTGCGGGTGGGCGATGAAAGAAAATATTTTCATGACCCCATGTCTCCGACATAAATTTGTGAACACCTCGCTATTGAACTGCAGACTGTTGTTAGAGACTATCTTCCTTGGGAGTCCATATCGGCAAACAATGTTCTTTATGATGAAGTCTAGCGCCTTCTTGGAAGTGATAGTAGTGAGTGGCTCGGCCTTGACCCACTTCGTGAAGTAGTCGACCGCCAGTATCACATACTTCACTCCTCCTTTTCCCTTGGGCAAGGACCCGATCGATTCCCTAGACCACGAAGGGCCAAGGATTCATCATCTGAGTAAGCTCATTCAGAGGAGCTCGAGGTATGTTGGCGAAACGCTGACACTTGTCCCACTTCTTGACATAGCCCATTGCATCTTCATTCATGGTGGGCCAGAAGTATCCCTATCTCAAGATTTTCTTGGCAAGGCTCTGCCTCCCAGCGTGGTCCCCACAAAAGCCCTCATGTACTTCTGGGAGTATCATGTTGGCTTCTTGCTTGGACACGCACCGTAATAGAGGCAACGAATATCCCCGCCTGTACAACCTTTTGTCCATGATAATATACTGAGGTGCCTGACAGAGTAGCTTCTGAGCTACTTTCATATCTTGTGGAAACTCCTCTAAAATGAGATATATAATTATGGGATCCATCAACCCGTCCTAGAGCTAGATTGCCTCCACATCCTCGGGCGTTGAGATACTTTGGGACGACAAGTAGTCGATGGGAACTACATTGATCAGCTAAACATCCTTGGTGGTTGCAAGCTTGGCCAGGGCGTCATCGTTTGCCGAATTGTGAATTTTTTGAAGCCATGTAGCATCTCTTGGGTCTTCGCTAGGTAAGCGGCCATATTTTGTATCTCGGGCCTGGTACTCCCTGAGTACCTTATTAACTACCAGCTGCGAGTCACTGAAAATCTCGAGGTCCTCAGCTTTGAGCTCAAGCGCAACTCAAAGACTAGCAATCAGTGCTGACAATGAAGCCCAGAAATTTTCCTAATGCAACACCAAAGGTGCACTTCTGGGGATTTAGCTTCGCCCCAAACTTTAGAAGCATCGAGAACACCTCTGTGAGATCCCTCACGTGGTCGGGGGCCGTTCAAAACTTCACCAGCATGTCGTCCACGTACACTTCCATATTCTGCCCCAACTGCTGTTTGAACATTCAGTTCACAAGCCTTCGGTAGGTGGCCCCAACCTTCTTTAGCCTGAAAGGCATCACCTTATAGCAATAAACTCCCTTGTATGTTCAAAATATGGTATGCTCTTGGTCCGCGACATGCATGGAAATCTATTCATACTCGAGTACGCATCCATGAAGGAAAAGAGCTCGTACCCGGAGGTGGCATCGACCATCTAATCGATCTTTAGGAGTGGGAAGCAGTCTTTAGGGCAGGCCCTATTTAGGTCAGAGAAGTCTATGCAGGTCCTTCAGGTGTCGTTCGGCTTAGGCACGAGGACTGGATTGGATACCCACTTGGAATACTGTGTGTTCCAGATGAAATCATTTACAAGCAGTTTGTTCACCTCCGCCTTTAGGGCTTCAACTCTAGTCTGGTCAAACGTCCGCCGCTTCTACTGGATTAAGGAGACGTTTGGATTGACATTCAAGGCATGGAGAATGATATTTAGGTCAATGTCTGTCATGTCGGAGTGAGACCAGGGAAAGACATCCTGGTTTTCCCGGAGGAAGGCTAGGAGCGAGTTTCAGACTTTCACCTCCAGATTCTTCCCAATCTTGGTTCTCCTATCAGGAGTGGCCATATTGAAAGCCAACTCCTCGACTTCCTCCATTGGCTCGACCACCCTTTCCTCTTAAACTCGTTGGTCCAGCTCATCTGACTCTTTCACCAGTATCGTTAAAACTTTCGCACTCCTGGGAAGATACTGCTTGTGGTCCCTTGTCTCGACTACCATTACTGGTTGTTGGAGGGAGACGTTATAGCATTGTCTCGCCTCCTTCTAGTCTCCTTAGACTGTGCCCATTCCCATCTCCATGGGAAACTTCAGGCACAAATGCCAAATTGAGGTGAGGACTCCAAACTCCACCAAAGTTGAACACCATAAAATGGCGTTGTAGGCAAAGGGACAATTTCCCACTACGAAATTGCAATACTTAAAGGCATGGCGAGGCTCTTCCCCCAATATCATGGGTAAATTGATTTGGCCCATCGGTGTTAAACCTTCTCCCGGGAATCTATAAAGAGTCGAGGTGCACGGGGATAGGTCGCTTGTGGTCAACACGATCTTCTCGAAAGCGGACATAAACATGAGATACACTAAACTCCCACTATCCACCAGGATCCTAGCCACCATCTTGTTGGACATCTGGCTCTCGATCACTAAAGGGTCATTGTAACGCCCTGGTTACCCCAGAACCATTATGGTGAACCATAAATTTGACCCGTTACCCGAGTCCTTTGGTTAAAAACGTGTTCTAAGTGTTATTAACAGGCTAAGGTGGAAAAACGACAAAAAGGAAAGGATATGTTTTATTTAATACATAAAACTGTTCATGGGCCCACAAGAACATTTACAAGTTATTTACAACTAAAAAAGGTCACTAGTGTTTCAAAATTACACACCCGCCAACCTAAGCGGCAAAAATAGAGTAAACCCCCTAGTTCCTCTGAGAAATCCTTGGCCGTGGTGGTCAAGCGGCCGCATATGTACACATCACCACCTAAGCTCTCCACTCAAGGTTGGGTGAGCTTTTCTTTCCCTTTACCTGCACAACGTAGCATCCATGAGCCAAGGCCCAGCAAGAAAACACAGTATTACATGTAAACATTATCAAATGATTATCATTATAATCACACAGAGCTTATAGCTCTTAAACAGATAAGTGAATATCACTTGAGGTTCTAGAAAAACCATACTGGGTGACTGACAGGCAAGTCACTAATTTAAACAGAAGAGTGGCTGCTTGGTAAGCCACTAGCCTTAAACAGACAAGAGACTGATAAGTAAGTCTCTAACTTTAAACAGAGGAGTGGCTGCTAGGTAAGCCACTAGCCAGTGACTGATAGGTAAGTCACACAAGCACTTATAATATTCATCGAACTTAAGGTCGGTCCGGCATTAATGCTCTTTGAGTCAGCCAATGCAGATATCGATTAGATCTAATCTTTATTGGCTTGCGTTGAACACGCTAAGGCCGTCTTGACTTATGAGTAAGCACCGTGTGACCAGGGCCCAGTACCACTGCCGAACCTGACTAATGAGTCACAGCTTCACAGTTGATACTAACACCTTTGCCACTTCTGACTAATGAGTCAGTACCATGCACAAGTGAGCAAGATTCACTAAGCATTCAATAATCAATCCATGTCCACATTTACACAATCAACATGCCTCAAGAATAATCATGCATGTCACATTCGGGGTGTAGTTTTCTTACCTCATATTCGAGCTAGAATGAATAGAAGAACAACCCTTAAGATCGGTCTAGCTTTTAGTCCTTTAGCAGTCACCTAATCATAACACATTATAGGATACCATCAATAAAATGATGATCAAGGGTTCCCAAGCCAAGATATAGCCTCCGAGACATCAGTCCCCACTAATCCGGGTAGTAGGAGTGATCCCGAGGCCTAAAACCATGTTCCCGGGGCCAAAACACTCAAACGGGCTCAACCCTGCTCAAGGGCTGTGGCCCTGGCATCAAGGGCCGCGACCCCCAGCCACCTCTGAAACAAGGGCCGCGGCGCACATCATCAAGGACCGCGGTGCCCAGCAGGCACAAACTTCCCCACCTGCTTCTTCAAGCAAGGGCCGCGACTCTCCAAGAACAGGGCCGCGACGCCCAACCCATAACATGCCCAAACTCGATTTTCAACTTCCCAAAGCCTCAAAAATCATGCCTAAACATTACAAAATCATCAAATTAAAGTTCCCAAGCTTCCCAATGCTCCAAAACCATCAAAACCCAAGGCTCAATCGAGCCAAAAACTCAATGATTCACAAAGTCCAATTCAAAGCTTAGAAACTCTAGAAACTCAAAACTTTAAACTTAGATTACCTTCGATTAGGTTGTTTCTCGTCAAATCCTTCGGTCAAGAAGCTTATAATCTTTCCTAGGATCGTTATGCCTCGATCCTCGCCTGATTCTGACTCCTAGGACTCAAGATATCTTCGAAAATGCTTCGAATGATGAAAATGAGCTAACGGGGAAGAACGAGAGGATTTCTGACGTACGTTCTATCTGACAAGCTACTTCAAGCTTAAGTAACCTCAAATAAAACCTAGTGCTCGGGGTCCCGAAAACCTCCCCGGGGACATTATAGTAAAATATTCTAGAATTTCACCCTGATCTCAATAACTCCCAATTTATCATCAAATAAACATTCTTTTTACCCAATAATTGACCCCGTTATGACAAAACCACTAATCCACTAAATAGGACCATCTCATGCCGAATAGCTCGAATATATCTCCATAATAATGGAATCTCATTCACAAATCACATCATGCACCCAAATACACAAATTTACCCTCAATGGGCCAAATTATCAAAACATCATAATATTTCAAATGTGGATCCACATGCATGCATATAACATCATATTATAATATAATTCCCATAAACATGCATATATTCATTTAATGGCGTAATTAAACAGTTATGGCCCTCCCGGCCTACTAAACCGCCACTAAACCACATCCGAGAATTCGAGGCATTACAACTATCCCCTCCTTATAGAAATTTTGTCCTCAAAATTTACTTGAACAGCTCGGGATATTGACTCTGCATATCTGACTCCAGCTCCCAGGTTGCTTCCTCGACCTTGCTGTTCCACCACAACACCTTAACCAAAGGTATCATCTTATTCCTGAGGACCTTATCTTTCCTATCAAGTATCTGAACTGGCTGCTCCTCAAAGGTGAGATCTGGAGCTTGATAACTCAGAATATGGCTCACATCAGATACATACCTCCGAAGAGCTGAAACATGAAACACATTATGCACGGCTGACAACGCCGGAGGCAAAGCCAATCTGTAAGCCACCTGACCAATCCCCTCTAGGATCTCAAATGGACCTACAAATCTAGGACTCAACTTTCCTTTCTTTCCAAACCATCTCACCCCTTTCCATGGCGAGACTCTAAGGAAGACATAGTCTCCCACTTGGAACTCCATGTTCCCGCGCTTGGGATCTGTATAGCTCTTCTGTCTACTCTAAGAAGCAAGCATCCGAGCTCTAATCTTCTCAATGGCCTCACTGGTCCTCTGAACTGCCTCAGGACCTAAGTATCTCCTTTCACCTATTTCATCCCAATGAATGGGAGATCTGCACTTCCTACCATACAACATCTCATAAGGTGCAACTCCAATGGTAGACTAATAGCTGTTGTTGTAGGAGAACTCTATCAAAGGCAGATACTTACTCCAAGATCCACCAAATTCCAGCACACATGCTCTCAGCATGTCTTCCAGGATCTGGATCGTCCTCTCAGATTGCCCATCTGTCTGAGGATGATAAGCTGTACTGAACTTAAAATGTGTCCCCATGGCTTTCTGCAAACTCCCCCAAAACTTGGAAGTAAAAGTAGGGTCCCGATCTGACACGATCGACCTAGGTGCTCCATGGAGGTGCACGAACTCTCTCACATAGAGATTTGCATACTGGTCAACTGTATAAGTAGTCCTCACTGGAAAAAAGTGAGCTGATTTGGTGTAGCGATCCACAATCACCCAAATAGAATCATGTTGACCAACAGTCCTGGGTAAGCCCACCACAAAATCCATTGTGATGTCTTCCCACTTCCACTCTGGGATATCCAGAGGCTGCAATAACCCTGCCAGCCTCTGATGCTCAGCCTTGACCTGTTGACAAGTCAAGCACTTAGCCACATACTCTACTACATTTCTCTTCATCCCTGGCCACCAATACAACGATCTCACATCCTGATACATCTTCGTGGTACCTGGATGCAAAGAGTAAGGTGCAGTATGAGATTCATCCAGAATCTCCCGCCTCAAACAAGTGTCTAGCAGAACACATATCCGCCCCTTGTATCTCAACAAGCCTAACTCAGACACTGTATAATCTTTGGATGCTCTAGCCAGAACATCCTCTCTGATCTTGATCAGCTGTGGATCACTCAACTGACCCTCCTTGATTCTCTCCAACAGCATAGACTGTAGCGAAATGTTAGCCAACTGGCCCACCTGCTAACTCTCTGGCTATCAGCCTCATACCATGAATCTGTCCCGGACCCTTCTGGCTTAAAGCATCAGCTACCACGTTGGATTTTCCTGGATGATACAAAATCTCACAGTCATAATCTTTTACTAACTCCAGCCAACGCCTTTTCCTCATATTTAGGTCTTTCTGGGTGAAGAAGTACTTCAGGCTCTTGTGGTCTGTATAGATCTCACACTTCTCCCCATAGAGATAGTGCCTCCATATCTTTAAAGCAAAAACCACAGCTACTAACTCTAAACCATGAGTAGGATATCTCTTTTCATACTCCTTCAATTGACGAGAAGCATAAGCTATTACCTTCTCTGATTGCATCAAAACACAGCCCAAACCCTGATGAGAAACATCGCAATAAATCACAAACTTCTCCTGATCTGTTGGAAGACTCAGAATCGGAGCTGTAATCAACCTCTGCTTCAGTTCCTGGAAGCTGTTCTAACACTTATCTGACCATACAAATTTCTGGCTCTTGCGTGTCAGCTCAGTCAATGCAATAGCAATCTTTGAGAACCCTTCCACGAAACGCCTATAATAGCCTACCAATCCAAGGAAACTTCTAACCTTAGAAGCATTCTTTGGCCTTGGCCAATCTCTGACTGCTTCAATCTTTGCTGGATCTACCTTAATCCCCTCCTTACTAACAATGTGCCCATGAAATGACACCTGAGATAACCAGAACTCAAACTTCTTGAACTTAGCTAACAATCCGTGTTCCCTCAGTCTCTGTAGAACCAACCTCAGATGCTGCTCATGCTCTAGCTCAGACTGAGAATATACCAGAATATCATCGATGAAGACGATCACAAACTGGTCTAAATAATCCTTGAACACTTTGTTCGTCAGATCCATAAAAGTAGCAGGGGCATTAGTCAATCCAAAAGACATGACTAAAAAATCATAATGCCCATACCTTGTACGAAAAGCAGTCTTCGGTATGTCTCCCTCCTTGACCCTCAACTGATGATAACCTGAACGAAAGTTGATCTTAGAGAATACCTTTTTACCTTGCAACTGATCAAACAAATCATCTATCCTTGGCAAAGGATACTTGTTCTTAATTGTCAGCTTATTCTGTTCTCTATAAGCAATACACATTCTCAGAGAACCATCCTTATTCTTTACGAACAGAACTGGCGAACCCCAAGGTGAAAAACTAGGTCTGATAAAACCCAAGTCTAACAGCTCTTGCAACTGTACCTTTAATTCTTTCAACTCAGCTGGGGCCATTCTGTAAGGTGCTCTAGACATTGGCTCCATCCATGGTGCCAGTTCTATCACGAACTCAATTTCTCTGTGTGGTGGCAAACCTGGCAAATCTTCTGGAAACACATCTAGGAACTCACATACAAGTCTAGTATCCTCTGGTCTCACTGGCATGACCTGAGTGGTATCAACCACACTGGCTAAGAACCCAATGCAACCTCTTTGCAATAGATCCCTAGCCCTCAACACAGAAATCATAGGAATGCGAGGTCCATGCACAACACCAACAAACACAAAAGGATCCTCACCTTCAGGCTCAAAGGTGACCATCTTCCTTCTGCAATCAATGGTTGCCCCATACTTTGCCAACCAATCCATACTCAATATCATATCAAAGTCAGTCATAACTAACTCTATCAAGTCCACTGATAACTCTATGCCCTCTACTGTCACTGGCAAATATCTGACCCATCTCCTGGATACCACTAACTCTCCAGTGGGCAATAAAGTACCAAACCCCACAGCATAAAAATCACAAGGCCTACACAGTCTATCAATAATACTACTAGCAATAAAAGAATGTGTAGCACCAGAATCAATCAACACATTATAAAGGGTTCCAGCACTAAGAAGCTGACCTGTAACAACCGAGGGAGAAGCTTCTGCTTCTGCTTGAGTCAACGCGAACACTTAAGCTGGGGCCGAGCTGTCTGTCTTCCTGGGTTCTTCTTTTCTTACCTGAGGGAAATCCTTCATAAAGTGATCTACCACTCCACACAAGTAGCAGGCCTTTGCCTTGCACTCTCCCAAATGACGCCTCTTGCATCTAGGGCATTCGGGACGAGGCTTCCAGGCTTCACTACCCCTTGGACGACCCATTGTAATACCACGAGGCCGCCTATCAGGACCTGGAACTGGGAAGGTGTCAGGAACCTTCCTCTTTTGATCACTGGGGCCAACACCCCTACCTGAACCCACAAATGGAGGACTTATCCTCCTGAAATCCTTTCTGGCTGCACTATCACGCCAGATCTTGTTCTCTGCACTCTCAACTGTGAGTGCCTTCTCAACCACCTGTGTATAGGTAGTAACCCTAGCCACAGTGGTGATACGAACATCACAGGCTAATCTGGGCTGTAGCCCCTGAAGAAATCTCTCTCTCCTGGTCCCATCAGTGGGCACCAGCTCCATGGAAAATTTTGCCAAACGATCAAACTTTAAGGCATACTCAGTGACTGATAAACTTCCCTGAAGTAGCCGAATGAATTCCTTAGCTTTAGCTGCCCTGATAGCATCATTGCAGTATTTTTCATTAAACAAGGTACGAAACTCCTCCCAGCTCAGGGCATTCACATTCTTGGTCTGGGTAATCACCTCCCACCAAATCCGGGCATCCTCCCAAAACATATAGGTGGCACAGACCACCCTCTCATTACCATTTACCCTCATAAAATCAAGGATAGTGGTAATCATGCTCATCCATTGCTCTGCCTTGGCAGGATCTGCACTGCCCTAAAAAACTGGAGGTTGTTGCTTCCTAAACCTTTCATAAAGAGGTTCCCATTTATTTCCTACCTCAGGCAGCTGCTCTGCTGCTGGCACCGACACAGGAGGTGCCTCTAATACACTAGCCACTGCAGGCACTTGTTGCTGTCTCAGGAGACGAAGCTCCTCTCCCTGTTTCAACACTGTTGCTTGCAGATCATTAAACAACTGCTGCCAGTTTGCAGGAGCTGGCTATGGAATTTGAGACTGGTCATTTCCCTGACCCTGACAGTTATTATTATTTTGGCCCTGATCACTTTGGCCAGCTAAAGTATCTGTCTGCCCTGGATTCATTCTTATTTCTATTACCTTGCAGAAACATTGATCAATACGACCAGTCAGGTAGTAATAACTAAACCTCTTTCCACCTTACGGTCCAAGAACAAGCAAACATTTATCATATTCCACAGTTGTTGACGGTGTGAACTCGTCAACTAAGTTGAATTGGAAAGAATTGCAAGATAAAGATTATCAATAGAAAAGCCTTAGAAATTTAAGTATCAACTCTAAGAACAATTGCAGAAGAACAATGGTGAAATCAGTTTTTCATTCACTATGGTGCACTTGCTACAGTAAATTTTCCAACCCCCATCCATGTGGAATTGGGGTTCATTATATAGTGGGCTCTAATGGCCCTGGGTACATGGTGGTCCAGGGGACCAGATGGTACACGAGTACACCAACAGGAGAGTGGCGTCGGTTCTGGTACACAGTCAGAATCCATGGGAGCACTTCAGCTTTTGTACCCAGTCATGACTTCACCACTCGCTTTGTACAGGTGTCAGAGACATGGTTGTGGTGTAGCCACTCTTCGTACCATTCCCAACCGCCACTACTTGTCGGGTACAGCTTTTGTACTCGGTCATGACTCCACCACTCGCTTTGTACGGATGTCAGAGACGTGGTTGTGGTGTAGCCACTCTTCGTACCATTCCCAACCGCCACTACTTGTCGGGTACAGGTGTTAGGCCCGTCCCCTGATCCTAGGGGGCATGTACGTACCCCTTTTGAGGTACCTTGTTCGTACTCTTTTTGTCTCTTGTGGGCCACCTCGACCACTGTCATTATGCATGCTGGGCCTTGGGACGAGATCCATTGGGGTGAAGTTGTCTCACACGCGTAGCTCTTTGGGAGAGGCCTTCACAAGATGCCGAGAGGGTGGCACGACCTCGCGGCTGGGCCATGACGAGGGCCTCGCACGGCCGAGGCAGCATGGCCTCTTGTGGGTGAGGCGGTAGGGACACGGCCTCGCGGCTGGGCCTCGGGCATGGCCTCGCGTGGATGAGGCGGCAGGGACACGACTTCGCGGCTGGGCCTCGGGCGTGGCCTCGCGTGGACGAGGTGGTAGGGACACGGCCTCGCGGCTAGGCCTCGGGCGTTGCCTCGCGTGGATGAGGTGGCAGGGACACAGCCTCGCGGCTGGGCCTCGGGCGTGGACGTGGTGGCAGGGACATGTCCTCATGTAGACGAGGTGGCATGTACACGGCCTCGCACCTGGGCCTTGGGCGTGGCCTCGCGTGGATGAGGCGGCAGGGACACGACCTCGTGTGGACGAGTTGGCATGGACACGGCCTCGCGCCTGGGCCTCGGGCGTGGCCTCGTGTGGACGAGGCGGCAGGGACACGGCATCGCAGCTACGCCTCGGGTGTGGCCTCGCGTGGACGAGGCGGTAGGGACACGGCCTCGTGTGGACGAGGCGGCTTGGACACAGCCTCGCGCCTGGGTGCAGTCGAGCCAGGCGGTGGCTCTAACACTCACTTAGGCCTTTATTTAGGCCTTTATGGGACCTTAGCGCACGTCTTTGATCTTTTAAGGGCATGGAATATTGAGCATCCACACTTGCCCCCCAGTCTAAGAGAGGACCTTTAGGTGCTCTTGTAGACTATTCTCCTTGATTCTTATATATAAGCCTACATGCAAGGCTTATTATTTTCACCTCACTTCTTTGGCTTAGTGGTTTTGAGAATCCTTCCTCTTTCAAGAGGTAAGGGGTTCAATCCCCCACATCCTCATTTTTGCCATAGTTTCCTTAATTTTATTTTTTCATTTCATTTTCTTCTTTTTTTTTATATACACATATGAGCTAATTTTTTGGTATGTCTATTTGGAGGCTAACACATCCTTTTGGTCTATTTTTGCAGACGCGTATATTTGACCATTTGGTGCTTTTGGCCCTTGACCTCCTTTCGACCTCGACAACGCTCCATCTTATCTGCTTAAGGTATATTTTCTTTTTCCCTCACATTCACTGGGTCCAAATTATCATTACTCGGGATGGGGTACCTTGGCCTGAGCTTGCAGTGAGTTTGACCATTTGCATGCCCCTCTTTTTTATACCTCGTAGTGAATCATCTAGGGCGTTTGCATCTAGAGGTCCTAAGCCCATTCCTTTGTGTTTTGTAGCCATCGCCTCATTTACACGTGAACCCCCTCTTGGCTTTTGGAACAAGGCCTCGTGGCTAGTGATGGTCCGTACGACACACCTCCGGGGGTTGAGTTTATTGACCTGTCCTCAGACTCAGAGTCCCTTGAGGAAATCTCTTACCAGGACTATGACTCCTTAAGGCAAGCCCATATCCGCCATCTTGAGCACATAGCTGAACTTAGGCGTAGAATTTGGGTGGTGGAGAGCAAAATTGACTCGGTGTCGAGAGGAGACGGAGCAACTTTCCCCCCAGACCTTAGTGACCATGTAGCGAGCCTTAGGGTGACCCTTTTAGAGTTGCAGAGGGAGTTAGAGTTTATGGAGGGACACCTTCCGCCTGAGCCCTCCAACCCGTCCTCACTTGATTACTGTCAGAGAGCGGCTCCCGCTTCTCCTCAACCCTTGGTCTTGATTTTCCCTAGCTTAGCACTTCCGCAGTCGGTCCCCCGATGGAAGACTCTTGATAGGAAGAAAAAATGGAGGGTCAAGTGCTCTGTCTCTTTCTCACCTTTTTCTTTTGGGTTTGCAGATATGCCGAGGGCACGACGACAGGTGACTTCCAATGAACCAGACGATGCTCCTCTACTGGCATCCGAACTGGTGTCGCGTGTGTCCGAAAACAAACCGAGGGACATTGTGGATCACTATCGCGTCCCTCTGGAGTACGCATTATATGTTCCTTAGGAGACATGCGGGGCTGACTGTCCTAGGCCTGGCTTCGTGGCCCTCAGCGAGCACATCCTGAAGGCAGGTGGTACCATCCCGTTACACCCGTTCTTTGTTGTGGTCCTCAACTACTTCGACCTTGCCCCGCATCAGCTGGCACCCAATGGCTGACTGACTTTAAGCTGCCTTTTCGTTGCATTTACGAAGCTGTTGAAACACGCTCCTACGGCGACAGAGGTGCATTTCCTCTACAACCACATGCCCCTTCCCAAGTCAAAGGGATTTTACTATTTACAAAAAGCCAACAACGAGGCCTCTTTGATAGAGGGCTCGGTGTCCAACCCGGGGTCCTGGAAGCAGGGCTTTTTCTTCGTGGAAGGCCCGCTCTCTGTCCGCGAGGACTTCCGGGCCACTCCCAGTAAGTACCCTGAGCATCACAGTCTCTCTTTTACTTTCTTACAACTTATTGTTTCATGACTTACGTTCATATCGACCATGGCATGTATTATGCAGAGCAATTCGCCGAACCCATAGTTTTCGGGTCGGAAGCGAGAGACATGAGAAAGTTCCTCAGCGCTGACCCCGCTACGAAAAAGGCGGTGTGCCTATTCACCGTGAAGAATCTGAACCGCCAAAAATTGTCCCCTGTCTCGGACCCCAAGTTGTTGTGGACGATCTCAGGGTCTGTGAAGATGAAGGGGGTATTGGCCGAGCCTTGCCCAGATGACGATGAGGCTGAGGAAGAGCTGGAGGAAGCCCCCCTTGACCGCGGGGGACCTCACCAGCTGCCTCCATCTCTTGGGGGATGCCCTCCATGTGCCTCTTATGATCTGGACATAGCCCCTCATTCTCAAGACCAGCAGGCCGTACCGGGGTGTTATGTTTTCCCTGACCCTGAGGGCTATGACACCTTCACTCAGGCTCCTCTCGACCCTGTACCATCGGGGACTTATTTCGCCGATATTCCGGAGCCTCCCTCTGATCTAACGGGGCCTCACTTTTCCACTTTCACCGTGCCCCCTCCAGTTTTGGCGAGGGGGTCGTTTGTCCTCACCCAGCCAGGTGCCCCTGGTGCGGATGGGGAGCCCTGGGTGACTCAGATGGCGACGTCTTATGGGCAGCGATACATCCAACTTGCCTCAGGCCTCCCTGTATCTGACTGGAATGGTCTTGGGAATGTTGCTCTGCCAGACCTTGGGGAAAACCTAAGGTGCACCATGGCTTGGGTGAGTTCATGCACCTTGCGTCGGCCCTATTATGTATAGATGTACATGCATTATTTTTTTTGTTACTTATTGTTGCTGTCGTTAACTTTCTTGTACAGGCCTATACCGTGGCTCTGCGGTTTGCCGACTCGTCTAGCAACCTCACCGCGTCTACTACTGAGAGGGACTGCCTCACGGCCCGAATCCAAGAGCTTGAGAAAGAGCTTGAGAACACTCAGGCTGATCTGCAAAGGGTCCAAACCAAACTTGCTGACTCGTCGAGAAGGAAGCTGAAGGCAGTTGCCAAGGCCACAAAGCTGAAGGACCAAGTTACCAGCCTGAAGATCGAACTCCTGGCGACCAAGGCTATCGTGGCAGTTTCGCAGGAGAGGGTTATTTATTTTGAGACCGAGGTCGAGGCTACCAGGGGCAAACTCCAGGCTGTTAGGGCCGATGTCGCCTCGTTGCAGGAGAGAAATGCTTCCTTGGAGGCGGAGAAGGCTGCCATTGAGTACCGGTCCATAGATCGTGCCCTTTACAGCGTGTGGAGGCAGAACCCCAATTTTGATTTTTCTTCTTTCGGTGAGCACGTCGTTGCTCGAGCGGCCGTGTGGAGCGCCCGTGGCAGGAAGCCCTGAAGTTGTTATTTCATAACTTTTGTCAGCTAGCCTGCTATGGGTGTATGCTCTTTTTTTTTTTTTTGTGTAAATCTTGTACTGTCTTCAAAACTTTCTTTTTCAATGTATATATACATGTGTGGCTATTTATCCCTTATCCCACTGCATTTGAGGTCCTTTTGAGCCTGTATGATGGGGTTTGGTTGGTTCCCCTCTTTTATTTACTAGGCTGGAGGTCCTTTGAAGCCCATGTGAAAGGGTTCACTGGGACCTCTTTTGGTGCCTCTTGATTACTTTTCTAAGGATATTTTGACCCCTTGGGTCCTAGCTATCCTTTTATATATTCTTGCGCGCGCTTATTATTTTTTGCGAGAAGCGTCCCTCTCGTCGTTATTCATAGTACTATTTTTACAAGGGTCTCTTTTAGGACCCTTTTTGGCTAGACGGCTTGGCGGCCGCTCTAGACTTATTAGTGTTGTTACTATAAATATATATATTTTTTTGTAAGACCCTTTGGCCTCCTTGATGTTCACAAGGGCAGCTAATCCTTGTGAACCCAAGGGATGCCTTGCAAGGTCCTCTCCCTGTTTTCTGTATATAAGGACTTCGCCTAAGGCCCCGATATAAGGGGTCCTTCTAGGACCTCCCGTTAAAGGGTCCTTTTTAGGGTCATGGTCCCTTTTGGGTCCTCCTAATGGAGGGCCAAGGAATTCGCCTAAGGCCCCGATATAAGGGGTCCTTCTGGGACCTCCCGTTAGAGGGTCCTTTTTAGTGTTCTCCTGGTGCATAGGGTCCTTTTTGGGATCCTGGTGCAAGGGGTTCTTCTTTGGATTCTCCTGCTTGTTGCTTGCTTTACCTTCACGGGGCACCTCCTCCTGATGGAGGGCCCTTTTTTAAGATCTTTTGTTAGAGGGTCCTTTTTAGGATCCTCTTGGTAGAGGGTCCTTTTTAAGAGCCTCCTTTTTAGGAGGGGAAGGGGTCCTTTTTAGGATCCTCCGTTAAAGGGTACTTTTTAGGAGCCCTTTTTAGGTTCCCCTTGCTAGCTGCATGTTTTTGCCTCCTGTCCTGCCCCCCAAGTGTTTGGTGAAATTTATTTCGGCAGGCACTTTGGCTGATGCCCGCGTAGTGAAGAAAAGTAACACATGAAGTTGCAAACTGTTTCATTCATAGCATGCGGTTTACAACCAACCTTGTAAATAAAAGGGTTACATCTAACTAGGAGGTTACCTAGGTAGCCTCTTTGATTCTTACTTACCTAAGCTAAAACAACAAGGAACAAACTAAACATAGGTTCTTTTTGCACTGAGTGCCTAAGCCTCGCTGGTAGCACCTCTCGTGATGATCCATAACTCGTGGGTCCAAATTGTGTGGGTCTAACTTGTGTGGGTTGCTCCTTCATACACGACCATTGCCATCGGTACAGAGGGTTTGGTGGCTGTGCGGAGGGACATGTTATAGCATTCCCTCGCTTCCTTCTGCTCCCCGTTCACGCATGCTACTCCCTCGGGGGTTGGGAATTTCATAGCTAGGTGATACACAGAAGTTATCGCCTTCAATTCTCTCAGAGAGGGTCTCCCTAATACCACATTGAAGGCTGAGGTGCAATCCACCAGGACAAAGTTAGCCATTACGGTGGTTTGCCTGGGTTGCTCCCCCATGGTGAGGGCTAATTCGATTGCCCCCAGGGGCTGTATCGAATCTCCCATAAACCCATACAAAGACGTAGTGCAAGGCTTTAGGTGGCGGAGGCCCAATCCCATCTTTTCTAGCGCTGGTCGATACAAGATGTCCACAGAGCTCCCGTTATCCACCAAGATCCAATGTACCCTCATGTTAGCAAGCTGGGTAGTTAGCACCAGGGGGTCATTATGAGGGAAATGCACCCCCTGCGTATCTTCTTCAGTGAAAGTTATCGAGTCATTCTCTCCCTTGAAGCTCTTCGGGGGGCGTTGCTCCAAACTTAAAACGCAAGGTGGTGGACTTCGTCTGGCCTCCTTGGCGTACTTGTCTCGCCCCTTCCTTGAATCGCCTCCGAATCCTGGTCCTCCAAAGATGGTCCTGACCTCTCCCTGCACTTCTGGGGCCACCCCTCGTGCCCGCGGCAGGGACACTCCTTCTTCTGGCCTTTGATTCTCCTTGCGCACATATCTGCCCAAATGTCCCCTGCGGATGAGCTCCTCGATTTCCACCTTCAAATGGTTGCACTCCGCGGTGGTGTGGCCGATATCCTTGTGATATTGGAAATACTTGCTGGGGTCTCTTTTAGACCGATCTTTTTTTATTGGCAGGGGCCTTTTGAAAGGGACCTGGTTTTCGTTCGTAACGAAAATATCCTCTCTCACATGGGTGAGGTCTGTGTAAAAGGTGTAGGGCCTCTGTATGCGCTCATCAGAGCGTTGGTGCTTCCAGGGTCGATCGTCCCTCATTCCCTCATAAACCCCCTTCTTCTTTGCACTGCTTTGGTTTTCCTGGACTGAAGGTTTCGGGGGCGATGTGCCTTTTCCAGCTTTGAGGTTCTCATGACCATCCTCCACGCGAATGTTCTTTTGTGCCCGCTCGTAGAAATCATCCAAGTCCGTGACCTCTCTCTTGAGCATGTTATCTCATAACTTGCTCCCTGGGCGTACTCCAGCTGTGATGGCCATTTTCAGCTCTCGGCGGGTCAGGTTCCCTACCTTAGCTGCCTCCATATTGAACCGGTAGATATAGCTCTTCAGACTCTCGTTTCCTCCTTGCTTCATATTGGCGAGGCTGGTGCTTGGCATCATGTAGTCTCGCACGACATGGTGCTGCTGTAGGAATTCATCAGAAAGTTGTTGCCAAGATCGGATGGACCCCGGTCTAAGCCTCTTGAACCATTTGTATGCAGGTCCTCTTAGTGTGACAGCGAAGCAATGACATCTCACCTCGCTGCCAATTCCCCTCAACTTCATCAGGTCATTAAATGTGTCTAGATGATATTTTGGATCCGTGCTTCCTTCGTAGGGGGTTATGTGGGGTTCTTTAAAGTTGGCAGGGAGCCTGATGGCCTGGATCTCCCTGACGAAGGGTGACTCATGGTCGAACTCCTCCTAAAAAATTTGACCTTCAGAGGCGGTGACGATCTTGCTCCGTAGGCTCCTCATTTCTGTGTCCAAGTCCTGCCTCCTCTTGCTTAGAGAGTCCCTCAAAGCAAACGGGTTAAGATCCGCCTTTCCCTTGCCCTCTCGAGGCGCCATAGGGGGCATGGTCCCTTTACCCGCCCTCTTTTTATTATGCTCCTCCCGTAAATCCGAGGGTGCTCTTTTAGAGGTGACCTCGTCCTCGTTGCGAGGGGAAGCGTTGGTCCTTGGCTCTGGTTTCTGGGTCTTCTTCGGTGGTTCAGGATGTTGGCGTTGCTTTGCTCGGGGGGTGTTACTGGTGGAGTGTCGGGTCCTCCCATCATTTACTGGTACGGTGGTCTCTACCCCCTCCCGACCTTTCTCCTTCCGCCTGGGCAAGGTCACGCTTGACTTACCCTGCAATAGGCCATTCAACACCTCTTGCATGTTTTCCAAGGGGGGTCTCCAACCTTTGGTTCTTACGGTGGAGCTCACGTATTTCCTCTTCATAGAATCGAGATTTTGAACTCGAGCTCACGGAATAGACCCGGGGATGCTTATCGTGCCTATGCGTAGAGGGGCCCGGGTCCTGCCGGTCGGAGTTCGGTACTTGTGGTGGTTTAGGGAGCGGGAACTCGTTAGCATTTCTCGGTGGTGCTCTTGGAGGACTCTCTACAGGCGGGATGCCCAGTGACGAGGCCTCTCTATCACCCTCGTGGACCTCAGGGTCCCTTGGGGGCTCCACCTCTCTGGACGGAGGGAGATCCTTCATGGAGGCCTTCAGCTGGACTCTGTTAAGGTGGACCTCCACCTCTCGTGGCTCCCTGAGTCGCTTTGAACATCTTGGCATTTCTTCTTGCTGGAAGTAATGGTAGAACAGTAGCTTGGAACTTAAGTTCCCACAGACGGCGCCAAACTGTTGACGGTGTGAACTCGTCAACTAAGTTGAGTTGGAAAGAATTGCAAGATAAAGATTATCAATAGAAAAGCCTTAGAAATTTAAGTATCAACTCTAAGAA
Organism: Humulus lupulus; assembly: GCF_963169125.1. Lineage (NCBI taxonomy): Eukaryota > Viridiplantae > Streptophyta > Magnoliopsida > Rosales > Cannabaceae > Humulus > Humulus lupulus. The sequence goes on from NC_084799.1 coordinate 131,306,499, forward strand.
CAATTGCAGAAGAACAATGGTGAAATCAGTTTTTCATTCACTATGGTGCACTTGCTACAGTAAATTTTCCAACCCCCATCCATGTGGAATTGGGGTTCATTATATAGTGGGCTCTAATGGCCCTGGGTACATGGTGGTTCAGGGGACCAGATGGTACACGAGTACACCAACAGGAGAGTGGCGTCGGTTCTGGTACACAGTCAGAATCCATGGGAGCACCTCAGCTTTTGTACCCGGTCATGACTCCACCACTCGCTTTGTACGGGTGTCAGAGACGTGGTGGTGGTGTAGCCACTCTTCGTACCATTCCCAACCACCACTACTTGTTGGGCATAGGTGTCAGGCCCATCCCCTGATCCTAGCGGGCATGTACGTACCCCTTTAGAGGTACCTTGTTCGTACTCTTTTTGTCTCTTCTGGGCCACCTCGACCATTGTCATTATGCACGCGGGGCCTTGGGATGAGATCCATTGGGGCGAGGTTGTCTCACATGCATAGCTGTTTGGGAGAGGCCTTCACGAGATGCTGAGAGGGTGGCACGGCTCGCGGCTGGGCCATGACGAGGTCCTCGCACGGCCGAGGCTGCATGGCCTTGCGTGGGTGAGGCGGCAGGGACACGGCCTTGCGGCTGGGCCTCGGGCGTGGCCTCGCGTGGACGAGGTGGCAGGGACACGACCTCGCGGCTGGGCCTCGGGTGTGGCCTCGCGTGGACGAGGCGGCAGGGACACGGCCTTGCGCCTGGGCCTCGGGCATGGCCTCGCGTGGACAAGGTGGCAGGGACACGGCCTCGCAGCTGGGCCTCGGGCGTGGCCTCACATGGACGAGGCGGCAGGGACACGGCCTCGCGGCTGGGCCTCAGGCGTGGACGAGGTGGCAGGGACACGGCCTCGCGTGGACGAGGCGGCATGGACACGACCTCGCGCTTGGGCCTTGGGCGTGGCTTCGCGTGGACGAGGCGGCAGGGACACGACCTCGCGCCTGGGCCTCGGGCGTGGCATCTCGTGGACGAGGTGGCAGGGACATGGCCTCGCGTGGATGAGGCGGCATGGACACGGCCTCGCGCCTGGGTGCGGTCGAGCGAGGCGGTGGCTCTAACACTCACGTTGGCCTTTATGGGACCTTAGCGCGTGTCTTTGATCTTTTAAGGGCGTGGAATATTGAGCATCCACAACAGTCATTCAATTATTCAGACGTATACATGTTTATAGCATTCAGCACTCAGCATGTATCACATAATAATTCATAATCTACAATACTGATGAGTATGTTCCAGCAATTTCAGTACTAATTAGCACAAAGTTGCTGAGGATATCATATTTCAGGGCACAGGTTCAACATGGTGTCTCATGCATACAGGTAAAGCATATATACCACATTTAAGCAGTTATGCATATAACTACATAAATAGTTACCAAACCATGAGTCGACCTTGACTTCAGTGATGTGTGTACATGCCCAGCCAGTCTACAGGAACCTTAACCATGGCACACTCTGATACCAAGTTGTAACGCCCTGGTTACCCCAGAACCGTTATGGTGAACGGTGAACCGGAAATTTGACCCACTACCCGAGTCCTTTGGTTAAAAACGTGTTCTAAGTGTTACTAACAAGCTAAGGTGGAAAAACGACAAAAAGGAAAGGATATGTTTTATTTAATACATAAAACTGTTCATGGGCCCACAAGAACATTTACAAGTTATTTACAACTCAAAAAGGTCACTACTGTTTCAAAATTACACACCCGCCGACCTAAGCGACAAAAATAGGGTAAACTCCCTAGTTCCTCTGAGAAATCCTTGGCCGTGGTGGTCAAGCGGCCGCATATGTACACATCACCACCTAAGCTCTCCACTCAAGGTTGGGTGAGCTTTTCTTTCTCTTTACCTGCACCACATAGCACCCATGAGCCAAGGCCCAGCAAGAAAACACAGTATTACATATAAACATTATCAAATGATTATCATTATAATCACACAGAGCTTATAACTCTTAAAAAGATAAGTGAATATCACTTGAGGTTCTAGAAAAACCATACTGGGTGACTGACAAGCAAGTCACTAATTTAAATAGAAGAGTGGCTGCTTGGTAAGCCACTAGCCTTAAACAGACAAGAGACTGATAGGTAAGTCTCTAACTTTAAACAGAGGAGTGGCTGCTAGGTAAGCCACTAGCCAGTGACTGATAGGTAAGTCACACAAGCGCTTATAATATTCATCGAACTTAAGGTCGGTCCGGCATTAATGTTCTTTGAGTCATCCAATGCAGATATCGATTAGATCTAATATTTATTGGCTTGCGTTGAACACACTAAGGCCATCCTGGCTTATGAGTCAGCACCGTGTGACCAGTGCCCAGTACCACTGCCGAACCTGACTAATGAGTCACAGCTTCACAGTTGATACTAACACCTTTACAACTTCTGACTAATGAGTCAGTACCATGCACAAGTGAGAAATATTCACTAAGCATTTAATAATAAATCCATGTCCACATTTACACAATCAGCATGCCTCAAGAATAATCATGCATGTCACATTTGGTGTGCAGTTTTCTTACCTCAGCTGCCCTTCCCCCGAATGCGCCTGCCAAGGCCACAAGGGTCTCACTATGCGAGGCTGCCCTTCCCCCGGATGCGCCTGCCAAGGCCACAAGGGTCTCACTATGCGAGACTTCCCTTCCTGCGCACGCGTGGCTACCCTTCCCCTGCATGCGCCTACCAAGGCCACAAGGGTCTCACTATGCGAGGCTGCCCTCACCTGCGTGCCTCTCGACCCAGATGCGCGCCAATGCCTCGCACAACAAGACACACCTCACCACGCTCATGTGCGTCTCGCGAGGTATGACCACACTAAGGAGCCTCGTACCACCATCGTCTTGTGGCCCTCATGCAACCCCATCACGCCTTGTGAGACCCATGTCCGAGCCTCGTGAATGCCCGGGTCATACATGGGTACTCACTTAGGCACCAAGGGTCTTGCCTTGTGAGACCCATCCCCATTCCTCGTGAATGCCCAAGTCATGCCTGGATACTCACTTAGGCACCAAGGATCTTGCCTTGTGAGACCCATCCTGTAACGACCCAAAATCGCTAATAAGGCTTAAGGGCCTTGATTAGTGTGCCAGGAGGGCATGTTGGGATTTATGTGTGATTTTATGAGTTAAATGCATGGTTATGATTTAAAGCATGTTATTTGACTATTTATTTATCTGTGATGCATGACTATGTGTATTAGTATGCATGTAGGCCCTGACTGTGTTTGTTGGGCATAACTGCGTCGATATGTGATAATTGTATTCTGTGAATTGTACCACGTGGGTGTGGTTGTATTATTGTGATGCACGTGCCGAGACGGTACTAGAGAGCTAGTTAACTCAAGAGTCACGACGGGAATTCTATACCCGGCTCGGGAGGAGCCTAGGGGTACCTCGGGAATTTTATGGTTAAGTTGAGATTTAGCGGGTAATGGTTATTGGAGATTTAGTAACCTGGGTAACCATTTGTTACTGCTGAGAGTAACAAGTTTTAGAAAGAAAATGGTAGAAATGAAATAGAAATGAAAAGACTTAAGTACCCTTGAGGTTTAGGTGGGAAAGGATAGGCAAGGAGGGGCAAAATGGTCATTTGGTTGGGAATTAGATAAATGGCAGCTGGTTTTATGGGGTACACAGTTTGGGGCTTAACCATTTTGGTCTTGATAGAGTTTGAAGAGAAGAGAAAAGAGAGGGAAAAGCTAGGGCATGAGGAAGAAGAAGAAGAAGAAGAGAAGGAGAAGTTGGAGACTTAGGAGATGAATCAAGGATGCATAGGGTTGGATTCTTCATTCAAGGTAAGGATTCTAAGTAAATTTAAGGCTTGCTTTTGTTATGGTTTGAGGAATTAAAGCATTTTGAAGTTTGATTAAGTTTGTTTTTGGGTTTAATATTTTATGAAGTTGAAAATCAAAGATGTGGATTTTGGGGATTTGATTGTGTGTTTGGGTTTCTTTGATTGTGTTTCTGAGTTGTTAAATGATTCCTATGAAGTTTGGAATTGAGTTTTGGGGTTGAGATATGAGTTTGGGCTGTTTTGGGGGTATTTTGGATGAAGGAATTGAAGGTGAGAAACCCAGAAATTTCGGGTTCGTAAGGGCGCGCCGCGGCCCTGTTCTTGGGCGCCGCGGCGCAAGGTTGGTTCCGGGGGAGGTGTGGCCTCTGACTTGTTAAGCGCCGCGTCCCTGTAGGGCTGAGCCGCGGCGCTAGGCCATTTTCAGGACACCAAAATTTACATTTTTCAGCTTTTGCTCCGGGGGTTCGGGGGATGTTTCCGATGAATTGTTTTAGGAATTTGGGAGCCCCGGGAGTGTGGGATTGGTCCCGGGAAGTGGTTTTGGGTTGATTAGTAATGAGGGATGTTTCTTGTGTATTGTGACTAGGTTCTTTGAGAGGCTCGTGCTAGAGGACCGTGCTCGCGGCTTTGGTGCATCAGGAGGCTCAGAATGCAGGTAAGAAAACTATAACACCCGAGGTTAGGGCATGGCCCCAGATTGTATTATGTGCAAATGTTTAAACCTTAAATGAATCATGATGTGTGTGAATGATTATTTCGAATGTACTATATGTGTGATTATGATGAAATGAGCGGCAAGGGCCGAGTACGGCGTAAGCCGGGGCGGCCGTGGGCCGGGTACGGCGTAAGCCGGGGCGGCCGTGGGCCGAAAGTAACACCTAGCACATGGGATGCTATAGTCAGGGCGGGGCCCAGTGGATACATGTATTATGCTATATTCAGGGTGGGACCCAAGGGATACATGAGTTATCCTCGCAGTGAGAACCGATACCCCAGGGCTTTGGTAAGGCCTCTGGGGCGGCATGGCCGTGTTTGCTTAGTCTAATGGTTGACTTGTTTATATGTGGATTATCTGTTATGATAAATTGTATAAATGCATATGTTATGTTCTGCATGAGTTTTCTTGCTGGGCTTCGGCTCACGGGTGCTCTGTGTTGCAGGTAAGGGCAATGACTGAGTCAACCAACCATGAGTACGGAGAGCGTGAAGCGACGCGTACATGTTTGGCCTGCCCGACTGCTTTGGTTGGGGGTTTATTCGTAAATGGCTGTAATAATCTATGATTTTATGATTTCTCAAAATGTAACCTTATTTCAAGACGTGATTAGTTTTCAAACCTTATTTTGGGATCCCAAATGTTTAATAATAGAAGTTTTAATGAAACGACGCATTTTCTAAGATTACAGCCTTAACTTTTAATTAGTCACACTTTTGTTTCAAAACCTCGGTTAGCGAGTTCTTTGCACACTGTTTTGTCTTAAAAACTCACTCAGTAACGGCTCTAAGGAAGTAGGGCGTTACAACTTGGTATCAGAGCCTTGACCCAGCCGGAAGTGTGGCCGACGGGGACGTCGGGCCCGTAAGGGGGGGTGATTGTGACAGTCAAAATCCCGTGATCCGTAAGGGGAAAGACCGGGTAAGCTGTGCAATCCCACACCGCCTGGGGAAGGTCAAGTGTAATGATTCTAAGACTGTGTAGGTATGGGACTACACAGTTGAAGAGGGCTTAAATGGATTGATGGGTACTACTTATATCAGGAAGGTGCATCTTCTTTTCGGTAGCCCATCACTTGAGAACTCCATGGTTAAGCGTGCTTGGCCTGGAGTAATCTAGGGATGGGTGACCTCCTGGGAAGTTTTCCCAGGAAGTGTGCGAGTGAGGACAAAGCACGCTGGAAAGACTTGTCTTGGTTTGTAGGGCCAGTCGTCATTCCAGAAAGCAGCCATAGTGACGTGGGGCGTCACATAACCTCCCGAGCCGGGTATAGAATTCCCGTCGTGACTCTTGAGTTAACTAGCTCTCTAGGACCGTCTCGGCACGTGCATCACAATAATACAACCACACCCACGTGGTACAATTCACAGAATACAATTATCACATATCGACGCAGTTATGCCCAACAAACACAGTCAGGGCCTACATGCATACTAATACACATAGTCATGCATCACAGATAAATAAATAGTCAAATAACATGCTTTAAATCATAACCATGCATTTAACTCATAAAATCACACATAAATCCCAACATGCCCTCCTGGCACACTAATCAAGGCCCTTAAGCCTTATTAGCGATTTTGGGTCGTTACAACTATCCCCTCCTCATAAAAATTTCGTCCTCGAAATTTACCCAAACATATCAGTCGGCAACCCGCAACCTGACCATAATCTCCAAGGTCCATCGCCTTACTTTAGTTCCTACCAATGCCCTTTCAGGAGAACAATCTTGGCTCGCAAGATCTCGTCTAATAGCCATACCATGATAGCTTCTTGCTTACACCGCAACCCTGCTGAAACCTCAGGGTCTGCCTAGATTACAATGACCAATTCATTGTCTTATTCTTGATTCCAGAGTTACTCAAAAGTCATCACCGCTACCAGGTGGGATCAACTCGTAGGCCCCGCTGGCCTAACCCTTAGTCTAGGGGATTTGGGCCGCCCTGATATAAGGAATTATCGTATGTATGTGGATGGCGGAGAGGGCCATGATGTCGAGGAACTGATGGTTGATGATTAGGGCATGAGTGCTAGAGCTGCAAGGGCAGTGCTTCCTTTGATGGAATTGGTAAAGATAGACTCGTGATATTCAAGTTAAAAGAACCCCGGGTAGGATTGTGGCTTCTGGTTTGCCAGAAAGAGGGAAAAGTCTGATTGATAAGATGGTACTTGTGTTGATAGAACGCAGTGAGGTCAGATTTTCAATTTTGAGGTAGGAGGACCCCAGACAGTGCTTGGGCACCTGATTTGAGATTGGAAAGAAGCCTGATGGAAGAGGTAGTTATCAAGTTGGTGACAGGAACTAGGGAGGTTATTTTGTATGCATAAGGGAAAGGATGCCACCTGAGAGGAGGTCAGGTGAGGGCGTGACTTCTGCGTAGAATGACTCGGGATGTTAGGATGGATTTCCCATGGTGAAGGAAACGGAGAACTGGAATGCGTCGATACATTACAAGTTCAAGGCTGAGTCCTTAAGGAGGAGTATTTGACTGACGAGCTTATGCTTTGGGCAAGTAGCGAACCGGAAGGACTCGGTGTTGTGAATGCTCCGAGAGGGTGATGGACATAGAGAAGTTGCCTCGATGGTGCCATTTGAGAGGCTGAGGACAGTAATACTTATTGAGAAGGAATTAGAAACCCTGGCAGATGGATTGTTGAGGGTATCATCGGGAGTAGGTAAAGGAGACTGAATGGAAACTGAGCAGACCAGTGGAAAAGTTATGTGGTTATGCACAGAAAGATTTAGGTAATACTTCAAGGTCAGACTACAGATAGGATTGGTATAAGGAATGTTGTAAAAGACGGTTTTGGCTGACAGAAAGTCTATTAAAGCAACGAAGGAATCTAAGCCTGGTGTAGCCAGTGTGAGTTACTGCGAGGATGGTTAGCATCGTCGGGTTAGGACGAAACGTACAATGTTGAATACAAAATGGGACGATGTCCCCAAGAGTTGATCTATGACCTGGTTATTGCCAGTTGGAAACCAAGGATAGAGACATTTCGTGGATTGTCTAGTTGCGCCGGCTAGAGTGTGAGGAGTTGGTAACAAAGATTCCGGAATGGTTCAAGCTACAGCGGCACAGGTAAGTTCTTTAGACAGAGAATGCATGAACGGTGCGGGCAAGTCCCCTTCAAGTTCACGAGCAGTACATATGGATTACTCCCAGACGGAAATGGTGAGCAAGTGATTATGCGAAAGACGTTTGTACCCAGAAGGCAGAGTCTCAGGTAAGGTTCTACGGATTGTTGGTTTGAGCGTCGTCAGGATTACTCAGATTAGAGCTACAAGGAGGAAGGACGGGTAATAGAAGAATTGATCTGAAGCCGCAAAGAAGCTAATGAAGAACGTCCGAAGAATTGAAGGCATAACAAGACTGGTAAGCGCGTCATCTATTGCACAAGCATCTCCGAGAGACAACTACATCAGAGACGAGGAGAACAGTAAACTCGAGGTTAGACGGACTGAGTGGTATCAAAACAGAAAGAAATTCAGAAGGCAAGGTATGATTGTTTAGTATCTGATAATGCAGGAATATGCGTGTGTTTTGGTTAAGTAAAGAGTGATTTCATAAAGGACCTGATTTATGGTAGGGTTATGGAAATGTGGGAGTGCATCACGAGTTGGGCACGCCCAGGAATAAATTGACGCGAGGATGGATTGAACCTTGCGGGAGGCGACAAAATGGATCATGGTGGATACACTTGGAACATTAAGTCGGCTGTTGTGTATGGCATAAGGTACTTGAGTGTTGGGTATTAGTAAGAAGGTTAACGTTGAGACCCAGATGCGGTGAAAAGTAACAGACGGATGATCAATGTTTGAAATCCTTGATTGAAAGAAGGGAGACGTAATTGGAGGCGGAACTCCTAGCTGTGAGGCAGGTGTAAGTCAAGGAATAACGCCATAGATTGTGATAGGGGATACAAGGCAACGACTGAGATTGGCGTAACATTGGAAGGAATGATTAGCTGGTGAGTGTCATTAAGCTATGGAATCCGAAGTTTCGGCTTGGGTCGAAGCAGGAAAGAACCCTGCTAGGGTGGTACAAGTTGGGATACCAGGAATGGATGAAGGATCCAATTAGATTCGGTTTATGAATGAGAATTCTGAATGGACATCATTCCACCTCCTAGGGTACGTCGTACCGGGAGGGTCGAGCGGGTGACAGAATCTAGTGTTTTCCTTTGGACCCTGAGGGGTTAGGTGATGTGGCGGCGTATCGCGGGAATAGACCACAATAGACCTTGAGTAAGGTGTTTGGACATGAAAGTTGTAACTCGGTTGTTTGAGTTAATGTTGATTGGGTCGAGTGAACTGATTTCAGGATGGAGTGTCGATGATACGGAATTGAGACCCTATAGTATTTTAAATTTTGGAATGGACCTAGAGAACGAAAAGAACAGAGTGGGAATCTGGGATTATCAGTTGATTGCAAGTGAATTGGCAGTCTGAAAGTTTATCAGATAACTTAAAGAATTGAGCGCCGAGTAGGCAAATACTTGAGATATTAAGGGAAGTGTAATCCCTGATGAATTAGCTGTGGTGACAGTTGCTGGTATCTTGTTAATGTAATGCGACATAGGGCTTGATAAGAGGTGAAGCATAGTGAATGCTACGGTTTGGCTTTAGTTCAGAGAGAAAGCCAGAGAGGTCGTTGAAACTTCTTAAGGCAGGAGTGTCTGCCTATTTGAAAGAATTAAGAGCTTGTAAGTTGTTAAATTATGAGGAAATAAAGCTTTGGAAGGAAAGAGCTGCATCTCTGCGTGGTAACAGACGAGGATCTGTAAGGTGTTCAGAGAAAGAAGGGAGAGTTCTGACTCTTAATTCAGCGTAAACTGAAGTTGTACTAAGGGTTAGGCCAGCGGGGCCTACGAGTTGATCCCACCTGGTAGCGGTGATGACTTTTGAGTAACTCTGGAATCAAGAATAAGACAATGAATTGGTCATTGTAATCTAGGCAGACCCTGAGGTTTCAGCAGGGTTGCGGTGTAAGCAAGAAGCTATCATGGTATGGCTATTAGACGAGATCTTGCGAGCCAAGATTGTTCTCCTGAAAGGGCATTGGTAGGAACTAAAGTAAGGCGATGGACCTTGGAGATTATGGTCAGGTTGCGGGTTGCCGACTGATGTGTTTGGGTAAATTTCGAGGACGAAATTTTTATGAGGAGGGGATAGTTGTAACGACCCAAAATCGCTAATAAGGCTTAAGGGCCTTGATTAGTGTGCCAGGAGGGCATGTTGGGATTTATGTGTGATTTTATGAGTTAAATGCATGGTTATGATTTAAAGCATGTTATTTGACTATTTATTTATCTGTGATGCATGACTATGTGTATTAGTATGCATGTAGGCCCTGACTGTGTTTGTTGGGCATAACTGCGTCGATATGTGATAATTGTATTCTGTGAATTGTACCACGTGGGTGTGGTTGTATTATTGTGATGCACGTGCCGAGACGGTCCTAGAGAGCTAGTTAACTCAAGAGTCACGACGAGAATTCTATACCCGGCTCGGGAGGAGCCTAGGGGTACCTCGGGAATTTTATGGTTAAGTTGAGATTTAGCGGGTAATGGTTATTGGAGATTTAGTAACCTGGGTAACCATTTGTTACTGCTGAGAGTAACAAGTTTTAGAAAGAAAATGGTAGAAATGAAATAGAAATGAAAAGACTTAAGTACCCTTGAGGTTTAGGTGGGAAAGGATAGGCAAGGAGGGGCAAAATGGTCATTTGGTTGGGAATTAGATAAATGGCAGCTGGTTTTATGGGGTACACAGTTTGGGGCTTAACCATTTTGGTCTTGATAGAGTTTGAAGAGAAGAGAAAAGAGAGGGAAAAGCTAGGGCATGAGGAAGAAGAAGAAGAAGAAGAGAAGGAGAAGTTGGAGACTTAGGAGATGAATCAAGGATGCATAGGGTTGGATTCTTCATTCAAGGTAAGGATTCTAAGTAAATTTAAGGCTTGCTTTTGTTATGGTTTGAGGAATTAAAGCATTTTGAAGTTTGATTAAGTTTGTTTTTGGGTTTAATATTTTATGAAGTTGAAAATCAAAGATGTGGATTTTGGGGATTTGATTGTGTGTTTGGGTTTCTTTGATTGTGTTTCTGAGTTGTTAAATGATTCCTATGAAGTTTGGAATTGAGTTTTGGGGTTGAGATATGAGTTTGGGCTGTTTTGGGGGTATTTTGGATGAAGGAATTGAAGGTGAGAAACCCAGAAATTTCGGGTTCGTAAGGGCGCGCCGCGGCCCTGTTCTTGGGCGCCGCGGCGCAAGGTTGGTTCCGGGGGAGGTGTGGCCTCTGACTTGTTAAGCGCCGCGTCCCTGTAGGGCTGAGCCGCGGCGCTAGGCCATTTTCAGGACACCAAAATTTACATTTTTCAGCTTTTGCTCCGGGGGTTCGGGGGATGTTTCCGATGAATTGTTTTAGGAATTTGGGAGCCCCGGGAGTGTGGGATTGGTCCCGGGAAGTGGTTTTGGGTTGATTAGTAATGAGGGATGTTTCTTGTGTATTGTGACTAGGTTCTTTGAGAGGCTCGTGCTAGAGGACCGTGCTCGCGGCTTTGGTGCATCAGGAGGCTCAGAATGCAGGTAAGAAAACTATAACACCCGAGGTTAGGGCATGGCCCCAGATTGTATTATGTGCAAATGTTTAAACCTTAAATGAATCATGATGTGTGTGAATGATTATTTCGAATGTACTATATGTGTGATTATGATGAAATGAGCGGCAAGGGCCGAGTACGGCGTAAGCCGGGGCGGCCGTGGGCCGGGTACGGCGTAAGCCGGGGCGGCCGTGGGCCGAAAGTAACACCTAGCACATGGGATGCTATAGTCAGGGCGGGGCCCAGTGGATACATGTATTATGCTATATTCAGGGTGGGACCCAAGGGATACATGAGTTATCCTCGCAGTGAGAACCGATACCCCAGGGCTTTGGTAAGGCCTCTGGGGCGGCATGGCCGTGTTTGCTTAGTCTAATGGTTGACTTGTTTATATGTGGATTATCTGTTATGATAAATTGTATAAATGCATATGTTATGTTCTGCATGAGTTTTCTTGCTGGGCTTCGGCTCACGGGTGCTCTGTGTTGCAGGTAAGGGCAATGACTGAGTCAACCAACCATGAGTACGGAGAGCGTGAAGCGACGCGTACATGTTTGGCCTGCCCGACTGCTTTGGTTGGGGGTTTATTCGTAAATGGCTGTAATAATCTATGATTTTATGATTTCTCAAAATGTAACCTTATTTCAAGACGTGATTAGTTTTCAAACCTTATTTTGGGATCCCAAATGTTTAATAATAGAAGTTTTAATGAAACGACGCATTTTCTAAGATTACAGCCTTAACTTTTAATTAGTCACACTTTTGTTTCAAAACCTCGGTTAGCGAGTTCTTTGCACACTGTTTTGTCTTAAAAACTCACTCAGTAACGGCTCTAAGGAAGTAGGGCGTTACACATCCCCAAGCCTCGTACATGCCTATTTCCAGGCCTCCTACTTGGAGGTAAGGACGGGATAAAAGAAGTATGGATCGACACTTACTAAAATATAAAGAAACCTAGAGAAGATATTTAGGTAAAGGGGACCACTAGGGATGAGATAAATGTACGAGCATGGGATGTACAACCCTGAAAAAGGGCAAAGGCATGACTCTGACATCTGTGTCCTACAAGTAGTGGAGGTACGAATTTTTACAGAGAGTGGAAGCACTACGTGCATACCTCTGACTATGTACCAGGCCGACACCATAACCTTCTGCTCCACCACGACCGGTGCCACTACCCTGACAATGTACCTCTGTACAATCTTGTCCCCTGGGACCACAATGTATGGGGAGCCATTAGAGCTCCAGTATAAATAGGTCATCACCCCTCTAGAAAGGGGGTTGGAAAATTAATTGTATGCTAAGGCTGTTAAGTAATATACAATTTTGACTCCATTGCAGTTCTACACATTTACTCTTTCAAGTTTTCTCCATCTTCTTCTGAGATTCCTTTGGAAATATAGTCTTAGTTTTCTAACCTTATATCGTTGACGAGATTTCACTGTCAACAGCCGCGGTGCCCAGCAGGCACAAACTTCCCCACCTGCTTCTTCAAGCAAGGGCCGCGGCTCTCCAAGAACAGGGTCGCGGCGCCCAACCCAGAACATGCCCAAACTCGATTTTCAACTTCCCAAAGCCTCAAAAATCATGCCTAAACATTACCAAATCATCAAATTAAAGTTCCCAAGCTTCCCAATGCTCCAAAACCATCAAAACCCAAGGCTCAATCGAGCCAAAAACTCAATGATTCACAAAGTCCAATTCAAAGCTTAGAAACTCTAAAAGCTCATACTTTAAACTTAGATTACCTTCGATTAGGTTGTTTCTCGTCAAATCCTTTGGTCAAGAAGCTTCTAATCTTTCCTCGGATCGTTATGCCTTGATCCTCGCCTGATTCTGACTCCTAGGACTCAAGATATCTTCGAAAACGCTTTGAACGGTGAAAATGAGCTAACGGGGAAGAATGAGAGGTTTTCTAATGTACGTTGTTTCTGACAAGCTGCTTCAAGCTTAAGTAACCTCAAATAAAACCTAGTTCTCGGGGTCCTGAAAACCTCCCCGGGGACATTATAGTCAAAACTTCCAGAATTTCACCCTGATCTCAATAACTCCCAATTTATCATCAAATAAACATTCTTATTACCCAATAATTGACCCCGTTATGACAAAACCGCTAATCCACTAAATAGGACTGTCTCATGCCGAATAGCTCGAATATATCTCCATAATAATGGAATCTCATTCACAAATCACATCATGCACCCAAATACACAAATTTACCCTCAATGGGCCAAATTATCAAAACATCATAATATTTCAAATGTGAACCCACATGCATGCATATAACATCATATTATAATATAATTCACATAAACATGCATATGTTCATTTAATGGCGTAATTAAACAGTTATGGCCCTCCCGGCCTACTAAACCACCACTAAACCACATCGAAGAATTCAGGGCATTACAGTCATGGTGTGGGAAGTGGACTCTGTGAGCATCGCCCTCGGAGAATGTGGTGACTTGGTCGTTCAACCGTGGAATCTGGGCTAGCAGTTGAGCCAAGGCCAACACTTCATCATCATGGTTTAGGGCTCACGTGTATCTATTCTGCAACCCTCTGGAAGTGCCCCCTAGGTGGGATCCTCCCGAAATGGTCCCCACTCTGCCATTCATCGGAGGGGGTCTTTTTGCTATTGGCTGCGGCTGAGTTATGGGCACCAAGCTCAAAGACAGGGGAGCAGTATGTTACGCGAGTATTCCTGCCACTAGAGCTAGTGGTTGGCGAGGCCCGTGTAATGTCCTACGTTTTTGGGTACCTTTAAACGATTCGGGTCGGGATTTTTCCCCCGGGTTAAGAATAGTATTTTAAATAATATTATATTTTTTTTGGAAGTATTCCATGAGTTATTGCTAGCCAAAATATGAATTTTGTGATTTTAAAAGTCAAGATAAGACTTTCGGTCCTGGACCGACACAAAAACCCTGATCGGGTAAAAATCTTGGAAAATAAAACGAAAAACCATGGCAATTATATTTTGGGCATAAAATACATTCATAAAAGTTAAAGTTTGGTCAAAAATAATAAACCTAAAAGAAAATGGAAATTTTAAGGCATTTTGTGGTAAATGCCTAATTTTGCCGAAATGGGGAATTTTATTCCATGAATGGACCTTATGTTAAATTTTATTATGTGATTAATTAAATTAAATGTGAGAGACATTTAATTTAATTAATTAATGTTAAGTTTGGTGGTTAAAACTTAATAAGAGTGAAAAATGTGTCAAAAGTCAAATTGGATTTTTCTTCTTATGAAATAATTGTTCACCATTAAATATATATATATATTTATATATATATAAAACATAGAAAAAAATGAAATGGTGGCTGGCCATGTGACTCTTTTTAAATATGTGAACAAAAAAATAATTGAGTTTAAATCCCATTTTAATTAAGAAGTCAAGTGGGCAAGTGGGAGTAAAACACTTGAGTGTTTTTGAGATAAATTAGATAGTATAAACTATTCTCACCCCCAAAACCGACCCCCACACTCTCTCTCTCATTCACTCATCTGATTTTTGAAGACCTCTCAAAGTGTTCTCTCCATTTTTCAACCCCAAGAACACCAAGGAAACTTTGAGGCTAAGTCTTGGTCTAGGAAGTATTTTCCCTAAGGTAAAGTTTCACTAATCTAGGCTTTTGTAAAGTTTTAAGCATAGAGTTTCAAATAGCTAATTGGCTATGTTGTTGGGGGAAGTTTGTTAGGGTTTTTTAAAGGTTTTGGAGGAGCCAAAGCTAATAGGAAGGTCCAAACCTTAAGCAAGAACACCAAAGAGGTAAAAAGTTTACTTTTGATGATTTTTGTTGTAGGGTTTTTAGTTTTAAGCATTATTTTGTATATTTAATGCTTAAAGTTTCTTGTTGGTGATGTAATAAGGTTATGGTAGTTGTTTAATAATTTTTATGATGCATGTGTATTGATTTTTGAAAATGGGAACCAAAACGCCCAAGGGTTTTGTAGGATACCCTAAAACAAAACATGTTTTGAGCTGTGACTTCCAAGGGGTCAAGCAGCCATTGTATATTGTTTTTGTAAACTTAAATTGTACTGTGATGTTGTTGAGATTGAATACATAAAATTGAGCTTTTGAAACACTAAAAAATGTTTAGAAATGAGTAAGTTATGCTATCTCAAAGTTTAGGTAAAAAACTGTTTTTTCGTATTCTTATTTTCGGAACCAAGTTTGGACAGCCACTGTATAGGGAAAATGAACCCAGTTTTTTTCTAAAATTTTGTGGACATATTTCTGGCATAACCTATTATTCCACTGTAAAATTTGGTAAGAAAATATTGAACGGTTTGAAAGTTATTAACTGTCAAAGTTTGGAAAAAATATGGACTTGAAAATAAGGTCATTTTTACCTCATTGTTGGAAAATGATTTCACCAATAAAAAATGCTCATTTTGACCTAAGATTTTACAAAGACCTAAATGGCATAACAAATATGGAATTGGGAAATTTTGGTAACAATTGGGTAAGTAAATTTCAAGTTATGAACTAACGAAGTATGTAGTTAAAAATGTGAAAAATAGGTTTTTCACACTTAGTATAAAAATGAGATTTTGGAACATAAGGTAAAAAGTAAAATTTTGTTTATTTCAAGATATAAAATGGTAAGTCTTGAAATCATATTTTCACTAAAATTACCCCTTTGAGTTTAAATGAATTATTTTTATTAAGGAGCTTTTAATTCTTTTTAAAAATAAGAGATTTAATTTATTATTAGTTAATAAATTAAAAGAGGGTTTAAAACCCTATATTTTGAGAAAATAATTAAATGAATTATTTTTCTAGTAAGTAAAATTGATTAATTGCTTTTGGAAAATTAATTAGTCAAGATGAGAAATTTATAACGGTTTTCCTAATTAAGACAAATTAGGCAATTTTCTTAAATCGATTTTTAGATATTAAAACCTTAAGAAAACTAAAAGGAAAATTTAAAGAGTTTATTTTCTTTAAAAATAATTAAGGAATTTATTTTTATTTTATGGATATAATACCGGCTAAAATCTTACATATTTTAACCGACTAGTCGAAAGTGCGGGTTAATAGCGATACCTTGAAAGAATAAGATTTTTAGCGGGTTGTGAGGAAATACCATTGTGATACCCGAGCCTAGGTATCGAGACCTTAGGATAGGTCTCCCCGAGACTTAGGGTTTAGTCTCGAATATTTTGCATGACTTTCCTTAATAGGTTTAAAACCAAATAAGGATTTTAAATCCTTACAAATGACTTTTATTAAAATGACCAAACTGCCCAAAATAATAATAATGAATTATGAGTGCCATAATTAATCCGAGTATACTGTATGGATAACTACAGTATTGGCTAAGCGTAACTGGACTGAACATTGGAGGGTGAAAACCTGCTGAGCGCTAAGGACTCCAAGTAAGTCAACTTATATTGTATGGCTGCAACATGAAATGATTATTGTCTTGTATGTTAGTATAGGGATACATGCACATATATAGGCTGTCATAGAAAGTTGCCTAGAGACGTTTGTCTAGTGAGTGCTAATTTAGAAAATATGAATGGTAGAAGTCCGTCATATCCTAGACGGTTGATCCCCGTCACACTGCTTGATTTTATTTATGTCCGGTTCATTACCGCGACGAGTGGCCATGAGATGAGGATAAGTTGGTTAAACCTAGGGGCGCCAAGATAAATGGGACCTAGGGGCCCTCATGCTTACTTAATCATTGGACGGTTAGAATCCGAGCAAGTGCTCTGATAAGTTATTCACGGATAGCAGCCGTGAATATTGGCCATTCAGTGAGAGTGCCTAGAGACACTAGGGGTTGCCTAGATTGAGTGAGGCACCCTAGGGGCAGCTGCTCACCGGCACCACTGATTAACATAGAAGTCTTCGTAAAACCGTGTAAATTGGATTACACTCTTGGATAAGTAGCGATGCCCTATGTAACACGATAGTTACCCTTGATGAGAATATTTATTGGCTAGATCTTAGTGTGGAGACTCGGTTCTCTTTTACAGATTAGCAATTATGTTGGAGGGCGCATTACGCCTGAATTGTTGGAAATTGTCGAGCGTTGGTCTCGAATTATAGTTGTGATATAATATATCTGCTTGCTCTGGGATTTTACGAGTGCAGGGATATAATTGTTGATAAGAATTAGTTGCGATATAATATATCTGCTTGTTCTGGGATTTTCTGAGTGCAGGATTTTATCTAGATATGAATTAATTTATCCTTGGTTATCAGGCATGACCATAAGTTTGCCAGGACGCTTTAGCATTCTTGAAATTGATTGTGTAGCGTCCGGATGGGTCCGGAACCCTAATTCTCTACATGCTTTGTTTGAAGGTTGATCTTACTAAGCGTTTTCACTTACCTAGTTGTTTCATGTTGTAGGTAAGGGCAAGGGCAAGGCAGAGCAGTGAGCGCTGGAGTCTTCCTTGCAAATGTACATGTGGACCGACCTTTTGGGAAGCCTTTTTATTTTTGGAAATGTTGTGTAATTTTCCTAAACTAGGCTCACTCTAATATTTATAAAACATGTTTGTAACTAAATGTTAAGTATGGCCATACGACTTTTTAAAAAGTTTTTTTTCTATGGGTTTTTGAGACATTTTGTTAAATGAAAACATTTATATTTCCGCATTATTGAGTCTTGAAAATCCGGGTCGTTACAGCCCGCTCCGAGCGTATTGGTGGAGGTTCCCCAACTTGATGAGGCTTTTGATCTTATCCTTGAGCTGGCCACTCATTGGTGTGGTGCCCTATGTCATTATGAAAACGACAAAACTTGCCAGGATCTCGCCTTTCCCTGTCCCTCCAAATGGGTTGTGGCTTCTGATAGTGAACATGTTATTCCGTGGCCACAAATATATTCTCTCAGGAGTCTACTAAGTTAGTATACTCGGAGTATTGCGAGACATAATTCTCACCAGAGGTAGTTCCATGTTCAGCATATACGATTCGATTTCCCTTGGGCTTTCGGCCCTTGTCCTTGCCCACACGTCTACTGCTGTCGGGGGTTTGCCTGGGTGCAACAGGCTGGGACGAAACGACAACTCCAGCATTGAGTGCAGGCTGAAAAGCACTATATCCAGTGGGCACTACTCCGTTTCTCGTCGGAGCTGCACTGAAACCAGCGGCCGGCACGACATTAAAACTTTTGGGCTGGACTCCCCCCAAACCTGGTTGGACACTCAGGTTGGGCTAGAATCCCCCCAAACCTGGTTGGACACTCAGGCTGGGCTAGACTCCCCCAAAACCTGGCTGGACAAGAGCATAAGGCTGATACTGGATCCCCAAAGCGACGAGGCCAGGTACGGTCGGAGCGGGGAAGGCGACGGGCCCTCCAAATGCTCCAATCTGGGCATCCTCCCAGCTGATATATTCTTGTGCTTGACGAATGAAGTCATCCAGCCGTCTACATCCTCTCCATTGGAGATCATCCCAAAACGGGGACCCCGCTCGGATGCCAGCCTGCAAGGCCATCGATTGTTGGCCTACGTCAACCTTCTTGGTTCTCGTGGCCTCCTCCTTGAAGCATTTGATATATGCCTTGAGGGTCTCGAAGGGCCCTTAGTTTATGTTGGCCAACACATTGACCTTGAAACTGACCTTTCGAGCTCCTATAAATTTTCTTAGGAAGGAAGACGATAGTTTGTGCCACGATTGAATGGATCTCGACCGGTGCTTCTTGAACCACTCATCTGATGTACCCGTTAGAGTTATCAGGAACACATGACATTTAGCTTTCTCGGAGATACGGTGCACCGACATCAACCTGTTGAACTTAGAAAGGTGGTCGGTGGGGTTCTAGTTGCCATCATAGGGAGGGATGGCCGACATCTTGAAGCCTTGTTGCAAAGGGGCCTCCAAAATGTGAGGAGCTCACGACTCCCCTTCTTTGTCCTCCAAGTCTGAGTGATGGCCTTGCTGTATCGCCATTCTTAGCATGATTCTTTTCAAACTCTTTAATTTTGCGCAAAGCGGGTTGCGGTATCGGTTGACGCTCTGCACCGGGTTATCTCATCTTTGGGCGTTGAGATTATCCCATAGGTCTGGCTGACCGTTCTTGGCCGACTTGCGCTCGTTAGTCTTGTTGCACCTATGAGCATTAAGGTTGTCCCATAAGTCAGCTTGACCTCGGAATGGGTCGTTATCCTGAGGACAAGCCACCTCGGTTTCGCCGTCGGATTCGACATTCTCATTACTGATTAAGATGCTGAGGCTGTGCTTCCCGCCAACAGGGAAACTTTGCATGCTACATCCTTGACCCTTATTCCTGTGGGGATGGCGAGGTACTTGGGGGACGCCACCTCCGAGCCTCGCGTGCCGGATTGGTGTGCCTGGGTAGAACGCCCTGGGCTCCCCAGGCGCTGGTGGCCTGGCGGTGTCGTCGGGCTCCTTGGCCTTCATCCATGATGGCTGGCCTTGGGACATGATCATCTTTGGGGTTCCGACGTGCCTTCTTTGAATCCAGAGTAGGATTATCGTCAACCTTCCCTTCACCATGATCCTGTGGTGTAGGTGGGGTTCCATCTCCAGTTGAATCCCTGGGAGGCACGCCAGCTTGCAGATCTCGCCCTAGCCCAACCGGGTGCTTGGGAGGCACACCGGCTAGAGCAAAATATGGCATTCCAGCAAGGGGTACAGAAGGCGCACCAGATGGATACTCAGATGGTACTTCACCATGGGAGTCCACTCGCAGCCCTTGGGCTACCAGAGTAGGCCTCATGGCATTAACCATCTCCTACAGGGCAGCGATATTACCCTCTTGGGTATCGATCTTCTACTGCTGAGTGGCCTCCTGGTCACGGAGCACCACCACTTCTAGTGTCTCCTCTGCATCCATGGGGTGAGGATGTTCCTCCTCATAGTATTCATCATCTCCCTCAGCATCCATGCCGTCTTCCATGCCATCATACTCTGCATTTTCGTCATAGTCCTCCACCGCATCAGGGTGATCTTGCAGTGGCATGTGATCGGTTTCTCCTCCCTCAGCTGTGGCGTGAGGGACGGTGTCATCTGGTGCATTCCTTCAAGTGGTCACCGTGACTTTTCCATGCTTCCTTCAAGCTCTCAACGAAAGTACCAAAATGTTGACTTCCTTTTTCGCTACCAACTTAATCTGAGAGAATAAATGATAAACAAGGAAAGGCACAAGATTTTACGTGGTTCCGGTTATGAAAAAACCCTAGTCCACGAATCTCTATTATTAAGTGAACTTGAACCTTGTGATAGTAAACTTCAATGGTGATTCTCAGGCAGTGTATATATTGCACTGAGTACATAGTTTCTCTCTCTAAAAAACCAAACCCCTTTCAAGGAGATACCCCAGCCCTATTTATAGAGGTTGGGTCATTAATGCTAATAATATCCCATTAATATTAGTAGGGCTGATCATTGGGCGGGTTGGTCGGGTTACAAGGCATTTTTACCCGTCCAAAGTCATAATCGGGTTAGCAAAAGTGATCCGTAACTTTCCCAATTAAGAATTTTTTTTTAACCCGTCCAATAATTTGGGCGGGTTGGTCGGGTTAACCCGCCCAAACCGAAATGGTATTATGTTTTGGGCGGGTTGGTCGGGTCAACCCGCCCAAAGAAAAGTGGTATTTTTTTTTTACATTTTTTTCTTTTAAATACTAGTACTAATAGTGTGAAGTTTATCTTTTTAAGCTTAAAACAATATTTTAAATTTATAGTAAAAAAAATTAAAACAAAACTTAATTAATTTATATATTTATTTGAACATATTAAAAATAATAAATTCTTAATTGGGCGGGTTGGGTTATATTGGATAGGTTGATAATTATTTTCAACCCGCCCAATGTAACAATTGGGCGGTTTAAATTTTGGTCGGTTTATTCGGGTTGCGTTTTTTGGCGGTTTTTTCGGGTTGGTTTGGGCGGATTATTCGGGTTGGGCGGGTTGTAAAAATTTCTGCACAACCCTAAATATTAGAGTATTAATGTTAACTTAATACATAAAGGGTTGTGTTACAATAAAGACTATGTCCCACATGGATTCTACATGACTAATTGCAAAAATCCACACCAACTTTATGGGTAACATATCTGCATCTGTCAGGGTACGGTGCACGTTTGCCCATGTTTAGGTGGAATTGTGGGAAATGTCGATTGTCGAGTGTACGAACTCGACACTACTAATCGAGGATCACCAAAAGTTTTTAGATGATCCCCTCGAGACTCACACGTGCAGTAGATCGATACCTGGCATTACTCATGGACCTGAGGATCAGAACCCTAACTTGAAGAAATGCCAAGTTAGAAGGGCTCCTCGGGGTGTGACATCACTTAGAGACATCCCCTCCTCGAGGAAAGACCTCGGGTCATGACCTCACACAGTTATTTACATCTCGGAGGTCGGCTTGGAATATGATCTCAATGGGAGACACCCTCACTTGGGAGAAGGTCTCGGGACATAACCTCACCTGGAGGCACTCTCGACTCGGCCGAACTTGAAATATATCAATTAACTCGCATCCTGATGACTCCATGGCCTTCCATTAATTACTCCCAATTGCCACGTGTCGGATGGTCAAAACACGGACAACAATAGTAAATTCTTTACTTTTGTTGTCTGTAAGTAAAAAAATTCCCTTAAAATTACAGTAAAGAATATTACACTACAGATAGCTTATAATTACGATTTACATTCTGCACCATTTTTAGCATTTTAATTCCAAAAATGATTTGAAACATTAAATTAAAATTTTTCCATTTTCCTACCTTCTTTTTTCTTTCTTTCTAGGTTTTTTTTTGCTTTAGTACGTTATTGTACAACCCCCCTTCTCTCTCTCTTTTCTATCTCTTCTCCACAACTTTAAAAAAATTCCAACCACATAGCTGATCGTTTGGGCTCAAAAGTGATACCATCGCGACCTACCCTTCTCGATGATCATTTTAAAAAGATGATCGAAATCAAAGGTAACCTTCCATTTTTTTTTTATATATTTGGTTAAGGAAACTTTAAACTTAAAATAAAATTCACTATACCAACCAACTTCATGTGTTACTAAAAAAATATTTTGTTATTTTATATTTAAAACTTACCAGATGGTATTCTAAATAACCCTATTTTATAGGGAAATTTCAATAAGTTTCTAAAAAAAACTTATAAGGAAACCAAATGGTATCTTAAACATTATAAAACTTTAAACTTAAACTTATAAGTCGGCATGCAAATTACATGAGTAACTAAAAAATTCTATTAAAAGTTTTCATTTAAAAGTTAGTGTGTAGTAATTTTTATATGGTAACTTGTTATACTATATGTCAACTCATTAGTTTCTGAAATAAGTTTGAAGGTTACCAAAATGTATCTTAAATAACAAGACACCATTATATAACCTAAAAATGTCTAATTTGTATATTAAGTTGTCTACAAATAAGTTTTGGAGATAACCAAAAGGCATAAAATAATATGATCTAAAAATCCAACATTTATATACATATATAAAAGTAACCAATCAATATCTTGTGGGTATCGTAAGCAACCAAAATGTAACTTTTTATAATCTAGAAAACTGAAAATTTCAGAAAGCAGGATCTTAAATTTCCCTTTTAGATTCAAATAAATTTCAACCCAATTCTAGGTTTTTTTTTTTTTTTTTTTAAGAGAATAGAACTCATCTCCCCTTCCACACACATTTACACACCCAACCACAAGAGCTAGTGGAAAGTGGCCAATCCACTTCTGGTTTTGATACATTAGCACCAAGCTTTACACAAATAATGCATATTATGTTGTATATGTTATCAAACTATTAAGATTACATAAATATAAAGTATAAATAAATAGACAGAATAACATAGAGAAGTAAAGAGAGGGAAACTCTTGTATCAGTTATTTTAATGGGGGAATGACCCATATTTATACAGATAAATAATCCCTAAAGAAATCGGGTAACTACTCTGAATACAATCAAGAATTAATCCTGATATTTTACTATGGGTAACCTAGTGATTCTTCATTATTATGAACATCCATATATATAACATTTATAACACTCCCTCTCGGATGTCCATGAAAACTGTCTCATTAAAATCCTTGCTAGAAAAACCCAGCAGGAAAAAAACTCGGCCAAGGGGAAAAGAGTACAATGTATATTTACTCCTCCTCATTTCGACGCTCTTGAAGATCCTTTAATCGATGCATTATTATCTTATGAACTATCTTCTCGAACGTTAATGTTGGTAATGACTTTGTAAATAAGTCTGCAAGATTTTCGCCTGATCAAATTTGATGAACATCAAATCACCACTCTTTTGAAGATCATGTGTGAAGAAGAACTGCGGTGAAATGTATTTAAATCTATCTCCTTTAAGGTATTATCCTTTTAGTTGAGCAAGACATGCATCATTATCTTTATAGAGAATTGTTGGTATTTCTTTATCGGGTGATAATCAACGTGTTCCTCAAATATGTTGTTTCGTTGATCTCAATCACACATTTTCCCCTTGCCTCATGAATTTCAAGTATCTCAACATGATTTAAAGTTGCCTCGTTAAAAACCTTGTCAGGAAAACCCAGTGGGACAAAACCTGAACTAAGGGAAAAAAAGTGCAACACATATATATCTCCTCCTCATACATATATCCACGGTTACTTTAGTGATCAAATATCTCATGTGCTTTTCATTGTAATTATAAATCACCATAAATTATCTATGATCATATATTTACTATAACTTTTCTAGAGCATGAATGGAATATGAATATTTATCCAACATGTATATAATCTTATTCATTATCATATCATATTAATAATGTTATAATATGCATTATATTTATGGATATTCATTATCTATGACTATGTTCAATCCAAATTTTAAAATTTAAATAGATCACATAAATGAATATCTTTGATAATATCAATTTTCATTTGCAATAAAGATGGTTCTTCAGGGCCATATATTCGTTGCATTCTCGTTACATGTTCATTAATTTCTACATTAAGTGATCATATACACTATGATTCTTTATGCATACGAAGTTCTTTGGGACTTCTCTACTCATAATTTAATCTATAAACAAAGAATATATTTAATAATTCCCAATGTACAAGATGAAATAAGAAATCCTTCTTCAATAGTTTATAAAATAATCAGGAGCTCTTCAAGAACTTTTTACAATGTATTATTTACGAATTCACATTGCATAGACAATCATACTTGTAATTTTAAATAATTATTCACCTACATGTATTTAATCCAGACAAAGATCTTTATTGTATAATGCACACGACATTGAATTAATATCTTATAAGACATGTTAAATTCTTTTGGAATTTTTCCGGTAAGACATATTTTAAATTCTCATATTACTAGGAGCTCCAAGTAAATAATTTGTGTTGCAATGTTTATATGACACATATCAATTCTCATAAAATATATATACTCCAGGCTATAATCAAATATTGATTATATTTTCTCATAACAATATGTATATGCCTTTATTTAATCATTCTCTTGTCTATGCAAATTTTGTAGAATAATTCATTTGTGTACAAAAATACAAAATTCTCCTTAGAATTACCTTTTCTTGTACAAATATTTATTTGTATCCCTACAGGTTTTACTTCACTTTATGTGAGTAAATTTATACTGTCTGGATTGCATCATATAATTTTGGCCAAAATTATATATACATCAATAATTCTCGACCCGATAAATATCATGATCCTTGCTATCTCATATTAGTTTATTGCATATCCAAACATTTTGTATTGTCGACAATAATTCATAATATGATAATTTCCTCCCACATTGACATAACATAAAGAGGTCTCATTATTTTCAACATACTTGTCAAACATGTATATTATTTATAGGCACCTATATAACCACTTCAAGGGCTTTAATTATTATCAACTTTGTTATGTCTATAATTTTTTTTAAGGAGTCTCTTCAGGAGAACCATTTTTATTTAATGTTAAAATTATCAGTACATTATAATATTAAGGTATCTTCGTGAGTGCCTCTTACTTACAACATCTTTAGGACGAACAAAATGAACATTTGTTTTCATAATTTCTACTTTTTTTACTTACGTTTCAAGTGTTATTAGACTCATTCTGACGCAATTTAAATAATATTGATTTGCAGTTGGCATATACATATATGTATGATTTTATCATTTTGACATTCTAGTTCTTATTTTGTGCAAGAATCTTTTTTAAAAAATATTCATCGATCCAACTGCATTTCTCTCCCCCTGATCGGGAGAATATTTAAAAAAATTAAAATATCCTGTAGGGATTTCAATATATCACAATAAAATAATATTTGTTCAAACTCATATATATTATTGGGTCATTGAACTTTAGTTTCAATAAATCACAATTACGAACATATTTTATTTTCAAGAATGAGTCATATATATATGTATAGTTGAAAATATACAAGCTTATAATTCTTGTAAGTTCATGATCATGTGACCTTATCACATTGATAAGAAATTATTCAATAAAAATTCAACAGTGATTCAAGAATGCAAAGTGAATATAATTAAATACTCATTATCAAAATAATATAATTTTTTTTCTCATACATCTTGGACAAAAACTACAGAGCAAAATAATTTTCAGAAGAAATATAATTTCAACTTACAAATAATTATGAAAAATTTGAGAAATGAATGCACTAACATTTTAATGAGTAACAATTTTATAAATGATATATATGAAGTTAAAAAAAAAATTAACAATAAAATTGGGCAAATTAAAATATTTATAAATAGAACATTTGAAAACTAGTTGAAATATATATATTTTTCTTTTAAGAATATATGGTATTCAAATTTATTTTCACTTCCCATATGCAAAATATATATACATATTTTCTGGAGCACCATATAAGAATTAATAATAAAAAGAATTTTCTCGTTCTTCATCTAAATTTATGAAAATTTATAAATTTCATTGCATATGATTGATCATTCAATTAATGAACTTCAGGTTCACTATACTTTGTATTTCACTAAAATTTTCAACATATACATAACCGCTATAAAAGTTTTATTTTTGTTTATATACTAGAGAATGAAATAATTTTAATATCCTTCCAAATATATAATAGCATTGATTCTTCAAGAATAAGATTTCTCCATTTGATTTTGTAATATATTATGTTCAACAACATTATATTTAACAATTTTATCTATCCAATTGTGTGCTTGCTTAAAAGCACAATTGTTTTTTAAATATAAAATTATCATTCATTCAAGTTAATACACAATGATAATAGTCATGTTTGTTGTAGCCAAATAGATATAATCATAATATGAATATATCACTTATTTTTCAATCTCATTTCTTTCCAACATGTGGTCAAATTTATTAATCAAATAAATCATTCCTTATTCTTATGACTTGATATATTATATAATTAAATGTACATCTGGTACATATTATAAGTCATTTTTTTGTCGCATTCACAATTATATAGAAATTGTAAAACTGGTACATAAAATATGTTTAACTTTAACGAGCAATATATTGTGTAAAGGTTTCATCAAGAACCTTTTTCAAATAATCTTTGTGACTTTATAACACTTTGAGGAATGAAATTATAAATTATATTTTGATCAATGAAAAAGTTCACTATAATACTAATAATTAGATATTCACTTCTAGGAATGTGCAATGAATAATTGACATAAGTAAAGAATCATTCACTTCAAAGAATAACATTGAAAAGACCATACTTGCTTCTAGCAAGAAATATTGCATATATTATAACTTGACTAATAATATCAATAGTCTTTAAAATGAAATTTACTTTCTACCATTCGCTTTAGGGAATAATATTTAAATGTACAACAAAATTGATATACATGTTAACTTCTTTATTGTACAATAAACACACATCCAAGTCAATATCAAAGGTAGTTATACCTGAATTAGTTTATTTTCTTCATATTAGTTTTTCAATCTTGTTTATCATTATTTCATATTTTAATGTTTTGATGCAATTTTCTTAAAACTTTTGGAACTTGAAAAAATTAATCACCAACTGCATCAATAATAATACAATTCAATACTTTTTTAATTGTGTTCATAAATTTCATATAATTGACAAATATGTGAAATTCTCACTTCAGGGAATTTTGCTAAAATATCACAACTCTTTAGCAATTATGTTTCTTTTATATATCTTAATGAATAATATCACTTTTGTATAATTTTCAGGATATATGAAAGACCTTATCTCAAGAATCTATAATTTTTTTTTCAATATGCCATCGACATGGAACTTTACAAATTCTAATGTAATCATTTGTAAATAACTATAAAATAAATACTATAGAGAAATCAATATTAAATATGTCAGACAGTAATAACACATACATATGAATATAATCATATTTATGATAACAAGACATTAAACCATCTAATACTATAACAATAGTAAAATAACAACTCACATATACATTTTTTTATGATCAATATATATAGTATGGTAATCATATAAACATACATTCGCAATAAAATATTTTTTTTACCTCAATAAACTATGATGACTAGATGCTTGATAATGAATTTTGTTATCAACACAAGATGGTGGTTGAAGATTGAATCATCTAGTTCAGATTCAACAAATGATTATGACTAGAGATTCATGATAAGAATTTGAACCTACAAATAATGATAGTTAGAGAGCCGTGCTGATAACGTGTTATAAAACTATTAAGATTACAGAAATATAAAGTATAAATAAATACACAGAACAACAGAGAGAAGTAAAGAGAGAGGGAAACTCTTGTATCAGTTATTTCAATGGGGGAAGGACTCCTATTTATACAGATAAATAAGCCCTAGGGAAATTGGGTATCTACTCTGTATACAATCAAGAATTAATGTTGATATTTTACTTTAGGTAACGTAGTAATTCTTCGTTATCATGGACATTCATATATATAATATTAATAACATTATAAAATTTTTTAGGTAATCATTTAAGTTTCATCCGCTTTTATACATCTTCTAATATATTCCTCAATTTATATTAATTTAAGGATCAAACTTCTTCTTCTAATTTTAATTTACAAAAAAAAAATCTAAAATAAAAATAGAATATGTTATAAATATGTTAAGCATAATAAATATTTTATTATAAATTAAGATAGTTTTGTCAATGTGAATTGGGTAAAACTTTAATTAAAATATAGGTACCCCATTATATATCCACTTTTTTTTTCTTCACACTTATTTCTAAATAAAACCTATAATAAATTCTTAAAATTTCTTTTCACACTTTTTAAATATTTTTTAGTACAAAATTACCCATTAAAAAAATATTTTCTTTACCTATATAATTTGTTATTTAAGAAAAATTAAAACATATTTAGCACTCTCAATTAAAAATATAATTCTTTCAAAATATAAAAATTAATAATTTTTAATTCAAAATAAGAAAACATTAATATAAATAATTTGATGTTTTAAAAGAAAAATTGTCATATTAGACTAAAATTCATACTAAAATCACAATATTCAATTATCATACATGTAAAAATTAAAATACAAATATCTTTTTTCTTAAAAATGATAATTTAATTAATATATAAAGTGATATATTATTTTGAAGTTGTGCCAAAATTAAATTTGTATCTGTAACTCATAAATCCCAAGGACTCTATAACGTGAGTCATCTCAGGGAACACGAGCATTATGGACACATGTTGATCGCGAAGAGATCCAAACAGACTACACCCTGAGTATTATCTTAGTACTTGAGCGCTAGCTGGGTACTGGAGCAGTCGTAGGACTTCGCTTCAACACACGTGCTTGATGGGAGGCAGTCCCAAAATTCCTCCCCATGAAGCCCAATACAGTGGCATAGGGAAGTGTGTGTCTACCATAATGTGTGCAACTGGCTAGAATGGACCTTCAAGCGTGGAACCGCTAGTAGGGAGTAGGCACTACTCACTAGGTCGCCCACAGTCACCTTGGTAAGGCCGTTGCAAATGAGAAGCCCTCGAGCATCCTTTCGGGGAACATCAGAACCCCCACAAAGCATTGGCATCCTTGTTGAATGTGCCCGAAAATATGTAGTTAGGGTCTTAATCTCTCTTATATTTTGAGTGACCAAAAACTGGATCAACATTTTGGTGCTTTCAATGAGATATAAAAGAAAGTGAAAGTTCATAACCAACAATGGTCAACACAAGAAACCAACCTCAAGTTCTAGAATCCATCCCACAACACTCGGGTGTTGCACCCCAAGGAGTCCCCCAGCATCCCAGAGACGTACCCGAAGGACCTTCGCCCGTGGTCCTCCCAAGGGCTTAATGTGGGGGACAATGACAGCTACGAGGTAGAAGGTGGGGGAACCGCCTCTTCTAGCACGCATTAGCCACAAGTGGAACATGCAGAAGTGGTCACTTTGTAAAACTGAGTAGCGGCCTAGCAAGCCAAAATGGAGCCCAACGAGCTAATATGGTGGTCTTACAAAAGGTGGTTAACACAATGATAGCCACCTTGGCAACATAGGGCATACCAGTCGATCTTATGCCTCACCTTACCGCTCCTACCCTACCACCAATTCCCCTTACCGTTCCTACCCCACCACCAATTCCTTTTGTCGTTCCTAACTCTCGAGCAAGTGGCGCTTCGTGTAACAACAGAAATAGGCACAGGGCGAGAAGCCAAATACCTCTGACAACCCAACCATTCCCACTGGAATACACACCACCAAGCCTCATAAACCTCGCCAAAGAGGGTATAGCCAAGTAAGTGAATGCGTTAGACATTCTCCCGCCAGCCACCCATGGATGGGTCTCAATTACCATGAAAAAATCCTTGATTGGAAGCGCAAAATGCAAGTTCAACTACTCGAAAGCCTATCCGTGAATAACAAACAAGCTCGCAGGGGGTATGAGCAACCTAATCTTCGAGAGAATGTCAACACTCGTAGAGACTTGGCAGTACTCGGGGGAGGCCACGACAAATATGGCTACAAATAGCCCCACCTACAAGCAAACCTAAATGCTCATAGGAATAGGACCATCCCCGAATAGCCAGACCTGTGGTAAAAACTGAATGCTTTCAGGAATAGGTTACTCAGGAGGTGGCCTCGTCGGTTACCCTTCGAGTAAGTGGTCAACCCAATACTAGCCGAGTTAGCCTCGCTACGCAAGGATATAGAAAGACACATGAGGTGCCAATGAAGGGACTGTGATTTCGAAGACGACGGAGAACCCTTTGCCCAACACCTAGTGGACGATCTAATCCCACCAATGTTCTGAATGTCGAACATGGACCTTTAAGATGGAACAATGGATCCCACTGGGCACTTGTCCAAATTCAATCGACAAATGACAGTCCATAAAATTTCAATGGAAGCACGGTGCACTTGCTTTTCGCTTACCTTAACGGGTACAACTCATCAGTGGTTCAAGAGATTCAGGGCCAGGTCAATACACTCATGGGCACAACTCTCCTTAGACTTCAAAAGGCAGTTTGTCGTTGTCTGAAACATATTTTTTGAGGCCAACTCATTGGAAAATGTGAAGTAAAGGCTGGAGGAATTCTTAAAGAAATACATCATGCATTTCAACGAAGAAGCTGCCCATACTTAGCACGTGGACGAGGGTCGTCAACTCATGGACATCCAAGCAAGGATCACACCAATGAGCACTTTTTGGGATAATCTGCAGCTAAAAGGCTGCCACAAGCTCACCAAGTTCATGAGACAGGCCTAAGAATACATTAACTGGGAAGATGCTCGAGACCTCAGCTCTCGCATATGGTTTCGTGGCCTCGAGTAATGTCTTAAGCTACAATCTCCTGTCGGAGCTAGCTAGCTGCCTCCATGTGCCTACAATCAAGCGAGTGCGGTCCACAACATGGCTCCACCAGCTCAAACTGAACCCGGGCATCCGACCACCCAAAGTAACAACCAGTCGGGTACCAAGCGAGGAAGCAACAACGAATCCTAACGCAGATAAAAAAAAGGGCAAGAAAAGAACAAAGATCATTACACAGCCCAGTATGCGTCCTATACGGACTTAATCAAGTCTCGAGAGAACATCTTTCTCATGACCGAGAGCCAAATCCCTTTCCGAAAGCCATGACTGATGAAGAAAGACTGGTATAAAAGGGATGCAATGAAAATTTTCAGATTCCATAACGACAAGTTGGGCTATCTTTTCCATTATCCCAATGAGTTTTGACTCTAAAAGATGAGATTTAAAATCTCACCAACCTGGGCTACCTTTGCCAATATGCTTGAGCACCTCAACACCAAGCCTCTATTCAAGCCCTTGTACCACATGTCCAACAAACGTCAACACAGGCACCCATTGTGATGGGTTAAATATAGGGAAATTCACACATATACAGTTAATTGAAAACAAAAAATCTAAAAACACGACACTTAATTCTAATTACAAATTTACGGTACCAATCATCCCATTATACCTTCCAAAGCCTACTAAAAACTCCCCCAACCCAAAATTTATCATATCCCTTCCACACATCTTAGATCCATAAACAAATACATAGATCTTCCATGGATATTTCTAAATTTACAACCTTTGAAAAAAATAGAAATAAAATTACAAAATAGCCTTTAGGTGGTTTTCTAGACTCCAAGAGTGCTTCTCCTCTCTTTTAGGCTTTCTTGCTAATCTTTAGGGATTTGTTAGGCCAACTAATTAATTAGAAACTGTAACGTCTCAATTTTCCTAATAAGGCTTAGTGCCTTGATTAGGGGACCAGGAGGGCAATGCTTGAGTATTATGTGCATATTTGTGATTTTATGCATGATTATTTGAATTATGTGAGTTATATTATCAATGATTATATTGGCCTGTTTAGGTGTATTAAGCATGCATGGGGGCCCGTTTCTTATTAGTAGGGCATTTTTGTAATTTTTCTCGTTGATGGAATATTAGAATATATGTGTGTTTTATGATTGGGACCACATTATTATGTGGATATATTTGGGTTGTCCAGGATGAGGCAATCCTAGGGAGCAAGTTAGCGGTTTAGTCATAACGGGGTAAAATACTAGGCTCGGGGTGAGCCTAAGGGTATTTTAGTAATTTAGTACATTATTGGGATTTATCGGGTAATGGGAAGTCATTTAGTGATTATTCGAGTATATTGGAGATAACAGGAATTGTGAGGCGTTAATTATGATTACATGGAAATGTGGTAAAAGACTCATTTGCCCTTGAGGGCATTAGTGGGCAAGGGGTATATTGGTCCTTTCCTTTCTAAGGAGTGACTTAGTCACTTGGGACCTCTCAAAACAAAGGAAACAACTCTCTGTCTCTTTACTTCTCTCTCTCGTTTCGCTCTCTCCCTCCCTTGGTGTGCGTCAGAGCTTTTGCTTTCTTTGATTGAAGTCAAGCTTGAGAATTGGACGATTGAAGCTTGGATTGGAGTAGGAAACAGCTCAGTGTCATAATTCATAGCTGAGGGTACCGCTAGGGCTCGGGATAGGATCGTGCTTAGGGGTCATTGTTAATTAACTCATGTTGGACCAGAGGTAAGAAAATTGCACCCAATACGTGATGTATGTGATTAGAGCTTGACCCGGTTGTTAAACATAAATTTGATTAGGGTTCAGGACCCTATGAATGAGCATGATTATGATTGTGTTTGTGCTTGCTTGATTAAGCATGCTCTTACACTCTACATGTGGATAATTGTTAGATGTTGTATGCATGTTTGTATTATCTGGTTGAAAAACATTGACTTATAAGTCAAGGGTGACAATAGTGTGCTGAGCGTTGGTCGATATGGTTAGGCCTAATTAGGAGTGTGTCATACGCTTGTCCGACCCAATGGTCGTTGGAAAACCAAAGCACCAGGTACGCTGGGCCTGCTCGAAGACTGGTTATGTAGAGGATAGGGCAATGGTCCCCAGGGTGACGTTTTAGTTCCATATCCTAGGGCACATGGCCCCGATATGACTTATTAGTCATTTATTTAGGGAAGCGAACCCTGTATGACTAATTAGTCACTTATTTGAATAAAATGCATGCATGAGTAGGGTAATTACTGCTGGGAATCCTTATTATAATTCTGTGATATGCTATTAACTACTTATGAGTATGTTTAAGTTTTCTTACTGAGCCTTGGCTCACGGGTGCAATGTGGTGCAAGTAAGGGGAAAGGGAAGCTTCACCAGCCATGAGTTGGAGAGCTTCGGTGGTGACGTGTACATATGCGGCGACTCGACCATCACATCCGGGGTTTCTAAGAGGAACTAGAGTCAAACCCTATTTTGCTGCCTAGGTCAGCTGTTTGTAGTTTTTGAGTTATAATTACCCTTTTTGAAACTGTAAACAACTTGTAAATGTTTATTTCAAATGCCCCGACTAACTCAAGACCTCAGACCATTAAAACTAATAAACATAACTACTATTTTGGAATACATATATACATAAAATATTAGAACTTTATTAAAAATCCAAAATACGATAAGAGATCCCATTATTTAATACATAAAAACTTAAAGAAAACAATCCTCAATTACTTATCCAAAACTATATGCGGAAAATAAATACATAAATTAAAGACTTAAAATAACTTCATCCTCGATCTTTTAGCAGTCCATTCAATTAGTCCGTCCCTAATACAAATGCCAAGCTACCACGAATTCGACCCGCCTTCCATGCTCATTTTCCTGCACCATCTAAAATAAAAAGAATGAGCCTAATGCCCAACAAGGAAAATCTATTAAAAACATATATCATAAATCATACGACTATATCATAAAACATATGACGTTAAAACATATATCGTATAGGACTACAATATTAATGGCCATTAACTCATTACCGTAGCATGTGATGAAACCATCTAGGTCCTCGGTCTACTAATCGAGGTAGGTTAGATCACAAGGTAGTATATGATAACCCATCTAGGTCCTCTGTCTACTAATCGAGGTAAGGTAAATAATAACTCTACTCCACGATAATGATAAAAATCTTGGGATTTTCTATCTAAGTAAATGTAAGTCTCAAGTGACTACAAAACATATTTATACATATATACATAGCACATAGCACATAACATATAACATATAAACATATCATAACACATATAACCTAACCTATTTTCCTTACCAAAAAACGGGAAATTGGAGACTAGAACAGGATTGGAAAACTCCTAAAATCAACAATAAGAATCATGAGATTCTAAAGAAATGGAGATGAAAAAGAGATCTAAACCATCAAGATAGAAACTTACCGAAAAACCTTAAGTTTCAAGAAACTTAAATCCCTAACCAAAAGCCATAATAATGAGTTAGGATCTGAAAGAAAATAAAAGAACTATGATGGATTAAACCTGAGGATAAGAATACCTTCAATGGACTAGAACTTTGATGTACACCTCAATACTGAAATAACACTCTATCTTACTTTCCAAGTGTTTAGAAAGGCTTAGATTGAAAAGGCTTTTTAAATTCCAAAACCCTAGTGTTTTCTCTCTAGAATAAACTTAGCAGCTTGGAGCCTCTGAAGAATGCTTGAATAATGAATGAAATGGCTGAATACTAGGTCCTATTTATAGAGTCCAAGGAGTGAAACTAACCCCCTTTGAAATGAATAAATTTGAATTTTTCGTTTCAATAGATGCCCAGAACTCGGTCAAAAACGTCAAGAGCAAGTCGAAGTGGTTGTGGGTTGTTTCTAGGTCAGATTCCACGAAGTTTTAAAAATCAAACCTAGGGTCGATATATTGCCCCCCCCCCCCCCCCCCCCCCCAAATAGGCAATATATCGCCTACCCTTATGCCCTGAGCCTTCGTGGTTCCGTTCATGCAAAGTCGACTTATTTTTCGTATCATCCGCAGGCGATGTATAGACCTTATAGCTGCGATATATCGGCATAGGATGATATTTTAAACACGCTTTTGTACACTTTCAGCATATTTGTAGTTTGTTAAAACAACTTTGACTGAGTAAAACGTGATCCTAACAGCTGCTGGAAGGTTCTAGAGCTTCTAGATCTATCTTTTATTAATTTATTCACCTAAAATTCTTAAATCCTTAATAAACATGCATGTGACAAGGTTCATGTTCTTATTAGTTCTATCTAAACCTTAGGTTATAATAAATAATATTTCTAGAATCAGCAATATTAATTAAACCTTATGTTAAAATTAATATTTCTAAACTTTAGGTTAAACTTATAAAATCTATAACTGTTTCTATGAGTTTCCAACTAAATCCCGGCTTGAACCAATAACCACGAAAACTAAAATACTAAAAGCTACTACTAGCTACTACTACTACTACTAGCTAATTAAATTTCCAAGATGCTACAATTCTCCCTTACTTAAAAGAATTTTGTCCCCGAAATTTACTTACTAAAGAATTCTGGATACCATGCTCGGATGTCTTCCTCCAACTCCCACGTTGCCTTCCGTTTTGAACTATTACTCCATAGGACCTTGACTATTGGAATACTCTTAGACCATAATTCCTTAATCCCCTTCTCTAGGATGCTAACCGGTCATTCCTCATAACTCAAGTCTTACTGGAGTGCTAACGTATCATACTTAAGGACGTATCTACGAAGCATCGAGATGTGAAACACATTGTGGCTATGTGCTAGAGCTGGCAGTAGGGCTAATCTATATGCTATTCTTCCCACCTTGTCCAATATCTCAAAAGGACCTATAAACCAGGGACTAAGTTTGCCTTTCTTCCCAAACCGCTTCACTCCTTTCATAGGAGATATCTTTAAGAAGGCTTGTTCTCCGACTTTGAATTCCACATCTCCCCGCTTGGCATCCGCATAACTCTTCTGTCATCTCTGAGCAGTGAGCATACGCTTTCTAATCAGCGCAACTGCATCTTGAGCCTCTCTAACAGCTTCAGGTCCAAGAAGTTGTCTTTCTCCTACCTCGTCCCAATGTAACGGCGATCGACACTTCCTTCCATAAAGTAACTCATAAGGTGCCATACCGATCGTTTCCTGGTAGCTATTATTGTAGGAGAATTCTATAAGTGGCAAATACTTACTCCACGATCCTCTGAAGACCACTATACAAGCACACAACATATCTTCTAAAATCTGTATGGTACGCTCGGACTGACCGTCGGTCTGAGGATGAAATGCCATACTAAGACTTAGCTTGGTACCCATGGCTTGCTGCATGCTTCCCCAAAATCTCGATGTAAACACTGATCCTCTAACAAATACTATTGTCTTAGGGATTCCATGCAGTCGTACTATTTCTCGAACATAAATGTCTGCGTACTGATCTACAATTTACGTAGTCTTGACAGGCAGGAAGTGAGCTGACTTGGTGAGTCTATCTATCACAACCCAAGCAGAGTCGTGTTGCTTATTTGTTCGTGGTAATCCTGTCACAAAGTCCATGGCTATATCTTCCCACTTCCATTCCGGAATACTAAGAGGTTGTAATAAGCCTGCGGGTTGCTGATGTTCCGCTTTTACTTGCTAGCATATAAGGAACTTGGACACATACTCTGCTATGTCTTCCTTCATTCTCGACCACCAATATAGTGACTTAAGGTCGTGAGTCATCTTGGTCGACCCCAGGTGAACTGAGTATGGGTTAGTGTGTGCCTCTTCTAAAATCTTCATCTTAATTCCATAATCATTCGGC
Organism: Humulus lupulus; assembly: GCF_963169125.1. Taxonomy (NCBI): domain Eukaryota; kingdom Viridiplantae; phylum Streptophyta; class Magnoliopsida; order Rosales; family Cannabaceae; genus Humulus; species Humulus lupulus. Next base: position 131,343,245 of record NC_084799.1, read on the forward strand.
ACGCACACCCGTCCTTTATATCTCAAGAACCCCTATCCTGATATAGAGAAATCTGTAGTCTTGCCTTCTTTGACTGCAACCATGTGTGATACTAACATGTCATCATGCCCTTACCCGATCCGTATATCTTCTAATAGACTTGACTGGATGGACAAGTTAGCCAGTTGACCAATGACTAGTACTATTATGGCATTATTCAGCTCTTGCTGAAGCAGCTTTTCTATCCAGGATAATGTTGCTAGATTTCCGTAACTCTTCTGGCTTAACGCATCTGCAACTACGTTTGCTTTTCCTGGGTGGCATAGGATTCCGCAGTCATAATATTTTTCTAGTTCTAACCACCTGCGTTGCCTCATGTTGAGCTCTTTCTGTGTGAAAAAATATTTTAAGTTCTTGTGGTCCGTATAAATCTCACACTATTCTCCATAAAGATAGTGGCACCAGATTTTCCATGTGAAGACCACCACTACCAACTTCATATCATGTGTTGGATAGCGTTGCTCGTATTCCTTCATCTGCCTTGAGGCATAGGCTATCACTTTATCATTTTGAATCAACACACGACCCAGACCTTGCTTCGACCCATCACAATATACTACAAACTTGTCATTGGGTGTCGGTACACAAAGTACTGGTGCTGAGCATAAATTATCCTTGAGCAACTGGAAGCTCTCTTGACATCTATCCATCCAATTGAACTTTTGTTGTTTCCGAGTCAGGTTAGTAAGCGGAGTGGCTATCTTAGAAAAGCCTTCTACAAATCCCCGATAATAGCCTGCTAGCCAGAGAAAACTTCTAACTTCTGACGCATTCTTAGGTCTTGGACAATCCTTCACAACCTCTATCTTAGCTGGGTCTACTGCGACTTCGTCTTTGGATACTATATGGCCGAGGAATGCTACTTGCGAAAGCCAAAATTCACACTTTTTAAACTTGGCGTAAAGTCGATGCTCCTTCAGTCGCAGCATAGTCAATCTTAAATGTTCCCCATGCTCGACTTCATCCTTGGAGTACACCAAAATATCGTCATTGAACACTACGATGAATTTGTCTAAGTAATCCTTGGAGACCCGATTCATTAAATCCATAAATGCGGCTGGAGCGTTGGTAAGACAAAAAGACATAACTAGAAACGTGTAATGTCCATATCGACTTCTAAAAGTTGTCTTTGGTATATCCTCTTCCCCTACCTTGAGTGGGTGATAACCGGACCGTAGATAAATCTTTGAAAATACGGTCGCTCCTTGGAGTTGTTCAAATAAGTCGTCGATCCGTGGTAGCGGGTACTTGTTCTTAATTGTCACCTTGTTCAGCTCGCAGTTTTCAATGCACATCCGCATGCTTCCATCCTTCTTCTTCACAAATAGAATTGATGCTCCCCATGTCGAATGGCTTGGTCTGATGAATCCCATGTCTAAGAGTTCTTGTAACTGCATTTTCAACTCCTTAAGTTCTGTAGGTGCCATCTGGTATGTTGCCTTCGAGATAGGCTCAATTCCCGGTACTAGTTCGGTTGTGAAGTCAATTTCCTGGTTAGGTAGTAACCCTGGTAAGTCGTTAGATAATATCTCTGGAAAGTCCTTTATAATGCGAACATCTCCAACCTTTAATGGGGTTTCTTGTGCCACATCCGTGATGCTTGCTAAGAATGTGTGACATCCTTTCTCTATCATCCTTTGAGCTTTGAGAGATGAGATAATTGGTGCCCATAGTCTTGAAAACTTTCCCATAAAACATAGTTTCTGACCATCAGGAGTTTCAAACATCACTTGCTTATGTCTACAGTCGATGGTTGCGCCAGCCTTGCTAGCCAATCCATGCCCAGTATTATGTCAAAGTATTTGATCTCTAGTTCTATTAGGTCTCCTTCTAGTTCCGTCTCCTCAATTTTGATCGGTACTCCTCGTACTATTCGTGATGATAGAACTACTTCGCCCGAAGGCAACTCCATAACAAACCTAGTTCTAAATCTTTCACAAGGTTTGTCTAATTTCTCTATCATTCCTAATGCTATATACAAGTGTGTTTCTCCCGAATAAAAAAATATTGAACTTATATTATCGAGGATAGGAATCTACCCTATGACCACTTTGTTACTAGCTTCGGCTTCTCCTTGGGTCAAGGCAAAGACTCTGGCCAGAACAATCTTGTCCTCTTTTCTTCTTGTTTATGCTGTGGACATTCCTTCTTTCAATGACCTTCCTAGCCACAGTTGTAACAACCTTTGATGTTTGCACGACACTCCCCAGGATGTCTTTTCTGGCACTTGGAGCACTGCGGGTATTCTACATAACCCAACCTATTACTTCCATTATTTGTCCGTGCTCTTTTGTCATTGTTAGCCTGTTTACTATCAGAATGATTCCTTTTCTGGCCATTATTGTTGTGCTGGTAGTTGTTCTTGTTTCTACCATTTTGAGTCTGATTCTGCTGCCTGGGTTCAGACTTGCTTGCCTCCTCTTTACTAACATTTGCTTGGAGCCTTTCCACATCTATAGCTGTTTCTAGAGCATCAACATATGAAGTGGTTCCAGGGTTTGCAAGCTTGACTCCTAGCTCAGTCTTGGGTCTGAGTCCCCTGGTGAACATGGTAACCATCAAGAAATCAATTGGGACCAACTGTGGTGCGAACTTGGCTAGACGATTGAATTGTCAAGCGCACTCGACTACTGTCAAATTGCCCTGCTTCAAATTGGAAAAATCTTCTACCCTGGTAGCGATAATAGCCGAGTTGTAATACTTTTTGTGAAACAGCTCCACAAATCTAGTCCAAGTCATGGGGACGACATCATGAGTCTGCTGTACTGAATCCCACTAGATTCTAGCATCCTTTTTCAATAGAAAGGAAATGAAGGATATGCGATCTGCATTACCGAGGTTCATGTGTGCTAGAATAGGCTCTACATTCCTGAGCCATTCTTCCACCTCAAAGGGGTCGGTTGTCCATTCAAAGTTTGGAGCGTGCTACTTACAAAAGCACTCGTAGATTGGCTCTATGTACTAAGCTAGATAAGGTGCATAGTTCGCCATCGGCCATCCCTTATATGGACCTACTTGCTGGGGTGCTTGAGTCGCTGGATGAGGCTGCGGTTGCAGTTGAGGTTGGGGCTGAGTCTGAGGCTGTGGTTGAGTTTGTTGTCGTTATTGCTGCAACAGTTCTTCTACTTGTTGACGTAGCTGGATAATTTTAGCGGTGTTTTCCACTAGAGGTGGTGCATTTCTATTGGCAGTAGCATTGGTAGCATGCGTTCCCCTTCTTTGGGCTGGAGGGGCTTCCTGAGTCTTGTTGGCGGTGCTGGAGGCATTGTCGTTCGTGCGTGCAGAACTTGGTAGTGACATCTTCAACAAAGTTCTAATAGTTGATAAAACACGTTAGAACTTACCCTAATAGGTTCCTAGGCAAAACTTAGTTTAAGCAAACATAACTCGGACCTATCAATTATGATTTCTTATGAGAAATTATGTAAGCCTTCTTTATAATTAAGGTGTGTTTCTTTACTTAAAAAAATAAGCCATCTTTATTATTTTCTAAGTCTGCTTCTAACCATCCTATATGACTTAATTCTCATCGTTGTTCCAAAGTTAACCATATTGAGGTAGAGCTGGGATCAGTAAAATTGTTCCCACTACTATGGCCCCCTAAAATCTCAATAAAGAACCTTATCCAATCATTTGTATCCACCCTCACCGAACTCAGTCATTATTTATTTATTCCAAATTGATTATGATTGTAGAATAAATCAAACTCACACATGTCATTCAAAAAAATAACAACTTTATTCATCTAGAAAAAGATTTCCACTAAGTACAATCATAAATTCACAAATAAATAAATAAATAAACAAAAAATAACTAGGGTAAATCTAAAAATTAGGATCCTCTACATCTGACCCTTCATCTAACATATCATCATCTATTTCTTCATAAACATCATTACTATAATCCTCGAAACTACCTCGGGGAATTTCATTAAGTTATTATGCTTTTGTTCATTAGTGAATTGAAATTCAAACTTAGAGGTGAACCTTAGTATAAGGAAATAATATCTCATGGCTACCGGTAAATCATCTTCATCATCTATAGTCTCCCATAATTCTTCTAATGTTAAAATTACAGAAGGAAAATCTTTAAAAAGCCTAATTACTGAGAAATATTGTTCCGTGGCTCTCATTATAATGTTCTTAGTAGTTTGAAGGTGAACTATCTCCTTATGAAATAGGATCAATCTTTGAGTGATTCTTTCTAGCACTCCTATTGTATTCCTTGGCTCTCTAATCCTTTTCACTGCCTTAATGGCTTGAATATCATGATAGGTCAAAGCTCCATTCATTTTGACTAAAAACATAATGACTAACACGTTAGCTATTAACATAAACATACTAATCATAACATAAACACTTACATTGGCAGTTTAGATCCGGAGCTTGTGCATGTGTATCAAGGAGTACTTCATGCGTATGAACTGTGGGCTCTGATACCAACTGTAATGCCCCGACTAACTCTAGACCTCAGATCATTAAAATCTACTTAACATAAGTACTATTTTGGAATACATATATACATAAAATATTAGAACTTTATTAAAAATCCAATATGCGGTACGAGATCCCATTGTTTAATACATAAAAACTTAAAGAAAAAATAATCTTCAATTAATTGTCCAAAACTATATGCGAAAAATTAATACATAAAGTAAAGATTTAAAATAACTTCATCATCGATCTTCTAGCAGTCCATTCAATCACTCTATTTCTAATACACATGCCAAGCTACCACGAATTCGACCCGCCTTCCATGCGCACTTTCCTGCACCATCTAAAATAAAAAGAATGAGCCTAATGCCCAGCAAGGAAAATCTACTAAAAACATATATCATAAATCATACGACTATATCATAAAACATATGACGCTAAAACGTATATCATATAAGACTACAATATTAATGGTCATTAACTCATTACCGTAGCATGTGATAAAACCATCTAGGTCCTCAGTCTACTAATCGAGGTAGGTTAGATCACTAGGTAGTATATGATAACCCATCTAGGTCCTCTGTCTACTAATCGAGGTAGGGTAAATCATAACTCTACTCCACAGTAATGATAAAAATCTTGGGATTTGCTATCTAAGCAACTATAACTCCCAAGTGACTACAAAACATATTTATACATATAGACATAGCACATAACATATCATAACATATAAACATATCATAACACATATAACCTAACCTATTTTCCTTACCAAAAACCCGGATATTGGAGACAAGAACGGGATTGGAAAACTCCTAAAATAAACAATAAGAATCATGAGTTTCTAAATAAATGGAGTTGAAAAAGAGATCTAAACCATTAAGATAGAAACTTACCGAAAAACCTTAAGTTTCAAGAAACATTAACACCTAACCAAAAGTCATAATAATGAGTTAGAATCTGAAAGAAAATTAAAGAAAATAAAAGAACGATGATGGATTAAATCTGAGGATAAGAATACCTTGAATGTACTAGAACTTTGATCTACACCTCGATACTGAAATAACACTCTATCTTACTTCCCAAGTGTTTGGAAAAGCTTAGATTGAAAAAGCTTTATAAATCCCAAAACCCTAGTGTTTTCTCTCTAGAATAAACTTAGCAGCTTGGAGCCTCTAAAGAATGCTTGAATAATGAATGAAATGGCTAAGTACTAGGTCCTATTTATAGAGTTCAAGTAGTGAAACTAACCCCTTTTAAATTAATATATAAATGAATAATAATTGAATAAATTTGAATTTTTGTTTCAATAGATGCCCAGAACTCGGTCAAAAACATTCAAGAGCAAGTCCAAGTGGTTTAGGGTTGTTTCTAGCTCTTATTCCATGAAGTTTCAAAAGTCAAACCATAGGCGATATATCGCCCCCCATAGGCGATATATCGCCTACCCTTATGCCCTGAGCCTTCGTGGTTTCGTTCGTGCAAAGTCGACTTGTTTTTCGTATCATCCGCAGGCGATGTATCGACCTTATAGCTGCGATATATCAGCATAGGCTGATGTTTTAAACACGTTTTTGTACACTTTCAACATATTTGGAGTTTGTTAAAACAACTTTGACTGAGTAAAATGAGATCTTAACAGCTGCTGGAAGGTTCTTGAGCTTCTAGATCTATCTTTTATTAATTTATTCACCTAAAATCCTTAAATTCTTAATAAACATGCATATGACAAGTGTCACGTTCTTATTAGTTCTATCCAAACCTTAGGTTATAATAAATAATATTTCTAGAACCATCAATATTAATCAAACCTTATGTTAAAATTAATTTTTCTAAACTATAGGTTAAACTTATAAAATCTATTACTGTTTCTATGAGTTTCCAACTAAATCCTGGCTTGAACCAATAACCACGAATACTAAAATACTACAAGCTACTACTATTACTATCTAGCTAAGTAAAATTCTGAGTCGCTACATTATTTTGGAATCTCAAGTACCCACTTAACGTTTTAATGAAGTGACTATTTCTTTTACCAAATTTTTTAACCCTAAGTCGTTAATCACATTTAGTTGTATGTTTATGGCCAAAAGACTTGATTAGCAAGCCTAGCACTATTTAAAACACACAGTGTAATGGTCTTGGCTATCCAGGGCATTACAAAAACTAACTTTCTAATTAATTTATTTAAATAAAACTAACTTTTAATTAAATAACTATTTTGTCATCTTTTTAATTTAGTTGAATTTAAATAATTATAGAATCAAATTCAAATAATTGTTTAAACTTAAGATAAAATCTTAAACAACTAAAAGATGTTTTATTTTTCTAATAAAAATAAAATAAGATAATTAAACTTTTAAATTCAAAAAATTTAAAAATTAATTAAATAAAAGATTAATTGCCCAAAATAAATCTCAATTAATTCAAAATTAACTTTATCTTAAAATATGAGTTTTAAATAAATAAATATCCTATTATAAATAAGATATTTATTAATCTCTCTTTATATTAATCGAAACATAATTATTATTTATTTTAACATATAGTTTTTCAAAATAAAAAAATATATAGTTAAATAATTAATAAATTTATAATTAATCAATTGCCTATAATTATCACATAATTATTTCTTTGCCCTGGAAAATCAATTCCTTTGCAATTAAGTCATCTCTACAAATATTTCTTTTGACAGTCTTACCCTTGACAGTGTAGGATAGAGGTGATCTGTGGACCATGAACCTATAATACGAAGCTCCAATAAATCAGATTATTAATTAAACTCTTTAATCTAATAATCTTATTTATTAATTCCATGATTACCCCACTATAAACATGGAATTGTACTCTAAGTATTTATAGAATTATATTTACAAAGATTTCTCTTGTAGTCCATTGATATAATCAATAAATGTAGTTATGTACTCTCTTTATTGGTTCGTTAATTAGAGTTGGTCAAGATTATCGTTTTACCTTTTTATTTACCTCTTGGTCCTTAAGTACAATTAATTCACTAGCTAATAATTAATCTATAATCAAATTATATATTTGAGCTCAATAACTATTCAGTTCCCAAATTAACCCTTAAGGGAACCAATATTCGATTTGTTAGGAAAATATTGATTCCATTATTGTAAATCACGTCCCCAACCATTCATGATATTGAATCTCCAAAATAAAAGTCATTAGCCTCATTATACTAAGAAACCTTAATGGGTGAGTCAAAAGAACTAATAAACACAAACAAGAGTTCATGAATACTCAGAATTTAGACTGATCAAATGATCATCTATTATGATAACAATTAAATTTTTATGTCTAACGATAAGTTTATAAAGATAATTAATTTTCATTGATCCTGTCATGTATAATCTCTATTATATACAACACCTTTACTAAGATGTCTATCCACATTTGTAACCCAAATCTAGATCACTCACATCTCGTATGCTTAGCAAACCACACTAGTAACCATTCATTAAAGATTCCTTACTTTAATATGTTACTGACTATTTTATTCATTATTTATTATCTTAATTCTCTCGTACTAATACAAGATCATATTCTCGTGAATGAATAAGGAATTTTCTTGATATTGTTATATAATTAATTCAAACATTAATTGTAACATTCAAACATAATAAAATTGTACCTTTATTTAAATCAATAAAATATCTTTACATGCTTTTAGGGAATTAATTCTAACAAGTGAAACCTTGGAAATGAACAATAGATAGCAATCAATATCTTAGATGGACTAGAGACTATATCTTAGTCTAACCGGGTGGATCTTTGAACATGTTTGGCTACATAGATTAGGGTTTTAGAGTGATGTTGATGACATGAAGTCTAATTCTGAAAAATGTGTTTTCTCTTGGGGGTGGATCTATGATTTGAAGAAGCGATAGGTTGTTTGCCATCTCAGTAGTTGTGATTTGGAGAAGCGTTAGGCATTCTGCCATTTCAGATTCCACCTTGGAGGCTGAGTACATAGCTATGTCTGTGGAGGCTAAGGAAATAGTCAGGCTAAGGAACTTCTATACGGATCTTGGTGTTATTCCAAAAATGGATAAATAGCTCATTTTTTCTAGTGACAATAATGAGGCGATAACAAATTCGAAATAACCTCGAAGCAACAAAAGAGCAATAGAGCAAAGAATATAGAGGGAAAGTACCACATTATCGGGGATGTGTGGTGAAGGCGTTATGTGAAGGTGGTGAAGATTGCATTTGAAGGCAGTCTTTCATATCCCTTTACAATGATATAAGCAGAGAGCATAATTGTGAAGCATGTAGAATGAGTGGTTTTGTGAAACATGCCTCATTTTTTTTAAAAGGGCAAGTGGAAGTTTGTTGGGTTTTATGCCCTTATAAAGCCATGTCAACATGTAATGCGATGTTATATTGTCAATAAAAGAAGTAGAAATTATTCAGTTTGACAACCGCATTGCTTGCTTGTTTTATTACATGATTATTGAAATAATACAAACATTTATAAAATCACGAACATATAAATAATTACAATTATAATGACTGGGTCATAGTGGATAATGATTTTATGTATTTTTTCAAAAGAACAAGTCCTAAGATTAGATCAGCGCATTTGATTTTCACTAATCTGATAATCTATGATATGATCTACTTACATATTCGGGGTGTGATGCCTTATCCAAGGCATTGACCATATAGATAAGACTAGATGTATATAAGTACGTTGGACTAGCACTAATATTTATTATTGATAAATAAATAAGTGGTGTTGTTATCGAATCTAATCAATGTCACTACGTTGACCATAGGTCAAGTTGATCTTAATTTTGAGTGAGAATATTATGCTAATTATATTATTTAAATCTTTTAACTTGTTCGTACCAGCTTATCCTACGGTCCAGCCCATACTTACATCTTGAAGATTTAGTAGTGTAATTGAGTGAGAGTATTATTCATAGATGTGAAATTTATAGCTTCTGTATAAGAGGTGAAAAATGACTACCTTAATAGCTTAGCTAAAATGGTAAATGATTGAGCGCTCATATATGTGATTAAGTTCACATATTTATCATTTACAATAGACTCGGTGGGAGTAAAGGATAAAATACAAATGAGAGGTAAAATGGTAATTTGCTCCCGACTCATTAGTAAGTCATCGATAGAGGATTGATTGACTGTAATGGATAACAAATTTGTGGTTTGGAAAATATGTTCTATGAATTAAAGAGTTCAATTTTGAATCTATAGTTGAGTCACAAGGAATTAATAAATTGCGAGATAATTTATTTAATAAATAAACTCAAGCTAATTTGTTATAGCTTGTATTCATGGATCTATGGTCCCCATGTTGTCTCTTACCAAATCAAGTTTAATAGTCTCAAACAATTGATTTAATTATCAATTAGAAATAGAAAATTGACTAGGTCAATTTAGTGATATTTGCATGTAATAAGAATTTGGGAATAAAAGAGAATCTTTGGGAAAATTTATTAATATGATAAATTGGTGACAATATAAATAAATAATATTAAATTAAGTTTTAAATAAATAAATAATTTTTTTTTATGAATTTAGGCCAAATTAGGATTTAAATTCAAAATAAAGAGATTGTGCCTAAGTCCATTTGTGGGAGCCCAAGGCTTTGATTTTTTTGTTTATTATTTTAATTAATTTAAATTTAAATAAAGCCCACTAAGTTGTCTATATAAGGAATTGTGATATCTAGGGTTTTCATAAGTGTGTGTGAGTTGATTCATTCGGTAAGTGAAAACCTAGACGGTCTAATCCTCTCTTGGCTGCTCATTCTCTTGTTTTTCCCTCTCTAATCTATCTCATGTATTGAGCTCATTCTCTTGTTCTTCCCTCTCTAATTCTCTCTCATGTGTTGAGAACGTGTTCACTCTTTGTTAGACTTGATTTAGAGATAGGCTTGGAAGACTTTGGCATAATTTAAGCAGTTTAGATTCTTGGCAACACCTTGCTACCACCAAGAATCAAAGGTTAGAGAATCTAAAAGAATGAGTCATTGTTCCACTTTGTATTCGTAAGTTTCTACATTTATGTGCTTGTTTTAATTTATAAATCTGATGTTCATATACATGTCATGTTATTCTATATTTTTATTATGTTTTTGGAAAAATAAAAGGTAACATGATTCTTGATTTCAATTCTAAGATTCTACATAAAACACATGAACAAACTTGTAATAGAATCAAAATTTAACATAACTTAAAAAACAAATATTGTAACTTATAAATTCATTTAGATTCGTAATCAAATCCAAGTAATGGAGAAATAGAATCATAGTACGTGACCAACAACCAAACCCCAAGAATGGGCAGTTTTATATAAAATCCTTCTCCATTTATTGGATCAATATAGTGTAACAACAAAATTGTATAATAAATATTCATGTATTTTAGAGTTACAAAACAAAAATATAATATAACTTATACCAATTGCAGTAAGTGCCTACACGACAAATCATTATGAGAGATTGCTACTACCTCCACCCTTATAAAATTATAGACAGGGATTTTGGCAGTTATCAAAAGCAAACCTTATGATTTGGAGCCAAATGTATATATGAGTAACACACAACACAAAAAAAAAAAAAAAAAAACAATAACAATGTACTTTACTTATTTCGGATCAAATGATCCAACATCACTGGGACTAGCACTATTCAATCCACTATAATAACAAGGAATTATTTACAAGAACAATACTCTATGCAAGATTACATTTTACACACCCTTTTCTTATTTCCCAAAAGCAAAGCTTAAGAAGTTGAATATATACCTAGAAAGTTACCATAAACGTTTCTCCATATTCTCACAAATTCAAGAAGCATAAAATAAAACAAGGAACTAGTAGTCTAATAAGTCATTAAATACTAAAGCATAAGGCAATATTTTCAACAACACACCAAAATGTGGCAACACAATAGGATATGTGCTAACAAATTTGTAATAGAACATTATAAAATAAAACTAATACAAGCAGCATCCCGGTGTTTCCAATAAACATCAACCAAAAAACTTGACAAAAAAAAAAACATCACAGTAAAGAAATATAAAACTATAATAAAAATTAACAAATATCTTATACAATGGCTTATCAAAATAAATTAGAAATTATAAACATGTACCTTCAGTTTACCAGCAACTATATTGGTAGATTTAGGCCTTTTAGCAGATTTAGGCCTTTTAGCAGCTCATTTTGATTTTTCTTTTGAGAGAATAAAAGCTTTCCTCTTCATTATTTTAGAAGCATTTAAATAAGAAACAATGGTTCCTTCAGAGGAGGATAAGCAAACCCAAACAATCATTTGTAAGGAAACCCAAATACTTGAAAACTAAGGATTTGAACACCAAACCAACAAAATGGTGAGTATCCAGAGACAGAAACCTAATAGGCGAATGTCAAGAATTGGTTTACTCATCAAACCACAAAAATAAATAGGGAGAAATAGAGATAGAGACAGTGAGATCACTGTAAAAGCTAGAGGGAGGAATAGTGCGAATGGGTAGAGAGAATCAGTTACTATAGTAGTGAGAATGGGGGAATGGGGAGAGAATTGGTGAGAATCGATAGAGTTAAAATCTGAGAAAGAGGGGAAAGTTGAGTAAGGAAGTATCGTCACAATAGAGGAGAGAAGAAGTGTTTTCCCAGTATAAAGGAAATAAAATATCCATATAAGTAATATAAATAATTGTATTTTTAAAAGAAAACGTATAAATCGATTTTTTTAAAAAAATTACGGTGAATGTTGTAATTTTTCCTTAAATATAATGGTTAAGTACTCTTACACAAGGTGATGTAAAATAATTAAGGGTTTCACTTAAATTGAAGTGAAAATACGAGTTTTTACTTTAGGCATCTATAATTGACTATTTTGGGTCTAAATTGATACAATGAGAAGTCCAAGCATCTCCTAAAAGTTTGGAGACATTTGGAAGTATTTAAGGGAGTTTTTGGATACTTTAAGAATTGGAATGGCGACATGTCGCATGATAGGTAGCAACATGTTGCCTGGAGTTGAGAAATTGATGTGCGTTTTGGTTGAAAAAATGTGTGTTTAATGGCTATTTTTCTATTGGATAGTCCTAATGATGGTGCCTACACTATAAAAATGGTCCTTTAGAGCTGTGAAGCTTTGATCACATTTTTCAACTCTCGCTAACCCTCCCCCCCCCCCCCCCCCCCCCCCCTCTAGCTTTTTAAGAACACTTATTTTCTCCAAGAAACTCACCAATAATTGCTTGACTTATGTGAGTTTCAAAGACTTGTTGAAGCTTCAAGCAACTTTGATAATGCTCGGAATAGAGATTTTAGATAGCGATACACCTCATGTATAAGACTTTTAATGTTCCCCTAAGTTTGAAGGCTCAATTGTTCAATTCAAATGTTGCATTTCTCTAAAACCTCAGCTCTGAGAGATAGACTATTTTGATATTTTTTTTTTGTAGTTTCCCATTATATTTTGTGAGTTTATATTTGATAGTTCTATAATATATTATGCGAGGATTCCATTTATATAGGAGGTGTAATTTCACTCTCTATTTTATGTCATTTTCTAGATTATGATTTAATCTTTGAACTTTCAATATTTGTCTTCACACTATGCATGTTGTTGACCAGCGTTTCGGTCAACGACATTGAGTCAATACGAACGACAGTAAATAATTTGAAGAGCTAAAATAAAGTAAAATGACACAGGAAATTTATAGTGGTTTGGCCCCAAGAGTTTGTAATGACCTTCGTCCACTTCAAGAAAGTCCCAAACTCAAGATCAAGAAGAACAAGTTGCAACTGACTTTCCTAAGCCTGAGAGAGAATACAATTCAATAGGGTTTTGTATGTACAGTGCATATTTAGCTTCTGAAAACAATGACAGTGATAGTTCCCTATTTATAGAGTCTCGTAGTGGTCTATGGGCCCTACAAAATGATTCAGGCCCTACACATGTAGTGTGAGATTTTACAAGCAATTACATATTCAAATAATACTAGAAAATACATTCAAATAATATTTACATAAATATCTTATTATATTTTGTGATATTTCATGAAATCTGAAGCATTCTGTTTGAATGACTTGTTCTTCAAGCATGCCTTCCTTCGAGCAGCTTCATAAGTTGTTTCTTTGACCAACCTCCTTCCTTTCGAGCAGTAATCTTGGTAGGATTTTAATCTTTTGCAAAGCAGAATAATGCCTTCATGATGACGAAGCCTAGTCGAGCAACTGACATATCTCGACCAACTCTCAGGAGTTTTGATGTTGTTTTATTGCCACGAGTCATCTTCAAATACCACGTCATCATGAATAATTTTGGGTTAAACATTTGTCCCCCAAGTTTGTAGCAGTAGATAAACTTGCATACTTTGACTAGGTTGGTGCCTTTTCACATTATGAGACTAAAATTGTAGAACAACTTTTATAGGCAATGATGACACCTTCTCGGTAGAGCAACTAAAGAATTTTAGACTCCCAAAGCAATCTGACACCACATTCCAAGGCAGCAATGAAGGTAATTTTTGGAGAAAGGAGGCAACGTTTCATTTACCAAGGTAGCTGACGTCACATCATCTAAAAAATTCATGATGAATTTTCCATGAAGACAATAGTTACTCGCACACGAAGCATGAGGCTATAAATAGCCTTGCCTCTTCCTCTTCATTTTCTACCTTCTTCACAATTTCTCAAGCATTTCTCTCTCAAAAACTCTCCCAAACCCAAATTTTTGTTCTTCAATTGGTTCTAAAACCCCTTCATCCTAAAGATCTTTCTTCAAAATCACAACTACAGTAAGTTTCTGATCTCTTACTTTTGTTTTCTTTGCTTTGTATTTTTCTTCTCTGCATTTGTGATGATTTTTGAACTTTTCCACTGTTTGTGTTCTTAGTGTTCTTGAGAAAACCGTAGAAAAATTTACATTTTTCTTGTAAAAAGTGTTGATTTTTTAGGGAAATGTGTGTTTTAGGAGTAAGAAAATGAATACTAGGTTTTAGGTATGCTTGATCGTATGTTGATGCTATGAAAATCTAAAAAAATTGAGTAGAATTTTTCTTGGAAATTTCTGGAAAAATGGTGTGAATTTTCCCCCCAAAAGGTAAGTGAAAAGTTTTGTGAAAAATCTTTTTAACTGCCTTTTTGATCCATCTTGAACCTTGCTCGAATATACTGTTGTGTTTATTCGAGCAGCACACACTGCTTAGGCACACATGCGCTGGTCGAATAACTCGCTTCCCCTCTACTTGTTACCAGATGTATACACACGATCACTGGGGAGGTGATTATTCAATAGACCTCGATTTACTACAAATTCTAGTCGATGAAGTGGAACAGACTCGACCAGACATTGATCTCTACCGCGATATTCTTGAACCTTCTAATCAATATGGTGAGCAATCTTACCAAGATGACTTTCAATTTGTCCTCGACCAGGAATATTTCCGTAAGGTTGACGAATTACACCAGTGAATAAAGAAATTCCTTCTAGTCCACCTTGACACGGTTGATTCACCCCGGTCGGAATTCCGACTAGTGGGAATGCAACGACAAGTTCTGCGTTTGTTGTATAGGCTATAACTGTTGCTTTTTGTTCCCCAGATATTGATAGAGTAAAGAAAACTACAAGGCAGTGAACAGCTGTAGATCCTCATGTCGCATGGCAATCGTCTATACATGAATAATGACACTACAAGAAAAAATACTTTCAATAAGACCGAAAAAGTATTATAAAAAATATACCATTACACTTTTTGATGTGTTAAGAAAATCGGTGTTATAGTAGGTTGGAGCACTTTGCATAACACTTTTCCATAGTTATAGACATGTGTTATGGTATAGCCTACGATAATACTTTTGTTGTGTTATTTTAATAGTTAGATAAGTATTTCATTAGGCTATTTATAAATAGATTATATAACACTTTTTTGGACTTATAAAGTAGTGTTATGATACACTTTATAATAACACACTTTCTGCTTTATAGAAAATAATTTGCATAACATAATTTTATGCTTATAAACCAGTGTTATTGTAAAAGATACAATAACACATTTTTTGTATTATTCTACTATTTGGATAAGCTTGAATTATTATTATATAAACCTGTACATTATAATTATTTTTATTGCTTTAATTCAAACCTGCTTCATTTAATATACTTAAGAAACCCTTAACATTGTACAAATATATTTTTGAGTACCAATTATATGGTTCATAACACATATAACCAAATAATTGTGTCAAAATACATTCAAGATTATCTAAAAAATAATCCAAAAGTCTTAATATATTCAACACTGCCTAATTAACATAAACAAAACATTCTTACAATAGTCAACAAAATAGTCTTAAACAGTTGCATATTCAAAAATAAATGTAGGAATTCATGATCTTCCAAATGTCAGCACACCAAAACCTTCCAAATAAGATTTTCTTTTGCACTTCACTTGTTGAGTCTGGTAAATAAAATATAAAAGAAAAACTAATGAGGTCATGAAATATCATATCATTCATCTAAAATAGTCAATAATATCATTTTAATTAAATAGGAGCATTGACAGGGTTTGAGAGCACAGAATTTTATCATTATTTGTACAGTAATTATTATTTTAAACAATTTAAATGATGGGTTTTCCCACAGAAATAGAAGCCTAATATTTTATAGGGCATTCATTAATTGATCATGCAACATATCTAAATACAAGTTGGCACCGGACACAGATCCTTCAATAAGCACATAAACAGAAAGGAGAGCTCAGACATGCACTTTGAAGGAGCAAATGATAGCAATAAAGTACTCATGGAATATTGTTAAACCGCAGAACATGATCAGAAAGAGTGGAGCCTGGAAACACATCACCTCCAATAGCAATGCCTCCAATGGTCCAACAATTCAAATTTTATTACATCCTCCATTTGCGAGCATAGATAACAATGTAGGGGAAGAAAAACTTTATAGAAAAGCAAGCACATATGTCTACCTTCATAGATTCCATCTGTTGCACGGGCTATGGTATTGTACATCTCATTAGACATTCCACCCTGTACTGTAAAAGAGAGTTATTTTCCAGGACACTACATGGATTTCAAAACTTTCTTAGAAGAGCATATCTATAGAGAAAATCATGTGTAAACTTTATGGAACAATTTGAGATGCTTTTTCAAACAATTAGTTATCAGTTTGAAAATCAAGCTTCAAACTTCCACCAATAAACAACAAAAATGAAACATCAATCGCAACTTCGAGCACATCGACATCCGAAACAGCAAAACATGAAGATCGAATCTCTAAGCACAAAGAGCCAATAATCAGCTAGTTTTATATCCACATACCCCAGAACTTCCTGGTTGAAAAGAATATATAATTTTAATATGTGACTTCTCAATGTATACTATATGAATAACACTGTAGTTCTAATATTTAGTTCTAAGACCACAATATCGTAAAAACATGGATGAGTATTTACCTTGGGATGCAGCAAGCCCATTCTTGAAGAAACACGAACAACTTCCACATGAAGCTTATCATTGGTAGGAGGTTCATCCGGCGTAAATGAAAATTCTTCATCCCATCTTGGATCCCGGTTCTTCTTCACATGCTACATTATCATAAAACATGATGTCAGTCAAAATAACATGAAACTCAGTTCAAAACAATAGTAGTGCCACATTCGATTCAAGAAAACTTGTCACCATTGCATAAGCTTATATATATATATTTATAGAGAACAACTTCACAGTAGATTTCAAATATATACTGAACATGGCAAACTATCATTCTGAGCATCATCTTCGTTCATGTTTTTGAGTAGTTCTAGTGTGAGAACCTTAGACTCATCAGGTGTGAGGTCTTTCAAAGCAACAGTATTCAAACCCATCTTATCGTGCTTGCCAACCTTAAAATTAGAAAATATAAAGAGGTGAATTAGATACATAACATCAGTTAACACAACCAGTATTGCTAGCAAGTGTTATCTGAAAAGGAAAATTACATTTCTGGCCATGCCAACATTCACATATCCAAACAATACAAACAAGAAAAATCTCAGAAATAGTTTACCTATTCAAGTCATAAACCATTATCTCTAATGCTTGAGTTTGGGGGTCTTTGATAACCATGTTAAATTCCTCATTCCATTCGGGATTCAAATTTTTATGCTTCAGCGTTGTTTTCTTTGAAGGAAGCATGTCCTCGGTTAACTTAAGTTTAACATAAGGATCTTCTCCACCCATAAAATCTTTCTTTTTAAGTTTCAAGGCCGTCACCACTTTTACATTCAGAATTCCAACAGGTCTCCTCGAAGCTCTGCCATAATTAAGCAACACCATCAAATTATAGCAATAGGCCTATGGTATGGAATTTTTATAATATAATCAGGGGGAACAAATCTTACATTGTTGGATCCATAATTTGTACTTCTAGAGATTTGGGCCATAAATACATGTTTGCAACTTGATCTTTAATCATTTCCTGAGGCAAAAAATAATAATAAAAGAAATAGTATCAAGGAACAAAATGAAACATCTCTGAATACTAAAAAAAAGATAAGTAAAAACTGCAAGCAATATTCATTTAGTTACTATATTAGGATTAATATGTACTCTCAGAAAATTATGTTTGTCTATAAGATGGATGCATGTATTTATGTGTTTATTCAATTAAGCCTCAATTAATGAAACTTAAACGAGTACTTTACCTGGAAAAACCCATCTGCACCAAGTACTTTTATCCAAAGTCAATATGTGGCTGCAAAAAAATTTAGAGACAATAATGATAGAAGGAAATAAAGATTTTTTTTAAGACAAGACCTAAAAGCGTGCCACATAATATAAATAAATAAGAGTGCCATCAAATTATAGAACTCAAAACTGATTCTGTATATCCAACCTCTCCTCGAATGATTAGTTGCAGTGAGAAATAACTAGACTCATAATAGAAAGAGGCCATATGGATCGCAATACTGATATAAAAATTTACCAAGAAGATTTTTATACTTCAAGAATTCAACAACTGAGCCCCAAAATTTAATCTAATGTATCATCAGAGACAACACAATTCTTAAGACATTACAAAGTAAATTCCCTTCTGTCCAATGATCACCTATATACCATCAGTAATATATGTAGATCCATACCTTCTCCATAAGGGAAACGAGTATTTTTGCAAAACAAGGAAATTCTGGAACCAAAGGCTTCAGGGTAATACGTGGATGAACAAATACTTGCAGATCAATAACCTGGAACATTGAGAAGAAACAGTAATTTAGTATTCTAAAATGTTGAATCCAGAGCGACATTTGCTTGATCATAGTAAATAGGATATTTTCTTTTTCACTTTACCAACTATCAAACAAATACCTGAACTGTGGCTCTCAAACCAAATGCTTTAACTGCAACCATAATGTTAGGATTTCCAGCCCATCTTAATGCTGGTTCCATTATCAACTCCTTTTCATCAGTTACATACACTTTCATTCCTAGTACAGGGAGACCAAGAATGAGTTGTGCCACAATCAACAATATGAAATTAAAACAATTGAAAAAGCAGAAAATACATAGTTATGTCTATAAAAAATAACCAGTTTCAACAAGAAGATATATAATAAACCTGCCGGGCTCAAAAACAGGCTCCAAAGTTTATCACATTAGGCACCACTTGACTCTAGCTCAAGTGATTAGGTGTGTGTTGTTTAAGAGGTTAGTAGTCAAACCTCACCAGGTAATTTAACAAATATTGGGATTGG
The DNA here is from genome assembly GCF_963169125.1 of Humulus lupulus. Taxonomy (NCBI): domain Eukaryota; kingdom Viridiplantae; phylum Streptophyta; class Magnoliopsida; order Rosales; family Cannabaceae; genus Humulus; species Humulus lupulus. The sequence continues at coordinate 131,362,467 of NC_084799.1, forward strand.
GCAACTATTTATTGTTTATTGTGTAAGTATACCACATACAACAGAGCATAGAGTGGAGAAAAATTCACAAAAACAGAAGTAGAAAGACTGCTATCTATATAATTATGTGGTATGAATGAAGATATTTGCCGAAAAGAAATTTTCAGTTCTAGATCCGATTCACCTAAAATACAAGCCAACATAATTTACAAAAAGGATTCGAGGGAAAAGAACTTCTGTGAAAATAGAAAAAAAGTATGTTAATACCATCATATATCGTCCATGCCCTTGGGAATAGAGCATGATATGTGGAATGATGGCCATTAAGATTCCAATCTTAATTACAGTGAGTCAGTGACAAATTTTAAAGTAACTAAATATAAACGATTGGCTGAGAACAATATATAATGGAAAATCCGTTCACATAGATCCCACTAGTATTATATATATCCACTGTCATGTAAAATATTACATTAATTGGATGTACATTTAGTGTAGAAAATTTTATGCATGAAAAATATATTATATTTTATTATAATGCTTTATACATTGAGCATGTAAATTTCTTCTTTCATGAGAAAAACAAATCCACATCATTAAATTATATAATATATGATCAGAAGCAAACATATTTAATAAAATCTAGTGCGAACAGATTTGATCAAGTTAATTATAAGTGACCTATAACCAGTATATATATAAATATTTCTCAAAATTAAACTCATCTACATATAGCTACATGGCCAACACCATAGATTTTGAAACACGTACGTAAGAAATGTGTAAGTACTCACACCTTAAAGGAAAAACAGCCAATCAAAATTAAATAGATAATAAAAGAACCTTGTACGTATCCCTTTTATACATGTAGGCCATTCTTGAAGCAATACGATCGCTTTTATTTATACACTCTCATGTGCATGTTTCTTACTATATACTTATATAGATTACAATCCAATCAAGTTTCTTATTAGCATAATAATAAAATGAAATGAAATGTATTGAATACTATTTGGTCATATCCGGTTAAAAAGTACCAGCGGGACCAAGAAAGACACCAAATATCAAAGGTGGGTCATGATTTTTCTTCTCAAGAAATGAAAGTTGCATTTCTACATGCAGCTTTTCTTCCATGGAATTTAAATAAAGAAGTTGGACTAGAAAGTCCCCAAAGTAATTGACCCGATTGAATCTCAAGTCTTCTTCACGCAGCTATATGGAAAAATGAGTCTAGTCTACCCTTACGTAGTCTTCCAACATGAAAAGAAACTCTATACCTAATAAACTTACAATAGAAACTTGAAAAAATCTAAAAGAACAGCTCCCAACAGCAAAGAACACAGAGCCAAATGACTCTGTTTATTTAGTTAGCAAACTATGGAATTGATTTTTATTTTGTTTTTCTTTCTCATATCAGGCAAACAAAGTTACAATTATTCCTAGCATCTCTGATTTAACAAATGAGTAAAGCAAGAAAGAAGGAAATAAAAAAGAAAAGAATAGCAGAAAAACCACAAGGTTAAAAAAAAATTTCCCAACATACACTACATCCAACCAATAAGAGAAAAAGAAAAATCTAAAACGCAACTATAATGAAGTCTATCTAATTGCCAGAATAAAGAACTATACAAAAGGAGCACCCAGCAGCATAAATAGAAAGTAATTAGACAGAAAGGGTTGCAGATGGAGAACATGTGATAAAATAAATAAACAATAATAAAAGAAATATAAAAAAACATAATTATAAATCAAATACCATAATTGTTTCTATTAACCAGTACATGCAGGGATATGTTAAGGCAAGCCACATTTTTCCCACTGAAAAAATAGTTTATATGGAACAAATTTCAGCAAAGTAAAGGAGATTATTAAACAATGTGAAAACGCACAACAAGGCTATATGGCTACAGTCAATCTACTGACAACCTAATAGTCCAACTAAAGGATACACCTGTTTCTTTTCTCCAGTGCATTGCATGAAACCCACTAAAAAGCACAAGAGAAGGTCTATGAAATATACTGCAAAATCCACTGACAACAACAGTATAGGCACATACTATGTCATGCTCTAAAGATTGGTTTATAATATGCAACTGTAATGAAAACTAACCTTTACAGATATTATATTATTCATCACAGATGCACAATCAATCAAAAGAGTGAGCGAGAGGCCAGACAACTTGGCCATAAAAGGGTAAGTTGATAGCAATGCTATTGTAGCAACCTTCACAAGAAACCAAGAAAAATTTCAAGTCGAAAGGTTTTCAACAATACTTAAGACATTAAAATAAATTCCATAGCAAAAGTGTGTTGAACATGTTGAAAGAGATTAAAAAAAATGCTAGACATATAGCTCCGATTCGAGTCAGCTGTAAAAACCCACACTTTCTCTCTAATGGTGGGTACACAAATAACTGAAAGATAAGCATACCAATGCCTAGAACATCATGAAAGAAAGTTAGATAAGCATACCAATACCAATTACGTAAGTGACGAGTGTATGTATGTTTTCTAGTCATGAGTACCTGAAATTGAAAGAACTTCACCAACATCAGAACTTGAGTAGCCTAATCCCCCAAACTTCTTTGGACTAACAGCCCATAATGGAAAAATCTAGAACCAATATAAAAAAAATTCATTGAAATTGAAAAAAAAAAAAGATGATTAAAAATAAATGTTCAATGAAGTTAGTGGAAGAAATTTTGCCTACCTCTGCATAAGCCATGTCATGAAGTTGGAAAACACAAAATACAATAATAGATGACATTAGGGGCCAGTTCCTATAAAGACTTTGTTGAGGAGTTTGACAGTCTTCTTCACATTTTTGTGAATTTGAACTTAGATCATATCCATTCGTGTTCACCTCTAATAGATCACAAAGTTTCTCATTCTCTTCTTCATCAACTTTATTATGAAAGTGAAGTGTTTCCTGAGACCACATGCAAGTAGTTAGGTATGTTGATCAATAAAGATTAAACATATCAAATGTGAAAGATATCATACTAAAAATAGTATTGAATGTCAAATTAATTTCTTTTATTATTTCTACTTTTGAGTATGTGGTGGACTAACTTTTACTCAATATGCATTTCTTTAGATGGAGCCTGAAACAACTATCACTGTAGAAAAAAATACGTCCTTTTGTAAAAGTCAGATTAAAGCCTGAGAAACTCCATCTATGACAAGGATTAGTGTGATTCTCCAACATTCTAACACCTATGAAAATTATTACCATCAAGTTTTTACTCATTACTACACTTTTTTACCTTTTCGACATTCCTTTACGAGGATTTCTTGTTTTCTATTGTACTTATTCTACAGAAAAGTTATCATTTTGTCACAACAAAAAGTTGTTTGTAACTAAAAAAATAAATTGTCACTAATATAGGTTTAATCACAATTTATTATTTATAATAATAAACTTTGTTGTGACTACTAAAGATACATTTAGTCACAATATATTGTAACTTTTGCAACTAATACTTTTAACACATAATTTTTTTACGACAACAAATATATATTGACACGTTTTTAGTCACATTTTTTTCATTGTTAGTTACAAATTTTGTTTTGAATAAAAGTAAGATTTTTTATAATGTTAATTTTTAACTATGCAGATCAAACAATATCACTCTTATAGTTGGAGCTAAAAGATCCCAATATGACATTGAGTACCTAATCTTTAGACCCTTCATTGCAAGTACAATTATGAGCTGAGTCTTTTACCAAAATAATCCAAACAAACATATGCTTCCCTTTTCCGTTTAAAGTATTATGCTATCGACTCTTTCTATGAAATTATCACAAATATAAGCAAGCAATATTTCATAACCACAAATGTGTAAGTATAAAATCATGATTAATGATCTAAAGTTATGGATCTTCTAATCTTTGAATTTTCTTTGTCATTCTTTAATTGTGACGTCAATAAAATAATTCAGCTTATGAGATGATCTTGAGTCGATCATTACAGGAAACACTGGACATGGAAGTTGAATATCAGATGAACATAGTCTTCAATCAAGAATAAGATTGAAAAACTAAACTGAGTCTTCTGTTCATATTGCCCCTTAAATTTCATATCGATGTTTCGAACACTATCGTGTTGCAGTAATTTTAGAGATTTTAAAGTGTTATAATGACAAAAAATAGTAAAATAGACACACGAACATACCGGAAGCCAAAAACATAGAATAGTTATCACTAGTGCGATCATTGATATAAACAAGCAAGGTAAGAAGTAGGGAAACTTATCAAATCATTTTTTTTAAGTTTAAAGTTAGACACTTGAACAATTTTTGAGAAGGCCAATGAGACATTAACCAATAAATAAATATCTAAACTAGATAAAATGATCATTCTTACCTCCCAAACAATGAGTCTTAAGAAAAAATATGTGGTAACTTCTTTGCAGGCTGTTGTACAAATTTATAAAAAGAAAATAATACATGATGTGTAAATGTGAAAAAATTACCATATTCATTTCATACACCAAGAAACATTGCCTGTGCAAAGAAACCCCCAAGAGCTGGACCAATGACTAATGCTATTCCCCAGAACAATAGAAGAAAAGCTTCAGACAAGACATAGTATCGAACTAAAGAACTTCTACATGTTAGCATTCAGAGTGAAGAAAAGAAAAAATGAAAGAGGGTATAAGTTAAAAGGATTGACTCATTCAAACCATTACTATCAGGAACTTAATAAATGCTTTCTCTCGTCAAACAAAAATACGAAGTGAGATGAGATTAAAAAAAGTTTAATCTTTATGCAATGAAAAATAGAAGAATTTCATAGCCATTAGCAAGATACGAGAATCACAAAAGTAGCGCTAACAGACCTCAAGCCCCTCATCCTGCTCCCAAGCAATGCCAGGTCCACTATACATATTCTTGATAAGAAAAGTGCAATATTTATTAGGGTAGAAATGGACTCTACTACAACGCTGACCAAACCGAAAAGCTCAAGCTTTTAAGTGGAAAGGACAATGAGCTTTATCCTGTCATACATACAAAAAAAAAAAATACTTAGAGGCCATGTTCCTCTTAATCATACCAGCAAACACAAAATGAGTTGAACACATAGATAAACTCAAAAAATATAAGACAGACTAATAACAGATCCCACTCTTGAATTAATGTAATGGGAAGAGACTAAACCTTTTTTCATGGATCCTAATGGATGAGAACTTGATAACAAATAGTGTTGGAGAGACATGATGCACAATATAGGAGAAATACCAGTTAAGTTCTAAAATTTGGTACTTGTTCGACAACACTCTTAATCAATTGTTGTCTTGACAGCAATGAGTTTTTATACTTAGCAAAAGTTTCAGATTCTAGCGCAAGAGGATTAGACGTGGGCCTATCAACATCCTGCAAAACAAAAATAATAAGATTGAGTGTTTAAATCTTGGCCGAACCACATGAGAAAGCACTTCACAGGGCGATATATACACAAATGAAACCCAAGCTTGATATTCATATCCAGACCTCTTTTCTACTTAAGTCATCTAGCTGACTGTTTTTCTTCGAGACCCTGATCCTTTTCTTCTTAAAAATGATCTCATTTCCTTGCCAGATAATTTAAGCAGGCTCTTCTTTGTATTCCCCTTC